>NC_090827.1:36438418-37688418 GCF_028021215.1 Eschrichtius robustus | reverse complement strand
TTTTTCTTTAGTCTGTTCCGCAGCAGTGAATTCCACCATTCTGTCTTCCAGGTCACTTATCCGTTCTTCTGCCTCAGTTATTCTGCTATTGATTCCTTCTAGTGTAGTTTTCATTTCAGTTATTGTATTGGTCATCTCTGTTTGTTTGTTCTTTAATTCTTCTAGGTCTTTGTTAATCATTTCTTGCATCTTCTCAATCTTTGCTTCCATTCTTATTCCGAGGTCCTGGATCATCTTCACTATCATTATTCTGAATTCTTTTTTCTGGAAGGTTGCCTATCTCCACTTCATTTAGTTGTTTTTCTGGGGTTTTTTCTTGTTCCTTCATCTGGTACATAGCCCTCTGCCTTTTCATCTTGTCTATCTTTCTGTAACTGTGGTTTTTGTTCCACAGGCTGCAGGATTGTAGTTTTTCTTGCTTCTGCTGTCTGCCCTCTGGTGGTTGAGGCTATCTAAGAGGCTTGATGGGAGTCTCCTAATTTCATTCTTTTACATGTAGCAGTCCAGTTTTCCCAGCACCACTTATTGAAGAGGCTGTCTTTTCTCCATAGTATATTCTTGCCTCCTTTATCAAAGATAAAGTGACCATATGTGCATGGGTTTATCACTGGGCTTTCTATCCTGTTCGATTGATCTGTACTTCTGTTTTTGTGCCAGTACCATACTGTCTTGATACTGTAAGTTTGTAGTATAGTCTGAAGTCCGGGAGCCTGATTCCTCCAGCTCCCTTTTTCTTTCTGAAGATTACTTTGGCTACTCGGGGTCTTTTGTGTTTACATAGAAATTGTGAAATTTTTTCTTCTAGTTCTGTGAAAAATGCCATTGGTAGTTTTATAGGGATTGCACTGAATGTGTAGATTGCTTTGGGTAGTATACTCATTTTCACAATGTTGATTCTTCCAATTCAAGAACATAGTATATGTCTCCATCTGTTTGTATCATGTTTAATTTCTTTCATCAGTGTCTTATAGTTTTCTGAGTACAGGTCTTTTGTCTCCTTAGATAGGTTTATTCCTAGATATTTTATTCTTTATGTTGCAATGGTAAATGGGAGTGTTTCCTTAATTTCTTTTTCAGATTTTTCATCATTAGTGAGTGTATAAGAATGCAAGAGATTTCTGTATATTAATTTTGTATCCTGCTAACTTTACCAAATTCATTGATAAGCTCTAGTAGTTTACTGATAGCATCTTTAGGGTTCGCTACGTATAGTATCATGTCATCTGCAAACAGTGACAGTTTTACTTTTTCTTTTCCAATTTTGATGCCTTTTATTTCTTTTTCTTCTCTGATTGCTGTGGCTAAAACTTTCGAAACTATGTTGAATAGTAGTCGTGAGAGTGGACAACCTTGTTTTGTTCCTGATCTTACAGGAAATGGTTTCAATTTTCACCATTGAGAATGATGTTGGCTGTGGGTTTGTCATATATGGCCTTTATTATGTTGAGGTAAGTTCCTTCTATGCCTGCTTTCTGGAGGGTTTTTATCATAAATGGGTGTCGAATTTTGTCAAAAACTTTTTCTGCAACTATTGAGATGATCATATGGTTTTTCTCCTTCAATTTGTTAATATGGTTTCTCACATTTATTGACTTGCATATATTGAAGAATCCTTGCATTCCTGGGATTAAACCCCCCTTGATCATGGTGTATGATCCTTTTAATGTGCTGTTGGATTCTGTTTGCTAGTATTTTGTTGAGGAGTTTTGCATCTATGATCAACAGTGATATTGTCCTGTAGCTTTCCTTCTTTGTGACATCTTTGGTTTTGGTATCAGGGTGATTGTGGCCTCATAGAATGAGTTGGGGAGTGTTCCTCCCTCTGCTATATTTTGGAAGAGTTTGAGAAGGATAGGTGTTAGCTCTTCTCTAAATGTTTGATAGAATTCATCTGTGAAGCCATCTGGTCCTGGGCTTTTGTTTGTTGGAAAATTTTTAATCACAGTCTCAATTTCACTGCTTGTGATTGGTCTGTTTATATTTTCTATTTCTTCCTAGTTCAATCTCAGAAGGTTGTGCTTTTCTAAGAATTTGTCCATTTTTTCCAGGTTGTCCATTTTATTGGCATCAATTTGCTTGTAGTAATCTCTCATGATCCTTTGTATTTCTGCAGTGTCTGTTGTTACTTCTCCTTTTTCATTTGTAATTCTATTGTTTTGAGTCTTCTCTCTTTTTTTCTTGATGAGTCTGGCTAATGATTTGTCAATTTTGTTTATCTTCTCAAAGAACCAGCTTTTAGATTTATTGATCTTTGCTATTGTTTCCTTCATTTCTTTTTCATTTATTTCTGATCTGATCTTTATGATTTCTTTCCTTCTGCTAATTTTGTGGTTTCTTTATTCTTCTTTTTCTAATTGCTTTAGGTGTAAGGTTAGGTTGTTTATTTGAGATGTTTCTCGTTCCTTGAGATAGGATTGTATTGCTATAAACTTCCCTCTTAGAACTGCTTTTGCTACATCCCATAGGTTTTGGGTCGTCGTGTTTTCATTGTCATTTGTTTCTAGGTATTTTTTGATTTCACCTTTGATTTCTTGGTTATTACATAGTGTATTGTTTAGCCTCCATGTGTTTGTATTTTTTGCAGATTTTTTCCTGTAATTGATATCTAGTCCCATAGCGTTGTGGTAAGAAAAGATACTTGATACTATTTCAATTTTCTTAAATTTATCAATGCTTAGTTTGTGACCCAAGGTATGATCTATCCTGGAGAATGTTCCATGAGCACTTGAGAAGAAAGTGTATTCTGTTGTTTTTGGATGGAATGTCCTATAAATATCAATTAAGTCCATTGTGTTTAAAATATCATTTAAAGCTTGGTTTCCTTATTTATTTTCATTTTGGATGATCTGTCCATTGATGAAAGTGGAGTGTTAAAGTCCCCTACTATGATTGTCTTACTGTCAATTTCCCCTTTTATGGCTGTTAGCATTTGCCTTATGTATTGAGGTGCTCCCATGTTGGGTGCATAAATATTTACAATTGTTATATCTTCTTCTTGGATTGATCCCTTGATCATTATGTAATGTCCTTCTTTGTCTCTTGTAATAGTCTTTATTTTAAAGTCTGTTTTGTCCTATATGAGAATTTCTATTCCAGCTTTCTTTTGATTTCCATTTGCATGGAATATCTTTTTCCATCCTTTCACTTTCAGTCTGTATATGCCCCTAAGTCTGAAGTGTGTCTCTTGTAAAGAGCATATTTATGGGTCTTGTTTTTGTATCCATTCAGCCAGTCTATGTCTTTTGGTTGGAGCATTTAATCCATTTACATTTAAGGTAATTGTCGATATGTATGTTCCTATTACCATTTTCTTAATTGTCTTGGGTTTGTTATTGTAGGTCTTTTCCTTCTCTTGTGTTTCCTGCCTAGAGAAGTTCCCTTAGCATTTGTTGTAACGCTGGTTTGGTGGTGCTGAATTCTCTTAACTTTTGCTTGTCTGTAAAAGTTTTAATTTCTCCATTGAATCTGAATGAGATCCTTGCTGGGTAGAGAAATTTTGGTTGTAGGTTTTTCCCTTTCATTACTTTAAATATGTCTTCCCACTCTCTTCTCATTTGCAGAGTTCCTGCTGAAAGATCAGCTGTTAACCTTATGGGGATTTCCTTGTATGTTATTTGTTGTTTTTTCCCTTGCTGCTTTTAATATTTTTTCTTTGTATTTAATTTTTGATAGTTTGGTTTATATTTGTCTTGGCATGTTTCTCCTTGGATTTAGCCTGTATGGGACTCTCTGGGCTTCCTGGACTTGACTGACTATTTCTTTTCCCATATTAGGGAAGTTGTCAACTATAATCTCTTCAAATATTTTCTCATACCCTTACTTTTTCTCTTCTTCTTCTGGGACCCCTATAATTCGAATGTTGGTGTGTTTAATGTTGTCCCAAAGGTCTCTGAGACTGTCCTCAATTCTTTTCATTCTTTTTTCTTTATTCTGCTCTGCATTAGTTATTTCTACCCTTTTAGCTTCCCTGTCACTTATCCATTCTCTGCCTCAGTTATTCTGCTCTTGATTCCTTCTAGAGAGTTTTTAATTTCATTCATTGTGTTGTTCATCATTGTTTGTTTACTGTTTAGTTCTTTTAGGTCCTTGTTAAATGCTTCTTATATTTTCTCCATGCTATTTCCAAGATTTTGGCTCATCTTTACTATCATTTGTTTGATTTTTTTTTCAGGTCGAGTACGTATTTCCTCTTCATTTGTTTAGTCTGCTGGGTTTTTACCTTGCTCCTTCATCTGCTGTGTGCTTCTCTGTCTTCTCATTTTGCTTACCTTACTGTGTTTGGGGACTCCTTTTCGCAGGCTGCAGGTTCATAGTTCTTCTTGTTTTTGGAGTCTGCCCCCAGTGGCTAAGGTTTGTTCAGCGGTTTTTGTAGGCTTCCTGGTGGAGCAGACTACTGCTTGTGTTGTGGTGGATGAGGCTGGATCTTGTCTTTCTGGTGGGCAGGACTGCATCTGGTGGTGTGTTTTGGGGTGTCTGTGACCTTATTATGATTTTAGGCAGCCTCTCTGCTAATGGGTGTGGTTGTATTCCTGTATTGCTACTTGTTTGGCATAGGGTGTCCAGCACTGTAGTTTGCTGGTTATTGAGTGGAGCTGGGTCTTAGCGTTGAGATGGAGATCTCTGGGAGAGTTTTCGTCATTTGATGTTACATGGAGCCAGGAGATCTCTGGTGGACCAATGTCCTGACCTCATCTATCCCACCTCAGAGGCACAGACCTGACACCCGTCTGGCGCACCAAGACTCTGTAGCCACACAGCTCAGAAGAAAAGGGAGAAAAAATAATAATAATAAATTAATGAAATAAAGTAAAATAAAGTTATTAAAATAAAAAATAATTATTAGAAATAAAAAATTCAAAGGTAATTAAAAAAAATAAAAAAAGGAAAGAAAGAGAGAGCAACCAAACCAAAAACAAATCCACCAACGATAACAAGCAGTTAAAACTGTACTAAAACAAAATAAAAAACAAAAACAGACAAACAAACAAACAAACAAATGGACAGACAGAACCTTAGGACAAATGGTAAAAGCAAAGCTATACAGACAAAATCACACAAAGAAGCATACCCATACATACTCACAAAAAGAGAAAAAGGAAAAAATATACATATCCATATAAAAAAAAATGAGGAAGACAGCAACCAAATCAATAAACAAATCGACCAATGATAATATACTCTAAATACTAAACTAAGATAAACATAAAACCTGAAAAAAATTAGGTGCAGAAAGCAAACCCCAAGTCTACCGTTACTCCCAAAGTCCACCACCTCATTTTTGGGATTATTCATTGTCTATTCAGGTATTCCACAGATGCAGGTACATCAAGTTGATTGTGGAGATTTAATCTGCTGCTCCTGAGGCTGCTGGGAGAAATTTCCCTTTCTCTTCTTTGTTCACACAGCTCCTGGGGTTCAGCTTTTGATTTGGCCCTGCCTCAATGTGCAGGTCGCTTGAAGGCATCTGTTCCCACTCAGACAGGATGTGGTTAAAGTAGCAGCTGATTAGGGGGCTCTGGCTCACTCAGGCTGGGGGGAGGGAGGGGTACAGAATGCGGGGTGAACCTGCAGTGGCAGAGGCCAGCGTGACATTGCAACAGCCTGAGATGCGCCGTGTGTTCTCCTGGGGAAGTTGTCCTTGGATCACAGGACCCTGGCAGTGGCGGTCTGCACAGGTTCCCAGGAGGGGAGGTGTGGATAGTGTCCTGCGCTTGCAGACAGCCTTCTTTGTGGCTGCAGCAGCAGCCTTAGCATCTCATGCCTGTCTCTGGAGCCCATTCAGGCGGTGCTCTGAATCCCCTCTCCTCGTGCACCCCGAAACAATGATCTCTTGCCTCTTAGGCAGTTCCAGACTTTTCCCCAACTCCCTCCTGGCTAGCTGTGGCGCACTAGCCCCCTTCAGGCTGTGTTCACGCAGCCAACCCCAGTCCTCTCCCTGGGATCTGACCTCAGAAGCCTCTCAGGCTGGTGAGTGCTGGTCAGCACTGATCCTCTGTGCGGGAATCTCTCCGATTTGCCCTATGCACCCCTGTTGCTGCGCTGTCCTCCGTGGCTCCGAAGCTTCCCCCCCGTGACCTTCTGTCTCCACCAGTGAAGGGGCTTCCTACTGTGTGGAAACTTTTCCTCCTCACAGCTCCCTCCCAGAGGTGCAGGTCCCATCCCTATTCTTTTGTCTCTGTTTTTTCTTTTCTCTTTTGCCCTACCCAGGTACGTGGGGAGTTTCTTGACTTTTGGGAAGTCTGAGATCTTCTGCCAGCATTCAGTAGGTGTTCTGTAGGAGTTGTTCCACATGTAGATGTATTTCTGATGTATTTGTGTGGAGGAAGGTGATCTCCACGTCTTACTCCTCTGCCGTTTTGAAGGTCTCCCCCTTGGTAGTTCAATTTTTAGTTTTTTGAGGAACCTCCATACTGTTCTCCATAGTGGCTGTACCAATTTACATTTCCACCTGCAGTGTAAAAAGTTTCCATTTTCTCCACATCCTCGTCAACACTTGTTATTCGTAGACTTTTTGATGATAGTCATTCTGACTGATGTAAGGTGATACCTCGCTGTTTTGATTTTCATTTCTCTAATAATTAGCAATGTTGAGCATATTTTCTTGTGCCTGTTAGCCATCTGTATGTCTTCTTTGGAGAACTGTGTACTTATGTCTTCTGCACATTTTTTGATTGGGATGTTTGTTTTTTCGATGTTCAGTGGTATTAACTGATTGTTCAATTTGGATATTAACCCCTTTTTTGTCATATCATTTGCAACTACTTTCTCCTATTCAGTAGGTTGTCTTTTCATTTTGTTGATGGTTTCATTTGCTGTGAAAAAACTTTTAAGTTTAATTAGGTCCCATTCCTTTATTTTTGTTTTTATTTCTTTTGCCTTTGGAACAGATCCAAAAAATATTTTGTTGCAATTTATGTCAAAGTGTGCTCCACCTATGTTCTCTTCTAGGAGTTTTATGGTTTCAGGTCTTACATTTAGGTCTTTAATCCATTTTGATTTTATTTTTGTATATATTGTGAGGAAATGTTCGAAACTCACTGTTTCACATGTAGCTGTCCTGTTTTCCCAGTACTGCTTATTGAAGAGACTCTCTTTTCTCCATTGTATATTCTCGCTTCCTTTGTCATAGATTAATTGGCCATAGGTACATGAGGTTATTTCTGGGATTTCTATTCTGTTCTATTGATCTATGTGTCTGTTTTTGCACCAGTACCATACTGTTTTGATTGCTGTAGCTTTGTAGTATAGAAGGAAGTCAGGGAGGGTGATACCTCCAGCTTTGTTCTTTTTTCCTCAAGATTGCTTTGGCAGTTTGGGTTTTTTGTGTGTGTTGCCATATACATTTTAGGAGTATTTGTTTCAGTTCTCTGAAAAATGGGTATTTTGATAGAGATTGAATTAAATCTGTAGTGTTTTGGGGGTAGTATGGCCTTTTAAACAATATTAGTTCTTCCAATTCAAGAGCACAAGATATCTTTTCAATTTCTTTGAATCAGCTTCAATTTCCTTCATTAATGTTTTATAGTTTTTAGGGTATAAGTCTTTCACCTCCTTGGTTGAGTTTATTCCTGGGTGTTTTATTTTTGATGAGATTTTAAACAGGATTGTTTTTTTACTTTCTATTTCTGATTGTTCATTATTAGTGTATAGAAAAGCAACAAATTTCTCTATTAATCTTGAATTCTGCAACTTTGCTGAATTTATTTACTAGTTCTAATAATTTTTGGGTGTAGACTGTAGTGTTTTCTATATAAAGTATCATGTCATCTGCAAATATTAACAGTGTTAGTTCTTCCCTTCCAATTTGGATGCCTTTTATTATTTTTCTTGTCTGATTGCTGTGGCTGGGACTTACAATTGAATAGAAGTGGTGAGAGTGGGCATCCTTGTCTTATTCCTGAATTTAGGGAAAGGGTTATCAGCTTTTCACTGTTGAGTATGATGTTACCGGTGTGTTTGTCATAAATGGCTTTTATTATGTTGAGATTTGTTCCCTCTGTACTCACATTTTTGAGATTTTTTTATCATGAATGGATGTTGAATTTTGTCAGATGCATTTTCTGCATTTATTGGGATGATCATGTGATTTTTATACTTCCTTTTGTTTATGTGATGTTTCATGTAGATTGATTTGCAAATATTGAACCATTCTTGTGTCCCTGGAATAAATCCAACTTGATCATTATGTATAATCCCCTTTACATATTGTTGGATTTGGTTTGCTAATATCTGGTGGGGACTTTTGCATCAATATTTATCGAAGACATTGGCCTGTAATTTTTCCCTTTTTTGTAATATCTTTGTCTGGTTTTGGCATCAGGATAATGGTGGCCTCATAGAATGCATTAGGAGTGTTCTGCCCTCTTCAATTTTTTGGAATAGTTTGAGAAGGATAGGTAGTAGCTCTTCTTCATAATTTTGTAGAATTCCCATGTGAAGTCATCCAGTCCTAGATTTTTGTTTGCTGGGAGTTTTTTTTTTTTTTATTACAAATTCAGTTTCACTACTAGTGATCAGTCTATTCAAATTGCCTGTTTCTTCTTGATTCAATCTTGGAAGTTTGCATGTTTCTAGAAATTTGTCCATATCTTCTAGTTTGTCCAATTTGTTGGCATAAAACTTTTCATAGTATTCTCTTATGATAGTTTATATCTCTGTGGTATTGGTTGCTATTTCTCCTCTTTCATTTCTTATTGTTTATTTGGGTCCTCTCTTCTTGGTGAGCCTAGCTAAAGGTTAATCAGTTTTGTTTATCTTTTCAAAAAAACCTGCTCTCGGTTTCATTGATCTTTTCTTTTTTTTTTTAATCTCTATTTTATTTATTTCCTCTCTGATATGTATTATTTCCTTACTCTGCTGACTTTGGTTCTGTTTGTTTTTCTTTTTCGTATTCCTTTAGATTTGTAGGTTGTCTTGTCTATTTGAGATTTTTCTTGTTTCTTGAGGAAGACCTGTAACACTGTAAATTTCACTTTTAGAATTTTGTTGCATCCCATAGATTTTGGACTGTTGTGTTTCCATTTTCATTTGTCTCAAGGTATTTTCTGATATCCTCTTTGATTTTTTCATTGACTATTTTTTAGTTTTTTAGTAGCATGTTGTTTATTCTCCATGTGTTTGTTCTTTTCCCATTTTCCCTTCTGTAATTGATTTCTAGCTTTATACCATTGTGGTTAGAAAAAATGCTTGATATAATTTCTATCCTCTTAAGTTTATTGAGACTTGTTTTGTGGCTTAGTGTGTGATCTATACTGGAGAATGCTCCATGTGTACTTGAAAAGAATGTGTATTTTACTGTTTGGGGATGTAATATATTGTAGATATATATTAAGTCCAACTGGTCTATTGTGTCACTTAAGACCACTGTTGCCTTATTGATTTTCTATCTGGATGATCTATCCAGTGATATAAGTACAGTGTTAAAGTCCCCTACTATCATTGTATTATTGTCAATTTCTCCCTGTTAGTATTTGCTTTATGTATTTAGGTGATCCTGTATTGGGTGCATATATGTTAACAAGTGTAATATCCTCTTCTTATGTTGATCGCTATAACATTATATAATGGCCTTCTTTGTCTTTTGTTATAGCCTTTGGTTTAAAGTTTACTTTGTCTGATATGAGTATTGCAAAACCTGCCATAAAGGAATATTTACTTTTTTTTCTGGAGAATCATAAAGACAAAAGTTCCACTGTTTCTATTTATCTAAAGATCCCAAGACACTATTTTCATTAAATTTAAGTTTATTCTTATCCTGTTTTATTCAGATTATATTGTTTAGAAATTTCCTTTCCATGACAGATGTATGTCTATTGTTATCATTATTATTAATGTCTACTTGGATCAGGCCCTGCAGAAGACCTGGTGTACCAAGATAGAAGGGCTCAGACCCTGCCCTCAAACTGTCTATCCACTGCTGTTGGAGACCAACAAACACACAGACCATAAAATGATTAGAGATGTGCAGAAAGTCCAGAGGAGGAGAAGAAAATAGTACTTATCTCTTTCTAAGAGAGGCATTCACAGAAGTGGTACTAATTAAGTTGGGTCTTAAAGAATAATAAAATGATAATAATCATAATAACATATATTTATGCCAGTCACAGTTATAAGTGCTTTACATATATTAACTTTCCTTTAGTCTTCAAGGCAACTGTATGAAGTAGGTTCTATTATTATCCTCAATTTACAGGTGAGGAAGCTAAGTCACAGGAAGTTTAAGTAACTTGACCAAGTTCATATAGCTAGTAAGCACTGGTGCCTGGGTTCAAACCAAGGCAGTCTGCTCATAACCACTACCTCACATTGGTTAAGTAGTTGTTTCCCTAGGAGACAAATATGGGAAGGCATGACAGTATGGAATGTTCTGTAAATCACAAGCAGTTCAGTATTCTGGATGTAAATTACATAATTGAAGGTGAGAGTTAATTAGGGAGAAGGACATCATCTAACGGAGTTTAGATATTAGTCTATTGACCATGGGGATCATTGAACAAGGTAGAGCCAGAGAGTGCCCTGTATCAGGTTTCCCTCTTAGAAAAACTATTCTGAGCAAAGTATGGAGCGATTGGAAGGAGGCAAAAACTAAAGACAAAAAGAACTCTACAGAGTTTTTTTTGACAGATACCAGGTAAAAGTGATGACGTGAACCAGGACATTTGCAATAGGCAGTTAGTTACCAGGCTGGTTTGGAAACATTCTTGCCATTTGTGATCTCAGATCTGTTCCTTGACCTGATCATCCTTATTCTCTGTTCTTGTGGTCAAGAATTGCATTTCTCAGATTTCCTTCCTTCTGGCTTCCAAGTAGCCATGGGCAATGGGAGACAACAGCTGAGATTTAGAGAAAGGGAAAATCCAGGGTATTTCTTCTTTCTTGACACTGCTGCATCTTCAGCAATAGCTGCATGTCCTCCATGGCTCCAAATCAGCTGGACAACCTCTCCCTACATGACCCCAGTTCCTACTGGACAGCCTCTGCCATGTTATAGTTCTTGCTCAAAGGTCCCACCTTCTGGCTTCTGACAGCACTACCTCTTCTCTTTGTCCTTTTATCTCTAAGGCTGATAACAGCTTGTGGCTGTTACTAATTGCTGAGTTGTCTCACCACCCCCTTGTTGGTTACTTTCTATCACCTGTGTAGTGAATGTCTTACATTAAATTCTCCACTGGAAACACCTAGAGTGATTTCTGTCTTCCTAACTGAACCCAGATTGATGCATATATCAAGAAGTCCAACCACTAACACCAACACCTCCTCAGGCTTAATATACAAATAAAGTTAAGAAAGAAGATAGAAACTGCTTGGGAGGAAAGGGTGACGAGACACCATACTGCAGCCTTAATAGCTCATATGTTGAGGGACAATTTTGTAGTAGGATTCTAATTTTTTTCTCAGTTTTACTGAGATATAATTGACATGTAACACTGTATTAGTTTTAGAGGTACAACCTAATGATTTGATAGATGTCTATATTACAAAATAATAACCACAATAAATTTAGCTAACATCCATCACCTCACATAGTTACAAAAAATATTTTTTCTTGTGATGAAAAGAATTATTAAAAAAAAATATTTTGACCTTTGTTTAGGTAATTTAGGTAATCTGAAACTAAACCTTATATGTCTTTTAAAGAAACAAAAAGGTGCTAAAATTACCTAAAGAACTGAAGTACAAGTTGCAGTCAAGAGAATAAACTCTATTTGAACTCTTGTCACTTTCTTAGCTCTTTTACAGATCTTTGAAGTTTTCATTAGTTATTTATCTGTCACTTGTGTTTTATTCTGAATGTCCTCAGGGATGATGTTCTTGTGTATTTCAAGAGAACTGTGAAAAGGCCCATTTACATATTATTGTCACTTAATATTGACAATATTATTGTCATGATGATCATTATTCTGAAAAATATTGATTAGGAACACACTATTTGATATTGTACCATTTGTTATCTTCAGTACGTGAATGCTTCAAAAGGCTTATTTTTTTTAGTTTTTCAAACTTATTATCATAATGCCTATTATGTATAATAGAGCATAATATAATATAATTTTGTTATTATATTGTCATAACTCCTAATATAGTATAATGCATTAAATTATAAAATTCAGCAGATAAAAATGATTATAGAAACTGAGAGTTTTGTCACAGGTTGGCATCATACTTTCTGAGTTCTGATATATTTCTTGTATTTTAGTAACATTTTTGACTTCAGTTAATGAACCTATTTATATAACATGTATTTTTATTAACAAGAGGGAAACTCAAGGCTATGTTTTTCCAAGTTTAAGTCGTATCTTTCCTATAACTAGCATCTTACTATTATACAGAAGCTTGGAAATTAAAAAAAAAATGAAATTCAACTCAGATGTTCCAATATGGCTTGGAACACGAATCTTGGAGAGAAACCACTTTTTTATGTGACTAGAGTCACGGTAGTAAAGCAACTAATTGAAATTCTAGCTCTAGGGAAAGCCATTAAGGTTAACATACTTCTGGAGGGGAAAAAAAATTCTTGAGGCAAAGGAATGCTTCCTTGAAAATCTCATACAGTATTTTCAAAAGAATCTTGATGTTAGCACTCTTTACCTGGTGGTCTTTAATATTTATCTCCTGATTTTTTTTTTTTTTTTTTTGGAGTGTGATTCCCTTTTACATTTCCTTGTTTTATTTTCCTTAGAAATGTTGCATCAGTGTGTACTTTTAGACTAGACAAACAGACACATTCTTCCTAAAAAAAGCACTGCTGAGAAGATGGAGCCCACAGAGTGTACAAAACAAAAGTGTATACAGGCAAGAACTTCCATAGTTTGCTTTTTGTCACATGATTTACTTTTCTTGATTAAAGATCCTTTGCTCATGAGACTTTCTTAAGTTACTCATATTTTTGTATATTTCCTCTGAATAGATTTTCCCACCTCCCAAAAATTTTATTTTTTGTGAATTTCTTTGCAACTTTACCACTGTTTTACATTTTCACTTTCAACATACTCTAAGTTAACACAGCCAACAGACCTCCAAACTGCCAATCTTCTGAATTCTCAGAGTCCTAAATGTGTTATTGGTTACCTTAGGCAGCAGAATTTGTAATCAGATGTTTTTTCAGTTAATCCAACTAATTCGAAGAATCAGTTTTCTCCATCACCCCATCTTCAAGCAAAACCCCCAATTTTGTATTTTAAAATTAAGAAAAAATAGCATTTGGATTAAATATAAAGACAACCAAAGTCACAGTAAAATTTTGTGTGCTCTTTCATCAGTCTTAGGCGGTTTTTCAACGTCTCGTTTCGTGCTTTAAATTGAACCTAAGGAAGTTGTAGCAGGTTCTTCCTTTCAGCATTGCTCTCTGCACTCCCTCTAGTGATCCCACCATGTATAAACATTATTTCTGTGTGTGGGAGAGAATTTCCCCAGAGGCCCACAAAACACTTAATGAAGTGCTAAGCACAAACATTTCATTACAACATATTGTGTATTTTTGCCTTTAATAACTACATTCTTCATCCGAGAAGTCTCCATAGCTTTCAAAAATGAATTACAGAAGTATTATTTTTCCCAGAATATAGTTTTTCCATGACGGAAACAGCACTTTCCTAAACTATTGTATTTATTAGCAACCTGTTGCCCTTCGACACCAGAGCCGTTTTCACCCACCCCAATTGAGTATGGATCATTTAAACTTCCTTTTAAAATTATTAGAGTAGTTTTATGTTATTGGATTCTTCTTTTCTTCACTGTACACAACCACCACCTAAAATGATGCACGGAGAGGGAAGGTGTGAATTCGTGTAACTTTATGTTTAGTGGAAAAGAACGTTCTCCACTGCCAAAGAGCAAGCATTTAATTGAGGAGTGAGGGGGTAGTGGGGGGTCTTTCCTATGACGGAGCACAAAGGAGGCAAGTAAGCTCTGAATTCCTGCATTTTTCTACTCAGCACTTTGGTCCCTCCAGAGAAACCCTCTATCTTCTGCCTTCAGTCCCTTCCTTCACAAGGCAGCCTCCCATTGGCTCTTTTAAACACATCAAGCGATTAGGAAGCAACTTGCCCTATTGACTATGGTCTTGTGCCTGTTAACAGAAGCTGATCATTCTCCAACTCCATAACTCAAATGGACATTTAAAAACTATCTTAAGGGGCTTCCCTGGTGGCGCAGTGGTTGAGAATCTGCCTGCCAATGCAGGGGACATGGGTTCGAGCCCTGGTTTGGGAAGATCCCACATGCCGCGGAGCAACTAAGGCCGTGTGCCACAACTACTGAGACTGCGCGTCTGGAGCCTGTGCTCCGCAACAAGAGAGGCCGTGATGGTGAGAGGCCCGCGCACCGCGATGAAGAGTGGCCCCCGCTCGCCGCAACTAGAGAAACCCCTTGCACAGAAATGAAGACCCAAAACAGCCAAAAATAAAATAACTAAATAAATAAATTAAAAAAAAAACTATCTTAAATGTTCACAGTGTGTGTACCTGTGTATTGTATCCTAAAACCACCTTTTTCACAAAATTAAAACAAACCCAAACAACAATAAAAACAGACCACACAAGAACCTGTGGCGTGTAAGGAGAAAGCCGGCCCTTTTCAGTAGGTGTATATTCTTAATTTCAAATGATGTAGGGTTCCTCAGATGAGGTGGGTTATGTAATGGTATTTTATATTATTGCTTTCTATTTCCTTTGGAATCATAGCTGCATCTCATAGCTTCCCTGAATATCGGTTTCTACTAAGAGTCTGTTCAGAGTTATGGGAAAACTAAAAGGAAAATTTTGAAAGTGATACAGAGTTTTACATGGTTAGGAACATGTTTGTGCAAGCAGATATAAAGCTAGGTTCCTTTCTTCCAGAATCTTTTTTTACTACAGTGAATTACCATGGAGCTTAGAAAAACAGCTATCTTACCTCTACCTTCTCTAACAAAGCAATATTTCACTAAGCAAAAATATATTTTTATGGTTTCTTGAAATATTTCATTTGTGTTTTTTATATAAATTTATTTATTTATTTATTTATTTATTTATTTATTTATTTATTTATTTATTTATTTATGGCTGCATTGGGTCTTTGTTGGTGCACGTTGGCTTTCTCTAGTTGTGGTGAGCAGGGGCTACTCTTTGTTGCTGTGCGCATGCTTCTCATTGCGGTGGCTTCTCTTGTTGTGGAGCACGGGCTCTAGGCATGTGGGCTTCAGTAGTTGTGGGACACGGACTCAGTAGTTGTGGCATGCGGGCTCAGTAGTTGTGACGCACGGGCTTAGTTGCTCTGCGGCATTTGGGATCTTCCTGGACCAAGGCTTGAACCCGTGTCCCTTGCATTGGCAGGCAGATTCTTAAGCACTGCACCACGAGGGAAGCCCCTCATTTGTGTTTATTAAAATGGGAGAGTTTTATCCACCTTTATTTCCATTAAATGTGACCCTAGAAGCTGTTTTTGAATCTCTTAATAATCCTGGTATTTGAGTAATGGGCTGCCATTAATTCATTAGGGAAGGCAGAAGGGACTAAAGCTTGTTGGTAGCCGTGAACTTAGGGATGGCAACACTCAATGGCCAATATTATGAATAGGATGTGAAATACTTTGCCTTTGGTCCATGATAGCCTTCGTGGTTTTATCAGTGAAGTGAGTTATCTAAATGTTATTTAATATTGTTGATTTTTAATTCACTATTTAATTGTTAATAGTTTATGTCTAAATTATCATTAATACAAAACACCCATTTTTTTACTTTCTTGGATTTTTTTCTGGGATTTTTCTTAGAAGGTAACATTTTAAGAATGTTATCAAAATCCATTCCTTACTTGTGAATGAAATTAAATAGGCACTTGATAAGGTTCTCTTAGGCAGATTTTGAATAGACGAAATAAGAAAAGTTATTTCAGTGATTTATAAATCTATTATATATATATTACATATATCATCAGTTGTTTAAGGTTTCATTCTTGGCCTATAAACTTTCTGAAAAAAAAAACACATCTTTTTTTTATTTTGGGAGGCAAAATGAACAAATTGCTATTTTCCTTGCAGCCAGAACATCCAAGCAATTTTTCATCAGTGGTAAAAGAAAAAGGAGGCAGTTGATGTCGAGGACGCTCTTTCTCTCCCACTTGCTTCTTTCTTCACAGCTTTCGGTAAACAAGGTAACATTTTAAAGGGTGGTAGTTTGATGATTTAAATAGAACTAGAACTCTTAAATGAAACATCGAGGTTTTTACTGACTCCGGGTCCCTTTTCTTAACTCTCCTTTGCCCCTGTTTTCTATACCATACCTGTAATATACATTCACTCAGACATTCATTCATTCAATACACAGTCACTGAGCAACTGCCTATGGGCAAATGGGAAACACAAAGCTGAACAAACATGAGTTATGTCCTCAGTATGCCTACTAGACCTGGTAGATCTTGTAGGTTGGATTAATCTTCCCTGTCCCAGTTCTGTCATGCCTTTCTGTATTATAGAGGATGGACACCTAGGAATAACATTTCTCAGATTCCCTTGTAGCTAGAATTCCATGCAGGCACTAGGTTTCACTAAATAAATGCTTTGAAAATGGAAGTAAAGTGACATGAGCTTGGGGTCACGTGTGGGGAGATTGAAGGTTGTGGTGGAAGTATTTGGTTTTCCCAAGGCATCAATTTTAGACTCTATGTTTTGTCCTTGGTAGTTACCATGAATTAAGAGGAGGCAGTAGAAATGGAATTTCTATGCAAACAGTCCCTTTGGCTGCATTGCTCCTGGATGTAAATGACTTATGCTTGATTCCCTGGCCTTCCCAGTAATTCTATAAACTATATGTTTATAGTAATTCTATAAACTAATATATATGTATACATTACATATATAATTCTATATGTAATAATCTGTAATAAATGCCATTCTGTGTAAGCTAGCTGGAGTGGATTCTGTTGTCTGCATCGAAGTACTCTGACCTTTACACTATGCAAGTGGCAGATGTTTTGGGCACAGATTATTTTAATATCAAGTAAATAATAACTAGTGCTATGGAAAGGGGAATATAAATTTGTAAGAAAGATGGGAGAAAGAGTTATTATTTCTTGCTTGGGTGTTCTGAGAGAAAGAGCTATTGATTCTTGAGAAAGGCTTTGAAAACTTCTGGAATGGGGGAAATGGCACACCAGATGAAGGAAGAGCATAGAATAAGATATAAAAATAGGAGTAAAGCTGGAACATAGAAACATAATAAGCAATAATGAAACAATGAGATATAGTGTTAGAAAGATAAAAAGAAAATAGTGAGACACTGACATTTTTGTGTAGGATGGAAAAGAATCATCGACGGATTTGTTCATTTAACAAGTGTTTCTTGAGACCCTATCTTGTGCCATGCATTGTGCCAGACAGAACTCTGCCTCATTATGATTAATTTCATAGCAAACTAAAGAATAAATTTTAGTGATAAGGGCACTGAAGACGGGGAGCCAGGAGACTTTTACCATAGTCTAATGACAGATAATTGGCAGTGGCAATGGAGTTTACTATTGTTTTCATTGTTAACTTCTTTACTTGTCCATTTTTATTGCACGGCATGATTTTTGACTTTGCTATAATAGTTTAAAAATTCCGATGTATGTATTGACACACACATGATGAGTTGTGGCTTGCTTATAACTTCATGTATGCCTGCTTTATCACCTCCCATGAGATTGCAAGTTCCCAATGAGTAAATGACTCATATTTTAGGCAAACAATAGACACAATAAAAGTCTTGATAAAAATCCCCAAGTCTACATAAGATTTTCAGAAACTATCTGAGAACTCTATGACCCCATGAAACCACATACAAGCCAGATATTAGCATGGGTCATCCAGGCTTTTGTGATTTAAGAAAAATTGGTTCAAACCTCCATCTCACCTGCAGTGGAAGACCTGGCCTCCCTGAGAACCTCTGAGTGTCCTCATGGGATGGGCTTGGGGTGGGTGAGGAAGGTTGGGATTATCCAGGTCTCCTCTGGTCCCAAGTCCTGGATCATCTAACTGTCCCAGTTTTGCCATTCTGTCCCATAGTGAACAACACCTGGACTCGTTCACTGACCAAAATACCAATACCAGCCTTGAAGTAAACTTTCTGATGGATTCGAGTCACAGAGATGGTTTATATTAAAGTAGGCAAGTGCTTTTCAGTTGATTATTAAGAAGTCCTGTTTCTAATAGTCTTTTTAAGCACCTGACCCCTGTCAATCTTTCTGCAGTCATTTCTCTGTCAGATCCAGCTTCTTAACATGCTGCTCTCTTTTTTGGTTCTGTTTTGTTCTCCTTTTCCTCCATTTTACTCCCATCTCCAATCCTCATTAACTGTGTGAATGAAACAATCCAATTATTTGTTGGTTTACTACTCTCTCCTCCAGGCCATCCTCTTGGATTAAGTTAAGACCCAACTTCCTCACGCAAGGCTGCCATCCATCATGGAATTTTCCTAAACAATCAGGGAAACTCTTGTGTTAACTGATAAAATATATGCATTCTGCTATGCAAATAGTAACAAAGACAGTGTATTTCAGGGGATTCTTCTGTTAGAGGAGGACTTGTATTCCTGTCAGGAAAAAGGAAGTAAAATTGGGAGAATAAATTGATGCCAATTTATGAAAAATCATGTAGACAGAATTAAAATGTCAATTGTTAAATTTTGATAAATTCTTGAATTCCATTCCCTATGGGAAAAAAAGGAGTAAGGTATTATTACAATTTTCTTTCTCTCTTTTTAAAAATTCGTCTAAAACTGTAAGAAGCGAACCTAGTTTACTAGTCAATTCCACTATGGCAACACTGAAATACCATAGTGTTGTTGTGCTCAATAAAATGTAAATTTGTTTCAATGCCTTAGAAGTTTAAATTCCAAATATTTTGCTACAGATAACCAAACTTCTGAAAATTCTAAAATCTTTCCAAAACATAAGATTTTAATGTATTAGATGGTTTAAAATAAACAAAAGCCTTATTCCTTTGCCCATCTGTGAGCCAGAAATATATTGGCTTCTAGAAAATCACAAATCAATTAACAAAGGTGTCAGAGGCTTCTAAAGCAGGGAAAGCATTCAATTAAGCCAGAAAGGCTCTGTCTGATGAGTCTTCTGTGGCTCGTTCACACTGATACTCCGTAAAACCTGAAAAAAGAACATCAGACAGTGCCAAACGAGGAATTTTTCTCCAACCTACTCATTGGCTTCCAAATATGCTGCTTTGCCTCATGAACAAAAAACCCTCAGGCATCTTTCTTATTTTGGGTTAATTCAGGCTGTCAGTGGTTGATGTCATGTGACCTATTTCAATTCACTTCTCTGTGCATATGCGATACTTTCAGCTCAGAATTCTAGCTACTTTGGATAACTTACAGTCATTCATTTTTGGACAAAAGATATGAGTGCCTAGGGAGGGAAATGGTCTCAATCTCCCCTAGCTTGAACTAGGGAAAGGCATTTCTCTAAGGCCATATTAAAAATAGAGTTTGTTGTATACTTTTTCTGAATATGGAAATGATACATTTTCATTTTGGAAAATGTTGAAAAAGAAATAAGAATCATCATACCCAGAAATGATCATTGTTATTATTTTTCTTTTTTTACTCTAGTCTTACAAATACATTTAAATGTGTATAAATGTGTGTATTCTATCATACATAAAAGAAATCATACTATTTTGTAAACCTTTTTTTATATAATACATTGTGAGATCTTTCTATGTCATTGGATATTCTCCTAGATTATTATTTTCACTGGCTACATAATATACACATATACCATCATTTATTTCTATCAATCCCATACTGTTGCATATTTTGCTTGCTTCTAACTGTTTAGTATTTCAAATCGTGCTTCAAAAACTGCATATGCTTGCAAGTATGTATGAAATTGCACCTACTTCATTATAAAAAAAATCCTGAGAAGCACAATTTCTTCATTGAGAAATGGTAAGTTTTTTAACTGTTTTCGATAAATAATGCTAAATCATTCTAAAGAAATGCTGTGCTGCCAGTGGTGTAGGAGAGTGGCCAGTTTTTACGTGGTCATTTTGATTGACATTGTTTACCTTAACCTTGTTTATTTCAATATTTATCATTTTTATGCTTTTTCTAGAAATTGCATTATATTAGCTTTCTGTTACTGGTATAACAAATTACCACAAATTTAGTGGCTTTAAAAAAAAAAACCCCACAAATTTACCATCCTATAAGTATCATCTTATAGTTCAAGGCCAGCAGTTTGAAATGATCTCATGGGGCTAAAATGCAGGTATCAGTAGAATTCTAGGGGAGAATCAGTTTTCTTGCCTTTCCCAGCTTCCAGAGCCTGCCTGCATTCCTTGGCTAGTGGCCCCCACTCCATCTTTAAAGCCAGCAAGGGCTGATTGAGTCTTTCTAATAACACTATCTCTATGGTTCTGATTCTTCTGCCTCTCCATCCCCTTTTTATGAACCCTTGTGTTTACATTGGCTCACCTGGATAATCCCGAATAATTTCTCTAGCTGATTAGCAACCTAAGTTCCATTTACAACCTTAATTTCCTCTTGCCTTGTAACACAACTCATTCACAGGCTCTGGGGTTAGGACATGGAAATCTTGGGGTGGATGGGTATTCTGCCTACAACCTGTTTCATCTCTTACAAGGGAAAAATACAGCATAGCAAAGAACTTTTGATGAATTGGTACATGCAATTTGAATTCTACATTCACATTACCTATGTGCAGATATACATAGGTATGTATATGTGTGTCATTTTATGTATACAGATGATTCCCAACTTAGATGGTTCAACTTACAGTTTTTTGACTTCATGATGGTGTGAAAGCAATATGTATTTAGTAGAATCTGTACTTCACATTTTGAATTTTGATCTTTTCCCCAGCTAGTGATATACGGTAGGATACTCTCATGATGTTGGACTGTGACAGCCACAGCTCCCAGTCAACTGTGCAATCACAGGGGCAAACAACCCATACGCTGTTTGTGACTGTGTAAAAGTGACTGTTTGTCACTTTTGGTACAGTGATCAATAAATTACATGAGATGTTCAACACTTTATTATAAAATAGGTTTTGTGTTAGATGATTTTGCCCAATTGTAGGCTCATGTAAGTGTTCTGAGCACTTTAATGTAGGTGAGGCTAAACTATGATATTCAGTAAGTTAGGCATGTTAAATGCATTTTTGACTTACAATATTTTCAACTTACGATGGGTTGATCAGAATGTAACTTCATCCTAAGTCGAGGAAGTTCTGTATTGTACTTCTATATGTATGGCTCTAGAAAAAAAATCCTTAAGCTTCCTTCTGGATAATTTCTCCATTAAAAATGGGACTCTCATACGAGCTCTGTCAGCTTCACTTGGATACCTATGTATTTTGATAAGTAACAGTGATAGGTGAGCTTTAAAAAGTAAATCTTGAGAAATCACTATTTTGAAAAGAAATTACCACATTGGTATATTCCGTACTCCAGCACTAAAGAATAATGTTTTGGTTGTACTTTCCTGGCTTTTCTTTCTGTCACTGATGCCCTACAGGATCTCAGGGTACCTTCCTTATTTTTGGCATTGCTTTATGGCAAAGGACAAATAGGTTACAGAAAAAAGAGAACATTGAATTTTGCAGTGGCCCTTTGAAATATATTCAAATCCAAATGTTTAGAAGGTGTATTACTTCTTTTTTGACTGTAAGTGATCTAAAAAATAGTTTTGTAACTTTCCATGCACAGGATACATGCCACAGAGTTCAGCGCTACTGTATTCTACTGAAATATACGGAGGCTAGAGCAGACTGCCAAGAAGAACCAGCCCAAATTAATTGTGAGGATCCTCCCTGTAATAAAGTTTAAAGTGAAGTGATTAGAAATATTTTTTCCTTTAGAGTACACTTGAAAGGAAGGGCAGAAAGTAGGGAAAGCCAACCACCATGACTTAACTTCATCAAGAAGCACTCAAAAGCAAGAGAGAACAGCCCAGACAGTTTTAACACCTCTGGTTTTCAGAACACAGTTGGATGTAATGTCAACATCAAGGAACTGACAGATTGAAGCTAACTGGTGTGAAAAAAATCCACCCCGAAGCTTCCGAAGAAGCTTCTAAATACCAGTTGTCTAAACCTATTGATAAGCACGGGTACATTATTAATGAAGCCAGCAGTCTGCCTGGTGCTACTCAGATGGTTCAAGCATTTAGTAGGAAACATTTCTGTGAAGTTCTGCACAAAATAATGACAGTGTCTGTCTTAAATTGAAACAAATGGCTGTTGCAGGCTCTGGGGAGGCTGGGAGGAAGCAGCTGCTTTCCAGAGAAAGGCAGAGAGCCACCACCTGCTGAAGACAGACGGGCAGGCAGTGGTCCACTGAATATTGACTACTTAATAATTCAGGATAACAGGAACCCCTGGCTCTTCAAACATGGCACTGCCCCTTCATCACAGGGTGTTCATCACCCTAATGAGCTACTTGAAGAATGAGATGCTAAAATGTCTTCCAGCAATTCTCCAAAGTCTGGGACTCAAACTGCCACAATGGAAAGTTCTCCTCCGGAACTAAAGGCTCTATTTTCTTACTTTCTCTCTCTCTTCCTTTCTCTTTTTTTCCTTCTCCCTTCCTCTTACCCTCTCTTCTTTCATTGTTTGTATTTCTTCCATCCTTCCATTGACATCATAAGAATGCCAGGTAAAATACTAAGTTGGAGGAAAACTTGAGAATCACTTTTCTCCATAAACTTCTGATGCATTAAAGGAACAAAAAAAGATACCTGGGTGGTCTGACGAGGTTCCTACAAGAATCATTTGGAGAAGGTTGTGTGCTTGATGGGGTGTTTCTCTCTCTCAGAGACTTTCATAGCCAAGCTTGCAGATGAATCCAACTTTCCTACCTTGTCATGCAGAGGGAGAGAAACTCTTGGGCTCAGCAGAATGATTCCAACCAACTGAACTGCCTCGGTTGTCACATATGAAGCCTGATTCTTGTGACTCAAACAGATCATAACTGCAAGAGGGGATTTAAGATTTAACTGGTCACACAAAAGGAAGGTATTGGCAAAGTGATGTTTTTATTTATTCGTTGAATAACAACTTTCTTGGTGTTTTTCTCCTGATTTGTTTAACAAGGGTTTATTGAACCCTACAACACATTAGGCATGAGAGGAAGCTCTGGGAAAACAAGAGTGTTGAAGGCTGACCTCTGCTCTTATGGGGTTTACACTCTCTTTAAGGATATACAAGTAATAAACTAATAAACAAATACATAAAAGCAGCAATTATTGACTGTGTTAAGTGGTTTGGGAGATGAAGCAGGGTATCATGGAGAGAATAACAGGGCTAGGGATGGAGGCTCTTACAGACTAGAGTTGTGAGGACGGTCTTGCTGAGGAGATGGCATTTTACCTGAAAAGTGAGAAGGAGCCAGCCATGGAAAAAGTCAGATGACAAACTTTCAATGGAGAAGGAAAGCACTTGTAGGAATTCTACAGGTCCTACCAGGAAGCTATTATGTTTGGAGCAGAGTGAGTGAACAAGAGAGGGCATGAGATAAGGTTGAAAATATTTATCTTCAAGTATATAAGTCATTTCAGCATTACAGAATGTGGTTTTCCCAATATCCATTCTCTCATTCCTTACTAACACAGTCATGATTTTATTCCAAACAGTAACATGCCTAGATAAAGATTACTTTTCCTGACTTCTTTTGGTAAGGATGGTTAATGAAGTATAAGCAGAAGATATTAACACACTGGGCAGGATTTCTGGGAAGTCTCTTTAAGAGAATTGACTCAGCTAAGAAACATGACTTTTTTGTCCTTCTTCCCCTTCCTCTTTTTTCTTGCCTGGAATTCAGTAGTTAAGCTGGTGCTCCAGCAGCTATGTTGGGCCATGTGTCAATACTGAGAATAAAAGCTGTGACTAAAAACAGTAGAGCACAAACTAGAAGAAGCAAAGTCCCTGTTGACTAGGGCATCTCCATATTAGCCAATGAGTGCCTAACCCCCATATAAGAAAATAATAAACCTCTTATCTGATTCAATTTATACTGAATTGCTGTATGCAGTGGAACATAATTCTTTCAGAAACACCACACCAAGTCGTGTTTTAGATTTTACCTTTTGGATTCAAATACTAGTTGTTGAAAGAATGAATATGATATAGTTTGCTAGGAAAGGAGACATTGCTAAGATTTTTTAAAAAATAGGAATTTTGAAAAGAATTTTCTCAGTACTAATAATGTTCTTGGAAAATTATTTTCAGAGATGACTCATATATACATTCTTTCACCCTTTTAACATTTAAAATGAGACAACTTGAAAGATCTTACAAGTAGAAAAATGAAAATCTCAAAATGTCTAATGAGGGAGAGACCTACAAGATGGTGGAGGAGTAAGATGTGGAGATCACCTTCCTCCCCACAAATACATCAAAAATACATCTACATGTGGAACAACTCCTACAGAATACCTACTGAACGCTGGCAGAAGACCTCAGACTTGCCAAAAGGCAAGAAAATCCCCATGTACCTGGGTAGGGCAAAAGAAAAAAGAAAAAACAGAGACAAAAGAATAGGGACAGGACCTGCACCTCTGGGAGGGAGTTGTGAAGGAGGAAAAGTTTCCACACTCTAGGGAGCCCCTTCATTGGGGGGGATGGGGGGTGGGTGGGTGGGAAGCTTTGGATCCATGGAGGAGAGGACAGCAACAGGGATGCAGAGGGCAAAGTGGAGAGATTCCCACAATGAGGATCGGTACTGACAAGCACTCACCAACCTGAGACACTTTTCTGCTCACCCACCGGGACGGGTGGGGGCTGGGAGCTGAGGCTCGGGCTTTGGAGGTCAGATCCCAGTGAGAAGACTGGGGTTGGCTGTGTGAACACAACTTGAAGGGGGCTAGTGTACCACAGCTAGCCTAGAGGGAGTCTGGGAAAAAGTCTGGACCTGCTGGAGAGGCAAGAGACTATTGTTTTGGGGTGTGCGAGGAGAAGGGATTTCCTCCCTGTGTGCCCACAGAAGGCAGAGCACTGACTAAATGAGCTCCAGAGATGGGCGTGAGCAGCAGCTATCAGCTGGGATCCCAGAGACAGGCCTGAACTGCTAACGCTCACTGCCACTGCTGCCACCAAGAATCCTGTGAGCAAGCACAGGTCACTACCCTCAGCCCCCTGGAAGCCTGTGCAGCCAGCCAATGCCAGGGTCCGTGATCCAGGGACAACATCCCTGGGGGAACACACAGAGTGCCTCAGGCTGTTGCAATGTCATGGTGGCCTCTGCTGCTGCAGGCTCGCCCCGCATTCCAATTATGACTACCATACCCCTCCCTTGCCCAGGTCTGAGTGAGCAAGAGAGCCCTAATCAGCTGCTGCTTTAATCCCCTGTCTGGGTGGGGAACAGATGCCTGAGGGCGGCTTACACATAGAGGCAGGGCCAAAACCAAAGCTGAACCCCAGGAGCTGTGAGAACAAAGAAGAGAAAGGGAAATTTCATCATGTAGCCTCAGGAGCAGCAGATTAAATCCCCACCATCAACTTGATAACACTGCATCTGTGGAATACCTGAATAGACAATGAATGTTCCCAAAAAGGAGGCAGTGGGCTTTGGGAGCAACTGTAGACTTGGGGTTTGCTTTCTGCATCTGATTTGTTTTTGGTTTTATGTTTATCTTAGTTTAGTTTTTAGTGCTTGTTATCATTGGTGGATTTGTTTATTGGTTTGGTTGCTCTCTTCTTTTTTAAAAAATTTCTTATTTTTAATTTTTTAAATTTTACTATTTTTTACTATTTTTTATTTTTAAATTTTTTTTCCTTTTTTCCCTTTTTTTTCCTTTTTTATCTTTTTGTGAGTGTGTATGTGTATGTTTCTTTATGTGATTGTGTCTAACTTTGCTTTTACCATTTGTCCTAGGGTTCGTTTTTTTTCTTTTTGTTTGTTTGTTTGTTTGTTTCTTTTTAGGACTGTGTATGTGTATGTTTCTTAGTGTGATTTTGTCTGTTTAGTTTTGCTTTTACCATTTGGTTTGGGGTTCTATCTGTTCTTTTTTTTTTTCTTCCTTTTCTTCTGAGCCATGTGGCTGGCAGGGCCTTGTTGCTCCAGCCATGTGTCGGGCCTGAACCTCTGAGGTGGGAGAGCTGAGTCCAGGACACTGGATGACCAGAGACCTCCTGGCCCCACGTAATATGAATTGGCAAGAGCTCTCCCAGAGATCTCCATCTTAACACTAAGACACAGCTCCACCCAATGGCCAGTAAGCTCCAGTGCTGGTTGCCCCATGCCAAACAACTAGCAAGACAGAAACACAACCCCACCCTTTAGCAGAGAGGATGCCTAAAGTCATACTAAGTTCACAGACACCCCAAAACCACACCACCTGACGTGGCCTACCCCACCAGAAGGGCAAGATCCAGCCCCACCCACCAGAGCACAGGCACGCCTCCACCAGGAAGCCTACACAAACCACTGAACCAACCTCACCCACTGGGGACAGACACCAAAAATAACAGGAACTATGAACCTGCAGCCTGCGAAAAGGAGACCCCAAACACAGTAAGTTAAGCAAAATGAGAAGACAGAGAAACACACAGGAGATGAAGGAGCAAAGTAAAAACCCAGCAGACCAAACAAGTGAAGAGGAAATAGGCAGTCTACCTGAAAAAGAATTCAGAGTAATGATAGTAAAGATGATACAAAATCTCAGAAATAGAATGGAGAAAATAGAAGAAATGTTTAACAAGGACCTAGAAGAACAAAAGAGCAAACAAACAATGATGACAACACAAGAAAGGAAATTAAAAATACTCTAGAAGGAATCAAGAGCAGAATAACTGAAGCAGAAGGATGGATAAGTGACCTGGAAGATAAAATAGTGGAAATAACTGCTGCAGAGCAGAATAAAGAAAAAAGAATGAAAAGAATTGAGGACAGTCTCAGAGACCTCTGGGACAACATTAAACATACCAACATTTGAATTATAGGGGTCCCAGAAGAAGAAGAGAAAAAGAAAGGGACTGAGAAAATATTTGAAAAGATTATAGTCGAAAACTTCCCTTTCCTAACATGGGAAAGGAAATAGTCAATCAACTCCAGGAAGCGCAGACAGTCCCATACAGGATAAATCCAAGGAGAAACACACTAAGACACATATTAATCAAAATATCAAAAATTAAATACAAAGAAAAAATATTAAAAGCAGCCAGAGAAAAGCAACAAATAACATACAAGGGAATCCATATAAGGTTAAGAGCTGATCTTCTGGCAGAAACTCTGCAAGCGAGAAGGGAGTGGCAAGACATATTTAAAGTGATGAAAGGGAAAAACCCACAACAAAGATTACTTAACCCAGCAAGGATCTCATTCAGACTTCACAGAGAAATTAAAAACTTTACAGACAAGCAAAAGCTAGGAGAATTCAGCACCACTAAACCAGCTTTACAACAAATGCTAAAGGAACTTCTCTAGGCAGGAAACACAAGAGAAGGAAAAGACCTACAATAACAAGCCCAAGACAATTAAGAAAATTGTAATAGGAACATACATATCAATAATTACCTCAAACGTAAATGGATTAAATGCTCCAACCAAAAGACACAGACTGGCTGAATGGATACAATAACAAGACCCAGATATATGCTGTCTACAAGAGACCCACTTCAGACCTAGGGACACATACAAACTGAAAGTGAGGGGATGGAAAAAGATATTCCATGCAAGCGGAAATCAAAAGAAAGCTGGAGTAACAATTCTCATATCAGAAAAAATGATTTTAAAATAAAGACTATTAAAAGAGACAAAGAAGGACACTACATAATGATCAAGGGATCAATCCAAGTAGAAGATATAACAATTGTAAATACTTATGAACCCAACATAGGAGCACCTCAATACATAAGGCAAATGCTAACAGCCATAAAAGGGGAAATCAGCAGTGACACAATCATAGTAGGGGACTTTAACACTCCACTTTCACCAATGGACAGATCAACCAAAATGAAAATAAAAAACAAAACACAAGCTTTAAATGATACATTAGACTACATGGACTTAATTGATATTTATAGGACATTCCATCCAAAAACAAAGAATACACATTCTTCTCAAGTCCTCATGGAACATTCTCCAGGATAGATCATATCTTGGGTCACAAATCAAGCACTGGTAAATTTAAGAAAATTGAAACCGTATCAAGTATCTTTTCCAACCACAACGCTATGAGACTAGATATCAATTACCGGAAAAAAAGTGTAAAAAATACAAACACATGGAGGCTAAACAATATGCTACTAAATAACCAAGAGATCACTGAAGAAATCAAAGAGGAACTTAAAAAATACCTAGGAACAAATGACAATGAAAACATGATGACCCAAAACCTATGGGATCCAGCAAAAGCAGTTCTAAGAGGGGAGTTTATAGCAATACAATCCTACCTCAAGAAACAAGAAACATTTCAAATAAACAATGTAACCTTACACCTAAAGCAATTAGAGAAAGAAAAACAAACCCAAAAAAACCCCCAAAGTTAGCAGAAGGAAAGAAATCATAAAGATCAGATCAGAAATAAAAGAAAAAGAAATGAATGAAACAATAGCAAAGAGCAATAAAAATAAAGTTGATTCTTTGAGAAGATAAACAAAATTGATAAACCATCAGCCAGACTCATCAAGAAAGAAAGGGAGAAGACCCGAATCAACAGAATTAGAAATGAAAAAGGAGAAGTAACAACTGACAGTGCAGAAATACAAAGGATCATGAGAGACTACTACAAGCAACTATATGCCAATAAAATGGAAAACCTGGAGGAAACGGACAAATTCTTAGAAAAGCACAACTTTCCTGAGACTGAACCAGGAAGAAATAGAAAATACAAACAGACCAATCACAAGCACTGAAATTGACACTGTGATTAAAAATCTTCCAACAAACAAAAGTCCAGGACCAGATGGCTTCACAGGCGAATTCTATCAAACATTTAGAGAAGTGCTAACACCTATCCTTCTCAAACTCTTCCAAAATAGAGCAGAGGGAGGAACACTTCCAAACTCATTCTACGAGGCCACCATCACCCTGATACCAAAACCAGACAAAGATGTCACAAAGAAAGAAAACTACAGGTCAATCTCACTGATGAACATAGATGCAAAAATCCTCAGCAAAATACTAGCAAACAGAATCCAACAGCACATTAAAAGGATCATACACCATGATCAAGTGGGGTTCATCCCAGGAATGCAAGGATTCTTCAATATATGCAAATCATTCAATGTTTACCATATTAACAAACTGAAGAATAAAAACCATATGATCATCTCAATAGATGCAGAAATAGCTTTTGACACAATTCAACACACATTTATGATAAAAAACTCTCCAGAAAGTGAGCATAGAGGGAACCTACCTCAACACAATAAAGACCCATATATGACAAACCCACAGTCAATATTGTTCCCAGTGGTGAAAAAGTGAAACCATTTCTCTAAGGTCAGGAACAAAACAAGGTTGTCCGCTCTCACCACTATTATTCAACATAGTTTTGGAAGTTTTAGCCACAGCAATCAGAGAAGAAAAAGAAATAAAAGGAATACAAATTGGAAAAGAATGAGTAAAACTGTCACTGTTTGTAGATTACATGATACTATACATAGAGAATCCTAAAGATGCTACCAGAAAACTACTAGAGCTAATCAATGAATTTGGTAAAGTTAGCAGGATACAAAATTAATGTACAGAAATCTCTTGCATTCCTATACACTAATGATGAAAAATCTGGAAGAGAAATTAAGGAAACACTCCCATTTACCAGTGCAACAAAAAGATTAAAATACCTAGGAATAAACCTACCTAAGGAGACAAAAGACCTGTACTCAGAAAACTATAAGACACTGATGAAAGAAATTAAAGATGATACAAATAGATGGAGAGATATACCATGTCTTGGATTTGAAGAATGAATCAACATTGTGAAAATGACTATACTACTCAAAGCAATCTACAGATTCAATGCAATCCCTGTCAAACTACACATGACATTTTGCACAGAACTAGAACAAAAAATTTCACAATTTGTATGGAAACACAAAAGGCCCCAAATAGCCAAAGCAATCTTGAGAAATAAAAAGGGAGCTGGAGGAATCAGGCTCCTGGACTTCAGACTATACTACAAAACTACAGTAATCAAGACAGTATGGTACTGGCACAAAAACAGAAATATAGATCAATGGAACAGGATAGAAAGCCCAGAGGTAAACCCATGCACATATGGTCAACTTATTTTTGATAAAGGAGGCAAGAATATACAATGGAGAAAAGACAGCCTCTTCAATAAGCAGTGCTGGGAAAACTGGAAAGCTACATGTAAAAGAATGAAATTAGAACACTAACACCACACACAAAAATAAACTCAAAATGGATTAAAACCCTAAATGTAAGACCAGACACTATAGAACTCTTAGAGGAAAACATAGGCAGAAGACACCATGATATAAATCACAGCAAGATCCTTTTTGACCCACCTCCTAGAGAAATGGAAATAAAAACAAAAATATACAAATGGGACCTAATGAAACTTAAAAGCTTTTGCACAGCAAAGGAAACCATAAACAAGACGAAAAGACAACCCTCAAAATGGGAGAAAATATTTGCAAATGAAGCAACTGACAAAGGATTAATCTCTAAAACATACAAGCAGCTCATGAAGTTCAATAAATGCCTGCTGTAAATGACTTATAAATGGCTGTTGTAAGCGAGACCTCATCATGTTTACATTCCTACGATATACCATCCACATTAGCAATGGCTGTTGACAAACTTTGTTCTCTGTTTTTAGCTGGAGAAAAGTAAAAATGTAAAGGTGGAAATATAATTGTTCTCGTTAAGTTGCCATTATTTGTCAAATGGCATTTGAATTACTTTATGATTAACTTGCTTTCTCAAATAGCAAAGATTTTAGACATTTCAATGAAAATTCTCGTAGAGAAAACCATTGACTTCTTTACCAGTTGTGTTTAATAAGTGGAAATATCCTTTGTCTATTAAGTTATACAATTTATTTTCTGAAAGGAGGTGAAGGCAGGGCATCAAATAAATATTGTCCAAAATTTAGAAAACCCATACTGAGAAAAATACCCCAAACAAACAGAAGTGTGGTTATGAAGGTGACAGACCTCTATATACCTAACCTTGGTTCACACCAAGATGGGATTGATACTATAAATAAAGTGGTACTGTGACTCCAGGAGAAATTAATTCTGAATATGAGAATCAAAGAAGTCTTCTGAGATGGGAAGGCAGTTGAGTGAGGTCTTGAAAGACAAGAAAGATTTTGAAAGTCTTCAGATTGTGAGAGCACTACCCAGGCAGAGAGCAGCATATTTGCAGAGCCTGGTGGGGTGGAAATGCTTGGTAAATTTGGGAGAACAGGGAAAGTTCAATTCTTGGAGGCAGGAGATGGGGGAGTGGATGTGGGACTTAGCATGACTCTTGTTCTTGAAAGCCACATCTTATTACGGATACAGACATGGGACAAACACCTGAGTGATTAGGGAGGGAAGAATGAAAGGGGAAATAGGGTGCTAGGGGAGAGAACAGCCAAAGTGGGGCCCTGCTTGGGCAGGCTGCCAGGCCCTTCCAGTAGCAGTGAAACAGACCTGAAAAGAACCAGCCATGGAATGTTTGGAAAGAATCACTTAGACAGAGGGAGCAGAACACAGTATTTTTAAGAGACTGCAAGTGTGTTGAGGAGTTGAGCATTGATGGTGGAGTGGTGGGAGGTGAGGTTGGAGGCATGTATCAGCATTAGACCATGGCCAGCCTCTTGTGCCATGTAAGGAGCTTGGGTTTTATTCTGAGTGCACAGATGAACCATGGGAAGTATTTATACATGGAGGTGGCATGGTTTGGTTTATGATTTACTAGGTCATTAACTGACTTACGGAGAATAGATTGGGGAGGAAGCAGAAAGACTAGGAGGCCATTGCAGGAATCTGAATGAGATATGGCAGTGGCTTAAACTGAGGGATGGAGGTGGATATGAGAGACACTTGGGAGGTAGAGTCAAGAGGATTCACTAAAAATGCTGAATGTTGGTTTTGGGCAGTGGAGAGGGAGCAATCAAGTATGACTCCCTTAAAGTCCCATAACTAAAGTTATAATGAAATTCCTAGAGTCATCGAATTCGGGAAGAGATTTTCAAAGAAGTTGGAATTCTCTAAAATTGTCAAGATTCCCATTCTACTTAAAAATTATAGAACAATAAACAGAGATAGGGACTCTGATGTTATAAAAGTCAGACCTGTTTAAATCATAGTCTCCCTTCGAAGGACCCACTACTCTAAGTAAATTATTTTTAAACAAATTTATCTTACCGACAGTCTAAAAGTGGGTGTCCTAAAATAAATATAATACTTTGTGGTAGTTGTAGGTTAATTTTTGATTTTTCTTGCCACATTTTTGAATGTCTTCTTTATGCCAGTTACATTTTCTTGTTGATTCTGACAATTTATAGCTTAATCTCTTTTTTTCTGATGTTAATGTTGAAATATTTATCTCCTGTGATGGTCGACAGATTCAGCTGAATAACTGAATATTTCAAAACTAATTTTAATCATCTAATTATTTTTCCTACCAAGACTTTGGTTTGTTACAAAGAACAAGGAAGAAGGATTTGTTGCACTCCTCAATTTTGCACTTGATTTGGTAGAATGATGATCTGAGCAATCCCAAAAGGAGTAGAAAAGGAACTATATTGTTTGAGTGCCATGACTTTACCCATATAATTGATTTTTGGCTAAAACCTATCTTTAAATAGTCTACATATTACCACCTCATGCACTGACAGATTTTTAAACATCTGAGAAGCCACACATCTCTTTTTATTTTCAAATTTCAAAAGAAAAGTTTTCAGAGCTCAGGTAAATGAGAAGGTCAGTAATATTTTTCTTGATTACTGCTGTTCCACCATCTAGAAAGAAGAATTTCTTTCGAAAGATGTATTTTTAAGTGCCTTTTAAAGAAGTTTGGATTTGGGCTCCTGGTGGTGTCCAGGAAGCGAAATGAACCATAAATGAGACACATCAAAAGTAACTTACAAAGAACTTTTTTAATATTAAAGTGATGAATCAGAGCTCAAATTAACAAGTAAAGGAGTCCACCTATAATGAAAATCTTTTTCCAACATAACACTTCATTATAAAGGGAGTTTTTCTATAATAGAAGCAAGTGTAATTACATTTTTATATATAATTAGGACATTATTATCATTTCACCATATCAAAGTTCATTATGACATCTCTGATACATTTTTCATAGAGCAAAAATAAAAAGAGAACAGGAGTCCTTCAATTAGACTCATATAAGGACATCCACAGAGACTGAAAGAAGCTGATCAAACAGCTTACTTAGCCCAAAAGGGACCAGGTAGAACCCACGTTGCTTTTATGACACAGAAGGTGCTTTTTCTTGTATCCGTATAATTTCTAATTATAGTTTTTCATTCCGTTCATATTCAACCATGAGAAATTAAAGGTGCAACATTCCCAGCTGGACCCAACTTTCTCCAACATTTCAAGCTCAGCTCCCCGGTGTTTACTGGGCTGGGCGGAATTCCTATTGTGCCCAATGCAAACACCTGTCAAACGTGAGGCAATCTACAAACTGTTCTGTTTTGCCAGTTTTATAAAAATGGCTAAGGTTCCCTTCTTCCCTTGCTCCCACCATCTTGTAATATCTTTGGAAGATAACTAAAGTAGTTTCTAAAAATATTGAAAGGTTCCATATTTTAGAACAGATTATCTAACAGAAATGTCTAATTGAGCATGAAAAATGTGTCACAGGTCAGGATTTATAAATGTATGAGCAAATAAATTTTGACTTGTATAAATTAGCATATTAACATGTTCAAAGTTAATTAAAACAAAATGCATTTTTTATGCATGAGTTTACAGTGAATGTTGCTTTCGGTGCAGATGAAATGATGAAGATAGCATGGTTTGGGGAACTGACTCTTAGTATTCCAATCTCAGAAATTTTTGCTCTTTGGTTTATTTAAGACCACTCACTAAGCAATGCCCCCATTAATTTATCATTTATGTTCAGCTTGGTTTTAAGATCTTCAGCCTCTGCTCTACATGCAGGATGTGTGGGAAGTGCCAGAGAAAGATTCTTTCCGACCCCGTAATTGGAGCACAGGAAGATCAGCACTGGGAGTGGTCAAGGGCTTCGGCTTTGTACAGATGGGGAAACTGAAACACACAAAAAGCCATCCCTGCTCCTGGAACTGGACTTTCCTGACTCCATGGCCAGGGACCTTTCCGCTGCACTGCATTCCAATGGCACTTGTCATGTTTCTCTACAATTCTCACAGTTTCAAAAAAGATTTTTTAAAAATTAAATTGTTATCTCTACTACACTAAGTAATGTATTTTTATTTTAGAGATCTTGTGTGTGTGTGTGTGTTTATGCTATACCATTGCAAACGTCCCACCCTTTTTTTTTTCGATAGCAATTTGGTATGAATTAATATCTGTAAACAAACAAAAGACATATATGCTATCTCCAAAACTAATGATTCAGAAGGTACTTCAAGGGTGCCATATATATAATTCTAAATATCAATATTTATTATTATTGTTAAACTATTGACAGAAATATCACAATTAAATGGATTTTCTGATTAATATAATTTAAATAAATAATTTACATATGACAGTTTTATCTGGGCTCTATTGATCGTTTTGTTCTTCGTTTTTGATTCTGCTGGATGCATACTATTTCTTATAATATGCCCATAGACTGTATATCAAAATGTTAAAGAAGACTCTAGAAAAACAGGTAATTTATGGCAGAGATGCATTTGAAATAATGCTTTTATCATTTAAATCTAACCACACTGCTTTTCAAAATAAGTGGTAACTCATAGATGTTACAATTGTGACTAACTTGTTTGACCATTCACTTACACAGCTGTAAGTATAGCTGTTCAGTCAGAGTGAATCCTGTTAAAAATTAACTTGTCTCCCTAATTTCTTAACCCAAATATAGAGATCAGTAACTTCTTACTGTACTCATGTTCCTGCCTGTAATCCTACCATGTATATGATTGTATCATCATTGTCTTATGGGTTGAATCTTTATCAGAAAATAGCAGCAAGTATTTCTGTACTCAGGTAGACCTTCTGCTTATTCCTTTAGAATGTTTATGAGATTTGGTTGTAACTATTAAAATTTTCTATGAGAAATTATTTCTTAGAACCAGATACTTTCTTCTTTCTCTATCCTATTAAAATGTTAAGATGATAATAAAATTAAGATGATAGTCTCCATTAGTGATTCTTAATGTAAGGGGGGAAAATCTGTTAAGATGCTTTCTTATTCCTTGCCTTGTAAATTTAAAATCCCTATATTAGCATAGAGGTGTGTCACATTTCCTTCCAGTTAACCTAAAAAATTATCTTCTTTCTGGTACATTCTTTAAATATTTCAAGTTAAAAACCTACAAACTATCTTGGCGTGTTTCTAATAGCTTTTTAATAGCTAAAGTAAAATTCATAGTCTGTACAAGACAATCAACAGAAGAGTGTAAATCAATTATTGGATTAATTTTATTAAATCTTTATCATAGTATCAAACAGTAGAACTACTACCTTATCTCACAGTAAATAAATGCTTTGACAGAAAATTACTAAGTTGATATTGTGGACAGAACTGTCATGCAGCTGTGTTTCTGTGCCTGGCAGCCCAAGTTTTGAGACCATTTCATATGAAATCAGCCTGCCAGTGAGGTGCCTTTGCACAAACTTGTGTGTATTCGCTTGTGCTTGGTTTTGCATGTGCTGATTTTTAAAGATTCACATGCATTTGTTTATATATGTTTCTTCCATTTGACTATAGGCCTTTTGAGAAAAGTAACTCATTTGCTATTTTATTTATACCTTTCCATGGTACCTGGTAAAGAGCTCTGCCCATCACAGGTCTTCAGTAAATATTATTGAATCATTTTCCAACCGTTGATCACTATTACATTATGGTTTTTTGTTTCTTTCTTTCTTTCATTTTAGTTCTATAGTATTGCTATCTCCCAAGTAAGCTGAAAACATGTTCCCTTTAAGAATATATGAATGCTGGTGGGGAAAACTGGGCCCGAGGAACTATAATGTCACCACCACATTTGTGATAAATACATTCTAAGGTTTCAGATGTCTTCCTAAGGAAATGTCAAGTAGGTGCTTCTTATTTACAGCAGATGCATCTTTTCACAAATCAAAGGAAGTACAGGTTTTCCACTTTGCTTTCGGAGTACAGGGCTGGATGAAGCACCTGTTTTAGCCTATCAAAGGACTGATCCCACGGTCAGAGTCTGAAGTTATGTGGATTCATATTTAATTATGTTGGCCAATTATTTTGCTACACTCACAGGAGGGGAAGAGATTGTGACATAGAAGAGAATTCCCAGACCACATACTATTGTTATTCCTCCCAGCCATCACTCCAATACTATCTACATATTCCTCTATCCTTTTTTTTTTAAAATGAAACTTTCATCTGTGAAAAGAAAACATTAACATAAAGCACAACAGAAGGAAGCTGCATTTGGTATTGAGCAATGTGCTAGAAGGGCTTGCAGTTTAGAAATGCATTTTTTGCTTCTTCAGAAAGAAAAATTCTTAATCTCACTGTTTACAGTATAAAGCTCTAGACATGTTTTTACAGCCTTGATTCATACTTGGACTGATTTATTACACTTGGAAATGGGAACTCTGCTCTTTTTAACCTTTAGCTCCTTGAGGTTAATATTAATGAATATTTTTCACAAAGAATGTGTGTATTATATTTGTATTTCTTTCTAAGTGGTGGCTATAATTGGGACAGCATTCAGGTAAAATTGAAAAGGTGCTTTGCAACACTTAATGAAGTGACAAATTCTCAATTCAGTATGTTATTTTCTTGTGCAAGAAACAAGAAATTTTATGAAGGATAAATTTAAGTATCTAGATCTATTCCTTTTATTAATATTTCTGGCCCTAGGTAAGGGGCCATTAATAAAAGACTGAAATGATTTTGTTTTAAGGTTTTGTTTGTGTCTTCATATATAAGATAGAGTAAATCCTGTTGTAATTCTCCAAGTGAACTTCTAACTTCATATTTCTACTCCAGAAAACAACAGTGAACTATCACTCACAGGAGTAGATCTTTTTATTTGACTGTACAACCAAAGAAATAGACTTAAAATGTTTTTTCATCCATGACACCTGTTCTTTTTTTTAACATCTTTATTGGAGTATAATAGCTTTACTATGTTGCGCTAATTTCTGCTGTATAACAAAGTGAATCAGCCATACGTATACATATATCCCCATATCCCCTCCCTCTTGCACCTCCCTGCTACATTCCCTATCCCACCCCTCTAGGTCATCAACAAAGCACTGAGCTGATCTCCCTGTGCAGCTGCTTCCCACTACTTATCTATTTTACATTTGGTAGTGTATATATGTCAATGCTACTCTCTCATTTCGTCCCAGCTTCCCCTTCCCCCTCTCTGTGTCCTCAAGTCCATCCTCTGCGTCTGCATCTTTATTCCTGTCCTGCCCCTAGATCCATCAGAACAATTTTTTTTTTTTAGATTCCATATATATGTGTTAGCATATGGTATTTGTTTTTCTCTTTCTGACATACTTCACTCTGTATGACAGACTCTAGGTCCACCCAGCTCACTACAAATAACTCAATTTCATTTCTATTTATGGCCAAGTAATGTTCCATTGTATATATGTGCCACATCTTTTTTATCCATTCATCTGTCGATGGACACTTAGGTTGCTATTGTAAATAGCTTTTGCACAACACAGGAAACAATAAACAAGATGAAAAGACAACCCTCAGAATCGGAGAAGATATCTGCAAATGAAGCAACTGACAAAGGATTTATCTCCAAAATATATGAGGCTCATAAAGCTCAATATCAAAAAAACAAACAACCCAATCCAAAAATGGGCAGAAGACCTAAATAGACATTCTCCAAAGAAGATATACAGATTGACAACAAACACGTGAAAGGATGCTCAACATCACTAATCATTAAAATGCAAATCAAAACCATAATGAGGTAACAGCTCACAATGGTCAGAATGGCCATCATCAAAGAATCTACAAACTGCTCCAACTCAGCGCTGGGGCCTCTGAGGTGCCCGCAAGCAGCTGGAGCAGATCTGGGGTTTTGTGATCCACTTCCTTGGTGTCAAGGGGCTACTGGGCTGGCGCCAAGGCAGGGAGCAGCCCTCAGAGATGGTGGCACATAGATACTTCTGCCAGTCTTCTAGGGTTGCCATAATAAAATACCAGAAGATTGGGTGGCTTAAACAACAGAAATTTATTTTTTCACTGTCCTGGAGGATGAAGTCAAAGGTCAAGATGACGAAGATTTGGTTTCTCCTGAGGTATCTTCCTTGCCTTCTGTGTGGCTAACAGGGTCTTTGTGCTCTGGCCAGATGTCAGGCTTGTGCCTCTGAGGTGGAAGAGCCGAGTTCAGGACATTGATCCACCAGAGACCTCCCAGCTCCATGTAATATCAAATGATGAAAGCTTTCCCAGAGATCTCCATCTCAATGCTAAGACCCAGTTCCACACAACAACCAGCAAGCTACAGTGCTGGACACCCTATGCCAAACAACTAGCAAGACAGGAACACAACCACACCCATTAGCAGAGAGGCTGCCTAAAATCATAATAAGGTCACAGACACCCCAAAACACACCACCAGATGCAGTCCTGCCCACCAGAAAGACAAGATCCAGCCTCATCTACCAGAAAACAGGCACTAGTCCCGTCTGCCAGGAAGCCTACACAACACACTGAACCAACCTTCGGCAACGGGGGCAGACACCAAAAACAACAGGAACTACGAATGTGCAGTCTGCGAAAATGAGACCCCAAACACAGTAAGTTAAGCAAAATGAGAAGACAGAGAAACGCACAGCAGATGAAGGAGCAAGGTAAAAACCCAGCAGACCAAACAAATGAAGAGGAAATACGCAGTTGACTTGAAAAAAAATTCAGAGTAATCATAGCAAAGATGAGCCAAAATCTTGGAAATACAATGGGGAAAATATAAGAAACGTTTAACAAGGACCTAAAAGAACTAAAGAGCAAATGAACAATAATGAACAATACAATAAATGAAATTAAAAATTCTCTAGAAGGAATCAATAGAAGAACAACTGAGGCAGAAGAATGGATAAGTGACCTGGAAGCTAAAAGGGTGGAAATAACTATTGCAGAGCAGAATAAAGAAAAAAGAATGAAAAGAATTTAGGACAGTCTTAGAGACCTCTGGGGCAACATTAAACACACCAGCAAGCGAATTATAGGGGTCCCAGAAGAAGGAGAGAAAAAGTAAGGGTAGGAGAAAGTATTTGAAGAGATTATAGTTGAAAACTTCCCTAATATGGGAAAAGAAATAGTGAATCAAGTCCAGGAAGCATAGACTCCCATACAGGATAAATCCAAGAAGAAACACACCAAGACATATTAATCAAACTATCAAAAATTAAATACAAAGAAAAAATATTAAAGCAGCAAGGGAAAAAACAACAAATAACACACAAGGGAATCCCCACAAGGTTAACAGCTGATCCTTCAGCAGAAACTCTGCAAGCCAGAAGGGAGTGGCAAGACATATTTAAAGTGATGAAAGGGAAAAACCTGCAACCAAGATTTCTCTACCCAGCAAAGATCTCATTCAGATTCGACAGAGAAATTAAAACCTTTACAGATAAGCAAAAGCTAAGAGAATTCAGCACCACCAAACCAGCTTTACAACAAATGCTAAAGAAACTTCTCTAGGCAGGAAACACAAGAGAAGGAAAAGACCTACAATAACAAACAAAAAACAATTAAGAACATGGTAATGGGAATATACATATTGATAATTACCTTGAATGTAAATGGATTAAGTCCTCCAAAAAAAAGACATAGACTGGCTGGATGGATACCAAAACAAGACACATATATATGCTGTCTACAAGAGGCCAACATCAGACCTAAGGACACATACAGACTGAAAGTGAAGTAATGGAAAAAGATATTCCATGCAAATGGAAATCAAAAGAAAGCTGGAGTAGCAATTCTCATATCAGACAAAATAGACTTTAAAGTAAAGTCTATTAAAAGAGACAAAGAACAACACTACATAATGATCAAGGGATCAATCCAAGAAGAAGATATAACAATTGTAAATATTTCCCAACATGGGAGCTCCTCAATACATAAGGCAAATGCTAACAGCCATAAAAGGGGAAATCGACAGTAACACAAACGTAGTAGGGGATTTTAACACCCCACTTTCACCAAAGGACAGTTCATCCAAAATGAAAATAAGTAAGGAAACACAAGCTTTAAATGATACACTAAACAAGATGCACTTAATTGATATTCATAGGACACTCCATCCAAAAACAACAGAATACAGTCTCTTCTCAAGTGCTCATGGAACATTCTCCAGGATAGATCATATCTTGGGTCACAAATCAAGCACTGGTAATTTTAAGAAAATTGAAATCTTATCAAGTAACTTTTCCAAACACAATGCTATGAGACTAGATATCAATTACAGGAAAAAAAGTGTAAAAAATACAAAAACATGGAGGCTAAACAATACACTACTTAATAACCAAGAGATCACTGAAGAAATCAAAGAAATCAAAAAATACCTAGAAACAAATGACAATGAAAACACGATGACTCAAAACCTATGGGATGCAGCAAAAGGATTTCTAAGAGGGAAGTTTATAGCAATAAAATCCTACCTCAAGAAACAACAAACAGCTAAATAAATAACCTAACCCTAAACCTAAAGCAACTAGAGAAAGAAAATCAAAAAAACCCCAAAGTTAGCAGAAGGAAAGAAACCATAAAGATCAGATCAGAAATAAATGAAAAAGAAATAAAGGAAACGATAGCAAAGATCAATAAAACTAAAAGGTGGTTCTTTGAGAAGATAAACAAAATTGATAAACCATTAGCCAGGCTCATCAAGAAAAAAAGGAAGAGGACAGAAATACAGAATTAGAAATGAAAAAGGAGAAGTAACAACTGACACTGCAGAAATACAAAGGATCATGAGAGATTGCTACAAGCAACTCTATGCAATAAAATGGACAACTGGGAGGAAATGGAGAAATTCTTAGAAAAGCACAACCTTCCGAGACTGAACCAGGAAGAAATAAGAAATATAAACAGACCAATCACAAGCACTGAAATTGACACTGTGATTAAAAATCTCCCAACAAACAAAAGTCCAAGACCAGATGGCTTCACAGGCGAATTCTATCAAACATTTAGAGAAGTGCTAACACCTATCCTTATCAAACTCTTCCAAAATAGAGCAGAGGGAGGAACACTCCCAAACTCATTCTACGAGGCCACCATCACCCTGATACCAAAACCAGACAAAGATGTCACAAAGAAAGAAAACTACAGGTCAATCTCACTGATGAACATAGATGCAAAAATCCTCAGCAAAATACTAGCAAACAGAATCCAACAGCACATTAAAAGGATCATACCCCATGATCAAGTGGGGTTTATCCCAGGAATGCAAGGATTCTTCAATATATGCAAATCAATCAATGTGATAAACCATGTTAACAAATTGAAGGAGAGAAACCACATGATCTTCTCAATAGATGCATAAAAAGCTTTCAACAAAATTCAACACCCATTTATGATAAAAAACCTCCAGAAAGTAGGCATAGAGGGAACTTACCTGAACATAATAAAGGCCGTATATGACAAACCCACTGCCAACATCATTCTCAATGGTGAAAAATTGAAACTTTTTTCTCTAAGAGCAGGAACAAGACAAGGTTTTCCACTCTTACCACTATTATTCAACATAGTTTTGGAGGTTTTAGCCACAGCAATCAGAAAAGAAAAACAAATAAAAGGAAACCAAGTCAGAAAACAAGAAGTAAAGCTGTCACTGTTTGCAGATGACATGATACAATACATAGAGAATCCTAAAGATGCTACCAGAAAACTACCAGAACTAATCAATGAATTCGGCAAAGTAGCAGGATACAAAGTTAATGCACAGAAATCTCTTACATTCCTATACACTAATGATAAAAAATCTGAAAGAGAAATTAAGGAAACACTCCCATTTACCACTGCAACAAAAAGAAGAAAATACCTAGGAATAAACCTACCTAAGGAGACAAAAGACCTGTATGCAGAAAACTATGACACTGATGAAAGAAATTAAAGATGATACAAACAGATGGAGAGATATACCATGTTCTTGGATTGGAAGAATCAACATTGTGAAAATGACTATACTACCCAAAGCTATCTACAGATTCAATGCAATCCTTATAAAACTACCAATGGCATTTTTCACAGAACTAGAACAAAAAAATTCACACTTTGTATGGAAACACAAAAGACCCCGAATAGCTAAACCAATCTTGAGAAAAAAAAACAGAGCTGGAGGAATCAGGCTCCCTGACTTCAGACTATACTACAAAGCTACAGTAATCAAGACAGTATGGTACTGGCACAAAAACAGAAATATAGATCAATGGAACAGGATAGAAAGCCCAGAGATAAACCCACACACATGTGGTTACCTTATTTATGATAAAGGAGGCAAGAATATACAATGGAGAAGACAGCCTCTTCAATAAGTGGTGCTGGGAAAACTGGACAGCTACATGTAAAAGAATGAAATTAGAACACTTCCTAACACCATACACAAAAATAAACTCAAAATAGATTAAAGACCTATATGTAAGGCCAGACACTATAAAACTCTTAGAGGAAAACATAGGCAGAACACTCCATGACATAAATCACAGCAAGATCCTTTTTGACCTACCTCCTAGAGAAATGGAATTAAAAAGATAAATAAACAAATGGCACCTAATGAAACTTAAAAGCTTTTTCCCAGCAAAGGAAACATAAACAAGATGAAAATCAACCCTCAGAATGGGAGAAAATATTTTCAAATGAAGCAACTGACAGAGGATTAATCTCCAAAATTTACAAGCATCTCATGCAGCTCAATATCAAAAAAACAAACAACACAATCCAAAAACAGCCAGAAGACCTAAATAGACATTTCTCCAAAGAAGGTATACAGATTGCCAACAAACACATGAAAGGAAGCTCAACATCACTAATCATTAGAGAAATGCAAATCTAAGCTACAATGAGTTATCACCTCACACCAGTCAGAATGACCATCATCAAAAAATCTAGAAACAATAAATGCTGGAGAGGGTGTGGAGAAAAGGGAATCCTCTTGCACTGTTGGTGGGAATGTAAATTGATACAGCCACTATGGAGAACAGTATGGAAGTTCCTTAAAAACCTAAAAATGGAACTACCATATGACCCAGCAATCCCACTACTGGGCATATACCCTGAGAAAACCATATTTCAAAAAGAGTCATGTACCACAATGTTCATTGTAGCTCTATTTACAATAGCCAGGATATGGAAGCAATCTAAGTGTCCATCAACAGATGAATGGATAAAGAAGATGTGGCACATATATACAATGGAATATTACTCAACCATAAAAAGAAACAAAACTGAGTTATTTGTAGTGAGATGGATGCACCTAGAGTCTGTCATACAGAGTGAAGTTAAGTCAGAAAGAGAAAAACAAATACCGTATGCTAACACATATATATGGAATTAAAAAAATGTTTCTGAAGAACCTAGGTGCAGGATAGGAATAAAGATGTAGACATAGAGAATGAACTTCAGGACACGGGGAAGGGGAAGGGTAAGCTGGGACGAAGTGAGAGAGTGGCATGGACTTATATACGCTACCAAATGTAAAATAGACAGCCAGTGGGAAAGAGCCGCATAGCACAGGGAGATCAGCTCGGTGCTTTGTGACCACCTAGAGGGGTGGGATAGGGAGTGTGGGAGGGAGACGCAAGAGGGAGGAGATATGGGGAAATATGTATATGTATAGCTGATTCACTTTGTTATAAAGCAGAAACTAAGACACCATTGTAAAACAATTATACTGCAATAAAAATGTTTTAAAAATCTACAAAGAATAATGCTGGAGAGGATGTGGAGAAAAGGGAACCCTCTTGCACTGTTGGTGGGAATGTAAATTGATACAGCCACTATGGAAAACAGTATGGAGGTTCCTTAAAAAACTAAAAATAGAACTACCGTATGACCTAGCAATCCCACTAGTGGGCATATACCCTGAGAAAACCACAAGTCAAGAAGAGACATGTACAACAATGTTTATCACACTTGTTCCTAAAAAGCTCTCTCCTCAACTCTCTACACCAGGGTGTATGTGTTGTTTTCTGCTGTCGTCAAGCTGTCTGTTCATTCATGCCTGATACATGCTTTCATTCAGAGAGTTGCTTAAGGACTAGCCACAACGCTAATAACTGCTCTTGTGGAGCTCCGAGCCTGGCAGTAAAGCTCACTAGACAGGCACAAACATGAGATTAATGCTTTTTATATTTTAAAAGCAGTGTTTGCTTGCCTTTCCTGCATCCTCCTCCAGGAGGGTTGCTTTGCCTGGGAGATTTGCCCCAGGGTTGAAACACCACAGCAGCAGCGAGTCTGGTGGACAGAACCTTTTCTCCAAGAGAAGATGCAGCCCTGGCTCTAATGCTGTGAGTTGCATCTCAAGGGCAGCTTGGACAGCTGTCATGGCCAGCTCATCTCTTGTCTTTTCTGACCTCTTCTGACCTCATTTCATCCATAAGTAATGTCTGAAGTTTCATGCAGTGGACGATGCTCTGGTTTTGATAATGTAATTATTAGGGTCCCGCAGTCGACCAGTTGGCCAGATGAGCATGGAGAGCATCTCTCCCAGATGCCCTCGGCGCCTGACAGATGGCTGTGTCAATTGTGTTTAAAGACACTGTGTGCTCCTGTTCCCTTTCAGGTTCTTTTAAAGCTGTACCAGCCAAGCTGAGTGTGAGAGAGAAGGTCTAAACATCAGGGTTGAAATGAAACTCGAAAACCACTGAGAAAAGAAATGGGGAAGATATTTTGAAAGGACACAACGCAGACTGGCGACAGGTATGATTGGGGCATTGTCTGTGAAACTGGTCCCAGCAATACGCTTTTCCATTCATTCTAGTCCTTTTACCTTGAGTCCAGGATCCCATTCTCCCATCCAGCTCTTGATTTTTAAAATAAACCCTCAAGATGGACACAACTCTTAGATTTTAGTTGCCACTTGCCCCTCAGCAGGGTGTCTTGGTGCAGTGCCCAACCTACCCAACTGTCCCTGTCAGCTGTGTTCACCTAGTGCTTCTTTAGTAACATCAGCAGAAGGTAATGGATCTCCTCTCTTATAGCATCAGGAACTCACTACCTCCAAAAAGCCCAGGCCTGGACAGTCACTCCCTGAAGCATGTTTACCATGTAACCACATAGACCTGTTCTGTGTGCATCACTTGGGAATCTGGGAAATCAGCATTCTAGGTCACTACCTAAATAACTTAGTCTATACTTAGTTTATTTCTACAAAGAGGTGGGCACTCATTTCCATAAAGCACCAGAGCATAGCTTTTTTATTGTTTACAATAAATTGATCACTTTCCCTCTCTCAAAATAAAAAAAAATAAAATAAATTTTACAATCTAGCAACTATTTTAAACAAACACAATGCTTTTTTACAATCTGGATGGGGAGGAGGGGGTTACACTCCAGTTTTGTCACTCATTTTGAGTCATTCATTTGGAAAAACATCATAAATGTGTGTTCTCTTCAAAGTTCTATTTAGATGCCATCAGAGGTAACGAAGGGGATAAGGCTGCTGTCTGTGTTCACAAAGCTCAAGGTGTAAGAGGGAAGACGAATGAGATTTTTTTCATGTATCTTATTAGACCCTTATGCGCTGAGTGCATTTTACCTGGAAAGGAGTCTGGGCTTCCCAGCAAGTTACCTTGGAACAGCAAGATAACTGTAAGATAATCCTGGAGGGGCAGAGGGATGATGTGGTTACTGGCAGAAATTTTGAGCTGAAGCTCAATTCTGCTCCTCTAAGTTTCTCAATACTGTCTCTTGAATCCAGCCTTTTTTCTTCAGCTAACTATTGTCATCACAGTCTGGAGAATTGCACACGTCATAAACAGTCTCTTCTAGAGGGGCCATGTCCCTTCCTTACAACTATCAGTTATCATAGAAGGGACGTCAGATCGTGTCACCCTTCACTTTGCCCAAGCTTTCTGTTGCCTTTCTGTTGCCTGTAGTATAAATTCTAAATGCCTTAGCTCAGCATAAGAGGCCTTGTAGAGGCTGCTTCAAACCCTAATCTTATTGCCCATCATCCTGTCCCCCAACCGTGGCCTTCCCCTGAATACAGATTAATCTCTGGTCATGCTGATGTCCTGATCACTCCCCAAAGCTCTGCTCATCCATGACTCCAGGCCTCAACACATGCTTCTCCATCACGTCTGTCCAGCTGGTATGTTTCTCCTCATGCCTTAAAGGTGCAGAACTCAGATGTAGTCTTGTCCCATTTGGTCTGGCAGACAGAGCCATTCCCTCCTGGGAGAACCCACAGCACTTCTTCATTCCTTTAAAAGATGATATTATTGGTTTTCTGCTTGCACGTGTCTTCTCCACTAGACTATGAGTTCCTTGAGGGGAGGGGTTTTGTTATATCCTAGGGACCTAGCAAGGTCCCTAGCATAGAGTGGCATGTTGACAAATGCTCCTTGAATGAACAGATACATGAAAGAGAAATTGCACCTGCTCCAAGGTCTTATGTCATCAATACCCCCTTTTATTCATTGTTTAAAAGAGCTCAATGACAAAGTCATTCCATGGATGTTTCCAGAGTGAGTATGTGACCACCTCTGGCACACACCTCATTCAATATCAGGCTACTGATGCTTTGAATGTAGCTACAAAAAGCCAAGTTCAGTATACAAGCAGATTACTTCTTAAGCCCAGAACCTTTGTCCCTGATTTCTCTCAGCTCCCACATCATTAGCATCTGGGTCAGGTTTCTCTGTATGGAGCTGCTGACAGTCTTTATTTTCCCTATCTTTTTTTTTCCCCTGGCTTCGAAGAAGTATAGCAGTGCTGTTTGGATGATTGTGGCTCTGTGATGCCAAGATATTTTAGAACAATGTTATGATGCCTGGTCACACCTACTACCACTGAGACAAGCCCAGAAGTTAAATTATGAAGCAAATGTAAGCTTTGAAGAAATTTTTATTTAATCTGTATTCCCCTGTTTCATCTGCACATCCATCCAACACAATCTGCATCATTATTAGCCACATCAACTTGCTAAAAAAAAAAGAGAGAGAGAGTAAAAAGTAAGACATCTGTGTTATAGCATTAATATATTCAAAGGTTTTTACTTTCATCTTGCAGGCATTAACATTGTGTAAATGCAGTGTAAGTGCAACTTACAACAGCACTAAGTTAGCAGAAGGAAAATGTACTTGGGAGCCTAGCCAAAGAAGGGAGCCAACAAAAGAGAAGAAAAAAAGAAAAAAAGAAAAGGTATGTTTGTGTGGAGGGGACAGGCATGTTAAGAATTACGGAAAAAGCCGAATTTTACCTAGAAATAGAGTCTTTTGCCTATTGCTCTTACAGAGCTTCCTTTCTAATTGCCAGCACAATTTCTAAGGCACTGAGGCAACCCTCAAGCAGTGTGCTGAAGGTGTGTTTGTGCTCCTATGCCCTCTGGCTTGGCTGCCAGCCTATTCCCTTAGATCAGAGCCAGAAGGCAGACTGTTTTCGAATACCGATCACTTCACCCGGACCTAATCCTTTGAGTTCTCTTTGGCATCCATTCCTTCTGCCAGTTTCCTCTTCTGTTCCTCTCTTTTCTTCTGAAGTTGACAACAAAGACATCCTCAGGGCCCTCCTTGATGTAAGACCACTCTTGATGTTATTACAGTGTGGTTTTTTTTTTTTTTGTACCCTAAAGTTGTGCTACTTTTATATTCAGCTAGCACAATATTTGCACACCAGAAGATAAAGAAAATGTGAATATGTTATCCAGAGTGATAGTTTCTTTTTAATTTGTACCCCTCAGTGTTTTTTTTGATGTAAACCCTTTCCTTTCCCTGTCACTCATCTCCATACCTGATCAAGAACCTGAAGGTCTCTCTTTAGAGACGATGTTACTTCTATACCTTAAATTGGCCTGACCTGCCACTTTTAATTTCAAAAATGTGGCTGTATGAGATATGGATGAATATGGAATTTCTATGAAGCACAAAACTTTTGAACAGTTCCTGTCCTCTGTGATAGTGAGTTTTTAAAGAGAAATCTCCAAAGAGCTAATTAGTAGACAAGTAGAGCTCAGCCTGAACAAAGCTGAAAAGATAGCAGATAACTAAAAGGACCTGACCACAGCTGACAAAAATCAAAGCCCTGACAGAGAGCTGGCAGTAACCTTGGGCTGCTAACTGACAGAGACAATAAAAAAAAAAAAAAACCCTCTGAACCTGGCGGAGAGTGACAGCCCCACTAGAGATTCTCCAAAGAGCACAGGATCTCCACCGCAAGGAAGTGGTAATCTTCCAGCAGGCAAATCCAAAGGCTTTTACTGCCCATCTCAACTCTAAAAGATGTGAACTGGTTCTGCTCCGACCATCCCTTATGGAGGAGAGAGAGATGAGGCCCAGGAGTTTTTTTTAAGTTACTTGAAAAGTTCCATGCTGACCATGAACTTGAGGGTGGAGTCGTGGGAAGGAAGACTGTGGAGCAGCCCGAGGTGGAGAAGGAGCCTGACTGTTTACTGGGGGCTCAGTGGGATGGCAGGGAGTTAGAGCCGAGAGCAAGTGTTGGTTGGGAAAAGCCAGTGCAGGCCAGGACTTAACGAGCCCAGCGACCTACAAAGTATGGTTGGAAATAAAAGGGATTGCCCTTGAAAGAAACCTGAGGCATGACAGGGAAAAATGAAAGTGAGAATCAAGGAAAAGAGTCACAGCAAGGGAGAGAGTCATTCCTTATTAGAACACAGACTTTATAAGAAGGGTGTGGAGCAGAGAGCTGCATTTTCAAACTCCTGGAAGCAAGAGAAAACACACAAATAATGATCTTCTTTTTTTAAATTAATTTTTATTGGAGTATAGTTGCTTTACAATTAAAGAAGGTTTTTAAAAGATCATTATTTTTGACACAACATTGTAAAAATAGTGATCTTTTAAAAACCCTCTTTAATTCACTAAGAAGAGAGAGGAAGCTCTGGCAGGTTTGTTAGGTTTAGGCACTAATGGGCCCTCTTCTAAAATTCCAAGGGTGCAAAGGGAGGTAAGAAAGGATACTTCCGTTAACTGAGAGATCTGAAAATGCCTTTCTGCAAGCATGAGATTCCATGGTGTAATTCTGGGCATACAAATAATTCTATTTAGGAAAGAAGCCAAGCTCTAACAAAGTGCTATAACTACGAGGAGGGAGAAAACTTGAAAGCAAGCACTTAAAAAGCATTCTGCTTTGAAACCCAAATGCTAATAACATACATTAGGTGGTTTTCATTATCCGTAAAGAAGGTCTTAGTTCCAGACAAGTTCTTCTGCTTCTATATTTATTCCTCCCCAAGATACTGAACTCTGAATCCTTACAGACATTGCAGCCCTTGAAGACACGACCAGGGTTTGCAGACCCCAGGGACATCATCTCAGAGGCAAATAAGCAGGACCAGGTGAAAGCTTTAAAAGGATAAACCCAAGGGATGTTTTTAAAAGAAAGGCATATAAATATGCTTACATTCAGGGAAAAATGCAACTCAGTTTTCTTGCTCAGACTCCAGTGTCTGTAATCATATACCTCAAAATGTGTATCATATTGATATAATCATATTTTTATGGTAAATATGTGTCATTTATCTTAAGAGTGTCATCGACTCCTCCCTGCACGACAATCCTATTTCCAGGAAGAACACGTTTGACGAGTTAAAAAGCTTGGCTTAACTCAGAATGAATCTGATCTCAGACATCTGTTGGAATCTGAGCAGGAATGACAAATAATTGAGAAAGGTCTCCCTGAGTCAAGCAAATATCTGAAGACTTGCATCATGGAAAATCTGCCCTGTATTAAACTTGGAGTAAAGGGAAAATTTTCTCTTTTAATTTGGGCTTGAGATTCAACATCCAGTTTGAAAAAAAATAAATGTATATCAGAACACTGTTTTTTTAAAAATATATCTGCTCATATTTAGAGCTGAGAATATAATCTAAAGCAAGTTTTTAAAAAAAAATAATTTTTTTAAAAAAAGCAAGTAACTTAGAAGCTATTATAAAGCACAGCCTAGCAAACTTTGGGTTTTGGGTTCTCCTTAACTGACATCTGTAAGAAAAACTAAGGGTTCTCTCTTTCATATTTAATAATTCAGGCATGGTGGAACATGTAATGAGTTATTTTCTCTAGGAATGGAAATAGATTTTTGGTGAGCCATTGGTGGGGCTAAGTCAAACATCTTCATCCCAGACCACTAGCACATATTTGGGGTGCCTGCAGGATTCAGAATAATAATAGGGAGAATCTAGAAGGGTTTTGGTCCCCTGCTATACAGATGAGGTTCCCAAGGCCAAGAAAGGTTGGGAAATTTAAGCCGTGTGTTAAGCTGCACAGTGGCTAAGCCAGAAGTAGAGTGCAGACCCGACTCTCTCCACCAGACCTTTCATCATTAAGAAACACACGAATCATACTGGTTTAGTCTTGTCTAGCTTATTGGCCTGCTTTAGTGTAAATCAATTACTGCTCTTTTTGTTTGTTTGTTTTGTTAGGGGTAAAAGTAAATCATCCAAATATAAAGGCCTTAATGACCATCTCTAAGCTGTGTATCTTACTGCTGAAATCCGCCCCCCCTCCAACCCCTTTCTCCCCTGAAAGTACCCTCTCTGACTCTCTTAGTCTGCTTGGGCTGCTATAACAAAATGCCATTGGGTGGATTAAACAACAGATCTTTATTTCTCAGCCTGGAGTCTGGAAGTTCTCCAGCACAGGGTGCCAGCGTGGTCGGGTTCTTGGTGGGGGAACCCTCCTCCTGGCGGCCGTCTTGCTGTATCCTCACATGGCAGACAGAGAGCAAGCTCTCTGGTCTCTTCTTATAAGGACACTCACTCCATCCTGAGGGTTCTTCCCTCATGACCTCATCTAATGCTAATCACCTCCCAAAGGCCCCACTTCCAAATCCCATCACACTGCGGGTTAGGGTTTTAACACGAATTTGGGGGAAGGACATGCATTCAGTTCATAACACTTGCCATCGTTTGTAGTTCTCGCTTTCATTTACCTTCCTAAGACATATCAGTTTGAGAAAACACAAGTAAGTTTTTGGTTTTTCCCTCTAGCATCGATAGTGTTTCTGGCATACGGATACAATGATAGCAGGCATGCAGAAGGTGTTCAATTATACTTTTTCTAAAACGTGGATGAACCAGTTTTCAGTTCTTGGTTGAAAATCAGATAATAACTCTCCACACGAATCTTAGTTAGGACGCATGAAGATGGTCCTAATAGGCTCACTGCTCCTCTCTCAACTTTCCTGGTGGTTATGCCTTCCTGATTACCCATCTATAACTTATTGATTGAAACCTCTCCTACAATGGATGGATTGACACAAATGCTGAAAATCCTTCCTGTACTTAAGTGATTTTTTCCTTTGTGGTTCCCTGTGACAAAACCTTGACGTATGTCATAGCAAAATGGAAGAGAGAGTTGGAAACACACGGTCATGTTGACACAGATTATTTATGCTTCATTCACATAATGTCTGACAGACTGCCTCTTTTGTTTTCCTCTCTGAATTTCTTCAATGGGAACTCTTTAATGAATTCTTCAGATTCTTCAATGACTTTGAATAGATGTTTCCCAGTCGTTTTTTAGCCATCCAACTCAGCATTTTTAACAGACTATGGCAGCACCCATGTACATTGCTATCAACATAAAATTATACAAATACTACATTTTCCCAGTCTTCACACATTTTCTCTCTCTTTCTTTCTTCCTTTCTTTCTCTCTCTTTCCTCCCTCCCTCCTTCCTTCCTTCCTTCCATCTCAATATATCATTTGAAAGTATGGAAAAATCATGTTTGAGATCTTTTAAATACATTCGTTAATATGCTTTTCTTTTCTTCCTTTTTAAAGATTTACTCAAGTCCATGTATTTCAGTGTAGGCTACATTATACCAATCATTAAATTGCATTTAGAGATTTCTTGCAAGCTAAAATTTCCTACTTTACTTAGATTGGAGTAAGGATTCTTGATGGGAAATTTTTCTCTATATATTTTTATATGAATGCTCCTACATTTCTACAAATGGAATAAGTCACAAGGAAGTTATCTATAAAGTTGATGCTTATAAGAAGACCAAGACCTATGGTTCTAGAATAACTTTTGTTAGCTATTTTAAAAAATGATTTAGTTTTTTTTTATGATGAATTATATGTTTTTTATAGATGTAGAGAATAAATGTAGAGAATCCTTTATGATTGTTTTCTTATTCAGTTTTACAAGGTTTTGCCTCATGAAACAGAGTAAATAAATTAAAGATCTTAAATGTAAAGTGAATCTACATAATCAAGTTAACTTGACAAAACTAGTTGAATTAAATCAAACAGTTATTCTCAGAACAAGCAGTTGAATTCAATCAAAGGCTGTTTATAAAAGAACTCTGGGCTTCCCTGGTGGTGCAGTGGTTGAGAATCTGCCTGCCAATGCAGGGGACGTGGGTTCGAGCCCTGGTCTGGGAAGATCCCACATGCCACGGAGCAACTAGGCCCGTGAGCCACAATTACTGAGCCTGCACGTCTGGAGCCTGTGCTCTGCAACAAGGGAGGCCGCGATAATGAGAGGCCCGCGCACTGCAATGAAGAGTGACCCCCACTTGCCGCAACTAGAGAAAGCCCTCGCACAGAAACGAAGACCCAACACAGCCATAAATAAATCAAAAAAAAGAACTCTGTTTAATGAACTCTTTTCATGTGTTTGTATGTGTGTGTGTGTACATATCCACACATATGTACAAATATTCATATAGAAGAGATAGATAATCTCTAACTCTCAAAACAGTACATCACTCCTAAATACACAGCTCCAATATCATAAAGAGCATGTAGACTAGTCCATGAAAGCCAATTTAATAGGAATGGTGCACATTGGCAGTGAAAATTTGAATATATCCCCTTAGCCAAATTTTACCTTTATAATTTGAAAAATGATAATTGTGCTTATGACACAGCTTTTATTGCCCTTTATCATCTAAAATATGATTTATTAAATTTATACTTCTCATTTTAGCTGGGTCGGATTAAGAATAAAATTTATAATCTGATGAGTTGTAGTAATATGTCCTTCTCTAACTCACTGTGACTTTGTAGGTTTCCCTTTCCTCAGTTATCTTATTTATAAAACAATGATTCCAATTAGAGTTGAGAAATACATACACTCAAAAAAAGAGAGACTACTGCTTGTAATGATTACATTAGATGTCTCCCAAGCTTTCCCACTTCTCAAATACATAAACTAACACCAACAGAATCTATTATACTACGAGATCTCCAATTAGTGGTAAATACAAATCATTATGGTGTTTAAATTTAGAACTGTACTCTGAGAACTACATTTTGTATATAGGTGGTAACAATTTCCATCTTAAAGCGTTTCATGTAAATGCTTGTCGATGATCTCCCCACTCAGTTTTATAGATGGCAAAAGTAGGGGGTGTGTTAGCGAAGTTTTAAATTCATGATTTCCTGATTCCCAGTTTATCCATGAGACCCATTCTGGTGATTCAGTTGCCTCTTTGAACATACTGATGAGAAATGTGCTGTCTCCTTCATAAACAGCCACAGAATAATATTTAATATTAAAATAAAATAATTTTTAATTAAAAAAGTAAAATAGCTTTCCAGTATAATAGCCTAAGCCTTTTAGTATAATTACTTCAGAGTTAACTTTTCTAGGTGAAGATAAACATACCATGCTTTTCTCTAGACAATGCTTTTCTGTATTTTATCATCAAATCAAATGATGCATATATCACAGAACTGACTAAATAATGCTCACAGTAACACCAACAATGGCTGCACTCAGCATTGGATTGAAAGCATTGTAAAAGCCAGCAGCTGTTCTATGTAAGAGGCAAATTATACATGATGAGTGTCTAATTTGAGAATAACACAAAGCTCATTTCATCCAAACAGCAAAGAGATTGATGTGACATACTCAATGTATCATATGGATTTTTTGATTGACCTCACTAAGATGAGGAGTAAGTGAATGCCAGTCTCTACTTGTGGCTCAGAAACCAGGGAAGGGGGTAAATTTTCCTCTGGGAATGACTTCTGACTTGTTCATGCTGCTGAATAATTCTAAGTACCTTACTATTTAAATAGGAATTTCGTGGTTCAGTACTGAGATGCTGTACGTTGTAATTGAAGGCCAGTGTTGCCTTTCCTCAATACCTCTGCGAAATATAAAAGTACCCAATGGGTAAGCACGTTGACGAATTCAGAAAATCAACCACAAACTTTTCCTTTAATGACTTGTCTCATATTTATGAAATATCATGGTTGAAGTCTATCTGATAAAATAAATATTTTAAGCCTGACTAAATAGAAAACATTACTGATCCTGCTGCCTTCTTTAAATTTCATAAATTGTTTCAAAGAAGCAGTAGCTATGTGTACTTCGTTTCTCATACTCTGAGGCAGGCCACATGGAGTCATATACCACTTCAGAGTCCAGAGGCCAATCTGTGCTATGCTGTCCTCTGTAGGACATTTCCATCTGGCTTATCACTCTATCCCAAATGTCTATCCCAGTGCCTGGCAGATAGTTGGCAATCAAAATAATATGTTTTTGGTGAAAAAATTGAATGGATGGAAAGAGAGCAGTTATGGCTAACCAATTGCTTTGAGCTCTAATGATGTCATGTCTAGGTAGCTGGGAGGACAATTTCTATTTTTTTCTAATCACTTTTTTGCCTTCTACAGGGGATATAGCATCATATATCACACTTGGTGAGGTGAGACCCTTAGAGGGTTGAATCAATCAGATGATGTACTATCACCAGGTAAATGATAAGACCACTTAGAGGAAAGAACACATACCTTTGAAACAAATAGACTTAGGCTTGTATCCCAAGATACTTCAACTCTCAGCCTCTTGGGTCCCTTGCCTTAAAATACCCACCTTGAAGAATTATTTTCTTAGATGAGAAAATGAATATACACTCTATAGCATCACACCTAACGATATGTAGTAGATCTGGATTACATATCAGCTCCTTCCCTCTCCTTTATAGCTATATATAGGCGATTGTTATATTCATATGGAGAATTTGTGGGAAAGAATTCTTGAGAATGCATTAAAATGGTAACCTTCCATTTTAGCTTCACTATAACCTGTGAATTATGCATCATTCTGCTGTTTCCACTTACAGCTCTGGATGCCTATCCTCTGCTTATTTGATCTAGTCTCTTTACAAAACACAGAACCTGACTCTTGCCTTAGATGGACTCATCATCCAAATTAAGCAAAGACACATAGACATAGATTTTCAGCAAGAAGAGAAACACTTACTTAAAGGAAATCAACATTAAACTCAACAGACCATATTAAACCCACATTAAATCCACCTGAGCTGCACTCTCCTCTTGACAGGGTAATTGCAGGGGTGAGTCGTGAGGCTGGAAGGTGAAGTGATTGCACAGATGGTGGGAGGGGGAGAGACAGGTGTTTGAGTAGACTCACTAGTCTGTCCACCTCAATGATTTTCAATATATATTTTTTGCCCCACAAGCTCCGTTTTTTATTCGTATTGGTTCCGCAGATGGCCACTGAGTAAACAGATACAAATGACAGAGTAGGTTTAAATATTAAACATGACATTGACATGGACTGATCTAACCATTGGAAAAATAATTGTGTACATGGTGTCCTTTTGTGATGAGAGGCCCTCAGTGTTTAATGCCATCAGTGGGCATGAATTCTGAAAGCTACAAGCAGGTTTCGCTGTCAGAAGAGAATCACCAAATCCTAACAGTTTTATCTGGTCACTTATGTTGGAGTTAGCAGTGCACTGTCTATCCTAGTCCCCGTCAACACCAGAAAGGGACAAGCATGCATAATAGGTCAACTGATGTCAGTAATTTTAAAAGAATATTTGGGGACATAGGAACACAGCTGGAAACTGCATTAGATTGAATCTGGCCCTGCTGGAGACTGTCCCAACCCAACTGGCAACATTTGGTCAAAAGTCCTTGAGGATCCTGGGATGTTAGAAACCAGTCATCGCTCTGAGAAGCACAGATTTTTTAAAAAATTGAAGTATACTCTATTTACAATGTTGTATTTGTTTCAGGTGTACAGCAAGGTCATTCAGTTATACATATATATATGTATCCTTTTTCAGATTCTTTTCCCTATAGGTTATTAAAAGATATTGAGTAGAGTTCTCTGTGCTATACAGTAGGTCCTTGTTGGTTATCTATTTTATATATTGTAGTTTGTATCTGTTAATCCCAAACTCCTAATTTATCCCTACCCCCTTCCCCCTTTCATAACCATAAGTTTGTTTTCTATGTCTGTGGGTCTATTTCTGTTTTGTAAATAAGTTCATTTGTATCATTTTTTTTTAGATTCCACATGTAAGTGCTATCATATGATATTTGTCTTTCTCTGACTTACTTCACTTAGTGTGATAATCTCTAGGACCATCCATGTTCCTGCAAATGGCATGATTTCATTCTTTCTTTACGGCTGAGTAATATTCCATTGTATATATGTACCACATCTTCTTTATCCATTCATCTGTTGGTGGACACTTAGGTTAGAATCACAGATTTTGGATATCATTGTTTCAGAATAAAGCATGAGGGCCTGGTGGCCAGTGTGAAGAAGCTGTGCAATTGCACATCAGGGGAGGATAATAAGAGACTTGCTGCAAAGAAAGTTGTGTCAAGTAAGTAGAGAACCAAAGATATTGTCTCCTTTATTTCATACAAAGTACTAGTAATGCTTCTCTTTTTTCCAACTACATTCTGCCCTTCAGCCAGATTCCACCTTAACTAAAAAGCACCGCAACTCTTCTGCTTACAGAGGCTGAAAAGGTTGTGAATACTGAGCATCACATTGTTTTCATGGGGGACAATGGCCGGCACCGCTCTGCACGTAGAAGGTTTGCAAGCTTGCTACTTCCATCCCTACCATGGTGCTGCGATCTGGAGCCCATCCAGAACACTTCTACCTGGGGATGCAGAAGGGATTCTCTCTCTCCTCTCAGCAAATGAATGCATTGAAAGCATTGTATGTGCTCTACCTGAGGCAGACACCTTGGGACGGAAACAAATCTGGGTTGTTGGAAATGCAGATCTCGCTTGCTCCTTCACCCGGTGTATTTAGTGCTTGTCATGTGATAGGAACTATGGCAGACACTAGGGAAAGAATGATGGGCACGATACACCCGGACTTGGCTTTCATAAGACTTACAACCAACTGGTGGTCACAGACAGCACAAATAAGTACACAAATAAGTATTAAAGTATGTGACTTGGTATATAGAAGCAAAATATGCCAGGAGCACGTGTAATAGAATGACCTGGCCTAGGCTGGGGCGGTCAGGCAAAGCTTCTCTGAGGTAAACAGTATTAATGCTGAGACAGGAAGCATGAGGAGTGCTTAGCCAGATGGAGAATGGGGAAGAGTGCTCCAGTCTTAGGACAGAACATACACGGAGTCTCTGGGATGAAAAAGAGGGTGGCACATCTGAGGGGAAAAAGGAAGATGAGCGGAGTTGAACATGAAGATGGGATACACAGGGGCAAGATTGTGTAAGTCCTTATGGGAGCTTAGGTTTATCCCTTGTGCAGTGGAAACCATTGAAAATTTACATACAGGCTGAGGTACAGTATTTTTAAAGGTTCACTTTGGATGTATTGTGGGTAACTGGAGAGATCAAAGGTAGAAAGGGGCTAAGAGACTCACAACATTTCAAGTCAGAGAGAGATGCTGGTGAGTCGAACGAGGCTGGGGTGGTGAGGTTGGAGAGAGAAGCCTGTACACATGTGAACTGGCTTTTCTGCAAACTCGACCTGGGCTATGTCCTTTTTCACAGCTAATTAGGCCAAAGCATTTAAGCCATGTCATTTCCTGGGTAATAATGGCTCCCCTTTCTGTAAAATGATACATCCATACTTATTTTGTCACAAACAGTGCTCAGCACAGCCGGACATCACCAGGAAGCTTCCAACAATGTAAGGTTAATCCACATCTGAATAATAATAGATTTTAAGTGAAGTGATATCACTTCTACCCCTTGATTAGGGACCCTCAATACACGATACATGGAAAATAATTGGTTTCGTGTAATGAATAAAACTATAACTGTAACTTAATAAGATTAAATGGAACATCCAGATGTATCATAAATAGCTTAAACCATCCGAATTATAAACGAACAACGTGCATTTTATTTAGACCACCAAGCCTTCCTTACGTAGGTCACTGACAGTGGCTCCTCCACATCTTTATGCATTTTCCTCCTGTCTCTTTCTCTTTGCCCACCCGTCCCTGCTGGGCAGTCTGGTGGGATCCTCTGCATTTCACCACCTTCTTGCTGTGCTCATTCTCCTGCTCTCAGCTTTTCCGTTGCATTTCCTCCCTTTTTTCCTCTTTACTTTACAGCTCTCTCTTTTGTTCTCTCATTTCCATTTGGCCTGGCCTGCCCCTTCCCTTCTACTGCTGCTCCCTGCACTGATTTCTTGCCCTCTCCTTCTGTTCTTTGTTCTTTCTTCTTTTCTATCCTCACTCATGGTTTCTCTCAGGAATCTCTGCTACTTTCCAGAGGAGAGAAAGAAGTTAAATTCCAAACTTACCCAGTTGGGAATGAAGCCTGTGTCTCTAATGCAGTTAGGAGAAAAAGCTGATTGGATTATCAGAGAGCACCAGCCCTACTTCTGGGAAACAAAAACAAGCGATGTTGACCAGGGACTTTTCAAGGCTACATCAGCAACTTTTTTTCCCCCAAGAAGTTAGCCTTGATGCCCAAGTTCTACCACTAAAGCTCCTCCTTTGGATGAAGGCTTTACCTTCTTCTTTACCCTCTTTATTACCAGATAGAGGGTAACTATTAGCACCTTTTTTGATAAACTAATGTCATCACACATACAGCAAACTGAAACAAACACACAGTCGCATGAGATCAGAGTTTTTAGAATTTAGAATTGCAAGGGAGGTTAGAAAAGTTTGAACAGCAGGTTAGTTGACAAGAGTAATTAGGTCTCACCTACCAGGGAGGAGGCTTTAGGCAATAAAATTAAGGACAGGTTCATTTTTATGGGATGTAGAGTAAAGGAGAGCATGAAGGGAATGAAGAATGACTCGGCTGTGCTCAGGGTCCCTGGGAAGAAGATACCAGGAAAGAAGGCCATCAGCATAAGGAAGGGCAAAGAACACAAGTGGTTCCCACTTTGTCTCTGGGCATATGGGGGTGCCAGATCAGGTAGGTACAGCTTTGACAATGGAGACTATATTCACCCACTGTGAATTTTCACTGCTCATATCCTGAAAGTCACAGAAAAAGGAATATGAAGGCTTGAAGTCATTTATGTATTCATGCCTTTAACAAATAATTGTTAAGCCTTTACTTTGTGCTCGGTACTATTCTTGACAAGGAGAATACATAGTAAACTAAACGAAATTTCTACCCTTAAGGAGCTTATGTTGTAGTGAAGGAGAAAGATAATAAATCCCTAAACCTATAAATGAACGACTACAACTATTACTCCTCTTGTCATTACTACCACTACTGTTCCTATACTACTAATAATGATAATCAACCCTTATCTGATGCATACAATTGGCCAAGTATTGGTCTGATTCTTTTTTTTTTTTTGTCTGCACCACACGACTTACGGGATCTTAGTTCCCTGACCAGGGACTGAACCTGGGCCCTTGGCAGTGAAAACGCAGAGTCCTAACCATTAGACTGCCAGGGAATTCCCTGTTCTGATTCTTTTTTTTTTTTTATAATTACTGGATTTATTTATTTATTTATGGCTACATTGGGTCTTCGTTGCTGCGCTCCGGCTTTTTTTTTTTTATGGCTGTGTTGGGCCTTCGTTTCTGTGCGAGGGCTTTCTCTACTTGTGGCAAGCGGGGGCCACTCTTCATCGCGGTGCGCGGGCCTCTCACTATTGCGGCCTCTCTTGTTGCGGAACACAGGCTCCAGACGCGCAGGCTCAGTAATTGTGGCTCACGGGCTTAGTTGCTCCGCGGCATGTGGGATCTTCCCAGACCAGGGCTCGAACCCGTGTTCCCTGCATTGGCAGGCAGACTCTCAACCACTGCGCCACCAGGGAAGCCCCCTGATTCTTTTACATACATTAACTCCCTTAATTCTCACAACTCTCTTCTAAGGTAGGTGGTATAATGATTCCCATTTTTTTTAAAACCTAATTTTTAAATATTTATTTATTTATTTATTTTTGGCTGCATTGGGTCTTCATTGCTGCACGCGGGCTTTCTCTAGTTGTGGCGAGCGGGGTCTGCTCTTTGTTGTGGTGCACAGGCTTCTCATTGCCATGGCTTCTCTTGTTGCGGAGCATGGGCTCTAGGCACGTGGGCTTCAGTAGTTGTGGCATGCGGGCTCAATAGTTGTGGTGCATGGGCTTAGTTGCCCTGCGGCATGTAGGATCTTCCCAGACCAGGGACTGAACCCATGTTCCCTGCAATGGCAGGCATATTCTTAACCACTGTGCCACCAGGGAAGTCCCATGATTCCCATTTTTACATATGCAGTATAAATAGGTATTTGTGGTGTCAAGTTCACCTGGCTGTAAGTGGAAGAGTAACATAATGTCAGTGATAAATATTACGAATAAAAAGAAAAGTCCATGCCTGCCATCTACGATGGAAGTAATAGAATGCAGAGAGTAACAGTATAGCACTTGGAGTCTGAGATCTTGGGTCAATGTGCTATATCTGAGCTCTGTGACTTTAGGCAAAAAGTATTGCGTATTTGGGGCCTCAGATTTCTCATCTGTTAAATGGGGATAATGAAACCTAGTTAGTGAGGTTGTAAACATAAAATCAGATTGTGTAATGATCATAAAGGACTGAGCGCAGGCATAGCATTCAATATATACATAAAAATTAAACAACGGGACAAAAACAGAGTGAGGAGAAAACAAATTGCTTGTGGCTGAATGTTTCTGGGACAGGAAATAATTGTGTTTTCTTAAGGATTCAGTAAGTTAGAAGACTAAGAAGAAATAGAGGAGACTCAGATCTTTCTGAGGGAAACGAACTCTTCAAGAAGTGATCATTTCCGGCAGATGTGTGAGGAGCTCAGTCTGGCTAGGAGAGAGCATCAGAGCGGAGGGAGAAGCCAAGCCCTGGGGGACTGTGGGACTTGACACACCACAGGGGCCCCTGGAGGGATCTCACAGCCTCTCTTGGTCCTAAAACACAGGCTGAAAAAAAACAAGGGCTGGGCCAGCCTGGGGCCTTGTTATTGAAAGACATCTCACCTCGGGATGTATAGGTGGCTCTTTATAGAGATCTAACAGGAGAGAACTTGGCCTGAAGCAACGACGTCTATTTTCATTAGTCTTAGACAACCTCATAATCCTCCCTTTTGCTTTTCCCAGACTTACTCTGCTCAGCAGGGATCTAGATAGTGTTTCCCATTATCATAAAATGAAAAGAAAAATTTTTAGTTGTCACTAATGTGTTCCTCGCTTGTTTTCTCCTTCCTGTAATCATGTTCTTTGCTTGTCAAACAATTCTGCTTCATTATTACCAGTCTGAGATGTGGCCAAGTTCATTCAAAGGATATTGTGGAGAGACATTTTATTCTTGGTTGGTTAGTTGGTATCCTGAAGAAATGTAGGCTTCGTGATCCCAGAGTGATTTTCTTGGTCAATCAGAAAGACTTCAGGAACCATGACTTCTGCCCAAGGGCAAAATAAAAAATGTTTAGTTCTGGTGTTAGGATGTACATTAGCATTGGAGTCAATACTCATGGTTTGGAAGTAAAGATAAATGGATTTTATGCTGGGTTTCGCCAATACTAACACTTTTGGAAAGCTGTTTAGCCTGTTTATGACATGCTTTTTTCAGTGGTAAATGGGGATAATAAAGGTTCATCAGATTAGTGTATTAGACTGTGGTGTGACTTCAACAGGATTTGTCTTTAACTCATACTGGGGCATTCAATCAAGAGAGAGTAACTTATTGCAATAACTTCATGGGGACAGAAGACACATATGGTACAATGTAAACTTTGTTATATTACAAAACATGGAGTCTAACCCATGTAATATCCTTAATAAAAAATGTATTAAAAATAAATACACTCTTTCAAACCACTGGATTTTATTTAGTGCACTTGAGAAGTATACTAGGTGGAAGGTGCTGGGGGAAGAATTCCCATATATTTGTCATTATCAATATTAACATGCTTCATTAAATGACTAAGTATATGTCACCCTTTGTGGAATACCTAAAACACACTTGCTGGTGGCACGTGTCAGTGAGGTCAACCTTGATCTAGCTTCCTTGGTTTACCAGATGGCCTGTGGGCACTTTTGAGTAATTTCTAAGTGAGTCAAAGTTGGAGCTCTCAATTGCTTCCTGGCCTCTACTTTTTAAATTATGAAATTATTAATTAATCAATTAATTTCCAGCTTTGGTCTCCATATATTCTCTTGATTCAAATGCCTGACACTTGTTAGTTAAATTTTCTGAAACAAATAACCTGGAATGACTAACTGTCACCACAGCAACTTCAAGTTGTGTTCATTAATATATGTTCTTACCTGTAAGTCTGAGTAGGTGCCCAATAAATAAGTGTAAGCCTATTAATAGTCATCACCAGTGTGAGTGATTAACGCTCTCTTCCTTTACTTGAAAGACGCTGTCCTTTGAGTGTGAAGCCATTTGGGCATATAATTGATGGAGAATCAACACTTGATAGAGAGTTTTGATTCACTCAGAGGAGTTACAATAAGAGATTCAAAATGGCAACAACACACAAAGAACAATATTTTTTAAAAAGCTTCAGGGAAACTGGCCTGTAAACCTGACAGGTACTTTGAGTGGGATTGGGATAGTAGTCTTTATGGAAAGACACACATTAGTAGCTCTAGACTGGATTGATAGACTTGTAGGCAACATCTGAACAAAAATGATTGCCTTTTCAGTATAAAAAAAAGTCAGTTTCACATTAACTTTTTAAACATTTTTTGCTGAGTTTCTAGCAAATCAAAAGCATCATCCTTCATTTTTTAAAAAGTAGAGTAGAATCTGTGAAATATTTTGAGCTCTTGGGATATAAAAACAGAAATACTCACTTTTCTTTTTCCCTAAGTTTATTAGAGCCCACTCTCCATAATGGCAGTTACCTAAGCCAACTCTGCCTCTCTCCCCACCAAGGCCAATAACAGGTTATGGAAGGGATGGTAGCGACGCCCCACTCCCTGAGCTGTGGGGTGTCATTATGCTCTACTCTTCATGGGTCACTACATTCTTTCATTAATTCAACAATTATTTATTCAGAGCCTACTATGCCGGATGCTGAAGTAATTTATGGCTGAGGCGAACCCACCAAGCCAAAATGGGTTTTTTCACTGTTTCCCATGTAACACTTTCAAAGAGAAAAACTTACCTGTCAAATACCCACCCCTATATTATCCTGTCCTATGAAGACATATTCCTCATATTAAATTTTTTTTTAAAATAGAGGATGATGCTTTTGATTTGCTAGAAACTCAGCAAAAAGTGTTTGAGAAGTTAATGTGAAACTGACTTTTTTTATACTGAAAAGGCAATCATTTTTCTCAAATGCTGCCTACAAGAACCAGGGAGGCCAGATGTGGATGTCCACACTTTCTAGTCCTTGTTTATGGAGAGCAGTGTTTGCATGCTGCTGTCCTGCTTGCAGTGTATCTGCTTCTCTCCCAGGACTGAGGTGATGCTACAACAAAGTACTCATGGAGCAATACAGATTAGAGGTCAAGAGATGGGGTCTTGGAGCCACCCTGCCTGGATTCCAAGCCTGATTCTCCATGTGTGAATCTGAGACCTTGAGCAATTTGCTTGAACTCTCTGTAACTCAGATTCTTCCTTGTAAATAGACAACACACAAATAAATATATACTGTCACAAAGATAAGTGCTATGCAGAAAAATAAATCATAGTGAGAGACTAGAGAGATGGAGTCATCAGAACAGTCTTCTCTTAGAAGATGACATTTGACCAGAGGTCTGATTGTAATGAAGAATAAACCACATATGTAACTGCTGTTCCTTTCATAGAAAAATGCAGGTGCAAAGGCCCTGAGGCTGAAGTGTGCTTGGGATAATATTACCTATTAAATACAGTTGTGAGTTAATTCATTTAAGAACTTTAAATAGAGCCTGTACATAAATATTTCTTGATAAATGCTAGTTGTTAGTATTATAAGACTGCTTCATATATTATAGCCCAGCTAGTTCAGATCCCCACCTGATGTGAGGCCACCCTGATATTTGGGAACACTGCCACCTGCTGTTTCCTGCTGGAAAAACTAGTTCGTATGTGTAAAAAGTTGAGAAGCCAGTGCTGTGTCTCATCTGGGGCTCATCCTTCCTCCCGTGTCTTGGTTTCTACTGGCTAGACATCCATTCAACCCCTTACGTCAACTCTGTCTTCTGCTTTGTATGAGATTTCTGTTGCTAGTACTGCCTATGTCACTTGCCAAGCCCCAGCCCTCTCACCACCATCGTGCCAGGGATCCAGGACAATTGTTTATCTTGTAGGGAGATGTCTTTAGACACAGAATACATGTGTCACTGGGACCTGTATTTTTGTCAAATGGCTACTTCTCTCTTTGAGCTTAAGAAACCCTACAGAAGAATAAAGACACCCAATTATGGTAGAGTTTATTAGACCACCCACCTGCTCCAGGGGGGCTCTAGTGGTCTCATGAAAGAAAAATAGACAAGCTCCCACAGAGCTACCACTGTCTCAATGCACTCACCAATGGAGGCTTGCACCTGCTCCCACAGACTCAGGACCTTCTGAAACAGTTCTGTTGAATTACTCATGATTTGTCATTTTTAGAAAATTATACTTCTGGGTACCTACTATCTTCTCCATAGTTGGAAAAGTGACAAGTGGAAAATGGCCTTCTAGTCACACCTTGGTCTGGCTGTGCACACAGTGGTGCCATTTGGTGTTTTCGTGTGTAAGAGTGTGGGTATCTACAGAACTTGCTTAAGGAGCACATCTTATATGACCTTCTGTTCCAGTGCCCTAACATAATCCCCTAACATGGTATTCCATAGTCAATCACAATAACATCAGCAACAACAGATATTAATTGTGAGCCTATTAAAAGCTAGATGTTATGCTAAGATTTTTCCTTTGTTACCTCATTTCAACCTCACAGCAATCCCATGTAACCCAGAAACTCCATACATCAGCAGGCTACATCTCCCATTAATACCCAGGTCACAAACATCTGGGTCTATACTTCTGGTCACTATCAGATGTCCAGCATCTTTACCAGTTTCCCTTCCATGAATTTCTTGGAACCCTAGGAAATTCTTCCCACCCCCAAACCTGGCTCTCTATGCCATGTTGGTGTGGATTTGGGCCACCCCTGGGCTTTTTGCAGGTCTCCTTTTCCTGCCCTGAGATTTGTTTCACTCAGGCAGCAGATTCTATTCTCCCTGGCACAGCTTTGTCTCAAGTGTAGGCTCAGATGCTTCCCATATTTCCCTTCTGTGGTAGGGAAGGTTGAGCTGTAATGTTTTAGCGAGACTCATGAAGGCTTTGGGGAACAGATGGAATAATACACAGAAGATGTAAAATTGGTTACTAGGTATGATTGCTTTCAGAGTCCTTGGGCCCAAGCCCCTCTGAGGCCCCTTCTGAGACCAAAGCCCCTACAATGTACTGATCTCCCACTCCTTTCTTCCAACATGTTGCAGAGGCCAGCTCATGTTGGCAATGAGACTTCCTCACAAACGTGTCTTGTACTCTGATTCCAAATTTCTTCTTCAGTTCTAAAGATGGACAGCCATGGGGACAGTTATCCCCATTATCTGAAACCTAATCCTTGGGCTCTCATTTTCCACCCCAGGATGAAGAACAACCTGGTCCCTACGCACAAGGCCTTTCCCTAAGCCCTACTCCCCATAGGCAATGCATGAAAGCACAACAAACCAACATCAGGACATTTGTTAATTTCTGAGTTACTTCCTGTTGACTCACCTCACATTTGAGATATAAAGAGAGACATCCAAATTCAGCTTCAGCATTCCCAGCCCAGGCCCTCATAAACATGAGACTAAGACTAGTGACCGTACCCCCCGATACTTCCAGGCTCTGCTCCCAACCTCCACAGTACATATTATCCCAGTGGATTCCCACCACAGCCTTATGGAATAGATAGTATAGGTGTGCCTTTTGTCATTTATTATGCATAAACATTGATGAGATTGGAACCATTATTAGGTCCATGTAACAGACAAGGAACACCAGGTTTAGCAAGTTTAAATAACTTGTCAGACATGGTGGACACTTGTGCACAGAGCGCATCCTGGGTACTACACGTTCCCTCATCCAATGCTACCCTCTTGGTCAGGGATAATCTACTATCCTTATAAACTCCTTGGCCATTTCGAGACAGGCTGGGACCTGGGACCTGGGATCCTTTGCTACAGTGCTGCAGTGCTGCAGTGCTTGCACCTGAACAAGCATCTCCTCAAGCAACAAAATACAAAAAAACTATGAGGGGCTAAAAATAGCTGTAGGTATGCACAGTTGGGGCAAATTATGGACAACAAGATACAAAAAGACCAGAAAAATCCAACTGCCACTTCTGAAGATCTGGGAGAAAAACAGGGTGTCGGGAGCAAAAACAGGGTACTGCAGCATGCCCCCCACACTCAACACCACCAAAGGGGTGGACAAACCACCTAAGACAATCCTCACGCCTCACCCCTGGACACATACCTACCCTCACCCCATATAAGGAACCAGTTCAGCTCACCCCCCCCACCCCCAGGGAGTAAAGCCTTGACTGAATTTCTTGTCTGGCCTCTTATCAATTTCTACTGATTGGGGAAGGCCAAGAACCCTGATCAGTATCAATTTCACTAACTACCACTGTGTCTAGTTTGCTTTCTAGCTTTGGAGTGGGCTGTACAGATGTGCAAGCATGTCTCCAGGTCTATACCCACGGACTAATCGCAAATAACGCAAAAACCACATTTTCGAAACATGCCACCCCTGATTTATCACTCATGGACCACACAGCCCTCACTCCTCAACCTTGGGGTCTCTACAAAGACTTTTTTTGGACTCCTTGATCCACAGAGACCTTCCTTGTCTGCACTGCTATAAGCACTTCTTTTTATTTTCCTTAAACCACAAAACATGGCGTTTTAGTATGTATTACAAAAGGTCTTTATTAATCACTGCATTTCATCATACTTTGTTCCCCTGTGCTTTTTATTTCTATATGTGTTGGACTTGTCTTCCACATAAATTTAGAACTCCTTTGAAGGTAAGGACCATGTCAAACTTATGTTTTCTCCAGAGAATTTAATATTATGCTAAGTTCATACAAAACGCTAAATGAATATTAGCTTGATATATTGTTGACAAGAATTAACCAAAAAAAAGAAACTGGTATAAATAATTTTATAATGTCCCTAAAAGTGTATGTTTTGAATTATTTTCATATGGACAAAACATTTATGAGTGCTACAAATTGTTGGTGATCACTCTAGAAGCAAGTAGTAAAGCCTTTTTATCTTTATTATAAAAATTTCAAAGAGATGAATCTCATAGTTCATAGATAAATGGTGGAAAAGGAAACATACACTTATGATTTTTAATAACTTGAAAAAAGAGTTAACATAGTTTCTTAGGGTTTCTAAGTAATAATTTTCACACATTAATTGTTAGGTAGTCTTTTTTTTTTTAAACTTGGTGCTATTTTAATATTGATTGATTGATTGATTGATTGAGTTTTGGCTGTGTCAGGTCTTAGTTGCGGCGTGTGGACTTCTCTCTAGCTGTGGCGCAGGGGCTCCAGAGCGCGTGGGCTTTGTAGTTGTGGCACACGGGCTTAGTCGTCCCTCGGGCATGTGGGATCTTAGCTCCCCGACCAGGGATTGAACCCGTGTCCCCTGCATCAGGAGGCAGATTTTTAACCACTGGACCACCGAGGAAGTCCCAATTGTAGGTAGTCTTATCTCAACATTTTCTAAAGTGTCTCTAGATGTCTTAATCATCCACCTTATATAAACATCTTAAAAACTTGAGCCTTGCAATCGTATATAAAAAAAAAGGAGGGTAGCGTTTTGGTTTGATTTCGGTGACCCTGTTTCATGAAGGCAAATGCCAACACCTCCTGTTGAAACATTTCAGTTTAATGAAGTTCCTTTTAACATATATTTAATAAAATACTGTATAAAAAGCTCAAGTATTTTACTACGTGCTTTGTGAGCATCACTTCTCTTTCTGCCTTTTTGGGAAACTCTGCTGCTTTCTGATTATAAATCATCTGTATTTTGTCTTGTTTCTTAATGTTTCCGGAGTCTAACATTATGGAAAAACAAAACCTACCTCAGGAACATTAACATATAAAGCCAAAGATTATCTTGCCATGAGCCATCGCTATGCCCTTAAATAATATAAATTTGATCAAAATCAGGTATTGAAGTAGACGACATTCACTGGAAAGTTGTCATTCCTTTTTCCCTACTTTCTGAAAATCCCCAGAAACTTGTTTATTTCAGTAAAGAGCCCACCATCTTCCAAACACATCAGCCTTTCGAAAGCTTTATTTAAATACCTCTGCCAAATGAAAGGTTCCTTTCATGCCATTTCAAGCCCTGAAGTACCAAAAGGGTAAATAACTTGAAGTATCACTTCTGACTGACTTGACTTTGAAAGAGGCACGGGCTGGGTAAACAGCCGCTCAGCCGCCAGACGCATACCTGCCTCTCTAAACAGTCATCTGCTAATATTGGGAACAATGATCAACACCTTACTTCACCGGATTAATGAGTTAGAGCCCATAGAAAAGGACAAAAACCCATAACTTTTCCACAAACTTAGTTAAATGTCAAGGTGTTTAAAGGCCTAGTTAGCAAGTATATTAGATGAGATATGTCAGTTTCCCAATTTATGACTCTGACTTGTCTCTTGTGATTCCTTATAGCCTCTAGCCATTCTCCTCTTACCTGAGGCATTCTCTGGCAAAAACCTGATGCTTCCAGTCATTCTGCATTCTTGTGTTTCTTCAAAAATAATTGGACAGGCACCTTTCCATAAACAATCATCATTAGTTATATACGGTACACAGATCCGAACACCACACAAATAAGTTTCAATGGAATGTCTGGAGCCAAATAGTAGTAATTTGCCCTGCGTGTTACAGATGTGATTGACAGAGAGTTAATGCACTTAGCACTTTTCCAGGAGGCTCCGAGCACCGGCTCCTTGATGCTCAGAAAGTCCTGCTCCCAGAAAAGTGACACAGACATTGACCATTGAGTTTGTTGCTATTCAATAGACGGTCCGTTTCCAGAATCTATGATTAAAGTCATTATAGGAACTGTCAGCAGGGGAAAGAAATGGAAACTGTCACAAGAAGCAACTGTCTGAAATGTTCATGATTCCCATAATGTTTAACAGTTTTAAAGCAGGAGATTTTAACCTAATGAAGATCAACCTAAATTATAAAGCTGCAAGCTTCAAATATTTTCTCCTAGGTTGATGAATCCCACATCCCTTTATTTTCTTTACTTTTAACCTTCTTGGGACAATTCCGAAAAAATCAAAATCAAAATAAACCTTTGTACTTATGGCTATGAATGAAGTTTACAACAAAAATGAATTAACATCTTTCAAGTATCTGTTATTGGAAGCAGGCATACTCTGTAAAAAGATTGAGGAAATAAAGCTGAAACTGAGTAAAATAGTAGCACATCATTTGAAAGATTTGAATCACTATTTTTATATTCAAAGATGATGATAACTTTAATATTTGATAGAACACTATTTCCAACCCGGCGATGATCCTGGACATGTTTATAAGTTGCTAGCAGGTTTTTTTTTTTTTTCCTGATGTTAAAAATGAAAATTTCTGATTTAAAATCAGAATTTGTTAAGGTTTTTTAATCTTCTATAGAGAGCATTGGCTCTACAGACCATTAAAATGATTTATAAGTTCTAACATATTTTTTGAAATGCATTCATTACAGAAAGGTCCTAAGTATATATTTCGAGTGTTTATTACCACTATTAGATGATCAATGACTAGCTTAACTCATTTTGTACAGTATTTAAAAACAAATGACATGTCTGAAAAACTGTCACAGACCAGAGAAGCTTCAGAGACAGGATGACTAATTGTAGTGTGGTATCCTGAACGGGAGCCCAGGACAGAAAAGAGACATTAGGAGAGGCTAGTGAAGTTGAATAAAGCATAGAGCTTAGTTAACCAGCATTGGTTCCTTAGTTGTGACAAATATGTAATAGCACTTAGAGTATGCCATGGGACACACGTATACTAAAAAAAATGATTTGTTGTTTATCTGAAATTCCAGTTTAACTGCGTGTCCTGTACTTTATCAGCTAAATCTGGCAACCCTAGTAGTAACGTAAGATAATAATGTTAGGAGAAACTGGATGAGGGGGGTACCGGAACTTTCTCTAACATCTTTGCAACTTTTCTGTAAATCTAAAGTTATTCCAAAATAAAAAGTGTGTTTACATTTTTAAAAAGCAATGGGAAAACATACAGCCAAGAAATGTAGTTTGCTTTACTATTTTAGTCGGAGCATTTTACACACCTAAGAAAGATTAAAATCTGACACCAGCCTAAACTTTAATTTTTTTCAATATGTAAACAAGTTCACCCTTTAAAAACAATGTATGTTTTAACCCCATTTGTCAGTAAAAGGAGAGCCTAACACAATAATACTAACAGTAATATTCTTCTATTTATTTTTCGTTCCTCACCTGCTACGCCCAGGTTTTGACATTAAGAATATTGTGTTTGATATTTTCTGCATTGAAAACCACTTTAGGCTTTGGTTCCATTTTACTCCCAGTCAGAAAGATCAGAAAAAGCTCAGGTCACACAGTGAGAAACTTTATCCACTGAATGAGACATTATCCATTCCACCAGACTGCAAATCAAAGAGTATCTCTTAGGCTGCTTAAAAATTCATTTTAAAATCTGATCCTGATTGTACTTTTATGGTAATTTCATACCATCAATCATCCTTTTACCTTTAGTCTCTGGGTCCACTGCTCTCCCCATAGATCTCATTCACTCTCCCTCATTATAATTCTTTAGGTGAGAAAACAGGGGAAGAAACCTTAACAGAAAATGAGGGAAAGATGTAAATTTCTTGAGAAAAGTCAGGTTCACTAAGAAGCAGAGCTAATGATATGTTCTGATCTTCCCTTCTTTTGGTAATTAAAAGATAGGAGGAAAAAAGGACCCCAAAAAGGCAAAAAAAAAAAAAATGTCTCCCATGCAAATAACATATTTGTAATCTGCATTTGATCTTACTAATAGACCTCATAGTTTTAAGTTATCAGCCTCCTGACTTGTTTTTGCCATTGGACGTGAACAAAAGAAATATTTTTGAAACTCTTGAGCACTTCTCTTTAATTGTGTGATGCTTGCCTGCCCTTCACCGGGCTGCCTCCTTTCTAATTCTGTTTTTAGTAAATGGAATTATCAGATTGTAGAATTATCAGCAGGCAGCTATGAGTCACACAGAGTAGGCCCCTCTCTAGGTATATAGGTTCACATAGAGTTAAGGGAAATCAATAATATAACTTTGGTTATTATTCTCCATTTGGCAATGTATATATGCCTGCTCCAGCTAACAATTAATCACCGGAAGGGAGTAGCGTGGGGCTCTGTATCAGCCAGAAACACTCGTGGCAAGTGAAATGATTTCTAACATCCAGTTTAAGTCAAGCATTCAGTCAGCCTTTTCAGCATGATTCAATTTTACTAACAGTAAATGCTATATTTTGGCTCCATTGATTTGAATGTTGACTCTGGTGTAAAGCATATTTCTTAGAGCAACAAGAAATGTAGCAGGTAATAAACTCAGCAGCGAGCTCAGCCTCGGTACATTTAGATTGGAATAAAAAAAAAAAAAAATGGCCATTAACCCCAAGGGAAGCGACTGACTTCACTGAAGCCCCAAGTCCAGCTGCACCATCGTTTTTAATGCCTTTAACAAAATGTTGCCATAAACCACAGAATGCCAATAATAGCAATAATCCCTCCAAAATGGGTTGTTACCAGCAGTTAGTGACCAGTTTCTTAGTTAATGGCCTGAGGGGAAAGGCTTTAAGAAAGCCATATTCGCTATTTCCTCTCAGGCAATTTAACTGGATGCATTAAACTGCATTTTCAGTGGGATTTCAAAATGTTTGTGCTCTGACAAGGCACTCATCTTAAGGTCTTTTGATTAAATCTCCATCTCCACAGTCTTAGGAAGAACAAATAAGCAACCCATCTAAGTGTGGGAGGGGGATAATTTGAACAGTCTCTTAATTAATATCAAGTGACAATCTGAAATATGTAAAAATATATTTGCCGATATCCTGCGGAGGTTCTTTGTTCTGATGTAACTAACGCTCTCTGTTATTGATGAGTTGTAAATGGAAGTCTCCCCTCCCACCCCCCCCCCGCCCCGTTCATTCATTTCTTCATGCAGATGATAATCTCGCTGCTATCTTTGTGGAGCTGACTGTAAGGATCAAAGGCGATTCTATTTGTGAAAGAGATCTTGGTGATGCTGGGTACCAGAGGCAGGAACTGCTAGCCAGCCGCCGCCTTCATCACTAGTAACCAGATGCGCTTTGGCACAGCTACCTGGTTGATTCTCACATATGCCCAGAGGGTTAAATGCTAACTTGCCTTGCAAAGGCAACTGGGGGTGGGAATGGGGAGGTGACCAAGGAAATGAGTTTTTGGTAACTGCTCCCAGCCAGAGTTTAAACCCATTCAAATGTAGATTGAAAAATCAGGATTTAAGGGATTCAGTTTTTATTTTAGGGCTTATAAAACCCCAGCCCCACTTCTGAAAATATAAACTTTTTATCAGATGTCTGTTTCTTATAGGATAGTTTCTGTTAGAAAGAAATTGTGCCCAGCATGCAAATTAAGTCAGGCCCATAGACCTGGGACTTTGAAGTGATTATGAGGAGTTTTAAAATTCCATAAGTGAAATAATAAGAATGTTGTAATTATTAATATTGGGACAAACTGTCTGATGCTGTTCTTATTGGGCACCATAATGTACATGAACACAGAGGTGTTTTACTCACATGTGTGAGAAAAGCTGACAAATATATTTCAGGTGATAATACAGTATACCACAGCTGAGATGGTCATAACTAAATAATAATAATAATAATAGTAATAATGCATGTAACATTTTTCTCTCAGAAACTCCAACATAATATTTCAAATGCCATCTTTTTTTAAAAAAAAATTTCTGTATTTATGTTTTGTTTTGTTTTTATAAATTTATTTATTTATTTATTTATTTTTAGCTGTGTTGGGTCTTTGTTTCTGTGCGAGGGCTTTCTCTAGTTGCGGCGAGCGGGGGCCACTCTTCATCGCGGTGTGCGGGCCTCTCACTGTCGCGGCCTCTCTCGTTGCGGAGCACAGGCTCCAGACGCGCAGGCTCAGTACTTGTGGCTCACGGGCCCAGTTGCTCCGCGGCATGTGGGATCTTCCCAGACCAGGGCTCGAACCCGTGACCCCTGCATTGGCAGGCAGATTCTCAACCACTGCGCCACCAGGGAAGCCCAAATGCCATCTTTTTTGATGCATTGTTTTTCCTATTTACACCTAAAGTAATTTCTTCTGATTCATATTTTACATATGCAATTAACATATTAGCATGAGTCATGGCCATCAAAACACTTCTCTTACTTCAACACGTTAATCACAGGCATATACTTCTAGATTTAAACTCAAATGTTCTGACACTTTTTATATACCAATCATTCAGAAAGGGGAATAGGTTAGGTAGTATTATATAATTCATCTACTTCCACAGTCTATTGGTTTTAAGTGAAACACTTCAATTGCTCATTATTCGCAACCATTTATCTAACTTTGTAAATTAAGACAAAAATGATTGACACTACAAAGAAAATGGCCTGCGTCAGGCACTGGTCTGCTCCCACTCATCACATTCAGCTCAATCTCGGATTACAAATGCTCACTTTTACGTGGGCGCTAAGGGGACAAAAGTAAAGGACATGCCGTTTGTACCATCTAATCTATCTATCTATCATCATCATCTTTTATTACATATTATATGTAATATGTTTCATATTTCACTGTGTGGGAAAAAAACCCAAGCAATATAAATGAAGCCTTACATAGTAAGTTTATCAAATTGAAATTATATTTCAAGGAAAATCAAATATCCATTTGAAATCAGAAGTTCCTGTTTTCCTCATAAGCAAAGTTCAGGTGGGTCTAGCACCAATCCCTTTTAAAGGATGGTTGGAAAATGACAGCGGGCAGGGTTTGTCCCCTGAAGTGGATGTGTTATGAATGAATGGAAAGGAAAATGCTGCCCCACTCTTGAGGTACCATTTTACAGTGTGAAGGGCAGGATGGAGACGGGCCAGCTCGAGGCAGATGCATAGGAATCCTTGCCCCAGAAACAGAGTTGAGCTTGTGCAGAGGAGGGAGGTGCTGAATCCGCTTCCCTCAAATCTGGCCTTTCTCCCCCAGCCCCCCAAATGGCCATTTTATAGATGTCTGAAGTTATTGTAGGGTAGAAAAAGCTGTTTATCCTGCAATGCACCTCAGGAGAAAATGATGATGTAAAAGGTCTGGTTGAAAGGGTGTGAGGTCATGGCTTCTGCAGGGGAAGAATGGAGCGATTCCAAGTGTGGGCATGGATGCATGAGGAGAGAGAGGATGTGGACGCAGTGACCCAACTTTGCAGCTCTTCGGTGTTTCTTCATTTGGCCAGTCCTTTTGCCTGGAAATGCATCTCTCAGGAACGTTATACAGATTCTAAAATAGATTAAGAGTGCTGAATTCCTCGGAAGGAAGATAAGCAAGCATTCCACTATGACCACGTCTTGAAAGATTACAAAGAATGGAAAGAAAATGCCATGTCTTGCATATAAAACATATCATTAATTCCGAATTCTGCTAACTTAATTTTCTTTTATTTGACACAGTGCTAATGTGTTATAATTCGAAGAGTAAACAAAAATGTGAAAGGAACGGTAACGAGTACAAATTCTTTTGGGGGACCCAAGTGCTTTGTGTTCACTCACAAATGTTGCCATTGGTGGGAGAGAGTGATGGGGGGTCAGAGGGAAGAGGAAGACAACATGCTGATTGTACTGTTTGGTGTTTTCTCACATATTATTACATTTTAGTTCTCAACTATGAGGTAACTATTATTATCTCCAGTTTACAGCTGGGAAAGCCATAGCATTATGCCCAAGCTAGTATTTTGCACAGCTAGTTAACAGACTGAGACCCCAAACCCCACATCAAGTCTCCCAGATGCCAACACCCAAGCTCTTTCTTCGGCAATAATTTAGGGTCCCAGTACATGCAAAATCAGCCTAGCAGGGCCTCTGCCTACAAACCCATCGATAACAATTAATTTGAATGATTAGAACATACCTGCTATTGCAGTTACATTTTTAAATACCAATTTTAAAGTCTACACATTTCCAAAATAAATGTTCCACATATAGTTTTGATCCCTGACATAAGTTTCCATATCATCTTGGCTGGAAAAAAGGTCTTTGGAAAGGATGTTTTTACCTCCACTCATGGCCTACTTACTTTGCCAAATCATCAAAAGATTAAAAAGAGCTTTCCTGAAAGGTTTTCTTAGGATTATATGGTATGTACATTTCTTTCACTCACTGCTCCCTAATCTGCTTTTATTTTCAGACTTTAAGAGATTTCCTAGGGACACACTTTTCCAAAGAATCTGACACCAACCCTTGGGCTGCTTATGGAAATGGAATTGCAAACACACAGCCCTTGTACCTTGGGCTTAGCCAAATGTGAAAGATTTTTCAAATTACAAGGTTATTCAGTAACCTAAGCCACTTAATATGAAATCACAAAATTTCAGGGCTAAAAGGGACCCCTAAGAACATCAAGTCCAACTCCTCAAATGTGTTTGAAATCATTAAAGTGAAGCACAAAGTACCAAGTAAAGCTGATTTCTTCAAAAGTTTTTATCTCAATGTGGAACCTCCTTGCTAAGGACACTTTACTACAAGAAATTCTCAGCATTCTGGCTGGATCACAACCCTTGAATGTGAACAATGTAATCAAATCTGATCCATGCACATAAACTATATTATAACAGGACAATGAGTTTCAGACTCTGCTCCCATTCTACAAGCTGGACCACAGAGCTTCACTGTTAAAACTTAATGACTATCATCTTTTTTCAAATATGTAGGAAAAAATTTAATTGATAGACTTTTCTCTGCTAAATTTTTACACCCCCCTCCCCCCGGCATATTTTTAAAGCCTTCTCTGTATAAGACTTTACTATAAACTATCTCGTTTAGAACTAAACTGAATTTGTTCCTTTAATGTTTCATTTTGTTTCATGTTATGACTTTTAGTTGTTCAACTAGTTGAATATCTTTGGGACTCACAGTAATAGCAGGCTACTTTCCTGACCAAGAAACTGGTGCCACAAAAATAAATTTTTTTCCTTTTTTAAAAAAATTTTATTGAAGAATAGTTGATTTACAATGTTGTGTTTAATTTCTGCTGTACAGCAAAGTGACTCAGTTATACATATATATATATTATTTTCCATTATGGTTTATCACAGAATACTGAATATAATTCCCTGTGCTACAGAGTAGGACCTTGTTGTTATTCCATCTTATGTGTAATAGTTTTCATCTGCTAATCCCAAACTCCCAATCCATCCCTCCCCCACCCCACCTCCCCCTTGGCAATCACAAGTCTGTTCTCTATATTTGTGGGTCTGTTGTTGTTTTGTAGATATGTTCATCCATGTCGTATTTTAGATTCCACATATAAGTGATATCATATGGTATTTGTCTTTCTCTACCTGACTTATTTCGATTAGTATGATAATCTCTAGGTCCATCCATGTTGCTGCAAATGGCATTATTTCATTCTTTTTAGTGGCTGACTAATACTCCATTGTATATATGTACCACATCTTCTCACAAAGATACCATTTAACCAATTGTCAGAAATACTTTTACATCACACAGCATAAAATGTTCTAACCACATTTCTGTAAATGGTACATTATAAATAACATTCTGTAACATGTTTGTTAATCAAATAGGGAAGCAAGAAAAGAACCAATGATACACATTTATCCAATAGATCCCCAGAGAAGTCTGAGGAAGCAACTGAGGACTCCTGGGCTTGGGCCTGTCCTGGGTGGGCCTGGACCAAGGGGTCATGTCAGCAAATGGGGGGAGGGAGGAGTTGCACCCCAGCAGGTGGTACAGTTGGTTCATTCTCTTCAATAAATAAAGTAAATAAATAACATGGGTATGATTTCCAGGATTTTGCCCATATGGCTCATAGTAAGTTATTTATGAGTCAAGAATGAATCATAGTATAAGTGATGAAAGCACAAAATAATAGAATGGACTCTATTGTAAAATACATGAAAAGAAAGTCTAATAGGAAAAGTTGAGTTCGTAAAATAGAAAGGAAGTGGTTACTGCTAATTCTTCAAAGAACTGACATAGAAATTTGAGACTATTTTTTTTATGGATCTGGAAAGGCCTATAAATTGTGCCTGACCTGGAATCTTTTAAACAAGTTCCTAAGGCTAGTATTGTCTCCTTTTGTTGGCATAACATTGTGATTCTCATTTAGAATGTCCAAAGTCAATGTAGGATTGCAGGATTAGCTTCCCGACTTTTAGGTATCAGAACAGAGGTTAGATGCTGAAAAAAGCCACCTAAGAAATATGGGGCAGAAAGGTGGTCGTAATATATATTAAGATTTAAGCCTACATAACAAGTTGTATGGGTGTCTCATTCAACCTCGGCAGCAAAGCAAGTCAGGGGAGCTGAAAGTAGGAACAATTTTTCTCCTAGCAAGTGTATGGGGAAGCTCTCCTAGTTGGTCCTCTAATTGGCCATGAAGATGGATAAGAGGATATGAATGAGATGAAATCAGCAAATAGAATTCTATGGAATAAGGATAGACTATAAGCAGAAAAATTCTAAAGGATAGAGTTCTCTTGGCTGTAAGTTTTAACCCCCCAGGTTTTTTATGCCTTCTCTGTGTGAGACTTTAGCCTAAAATAGTATCTCACTCGGAACTTGTTTCTTAGGATGAAGTGGTTTGGTTTTGATGACTGAGCAAAATGATTTGTTGGAAACAGCTGTTCTTTATCCTTCAGTGTGTCCTTACCACCTTGCTCTGCATCTGACACATAGTAAGTGTGTAATAAACTATCATTAATGGTAAAATAAATGAATGAATGCTGTATGTGTGGGATTCTGATGAGTGGAGAGGGAGATGATTGTAAAGTAGAATATTAGTACTGCCTCAAAAGGGTTGTAATTTCAAAATTTCTTTCCATTTCCACTGCTGCCACCTTGGTCCAAATGTTATCATCTCTCACGTAAACCACTGCTGTAGCCTCTTAGTTGGCCTTCCTGCTTTTACTCTTGCCCCTTACACCATTCTGTTCTCTGCAGAAAGGCTGAAGTAATCTTGTAAAAATATGAATCGTATCATGTCATGCTCCTGCTTTAAACCCTTCGATGTGTTCCTGTAGCAGTTAAAGTACAATCCAACCTCCTCACTGAGCCTACAAAGGTCCTGCCTCACCTGGCACCTGCCTAACTTTCTTACATTTTACCCTTTGCTGTCTGCTTTAACCACTGTGCTCATCTTACATTTACCTTCTTCCTATGCCAAGTATGTGCCAAACTTATTCCCACCACAGGGCCTATGCGCTAGCTGTTCTCTCTGCCTGGTAGGCCCAGATGCTCACAAAGCACGCTCCTTCCTACCATGACGGCCTCAGCTTACGTCTCCTCTTTGGAGAAGGCTTCTCTGAACGCTCTGACCACTCAGCCAAAAAAGTTCCCAGGTGTTCTCTAGGACATCACTGATTATCCTCATCATTTGGCACTTGTAACTGTCTGCTCCTTTCTTGTTAACTTTTTTATTGTGGGTCGCCCCTGTGTTAAAGGATAAGTGTCCTGAGAACTTATTCAAACATGCATCCCCAAGAACCAATCTGGCATTTAGTAAGTGTTCAGTAAAAGATTGTAGAAAAAAATGGACAAATGAGTTGTCTTGTTGTGACTATGCAAAGAGAAGTGCTTAGAGGAGTTGGTACACGGGAGGGGGTCGCCGCAGCACGTGGACACAGCACAGAACATAGCACGGGCCGCCGCCGGCGGATTGGGGAACTGACGGCTGCGCGGAGCCCGCAGTCCGCTGCCCACTCGCAGTCCACTGCCCACTCGCCGTTATGGAAAAGCATGCTGCGCTACGCTATTGGCTGTTCTACACCAGCCGAAAGAGGGAGGTGGGTCTACACTTCTGTAAGGGCTGGGGTGGGGTTCTCACGAAGCCCCCCCTGGATGAAGGGGACGCCACGGGCAGGAGGGGTGGGCAGAGGAAAGTCTTGGGGACCTTGACAAGGTCTTGGGGAATCTTGACAAAAGGATGGATGTTCTGTGGGCTTATGGGTACTTCTTTGCATGTCCCAAATGTCAAACAACAGATTAACACAAGGGAGACATCATTTAAACAAGAATATTTTTGGTATCATGGAGACAAAGCAATGGCTTCTTGAATGGGATTCTTTTCTTTTCAGCCTTTTATTTGGAGCACTCCTCAGATGTGAACTATTTAAATTTCATTTGAGCACGTTTGAAAAAGTTTTCAAATGGCTGTTTTCTCATAACTTCTGACCTGTTTCACAAAATCTATAGCGTTTGGGTGGAAAGAAGGGAACCCTCCTACACTGCTGGTGGGAATGTAAATTGGTGCAGCCACTATGGAGAACAGGATGGAGGTTCCTTAAAAAACTAAAAATAGAACTACATATGACCTGCAATCCCACTCCTGGGCATATATCTGGAGAAAAACATGGTCCAAAAGGACACATGCACCCCAATGTTCATTGCAGTGCTGTTTACAATAGCCAAGACACGGAAGCACCCTAAGTGTCCATCAACAGAGGAATGGATAAAGAAGATGTGGTACATATATACAATGGAATATTACTCAGCCATTAAAAAGAATGAAATAATGCCATTTGCAGCAACATGGATAGACCTAGAGATTGTCATACTGAGTGAAGTCCAACAGAGAAAGAGAAATATCATACGATATCCCTTATATGCAGAATCTAAAAAGAAATGATACAAATGAACTTATTTACAAAACAGAAACAGACTCACAGACTTAGAGAACAAACTTATGGTTACAGGGGTGGGGTGGCGAAGGGTCTGGGAGAGGGATAGTTAGGGAGTTTGTACACACGGCTATATTTAAAATGGATAACCAACAGGGACCTACTGTATAGCACAGGGAACTCTGCTGAATGTTATGTGGCAGCCTGGATGGGCGGGGAGTTTGGGGGAGAATGGATACATGTATATGTATGGCTGAGTCGCTTTGCTGTGCGTCTGAAACTATCACAGCATTGTTAATCAGCTATACTCCAATATAAAATAAAAAGTTAAAAAAAAAAATCTGTAGTGTTTTAGTGTATTCTTGCCAGTCAGTGCAGGCAGGATGGTTTTCTGTGTTTCAGGTGTATAAAATTGTTGACAAATAAATACCAACTGTGTCAGGAGCTAGCATATTCCTAGGCAGGGTGTTCTAATAGGAATTTGCGATGGGCTGGGGGAAGGGGTGTGGGTGATGAAGTGGAAATCTGTCCACCCACACTGGTGGAAAACCTACTTTAAAACTCACCCAGCACCAACTGAGCTTAATACGGTTGTTACAGGGAGTATGTGTGCTATGATGGCAACGTGTCAGGCCTAATTGGGACCTTCTGAGAGCTAAGAGGACGTGCAATTCTAGCAGGAAAATGTTAATCCAGTCACAAACACTGTATTCACAGGAAAACTTCCCTTCAGCCCTCCCTGACTTCCTTACTTAGCTATTCAAGGGAAGTGATGGGTGCATGCAAACTTATAAAAATTTAAACTATTTGGGTGCTTTCGGAAATAAGTTACAGAGCCCGACTCAACAAAAAAAAATTCCTCCGTGAAAATGTGGTACTTAATAGGTACGGCTGAATCCTCTCTCACATAGGGGCAGGTCCAGCCAGTCAGAAAACCACCTGGATTTACAGGAGTGACATTTGCAGGTGATTCAAATACAAACCAAGCCTACCCTGTGAATGTAAGCCCCAAGGAATTCACAGCTCTCTGCATTCACCTTAATTTCCAATTTTAAGTAAGTGTTCGCCAAACCATTTCTGCAATGATAAATGGAAAGTGATATAAGAGAGACATCTCTCCTTCTCTGGCTTAGAGGGAAGCTGAGGAGGGGTGGAAGGTTGTCTATGTTGATATAATCAATTCTGATGTCATTAATACCCAGAGAGGGGGCTGACCAAGCTTATGGTTTCCATTGGTCTCTTGCTGGAGTAGAAGCAAGGGGTCAAGGTACGTCTCAGGTCATGAGATGACTCTAGAGGTCATAACCTTCACCTCACCTTGCTAATTAACAAAGAGTGAACGAGAAAAGCAACAACTCATAGATGCCAAGAAACGGTTTCACTTGTGGGTCACTTCTCACTTGTGGGTCATACAGTGTGGTCCACCATGAAAAGAAGCTTTGACCAATAAACCATGAAGACTATAAAGATAGATCTAAAGGGAATAAAGCCAGAGAACTTAGGGAAATGTACTTTACCATGTCTCTCCTTTGTATTTGAAAACAGAAAAAACTCTAATGGGTTTCATTGGGAATCTAGATGTATTGGGGAAGTTTGATGTAATTATTGAATATTTTTTGTCTTGGCCTGTTTGTGATAACATTCATCGATCACATACTATGTGCCAGATACTACCCATGGGCTTTACATTCAATTCTCACAACGCTAAGAAGCAAGTATATTACTATACCCATTTTCACAGACAAAGGAGGTGCACTAAATTGCTGCACTCCAATATTATTTATTTTATAATAATAAAATGTATTATTTTCAAAAAAGGATTTGAGCAAAACTGGAAAAATATTTTGACTTGCAAGAAGTGCAGACTAAGCGATCCTTAGGAAAGGACATTGGCCACGAGGAGGAGGGAGAGAACAGCGTTCCAGACTTAAATGAGACTTTCAGACACTGGGTATGAGCACTCGTTAGTCAGAAGCAGAGCTTCCATGGATCAGAAATCTTGCAGTCAGACCTTTTTCCCTGCTACCTAAAATGAAAGAGGCCCTGGTTCATAGTATTTGCCTGGACTGCTCGCCTGTGTCCTGATAGTTGTTTACTAATGCATTTGCTTCGTTTGTATAAACATGTTATCTCAAGGGCTGCAAGGGGAGTGATGTGGTAAACCTCCGTAACAAGAGCTCTTCTAGGAGATCATTCGTATCCCTGCATCCACTGTGTAACTACACGTCACTTCCTGATCAGTTACATTTAGGACAAGGTGGGGTGATGTGTCCTGCCGGGTTCCCCAGAAGCAATTCTTTGTTTATCCAGATCATTTCCAAAGATCTGTCTACTTGTGTTTTAGTTCACCAATGTTTTATTTACAGCATCTCACGGAGACCAGGCAGTACAGAAAGGGACACTGTGTTTTGTGATAAGTTTTCCTTTCAAAGCTTCAGGCTCAAAGAGAATTGACTAGAGTGTCAGGCGACCTTCAGCTGAGGCTTAACAAACCAGTACCATCCTCTGAACAGAAAACAGCTTTATTGGGCATCACGCACCAAACAAACCACAGCAACTTAAGTCGTTCTCAAGGATTCAAAGTTAGAATAATGCCTATTATAAAATAAATTTTAAAAATTTTCCTTGGGAAATTTTTGTCCCTTAAAATATTTTTCCTCTCTGATGAAACTTATACAGAAGTAGCAAACATTACTTTTCCTTTCCTCCATATTCAACTCGGTAAAAAGTAATGTCAGCCAGAGACACTAACTCCCGCCTTGTCATACAAGCTAGTGTTCTCATTATCTGCTCTAAACTTACTCAAGAAAAGAAAAAAAAAAAAAAAAAAGATCTCAGCATGAAACTCATTCTGACTGTAGGGGGCCCCATGAACCGTGTTTAAAAATTCAGCAGAAAATGTCCTCATCTCATATATGAAGTTCTTTTTATAAATGCCTAATGCTTTGAATTTTAGGAACCACTTTCATGATTGTTTTTCTGGGGAATCTATGAACTCAAGAAAATATGTTACTACAGGTGGCGTTTTCGGAGAAAACGGCATGCTCCTGGCTTAAGAAGACCGTGCCGACACTGCTGGTCCTTGTTGGATTCACACAATGAATGCTTTTAACATTGTCTTGTAATGCTTATTTCTGAAACTGATGAACCAGCCTGTGGCAAAATGGGGAATATTGCAAAATAGTTTCGGACACAGAAAAGACCGGCTTGCTGAGTGCATCCGATACCTGTATACCCCAGTCTACAGCCACACACAACCCACGTCCCCCATTAAGGTGGAGGGACGCAATAGTGAGGTTTCTAATGTGTAGGATAACGCATTCAAGGACAGCTGCCAACACTACTCGGATGCTCCACCATCAGTAGTAAATGTAGAATTTTCTTTCTTTTGTACTTACTCTCCCCAATTCATCTCAGGCATCTCTGCTTTGGGTCATATGCATCTGTGTCAAGGTCCTCTAAAAGACAGGGCCAGGGAGATTTCTCTCTCTCTTTGGGGTGTGAGATAGGTCACAATTCCCCCAGAGCTGAAAGGATATGATGGGATACCTAAACTTAAGAACAAAAAAGGAGAAGCGAAGCTTTAGATTCCAATGGTCCAAGAAGACTGACTAACTCACCAGGCCCTGATGGTTTTCCATGGTGACCCACTCAGCACCCCTTCTAGAAAACAAGGATTCTTTGTTACTTAAGATAATCCAATTTTGATAATTCTCAGTGTCCTCCTGGGACCAAAATCACTTACCATGGATACTCACTGCTCTAGGTCCACAACAGTGAAAGGGCATTGGGGAAGGATTTGGGCATGGCCAGGATGGAGACTCGGGCTGTCTATGAAATTAACATCTCTAGCATGATGGTTCTCAAACTTTGCTGTGCATTTGGGTCACCAGAGGAACTTTAAAAAAAAATTCTTGTATCAATTAAGTAGAAATCTCTAAGACTGGAAATCAGGCAGCAGGAATTTTAAAGCTCCTTGGATGATTCCAGTGCGCAGCCAAGCCTGAGAACCAGTGCTGCCTTGCTCTGGTTACACAGAATACAGTCTATGGACAAGCACCGTATTGGAACTGCAGACTCTCGGGTCCCTTCTCGGACCTACTGAATTGGAATCTGCCTTTTAACAAGATTTTCAGATGATTCATACAAACATCAAAGTTTGAGAAGTATTGGAGGGGAATCTGTGTTTATAATAAGCACCCCTGTGATTCTTAGGGCCAATAAACTTGTGAAACTCTGATGTAGAATTGCTCTCCTGACCCGACAGGATGCTACAAGGATCATTATCCCCAGGACTGTGTAATTTCTTCCTTCTTGATTCAAAGGAATTGTTTTATATTCCAGTAGTTAATTTTCCAGTCTTCCTCTTTCTTTCTACCACTCCTTCCTTCCGCCTGAATTACTCAAGCCTCCAGGTCCAGTGAAGCTATGGAAGGAGAAAATTCCCAAGAAGCAGCCAGAGTTTAGAGGACACCGACACATGTCTTGTGGCTCTTGACAGAGGCAATTTGACTGATGCATCCTTTGCATAATCTGCCTATAAAGTATAGCAATTTTTTTGTTTCATCCGTTTGTTTTTTGTATTGAAGCCCTAAGATTGTGCAACCAAAGGGCAGATTACAATGACTTGATTCTGAACAAGAAGGCAGAAATTACTTACCATAAATCTGGGAGACTGAACAAAGAGGGGAGGGTCAAAACTTTATGATATGTGTCAAATATATTCATAGTCAAATTTTGGTAACATGCTAATATATGGAGGTTTAGGCATATTAAGAATAATTTTTGGAATGGCAGACTACATTGTTCATATATGGAATCATACCTTTAAATGTGGAACACTTAGCATTGCATGTCATTTCCATATCCTCTTGTCCATTTACTCCTAATCAATGTCATGGTTAAGACCTTCAATAATTCATGCATTCCTAGTTTCCCCTCCTTAAGTTTCTTCTAAAGTACTAGGAAGACACAATGCCTCATTACGTACATCCGTTATCACCTCTACATTTACCTGGTCATCAGAATACTTATCCATGTGAAGGATCCCTCTACTTCTATAATAAAACATTTTGAAGTATTAAAAATGTTTACTTGAACTCATTGTATGAGAGAACATGAGGTGTTCCTTTCAAATTTCAGCATCTAACACAGTGTCTGGCCCACAATGGCACTCAATAAACTCTTATTGAATTGATTAAAAAATTTTTATTGCTGAAATGAAACAGGGGTATTAGCCTTTTAACACAGCCTCTCACATCCTCCTCTTCAAAAACTACAATATGCTCACTGCAACCTACTACTTTCACTTCCAAAACTGTGATTTAAAAAAAAAAAAATCTTATCAGGAATAAAAATTAAGCTGCTCTACAACACTGAGAATGCTAAATTTGAGAAGATTTTAAAACACTTCTGCAGTGAAAAATGACGCTTAAATATTCATATTAAAACCATCATATAGGAGTAAGTTTTCTTATCAACTTATATTTAATATCAAGAGCTTCATATCATAATATTTTATTTTTGAAAACTATGAAAGAGCAAAGATTTAACTTATAAAGGAAAATGGCATTTGAGAGGGGTCTGGAAGAGCAGGCAGGTCTTTATATTGAAGAGGGACAAGGATGGGAAGCCAAGTACTGGTCAGTGTGAGATCAAGGATTATCTCTTACACATAGTAGGGCCTGGCACATAGTAGGTGCTCTGTGATCGTTTAGTGAAGGAATAATGGAAAGAAAGCTACAAAGGTAAACCACACAGAGACTACTTAAGAAACCACAAGTTGTCCAGTTTGGCCAGAGAATAAGTTAGGTCAGGGTTTTCCAATGTTGGTACTACTGATGGTTAGGACAAGATAATTCCTTGTTGTGGGAAGGGATGGTCCTTTGCATTTCAGGATGTTTAGCAGGGTCACTGACTTCTACCTACTAGATGCTGGTGACATCTCCCAAGTTGTGACAGCCCCAAACATCTGCAGACATTGCTAAACATCCCCCAGGGGACAAAAATCATTCCTGGTTGAGGACCATTGTGTTAGGTAATTGCTGGAAAACAGAGGAGGAGAAGGGAGGTAGGATCAAAATTTGAGAGCTCTGGTATGTCAGGATAAGGTATTTATACTTAATTTGATAGACAAAGGGTATTTACTAAAGATTTCTGGGCTAGGGAATTACAGAATCAGGGTTGTGATTTAGGGAGAATAATTTGGCAGTTTCTATAACTGCATTTTTGTAAAATATATATAAGTATGCATATACTATATATTAAATAACTGAATTACTTAACATTCTTGTGCTTCAGTTTTGTCATATGAAACATGGGGATAATCGGGGCATTATAATGATGATTAAATGGGGTAAATCATATAAGTACTTAGAACAGTGCCAGGTACATTTTAAGTGAAAAATAATTTTTTTGTTATTATTGTTAATATTATCAAAAACAGAGCACTGTTGCAGCTCAAATGACTTTGAAATATTTTTGAGGTACAACTGCCATTTCTAATATGAGTCAGTATCAAATCATGTGTTCCCAAACTAAGACCAAGTATAACCCAAATCATCACACGCAAAAGGATTGCTATTCTCACTCCTCCTTAAATCCTGGAAGAAAAGCTCATCAACTCACAAAAAAATAAAATGGGAGAAAAGTGGAAAGGAGAAAGAAAACTGATTTTAAAGCTTCCTCTCGATGGACCTTCAAGATGGCAGAGGAGTAAGATGTGGAGATCACCTTCCTCCCAACAAATACATCAAAAATACATCTACATGTGGAACAACTCCTACAGAACACCTACTGAATGCTGGCAGAAGACCTCAGACTTCCCGAAAAGCAAGAAACTCCCCACGTACCTGGGTAGGGCAAAAGAGAAAAGAAAAAACAGAGACAAAAGAATAGAGATGGGAAGTGCACTACTGAGAGGGAGCTGTGAAGGAGGAAATGCTTCCACACACTAGGAAGCCCCTTCACTGGCGGAGACAGGGGTTGGTTGGGGGGAAGCTTCGGAGCCATGGAGGAGAACGCAGTGACAGGGGTGCAGAGGGCAAAGCGGAGATTCCCACACAGAGAATCGGTGCCGACCAGCACTCACCAGCCCGAGAGGATTGTCTGCTCGCCTCCTGGGGCAGGTGGGGGCTGGGAGCTGAGGCTCCGGCTTCAGAGGTCAGATCCCAGGGAGAGGACTGGGGTTGGCTGTGTGAACACAGCCTGAAGGGGGCTAGTGCACCACAGCTAACTGGGAGGGAATCCTGGAAAAAGTCTGGAACTGCCTAAGAGTCAAGAGACCATTGTTTCAGGGTGCGCGAGGAGAGGGGATTCAGAGCACCGCCTAAACCAGCTTCAGAGATGGGTGTGAGCGGCAGCTGTCAGCGTGGACACCAGAGATGGGCATGAAATGCTAATGCTGCTCGTGCAGCCACCAAGAAGCCTGTGGGCAAGCATAGGTCACTATCCACACCTCCCCTCACGGGAGCCTGTAAAGCCTTCCACTGCCAGGGTCCCATGACGCAGGGACAATTTCCCTGGGAGAACACACGGTGGGCCTCAGGCTGTTGCAACATCACACCAGCCTCTGCCGCCTCAAGCTCGCCCTGCATTCCGTACCCCTCCCTCCCCCTGGCCTGAGTGAGCCAGAGCCCCCGAATCAGCTGCTACTGTAACCTGGTCCTGTCTGAGCAAAGAACAGACGCCCTCAGGTGACCTACATGCAGAGGCAGGTCCAAAACCAAAGCTGAAGCTCAGGAGCTGTGCAAACAAAGAAGAGAAAGGGAAATCTCTCCCAGCAGCCTCAGGAGCAGTGGATTAAATCTCCACAATCAACTTGATGTACCCTGCATCTGTGGAATACGTGAATAGACAAGGAATCATCCTAAAAATGAGGCAGTGGACTTTGGGAGCAACTGTAGACTTAGGGTTTGCTGTATGTGACTGACTAGTTTCTGATTTATATGTTTATCTTAGCTTAGTTTTTAGTGCTTGTTATCATTGGTGGATTTGTTTATTGGTTTGGTTGCTCTCTTCTTTTTCTTTTTATTACTTTTTAAATTTTTTTATTTTAATAACTTTATTTTATTTTATTATTTTTTCTTTCTTTCTTTTCTTTCTCCCTTTTCTTCTGAGCTGTGTGGCTGACACGGTCTTGGTCCTCCGGCCGGGTGTCAGGCCTGAGCCTCTGAGGTGGGAGAGCTGAGGTCAGGACATTGGAACACCAGAGACCTCCTGGCCACATGTAATATCAATCAGCAAGAGCTCTCCAAGAGATCTCCGTCTGAACGATAAGACTCAGCTCCACTCAATGACCAGCAAGCTCCAAGGCTGGACACTGCATGCCAAACAACTAGCAAGACAGGTACACAACTCCACCCATTAGCAGAGAGGCTGCCTAAACTTATAAAAAGCTCACAGATGCCCCAAAACACATCATGGGATGTGGTCCTGCCCACCAGAAAGACAAGATCTAGCCTTATCGACCAGAACACAGGCACCAGTGCCCTCCACTTGGAAGCCTACACAACCCAATGAACCAAACATACCCACTGGGGGCAGACACCAAAAACAATGGGAACTACAAACCTGCAGCCTGAGAAAAGGAGACCACAAACACAGTAAGTTAAGGAAAATGAGAAGACAGAGAAATACACAGCAGATGAAAGAGCAAGGAAAAAACCCAACAGACCAAACAAATGAAGAGGAAATAGGCAGTCTACCAGAAAAAGAATTCAGAGTAATGATAGTAAAGATGATCCAAAATCTTGGAAATAGAATGGATAAAATACAAGAAACATTTAACAAGGAACTAGAAGAACTAAAGAGCAAACAAACAATGATGAACAACACAATAAATGAAGTTAAAAATTCTCTAGAAGGAATCAGTAGCAGAATAACTGAAGCAGAAGAATGGATAAGTGACCTGGAAGATAAAATAGTGGAAATAACTAGCACACAGCAGAATAAAGAAAAAAGAATGAAAAGAATTGAGGACAGTCTCAGAGACATCTGGGACAACATTAAACACACCAACATTCAAATTATAGGGGACCCAGAAGAAGAAGAGAAAAAGAAAGGGTATGAGAAAATATTTGAAGAGATTATAGTTGACAACTTCCCTAATATGGGGAAAGGAAATAGTCAGTCAAGTCCAGGAAGCCCAGAGAGTCCCACACAGGATAAATCCAAGAAGAAACACACCAAGACACATATTAATCAAACTATCAAAAATTAAATACAAAGAAAAAATATTAAAAGCAACAAGGGAAAAGCAGCAAATAACATACAAGGGAATCCCCATAAGGTTAACAGCTGATCTTTCAGCAGAAAATCTGCAAGCCAGAAGGGAGTGGCAGGAGATATTTAAAGTGATGAAAGGGAAAAACCTACAACCAAGATTACTCTACCCAGCCAGGATCTCATTCAGACTCAACGGAGAAATTAAAAGCTTTACAGACAAGCAAAAGTTAAGAGAATTCAGCACCACCTAACCAGCTTTACAACAAATGCTAAAGGAACTTCTCTAGGCAGAAAACACAAGAGAAGGAAAAGACCTACAATAACAAACAAAAAACAATTAAGAAAATGGTAATGGGAATATACATATTGATAATTACCGTAAATGTAAATGGATTAAATCCTCCAACAAAAAGACATAGACTGGCTGAATGGATACCAAAACAAGACTTGTATATATGCCATCTACAAGAGACCACTTCATACCTAGGGACACATACAGACTGAAAGTGAGGGGATGGAAAAAAATATTCCATGCAAATGAAAATCAAAAGAAAGCTGGAGTAGCAATTCTCATATCAGACAAAATAGACTTTAAAATAAAGACTATTACAAGGGACAAAGAAGGACACTACATAGTGATCAAGGAATCAATCCAAGAAGAAGATATAACAATTGTATATATTTATACATCCAGCATAGGAACACCTCAATACATAAGGCAAGTGCTAACAGCCATAAAAGGAGAAGTCGACAGTAACACAATCATAGAAGGGGACTTGAACACCCCACTTTCACCAATGGACAGATCATCCAAAGTGGAAATAAATAAGGAAACACAAGCTTTAAATGATACATTAAACAAGATGTACTTAATTGATATTTATAGGACATTCCATCCAAAAACAAAATACACTTTCTTCTCAAGTGCTCATGGAATATTCTCCAGGATAGATCATATCTTGGGTCACAAATCAAGCCTTGGTAAATTTAAGAAAATTGAAATTGTGTTGAATATCTTTTCCAACCACAATGCTATGAGACTAGATATCAATTACAGGAAAAAAATCTGTAAAATATACAAACACATGGAGGCTAAAAAATAAACTACTAAATAACCAAGAGATCACTGAAGAAATCAAAGAAGAAATCAAAAAATACCTAGAAACAAATGACAATGAAAACACGACCCAAAACCTATGGGATGCAGCAAAAGCAGTTCTAAAAAGGAAATTTATAGCAATACAATCCCACCTCAAGAAACAAGAAACATCTCAAATAAACTACCTAAACTTACACCTAAAGCAATTAGAGAAAGAAGAACCAAAAAAAACCCAAAATTAGAAGAAGGAAAGAAATCAAAAAGATCAGGTGAGAAATAAATGAAAAAGAAATGAAGGAATCGATAGCAAAGATCAATAAAACTAAAAGGTGGTTCTTTGAGAAAATAAACAAAATTGATAAACCATTAGCCAGACTCATCAAGAAAAAAAGGAGAAGACTCAAATCAATAGAATTAGCAATGAAAAAAGAGAAGTAACAACTGACACTGCAGAAATACAAAGGATCATGAGAGATTACTACAAGCAACTCTATGCCAATAAAATGTACAATCTGGAAGAAATGCACAAATTCTTAGAGAAGCACAACCTTCCCAGACTGAACCAGGAAGAAAGAGAAAATATAAACAATCTCAAGCACTGAAATTGAAACTGTGATTAAAAATCTTCCAACAAACAAAAGCCCAGGACCAGATGGCTTCACAGGCAAATTCTATCAAACATTTAGAGAAGAGCTAACACCTATCTTTCTCAAGCTCTTCCAAAATATAGCAGAGGGAGGAACACTCCCAAACTCATTCTGCAAGGCCACCATCACCCTGATACCAAAACCAGACAAAGATGTCACAAAGGAGGAAAGCTACAGGACAATATCCCTGATGAACATAGATGTAAAATTCCTCAACAAAATACTAGCAGACAGAATCCAGCAGCACATTAAAAGGATCATACACCATGATCAAGTGGGGTTCTTCCCAGGAATGCAAGGATTCTTCAATATACACAAATCAATCAATGTGAAACACCATATTAACAAATTGAAGGATGAAAACCATATGATAATCTCAATATATGTAGAAAAAGCTTTTGACAAAATTAAACACCTACTTGCGATAAAAACTCTCCAGAATGTAGCATAGAGGGAACTTTCCTCAACATAATAAAGGCCATATATGACAAACCCACAGGCAACATCTTTCTCAATGGTGAAAAACTGAAACCATTTCCCCTAAGATCAAGAACAGCACAAGCTTGCCTACTCTCACCACTATTATTCAACATAGTTTTGGAAGTTTTAGCCAGGCAATCAGAGAAGAAAAAGAAATAAAAGCAATCCAAATTGGAAAAGAAGAAGTAAAGCTGTCACTGTTTGCAGATGACATGATACTACACATAGAGAATCCTAAAGATGCTACCAGAAAACTACTAGAGCTAATCAATGAATGTGGTAAGGTAGCAAGATGCAAAATTAATACACAGAAATCTCTTGCATTCCTATACACTAATGATGAAAAATCTGAAAGAGAAATTAAGAAAACACTTCTATATAACATTGCAACAAAAAGAAGCAAATACCTAGGAATAAACCTACCTAAGGAGACAAAAGACCTGTACTCAGAAAACTATAAGACACTGATGAAAGAAATTAAAGATGATACAAACAGATGGAGTGATATACCATGTTCTTGGATTGGAAGAATCCAACTTGTGAAAATGACTATACTACTCAAAGCAATCTACAGATTCAATGCAATCCCTATCAAATTACCAATGACATTTTTCACAGAACGAGAACAAAAAATTTCACAATTTGTATGGAAACACAAAAGACCCCAAATAGCCAATGCAATCTTGAGAAAGAAAAACGGAGCTGGAGGAATCAGGCTCCTGCACTTCAGGCTATAATACAAAGCTACAGTAATCAAGAGAGTATGGTACTGGCACAGAAACAGAAATATAGATCAATGGAACAGGATAGAAAGCCCAGAGGTAAACCCACACCCATATGGTCACCTTATCTTTGATAAAGGAGGCAAGAATATACAATGGAGAAAAGACAGCCTCTTCAATAAGTGGTGCTGTGAAAACTGGACAGCTACATGTAAAATAATGAAATTAGAACACTCCATAACACCATACATAAAAATAAACTCAAAATGGATTAAAGCCCTAAATGTAAAGCCAGACACTATAAAACTCTTAGAGGAAAACATAGGCAGAACACTCTATGACATAAATCACAACAAGATCCTTTTTCACCCACCTCCTAGAGAAATGGAAATAAAAACAGAAATAAACAAATGATACCTAATGAAATTTAAAAGCCTTTGCAGAGCAAAGTAAACCATAGACAAGATGAAAAGACAACCTTCAGATGGGAGAAAATATTTGCAAACGAAACAACTGACAAAGGATTAATCTCTAAAACATACAAGCAGCTCATGCAGCTCAATATCAAAAAAAACAATCAACTCAATCCAAAAATGGGCAGAAGACCTAAATAGACATTTCTCCAAAGAAGACATACAGATTGCCAACAATCACATGAAAGGATGCTCAACATCACTAATCATTAGAAAAATGCACATCAAAACTACAATGAGGTATCACCTCACACCAGTCAGAATGGCCATCATCAAAAAGTCTACAAACAATAAATGCTGGAGGAGGTGAGGAGAAAAGTGAACACTCTTGAACTGTTGGTGGGAATGTAAATTGATACAGCCATTATGGAGAACAGTATGGAAGTTTCTTAAAACCTAAAAATAGAACTACCATATGACCCAGCAATCCCACTACTGGGCATATACCCTGAGAAAACCAAAATTGATAAAGAGTCATGTTCATGGAAGCACCATTTACAATAGCCAGGACATGGAAGCAACCTAAATGTCCATCAACAGATGAATGGATAAAGAAGATGTGGCACATATATACAATGGAATATTACTCAACCATAAAAAGAAACGAAATTGAGTTATTATAGTGAGGTGGATGGAGCTAGAGTCTGTCATACAGAGTGAAGTAAGTCAGAAAGAGAAAAACAAATACCGTATGCTAACACATGTATGTGGAATCTAAAAAAAAAAAGGTTCTGAAGAACCAGGACAGGAATAAAGATGCAGACGTAGAGAATGGATTTGAGGACATGGGGAGGGGGAAGGGTAAGTTGGGACGAAGTGAGAGAGTGGCATTGACATATATACACTACCAAATATAAAATAGATAGCTAGTGGGAAGCAGCTGCATAGCACAGGGAGATCAGCTTGGTGTTTTGTGACCACCTAGAGGGGTGGGATAGGGAAGGTGGGAAGGAGACGCAAGAGGGAGGGGATATGGGGATATATGTATACATATAGCTGAATCACTTTGTTATACAGCAGAAACTAACACACCATTGTAAAGCAATTATACTCCAATAAAGATGTTAAAAAATATATATACAAAGAGGTTCTGGACAGTGAAAATAAATAAATAAATAAAGTAAAACTTCTTCTCAAACACATATCGGAGTGCCCTGAAACCATGTAAAGACAGACTGAAGGCAAGAGCCAAAAACTGTTTGCTCTACAGGGGCCACTTTGAATGGGCTGGCTTCCACATGTAATTGCTAACAAGCCACAGGAGCCAGTGCTGGCCTGATTATGAAAAGAGAAATGACAAGTCTTTACCCATCATTCATCCCAAGGTGCGCTTGTCATCTCTCATAGCACATAGCGTGTTACCTTTTTATTAGTGGCTTTGGAAATGTTTTTGCAAGTGAGAAGCTGCAGCACCCTTACCTGCAAAACTGCTCGTAAATGAGACTTTGCTGGATGGAGGATGTGCGATCCACCTGCCAGGAGGATGAAAGGTGTGTGTGCCAAATCTCAGGCAGTCGGATTAGGGACTCTTTCCTTCCTGCCTGTCTCTTCACACCAGCCAAAATGATGGGCACATGCACTTCTCCCATCTTACTTTATTCTCTTCCCCATTTCCCTGACCATCTAACCTGGAAATAAAGAAAATACTTTAGAGTTTTAAAATACAAAAATCAAGTTAATTTTACTGGTTTGTTTAATAATACAATCTGATTTTTAGTTTTCAAAATGTTTTCTCATGAGTCATTTTGCTTGAGCCCTACCAAAGCTGTTAAGATGAATATTATCTACTCCTTACAGAGGAAACTGGGGTTCAATGAAGTTTAATGCCTTGTCTATGGAAATCATGGATCTTGAGAATAGAAGGCGAGTTTTCTGACTCACGGTTCCAACACTGTGACTGTGGACAAGTCTCAATTATTCTGCACCACCATGTCCAACCATATTCACATATCTCTTCCTTTTTTATTCTAGCCAGAGTCATATTTCCAATTAACAAATTTATAAGAATAATTAGACCATTCTCATCCTTTGACTGATCTTCATAAGCTTCTTGCTTGGTCTTCATACCTTTATTGGGACTCCCTTAAATCCCTCATCACCAACTGCTGTCAGAGTCAACCTCTCCTCAACACCTTGGCAGGATTCCATCAATTTTCAGGTACCTTCAGTACCATTCATGTATTTAAGTACCATTCGTGTATTTAAGATTTGTCCTTTTCATCTTATCTTTGATCTCAATCTCGTCCAAAGCTCTTTTTTCCTACTCCCAATGTAAGTAGGATTTATCACTATAGCTTCTAACATGGCAGTAAAAACATTATCTGGGTTTCCCATGTGTACTCTCCCTCCCTCTTGTAGGTTAGTTCCTCCAGTTTCGGGATGGGAAAAAGGGAGAAAATAAAGAATATCTCCTAACTTTCCAAAGGTGCAAAGATTCCAGACAGCAGAGGGGAAGAAACATTATAAAATCGTTCCATACTCTGGAGCTTCGATTGTCACTGTGTTCTTGCTGATCTGCTGATTCACTTCCTTCGTGTGAAGCAGCAGCTGGGCCTTCAACTACTCTCTCTTTGCCCCTGGATCTTCCTTCAGTTTCTCTCACCCCTGGGTTCAGGTGTGTGTGTTCATCTCCATGAAGAAGAGTCCTGGCTTCTGAAGGAGACCCTCGTCATCAAGGTCAGAGGCAACAAGAATGGACACAAGTTTCATTCTGTCCCTGTAGGGGTCCAGCCTGCTCATCATCTTCCGTTCTCGAGTGCCTGCCCACCCACTTCCGGCTTCAGCATTTGACAGAGACATTTTCACAGAGAATGCTCAGCCAGCCCCTGCAATTGTGCAAACCGATTCTACCTCTTTGTAAATCTATGGATGTGTGTGTGTGTGTGTAGACTTCTGGTTCTGCGTCTCTGGTCAAATCCTAACTATACAAAATTTGTATGTGGGCGTTAAGAGACCTTTGCTTTAAGGATGATAGAAATGACTGCATACTTGTAGGCTGATGGGAATGAAGCCAAAATTGTAGAGTAGTGGGAGAGAATGGCTGGAGCCACACCCTCGAATAGCAAAAGGGGATGAAGCGTGGTGTATAAGAGAGAATCCTGGCCCTGGCTAGGTGCGTGAAAAGGTCATCTACAACAGCAAGAGAAAACTAAGGCTCGTATGGCTCCGATGCTAGTAAGTGGATAATTATGGTGCTGGCACCTTGTGGAAATTTTCTTTCGAGCATTAAATCGAGTGGACATACAAAGTGGAATTTCTAAAATATGTACTTCAAGAAGAAGGAAAATAATATGATCCTAGAAAGAAAATCTGAGATACAAAAAGTAATAATGAGCAAAGAAAATGGTAAATGTGTGGGTAAAACTAACAAGATAGGGCTAAGTGGGCCTGTACACTTGAATTAAGATCCACAAAGAAAACTCCAGGCTGAGATGGCTTCACTGGTGAATTCTACCAAAAATAGATGACAGAAAAAAGTACTAGTTTTACCCAAACTATTCTAGATAATAGAAGAAGAGGGAAAACACCTCAACTCACTCTGTGCAACCAACATTACACTAGTTACCAAAACCAGACAAAAACTCTTAAAATTTTAGCAAATCAAATCCAGCAACATGTAAGATGGATAATATAACAAAAGGAATTTAACTCAGGAATGCAACATTACCTTAACATACTAAAATAAATTATGATTCATAGTATAGAGTTTAAAAAAAGGTAAACATTTGATAAAATGTATCACCCATTTGTAGTAAAAGTTCTCAGTAAAGGAGACAGAAACTTTCTTAACCTGATGAATAACATCTACTAAAATATGTAGATAACATCACACTAAATGGTAAGAGACTGGGTGTTTTCCCCTTAAGATCAGGTATAAGGCAAGGATATCTGCATTTCTAGTTTGGAAATGTTTAAGTAAAATTTTTTATGTAGAAGCAAATGAAAAATCATGCCAACATGAGTAAATGAGTTAAGCAATGCTGCAGCATTCAAAAATTAATGGTATTTTTATATACTAGTAAGAAACAATTAGAAATTGAAATTAATAAAATAAAATCATACAAAGTAGCATTAAAAATTTAAAATAAATAGGGAAAATTTAACAAAATATGTGCAAGATCTGTACACTGAAAACTTCAATATATTACAAGAGAGATCAAGAAACACCTAAGTAAACAAGAGGTATGTCTTTTCCATGGGTCAGAAGACTCAATATTGCTAAGATGTCAATTATCCTAAAACCGGTTTAGAGATTCAAGGCAATTCTGATCAAAATCCCAGTAAGATTTTTACTGGAAATTGACAGGGTAATTCTAGAAGTGTATGGAAATCAAAGAACCTATAATAGCTAAACTATTTGGAAGAAAATAAAAACCAACAAAGTCAGAAGACTCACACTATTTGATTTTAAGACTTACTATAAAGTTAACAAAGATACTAGTAAGGTTAAACATACAAATCAATGGAACAGAATAGAGAGTTGAGAAATAGACTCACTCATAGATGGTTAACTGAGTTTCCATAAAGGGACCAAGGACACTCAAAAAAAAGAAAAAATTGCTGGAACAAATGGATAATCTTAAGCAAAAAAAAAAAAAAGAAAAGAAAAAAAAAGAACCTTGATCCTTGCCTTACTCCATACATAAAAGATTAACTTGAAATGGCTCCCAGTCCTAAATGCAAGGGTAAATCTATAAAACTTCTAGAAGAAAACATAGAAAATTTTGTGACCTCGAGATAGACAAAGATTTCTAACTAAATTTTATGTCTCATTTCAAGCATACAAAAAGCACAGATCATAAAAGAAAAAATTGTTAGATTCAGTTCATCAAAATTAAAAACATTTTCTCTTTGAAAGGCGCTGTTAAGAAGATTAAGAAAAAGCAAACCACAGACTGAGAGAATACATTCACAAAACATATCTGGTAAAAGACTTGTTTATAGAACACATAAAGAACTTTTACAACTTAATAATAAGACAAAGCAACATGATTAAAAAGCAGTAAAAAGCTTTGCATTGACTCTTCACCAAATAATATATGCAAAATATATAAATAAGTGGCAAACATGCAAGAAAAGATGCAATATCGTTAGTCATTAGGGAAATGCAAATTACACCCCCATTAGAAAGGCTGTAGCAGAAAGAATGGCAATAAGTACCAAGTATTGCCAAGAACTTGGAGCAATAGGAACTCCTGGATGTTGCTGTTGGGAAAGTGAAATTATACAGCTATTTGGAAAATAGCTTGGCAACCATAAAGTGAGACGTTTACCATATTACCCAGTAATGCTATTCCTAAGTGTTTTCCCAAGATAAAAAATATATATATGTCAATACAAGGACTTGTACTCAAATGATCACAACAGTTTTATTTATAACAAATTTAAAAACAGAAACAACCCAAATATCCATAAACCCATGAATTGATAAAAAAAAATGTGGCATATTCATACAGTGGACTATCATCCAACAATAAAAGCTACAAACTCTTATTTGAAAAGATACATGCATCCCAATGTTCATAGCAGCACTATTTACAATAGCCAAGACATGGAAGCAACCTAAGTGTCCATCAACAGATGAATAGATAAAGAAGATGTGGTACATATATACAGTGGAATACTACTCAGTGGTAAAAAAAGAATGACATAATGCCATTTTCAGCAATATGGATGGACTTAGAGATTGTCATACTAAGTGAAGTGTGTCAGACAGAGAAAGACATATACCATATGGTATCACTTTTATGTGGAATCTAAAAAAATATGATACAAATGAACTTATTTACAAAACAGAAACAGATTCACAGACGTAGAAAACAAACTTATGGTTACCAAAGGGGAAAGTTGGGGAGGGATAAATCATGAATTTGGGATTGGCAGGTACAAGCTACTATGTATAAAATAGATAAACAACAAGGTCATACTGTATAGCACAGGGAACTATATTCAGTATCTTGTAATAAACTATAATGGAAAAGAATTTTTTAAAAAGACCCACTGCCTGGCCCACTCCAGCTTAAGGAGATTTTGTTCGGGACTCAATTTGCTCATTTGGCCAAATTATTGAATAAATAGTTGAATTGGCAGAACAGAAAGAATGGGTGAAGGATAATCAAATGCCAAGTCAATTACCTTGACCCATGAGATAAATTTTCTCTTGTCATTTACAGTATGTGTTGCTTATTTAATAGCAAGCCCACCAGGCAGAAGCCTTATGTTTCTGCAAGTTTATCATGGAGTCAAAATTTCATCAGCACTCATTGAAGAAAAGTAATGTACTGAAGCGAGCTACTTTTTTATAATTGTTCATAATGCTGCATTACATCCAGACCATACAAGCAAATATGTATCAGAAAGTAGAACTTTGTGGTTATTGGTGATAATCTATCATATGAATTTTTTTCTTTAAAATCATGGCAAACATTTAGCATTTATTGCATGCTGATAGTATACTGAGCACTGTACCAAAACAAAAAATGACAATCTTTCTCATAATATATTTGCTATCCATAATTCATTGATACAAAAAGAAAAAAACAAAAAACAAATACTCAAACCCACAAGAAAACTACGAACTCACTCGCGTGCACTGAAGAGAATGTTTGCCAGCCTTCTCTGATAGGGCAGGCAGTTAACTAGGGTACCGCGGGAGCCCGAATCTGTCCTCAGCTCAGCTCATGTAATCAGAGACCCGAATATTCTTAACCTTTTCTGGGTGGATGAACAACAGATTAGGAATTTCTAATTGCCTTCTCTCTGAGGGCTCTCTCCCAATCAAGTGGCGTAGGTATTAGCAGAAAAGTGTTGTGCTTCCAAGGTGATGTTAACTTTTTGTGAAATTAAGAGACCTTTATTTGAAAACAACTTCAATAGCTAGAGGCATAGAATAGAAGAAAGGTACTCCAGGCTGTAATAATTGCTGGCTGCCCTGGGAAATGGCTCCAAGGCTGGAGCAGTCGTGGTTTCATTGCAAGCACATCCTCTAATTATTGAAAAACCTGTGTAGAGTCTACATGTTAATCAGTCTCTCAGAGACTTCAGCTTTATGTAGTTAGTGCAGATTTATAGCACTTTTCTTTTCCTGTTATTAAAACTGATATTTCACAAGGAAGAAACTATCTCCAGACAACTGTTAAAATGCAAAGTTTCAGTCATAATAGAAAACTGCAAGACTATTCTGAGAAGATTCCATAGAGATTTCCAAACAAGGATAAGAAACAACACATCAAAGACAGGCGGTGGGGTGGTGGAATTCAAAAATAAAAGGGCATGAGTTTAAAACGTTAACAAAAAGACTCAACAGTTGGCCCATAGAATCAAGAGGTTAGAGTGTAATTAATTAAAGTGCTTGTTACAATTACGGAAATAAACATTTCATGCATAAATGCAAACTGAATTACACATAATTATGAAGGCACTAAACTAATTGGAACATTTGGATTAACATAGTAGGAGCCAAATTGCCTTTTAAAAACCAATGATACAGTGTTTTGTATGTATCCTACATGTACATGGCAAATATTAGTTAATAATGGAAAGGAGTGTGTTTAGAAACACATATTTCTATCAAGCTAGCATTTTTTCTCTTGTAAAGTATACACAGATATTTATAGATTAAATTATGTGACTCTCACTGAAGAAGAACAAGGCTAGAGCTGGCTGGTTGTGTCCATTGCAGCTGATTTGTAAAAGAAGACTGAGGGCAGAGACTTATGTTCCAGGCTCAACTCTCCTTCCTACCTCACCATTTAATACTCCAAGCTTGATGGGATACACGAGGATTGGTGGCAGGAATTGGCAATCTGAGAAAAGTGAAAGAAATTTGTGCTTAGTTGGGATGAGACAAAGAAGGTTGAAGATGAAGTTCTCTCTCATCAAGTCTAAATTTAAAAGCTTGTCGCCACCTTCCTAGCTACCTTCTGGCATTTTTCAGCATTGTACATTAATATGCTCTCTCCTCTCCCACATGTACCACATCATTGCAAGACTTTAAGGCTGTGCAAATCTTTATTGGTATATGCAGACCTGACCCTCCTTGAAGTGTCCTATGTTACAAAAACAAAAAGAAAAACAAACAATTATAGTGACAAAAATTGTCCTCTTTCTACCCTTCTTCTATCATTCAAAACTCGCATTCCTATAGAGAAGCAGAATCTAATCATCGCTTGACTTTAGGAAAGCAATCTGATTAAAATACATCATACTAAGGTTGAAATGACTAACAAGATCCTTTTTAACTGTCTCAATGATAACATGTTGTTAATCAAGTGAATCTGTAATTAGATGGAAACAGTTCCCCAGACATGACAATTACATCAGATGAGGGATCATATTAACAGTAGTGACTCTCATCTCACTGGCTTCGACTCTATGTGTTCATACGTCATCTCATTCCCTTGCAAGACCTCACTTCATGATTTCTATAGTCCCGGGGAATATCTTCCATGTGCTTAGGTACGAGTTAGCTGGTTACAATATGTAGTGTACACACCATGGTCCTCCTGTCCAACTGTGGCCTTTTTCATTTATGTGCTCTCTGCAAACCCCCTCACTATGACCATTGTTCCTGGTGCCCATAATGAAAATCTTGGCACTCAGACCAAAAGTACTATGTACTCTTTGAGAATGTTAGGAACACAGTCATTGGGGTCTTCAGTGATTTAAAGCCATTCTACCCAGTAGTAAGGACAATGTTTTCATTTCTAACCCTAGGTCACATGTAGACACCAAAGTAACCCCATGAACATATGTCTCCTGGAATCTCATTAAAATAGTTTCTTGAGCTTTTTGCTTCAAGCCCTCTTTACACAGGGTTCTAATACAAACTTCTGGAGGTAGGTTGCATGAAGCAATAGACTCAACCTTCAAGCATATTCCCTCCTTTCCCAACTCTTCTTTCCAGACTCTCAACCCCACACAACTCAGTTTATAAAAATAATTGCCTGTGGGCCTTTACCTCACTAAACCTTCTAACTTTCAAACCTATAACTGTGTCTGGAGAATAGCAAGGGTTTGGTGAATCTTTAGAGAATTGACAAATAAATGAATCAATGAAAAAAATAGAATATTATAGATCCCAGTAGTAGACATAGTTTAAGCTATCACTGGAGCTACTGTTATAAGCAAATTTCCAGAGGAATATAAAAAAGTATAGTGGCCTTTCTGAGACTCCTGAAACCCACTTGCCCCTCTACCTGAACACATGCACACACAAACACACATATATATATATGGGACTACAGAGAAGGAAAAGAAGATTCTTGGTAGTCCTGGACCCTCCTTCTCTTTGGGAAGAGTCCTCTGGTAATGTTTGCCCCCTTTTTTTTTTTAACATCTTTGTTGGAGTACAATTTCTTTACAATGTTGTGTTAGTTTCTGTTGTATAACAAAGTGAATCAGCTGTACATATACATATATCCCCATATCTCCTCCCCCTTGAGTCTCCCTCCCACCCTCCCTATCCCACCCCTCTATGTGGTCACAAAGCACCGAGCTGATCTCCCTGTGCTATGCGTGCTTGCCCTTTTATTGCCAGTGTTAATGCCAGGTTAGATGACTGTGGGTCATGGTCAACATGATGAACCAGGACAAGAGGATCTGTCATATGCTTAGCAGTTGTGGGCCACAGGGCAAAGAGGAAGGAAACTGCAGGTAGATAATCAAAGCTTTGAAGGGAGACAATCACACCTGAAGTCGGCTACTTATCATTGAGGATTGAATTTTTTTCTTTTTTTTTTAAATTTTTTATTATTATTAATTTATTTATTTATTTTTGGGTGTGTTGGGTCTTCGTTTCTGTGCAAGGGCTTTCTCTAGTTGCAGCAAGCGGGGGCCACTCTTCATCGCGGTGCACGGACCTCTCACTATTGTGGCCTCTCTTGTTGCGGAGCACAGGCTCCAGACACGCAGGCTCAGTAGTTGTGGATCATGGGCCTAGTTGTTCCGTGGCATGTGGAATCTTCCCAGACCAGGGCTCGAACCCGTGTCCCCTGCATCGGCAGGCAGATTCTCAACCACTGCGCCACCAGGGAAGCCCGAGGATTGAATATTTTCTTATCGTTATCTGAGTCTCTGAGAGGTTATAAAACTTGCCTAAAGTCACATATCTAGTGAGATTCAACCCTAGTCTGTTTGAATCAAGAACTTAAGCAATTTCTACTCCCATGCAACCTCAAAGCTAGCACGTGTATCATAAAGTCTGATCCACAGTGAATAAGTAAATGGAAGATAATTATCATTCGATTCTATAAATGTTACCTTTATAAGTTTTCCTCTTATCCTCAATACATTTTTCTTTTCATTTACAGAATCTCTAGAGCAGACTAAAGTACTGTCCATTAAAACGAGATGAGATTTTAGTCTTAGTCTAGCATTCTATTTATTTAAAAGATGTAAACATTGGTTAACTTTAGTAAAAATGTTTTTTATCCCTTCTATTATCTATCCCTAATCAGAATCTCTAACCTTTATTCAATAATTGCTCTGTGTCTGGCACTTTATACAGAGTATTTTATTTAATCCCTTTACTGTTGTTATAAAGCTATTATCATTAATCCCATAAAGTACATGAATAAACTGATGTCTAGAAAATGTAAGTATCTTGCCAAGATTACATGAAGGGAAGTGTCAGGGCTAGAATGTGAATTTGGATTAACAAAATGTGTGCTCCTCTCCAGATGGAAATTTTAACTTTCACCTCCTGAATTCCCGCTTATTCTCCATTTTACTGATAGTATGCTGAAAGTCATTATCCCTTACTGTGGAAACATTTGGCAGTGTAATATTGTAACATATTGATCGATCACAGTTTATAGTGCTCTTAGACGTCCAAGAGTTCATCAGTGGACTCTCAGAGTGGTCTTCTAAACCTAACCACTTCCCCCTTCTTTTCTCAGCTGCCCTTAGACATGTTCATCCTTTGCTACTCACTGCACTTCATCTTTTTTTGGTTAATTAATTAATTTATTTATTTTTGCTGCGTTGGGTCTTCGTTGCTGCGCGTGGGATTTTCTCTAGTTGCGGCGAGCTGGGGCTACTCTTCGTTGCAGTGCGTGGGCTTCTCATTGCGGTGGCTTCTCTTGTTGCGGAGCATGGGCTCTAGGCGCGCGGGCTTCAGTAGTTGTGGCTCACGGGCTCTAGAGCACAGGCTCAGTAGCTGTGGCACACGGGATCAGCTGCTCTGCGGCATATGGGATCTTCCCCGACCAGGGCTCGAACCCGTGTCCACTGCATTGGCAGGCAGACTACCCACCACTGCGCCACCAGGGAAGCCCTGCACTTCACCTTTTTTACTTCCTCTCTCCTATTGGAGGTTGAACCGCCAGTAGAGAAATTTGGATATGATTTATTAGATAGTTTTAACCAGAAGCATCTGTCCAAAAAGAGGTGGCCTGACTGCTTTGCCCTGGGTGGACTTCTCAGACCAGGTGAGTTTCCCTGGAGGGGCTTCGGTGTGATGGGACAGGTAAGCCAAGGGTTTTCCACCATAGTAGACTCCCCACAAGCTGTGGACCAGCATCTGCTGCTTTACAACTTTGCTATCTACTTACCCTGATTTTAAGCATCCACCTGCAATTTTTTAAAGTTTTATAGAATTTTTATTAGAGCTAGAATTGCCTAAAGAGCCAATATCCCCCACTGGCCATCAGTGGACAAGCAAGGGACAATCTTTTAATCTAATGGTTGGTTGATTTAAGTATTAACTCTTTTTCAGAAGATTTTTAAAAATCATGAGAGTAAAAATAATCTAATCCCATAACAAAAGGATAAACATATGCATAATTAATCATTTGATCTTAAATTATATTAAGTTCAATAGCTCCAAATGAATACAAGATTTAATAACTAAAGACACTTTTTCAACAGATAATTGAAAGGTTAACAGACACATGGACCCAGCCCTGTATATATTCTGATTTAGTACTTCTCAGGTGGGACTTGGGTGCCCACATGAAAAAATAAAAACAACTCATAGATGAAACAGTACACAGATGCATATATAAATGAACATATATCCAGGGTTGAGAAGCATTGATATACTATGTACCATTTCTTAATAGATACCACTCGCTTTTACAACATCTCTTAGGTAGAAACGGCACTCAGTTTAAGAGAGAGAAGTTGCCACCCACACTGGGAGAAAACAGAGTGAGCGCAAAGCTCCTTATGAAAAAAAATGTCATCCATCTTTGTTGGTCTCTCCCTAGTGCCTTGTATTGGCCAGAGTCCAGGGATGGGGGAGAGAGGGCTTAGGTAAGCCCTTAGGCAGCCCAGCCACTAACAGCCTGGCTGTTCACCTTGTGAAAAATAAAGCCACTCTCAGGGCCTCCTGGTTCTCTCAGAAGGAACCTAAGGGAACATGCCTTGGGAACATGGTCCAATTGGTGAGGTAGCTGTACTTTCCTGGGGTTCTTCAAGTTGCTAGAACCACTTACCCTGTCCTGCCAGGGCCCTGGAGTATTTTTCACCCAATCTGGAAGAGTGACATCAAACCCTTCCATCTTCTTTGGGTGAGGAAGTCCTCACTGGGTGTGGAAAAGTTGGGGGAGCATTAAAGGTTGCTTTGGTTTTACTCTGTTGCAGGGTCTGTGAACCTGTGTAAAAAGTTTATTCTTAGTTTTATTCTGGGAACGAGAAAAGGAGTGTTTCATAAGACAGGCTACCATAGCTCCCTTTCTACCTCATCTGAAATTGCTACCATTAGAAGTACTTCTACAAATTCAGAACTCAATGTGGGGACTTTATCCTCAGGAAGACAAAGTCAATTTGCACAGGTCACTTCAGATGGGAAAAGTGTAGGAAAATTATTAACTAGCCAGATAACTTTGATATTGTCAGGTTCCAAGTGAATAGGTAATGAATCAGGCAAAGTTGGATGGAATATGGTGCCAGGGAAAAGGAACGTAACAGGAGAATGTTTAAACACCTCAATTCTAGTTTCAGACCTGCTACGAGTTTGCTTAAAGACCCCATGCAAAGTGGAAAGGTGCTGGATTGTTTCACAATTTTTGTGTCCTCGGTTGCAAAGCAAATATGTAGGGCATGGACACCTACAAAAAATATTAATTCAGAAAGAAGGAGATTGTAAAATTAGAAGGAAGCAGATGTTTAATATTAATTTAGAATTATTAAATCCTGGTATCCCATTGATTGGAAATGACCACAGAAAGCATTGATTCATTGGCCCTCCTTGTACAGATGGAAGAGATAGCCACCCCTGAAGTTTAACAATATGTTCCAGGCTGCAAAAACTAACACATATATATGGAATCTAAAAAAAAAAATGTTCTGATGAACCTAGGGGCAGGACAGGAATAAAGACATAGCCGTAGAGAACGGACTTGAGGACACGGGGAGGGGGAAGGGTAAACTGGGATGAAATGAGAGAGTAGCATTGCCATACATACACTACCAAATGTAAAATAGATAGCTAGTGGGAAGCAGCTGCATCGCACGGGGAGATCAGTTGTGACCACCTAGAGGGGTGAGATAGGGAAGGTAGGAGGGAGACGCAAGAGGGAGGGGATATGGGGTTATATATATACATATAGCTGATTCACTTTGTTATACAGCAGAAAATAACACACCATTGTAAAGCAATTATACTCCAATAAAGATGTTAAAAAAAAAAAAGCATACTTTATAAAAGTGATGCATGTGTATATATGTGCCTGTGTGTGCATGTGTGTGTGTACTTTAGGACAATGAAGATGGAGTTAAATAAACATATTAGAAAAAACCCCACAAAACTATTGATCCAACTAAAACCATGGTTGTCTGATTCCCGCAGTTCAATGTTTTCCATTTGGTTTAGAGCCAGTCCTGATTTCCAGCTAAAAGTTTTATTTTCAAGACTTTCAGTGTAACATAGTTACTCTCAATAAGTAACTTAGTCCCTCTAAACCTCAGTTTCCACATTTGTGACAGGCTTGGACCAGTTTTTCCTACTACCTTAATAGGTCCTCCAGAATCTGAGACCATGATTCTTGAAAGCAAAGCCATTTTTCCAGCATCAGAAAAGAGCTGAGGTAGGAACGTTTGCTATGTGGATGCAAACTTTGCAGGCACATGTGTTGGAAGCTGGATGAATCCAAGCCTTAGATGATCTTTCTTGTCTCCAATTCCTGTTGTTCTTATTTTCCATGTCTCTCAAGAGGTATTTATCACTTGCCTTACACATAGTTACAAGTACATATATGTACATGTTTACACACAGGTTTACTTGGAGTCCCTGGAAGACGGGAACTGTGACAAAGTTCTTTAAATTCTCAATACCTTGTACATAAACATATAATAACCATTTGATGGCATGAAGTTAGTTGCTTCATTATAACTTTCTTAGTAAAGACATAGATGGTAAATTCATAGGGTATCTGGCAGGATCATTTCCTTACAACTAGCTCAGGTTCTCATTGGTATGGTTGCATCTCTTCAGATTTCCTTCTCATTGCAAGGGATACGGATGGGAGCAAGAATGGGCCTAAATACAGAACCAAACTTCAGAACCATTAAGCAATCTAACAGCTTTGCTCTCTCTCATTTTTTTAACAAAAGGAAATAAAAGTAGCTTTATTTTTGCAATATTCACATTGCTTAATGAAAATGTACATCATATGTACACATGGCTATATTTAAAATGGATAACCAACAAAGACCTACTGTATAGCACAGGGAACTCTGCTCAATATTATGTAACAACCTAAATGGGAAAAGAATTTGAAAAATAATTTAAAAATAAATAAAAAAATAATTTTTAACACAACACTAGAAAGTTGCATCGTGAGAACTTTTCTAGGCAGCCTTCCCTTTTCATCTCTCGAAGAGAATGAAGGCGTGTGTGATGGGAAGAGTTTGGGTTTATACCAGATAAGACAATGTGACTTAATTTCTCCGAGTCTCAGAATCTCCATCCTGAAATGGAAGCAATAATGCCTTTCAGGAAATTCTTGTGGGAATTAAATGGAATAGTCCAGAGGATCCAGAATTGTCCCTGGTCCATGACAGGTACTCAATGAAATACTTGAGTTTGCAAGAAAAATGGACAAGACAACTGTACTACTTGTTCACTGTTTCCCAGTTAGTCACTTTTCTCCTTAAAATACTTGTCACAATACTTAACTTTTTTGCAAATCTCTCAATGAAATGGAACTGATCCTTCATAACTAGGAAGCTGACTATATACAGGTACACACATGTACACACACATTACTGCTCCTCCTGCAAGTTAAGAAAATTTTAATATTTATGCATACATATGGTCCATAGTTTTATATATGTATGTATTATATACATATTATGTAGTCATTTAGAATGTAATTCTTTAAGTACTAGTTTAATTCTGTTTAGTTCCTATGGATACGAGAACACTACATAAATACTATTTTGGTTGCATTTTGTTAGAATAAGAGTTTCACTCACCACTGACTCATCCCTTGAGTGTTTCATATTCTAAGCATTTTTTTCCTCCCCAATCCTCATGCCTCTTCCATGCATTTGTCTTTATATTGCATTGTCTGTTAATTTGGATATTTTTATTTGAGATTATTTGGCCTATGTCAGGTATTCTTCTCTGTGGTCCCCAGGGTCTTGTATCTTGTTTTTAACTTCTTCTCTTGCCTTGCTCTCTTTTTATCAGATGTCATCCATTGTGCCTCACTATTTTACCTTTGGGTGTTTCAATTATGCATGAATGAGATCTGCCTCACAGTTGCACGTTTCCATTTTCAGTCTAAATAACTGTGCACAAGAATGAAAGTCTCTGCATTGAACTTGAGGGGCTCTCCAGCTGCTTGCAGTTTTCATTTGGGCTCACTCTGGTCCTCTCTCCCAGTAGCAATTGTAAGGTTGTGTTGAAGTCAGCTGTCCTCAGCATTCACCCCACTGTTAGTATCACCCAAGCTCTTGCATGAAGCTCTCTCCATCCCTTCCTCCAATATTCCAGCTAAGCCACTATTTCCACGTTCGTATATTTGCGATGACTGTGGTTATTTGAGTTTCTTTTCAAACAAGCACTGGATAATTTAGCAGCAGATTCTCTAAGAGTCTTAAATCAATGACCAGTGTTTCAGCAGTACCGATAAATCACTATTCCCCTAGAAAGTCCCATGGTTTAAATCAGTCAGTTTCTCAGAATTTCAAACTTACTATGCTTCTGGGGAAGCAGGAAAGAAAGGAATGGAAAATATCATCTTAGTTAGCCTTAAAAGGTGTGTGTGTCCAAGGTAGGTATGGAGAAGAGCAAAAGGGGGATGAAGGTTAGGGTTGTTTTCCCTTTGTGAATCATCAATCTGGCCATGAATTATATTGTAGCTTATAGCTCTCAGCTGCCGCAGCTTGCTCCTGACATAGAACTTACCATTTTTTATTAATTATTGTATTGCATTTGTATGATTTTGTGTCTCCAATACCCCGCACAATGCCTGACCCATAAAAGAAACTCAGTGATGGATGAATGAAAGAATGAATCTCAAGGATGTTACAACTGTGACAATAAAAAGAATTATTATGCTATGCATTTTAATTATACAGTGCAAATTAGTAAAGTAAATCTGAGGTAGTCAATATAAACAACTGACCTCTAAAATCCTAGCTTTGTAACTAGAACAATTTTAGGGGGTCTTTTTCTTGAGCATGATTCTTGTAATCCTTTGAATCCTATGCACAAAATGATTTTAAATATGTAAATGCCGTCTTTATATAAGAAGGCTTCTTATATATTAATACAATCAGAGTGGCTTGTGTGGTTAGAGAAACACAATACAAAGTAACTCCTCGCTTGAGAGAGCAAGGTGGTTATGCCTGCACTTAGAGTCATACCTCAGAGTATTTGTAGGGTACTTTTCAGCCCAGTTAATGGTGTAATTTTCCTAACTCTGCAGAGCCCCAGACATGGTTCATGTTGTGTAAACAATCCTTAGAGGCAGCCTATAGAGCAGAGTCAAGGTCTGGCTAACAGTCTCATTTAGAAGAGAAGCACGTTCTGCCTGGGCAAACGCGTGTGCAGATTCCTGAGTTGTTCTAGCTCCATTCCATTAAAGGAGAGCACCTCCTTTAACAACTTTGTGTCAAACACTCCAGTAGTGCCATCTGGTCACAGAGATCAGTACCCTGCACCATGGAGATGACAAATAACCACATGTTCTCCATTGCGTAGACACACACTCTTACCACATCAGAGGGGTGACTAGAATTCGGAAGCCGTAGCATCAAACATAAGCAAGAAAGCTGTACGTTAGGCCAGCATTTTCCAGGCATTTCCATAAGACAGACAATTTCAAAATATTTTTTAAAAGAATGAGCAGAACCAATATAGAGGCCATTAAAAGAACAAACACATGCACCAGACTATTAACTGTCACCATCATACATGGAAGGATAGGTAATGCTAAAAAAATAAATAAATCGGGAAGGACATTATTTCAGTAGTTCTATAAGTGGCAGTTCTTTGTTTTTTTTTTTTCTTTTTCACAAGGTATGGCCCTTGTGGTTGAGGGTTCATCTTGGCAACCGCCCAGGGAAGCCGCCTGCCTCATCCTCTTCAGGAACAATCTCATAAGTCCTGTATTGAAGAACTCACCAGCCACTTCTGTTCAGTCCTGTGTGGGCACACAAGACATGTTCAGATTTTTACTGTTTCTTTAAATAACCAAATAGAAGTCTGTGTTTGTCCTTAAAGTAAACATTCACAGCCCACTCCACCAATACCAGAGTGACCCTCTTGTCCTGTGGAAATCTATAGAATACCAGGACAAAGAAAATCCCTAGGAAATACAAGCATGTAAAAAAGATGGAAAACTGAGTTTTTTTCACTTGCCAGCTGTGTTTTTTTCTCTTAAGAGGCTTCATTGTCATTCAATCTGGTCAATAATTACTCTTGATTATACATTTTCAAGGATACTAAACAAAAGTGTTCATCTGTGCTGTGATCAGCAGTGCTTCTAATGGGACAAGGAGGAGAAGCAAAGTAAATACACATCAACAAACAAATGACTTTAGAAAAAATAACACCATCCCTCTAGGGAACTTGAGAGGAAAAAAAAAAAACAAAACAGAAAACAATCAACTTGCTCAAAAAAGACTGGGTATAAGAGACATGATGGTTAGTTAAACCATCTTAATGAAATGTACAGACCTATGTGCTCTTAGATAGATAATTCACGTGCAATTTTCTCTCTCAAGGTTTAATTAAATTTTGGCTAATCAACAGCAACTAATAAGAGATGCTTATAGTCATACAACTTATAAGAAATGGGGACATGGCCTGCACTGGAATTTTAGTGGTCTTCGTAATGAAAGCAAGAGTGTGCGATAACATGAGGGCATGGATACCAAGCCAGAACCAAGAACCTGTGTATTAGTGTTCTTCAGAAAAACAGAACTCATAGTGTGTGTGGTGTGTGTGTGTGTGTGTGTGGAGAGAGAGAGAGAGACTGAGACAGAGAGATTTATTTTAAAGAATTCGCTCCTGTGATTGTGGAGGCTGGCAAGTCTAAACTCTGCAAGTCAGCCTAGCAGGATGGAGACCCAGGAAGAGTTGATATTGCAGCTCAAGTCCAAGGCAGTCTGGAGGCAGAATTCATTCTTCTTCCAGGGACTTCAGTTTTTCATTCATCTGCTTTACTCAGAGGTTACTGATTGCAAATGTTCATCTAATATGTTGGGATTAACATGTACACACTACTATATATAAAATAGATAACCAACAAGAACCTACTGTATAGCACAGGGAAATATACTCAATATTTTATAATAACCTGTAAGGGAAAAGAATCTGAATCACTGTGCTGTGCACCTGAAACTAACACGATATTGTAAAGCAACTATACCTCAATTTAAAGAAATGTTAATCTCATCTAAAAAATACTTTGACAATATCGAAACCAGTGTTTGATCAAATATCTGGGTACTGTGACTTAGCCAAGTTGACACACAAAACTAATCATCACAACCCTGGGAAAAAAAATAGAAATGAGAATATTTATTTTAGAATAGTAGGCACTTAAAATAGATGAAAAATTAAATATAATACTTGATAAAGTCTCAGCATCAAACTAGGAAAAAGAGTTTGGGTTTAAAGAAAAAAGTAATGTTGGGCAACTGATCTTGAGTCATATTAAGAATATTATCTTATGTTTTATGTACAGATATGCACTCATGGCATCTAAAATATGCACATGTAGTATACTTCAGTTGTAACCCAGCAAAGCATAAAACTGTGTGGTAAAAGAAGGGGCACTTACTAAAAACATAAAGAACCAAGAGTGTCGTTTGTTTCATAACTTGTCATGAAATAAATGATGACTTTTTGATCCTCAGCGTGGTGCTACCATCTCATACAAGCAAGATCACTATTTTTACAGTCTTAGTTTCCCTGGAAAATAAATTAAGGAGGAGGAGAATAATGAATGACAATGAATTACCAGTGTACTTTGTACATTTGGACAGTGGTAAGTGATTTGGGCATATAAAAATAAACTTGGAGTAGTTTTTTGTAGAAATTTATTTGCCTTAGTTTAAGCTAGTTGATACTTCATTAAAAGTAATTTTTAGCGAGTTAAATTCTTAAACTACAGTCCGCAGTAAACCATGGTTTGGGGGAAGGGGAAAGTCAGACCTCCATGTTGAATTTAACCAGAGCAGCTCTGATTTAGACATCAAGTTACCAGGATTCATTTGTAAAATTGATTTCACTGCCAAAGAAAGCTTGAAAAATCACTGTTGATCCCGTGTCTTCATTTAAAGACATTATAATTTTTAGTATGTCCATAAAATAAACAGAGAAGTGATCCTGAGGCAGCTGACACAAAGCTTGGCTGACAAAAGGGGGCTTTGTAAGACAAAATATGTCACCTAAGGGTGACCCCATTTTTGAAGGGATTCAAAAGGTAAAAAAAAAAAGTAAAAATAATAAAATATAATACAATAATAAAATATAATGATAATATAATAAAATATAATAATAATGGCAGCCACTTCATTAAGTTGTTGGAGGATTATGAGCTATAACACGGAAGAGTGCTCAGTGCGGTGCCTGGTTCACGTAAGCATCTGTTCCATGTTTATTACTCTTGAGGTGATGAGGGGCTTTTAAAAAACCTGGCTGTTGATTTCACTCAGCCCAGTTACTCTTCATATCTGAACGAGGTTATTCCTCTTGCATTTTCCACATACAGCACATTCATTAAGTGATCAAACTTAGTTTTCCCTTTAGAAAAAGACAGAGAAATTTCCCAGTCTTGGGCACTAGAGAAATAGAAAGAAATTGTTTTTAAAAACAAAACAGGAAAAAGAAGTCACCCCTTTCTGCAGGGGTTACAGTGCTGGTTGGGGCACAAAGCAGGCAAGTGGAAATGAGCTGGATTTTAGCCCTCACTTCACATTTCCTCTCCTCAGGAGCCTTTGTGACAGGTCTGAGACACACAGTGGTGTCTTTGACCCTGTACTCATGCTCCTGAGGGGTCTGAATGAGATACTTCACATGACCATATCTGCTAGGTAAATTAAACTCGGTATCTTTCTCTCTTTCTGCTGATGGGAGTTGATATCAAGTTACACAGCATTATCCTAATAGATGGATATATAAAGCTTTTTAACAAAGAAAACTTCACCCCACGCAGCAACAACCAGAAATGGATTGTTTGGGGGAATATATCGATTTTCTGCTCTTACATTCTGCTCACCCTTCCTAGAATCTGCACCTAAAAAAGCCAGGAAGGGGATAGCTACTCACAGAAACAGGAGATGAGCCCCAGAAGAGTCACCCTCGTTGGCAGATGGGGCTGATTTTGTTAGATATTTCACCTTCAGGCCAGACCTTTTCAGGGGTCACTTTCTTTTTTTGGCTCCTCTATCCATTGCTCTCAGAATTAGAAAAATCCTCTTTTTCCTTGCTAACAGGGAGACAAGCCGGGAGAAAATATCTAAAACTCTGGGTAGGTCTGGGCCACAGGAGTTGGTAGTTGCTCGGAAGGGTGGGAGGAAATTTTTGTTTTTTAACTTTTTATTTTATATTGGAGTACAGTTGATTAACACTGTTGTGTTAGTTTCAGGTGTACAACAAAGTGATTCAGTTATACATATACACATATCTATTCTTTTTCAAATTATTTTCCCATTTAGGTTGTTACAGAATATTGAGCAGAGTTCCCTGTGCTATACAGTAGGTCCTTGTTGGTTATTCATTTTAAATATAGCAGTGTGTACATGTCAATCCCAAACTCCCTAACTATCCCTTCCCCTCACCCTTCCCCCCTGGTAACCATAAGTTTGTTCTCTAAGTCTGTTTCTGTTTTGTAAATAAGTTCATTTGTATTGATATCATTTCTTTTTAGATTCTGCATATCAGCGATATCATATGATATTTCTCTTTCTCTGTCTGACTTACTTTACTCACTATGACAACCCCTAGGTCCATCCATGTTGCTGCAAATGGTATTATTTCATTCTTTTTAATGGCTGAGGGAAATGGTTTTAAAGGCCAAGGGATGGGGATTATCTGGGATTGGGAGGGTGGGGCTGAGATAAAAGAGTGTCAAGGAAGATGGACTCAGCAATGACCATGGAGGCTCTCTAACACATGGAGGGGTGGGGCTGGTGTGGAGGATGTGAGCCCAAGAAAGGCAGTGCGGGTAAGTTAGCCACCCAGGAAAACACTCTCCAGGACTTTGGCCCTTTGGCATCTGTCTATTTGTCTGTATTGGTGTGGATGGAATGACAGCTCTTCAGGAAGGAGCTGGCCGATTACACGTCCCTCGTGTGTGTGCACACGCTCGGAAGTGGAAAGGAACACCTCAGTTTTCCTCTCCCCAGTCTGAAGATCATCTGTTGCCTATACTTGTCCGGGCCAGAAGATGGGAAGGTGAAGGAATCGTGCATGGAAATGACTCACCAGTAGACCATTTTTATGTTCAGTTACAACTGCGCCTCTTGTGATGAGAGTAATTGTGCCTCAGTTTCCTATGGTAAGCTTCAATTGATTCGGGGGAAGCTGGCCAGTCTTTATATTCCAGAGAAATTGTTCTACTAGGTCCAGATTCACCTGGGTTCTTTGAGATCTGAAAATGTGGTGAAGATTTTTGATCTGTACCAAATAAATACGTTAGTGTTAACGCTCGTTCACATTGGGGCTGATTAGTCACTTGGTGGAGTTTTCTGTATCCTTTGTTTTCTCTCCTTTTCTGATTTTTTGGCCATTTCACTGCTCATTAGCAACCCCGTAAGAAATAAAAGAGGAAATAAAAGAAGATAAAACTCTGATCAACTATGTTCTATTATTTCTCTCTGATTTACTCTGATTTAGCTCTGGGGAAAGTTGGACCTGTTGGCTGAAAAGTTCAGGGCTTATCTGTGAATTTCAACGATCCATGGAAGGATTCAAAGATCCATCTCTCTGAAGGAGAGTGGACATATTGCCCTTCTTGTAGTGTGTTGGAGAGAGGCCTGACCTTGTAAGAGCTGTATGACCTGTGTTCTTCTGCCTTTGCTTTTAGCTGGATGCTCATGTCATCCTTTGGACCTCAATTTCCTCAATTATAATTTGGATTGGATGATCTCCATATACCTAGAAACCTTCTGTTGAGCCACTGGAAGTTATGGAAATTTATTTGCAACTAAGAGTCCTTACACCTATCTAACCTCCTTGTGACTGTTAGGCATCATTTTTGAGAAAGGCATCATTTTATGGAAGTTTGGTGCAAATTTTTGGTCATAAAACAGAGCCAGAAATCTGGCCTTGCTCTCGTTAATCCTTTGCTCTTTCCCCTGCTCTCACCTCCTTACAGAGCTCTAGCCAGTTCCTGTCGCCATGCCTTACTCTCCTTGTTCTCAAGTACTAATTAGAAGTGGCCTCTTCTTCCATCCTCAGTGCTGGATGTGTGAACTTTACTGTGAATAACTCCCTCATCCTACAGTTCAGGGCCCTGGCTATCCAATCTACCTCTTCAGCGTCTCTAGACTTCAAGTTATGTAGCTAACACTTATTCTAACATAACTCAAACATGTATTCTAACATAACTCTCTTATTCTATTATAACTCAAACATGCTGTTTCTATCTCTTTTAACACTTTATTTTTTTTTCTTCCAAATAGTCCTGTGGAGTCTTTAGCCAGAGAATGCAATTTTGGTCTGTGTCTGCGTCTTTTGGAACTCACTTTGACTTTATCCTAATTTCATTCATGGTATGATGTATGTTTCTTCATAGGGAGCCAGTGTTCATAGCCAACTATATGAATGAATTGATAAGATAAAAGAAACTCACAAACTACTTAATGTAGTTCATTTAAATACACAAATACCAAATTCACTTGTTGTATGCTACAAACTAGAACGATTTTGTTGAAATGTAGATCATATGCAGTACAGCTTAATTTCTTCCATAAAAAGTATTCATATTGAATAATTATTTTTATTCCCCACCAATTGTTCCCCACATTATAATATTTTGCTAATTAATAATTTTTTTCCTTCTTATTTTTTAAATAATTATTACGAAACTTAAAATATGCTATTACTAATGATAACTAGAAGCAGTTTCCTTCTGGTTCTCTGAGGGTAAACTTTCCTTGTCATGCATCAGACTAGATCCTTCTTCTTTGCCTCTTTTTCCATTCTGTTTCACTCTTTTTTTGCCATAAACCTCTGTTTTCATTCTCTTTCTGAAAAGGTGTATTGAAGTTTCTAAAGCTTTCAGACTCATACCACATACCTGTGTCTTGAGAAATAGTTAGATGCAATGAGGAAGTTTGATATCTTTGTAATGATAATTTAATGGCTGTTCCACTTGATGTTAGAAAATTCCTCATAGTACAATGGTCCGAATGATATTACAATGTGTGCAGTCATTAAGAATATCTGATAGGCATGGTATGAATCATATATTAAAATGCGTTCTGACTTAAATTTAAAGCATTAGCTTAAACAATTCTCTGCAGAATAAATAGTATCTTGACCTAGATTTTGATTATTATCTTTCATTCACTCTTGAAGAAGACCTTCAAACTCACTTGCCTGAGGCACTGCTGAGCTCCAGGCTTTTTTCAAGCTCATAAAAGAAAAATAAGAGTCACTCTTGAGAAGTGAGAAATCCTACTGCAAAAACTCAGTGTGGGATTATCTGTTTCCTTTAACCAAATCACATCTTTGTAGACCCTTGGTTTATTTTCTTCAATTTGTTTGACTCTTAAACCATAATCCATGGCAGTCATGTGTTAGCATTACCACAACTAAAGAGTAAGAGAGGGTATAGTTCAAATGTGTACCATTAGGTCATTTTATTTTGGAAGTAATCATTTCTAACTACTAAATTAAAATGGCAATTTAACAGGTATGACTAATGGCTGAAAGCAAGGAAGCAAAGAGATCACACAAAACTAGGAAAGGGTGAAGGTAGATTAGTAGAGATGGCTCACCAGGGCTGAATCAATGGCTCAAATAGAAACAGGGGTGGTGATGACGGGGGAACATGAAGGGCTACCCAGGGAGGAGCTGGCCACCAAGATGGCTGCAGTGGGACTTCAGCCAACCTTGGTTTCACTATATCTACATCACTCCCATTCTCCAAATTCCAAGCAAATACTAAGGGCACATAAAATAATTATTTTATGAATATTGTTGAACATAGTGATAATAGCCTACTGATAGTGTATCTTCTGATAGTGTATCAAGTTCTTCTCGCCTGCTTCCTCTAACCCAGCCCTGGTCTACTCACCATCTGTTGGAAGGATAGCACAAGCCCCTTGCTCTACAGCTTCTCTCACCTTTCATTTATTCCCACTTAACATGCTCTTTCTCCCCAACCTTCCTGCCCCACACCTCCTTCTCAAAGCCTCATGACATGGGTCCTTTGGACTGAGTTCCTCAGGGATGCCCATGCCACCCCCAGCTCCTCTTGGCATCGGTCTGAAGTCCAACCTGGAGCTGGAGCCTGGGTGTTTGCAGACATCTTCCTTCAGTTGTATGATCCTTTCCCATGGGCTTGATTTTGCCCTCAGTAGTTGGGCAAAACTCTGGGCTGTCCTAGACAGAAAAGCTGTTCAGCACCGAGGCACGGAGCTCTGTACATGGAGCTCTCTGCACACCTACATGGCTGGGCTCTGCTTGTGCCCCTCAGAGCCCAGAACTTTCCAGTGCTCCCAGAAGGCATCAGAAAAAGACACCTTGAGTTTAACTGGCCTGACGCCCTTCTCCAGGGAAAACCTGTGAACCTGAACCAAAGGGCTAGTAACACTTGTTTACTGTGTAAGCAAGAGGAGAAGAATGTGTGATGTACAGTGGAACCTTGTACAGAAAACGTAATAGATTTGAGAAACAAAAAAAAATGATGTTGACAAAGCAAAATTCTCTATTCAGTGTCAGAAGTGAGTTTATATATTTATTTAATTTTTTTCTTATTATGTATCATGTTAACACTTCCTCCTTTGATGGTTTTCATCCCATTTCTGGTTTTAACTACAGTCGGTGTTTTAATTACTTCCAAATATATATCACTCATACTGAGTTCCAGACCTATTTATTCAACAGCTTCCTTGACATCTTACCCCTGAATATCTCACTGACATCTCAAATTTAACATGTCAAAATAGCACCCTGGATTTGCCCTCTTTCTGTTCCACCTGAGAAACCCAACTTTAACTCTCTCAGATTTCTCCATTTCAGTAAAGAAATCACCATACTTCCAGTTGCTGAATCAAAAGGTCTAGGATTTTGTAGACTGCATTCAAATGTTTCCTGACTCTTCTTTCTCTTTCTCTCTCTCTCTTTTTTTTTTTTTTTACCATACTCCATTTCAACCATCCTCATCTGAGCCACCACATTCTCTCACCTAGATGAATGAATGCAGCTGGCTTCTGAGAAGTCTCCCTGTTCACTCTGGTCAGCCCATACTCCACCCTTTACAAGTAACCAGGAGACTTTTAATCATGTCACTCCTTTGCTTAAATCCCCGTGATGACTTTCTAATACATTTATAGTAAAATCTAATTTTCTTACCATGGCCTGAAGTTCTATGTAGTCACCGTTCTACCTCATCTCAAATGTACTCCTATCCCCTTGGTTCACTACCCTCCAACTAAATGTGTATTCTGACTGTTGGGCCATGAATTGACTTTTAGGTTCTGTAACAGATTGCTACAAATTTAACAAGTTAGAAGAACAACACATCTATTATCTCATAGTTTCTGTGGGTCAGGAGTCCAGGCATGGTTTACCTGGATCCTCTGCTTAGGGTCTCACAGGCTGCAATCAAGGGATTGGCTAGGGCTGCGTTCTCATCTGGAGGTCCAACTAAGGAAACATCGGTTTCCCCACTGGTGTGGTTTTTGGAAACATTCAGTTCCTTATGGTTGTGATTGTTCCAAAGCCAACACAAGAAAAAGAGACTAGAGTGAGTCTGATAGCAAGATAGAGTCCTATGTCACATAAAATAATCATGGAAGTGACCACTCATCATTTTATTGGTTAGAAGTACATCACAGATGTTACCTACACATATGGAGAGAGGATTATCCAAAGATGTAAACACCAGAAAGAGTCAATCATAAGGAAGCCCCTGAATTGTCTGTCTGCCACAGGCCAGCATACCGACTCTGTTCCCACCTCTGGAGCTCTGCTTGTTCTATTCCATCTACCTGTGATGCTCTCTCCCCAGATCTGTGCCTGACTTCTCTATTCCATCTTTCACTCAGGTTTCAGCTCCAATGTCACTTTCACATGGAGGCCGTCTCTAAGAATTCAGCCCCCAAACACACACACACACACACACACACACACACACGCACACACACACACATGCACACACAAACACATACACACACACACACACACACTACTCTTATATTACCTTGTTTTATCTTATTCATAGCCCAGAAATCATCTTGTTTACTTATGTACTATCTGTCTCCCATTTCCCCCACTAGAATGTAATGCCCAAAAGGCCAGTTAGACTAGATACCTGTGTGTCTTTTTTTGCACTGTGTTTTCACAAAGTGGTATGTACTAGCATGAATAATGTTGTTGGGTAAATTTAAAATAATATTGGAATAAATAACTGATAGTTCATAATTTTACTTAGCATAAAGAACTGAAAGATTATAAGATTCACATCTGAAGTTTTTTTAAAAACTGAATAAGTTTATTAAAACCCTGTTCTAAAAATTAATCTGTTAATGTGAGCAACAAAGTGTAAAATAAAATACTTGGACTACGAAAGTCTAAATTAAGGCTTATAATTATTTATGCCTTCTTATTTAAAAGGATTATGAAAGAGAAAGATAGGGCTTATAAAATTTTTATCTCTGCAGTGATAATCCTATTCCTAAATACATAATACTTATTTATATGAAGATTAGCATCTCCATGTATATATGGTAGTGTGTCATTTTGTGAATTGTGCAGACTCTAATCACAAAGTTTCATCTCAATTTAGATAACTCCTATGCCTTTCCAAGTTGGAAAAATAGAAAAAATGAATGGTTGTAATACGTACTGGAGTAACAGAGATACTGAAGTAAGCTGCTGCATAGAGTTTCATGGGAAGGCAAACTTTGGTGGAAACACCAGCTCAGTGTCTGGTTTATAGCCCTGCAGTTTCTGAAAGAAAAATATTTCCCAGTTCACCAAGAAATAATCAGGAGACAGAAACCGATTTACATTAACCAAACATTTTAAAAGCTAGTTTATACACAAGATTGCCAATTTATGTTCAAATCTGTGTTTGACCAGGCAGCAAATCCTGATTACTTACTTAGGACATAACTTCCCATTTCACGGTAGAAAGCAAATTGTAGATCAGAAAGTCCACTGGTGAGCACAGAATGAGAATGGTGTCAGATGCCCTTACAAGACATGTCTGCCAAGCTTTGGCCACCTATAGGACCGCATTACTCTAGGGAGATCTCTGGCTCGATGATTGGAATTTGCCATTGGAGTCAACCCCAGCTTCTCTGGAAACTGCTATAGGACACGTGGCAAATCCTTCTTCATCTACTGCTTTCCGTTTTTGTCAGTCATGACATTATCTCTTCTAGGCAACTTATATTTCAGTGGAATCAATTACAGCACAATTTTCTGAAAATATTACTAGGTCTTGATAACCACAAGTCCTCAGTCTCAGAGGCAACACTGTTATAAGCCATTCATACAATGGGCTACTTTTACAGGGGTTTCATCTGCCCACGAGAGTTGATTTTCACAGCTCTCAGTTTCACTTGATAACTTCTCACTGTTCTCAAATCCTCTTGATAACAACCTCTTTGGTACCTGTAGCTTCCTATGAATTGACTATATGCATTGCTCTTTATTTTATTAAACAACCATCTGCTTCAATAGTTTTGGTGGCACTAACAGAAAAACTAAAAAATATTTTCATTATGAATTTCATCAATATTTTAGAAGAATAAGTTATTGGAAAACATCTGAAACTTTGTATCACAATTTTCAACTTTTTCTCTCTGGAACAGAAGGTGATGAAGAGAAAAATGAAAATACTGAAATAAGTAATTTGGGTGTCAGATTTATTGAAAATATTTTACTCGTCTTTTGATGTGTTATTGGAACAGTGAAACGTGACATCGATATGCTCTTCTGGAATTTATGTGTTTAATGACTTGTGGGGTGAGCTCTATCTACAGAGGACACATACAATGGTAGTTTATTTGATCTTCAACAGCTCTGCTGTCACCATCTCATCTTTAAACCTGAACATTTTTTAAAGGGAGAGGTGATTTAGAATGGAAACAAAACGTATCTCTTGGTAAAATCATTTCTTCCTTTGTTACTAAGAACTCTAACTCAGCACATCCTGGAGTTGTGTTGCTGAGAAGTAAATTTTTGTAAATGGTATACTAGGTGTAATATCAAGCAGTACCATTCCCTCTTCTACCTCTTGGTTCTTGGACCCGGGTATCCTGGCTCTGGTACAAGTATTCCTGGTTCAGAGTACATGCTGTATCCTATAGCACAATACCCCAAGCTTAGAAAGAAGTGTATGCCAGCTGTTTAAGCCTTCATTTGTTTCTTTCTATAAAATCAAGTCTTTGTGGATAACAGGTTATGTGTAAAGGCAGTTTATCCATGAATATCAACCCCCTGACTTAATCCCCAGAAGCCATCGGTACTATGGCCATAAATAAGGCATTTATAAGTCCATAGGTGATTCTTCTTTCAGAAGCATAGCCGATAAGAAAGGCAAACCTATATACAGAACACGTGTCTATTCTAATTAGGACAAGATACTGCCTCCTCTGTGATGGAGGGGATATAATATGACCAACTTGCTACCATCTAGTAGGTTGGCCCTTCCAGGGTGTTGTGTCAGGAACATGGGGTTGCCAAATGGGCTCTCAGCAGTGGGAAAGACTGCTCTTGGGGAGGGCAAATTCTTGTTACTGTGCCTGACCATGTACAACCTCCAATCCTATCAATACGACCAAGTTGTTCATAAATTATTTAGTAAACGTTGGAATAAATTTACCTCCACTGAGCAAGAAAGTATGTCTACCTGGTTATTAAGAGCCTCTTCTGTCCATTCTGGGTCCATTCTAAGTAGTTGTCCATATAACCCTTTCCCCAAACCCCATGTTAGCAATCCTGCTTATTTCAGGTCTCTGATCATTCAGGAAAGCTACTAGAAAATGCCCATATATCAGTGTGGACTCTTTTCTCAGACACTTTCTCCATCTGGGTAAAGTGGACAAGAGTAAATGCCATTTAATGGCCACTGGAAGGATTAGCCCAATTGGCATTCTGACTTTGAATATCAAGACATAATATGTTGACCAGAATTTAGGTAAGCTTTTAGAGGTACTTGTCAGGTCCTTCACGAGCTGATGCAAAGATGGGGTAATATGCAAGGGTTTTATCTGAAGATATTACTATTGGAGAGAAAATAGAGAAGTCGCTGAAGAAGGCTAAGAAAGCCATCAGACTGTGATGCAATTCTGACCCCAAGAAGAGAGGGAGAGGTCAATTGAAAGTAATCTTAGACTGCTAGGAAAACCATAGGGGAATATTTTAGCCAGAGTTGGCTTTCTGGGGAGTCCAGCGTCTCTCAGGAATGGGTTTGCCTTAGTACCTTTGATGCAGAGTCATTGGCTGTGAGTAACCCATGAAAGGTGAGGAAACAAATTTCAAAACACAGTAACTGGGACCCTTGATTAACTACATACCCTGTAGTTAGCAGCCTATAAGGTGCACTTTCATGACCACTGCAATGGATGATATATCCCTAATTATCTTATTATCCTAGAAAAATATTAAGAGGTTACTGCTGAAGTTGTTTATAGAACCACTGAAATTACTGTTTTTTGAACACTTTGGTTTGTAATATCCAAAATTCTGCCTTCCTAGCTATGTTACTAATTAAGTTTCATTGATCTTCTATTTTCTCTTATGGTCCTTTATGGTACTTAAAAATTTTTAATAAATCACATGGACTCATTATTATTAGTAATAAAGAGGGTCATGATAGAGGTATTACCAGGAGAAGTCAATGGTCACTAAACTGGCCTGTATAAGATGATCCTTTTTGGATAGATTACCCTAGTCAAAGACCTATTCCTCAATTTTGGAGATCCAGAAACATGACTTTGAAGCATACCCAGAGGTGATCGAGCTTAGTAAAGGCTTTAACCCTAATTAACCAAACTCATACATGTTGACACACAAACCAAATGCCGATGTATTAATTTACAGTGAAAATATAATTTCCAGGAGAACATAAATATTCATGTCATTTAGTCAGAACATAATTTCCACCCATTTAAGAATCTCTACACTATACATGAATTATACTTATGAGATTGCTTGGGAAGCATGGGATTAGTAGAAAAAGGGTTAATTAAAAGCATAATTTAGGAGAAAAGCTTTAGAGTCAGCCAGACCAAGGTTCTTTGTAGAAGGTTTTTATAAGTAACCAATTTCACCCATAAAGGACTGATGAAATTTTATTTTATTTTCAAAGAATGACTTTATTTCCCTTCTTTTCTTTTTTTAGTTTATTTATTTATTATTTATTTATTTATTTTTGGCTGCGTTGGGTCTTCATTGCTGCACGCAGGCTTTCTCTAGTTGTGGCGAGCCGGGGCTACTCTTCGTTGCGGTGCATGGGCTTCTCATTGCGGTGGCTTCTTTCATTGCAGAGCGCAGTCTCTAGGCGCGCGGGCTTTAGTAGTTGTGGTGCCCGGGCTCAGTAGTTGTGCCACACGGGCTTAGTTGCTCCGGGGCATGTGGGATCTTCCCAGACCAGGGATTGAACCCATGTTCCCTGCATCTGCAGGCGGATTCTTAACCACTGTGCCACCAGTGAAGTCCCAGAATGACTTTATTTCAATCTTCTTGAGGGGCATTCGTAATTTTCCCATGTCCTAGCTATGACAAATACTATAAAATCAAGATCTATTCCAATTATAATCCTAAATATGCCACATTAATGAATATGTTGTTGTGTGTTCAGGTTTTCATTTCCTTTGTTGTCAAAATGTTATACTGCTATATTTTTTCTGTGGGATAGATGCATCTTCTACAGCTCTCTGCCTCTGTATTCTAGAATTGGTGGTATCCCCAAAGCTAAGGTTTTCTGCACTTCTATTCCCTTCAGTACACCTGACACACCTCTACTCTTTTTTTCAAGGCTCAAAATCACATCTCAAGCACTATCCCCTCTGTGAACACTTTTGTGACTGCCAAACTTCCACTCAGTCCTGGGCAGCAGTGTGGTCCTTCCTTGAGGCACCAAACATGATATCACTTTTATAGCACATGTTATGTGGACTGTGGATGTCCACAGGATTGGATGATCCAGGGAGAAGTATCGGTCACAATGGTCTGTGCTGTACCAAGTTCCATTGGGGTAACTGGTTATGAAAACTGGCTGGAGGCAGGTAACTAATGGGGTATAAATGCCTGGGAGGCCTGAGGTCAGTACCAGAGAAGAAAGGGTCCCATCTAAGTGCCAAGTTTAAGACCCTATATAAGAAATGAAACCTGGAGAAAACCATTCTTCAAAAAGATACATGTACCCCAATGCTCATTACAGCACTATTTACAATAGCCAGGACATAGAAGCAACCTAAATGTCCATCAACAGAGGAATGGTTAAAGAAGATGTGGTACATATATACAATGGAATATTATTCAGCCATAAAAAGGAATGATATAGTGCCATTTGCAGAGACGTGGATAGACCTACAGACTGTCATACAGAGTGAAGTAAGTCAGAAAGAGATAAACAAATATCGTATAATATCGCTTATATGTGGAATCTAGAAAAATGGTACAGATGAACTTACTTGCAAAGCAGAAATAGAGTCACAGATGTAGAGAACAAACTTATGGATACCAAGGGGGGGGGTGGGATGAATTGGGAGATTGGGATTGACATATATACACTACTACGTATAAGATAGATAACTAATGAGAACCTACTGTATAGCACAGAGAACTCTACTCAATGCTCTGTGGTGACCTAAATGGGAAGGAAATCTAAAAAAGAGGGGATATATGTATACTTATAACTGATTCACTTTGCTGTACAGCAGAAACTAACACAACATTGTAAAGCAACTATACTCCAATAAAAATGTTTTTTTAAAAATTTAAAAAGAAACGAATTAGGAGCAGAGAGGATTAGGAACAGATTGGGGAACAGAATGTAATGGTAGAAGACAAGGACATCCGTCCAGCTCTCTCTGATTCTGGTGAAGATGGGGCATAGAGCATGAAAGCAAAATAACAGTTGTCTCTTTTGCACATCTGTCTTCACTTCCAGGCTGTGAGTTCACTGAGGACATGACTTACATTTATATTCCTACCCTAGCAGACCACTTGGTTTGTTGAATGATGGATGGATGGATGGACAGACAGATGGAGGGATAGACTTAGACTTGCAAATTTAGTGTTTAGGACTGCTACTTTATATATATTTTTTCAGTTATATCTAATTCAGTTTTTATTTATACTTTTATTTAATAAGTATTTTCCCTGTGAGACTGAAGTGGAAGTTATAGAAGAATTTTACCAAATGTGATATTTGTCATTTGTTGATAACAGTCTTTGAAAAATGTCATTATATTCTATATTTTTGTTCATGAATTTACAATTCCCCTTGCACATGCACAGTTAGATCTTTGTCCTTGGAGAATGGGAAATTTCATTTCTGAATTGCATTGGAAAAATACTGATATAGCTCTTAATATCTTAGAATGGTATTTGTACACATATAAGTAACTGGATGGATGTATAGACATGTATATGTTTCTTATTCTATACACACATAATTAAGGTTTCAAGAGATCTGACAACTACTGAAGGAGATTATGTTGTGGAAATTTGTATCCACTTGTAGAAAACATTGCCCTTGTACCTTGATCCAGTGTGTGAAGGCACAAAATAGAGTAAAGTTAACAATAAAGCATATATGTATGTTCAAGTTCAAATGACATTTTTTTAAATTAGCAGATTTAGCAGTCTGAGAGAACAGAATTGCACCTATCAGAACCAAAAGTATGAAAATACTGAAAAAAATGAGCAAATAAGTTTTAATACCAACTGATGTTTATAAGACATTATTAAAGGAAGTTGCTTCTCTGCATAACTTTGGATTTAAAAACAATGTGGTTGTACATATTAAGAAAAAAAAAACAACTAAAACTAGATTAAAACCAAGGAAATATACACTCGATGTTAAAGAAGGTAGTTGAGGTTTTCAAGCTAGGTCCTGAAGAATTTCCAGGCTTCTTAGATGTTGATGGTTTTAAAGAAATCCTTTTCCAGACCCTCAGTTTCTTTCACGTGTGCTCTTTGCTAGCCTTGGAATGCCGGAGTGTTATGCCTTCAGTCTGCTCCTTCTTCTACAATCTCTTTTCATTTTACAAAATCTTGCAAGCAAAGGGACAATTTGAGAATGCATAAATCAAAAACTCTTCATGATTCTATTCAATTGAACCTTAAAAGCTGTTTTTCAAAACTGAAACCATTTCCTCTAAGATCAGGAACAAGAAAAGTTTGCCCACTCTCACCACTATTATTCAACATAGCTTTGGAAGTTTTAGCCACAGCAATCAGAGAAGAAAAAGAAATAAAAGGAATCCAAATCAGAAAAGAAGAAGTAAAACTGTCACTGTTTGCAGATGACAAGATATTATACATAGAGAATCCTAAAGATGCTACCAGAAAACTACTAGAACTAATCAATGAATTTGGCAAAGTAGCGGGATACAAAATTAATGCACAGGATTCTGGCAAGATGGTGGAAGAGTAAGACGCGGAGATCAACTTCCTTCCCACAGATACAGTAGAAATACATCTATACGTGGAACTGCTCCTACAGAACACCCACTGAACGCTGGCAGAAGACGTCAGACCTCCCAAAAGGCAAGAAACTCCCCACGTACTTGGGTAGGGCAAAAGAAAAAATAAATAACAGAGACAAAAGAATAGGGACGGGACCTGCACCAGTGGGAGGGAGCTGTGAAGGAGGAAAGGTTTCCACACACTAGGAAGCCCCTTCGTGGGCAGAGACTGTGGGTGGCAGAGGGGGGAAGCTTCGGAGCCACGGAGGAGAGCGCAGCCACAGGGGTGCAGAGGGCAAAGCAGAGAGATTCCCGCATGGAGGATCGGTGCTCAGTAGCACTCACCAGCCCGAGAGGCTTGTCTGCTCACCCGCCGGGGCGGGCGGGGACTGGGGGCTGAGGCTTGGGCTTCAGTGCTAGCCGGGAGGGAGTCCGGGAAAAAGTCTGCAGCTGCCGAAGAGGCAAGAGACTTTTTCTTGCCTCTTTGTTTCACGGCGCTCAAGGAGAGGGGATTCAGAGCGCCACCTAAACGAACTCCAGAGACAGGCGTGAGCCGCGGTTATCAGCGTGGACCCCAGAGACAGGCAGGAGACGCTAAGGCTGCTGCTGCCACCACCAAGAAGCCTGTGTGCGAGCACAGGTCACTCTCCACACCGCCCCTCCCGGGAGCCCGTGCAGCTCGCCACTGCCGGGGTCCCGTGATCCGGGGACAACTTCCCCGGGAGAACGCACTGCGCGCCTCAGGCTGCTGCAACGTCACGCCGGCATCTGCCGCCGCAGGCTCGCCCCGCCTCCTCCGTACCCCTCCCTCCCCCCGGCCTGAGTGAGCCAGAGCCCCTGAAGCAGCTGCTCCTTTAACCCCGGTCTGTCTGGGCGGGGAACAGACGCCCTCAGGCGACCTACATGCAGAGGCGGGTCCAAATCCAAAGCTGAACCCCAGGAGCTGTATGAACAAAGAACAGAAAGGGAAATCTCTCCCAGCAGCCTCAGAAGCAGCGGATTAAAGCTCCACAAACAACTTGATGTGCCTGCATCTGTTGAATACCTGAATAGACAACGAATCATCCCAAATTAAGAGGTGGACTTTGGGAGCAGGATATATTAATTTTTCCCCTTTTCCTTTTTTTGTGAGTGTATGTGTGTATGCTTCTGGGTGAGATTTTGTCTGTATAGCTTTGCTTTCACCATTAGTCCTAGGGTTAGGTACGTTCGTGTGTTTTTTTTTTTTCTTAAAATTTTTTTTTCCTAATAAATGTTTTCTTAATAATTTTTTCCTTATTTTCTATTTTTAGAAATTAAAAAAAAATTTTAATAAGTTTTTTCATATTTTTTATTTTAAAAAATTTAAGAAAATTTTTTCTTAATAAATTTTTTTCTTATTTTTTACTATAAAAAATTAATAAATCTATTTTTAAAAATTAAAAAAAAAATTTTTCTGAATACATTTATTCTTAAAAATTTTTTTTCTTATTTTTTATTATAATAGCTTTATTTTATTTTATTTTATCCTCTTTCTTTCTTTCTTTCTTTCTATTTTTTTCTCCCTTTTATTCTGAGCCGTGTGGATGAAAGGCTCTTGGTGCTCCAGCCAGGCATCAGGGCTGTGCCTCTGAGGTGGGAGAGGCAACTTCAGGACACTGGTCCACAAGAGACCTCCCAGCTCCACGTAATACCAAATGGCGAAAATCTCTCAGAGATCTCCGTCTCAACATCAAGACCCAGCTTCACTCAACGACCAGCAAGTTACAGTGCTGGACACCCTATGCCAAACAACTAGCAAGACAGGAACACAGCCCCATCCATTCGCAGAGAGGCTGCCTAAAAACATAATAAGGCCACAGACACCCCAAAACACACCACCAGACGTGGACGTGCCCACCAGAAAGACAAGATCCAACCTCATCCACCAGAACACAGGCACTAGTCCCCTCCACCAGGAAGCCTACACAACCCACTGAACCAACCTTAGCCACTGGGGACAGATACCAAAAACAACGGGAACTACGAACCTGCAGCCGATGAAAAGGAGAACCCAAACACAGTAAGATAAGCAAAATGAGAAGACAAAAAACCACACAGCAGGTGAAGGAGCAGGGTCAAAACACACCAGACCTAACAAATGAAGAGGAAATAGGCAGTCTACCTGAAAAAGAATTCAGAATAATGATAGTAAAGATGATCCAAAATCTTGGAAATAGAATAGACAAAATGCAAGAAACATTTAACAAGGATGTAGAAGAACTAAAGAGGAACCAAGCAACGATGAAAAACACAATAAATGAAATTAAAAATACTCTAGACGGGATCAATAGCAGAATAACTGAGGCAGAAGAACGGATAAGTGACCTGGAAGATAAAATAGTGGAAATAACTACTGCAGAGCAGAATAAAGAAAAAAGAATGAAAAGAATTGAGGACAGTCTCAGAGACCTCTGAGACAACATTAAACGCACCAACATTCGAATTATAGGGGTCCCAGAAGAAGAAGAGAAAAAGAAAGGGACTGAGAAAATATTTGAAGAGATTACAGTTGAAAACTTCCCTAATATGGGAAAGGAAATAGTTAATCAAGTCCTGGAAGCACACAGAGTCCCATACAGGATAAATCCAAGGAGAAACACGCCAAGACACATATTAATCAAACTATCAAAAATTTAATATAAAGAAAACATATTAAAAGCAGCAAGGGAAAAACAACAAATAACACACAAGGGAATCCCCATAAGGTTAACATCTGATCTTTTAGCAGAAACTCTGCAAGCCAGAAGGGAGGGGCAGGATATACTTAAAGTCATGAAGGAGAAAAACCTACAACCAAGATTACTCTACCCAGCAAGGATCTCATTCAGACTTGATGGAGAAATTAAAACCTTTACAGACAAGCAAAAGCTGAGAGAGTTCAGCACCACCAAACCAGCTTTACAACAAATGCTAAAGGAAATTCTCTAGGCAAGAAACACAAGAGAAGGAAAACACCTACAATAACAAACCCAAAATATTTAAGAAAATGGGAATAGGAACATGCATATCGATAATTACCTTAAATGTAAATGAATTAAATGCTCCCACCAAAAGACACAGACTGGCTGAATGGATACAAAAACAAGACCCATATATATGCTGTCTACAAGAGACCCACTTCAGACCTAGAGACACTTACAGACTGAAAGTGAGGGGATGGAAAAAGATATTCCATGCAAATGGAAATCAAAAGAAAGCTGGAGTAGCAATTCTCATATCAGAAAAAATAGACTTTAAAATAAAGACTATTACAAGAGACAAAGAAGGACACTATATAATGATCAAGGGATCGATCCAAGAGGAAGGTATAACAATTGTAAATATTTATGCACCCAACATAGGAGAACCTCAATACATAAGGCAAATACTAACAGCCATAAAAGGGGAAATTGACAGTAACACAATCATACTAGGGGACTTTAACACCTCACTTTCACCAATGGACAGATCATCCAAAATGAAAATAAATAAAGAAACACAAGCTTTAAATGATACATTAAACAAGATGGACTTAATTGATATTTATAGAACATTCCACCCAAAAACAACAGAATACACATTTTTCTCAAGTGCTCATGGAACATTCTCCAGGATAGATCATATCTTGGGTCACAAATCAAGCCTTGGTAAATTTAAGAAAATTGAAATCATATCAAGTATCTTTTCCGACCACAACGCTATGAGACTAGATATCAATTACAGGAAAAGATCTGTAAAAAATACAAACACATGGAGGCTACACAATACACTACTTAATAACGAAGTGATCACTGAAAAAATCAAAGGGGAAATCAAAAAATACCTAGAAACAAATGACAATGGAGACACGACGACCCAAAACCTATGGGACGCAGCAAAAGCAGTGCTAAGAGGGAAGTTTATAGCAATACAAGCCTACCTCAAGAAACAGGAAACATCTCGAATAAACAACCTAACCTTGCACCTAAAGCAATTAGAGAAAGAAGAGCAAAAAACCCCAAAGCTAGCAGAAGGAAAGAAATCATAAAGATCAGATCAGAAATAAATGAAAAAATGAAGGAAACAATAGCAAAGATCAATGAAACTAAAAGCTGGTTCTTCGAGAAGATAAACAAAATTGATGAACCATTAGCCAGACTCATCAAGAGAAAAAGGGAGAAGACTCAAATCAATAGAATTAGAAATGAAAAAGGAGAAGTAACCACTGACACTGCAGAAATACAAACGATCATGAGAGATTACTACAAGCAACTCTATGCCAATAAAATGGACAACCTGGAAGAAATGGACAGATTCTTAGAAAGGCACAACCTACCGAGACTGAACCAGGAAGAAATAGAAAATATGAACAGACCAATCACAAGCACTGTAATTGAAACTGGGATTAAAAATCTTCCAACAAAAAAAATCCCAGGACGAGATGGCTTCACAGGCGAATTCTATCAAACATTTAGAGAAGAGCTAACACCTATCCTTCTCAAACTCTTACAAAATATTGCAGAGGGAGGAACACTCCCCAATTCATTCTACGAGGCCACCATCACCCTGATACCAAAACCAGACAAAGATGTCACAAAGAAAGAAAACTACAGGCCAATATCACTGATGAACATAGATGCAAAAATCCTCAACAAAGTACTAGCAAACAGAATCCAACAGCACATTGAAAGGATCATACACCATGATCAAGTGGGGTTTATCCCAGGAATGCAAGGATTCTTCAACATACGCAAATCAATCAATGTGATACACCATATTAACAAATTGAAGGAGAAAAACCATATGATCATCTCAATAGATGCAGAGAAAGCTTTTGACAAAATTCAACACCCATTTATGATAAAAGCCCTGCTGAAAGTAGGCATAGAGGGAACTTTCCCCAACATAATAAAGGCCATATATGACAAACCCACAGCCAACATTGTCCTCAATGGTGAAAAACTGAAACCATTTCCACTAAGATCAGGAACAAGACAAGGTTGCCCACTCTCACCACTATTATTCAACATAGTTTTGGAAGTGTTAGCCACAGCAATCAGAGAAGACAAAGAAATAAAAGGAATCCAAATCGGAAAAGAAGAAGTAAAGCTGTCACTGTTTGCAGATGACATGATACTATACATAGAGAATCCTAAAACTGCTACCAGAAAACTACTAGAACTAATCAATGAATTTGGTAAAGTAGCAGGATACAAAATTAATGCACAGAAATCTCTTGCATTCCTACATACTAATGATGAAAAATCTGAAAGTGAAATTAAGAAAACACTCCCATTTACCATTGCAACAAAAAGAATAAAATATCTAGGAATAAACCTACCTAAGGAGACAAAAGACCTGTATGCAGAAAATTATAGGACACTGATGAAAGAAATTAAAGATGATACCAACAGATGGAGAGATATACCATGTTCTTGGATTGGAAGAATCAACATTGTGAAAATGACTCTATTACCCAAAGGAATCTACAGATTCAATGCAATCCTTATCAAACTACCACTGGCATTTTTCACAGAACTAGAACAAAAAATTTCACAATTTGTATGGAGACACAAAAGACCCCGAATAGCCAAAGCAATCTTGAGAACGAAAAATGGAGCTGGAGGAATCAGGCTCCCTGACTTCAGACTATACTACAAAGCTACAGTAATCAAGACAGTTTGGTACTGGCACAAAAACAGAAATATAGATCAATGGAACAGGATAGAAAGCCCAGAGGTAAACCCACGCACATATGGTCACCTTATCTTTGATAAAGGAGGCAAGCATATACAGTGGAGAAAAGACAGCCTCTTCAATAAGTGGTGCTGGGAAAATTGGACTGCTACATGTAAAAGTATGAAATTAGAACACTCCCTGACACCATACACAAAAATAAACTCAAAATGGATTAAAGACCTAAGTGTAAAGCCAGACACTATCAAACTCTTAGAGGAAAACATAGGCAGAACACTCTATGACATACATCACAGCAAGATCCTTTTTGACCCACCTCCTAGAGAAATGGAAATAAAAACACAAATAAACAAATGGGACCTAATGAAACTTAAAAGCTTTTGCACAGCAAAGGAAACCATAAACAAGACCAAAAGACAACCCTCAGAATGGGAGAAAATATTTGCAAATGAAGCAACTGACAAAGGATTAATCTCCAAGATTTACAAGCAGCTCATGTAGCTCAATAACAAAAACACAAACAACCCAATCCAAAAATGGGCAGAAGACCTAAATAGACATTTCTCCAAAGAAGATATACAGATGGCCAACAGACACATGAAAGAATGCTCAACATCATTAATCATTAGAGAAATGCAAATCAAAACTACAATGAGGTACCATCTCACACGGGTCAGAATGGCCATCATCAAAAAATCTAGAAACAATAAATGCTGGAGAGGGTGTGGAGAAAAGGGAACACTCTTGCACTGTTGGTGGGAATGTAAATTGATACAGCCACTATGGAGAACAGTATGGAGGTTCCTTAAAAAACTCAAAATAGAACTGCCATATGACCCAGCAATCTCACTACTGGGCATATACCCTGAGAAAACCATAATTCAAAAAGAGTCATGTACCACAATGTTCATTGCAGCTCTATTTACAATAGCCAGGACTTGGAAGCAACCTTAGTGTCCATGAACAGATGAACGGATAAAGATGTGGCAGGTATATACAATGGACTATTACTCAGCCATAAAAAGAAACAAAATTGAGTTATTTGTAGTGAGGTGGATGGACCTAGAGTCTGTCATACAGAGTGAAGTAAGTCAGAAAGAGAAAAACAAATACAGTACGCTAACACATATATATGGAATCTAAAAAAAAAAAAAAAAAAAAAGTTTCTGAAGAACCTAGGGGCAGGACAAGAATAAAGATGCAGATGTTGGGAATGGACTTGTGGACACGGGGAGGGGAAGGGTAAGCTGGGACGAAGTGAGAGAGTGGCATGGACATATATACACTACCAGTTGTAAAATAGATAGCTAGTGGGAAGCAGCTGCATAGTACAGGGAGATCAGCTTGCTGCTTTGTGACCACCTAGAGGGGTGGGATAGGGAGGATGGAAGGGAGACGCAAAAGGGAGGAGATCTGAGGATATATGTACATGTATAGCTGATTCAGTTTGTTATAAAGCAGAAACTAACACACCATTGTAAAGCAATTATACTCCAATAAAGATGTTAAAAAAATAAAAGCTATTTTTCTGGGTTCTTTTAACTGAAAAACACTTATGAGAATTACAAGGGTGTTATACATATTGGCATAATCTTTTATAAAAAGGCTTTCAACTCTAAATGCAGTATAAACAGATTACTGGGCTTCCCTGGTGGTGCAGTGGTTGAGAATCTGCCTGCCAATGCAGGGGACACGGGTTCGAGCCCTGGTGTGGGAAGATCCCACATGCCGCGGAGCAACTAGGCCTGTGAGCCACAATTGCTGAGCCTGCGCGTCTGGAACCTGTGCTCTGCAACAAGAGAGGCCGCGATAGTGAGAGGCCCGCGCACCGCGATGAAGAGTGGCCCCCACTTGCCGCAACTAGAGAAAGCCCTCGCACAGAAACGAAGACCCAACACAGCCATAAATAAATAAATAAATAAATAAATAAATAAATAAATAAATAAATAAATAAATAAATAAAATTTAAAATAAAAAGCAAATAATTTTAAAAAAAAAAAGATTACTTACAAGTATCAATAAGCAAATGGCTTTTTGTTTTTACCTTAGACTATCTAGTGCAGTGCACTCTTTATGTAAGATTAATAAATATTGACTAGATTTCTCCACCTGATTTACTGTACAAATAGAAAATATTTAAACCTCAAAAACATTTTATATTTTCAGCCAGATCAAAACCACATCATTTGACTATATAAATCGGATATTTTGGCCTCAAATTTTTAAACTAATTTTATCAAATTTCTATGTAACAATAGAAAAATAAATGTAATTATGTACGCTCTTTAATGCAATTTCTTAATAGAATTTTAAGAATTTCAGCTATTACTTTAGAAAAAGTATAATGTTCTCAATTGTTTAGTATGAATAACTGATATTATCTGTAATTAATACCTACTATTCTGTGACTACATTTTATCATCTCATTTGTAATAATTTCCTAATTATTGTATAAATTAACTTTCTTTAGTTGTAAGTAATAAAATCAATTCTGGCTAACTTTAGAAAAATTAATTTATCGAAATGATATTAGAGTTTCACAAAATCATTGTGCAGCTGTGAACCAGACTTGGGAAGGGCAGATATCAGGGCAGATACTGGGGCTAGAAAACAAGAATTACAGTTATTCTCTCAGGGCAGGTTATAGCTGCAGACATGGTGAGAGGCCACAATTCATATCATATCTGGCTCCAAAATCCAAAGATATGCAAATAAGCATTTTGGTTTGATGTGCAAATTTCAATAAACTCTCCTTTACATTGGATTGAAGTATCCATCCATCTAACCCCTCCCCCCAAACTTCACTGAGATGAAAGACTCCTGTATTTTCACAAGATGTATATCTTTCCTTTTGGCATGTATTTATAGCACCAAGGCGTGGAGGGTGCTTGCTAATTCTTGCTCTCCAGGTTCTGTTACAGGACCTATCAGTGCAGTGATCCAGCTGGATATTCTGTGAGATAATTAAGTTGCCACAAAGAGCCAGAGCTGACAAATTACTGAGTTGAAAAATAATAGTGCACTGCTGTCCCTGCTAGGTAAAGGCAAATTGCTTCTGCTTTTCTTTTTTTGATTAATCAAAATACAGGGGGCAGGGTAGTCTAGGCTGCATACTAGTTTGTCCCAGCAAGAAGGCTCTGTTAAGTACAGCAGTAGAATGAGAGCTACCATCTGATTAACGTTTTATTTTTCAAAATACAAATGTATTTTGATCAGCTAACCCAGAGAATTAAATGGAAATATACAAAGAATTATCACTGTTAAATTTTTCAAGTCTGAAATTCCGTCATGATGCAATACTACTTTTTTTTTTTAAGTACTTTTTTTTTAAATTAATCTATCCATTTATTCTTGGCTGTGTTGGGTCTTCGCCTCTGTGCCAGGGCTTTCTCTAGCTGCGGCAAGTGGGGGCCACTCTTCACCGCGGTGCGCGGGCCTCTCACCATCGCGGCCCCTCCCGCTGCGGAGCACAGGCTCCAGACACGCAGGCTCAGCAGCCGTGGCTCACGGGCCCAGTCGCTCCGCGGCACGTGGGATCCTCCCAGACCAGGGCTCGAACCCGTGCCCCCCGAACTGGCAGGCGGACCCCCAACCACTGCGCCACCAGGGAAGCCCCGCAATACTACTTTTGACTTACTATTTTGGTAGGGAAGTGTAGGGTTAGTTTGCAACTGATCCATGGTAGCTTTTTGTTTATCTCCAGGTATACCTAGAGCCATGGTGCTCTGCCTTGGCCAAAATAGGAATGAAATGTACTGGCTGGTGATATATAATGCACTGTTTAAAGTCTAAAACTCTCTTGAAGGCACTATGGACTAGCTTGTATACATTGCTTATGAAAAATACATAGGTTGCTAATCTGCACCTGTTCCACCTGTTTACATAGCCTATTTTGGCTATGTGACTGGTGGAATATAAAAGACCCCCTGGGGAAAAGGGAACCCTTGCACACTGTTGATGGGAATGTAAATTGTTACAGTCATTATGGAAAAAAAACATGGAGCTTCCTCAAAAAATTAAAAATAGAACTACCATATGATATAGCCATCCCACTTTTGGGTATATATCCAGAAAACACAAAATCAGTATCTTGAAGAGATAACTGCACTCCCACATTCATGGCAGCATTATTTATAGTAGCCAAGGTATATAAACAACCTTTGTGCCTTCAATGGATGAATAAATAAAGAAAATGTGATATATATCATATATAATGAGATATATATATGTACACTGTTTCATATTATATAGTGGAATATTACTCAGCCATAAAAAAGGAAGTCTTGCCATTTGCAATAACATAGATAAACTTGCAGGGCATTATGCCAAGTGAAATAAGCCAAGCAGAGATGGACAAATACTGTATATTATCACTTATATGTAGAATCTAAAAAAAAAAAGGCGATTTCATAGAAACAGAGAATGGAATGGTGGTTGCCAGGGATTGGGAGGGAGGAGGAAGTGGGGAGATGTAGGTCACAGGATACAAACTTTCAGTTATAAGAGGACTAAATTCTGAGGAACTAATGCATAGCATGGTGACTGGAGTTAATAATACAGTACTGTATACTTGAAATGTGCTGAGAGTAGGTCTTAAGTAATCTTACCACACACACACACACACACACAAATAGTTAATTATGTGAGGTGATGAAAGTGTTAATTGATCTTGGTAATCATTTTACAACGTATATGTATATCAAATCGTCACGTTATACACTTTAAATATATACAATCATTTTTTTCAGTTATTCCTCAACAAAGCTGGAAAAAAATAAAATTAGAAAAAAATAAAGTTTATATCCTCTTAAATCTAAAAATAAATAAATTAATTAAAGATCCCTTGGTACATTTTTATTCTGAAGACAAAGCGCATCCTGTACAACTGGGAGAGGATAAAAGGAGTTGTATCTGGGTGTTTAGCACCAATCTGACGCTGCCTTATATTTGTTGCCCCTGCTTCTGTGTAGCCTTTGACTCAGAAATCTTTCTGAGTAAACCTTGCAAGAGTCTATTAAATCTTTTCAGTTTTCTGACCTAGTGTAATTGCTGCATGAAGGGAGAATTTCAAGAGATTCCTCTTGACCTTCTCCTACTATAATAACCCTTATTTGATAGGTCAGGTGGTCACTAAAAAAGTCCTGCCATTTTTCTTTGTATATTTACACATGTAGGGGAATAACGATACCATGGGCTTGGGGTCTACTATATTATTTTAGAATGTTTTAGAAAACAATTAACTTACTTTAAATCTATTAATAATGGCATTCTTGGCCTTGCTAGTTCAGAGTTAGTGTTCAGTGTGTAACTCAAAAGTTTTGAGTATATTCTTTTCCCCAGTGTAGTTACTTAAGTAAATAAGTAATTACCTTTGAGGGGGAAGAAAAGAGATTCACAGTGTGCATTGTGGTGCTGTTTCTGGACCCCAGGGTACATACAGAGCTTTCATTCAAGGGGCTGTGGGTCTAGTCTTGGAATAATGAGAGACCAGTACTCTCCACTCTCTATTTTGGTAACTCAAGTCAGGCCTCTGTTTATCAGATTTAGGAGATTTTTTTTTTTCTTCTCTTCTCTTACAAATCAAATTCTAAGTAAGATGTTTATTCATTAGTTTGATTCCTAGCAATGTCATGACCAGTTAATCACAGCCACAGATCTCTGTAGATCAGAGCATTCTAATGAACACAATGGCATGGCTGTATATTATGGTGAATACACCCAACCTCACACTGAAATGTAATAATATGACCTCCATCACCCTGGAAACATTGCATTTCCACTGACGTCATGGTGCTCATTTCAGTTATAACATTTCTCACCAGCACTCTTAACCTCGGGAAATAAAGTGAGTAGAGAACTTACAGAGCCTGTGGAATTTTCCTCCGTAGATCTCAAATCGTTGGTGAAGGAAAAATGTTCAAGACTTTCTTAGGGAACATAGTTCAGAGGTGAGACATACGATATGTTCATGCTAGTATTTCTGTCTCTGAAAGACTTTCAGTTCCTTCCTTTAAATTAGACCAATTTTTTTTTTTGCAACATAACTTACTTTCCAGGAGGCCAGATATTCATTAATTAAACCAGGAAACTGTTAAATAAAATATACCTAGTCACCCAAAATACCGTGTGGAATCTAGAGTCTCTGGAAAATGTACCCATCTTGACAAACTTTTTCTTTGTAATATTATTGTGTTTCACCCTTTTTGTTCACGAGCCTTCAAACTCCATTCTGAAGGAAAAACAATATCCCTAGAGTTTTGCTAACATAAACTAGCAAATTCCTTGTACGTGTGTGGAGTTTTGCCAACATAAACTAGCAATTTCTGTGTGTGTGTGTGTGTCTGTGTCTCTGTGTATGTGTACACATGAGCCTTCTCAGAGCTTGATTTTTTTCATTTTTTGTCCCCCCAGGACATGATGGTATCTACGTCTAATTACAGATCTGTTGATATTATGAGATGTTGAATAAGAAAGAAATTAGTGTATTTTTTCTTCAAGGAAACAACCTCAGGCAAAGAAACAGTGTCTTTAAGCAAGGAAAAAATAGCTACCTCAGACAAAGGAGGGAGATTTTCTGAGCAAATACGCCTCAGTAGAAGATGTGTAAGAGGGGATTCGGACTTCAGGTTACTCAAAGTCTTCTGAATATGCCCTTATGACTCCAACTCCATTGTTAAAATATCACTCTTTTCTCATGAATGCCCTAACATTCACATGGGAGATCTTTCCTGGCTCTACAGTCAGCTCTTGCTGTGATTAAGTCACTTGACATTTTCAGGATGGTTCTATAAAGGGTTTTAATCCATGTTTTGAGAACAGAACTTACTATTCTGAATCTGTCATTCTCTTGTTTGTATTATCCAGTGTCACCAGAAGCAGACATCATCCTCAAATGCTTGAATTCCTCATTTTTTCATGATGCCCTTTGATGGTAGCTCCATGATCTGTTGGAATTTTACCCTCAATGGACGTTGGTTACAAGTAATCTCAGTTGATAATTACTGTTTCACCAAAGGTGTCACTGTTTGTTGTTTCCTTACAAAACTATGAGCTAGAGCTTCATTACTTTTCACTTCAGTGTAGATGGCCAATCCCAAGAACCGTACATTTCCCTGAAGGCCCTTTCCCACAATCCAGCCATTAGTACCAACATTTATATTAGTTAGAATTCAATCCCAATGAACAGAGTTTTACTGTACTGAAAATTTACTGTAAATTTAGCAATAGCAATCTGAAAAATCAGGATTGGGAACTGGCAAGAATCAATGCAGATTCTGAGGCTAAGGACGCAGAAACTACAACAGTGGTTCCCTGGCATGATCTTGACAGAGGCCACTGCTAGTATGGAATAAATGCTAAACATTTTCAGGTTTTTTGTTGTGCTGCTCAAAATTCAAACTCCAGGTTGAAAGTCTGAAACTGGCCTTGCTTACGTCATATTCTCTCTTGAACAGAGGAGAATAGGATACCGAAATCTGCCCCTCTGGACTGTGTCTAATGGGAAGCTGATATTTCCTTAAGATATATTTTCAGAAATAGGAAATGGATGCAGAACAGCCAACCCACATACAAACAAATTGATTCATTCAGATTTTTAGAAAATTATTTTAGTTCATTTATCTATCACAAGTTTAAGACAGGTAGTTTGTGACTTGGCTATTATGAGTTCATCAAGGCACCCCTGTCATTTTTCACCATTTTCTATTTTTGTTCTATATTTTCTCTTCCTCTATTTTCTGCCCTTTAATTTTTCCTTTGTCTTAATTTAGTATTGTTTGCCTGGGAAAGGTTCAGAGGATGACAAACAGCACATATATTCATCTCCTTTCCCTCCCAAGATTCCAGTGAAATAAAAATGTATAAGTCCTGAAACGAAGAAACATACTAATAATAGTGATAAAAATAGGGTAGCAGTTGTCAATGGATGAGAGATTTTCTAAACTGTCAGAAGACACAAAGTGGAAGGGAGCAGAGGGAAGGGTGAAACAGTAGAGAAAGCCACAGCTCTGAAGCAGCTGAGGATAATCTTCCAACAAAACCCTGGAGTCACTGCCCAGCACCTACAGGTGAAGAAGAGCAAGGCAAGGAGAAGGGAGGCTGAAAATATGAGAAAAAAGAAAGTCTGAACACGATACAATTTAACTGCTCAACACCCTATGTAACTCCCTCACCCCCAGACAGAGAGCAGGAAGGAGTACTTTAAACCATAGCACTTTTATAAAGACTTTCAGTGAACTTTCAGGGGGGAGTTTAAGTTCCAGGTGGACATGTTGGTCCTCAGGGTTGACTCCTTGTTATTCTGGCATAGAGGGCACAGCCTGAGAGCTTGTTCCCTAAGCTCTGATCCTAAAAGAAACTCAAGGAGATGTGGCTTGCCCACCTCATCCACAGCTATGAAAACTCTCACCCAAGGAGGAAACTTGGAGAAAAACAGTCCTATTCAGACAACAACAGAGGAAACTCACATCAGAAATCTAGTCCTTCTGAATGTCAATATTATGACATAGTATGAGTGTGTTTCATGTTTGGTAATTGCAATCATTGTTGCTTTTGTTGTGGTCATCCATGTACAATGCTTGGTGTCAGTCTATTTATCTCTTGTAAAAATAAAATACAGTGTGTGTGTGAAAAAAAAAAAAAAAGAAATCTAGTCCTTCTCTCTTAAATATGAATTGACATGCTGATTCCCCCCATCATCCCCTCTTTCTTATTTTCCATAGTTAAAGGATCTTGATTTTTAGCAAGTCATATGGCTACTCAAAATAAAGATCATATTTTCCAACTGCTCTTGAAGCTAAAGGTGGCAATGTGATGAAGCTCTTGCCAATGAGATGTACCAAGAAATGATGGGTGCATCTTCTTGGACAGAGTGTGCCGTTATTCCTAGTTCTAGGTGGGGAAGGGAGAGGAAGTAATGAGAAGAATTATATATGGAAGAATCAGCTCGAGGAACCTCTATCCGTTCTGTTACTCATTCAATTAACTCAAAAAATATTTCTGAACACATACTATATACTAACCCCTGTATCATTCCAGGGAATTCAGAGAAAAATACGGCAGTCTTTGCTCTCAAAGAGCTCACAATCTTTCACTGGAGATTTACTCGTTTAAACCAAGCACCATGCAAAGTAATACTCATAATAAAAGTAGGTCTAAGGGAAGGAATAGAGAGAGGGAGAGATTAACTCTGTTCAGTTAATTCTGTGTGTGTGTTGTAGAGTCCTCGAAGTTTTCATAAGGTCCTGAGTCTCCAGATAAAATTGCACCCAGAGCTAGCATCCTTTTGTTGTAGAAAACAATCTGTTTTCATTTTTGCCTTAAAACAGTTTGAGTCAGATTTTTCTGCCACTTGCAAACAATGTTCTCTAACTGAATTCCCTAGCTCTACGAAATCTTGTGCTAAGCAGAGGAGAAAGAGAATTAGCCAAAGAACTGCCAGTGAAAAAACAGCAAGCAGGAGGAATAAGTCCAAAGAGGCAGGAAGGAGCCTCCAAAAAGCCACGCTGGAAGGGCCTCATGTAGGAAGGAAGGTGCATGGAATTCACAGACCTTGAACCTGAAAAGGCAGCAAGGACTGGAACAGAATTCACACAGGTCACCGCGGAGTTGTGTTAAGGTGTTGCTAGAAACTGGGAAATGAGTTCATGAGAATAGAATGATCCTTACTGATGTGAGGGATCGCGTGGAGCTCAGTCACAGATAGTCACAGTGATCAACTGAATGTACAGTGTAAACTTACTTGGTGGAAATAATTTAGTAATTTATTGCAGCAAATTAGATGTTGGAATGAAAGCGTGGTTATGGTTGCTATGTTTGTAGTCCAAATAGAATTGATTTATGGTTAGTAGAATGATTGGTGTGAACAGTATTGCTGGCTTGCCTACAGTGCGTGACAGTAGCCAATGAATAAAAGCCTTGCCTTCCAGCACATCTATATTTGGGGGAGTAATAAACAACAAGCCTCACTCTCTTGCCCTCTACCTGTATGAGACAATGAGCTAGGACGCTCACTTTCTTACGTTTATATGTGAGAGGAGGGATGAAAGCATGGGCTGGGATTAACAGGCTGACATTAAGTGGGTGTAAATATAAAATCCTGAGTTTCAGGGGAAATTTTAAAATATATACATATAAAGACAGGACGGAGGGGGAGTCTATGTCAGAGACCTCGGGTTTTTAGCTCACCACAACTCAAAATTGGATTCTCTTTCTGGAGACTGGATTGGGAAAGGTATTTGCATGGGGCTGGAAAAAGATGGTTCTGACCGCAACAGAGGCTAAGGAAGGACTTATTCAGCTGGTTAAAGTGACTTCGGGTCTTGAGGGTCTTGATTCCCAACCTGAGAGTTTTTCCATCAATCTGTGGACGACAGGGAAATGTTGCAAAATACTGAGGATTCGGTGCCGTGAAGGAAATGATTCAGGGCGGCAAATTCGAGGCTCTTCGGTTGCGTGAACTAATTTCTGAAAGAAGTCTAACTTCTCAGAGCAGCCTGGCGGGTAAAGCCTGCCGGGCCTGGAGACCCCGCACAGAGCTCAGTAGGCTCCTCCCCCTCTAGGCTCCACCCCCCGTGCCCGACGAGCCAGGAAACTGCCCCAATCCCGAATCCCGGTTTATCCTAACCCCGCCCCCGCCCGTCCCTCCCCGCCCCCTCTGTATCCCTGGAAACGCTCTCGCGTCCTCTCTCTGCGCCTGCTCTGCAGGGTGCGGGAACCACCGAGGGAGGAGAGGGCAGCGCCGGCGCCCAGCACCTGCCACAGGTGGGGGACACACTTAGGCGGAACGGAAAACCAGAGTTGTTCCCCAGGGCCAGTCCCTCGAGGTTCGTGACTAACTCTTAGATGACACGAGTCGTTCTTTCAGGCACTCCTTCCCCTGACCCCGACAGACCTTCCTCCGTCAATCTAGGGACTCAAGCTTCCTGAGCCAAGGCCCTCACCATTTACTTCAAGAAATGCATAGAAATAGGAGCACAGAAAGGCGCTCTTCTCGCCGCCCAGTTCACCCTGTGAGGGCAATGGAAAAAATAAACAGGAGTAGGAATAAATCAATTAGTCCTGTTTAGAACTGGATAGGAGCACAAGGGAACTGAGATGCCCTCGGTTTTGGTAGATAACCCAGTCTGTCATAAGTTTGAAAGATCAAGTTATCGCTAATGTCACATTTGTATAAGAATATATCAGTACACATACATATTTCAGATGTATTGGCATTTCATTGAATTAGTGATTAGTTTCTTCCATAGGAGCTATACTTTGGAATTTTTTTTATGGTTTGCATCTTTAATTATCGACATAATAAGTCATCTATCACAGCAGGATTTTTTTTTTTAAGTTTATCTAACTGTATAGTAAGTACCTGGTTTTTGTTGTATGAATAAATCTTATTCCATTATTTGGAGCAGGAAGGGGGGTTATTCTTTTAACTAATTTTTAACTTTTTCCCTTCTCTCCTTTGCTGTTATTCTTTGCTTCCAAATTTTCAGGCTGAAGTCTGTAAGCCTGGAGAGGCCTTCAGCAGTAATCTCCAAATGTAAGTCAAGTGAAACATGGCCTGCCTTCAAACACTTTTCCTGCTTTAAATTTTGATTTAACCATCAATAAATGTTAGTTAGTAGGAAATGTGTGATTTCTATTTATTTAACAAACTAATAACCTACCACAGAATGCTAGATGTATCCAAAAATTATGATACAAGGGATAAACATTTACTGACTCTTTAAACTATTTTATGTGATTTTTTTTTACTCTTTTCAGGAGCAAATTATTGATATTTCTTCTGTAGTTTTCTTTACACTTTCATAGTAAAAGAGCTTATGGTGATAATATGAAAAGTTCCAATTCTTATCAATGATTTTGTTGGTGATAGTAAAATCATATTTATTTTGAACTCTCTTGATGACACAAGATACATTTGCTTGCTGTGGTTTATTGGTTTTATTTCTCACATTTCAGCTTTTACCCCAAAATGACTGAATTCTGGAGACAGTGGTCAGCCTCAGACATAGTTACTCCCAGGTAGCCTCTGCCTATACAACTCTAAGCCTCCCCTTCCTTTGTGTTTCCTGATAAGGATCTCTGGGGATCATGGGCAAGAGGGCTACTCTTTGAAGAATTTTACTTGGGGACCAGAAATTTAAACTCACACCATGGGACACATTCAGCCTGATCCACGCCTCTCAAACCTTTCATCCTGTATTTCTCCATTCTCATTTGTTTTTGCATGTGCGGGCCAAACTTAGAGACTGTAACTGTGATACAGGAGCCAACCAGGAGATCAGAGAATCCACCAGATCTCTTCTGAATACCAAGAGTGGAATGGCTAAAGGCAGCCTTTTGATCTTTGTCTCAGCACCTGCGGTGGCCCGAGTAGACTGCCCATTTGGTAGCACGGGGGGGAGCTGCCTCTCGGTCCCCTAACAGACCGCTTCACCCTAACCTCCTGGGGCTAAGCCCATTTTGGTACCAGCCAGAGTAGTACCTCTCGTTATCCTCCCTTATATACCTGAATCTGAACCATTCGCCTTCCTGCAGTAGCACCCACTTTATCATTCTGCCCTGACCACCCCCATTCAGAGTTGTGCCTTGAGGCTTGCCAGCAGGCCTCACAATACTTACATTAAACTAAATTTAAGAGTAAAGGTGCTCCTGCTGCTAATGTTCTCAGATCAGAAAGGAGCAAAATGAAGGAACTGGCAGCTGAACCTTTAATGGTTGGAAACGTTGACTCTGATTTTGAAAAAAAAAAAATCGCATTTGATCTGGGTGACAAAGAAGACGTTTTCCTCTCCATGTATATAACATTTGCATAAGATTTCATGAGAGGCTTATATTTTCTAGGAAAAACAGTCTGACCCAAGTAAACATCAATAAGGATAAATTTTATGTCCCAACCTGGTAGGCCAGTTCTTGGGAGGCTTATACACACCTTGATGGGATATGTGAGATGGATCGGAGCTTCTGGGGTTTGATCCCTCTATCTGTGTACAAGTAGGTGGGTCTTCCTAGTTTGGGGAGAAATTACAAGTACTCTTTTCTCATTTTGAAGTTCCTTGGGGACCTTCAAAGGTCCCTGCAATTATGCACAGATACCTCTGCCCAGTGCCCTTGGTGAGCAAAGTGGGAGCTCTCAGAACAAAATCTTAATCTGTCAGGGAAGGACCTGCGGGCTGAAGCCAGCACAGGCATTGTTTCTTTCCCTTTCCAAATCCCCTGGGGGCAGAGAGGTCTGGGTTAAGAACTGAGATGGCCCAGATTTGCTCCATATCCTTGGAAGACTCTAGAATGTAGAGTCTTCACAGCTTCTCTGAAATAGACTTACAAGAGGTAGGTTTGGGGAGCCTTTGCCCTTCAAATCTGTACACGAGGTCTAATCCTGTGTTAGTTTTAACTTCTTACCACATGTTCTACATAATGTTGCCATTTAGTAAGTTCTGGTTATCCAATTAACTCAAAGAGTTGATATAACATGTGATCAGAAAATTAGATTTTTTTTTAAATACAAAAGAGTTAAGTCACTATATTATGAAGTTATGGAGTATAATACATTATGTTTCTAATGTTTGTTTTGGAGGAGAGGACTAACATTTGCTGTTTAGACTGAGTGCTTTAAAGCTATAACTGTATAAAGATAAGTTGACCTTATATTTCATGGATCATATCATGCACTGATAACCTGGGTAATATCAGGATTCTGTTATATCATGACACTGATCTCCATTAGAATATTCTCTTTAATTATATGAATAATTATTTTCAGGCTGGAGTAATAATCTTTTTTTCAGAAACAAAAGACTGCCTATTTCTACACTGAATTTCAAAAGATTTTCCCTCAAATCTCATTGCTTTCCACCCTCCGTCCCCCCATGGCTTTGTAGCACTAGAGGAATATCTTGTCTCTGCTGGCCACAGGTGATGCTACCTTGGCTGTGACCATGTCTCTCCACCTCTACCATTCTCTGTCACCCAGATTTCACAGCAACCTCCAGCTGGCCTCCGCTGCCTTTCCTTCTGCCCCCGACAGTCTAAGTCCAAAAGAGAAGCCAGAGTAATCCTTTCAAGGTGTAACTCAGAACATGTCACTCCCGGGCTCAAAATCCTCCAATCAGAGTAAAAGTTACATTTTTTTACAGTAACCTTCAAGACCCTATACCATCAGAACAGCACCAGATTTCTCCTTAGCTTCTCTGACTTCATCTTTTTCTGCTCTTATTCATCCCTTGGCTACTGGTGAGCAGCCGATTTTTACAGTGGAAGAGATGCTATGTGACTTCCAAAGCCAGGCCCTAGAAGGGGATACAGCTTCCATCTGGCTTTTCTTTGGGTACTTGCCCTTGGAACCCTGAGTTGCCACCTAAGAAGTCTGAGGCTGCCATGCTGAGAGGAAGCCCAAGCCGTGTGAGGAGGTCACATGTATGTGTTCTGACAGACAGCCTCAGTTGAGGTCCCAGCTAGTATCATCAGCCACCAGTTACATGAGTGAAGACCTTACAGATAATTCCTGTTTCCCACCACTGAGTTACCCCCATGCTTCTGAGTCTTCCCAGCAGAGGCCCCAGTCAAAACTGAGTAGGGAAAAGCCATCCATTCCCATTGTGCTTTCTCCTAATTCCTGACCCACATAAAGTAAAAGACTTTTTTTACTTTGATTGTTGTTTTAAACCACTACATTTTTTTTAGTTGAAGTATAGTTGATATACAATATTTCAAGTATATAGCAAAGTGATTCAATTATATATATATATGAATATATATATATATATTCTTTTTCAAATTCTTTTACAGTATAGGTTATTACAAGGTAATAACAAGGTATTACAAGTACTGAATATGGTTCCGTGTGCTCTACAGTAGATCCTACTGTTTATCTATTTTATATATAGTAGTGTGTATCTGTTAATCCCAAATTTCTAATATATCCCTCCCCTTTTCCCCTTTGGTAAACATAAGTTTTTATTACTGCATCTGTGAGTCTATTTCCATTTTGTAAATAAGGTCATTTGTATCATTTTTTTTTAAGATTCCACATATAAGTAATATCATATGATATTTGTCTTTCTCTGTCTGACTTACTTCACTTAGTATGATAATCTCTAGGTCCATCCGTGTTGCTGCAAATGGCATTATTTCATTCTTTCTATGGCTGAGTAATATTTCCATTGTGTGTGTGTGTGTGTGTGTGTGTGTGTATCATATATTCTTTATCCATTTATTGGTCGATGGGCATTTAGGTTGCTCCCATGTCTTGGCTATTGTAAATAGTGCTGCTGTGAACATGGGAGTGCATGTATCTTTTTGATTTAGAGTTTTCATCTTTTCCAGATATGTGCCCAGGAATGGGATTGCTGGATCATATGGTAACTCTATTTTTAGTTTTTTTAAGGAAACTCCATACTGTTTTCCATAGTGGCTGCACCAAGTTACATTCCTACCCACAGTATAGGAGATTTCCTTTTTCTTAACACTCTCTCCAGCATTTATTACTTGCAGGCTTTTTGATGATGGCCATTCTGACTCATGTGAGGTGATACCTCATTGTAGTTTTGATTTGATTTCTCTAATAATTAGTGATGTTGAGCATCTTTTCATGTGCCTGTTGGCCATCTGTATGTCTTCTTTGGAGAAATGTCTATTTAGGTCTCTGCCCATTTTTTGATTGGGTTGTTTGCTTTTTTGATATTGAGCTGTATAAGCTATTTGTACATTTTGGAAATTAATCCCTTGTCGGTCACATTGTTTGCAAATATTTTCTCTCATTTCATAGGTTGTCTTTTCATTTTGTTTATGGTTTCCTTTGCTGTGCAAAGTCTTTTAAGTTTAATTAGGTGCCATTTGTTTATCTTTGCTTTTGTTTCCATTACTCTGGGAGACAGATCCAAAAAAATATTGCTGCAATTTATGTCAAAGAATGTTCTGCCTATGTTTTCCTCTAGGAACTTTATATCCAGTCTTACATTTAGGTCTTTAATCCATTTTGAGTTTAATTTTGTATATGGTGTTAGAGAATGTTCTAATTTCATTCTTTTACATGTAACTGTCCAGTTTTCCCAGCACCACTTATTGAAGAGATTGTCTTTGTTCCATTGTATATTCTCGCCTCCTTCATCATAGATTTTTTTGACCATAAGAGTGTGGATTTATTTCTGTTTTTCTGCTGGTACCATACTATTTTGATTACTGTAGCTTTGTAGTATAGTGTGAAGTCAGGGAGTGTGATTCCTCCAGCTCCTTTCTTCTTTCTCAAGATTGTTTTGGCTATTTGGGGTCTTTTGTATTTCCATACAAATTCTCAAATTTTTTGTTTGAATTTTGTGAAAAATGCCATTGGTAATTTGATAGGGATTGCATCAAATCTGTAGATTGCCATAGGTAGTATGGTCATTTTAACAATATTTATTCTTCCAATCCAAGAACATGGTGTATCTTTCCATCTGTTTGTATTGTCTTCAACTTCTTTCATCAGCATCTTATAGGTTTCAGAGTACAGGTCTTTTGCCTCCTTAGGTAGGTTTATTCCTAGGTATTTTATTCTTTTTGGTGTGATTAAACCACTACATTTTGAAGTGATTTGTACACTGTTGTAGCTATGTGCTCTCTCAGGGAAGCTGTCTCCTTGTTGAGAATTGTTCTTAGCATTTATCACTTCTAAGGGAAAGGCTTTATTTGTGAGTGAGAAAGTTTTTAGAAAACAGCAAAGTATGAAAAAATTTTAATTATTGATTGTAACAGGAGAGAAACGCATGAGCATTTGAAATCTATAGCTGTCCTAAAAATCTTCACTTTTTGATTGCAACCAGCTCCACTAACAAAACCCATAACAAAGCTCCTAATTGTCTGAATCTTCAATGCATTTATCAGATTTTCTCCTTTTCCACTTTGTGATGGAGATGCAGACAAGTAATAAATTGGGCAAAAGGCAGATAGTAGAAGAAAATAATGAGAGAAGCAACCTGCAGAATTCACTCTCTGAGCTTCATGCCTGAATAACAGAGCTATAGATCTACACACAGAGGCATTCTCAGCTCAGACAACTGACTGTGCGTCTCTAATAATGTCTTAAAAGATTCTTTGAATGATTTATTCTTTAAAATACCATTTCTGGTTTTTTTTTTTTTTGGTAGTCCAAAATGACCACCCTGCCCCCACTGCCCATGACACGCCCAAAGCTTACGGCCTTAGCCAGACAGAAGCTGCCATGTTCCCCCAGAACAATTCCAAGGTACGTGACCCTGGCTTTCATTTTTTTTTCCTACAGAACGAATTTCTTGCAGTAAAAAATGTAAATAGCATATCTCAGAAAACAAAATTGTTTAAAAACAAAAGTATATTGTTATATTCAGAATATTCAAATTTGCTGTTTCAGAAAGATTGATGAACCTCATTCAAAGATTAAGAATATATTTATTTAGCAGGCTAGCACTCATTTGATCATTTTATTTTCTATTACCATTATATTGTGCTTCCTGTAAAGCTTTGGAAATACATTTCCTTTTTAAAATACGTGTAGAGAATTGAAAGCAGAAGCTTTAGGCATGAAAGATGTATGGCATCTAAACCACAAGGTCCCAAGCACTGATTTCTGTTTTGGAGGAAGGACGACACAGTCTTACTACCGGGGAAACTGGCAGGCACGATTTAGCTCCTGAAATGATCCTGGGGCTTGAAAATGCATCATCGAACCACCACTGCCTGTGAATGTCTGCTGAGCTTATGGAGTTTTCAACTGCAGCTGAAAAACTGCAGGGCAGGAACTTGATGTATTTTATCATAATTATGAATATTAACTAAGATTGTGTTATTTAGAAATGTCCACTTATAGTTTTATTGATTTTTAGTAATGCACATATTATTTATATGCAGTATAAACCTATATATAGGATTAGGTGGATGTGGAGAAAAACCCATTTACTTAAGAATGCAGAGTATTTTAATGTGTTGGTGTTTTATTTGTTTACACACTGAGGTTAGTATTCTTCCCTGCCTCTTTCCATTCAAGAAAATTAAAACCTATATATAGGTTTGATTTTTTTTATGCTTACCTTTCAATTCCTACAAGGCATAACGATCAAAGTATTATGAGACTACTTTGTTCTGAGAAGGACCATACCTCATTTTTGGTGTTTCTGGCAAAGACCAAAGCCCCTGGACCAAAATAAATACATTCAGCTAAACTACCATCAAAGTTCTTTGGTAATAGAATTGAAAACTGTAGAAATTGTAAAATAGAAGTGTAGAAAATTGTAATTTTATTTTCAAATAATGTGAAAAACAGAAAATTTTCAATAGATGCATAACTCCAGTATATACATTCTTATTTTCCATTTTCCTTTTGAATAATGTGAAATATTTACAAAATCTGAAATAGCTAGCTTCTTCTTCCTGTCTTTTGTAATAATTGAGATTACATTTTCTTTTCAACACGAGCAAAAACATAGCCCAGTCTCACATCCCTAGAATAAGAGAGATTTTAAAGAAAAAAAATTTTATATTCATTTTATTGAAAAAAAACATTTTTATCATAACCATTTAAGGCAAAGCTTTGTATCAACATTCTCCATTAGCTTCTGAATAAAAAGGTATCTGTGTATCCCATACTCCTATTGTCATAAGATGTTCATAGTCTGCTTATTTTTAAAGGTGCCAGGTGTATGAAGATTGAACATACTACATGTGTAATATATTTCTCATTAAAGTCTTCTTAAAATCACTTTCACCTTGAACTTTTAATAATAATTTGAGTTTTATGTGTGATTTTAAAAACCTCTCAAACAGCATGTCAGAGCAAAATTCTGTAATGTTTGCAACCAATAATTTTAACACATTTGTATCAAATAAGTATTCTTAGTTCAAGATCCTGTGCCAAACAGAATCTGACTTCTGTAGCTGGAAAGTTATATTGTGAGAGAACATGAGTAAAGTGGAAGATCTTATAATGCTTTGAGGAGAAAACCCCATTTACTTAAGAATGCAGAGTATTTTAATGTGTTGGTGTTTTATTTGTTTACACACTGAGGTTAGTATTCTTCCCATTCAAGAAAATTAAAATTTTGAAATTATCAATGAACAACCTAACTCTATAGCTCTTGCAGAACATTTATTATCTATGATATTATCCCCAGAATATTTCTGTTCTTCTGGTGGCATTTTATATGTTTGGTAGCTTTTCAACTCGATTTAAGGCAGTGCTTTATTATTTCTTTCCATTTCATTTAGGTCTCAGTTGATCAAAGAAAAAGACGACATAGATCATTATCTGGAGGTGAATTTCAAAGGATTGTCAAAAGAGGAGGTTGCTGCGTAAGTATATACCCCTTAAAGGTACTTTAATATAAAGTTTGTTTATTTTATCTTGATTCTTTATTGAAATTTCAATTTTCCTGTGCAGTCCACTTTTTCATTGGAACATAGCATTTAAAAATTAAAGCTCATATTAAATAATGATAAATCATGTCTATTGATCTTACACATATCTGTCTTTAATTTTATGATTTTCAAAATTCTCATATTTACCAAGATATTATACTATCATATTTGCAATATTTTAGTTAAGTCTGTGTCATTAATTGCTTACTAACTTCCATTTTAAGGTATATTGCCTCCATGGGGGAGAAAAAAACACTTTAAGAGAAGGATTCGTGTATCTTTTTTTCCTGGTGATTTAAAAAATAATCCCTTACTAATGTATATTCTCTCTCCCGTCAAGAACCCACGAAAAGAATTAATGGATCATAGTTTATTGGTTAATTTAAAAATAATTCTAAATTGTCTGGATTTATTTTTTTTAATGAACAGAGTAAACTTTGCCATTTTATGGCTAGTCAGAACCTAATTTATGATCTGAGTAAAAACAGTATAAAAATCCATGTAGGTTAGTGAGAAATAAATAGAAACCTAGAATAATAGCTAAACAGGTTTAATATTTCTTACCTATAGACTTGGTGACTCTGTTATCAGATTTTTATATGTAATTTTTGACAAATAGAAATCTTATATATGCGCATGCATCTTACGGAATTCATTAAATGATTCAACTATTCAAAAATATTTTATACAATAAATGCTTTTAAAAGATTGTCTCTGCTAATGTTGCCTAGTGCTATGGGATTCCACTGACAGGGTATTCCTATTGATGGTTTTGGTATAGGTTTTCACATAGTCTAAAATTCTAAGTCTCTTGATATATTTCATTAGATAATTGTCAGTATGCATACAGCATGGAAAAATGGAATAGTTCATTCTATCAGTAGCTACTTTATTTTATAGAGTGACAAAATTTATAGTAGCTATAATCGCTGTCTTCCTTGGAGTTCTATTGACTGCCAAGTGTAGAATCTGGGATCTTTGGTTTTTAACTGCTATTCTAGTTGCTAATTCATTAGCTTTCCATGGTAGCCTGTTGGACAAAATTAAAGGTCAATGTTATCTGATGATACAATTCCTTCTTTTTTTTTTTTTTTAAACATTTTTCTGCTTCTTAGCCATTATTGGAACACACTACATTTTTTTTAATTAAGTAATTAATTGATTAATTTATTTATTTTTGGCTGTGTTGGGTCTTCGTTTCTGTGCATGGGCTTTCTCTAGTTGCGGCAAGCGGGGGCCACTCTTCATCGCGGTGCACGGGTCTCTCACTGTCGCGGCCTCTCTTGTTGCGGAGCACAGGCTCCAGATGCGCAGGCTCAGTAGCTGTGGCTCACGGGCCCAGTTGCTCCGCGGCATGTGGGATCTTCCCAGACCAGGGCTCGAACCCGTGTCCCCTGCATTGGCGGGCAGATTCTCAACCACTGTGCCACCAGGGAAGCCCCACAATTCCTTCTTAAAAGAAAAATATATATGAGTGATATTTGCTTTCTGATTTAAATATAGTGATATCTAAATAGTTATAATTGGCTTAAGAATTAGGAATTAAATTTGGAATTAAATGTATGCTTCACATTTTAACAAATTAGACATCTATATATTTAAAATCTGCTTTCAGTCTGCACTGAAGAAAACATTATAAGGCAATGCAAAATAGGCTATGTTAATGAGTGTTCTGTTACAAATATTATTTTTTTTCACTAAGGATATTACCAAATTGATTTCAAATCCATATTATGCTACAGAACACAAGTAGCCCTGGGTAATTCTCACCCCTTACTGTTGAATTCTCCTTAAAGCTTCCTACACTTGAATACTTTTTTATATCAAAGCTCAAAGATAGTGGGTACAAACCTTGGTAGGAAGGTAACTTGTACTTGGCTCACTATTATGCTCCTGATTGATATACATTGTAGACCTTGCCCCAAACAAATTGAATAGCATGTAAAGGATAAAATTGATTTCAGCATCTCTCAGCAACACCCAGCAGGTGCCATGAGGAATTATGCATATTCCAAAGAATTTCTGTGTAAAACTTTTTATCAGCCATTGAACTCTAAAAAGATACATTGGTCAGCAAGCATTTATTAAGTGCCTACTTTATATCTAACACTAGGTTTTTCACAGAGGGGAGAACAATGTTATTTTAGTATAAAGTACTTGGTCTTATCCTTGTCTCTATTTGAAATAATACAAGCAGGAAATAAATATGCAATGAATGAGTTGCATATTTATACTGTGAGGTGCAGCCTAGAGGTCTGGAAAAAATCAGAGAAAAATAAGATGTTGGATAAAACTTGCCAAAGAAGACAGATTTTGAGTTTGACTCCCTATCTGTTAGCATTACAAAATGATCAAACTGGTGCGTCACAGATCCTCAGTATACAAGAATATAAAGGGGAGAAATTGGTGAATCAAATTTCCAATCAGGCAAAAGCAATATCTAAGATATATCCTCAAACTCCTCTCTAAACTGCCTTATTCTTCCCTAAGATGATAACAGAAATATATACTTACATAATTCATGTACACTAGCTTTGATATCCTGTAATATGGATGTGTTCTTTGTCTAGTCCCAGAATAACACTTCATCATCTACTCCAAAACATACCAACCTACTAATACGTAAACTCACACTTTGTGTCCCTCCTATTGCAATGGGTGGAGAGTTCCTGTTCTTGTCTAAGGATGATGTCTCTACTTGTGCTCTGGATACCATCCCCTCTTACTTGTTCCAAGACTTTCTCCACCAGTTAAATGTGTTTTCTTGCTACATCATCAGTTTCTCCTTTTCCATTGGAGCAATCTCACTAGCATTCGTATCTACCCTAGTATCTCCCTTGACTTCTTATCCTCCTCCAGTTTCTACCCCATTTTTCTGTACCCTTCGCAGTAACCAGAAGCATTGTCTCCATCTTCCACATCCCATTCTTACCTCAGTTGACTCTAAATAGGTTTCCAGACCCAGAACTCACTGAAATCTGTTCACTGTGACTGATGTCCTCCATTTTTATCACATCTAATGGTCATGTTTCTGTTCTCATCTTGCTTGATGTCTTCACATTATTTGATAGAGATGAATACTCTCTCCTTGAACATTCTGTGCTTGTGGCTTCCAGGATGCCATGTTCTATGGTTTTCCTCCAAACTCTTCAACTATGCTGCCTTCAGTCTCCTTTGCTGGCTGCTTTTCTGTTTTCAAACTCTCAGTGGTGGATTGTTCTAGGGGTGGGTCTTTGACCCTCTACTCCAGCTACACTCTCTACCTGGATCTAGTCCTATAGCTTTAAATACAAGCAATACCTGATGGCTATCACATTTATAAATCCAGCTCTGACCTCTCCATTAAGCTTCAAAGTTTTATATCCAACTGCCTCCTTGACATATTTACTTGGATTTTTAATACACATTCCAAGGCTAACATGGCCCCCCACTGGACTCTTGCTTTACCTCTGCTGCCCCTCACACTCCCCCCTCCTAACATCCCTCCCCCAGTCTTCCCTCAGTTCAGTAAATGGTACCAAGGCAGCCTTGAGTTTCACCTTGCCTTCACCACCACTCCCCCATCTAATCCATCAGTATGTACTATCAGATATAACTCCAAAACGTATCCTGTGTTCACCTATTCTCTTCATTGCATAGTCACCAGCATCTCTTGCCAAGATCACTAGAAGAGTCTCCTACTTGCTCTTCTAATATCCCCTTGAATTCCACCAAAATTCAGCCACCAGAATGACCTTTTAAAAATTAGATCATGGGGACACTCACCTGTTTAAAACCCTCCAAGAGCTTCCCATTGGTCTTATGATAAACTCTAAACTCTTCATCATGGCCCAGAGCTGTGTGTGATTTGGGCTTTGCTGACCTCTCTGGCCTTATCCCCCATTCTCCCTACCACTCACTCCTTCGAGTGTGGCCTTACTGCTGACACTTCTTGTCATGCAGGTGTCACCTTGAATGTGACCTCAGTCTGCTATTCCCTGACCCCATAATCAAGGAGCCCTCACCCCACACACACTTATTCCCAGTCCAATCACCCGGGTATATTTCTGCAGTCATCTGGTCCTCATCTTCTGTTGGGAGTTTGTACGTCAACTGTGTCATATCTAGTGGAATGTATGCTCCACAGGACAGGAACGTGTCTGTGTGTATGCCACTGTGTCCCCAGGGCTTAAACAGGGCCTGGCACTCAGGCGGAGCTCAATAACTTGCTGTTAAATGAATAAATTAGTGAAGAATAAATGTCAGATTACTAACACCATGAAATAGGTATCCTGCTGTGAATATTTTTTGATTACAACATTTTTTAGTTCAGTGTTGTAGGTAGCTAGTTTAACTGTTGTATTGAGGAAGTTTAATTCCTCAAAAGTGTTATATGTTTACAAGTAAGAGTATAAACTTTAAGTGAGTAATTGAGCAAGACAAGCTAAAGTAGTTGTTACTGGAATGGTCAAACCCAATTGATGGGGGATCATTTTACTTTGGAATGGGGTAAAACGGTTCAAAGGCAAAGGGCTTCTGAGTTTTTTATCATCCATTTACAGAAGGAATTCTACTATGCTTTATTACTTTTTAAGTGACCAGATTATTGCTGTGCCTAATAGGTATATTTTTTTCAAATATATTGTACTAAAGTACAACATATTTGACACAGGTAATTTTTTTTTTTAATAAATTTATTTATTTATTTATTTTTGGCTGTGTTGGGTCCTCGTTTCTGTGCTAGGGTTTTCTCCAGTTGCGGAGAACGGGGGCCACTCTTCATCGCGGTGCGTGGACCTCTCACTGTCCCGGCCTCTCCCGTTGCGGAGCACAGGCTCCAGACGCGCAGGCTCAGTAGTTGTGGCTCACGGGCCTAGTCGCTCCGCGGCATGTGGTATCCTCCCAGACCAGGGCTCGAACCCGTGTCCCCTGCATTGACAGGCGGATTCTTAACCACTGCGCCACCAGGGAAGCCGCGACACTGGTTATTTGACTTTCTTAGATAAGCTGTTGAATAGTCCATTGATAGTATTTAACTGATCTTTAACAACTAAAGAAGGGCATGTTGTAGTTCTGTACTTTGTGCTTTTTTATTCTGTATTATATTATCAGAATGCATTATTTAAGTGATACTTAAAGTATCACTTATTATCATATCATAATTGCTTTGAGTAGCTAAGTAATAAAAGTGTCATTTATAGATTCAAATAAAATTTTCTGGGGGGAAGTTTTTACAGCTTTAGCTGTGTATATGAGGATACAAATAAGCAAAATTATCAAGGGACAGAGAATGTTAATCTGCTCAATATTATTTTCTGCTTCAGATATCAAGCTCTATTATACAGAAGAATAGATTTAGTTCAAAATTGTGTACATCTCTAAGATATTGCTTTCTTTCAGAATATCTTTCAGCATCACCAATTGGTGTTTACTGAGCGTCACTTGGGCAGCACAACCTTTCTCTCCTGCCTTTGAACTGTATTATACTTACTCAGTTAAAGTAAATTAACATTTTGCCCATCTTAGGTTTTCATCTTGAAAATATTCCAAAACTGTCTTCCAAAGGTGCTTTTACAAACTACAGATATACTTGTTATGAGCAAATTTAGCATTTGGATTTGCACCATGGTCAGGCACTCAAAGTATCTGTAACAAGGTGAAGATGTTTATTCAGGATATACTATTTCATGATAACATTATGGGAATTTAGGCCCCTTTAGGTGAGCTCTTCCTCTGCTTCATTCCTCTTGTTTACTTTTGAATAATTTTGTGATATCATCTTGTTTTCTCTTCAAAACATTTTGCGTCTCTTTTAAAGTAATAAATTAAATTCCATGCAGAGGTTTGCCAGTTAAACTTTCTGAAGATGCCAATTGCCGAATAAATGGTTACTTGACTAACAAGAATAGGCAGGAGAGAGAAGGAAAGGAAGATGACCCTCTTCCCTTCTAGGTAGCAAATTGGGTTTTAAGATCTTCTTCCTTATTCAAGAAAAAGAGACAGGATTTTGGTGTTCTGAAGTGGAGAGACAATTATTCCTTACTTTCTCCTGAATGTATAAAAAAAAGCAACAGCAGAGAATACACATGGGAACACAGGAGAAACGCCACTCCTTTTTATTTTTATTGTTTACTTACTTATTTACACTCTGATACTGTCTTCCACAGCAGATCTCTAAGATGTGAAACTAGGAAAGAAAAGAATTTTTGACAATAAATTTTTTAAAAAGAATATTGATATCAATAAGTTTACAATTTGGGAATTTAAAAAGATACTGTTGAAAGGCACTTTTAAAAATTGTTTAATAAGTGCAAAAAGGATCTCAAATTTACACCAAAGCCAAGTCTAAATAAATACGAAAGGAGGAAAGATTTCAAATGTGAACGGAACACAGAAATGCCAATTTCTGAGGCATTTATGTCTTTATGTTCTTTAAAAGTTTGCTTTAACAGCTGCATAGCACAGGGAGATCAGCTCAGTGCTTTGTGACCACCTAGAGGGGTAGGATAGGGAGGGTGGGAGGGAGACGCAAGAGGGAGGGGATATGGGGATATATGTAAACATACAGCTGATTCACTTTGTTATACAGCAGAAACTAACACAACATTGTAAAGCAATTATACTCCAATAAAGATATTAAAAAAAAAGTTTTCTTTAAAATATTATTTTCACATATGGTGTTTAAACTTATCAGCTGTAAATAGACCTAAAAAAATCTTTGTAAGGGAAAAAGCATAGGAACCATGACATTGCAGCTCTGGCTGTTAGGGGAGATGATTTCTTCCTCAGCTGGAAATTTGGCTTTGCTACTTAATGCTTCTGTAATTTTTTGCAGGTTACCTGACTTTACTAATCTTTGATTTCCACAACTATTTGGAGACCATAATAATAATAGGACATTCTTGTGGAAGTTAAAAGAGATTCTCTATATGAAACACATGTAGACAATTCTCACTTCAGCTATTATCATTAACTGTCATTGATTATTTTTCTTTGGCTTTTAAAAGTTATAATGTAAATATCCTAAATATTTTGCATTAACTTTGTCTTGATTTAGGTAGTAATATTAACTTACCATTTTTCTTCAAATATGTATAGTTACATATTTTCTTTGTGCTAGGTATCATATTCATCATGTTTAGAAGACAGAGTTTTTAGTGAGATGCATTTCAAACAGTAATGCTAACTAATGAGGGGAATTTTTTAATTTCAACTTATAGTAAACTTTTCAGAAATTTTTTATGCTGTACTAAACAATATAATTTGCAGAGCCCGCTGAGCTATTGCAAACAGTTTTTTAAAATGTCTATAAATTGCTTAAACTTATTGTTACTACCATAAGATTGCTTTAAGTATAAACCTACTGCTTTAGAAATGTGTAGAATATAGCCAGAGAATGTGACTTTTCCTACAATAGCTCATAAACCTGGAAGTGCATAATGGCACTCTATCTAGAAATCATTTGGGAAATTTAGTAATGAAGAACAAAGTGATAAAAAGGGATAAGCACCCAGGTACTACAGAGATTGAATCAGTTGGAATTAAAAGTGGGGTGAACAATGACCAAGCCTCATCATGCATAATTCATGGGGCAAGATGATTTTACTATGTTGAGCTTTGTTTCTGATATTGTGTTCTGTCCATATTAAGAAAAGCTTGCATGGGAATATCCGAAACTATTTTGACTCTTTCCCATTCTCTGTTATGGTTAAATCATAATCCTCAAAATGTTGATATTGCTGCAATTCTATAAAAATCATCCCCCTAACTCATATCCATACCCTATTCTGTTTTCCATGTTGGAAAATGGAGATATTATAGTAAACAGTGTCATCTCAGTACTTAAAGCAAAATCAGATTATGGGCTCACAAGTACTCTTGCTTTCCTAGGGCTTGCAGTATCCTCAAGTTTCTTCCATGTTGTAGCATTTGTAACAATTTCCTTCCTTTTTATGGCTGAATACTATTCCATTGTATGTTTATATTTCGCTTATCCATTCATTTGTCAATGGACACTTGGGCTGCTTCAGTGTTTTACCTATTGTGAATAATGTTTCCTGTGAACACGGGTGTATAAATATCTCTTTAAGACCCTGTTCTCAGTTCATTTGAGTATATACCCAGGAGTGGAATTACTGAATCATTTGATAACTTTATTTAAAATTTTTTGAGAACCACCATTCTGCCACCACAAAGGCTGTACCATTTTTCATTCTCACCAACAACGCACACGGGTTCCAGTTGCTTCACATCTTCACCAACATTTATCGTTTTCTGCTTTCATGCTAGTTGCCATCATAATGAGTGTGAGGGGTATCTCACTGAGTTCTTGATTTACATTTCTCCAGTGATTAGTAATATTGAGCATCTTTTCATGTGCTTATTGGTCCTTGGGATCTCTTCTTTGGAGAAATGTTTATTCAAGTCCTTTCTGTTTTTGAATTGGGTTGTTTGTTTTTTATTATTAAGTTTTAGGAATACTTCTATATTCTGGATATTAATTCTTTATCAGATATGTGATTTGCAATTATTTTCTCCTATTCCATTGATTGCCTTTCACTCTGTTGATAGTATCCTTTGATGGCAAAATTTTTTTTAATTTCATGAAGTCTAATTTGTCTACTTTTTCTTGTGTTGCCTGTACTTTTGTTGTCATATCCAAGAAATCATTGCCAAATCCAAGAGTTTTATACTTTTAGCTACTGTGTTTAGGTCTTTGATCCATTTTGAGTTAATTTATGTCTATAGTGTTAGGTAAGCATCCAACTTCATTCTTTTGCATGTGGATATCTAGTTTTCCCATCATCATTTGTTGAAAAAAAACTGTCCTTTCCCCTTTGAATAGTCTTAATACCCTTGTCAAAAATTGTTTGACCATATATGTGAAGATTTATTTCTGAGCTCTCTATTCTATTCCTTTGGTCTATATGTTTGTCTTTATGCCAGTACCACACTGATTACTGTAACTGTGTAGTAGTTTTGAAATCAGGAAGTATGAGTCCACCTTTTTTCTTTTTCAAGATTATTTTGGTTATTCAGGTCCCTTGAAATTACATATGAATTTTAGAATGAATTTTTCTACTTCTAAAAAAATTGTCATTGGTATTTTGATAGGGATTGCATTGAATCTGTAAATTGCTTTAGGTAGTATTGACATCATAACAATATTAAATATTCTAATCCATGAACATAAGATGTCTTTTTATTTATTTATGTCTTCTTTAATTTCTTTCAGCAATGTTTTATAGTTTTCATTGCACAGGTCTTTTACCTCCTTGGTAAAGTTAATTCCTGAGTATTTTATTTTATTATTTTTGTTATTGTAAGTGGAATTGTTTTTTTAATTTCCTTTTCAAATTATTTATTCTTAGTGTATACATATACTACTGAATTTTGAATGTTGATCTTGTATCCAGAATTTGTTATTACTTTGCTGAATTTGTTTGTTAGTTCTAATAGCTTTTTGTGGAATCTTTCGCGTTTTTGACATATAAAATCACAACAGCTATAAACAGAGATGATTTTACTTCTTCCTTTCCAGTTTTAATGCCTTTTATTTCTTTTTCTTGCCTAATTGCTCTAAGTACTGTGTTGAATAGAAGTGATGAAACTGGGCCTTCTTGCCTTGTTTCTAATCGTAGAGGAAAGCTTTCAGTCTTTCACTATTGAGTATGATGCTCACTGTGAGTTTTTCATATATGGCTTTTGTTATGTTGAGGCAGTTTCCTTCTATTCCTAATTTGTTGAGTATTTTATCATGAAAGGGTATTTAATTTTGTCAAATACTTTTTCTGCATTGAGATGATCATATGGTAATTTTTTCTTCATTCTGTTAATATGATGTATTACATTGATAAGTATTAGTACGTTGAACCATCCTTGTATTCCAATTGGCCATGATATATAATCCTTTTAATATGCTGCTGAATTCCCTTCACTAGTATTTTGTTGAATTAATGTTCATAAGAGATATTTGTCTGTAGTTCTCTTTTCTTGAGGTATTTTTTTTCTGGCTTTGGTATCAGGGCAATGCTGGCCTAACAGAACGAAATAGGAAGTGTTCTCTCCCATTCAGTTTTTTGAAATGTTAGAGAAGAATTGGTGGTAGTCCGTTACATTTTTGGTAGAATGAATCAGTGAGGCCATCATCCAGGGCTTTTCTTTGTTGGGAGATTTTTGATTACTGACTCATTATCCTTACAAGTTATAGGTCAGTTCAGGCTTATTATTTCTTCATGGTTCAGTCTTGGTAGGTTTTGTTTCTCGGAATTTGTCCATTTCATTTACGTTATCCAATTTTTTACACAGAGTTGTTCACAGTACTCTCTAATAATCCTTTTTATCTCTAAAATTGGTAGTAATGTCCCTACTTTCATTTCTTTCTTTTTATTGGAGTATAGTTGCTTTACAATGTTGTGTTAGTTTCTGCTGTACAGCAAAGCCTACTTTCATTTCTGATTGTAGTACTTTGAGTCTTCTCTGTTTTTTTCTTAGTTGATCTAGCTAAAGTTTTCTCAATTTTGTTGATCTTTGCAAAGAACCAACTTTTGTTTTCATTGAGTTCTTTTTCTATCCTCTATTTCATTTATCTCTGCCCTAATCTTTATTATTTTTTTTCTTCTGAGAGCTTTGGGTTTAGTTTGTTCTTTTCCTAATTCATTAAATTGTAAGGTTAGAATGTTGATTTGAGATCTTTTTGTTTTTAAATGTTTTTTAAAAGATCTTTCTTTTTTATAAATTTAAGCATTTATAGTTATAAATTTCCCCTTTAGCACTGCTTTCACTGCATTTCATAAGTTTTGCCATGTTGTGTTTTCATTTTCATTCATCACTAAGTATTTTCTAATTTCCCTTGTGATTTCTTCTTTGATCCATTGGTTGTTTAAGAGTGTGTTATTTAATTTCCACAATTTGTGAATTCTCCAGTTTTCCCTCCCTTAATGACTACTCTAGTTGTGGCTGAAGAAGATACTTTGTGTGATATCTATCAAGACTTAATTTTTGGCCTAATATATGGTCAATCCTGGAAAATGTCCTGTGTGCCCTTGAGAAGACTGTGTATTCTGTCATTGTTGGGTAGAGTGTTCTGCATATATCTGTTACGTCTAGTTGGTTTATTGTATTGTTCAAGTCCTCTGTTTTCTTACTTATCTTCTGTTTGGTTGTTCTATCCATTATTGAGAGTCAGGTATTGAAATCTCCAGCTATTATTGTATAACTGTCTATTTCTCCCCTCAATTCTGTCAATTTTTGCTTTATTTATTTTGATGGTCTCTTATTAAGTGCATCAACGTTTATGACAGTTGTATCTTCTTCCTGTATTGAATCTGTTATTAATATATTACAGCCTCCTTTGTCTCTTATAGCCCTTTTTTAATTTCAAGTCTATTTTGTCTAACATTAGTATAGCCACCCCTACTCTCTTTTGGTTACTATTGGCATGAAATATCTTTCCCCATCATTTCATTTTAGCCTATTTGTGTCTTTGGATCTAAAGTGAGTGTCTTGTAGACAGCACATAGTTGGATCACGTTTTTTAATTCATTCTGCCAGTCTCTGTCCTTTGATTGGAGAGTTTAATCCACTTACATTTAAAGTAATTACTAACAAGGAGGGACTTCTGTCACTTACTGTTTGTTTTTTATGTACCTTATAGCTTCTTTGTTCCTCATTTCCTGCATTACTGTATTCTTTTATGTTGATTTTTTTTTGTAGTGAAACCTTTGACTTCCCTTCTCATTTCCTTTTGTGTATATTCTGTAACTATTTTATTTGTGGTTGCCATGGGGCTTACATCTGATATCCTAAAATTATAACCTCTGTTTTGAATTTTTACCAGTTTATCTTCACTAACATACAAAAACTTTGCTTCTTGAGAGCTCCATTCCTACCTCTTTTGATTATTGATGTTGTAAAACTACATCTTTATACATTTTGCATCCAAAAAACAAACTAATCATTTTGTTATTGAAAGGCTTTATTTTTTTAGAGTTTTAGGTTCACAGCAAAACTGACGGGAAGGTATAGAGATTTACAGATACCCTCTACTCCCACACATACATTAATAATTGTTTTTTTAATGCTATATCCTAAATTATGTAGAAAACAACATGTGGAGTTACAAATCAAATATACAATACTGCTAGTTCTTAGAATAATTATTTTTATAAATGCATTAGTCTCTTAAATTATGTAGAAAACAAAATGTGAAGTTACCAACTATTGTTACAAAAATACTAACTTCTATAATTGACTATGTGTCTACCTTTGCTGAGACTTTTATTTCTTCATATGGCTTCAGGTTACTCTTTTTGAACCTGCAGGACTCCTTTTAGCACTTCTTGCAGGGCAGGTCCAGTAGAAATAAAGTTCCTCAGCTTTTGTTTATCTGGGAATGTTCTTAATTTCTTCCTCACTTTAGAAGGACAATTTTGCCAGATGTAAGAATTTTGGTTGACAGTTTTTTTTCTTTTAGCATTTTGAATATATAATTCACTTCACTGTACAGTAGAAACTAACACAACATTGTAAAACAACTATACCCCAATAAAAAAAAATTTTAAAAAAAGACCCTGCTTTCTGGCCTCCAAAGTTTCTAGTGAGAAGTCTGCTTAAAACCTTATTGAGGATGCTGTGTATGTGATGAGTTGCTTCTCAATTGCTGCTTTAAAGATTCACTCTTTGTCTTTGCCTTTGGGAGTTTGATTATAATGTGTCTCAGTGTGTACCTCTTTGAATTTTCCTACTTAGAGTTTGTTGAATTTCTCAAATACTTATATTCATGACATTTATCAAACTTGGGAAGTTTTCACCATTTTTCTTAAAAGAATCTCTGTTCTCCTCCTGGGACTCCCACAATGCATATGTTGGTCTATTAAATTGAATATATAAATTTGCAGGAAATATTTTTCCTCTATTATTTTTAATTAGATTATTTGGAAATTTTCAAAATTTTGTATTGGGATGAGTCTCTGAGATCATTTTAAATACTCTGTACTTTGAGCTGGGAGGTGTGTGTTTATAAATACACATATGTTTATAAATAAATATATATAGTGTGCATTTGTATGTATGTATGGAGCCATGGCTACTTTGCTCACATGTGCATCCTCTGTACTCATACAGTGCTCGGCTCACAGGTGTTGGGGCAATTGATGAATGGGGATCTTTTACCCCTTTGTAGCCTTATATATGTGCTCTGCCTGAAATGCCCTTCTCCTTCTCCCATGCCTTGTGTACTTGATAAACTTCTCTATCAGCCTCAGCTTAACTGTTTCTTGCCCTTTGAGGCCTCCTTTGATCCATCCTCACTCACATGGTAAGAATTCAGAGTGCCTGCTTGAACACTCTTAATAGCCATTGACAATCATGTACATGTGTTTTGTTTTTTTTCCTTCCTGATTAATGTTTAAAAATCTAAGATTGTGGTCCATTAGTGGGTAGTGATTTATGACCCATGAATTTGGGTATCATGATAAACATTTAAAATATGAAAGACGATAGTAAAATAAAATTACAAAGGGGTTCATTCCATAGAGCGGGTTGCCAGATGTAATGAAATAGAGCATGGGTTCTAAAACCAGACTCCCTGGACTCAAACCCAGCTTTATACTTACTAACAAGGTAACTGGTCAACTTTGGCCAAGTTACTTAACCCTTCTGTGCCTCAGTTTTCTCATGTAAAAAAATAAGGGTAACAATAAGAGGGCCTGGCTCATGGAATGGTTATGAGGATTAATTGAGTTAATATTTACAAAGAGATCAGAACATTTTGAGTATTAGTGCTTTTAAAATTTGTTTCATATACATACATATGTGAAATATATATGTACATGTACTGAATTGCAATGTAAAATGTCTTTCTTGCTGTGAATTGCCATAAGGAAAGGATTCTGCTCTAGACTCAGAGTTCTTTGAAAGCAGTGTTTCATTCTCCTTTAAGATTCTTCTGACTTACATAAAATAATGCTTTATTTCTTGTTATCTTTCTTTCTGGAGAGGATTGAAGAAACTTAAAATTAATGTTTTATATTACATAACTGTCAGATTATATATAGAAAATGAAAGGCAAAAAAGGAAAAGTACATAAATATACTGCCCATCAGGGTTAATATAGTTCCCCTGAAGAAACATTAAACTTCACTCTGAACTTCTGGGCAGACTGGGCAAAAAGGGAGATGTGATGGACTAGAGAATCCTCATTACCCGATGAAAGGAAGCATATCAGTTCTTCAAGAGAGATAAGCTTTTTCCTGATACTAAATTCCAAAAGAAAGTTATCACATGATCTTATATAAGAAAAATGGAGCAATATAAAACTTTGCACACCTAATGAACAATGAAATGGATGTATAGACAGCTTGTCATAAATATTACATCTCTTAGCCAGGTTTTATTTTAGGCCAAATAGTAATGGGTAAGACATATTACATTAATACTGTGCGCTGGTCTGTGTTTTTAGTGATCCTCACAATAAACCTGGAAATAAACCTTGTTATTACTTCCAGAGACCAAGGCATAGGGAGATTAAGTACTTTGACCAAGGCAATCTAATGTTATAAAGAAGCAGAAACAATGAGACAGAAAAAATGATTCACAGAGAGGAAGGAATGAACAAACTAGAAAGAAAATGAATCAGGCATGAATCAGAGATCAGATTTCTAGACTCCTCGTGAATTCCCAGTACTGTTATGGATCTAGAACCTCTCTCTGGGTTCATCTCATAAGGACCCAGTTATTCTATAACCCTGACTCATATTTCCATAAAATCCCCTTAAGCTTGTCTGAAACAATCCCTTATCCTACAGCCAATGTAGCCACAGAAATACATTGCTGAATGAGGCAACTGTCTTAAAAGTTTAGTTTAGGGGTTTTTCCACTTCAAGATCAAGATGGATGGCTAAGCACATTTCCTTCCTATATTTGAAATGACCACTCAAAAGTCCAAAAGATAGTAAATTCTTAACATGATAGGAAAGGAAGAAAAATGAGAGATTCCAAGATTTTCAGAAATACATTTTCAGAAAGCAGTTGGAATATTACCAGGGATAAAAAGTAACATTTCATAATGATACAAGAAGTTGGTTCATCAAGAACACATAATCCTAAATGTTTGTGTTCCTATGACAGAACTTCTAAGTAATAAAACAAAAACTGATAGAAGGAAAAGGAAAAACAGACAAGTCCACAATTATAGTTGGAGATTCTAACACCACTCTCTCAATAATTGATTAAAAAATCAGTAGAATATTGAAGACTTGAACAATACCATTGATCAGCTTAAATAATTGGCATTTACATACATTCCACCAAACAACAGCAGAACACACATTATTTTCAAGTACACATGGAACACTTTTCAAAGGGGATGATATTCTGAGCCATAAAACAAATTTCAATATACTTAAAAGGATTTAAATCCTAAAAATTATTTTCTCTTACAACAATGGAATTAAATTAGAAATAACGACAGGAAGATCTCTGAAAAATCCCCACAAATTTGGGAACTAGGCAACGTATTTCTAAATAAACCATAGATCAAAGAAGAAATCAAGGCAAATTAGAAAATCCTTTGAACTGAATTAAAAAAAAAATGGCATATCAAAATTGGTAGGATGAAGCTAAAGCAGTGCTTAAAGGGAAGTTTATAGCATTAAAATGTTTATATTTGAAAAATAGAAATGTCTAAAGTTATTGCCCTAAGTTTTCATTTTAAAAAACTAGAAAAAAATTAAACTGAAAATAGAGAAAAAGTAGTAGTAAAATGGGGACAGAAAACAGGAAAACAGTAGAGAAAATCAATGAAACTAAAAACTGCTTCTTTGAAAAGATCAGTAAAGTTGATCAATCTTTAGTCATAATGATCAGAGAAAAAAAAAGAAGACACAATTTACCAATTTCAGAAGTGAAAGAGGGGACACATCACTACAGATTACATAAATATTAAAATGCTAATTAGGAAATAAACTTTATACTGGTAAACTCAACAACTTACAGAAATGGCTAAATTTCTTGAGACACTGCCAAAATTCACTTAAGTAGAAATAGATATCACCGTAGATTCACTAAACACATTGAATCAATAGTTTAAAAACTTCCCACAAAGAAAATTCCAGGCCCTTTTTGCTTCACTGGTGAATTCTACCTAACATTTGGGGAAAAAAAACAAACCATCAATTTGGCACAAACTCTTCAATAAAATAGAAGAAACACTTCTCAAGTCATTCTATGAGACCAGAATTATCCTGATACCAATACCAGAAAAAGTCATTACATAAAAAGAAAACCACAGAATAATAATATTCCTCATAAACAGTGATGCAAAAAAACCTTAAAAAGTAACAGTTGGCCTGAGCTCCTGTCAGGGAAGCTGGTGTACTGTACAGAGTCCGTTTCATTTGGCATCAGTGAAAGGAATAGCCAGCTTGTGCTCTCCCAACCCATAAATCTCAGGATGAATCCTACAAACAGAGGAAACCCAAATGTACTACCTATGTTAAGAAATTGAGAACTTCATTATTATGAATAGACAAATAGCCTCTGATATTTGAGAAAATATTACAATACAAAAGAAAAAAAGATGAACAGAGAGAACACTCAATGTCAGCTGAAACAAAGTTTCTATAGGGAAAAGAGGAACTTTGAGAGATTTCCAATTTCTTTCCTTACAGATGTTGTAGAAAAATCTTACATCCCTCAAATGTAACCTGATGCTATGAAATCATTTAAAGAAAAAGAATTCTTCAAAATTAAAGGTAGCTGAAATATTTTTTAAAACTCAAAGGAAATGATGGAAAAGAAAGATAAGGCTATCAACATGTAGAATAAAAACAGAAAAGATATAGAAAATATTTTAAAAGGCATAAGATACAGAACACAGTCCAGGTGGTGAATATTTATCCAAGAGAAAGAGATGAGAGAATGAATGATGATAGCTATATAGGTAGATATAGACGGACAGAGATAGAGATATGGATAGAGACATAGACATAGATATCTTAGACTGGAAAAAACCCACAGATCTTTGGGCTGTGACTACCAAAGTAACCAGAAAGGAAAGAACAACAACAAAAAAAAAAAAAAAAAAAAAAGGAAAGAAAGAAAGAAAGAAAAAGGAAGAAAAGAAAATAAAAAACCCACTTCAATACATCTTTATGAAATTTCAGAATACTAAGTATACAGAGAAGATACTAAAAGCTTTCAGGGTTTGGGAGAATGGTTGTCATCAAGAAACAAAGATCAGACTACCATCACAGTTGTCAGTAATAACACTTGGTTCTATAAAAAAAGGAAGGATGTCTTTAAGATATGCAGAACAATTATTTTAACTTAGAATTCTGTACCCAGATAAACTATTAATCAAAACTGAGGGCAAAACAAAAATCTTTTCAGATATGAGGACTGGAAAACATCTCTTCCTATGCAGTCTTTCTGGACCCTTCATCCCTGCCCCAAATAGCCACTTTAGAGTCTAGGGGAAAGAAAAGAGAATTCAAGAAAGAGGAAGCTAGGGGGCTAAGAAAAAAAGTACATAACTCAGAAGTTCAAAATGAATGTTACAAAGTTGCTTTAAAACTGTTGTGATTAAACACCTGAAAGTTCTTAGTGATAAAGGTTTAATATATATGTAACACATACATTAAGTTCAAGAAAATGATTAGGAAATTGAGATTTGTGTATCGCTTAAATGTTCCATTAAATGTGGAAAGGTAATATAACATATGCTATCATCTATATTATTTATATACAAAAATAATAATATAGAAATATTAATATATAAAACCAACAAAATTTGCAAATATATCAATTGTACCCAAAACTTTCCCCTGAATTGAAATGTCACTTCTATTAAATACCAAATTTTCATGTGTGTATACATACGCGTATACATATATATTCTGTTCCATTGATTTGTCTTTTCTTGTGTCAGTGCCACAAATCATTTTATTAATATAGTTAAAATGTATTTTATATCTGGCAGACAGTCCCCCTCTTTGTTCCAAATGATCAGGTTTTTCTTGTACATTAACCATTTTATATGAATTTTAGAATTATCTTGCCAAGAGTCAGGAGAATATCATTGAGGTTTTATTAGGACTGCCTTGATTTTATATGTTATTTTAGGAGAATTGGTATCATTAAAATATTGAGTTCCACATTGGCAAGAATGTCTATTTAACAGTACATGGTGTTAAATAATAGGAGTGACAGCAGGGATCCCTTCAAATTCCTTACTTTAGTGGAAATGATTCTAATGTACCGCAAAATATGAAGCTTTATGCTATAGGGTTTTAATAGATACATATTACCAAGATAGAGAATTCATTTTTTAGTTTCCACTTTTCTTAATCAAGAATGAGTTTTGAACTTTACTAAATAATTTTCTAACATCTCCTGAGATTATCATAAAGTTAAGAGATTTTCTAATTTTGAACTGTTCTTGGAATTCTGGGATAAACCCTACTTATTCATTATGGTTTTAGTTTGCTATGAGTTCTTTTTTGGGGGGGGTGGTATGGGGGGAATTTGTATCTAAATTATAATAATATTAACTCATAATTTTCTTTTGCTACACTAAAAGTTAGCAGTTACTATAATTGTAATAGAAGATATATTATCTCTTCCATTCCTGGTACAATTTTGATGACTTATCTATTTTTGTTTTTCTTGATTATAAAGTACTTGCAAAATTTATTTGTCTTTTCACATAACCAGGTTTTTTTGTTTGTTTGTTTTATGGGTCACATTTTTTGTTCTCTATTTTATGAATTCATGCATTTGCCTTTAATATTTCCCTCCCTGTCCTTTATTTGACTTCATGTCATTGTTTAATTTGTTAGGATTTTATTTCTAGCATCCTAAGTTGAAAGCTAGCTTTTTCACTTCCAAGTGTTGCTCTTGTTTTCTAACAAATGAATTTAACTTATAAATTTCCTTTTGATACCATGATGATTTCTTCCCCCAGGATTTAATGTTTAATTTTTTTCTTTCAGTTCTAAGTGTATGAAAATTTCTACAGTGGTTTCCCCTTTTGGCCATGAATAAATTAGAAGTGTATTTATAAATTTGCAGGTGAATAGTTTTTTCTTGTGGCTTTTTGGTTGTTTTTTTTTTTTTTTTTTTGCAAGAGGGAATGCAGGATTGGGGAGTGAATATATACTTGTGCTCAGGAAATGTGCCATATGTGATATCAGTTTATGACATTTTTAGTGTGGCCAGTGCATGATTAATTTTATAAATATTCCTTGTATGTCTGAAAAATAAATATATATTTTCTATTTGGTAGATAGTTCTCATACAGAAAACGATCAGAATCTATTAGATTGAGCCTGTTATTTCAATCAAGCTAGACAATTGTTATTCAAATCTTTTTTCCCTCTAATTTATAATTTTCTGAAAAAAAATACATTAAGATCAATTTCTCCTTTTTCTGTGAATTTTATATATTTTGAAGCTATTGTTTTTAGGAGTATTGTTTTCTAGCTGCCATATTTCTCAGTAAAATAATCTATTTATGACTCTCTGATATTCATATGCCTTTTTAATTTTTTTATGCCCTGATTCTATTTTATTTGATATTAATAATGTTATATAATCTTTATTTTTGTTGGCATTTGTGCTATTATAAGAAAATACAAAAGGAACAAATAACATGTTCTCCATCTCAAGGAAGTTATAATCCCTACTATATATCTATCTTGTACAATTTTTTAAAAGTTTGAATTCAAGGCTCTTTTATTTTATCTTCTCACAAATACTTCCTTTTGTTCTTCCAATATTCTTATTGTTGCACATATTTGATTTGATATACCTAAGGTCTTAGTTATAAGTAGGAATTTCCTAAATGTTTGAGATAGCTGCAATAAAATTAACGTTCAGGAAATGCAATAAAATGCAGCATTCAGGAAAATAAGATAGCTATATACAGATGTTGTCTGACAAAAGTTTCAAAATTATCAACTTATTTTTTGTTTTTATTAATTTAGTTTTTACTAAACGTAAAATGAAAAGTATGTTCTGGAAGTTTGATCACTGTGTACATACAGTTTGTGAGAAATCCTGGCTTCACTGTTTGTATGTGTAATGCATACCTCCTTTGCAACGGTAATTAAGGAGCACACAGTATGAAAGGTTTCTTCACATGGCTTACAACATGGTAGTTACCTTTTTAAGCATTCATGTTTGAAAGGGGAAAATATATTCTTGATTTATTCTTTGATATGGGGAAAATTGAAATATATTTATTGGAAAGAATTATGACACAAAAAATTTTTAAAAACCTAATGAGGTCACCAGCTGCCCTAAAATAGTCAGAACTTGACATTTATCTTCAGTTAAATTTACTCCAGATTTCTTATCCAAGAAATAAAGAATGATAGAGCTAGAATGAGCCTAAAAGTCATTTGTTTTTTGTTTTTTTTAATCTTAAAAAAAGGCAAAAGAAAAAAGAGGGGATATATGTATACGTATAGCTGATTCACTTTGCTGTACAGTAGAAACCAGCACAACATTGTAAAGCAGCTATACTCCAATTAAAATTAATTTTTAAAAAAGGCAAAAGAAAAAGAATGTAGTTAACAGATCCCAATGGATAGTTTTGCAAGGAAAAGTTTTATAAAGGTATATATTTGTTTATCATGACAAAATATTACCTCACTAGAAGAAATGCCATAATAAGAGACATCTAAATGTAGGTTTTGTTATTTACCCTCACACTATCTTCCATTACCTTGCTGAAAAGAGCACGAATAATGTTTCGTTTTCATTTCTAATTTATGTGATTTTTCCCTTTGTAATTTAAACATCAGTTATATATTTCTTAGATACTTGTCATGTTTATAGCCCAATGTACACTATTTTTCTAGCCATCATTTTAATAACTATTTACACATTATAAAGGGATATATGTTTGGAAAGAGCAACATTTGAATATGTATGATAAAGCCATAGGTATAAGGAATTGATTGGTTTACTTTTCCCAAAGAAACCTACACATGCAGTTGTTTAATGTGAAAGGTTTTTTCCTGAAAAGGTTAAAAAAGTTCTAATCAACTTTTGTACATTATGTAGAACTTCATTTTCTAAACTCTGCAAAAGAAAGTTTCATATTTAATGGGAAATCATGAATTATTCCATTTATTATCTACTTCCTCCTTTCAAAGACATGATCTGGATAAAAGGCGGGGTGAATAATTTCAAAAAAATACAATACATTTTTAATGGGAAGGTGCAAACTACAGATTCTCATGACTATTAGCAAGTGTAGAGGAAACAGAATTTTACTTGCAAAATTCGTCAAACTCTTGCAAAGATAAAATGTATGACATACTTTAGTAAAAAAAAAAATACAGTGAGCTGAAGTTTTCTTTTTAATGCAACTTGTTGTTTTTACTAAGTTTTGTCTTTATATTCTCCAGCTTTCCATCTTTATTAAAGTTTGATTATTTCCCTCAATTTATGTGGAGAATTGATAGTTCTTTTATTTATAAAGGTGTAAAGATGAAGAATTGAAAGAAAAGTTTTAAGTGATATTATTTGAGGCAAAATTTCCTAAGTAATAGAATTTCAAGAAATTTGGAGAGCAATCACTGAATTGTTTAAAAAAAACAGAGTGACTCATATTATATGGAGTTTTATATTAATTAAAACTGGAAGTACTAATTTAGACAAAAATATGGCGTTGAGCTAGAATGATCATGTTTACATGTGTGTATAGTCCATTGTTTGTAGCATGAACCTTACTTTTTGTTTTTCTCCTCTTTTTCTTACATTTATTGCCATGATAGTAGGATACAGAATCTGACAGGATTATATTATTTATTCAGTTTTTTTTATCATTATAACTGAATCCAAAAGCTAAGATTATTTTTAGGCTTTATTTTTCAGCCTATATTTAATTGGATAAGTAACAATATAATCAATATAAATTGGTTATATAATTATGTTTTCCTGTAGCGGAAAGTTACAGTGTAAATTGAAAGAACAAGACTTGATATGATTCCTTCGTTTAGCCAAAGGTGTTTGGATTCAAGTGTGGTACTTCTGGGTTGAAAATATGTTCCCTGAAAATTCTTCTCAAACAATGATATTCATTTTATACCTTTCCATGTTTGATCTTCGGCATAAAACATTCTTTCATAAAAAAAGTTTGAATTTCTTGAAGGGGTTTGCAAGTAGTAAGACCATTTATAAAGATTATATCTGTAATTAGCCTCACATAAGGAGGCTTCTTCTGGTGCTTTTTCACTGAACTGCTAATGAAATACTTTAAAAATGTGTTTAAGTTTGAGATTTTTCCAATAAAGAAAATCTTTCAGTAAAGAAAATGTGTGTGACAGCTACATGGGTAAATATTTTGGGAATACTTTATATTGATTGATGCATAGTTTATTCCTTCCTGATTGATGACGATCACTGTACTTCAAATATTTGACTGAATGGAAATCATTTGAGTAAATCATTCTTACAGGGTATACACATTAAAAAAATGCCTTTATATTATTAAGGGAATCATTTAAAGCCATTGTAAGGATTGCAGTCAGTACTGCCTGCTGAATAACCACAGCTTTCCTCTGATAAAGGCTAATAATCACCAGCAAAAATACTATTTGACAGATTAACGTTTATTGATCTCACAAAAAGTTACTGCCTTTTGTGCTAAATACCAGCTCTAATATAATCGAATCTGAGAAATCATCTTTGTTCCATTCTACACCCATAGCCCATATATCCTAAAATAAAACTCACTCATGTTGAAGTGAATTCTTACTGTGCTATTGGGAGAATTCTTTGCTGATCAAATTTTTTAGTATTTTATTTTTTGTCAAAAGAATTAAATTAGTAATAGTCCCATTTACAAAATGCGATGGGTAAACTCTCTTAGTTATTATTATTAACATTTTTAGAAAAGAATTAAAGGTTGAACTTAGTTAAATAATTGTTTTCCAAATGGAATTTTTCAATGTACATATACCTTTAAATGTTGAAAATCTAACTGTGCTTTCTAACTTTGATTATTAATAGATGAAAATTTGTATTTTCCAAAAACACAAAGCAAAACTTGTATATGTAACAGTTTCCTCTAAAGATTCAAATTAGCAAACTTCTAATTGTTTAGAAAATCACAAAAAATTATGTTCCATAACCTCTTGGGGGTGGAATTTATTTATTTATTTTTTAAGTTATCAAGTACATACAGCTATAAAATGAATCTAAATCTAAACTGAAACAAAAGTCCTGCTATATTAATAACATGTTCTGATTTTTAAACATTTTATGTTGATTAGTTTTTTCGGTTTATACAATTAAAGGTGATATCACATTTATTTGGATGGTAATTCTAGTGAAGTTTCCAGAAACTATAAACTTACACATGCGTTAGTGGTATTTCTTTGGAATGAAGCTAAAATGTTAAATATTTTGATCTTTATTAGAGGGGTTTATATAAAATTATAGCAATAAAAAGTATATTATAGTACAATTAAGTATAGCACAATAGATATATCTTCATAATTATTTTAAAAATTTTCTCTTAAAGTAAATATGACCAATATATTTTACAAAGAAAATCAAGATTGTTATAATGCCTGTGATATTAGAAATTCCTGTTACAAGATTAGTCACAACTGCAATAATATTATGAGTTATTTGGTTTATTTTAAATATATGTTAAAACTATGCATGAGGGGCTTCCCTGGTGGCACAGTAGTTAAGAATCCACCTGCCAATGCAGGGGGCACAGGTTCGAGCCCTGGTCTGGGAAAATCCCACATGCCACGGAGCAACTAAGCCCGTGTGCCACAACTACTGAAACCCCCGTGCCTAGAGCACATGCTCCGCAACAAGAGAAGCCACTTCAGTGAGAAGCCCGCGCACCGCAATGAAGAGTAGCCCCCGCTCCCCACACGCAGGAGCGAAGACCCAACGCAGCCAAAACTAACTAACTAAATAAATAAAATTAAAAATATATATATATGAGCTGCAATGATTGTATCATGTTCATTATATGTTCATTTTCCTTAAAGAGGTTCTCCAAAAATGTTAAGGAGAAATTAATAACAATATTTATATTAATAACTAACTCTAATTGTAATATTAATTATAAGGATAGATACATTCTTTTGTTCCAAGTATAACAAATTCTAAATACTTTTTGAGATAGTAACATATGAATAGTCAAATTAAATTATATAGAAAATAAATAGTGATTACCAGGTTATTTATGATTCGTGGACATACTGAGATACAAAATGAATTTGTTTTAGAGAGACCATCATAATTTTAAAAGTGCTTTTTATATGCATTTAATTTGGATTAATAAAAATTCCTTACTAAGTATGTATATGTTTCTCTCTAGAATATATTTTTAATTTTTCCAAGCTTGAGAATTGGATGGTTTGGAAACTGTTAATCTGTGATATGCCACCTGCCCTATTTACATTTTTAGCAGTTGAGTATTTGTTGACTAAACCCAAAGACAGCTACATGTTTTGCTGTTACCAGATGGATGAGATAGAATACCATGCATAACTTTACATTTATCTTCTTTGAGTGTCACCTTATTTGCATACCAATTAAAATAATATCTGTATTAAAATGGATAATGAAAGTTATCAAATTTACATGATGTGACTGCAGTTTGTGAAATTTCCAGTAGATGCCCCCAGAGACCAGTCAACTCATTGGAAATCCTTTAAATTTAAAAAGAGCCTTTTCTGTATTGAAACTTTTTTTCTTGCTCTATTTTGAAGTACATAGAAAATAAATTAAAAGTTCTAAAAATCTCGACTCCAATGGTTTATTACACAAAAATATGTATGAATGATAGTAGTGTATTCTTAATCCATATCAATCAATTGTTAAAAACCTATCTTAATCCATATCAATCAATTGTTAAAAACCTAAGTGTGTAATATTAAGAAAAACGCTTTCAGTTTTCATTGTAAAAGCATTCTATATCCTTTTAAAGTAAAATCATTTCAAACATAGTTAATTTTTTTCTTTCTAATTCCTCTCTCTTTATGTATTTATGAGGCTAAAGAAATGCTATGTCCTTGTTTTAGCTTTTTAGGAAAGAAAAGTATCCTTTTCATACACACAAAAAAACTATGAAACATATCCACACGACATATGAGTTTTATCAGTATGTGTGTGTGTCAAGAAATGGATTTTTTCTCCTTCAAATTATACAAAACATCTACCTACACTGAAAAGTATGAGTAAGAATAGAGATTCACTTTATTCCATGGAAATTATATTAACTGAAGCTATTTAAGTATTAATTTAAGAGTCAATGTAATTATCCCGTGGGTGATTCCAATAACATTTATCCCTGCAATATGAATGTAAGACTGTTGTTACTGACACATAGGTAACCCACTAGTGACTTATAAATATTAACTTAATGGAATAAAAGTATTATCCTGGCTTTTGATTAGATATAACATATCTTTTGAGTTTATCTTTGTCAGATTAAATAAAAGTTTTATGATCTTGTTTTAAAGTATTGAGCTTATTGAACTGCTTTTGAAATATTTTACTGAATGTGCAGCTTCACCTTGATACAGTATTTCAGTTTGACTTATGAAAAAATATGTTAAATATATTAATCATATATTAGAATAGTTGATAATGCATTTTAATTTTGAAAGTCCATGTAATAACTAGTATAAATACCTAAGTACAAAGAGAATAAGATAGATTGACATATCTATTCATTTATGTTTTTCATATTCGTACAATTTTATCCTTTTTTATGTTTGTTTTATGTTTGCCAGTGTTTTCCTCATTAGACTTTACATGCTTGTGTGGGAATCACATCTATTTAATTTGCTTTGCATGGATGATACTGGTTGTCTGCTCCGTCATTTTAAGGAAGGGGATTCTCTGAGTCACAAAATAACACTAGTCTCTTTCCCCAATCCAGCGCAAATGTGGATTAACATGGATAAAGAAAATGGCTTTCTTTTTTTTCTTTTTGATTGAAGTGTAGTTGATTTACAATGTTGTGTTAGTTTCAGATGTACAACAAAGTGATTCAGTTATATATATATGTATATTACAAAATATTGAGTATAGTTCCTTGTGTTATACAGTAAGTCCTTTTTGTTTATCTATTTTATATATAGTAGTGTGTATATGTTACTCCCAAGAAAGATAATGGCTTTCTAATTGGAGAGTGACATCATACTTGTATAATGATGTCAAATTTCTAAACAATCAATACAAGTAAACCCAAAAAACGTGTGCAGGATGAGGAGGAGACGAATACTTAACAATATTTGATATAATAGGAGGCAATGTGGTAAAGAGAAAAAATTCAGAATTTGGAATCAGAGAAACCTGGGTGTGAAACCCACCTCTGCCACTTATTAGCTTATATGATTTTGGGTAAGTCACAGCCTCATTGAAGATGGTTTCTTTATCTGTAAAAATGGAAGTAGTATTTGTAGAGTTATTGTGTGATTTAGAAATGATGTCTGACACATCATAGGTGCTCTATAAATAGTAGCTATTCAAAATGGTTTAAGGTAGAATTTAAAAATGATATAATATCTCCTCCGTGGCTGTTTTAATAGAAAGTTCCCCCTTTCCCAGCATCTCCACACATTCAGCTGCTATGGAGTTATGTCAGATTGTTCAGATTTACTTTATTCCAGTATACAGACATTTTTAACTTAGAATTTTTGGGGAAATTTGGACATAAATTCAAAGTATTTAGAATCTCTATTGAATAATTCCTTACATAGTAATAAAAATCCATATGAAATGCATGACCACTTAATTCCATTCTTAAAACCATTCTTCTCCAGCTACATCCCTTAGCCTGGTAAAGCCTTAGGTATCTGCAGTGGCAAAGATCTTCCTTAGGATATAAATTTCTAGATATTCAGCATATCTGTGAATGTCACAACTTCTCCTTCTATGAATGGCCTCTTTTCTGTCAGGAGAACTCTCCTCAAACTCCATGATATCAAATCTCTCCAGAAATTTTACTAGAATTCTTAGCTTCCACCCAGTATAGTGACTTCAGGTCAAGGAGATTTTTCTTCTTCTGATACTTAAAGAGAGCATGTTTTAATTTAGATAAGTATTTGTTTTAATATGTAAATAAAACCAAAGACTAATAACTTCATGTCCAAATGAAATAAATAAAATAATGAATTTGGATTCTCTTTGCGTTTTTTAAAAATTCCTTTTTGTAAAGCAAGTAAACTTTGGGCTGTGATTCTCTGTTATGAAATATAAAGCCTGAGAAATTCACATATAATGGTAGAAATTGACATATAATTTTATAAATATTTTCAGATAGCAAATTTAAAAAATGAAAATTATTCTGGCTAAAAGAAATGATATTCATTAACTATGAAGGTTGAAATAGGAACCCATTTAGTAAAACACTAATTGCTCTTTCTGGCTCTCAAATATTAGTAATGAGGCTTAAATAATACCATACGTACATAGGTGTGTGCACACAAAACTGTGTATAAAATAGAGATGATATCAGCATAGTTATATAGGCATTTTAAATACATCTCTATTTGAAATCTCTTTTGCAAAGAATGGTCTTTTTAAAAAATTTACTAGAAATTTTAAAAATTGATATTAATTATATATCATGGATGTTTTGAGGCTGAAAGATGTCTTGGGTACCAAGACAATCCCTTCTGAATCAGTTCGTATTCTTTGGTCACAGGCAGCAGAAACTGATTCTGACCAAATAAAATGGAAATGATTTTCTTAGAAAGATATTTGGTAACTAGCTGAATTTAGGGGAGAACCCGGCCCAAAAGAAAAGGAAAAGACATGGGACCCTTGAATGGGTCTAGGTAGTAAGAACTACTTGCAACTCTTGTCAGGATGTCACTGCCAGGTTGACTGAGCTCCAGAAACCTTCGACATCTTTGTGTTTCTTGCCTCAAGATTCAAAATCCTGAGAGAGAGGCCAATGGCTTAATTTGGGTCACTGATCCACCCCTTGGTTAGGGAGTCTTTGAAATCAAGCCCCACCAAGATGATACGTGATGTGCCATTTCCAAAAATACTTTGGAGTACTGCCGTCTGTGGACATGAAACTAGATGCTGGGTGGACCAAATCCAGCCAAAGCACCCTCGTCTTCCAGGTGAGGGAAATAAGGCCCAGGGAATGATGTTCTGCATTTCTGTCCCTGCTGGGATTAGAACTGAGATGGCCTCCTGACATGTACTTATTCTCATTGTTTAAATCAACGTTCTAATTTTTATTTATTTATAATTTTTTTGCCCCAGTATGTTTTCTTCACTCACAGGAAAACATGCTGGCAGCCAAGGCATAGACATACAAAGGTGGCAGTGCTTGTTGTTTTTTAATTGAAGTAGAGTTGATTTACAATGTTGTGTTAGTTTCAGGTATACAGCAAAGCGATTCAGTTATATATACATGTATATATAGATATATATGTATACATATAGATATTCTTTTCCAGATTCTTTTCCATTATAGGTTATCACAAGATATTGAATACAGTTCCCCATGCTATACAGTAGGTCCCTGTTGCTTATCAATTTTATACACAGCAGTGTGTATCTGTTAATCCCAAACTCCTAATTTGTCCCTTTCCCCACCTTCCCCCTTTGGTAACCATAAGCTTGTTCTCTGTGTGGCAGTGCTTGTTTGAGGCAAGGTAGGTTGGATATTAATTATTGTCCCCCCTTGTCCCCTCAAACCTCCTTACCATCCCTCATACTGCCCTTTTGGGTACCATCTGGATGTCCCCTTCAGTCTCCTCAAACTCAAGTTATCTGAACCCAGACTTATTATCTTTCCCCAAACCTGTTCATTCTTTTGTGTTCCCCTCTTTAGCAAATTACCAAATACCCACACGCGACTCCTGGCTGTCACCCTAGCTCTTCTCTTTCCATCAGCCCCAACATCCAGTCAGTCACTAAGTAATCGGTATTTTTATCTCCTAAATATGTATTGAATCCACCTACTTCTATTTATCCCCCTGCCTTACTTCAGTTCAACCCCCGTGGCCTCTCCTTTGCATGAACACCAGAATCTCCCGTTTCTTCTCCCCGCTCCTGGTTCTGTTCTCTTGGATCTGGTGTGAATTTCAGAGTCAACAAGCTCAAGCATGCTAAATTGAAAGTCTTTATTTTTTTATGACTTAATTTTAATTCCTGGCCCTAAGCCTTGATCCTCCCTAGTGTAAAATTCCAATCTCATCCCTCGTAGGTAAAGTCAGTCCAATTCAGTGATTTCTCAGGTTATTCAGATTCTAACACTCCTTCCCCTCACCCTGTTTTCCCACGTAGAAGCAACACAGCATGAGTGCAGGGTAGAGGGAAATAGGGTTACTAGGTTTAGCAAATAAAAATACAACATACACTTCAATTTGAGTTTCAAAAAAAACAAATATTTTTGGTGTAAGTATTCCCATGCAATATTTGGGGCATACTAATACTAAGAAAAAATCATTCGTTGTTTCTGTGATATTCAAATTTAACTGGGCATCCTGCCCAACTTTCTCTGGCAAACTTCAGAGTGGAAGTTTGTCAGCATTTACTCCCAGGTCTTGATCTAGGACCTTGTGATAGACATTGAACTTGCCTCCCTGGTATCCATTTCTCCCTCTTTGCTAACATAGCTCCAATTTCACTTGGGGGCAGCAATGTGCCCCAAAACAGGCAGGATATTTGTTTTTCTAGCCTCCTGCAGCCAGGGATGGCCACGTGACACAGTTCTCACCCATGGAACCAAAGTGGAACTCCAACAGAAGTTGCAGGAATGCTTTTGTTTTCCCCAATAATAGAGAAAGACACAGCTGATGTCACCGAACTCTCCCCTTTCTTCTTGCCTTGAAGGTGGACATGATGTCTGGAGCTGGGGCAGCCCTCCAGTGACCAGTGAGGGGAAGGATAAAATAATCCCAGAGGCATGGGCTTTGAACTTGCCAGGCCATGGAACCAAGACCAGCAGCTGCCTACCTTTAGGTGTCTTGTGCTGTGAGAAATAGAAACGTCTAGTTCTGAAGGCACTGAGAGCCGAGTTTTCTCTTACTTGGAGTTGAATGCGTTCTTAACCTATGGGATGCTGTCCAGGGGTCCGTCACTGATGTACTCGATTCATCCTTTTCTGTCAGCTCTGGAAATATGCTGACCTGACTCTTTCAGTAGCTCCGCAGTGCTGCTTATCCGCAGAGTTACAGCTGTGTCCCCCTTCAGTCCCCAGTCCCCAGCGCATCTGACAGCCTTTTAGCACACATCCCCTTGCTGTGGCCAGCAACATTGTGTTAAACATACCAGCCCTCTCTTCCCATTAACTTTTTTTTTTTTTATCCTGGGTATTTTCCAAATATTTTGAATTTATTTTTTTATTTTTATTTTTTTTTAAGTGTAAAAGAATTTCATTATTGTGCTCATTCATATTTTTACCCAGTCTTCCCATTAACTTTTATGTCACACACTCGGAGCCCGCTAGACAATTACGGTGTTCGGCCCGTACCATCCAGGGGCTATGGGACATTGTGTGGGCTGGTTCCGGTCCTCTTCTGCTGAGAAAGTCTCTGCACTGACTTTTGCTGCCTTTCCATGCCCTTGTGTAGGGGCAGGGGTGTGGGGGTAGGGGAGAGAGGACCTGGCCCTTCTCAGCATCTCACTGTTTCCTTCTCCACACTCTCGGCTAGAGGGCAGAAACAAAAATCTGTGATAGCTTCTGTCCTTTCCGTTTCAAATATTTTTGGTCATCATTTTGACAAGATGGTGGTTTGTGACTTTTTGGCCTGGGACTGTGGTTTCCGTACTCTCTTTGTGGACTAGTTCTATAACAATAGGTGGCTTGTACTGGCCACCGGGTGCAGGAGGGTTGCAGTTCAGCTGGGACATTCCTTCCAGATGATTTTTCTAAAAGGCAATCTCTTTGACTCATTTCCCTGACCCAAACCCTTCTACGGCTCTATCCCACTCTTAGCTTGGAGTCCAAACTTCTTACCATGGCTTTGAGGTGTCCATGATCTGGGTCTTTCCCCCCCCCTTTTTTTTTTTTTTCACTTCCCTCTCCCCACTCCCTTCCTCACTGTATGTATTTTGTTCTAGACCTAAGCTGATCCCCTGAGTAAAAAATTATTGGCGATGGGAGCTGGGCATTTTTGTTTCATTTGTTTTTAAAACTCTGTAGGGTGAGTCTATCGCAGGACTTCATGTTTCTCAGAGCATCTTCACATACTTAATTTTGCTTGGTTCTTAGAAGAATCCTGTGATGTAGGTAGGGCATAGATTAATACAGATTAATATACACATGTCACAGATGAGAAGAAATGAAGTCCAGAGAGGTTAGAAAGAGCTGACCTCAACCTCAGGTGTTCTAATTCCAGACTGTCTCCACTCCACACTGAAATGCTTATTGATAGTAGTAGCACATCAAGTCAGTTCTAAATATTTAATTGTCTCCTATTTAAAAAAAATGTAAAATAATTAGTATAAAGCTATATCATTAGGCCTCTTGCTAAGTATAATAATAGCCACCACACAGCTGTTATTCCATAACCATTTTATTTCCTATATAGCAATTTTCATCATCTGAAATTATTTATGATTTGTTTGCTTGTTTGTTGGTTGTGTTCTCCCATTAGAATATACCCTTCACAAGGGCATTGAATCTATTTGGTCTAGAACAATGCCTGGCACTTAGCAGGAAGCTCAATAGCTATTTGTTGAATAAATAAATGGACTATTCAATTGTCATTTCATCTCCTTGCATATGATTTATTATTGTTAGAAGTGAAATAGTAATATAACAAATCATTAAGTTCGTCCTAACTGAAAATAATTTTTAAAATATATTTAGCAAGAGATTTCAATAAACATTTTCTGCATAAATGAATTAATGAATGAATGAACCTCCATAACATACAGTGAAACCACTTAATAGAGCTTTGTTTTGATATTCGACAACACATTTGAATTTTGCTTGCCTTACTGTTTTTTTGTTTTGTTTTGGTGGGTGGCTAATGTATTAAGTATTTTTGGATACTGTCAGTTGCTATGGCCTGAATGTTGTGTTCCCTAAAATTCATATACTGAAATCCTAATCCCCAAAGCTGTAGGTCACTGGGGCTCTTAGAAGGTGATTAGGTCAGGAGGGTGGGGCGCTCATGAATGGGATTAGTGCTCTTATAAAAGAGGTTCCAGATTATTCCCTAGCTCCTTATACTATGTGAGGATATGACTAGAAAATGCTGGCTGTGAACCAGGAAGAGGGCCCTCACCAGAAGGTGACCTTCCTGGAGCCTTGATCTTGGATTTCCAGCCTGCAGAACTCTGAGCAATAAATTTCAGTTGTTTATAAGCTACTCAGTCAGGGGTATTTTGTTATATCAGCCCAAATAGACTAAAACATCAGTCAGCTAGCTTATTTGTCCTTATCAAAGGGAGCTCAGCTCTGGAACTGATATATTTATAATGTAATTTCACTAAAATTACTGTATTTAGATAGCTCCTGGCATCTTTCATTAAACTGAAGTTGTTCAGTTATAAGTGTTTGAGGTCAAGATTGTTTTCAGCGCTTCCACTGAGGGACAAAAAAGCAGCATGATTCAACCTTTAATTATTATAGGATCAAAACACTGCACAGATTTAAAGGATTAAAATAACGTGTTCAGTGTTCTGATTCTTATTCCCAGTTACCGGAACTCATACAAGAAGAACATCTGTGTGGACATGCTGCGAGATGGTTATCATAAGTCTTTTACTGAGCTCTTTGCTCTGATGGAGAAGTGGGATGCCCTGAGGGAGGCTGCAAAAGTAAGGTCCCTCTTCTGGCTGCAGAGACCCCTGGAAGAGCAGCCTGACAAGCTGGATCACTTCTACTACTACCTGACCAGGGCCGAAGCAGCTGAAAGGAAAGGTGAGTGGAAGGATTTGGGGAAGCAGCACTGCAGAAGACAGAACAGTGAGCGCCTGAGGGAAGGTTCCAAATTGTTTCAAGTATGAATTTAAAACATTGAGACACCTTAGCACAATTCAACCTAGTCAGCTAAGCATCTTAATGGAATAAATGGTAGAGGACGCTGAATCACAAGGCTGCCCAGACACACGGCCATCCTGGTGATGTCACTCTAAGCCAGGGAAGACAATGAATAGCACCTAATAACATCTCCAGGGCTTTCCAATGTATTAAAATCTTTGGTATCATTAATTATACATCGTTCCATAGTTTTTTTTATATATAATCTGAATATTGACTTTCACTGAGGAGACACTTTCAGAGTACTATAACTTGACAATTATACTTATTTTCTTGTATTTGTATAATGTAATTTAAAGATTTTATCCATAAGTTCTATAGATTTCTATCAGAGAATTTTTATTAGTGAATAGTGAGGAGACATAAAAAGCCTGCAATTTACAATTATGAATAAAATTGTTAATTTTATATTTTCCATCACATCATCTCTAATAAATTCCTTTTTTTTTTTTTTTGGTATCCTAAAATTTTCCAGAAAGTCTATATGCTTCAAGTATTGAAGAAAATATTTTAGTCTCTACTATAATTATACCAATATTGTTGTCATAAGTATTTCTTATTTACATATTCATAATTGGTCATTTTATATAATCAAAGAAAGGAAATCCCAAAAGTTGGCTTATAAATTTGGTGTTTTCACCAAACAAATCCAAACAAATCCTTTTGTTCAACTTTTTGTGTGAAAACACCATAGGACTCAAAAAGAGAAGCTCAAGTCCCAACATGACGATGTCTGTACTTCCTTTCAGGCCTTTCTATGGGAAAATAGAGTATTAGACAATGTTTTGTTACCCAGTGCTACAATGTGGAAAATTGATAGGGACATAGAAACAGCATCAGAGGGGTAGCAGAAGTCTTTTAGCCTCTATAGTGGAGTCAATATACATATTTCCTATCTGGTTGTGACCTGACTTACAAATATGAGATATACAAAAGTCCTAACAACACCACATGTGAACTAGAGTGCGTGTGTGTGTGTGTGTGTGTGTGTGTGTGTGTAGACAAGAGGTGAATATTTGATTATTTGTATAATGAAAAGTATTTAACTGCAGAATTGACTTTAAAAATAGAGTCCTTTGGTGAATTTTAAAATGTGATTTACATATAATTTCTCAAGAAATTAACTGTTTAACATTTTAAAATGCTATTGTAAGAAAACCTACATTCTAGTGTCAGCCCCAAATTCTGAAATGATATTTTTACTGAAAATAGAATTGATCCAGATAAAATTTGCTCATAGTCATTTTCTAAGGTGAATTAATCACATTCACTAAATGTTTTAAATAGAAGCATTCATTTTAGTAGCATAAATATGAGCCAAACACATCACTAGTCATAAAGTGTCATAAATATGAGAAACTTGTCATAAAGCATTTTGTAATTGTAAAGAAACTAAATGTTAAATAGTCTGTTTGAAGGTAGAAAACTTTAATTTGTAATCTTTTATTAAAGAAAAGTAAATATACATATAAATTAAAATTATTCTCCAATTCCAAAAATTTAAAAAGTCCAAACTTTACAATAGCCAATGTCTTATACACATGGTACAAGTAATGAAATATTTTCTGTACTGAGTGGTTTATCATATATTCATGGTAACTAAGGTTACATTTGTTAAATGGAACAAAATCACCTCTTGCTCAGAACAACTCTTCTGTAGGGTAATCGACTTCAAAATGCAGTGGCTTTTGCCTGGTTAAAATACAGAAAGTTAATATTATTGCAAAAAATTATTGGAAATACTTCAGTTGAAGGACATGTAAATATTTGTATGCTCTTTTTTAAAAATGTGTGTAATTTTTTCACATTTAACACATGAACTTCATAGGAGAAAAATTGTGATTGAGTTAAGAATGTCCCAGAAAATGGTATAAGGGATATGCACAGAAACTCTTATTAACTTGAATTAATTTTAAATCTTAAAACCCATACACACACACACACACACACACACGCAATCTAGAATACAGAATCTCTTAATAATAGTGCCTCGAAGATTTCACCCCATATGGTTGTGGAATCTGAGACAATTATCTTGAAGCAGCATATCTCTGAGTATTCTCATTGCTTTTCACTGGAAAGACCATCACTCTAGGGTCACAGTGAAGTCCATGTAATCAAAGCTGTGGCACTAACAATAGTCATCTCAGGTCAGTTCTGTCCCTTGAGACTTGGCAGAGCAGGAACCTAGAGTTATTTAAATTACTTTTCAAAATAGCACTTTCTGTTTTATAGCAAAGAAGTGTTTAAAGTAAGCCAGTCATTTCTTTTTGGATTATTTTCTATTTGTTAAAGTGTTTCTTTGTCCCTGATAGCATTTCTTATATTTCCCATTGTTGTGAATCATCTCTGTACCATCTGTAACATTATGATTAGGGCCTTGTGCCCCATGGGGCTGGGGAAGAGATGGCAATAATGGTAATGGGTAGCCAAATCAATAGATAATTCAAACACGATTTACACTTGACTTTAAATTATTGTTAAGGGTTAAGCAGCAATTTTCTTTTCTAATAACATTATTTAAGATACCCAAAGTATGTTCTACCCAAGCAGAGTCCCACAAGATGTTTATACAGTTTATGTAAAGCAAAACAAAAGTAATTGTCTGGTGAAATAAGTTTGAGAAACAACCAGGTGAATTAACATATACATTAAGCAGGTTGGTTTATTGCAGGACTTATCAGAGCCTTTAACATGCTCATGTATATTGTGTGGTTCACTGAAAGAGGGAAATTAGCAGGAGCATTTTCCAAATTTATTTCATCATGATATCTTTTTAGGTAGCATAATGAATATTGGTCTAAATAATAAATCAACAATAAAATTGATTTTCATCTTATAAATATACCTGCTGACAATTCAAGGAAGTGTTCCGCAAGCAAGGAGAAAAGGCTGTTTAGAACGTAAAGGGTACAGACCATATATTTGGATTATCCAAAGATTCAAAACTTGGATATAGTCCTTTATACTTAATACTCTGAAAAACACTCAATTTTTCCATAGAAAAATAGCTTAGCTGACAAGTAGCCTTTAAATATGTAATCTAAATAGCTTATATAACTCATTCTAAACAAAACCAAAAACTTCGTTTATGAAATGTTGGAAATGTTTTTCTATTAAGGTTTAATTACTGAAAAAAGGAAAAATTATTTCAGGATTGCATATATTTTTAAAAAGCTCTTCATGTAACTTTTTAAAACGGAAGATATGAAATGTTTTATTTACAGGTTTTAAAAAACAGCAACCCTCTAATCATTAAATATGAGAAAGAATATAAAATGCTACAAAACATATTTTAGTGCTCTATTCATATTAGGCAGAAGGTTCAGAATGGAAAGATAAAGCATAGGAGAAGTCAGTTCTGAAATGAGAGTATTCATTTTAAGTAAATAGCTCAGGGTACCCTCTACTTTTCACCTAAGCTATTGCCTATTGTGAATAACCTTAAAAAGCAGAATGGTCTCCAGAATCCCCAGTGCTTTCAAAAATGGGAGATAGGGAGAACTGTTTTTTAACTTTAATTTTTAGGTCTAAAACTTATTTTGAAATAAATCTTCATTTCCTATGGAATTATGAAGCAGTGTGTGTAAAAACATGACATAGGTTTTAGAAATTTCTTTGGAAACATTGGAGTGACTTATGTACAGTTTTTGAAAGTTAATTTTTGTTGTAATCAGCCTAATGTCATTTTTTCTGAGCCTTTTGATTTTAATCTTATAGGAGTATCAGTGGGCAATATACAAATGCTTTTCATAATTGTAATTCTTTCAGGAGTATATAGGTTGACTCTTCTGATAGTAGTGAACAATTAATATCAGTTAATTCCAATAGATAATGATTGTTGTTAAAAATCCTTGGAAGGGTAATCCAGAGGCTACCACATATTTACTACTGTGCTTTAAGCGCAAATGCAAAGAAACATAAAGAAAGATAATGAATTTGTTCATATCCACAAATAGAATGAAATTTACGAGAGTGAGGCACAATTTAACACAAACATTTTTGTTTAAGTTTATGACTGATTGCAGTGGAGTTTATAAGACTGATTCACAGTTTATTAATATACTTTTTTTGTGTACAAATAGGTCAAATGCCACTTTGGGAAAAAAAAAGAGGGGGTTAATAAACTGACAACTAATAAACTAGTAACTGAGTGAGAGGGATGACTAATATTAATGCATTTTCAGCAGAAAAAAATACTCATAGAAAAGATAAGCATAGAAATCGACTTTTTCTTAACATTGTTGGTAACTTGTATTGTCAGAAACAGCACTAGAAAGTATAAGGAGGTTATGTGGTCATTGTGATCATCATTTCTTCTACCTATAAGCTGCATGCTTGCCTTTTCTTCTGGGTGAAAATACCTTGCTATTTTCAGATTCCATCTGCTTTCTTCATTCATCTTTTTGCCATGGTTAACAAACATTGCTTTCTCTGGAATCTCTAAATACTTTGCATATCTTCAATGGGAAAAGTACTTGCTGATACCACAAACTCATTTCTTCCAAAAGAACTGAGCACATTGCTGGTAGATATTATTCTGTTTTTTTGTGTTATATAAAGACTCCTGTTTCAACCAAAGAGTATGTTAATTTCTAACAGGGTCTAAGCTCTCCGAAAGAATTTTGTTGTTTTTCTTGTGTGCACATCCTTTAATTAATGTAACTATTTAAATAGTTAAAACATTAATTTTTGCATTTCCATTTTTTAAATGGTTAATCATGCTTTTAAGGAAAAATAGAAGATAAATGTCACTATATTGGTTTGCCATTTGAAGGGATGTGCCTTGAGACATCTTTCTAATGCATTTTATGATGTTTTTCTCTCTTTGAAGAATACTTTGAAGAGGTCTATAATAACTTGTATGCTCTGGCCTGTTACTTCAATAATTCTGAAGACAAGTGGGTAAGGAACCACTTCTATGAACGATGTTTTAAGATTGCTCAACTCATCAAAATTGACGGTGGGAAGAAGGAAGCCGAGGCGCACGCACACATGGGGCTGCTCTTCGAGGAGGATGGTGAGTGGCCGTTTGTCAGTCTGCTGCGGGGGCTTTGAAGCATCCCAAGTCCAGGCAAGCAGAAAGCACATGGGGGTGGAGAAAAAGACCTGACTCTGGGTAGAAGAGTGTGAGTTACTGGGATTAAAAAGCAAAAGGGTGAGACTTTGGACTCACCGTCCATATTGCTACAGTCACACCTCTGCTGAGTGCTCAGCCTAGAGCTCCCAGCAGCGTCACCACGGAGAGAAAGCACCTTCCTCCAGGCCTCCACGCACATCCTTCGTCCACATATGTGCTGCACTGTTTTGAAATGCTTTTCCTTTCTTACAGACCTGCTCGTTCATTTTAACTTGATTTCTCATGTATGAAAATGGGAAAAAGGAAAGGCACACTTTGTGATTTTCCTAGCATCCCAAGTCCCATATATATAACCTATATAACTCGGGTACCACCCCGTTGTGATTTTTTTAATAATTTCTGAAGGAAATGTTCCTTTAAAAATAATGTCATTCTTAATAATGTTATCTTAAGACAAGCCAAAGTCTGAAAGGACAACAAAAATTTATCAGAAACATATTTTATTTGGTGGTTTAATAAGGATTGCAAACAGAAAGTTAAGAATTAAATTTATTTATAGAAGGATAGTGGGTAGATAGTATGCAAATAAAATATGTGGGAAGATGAAAATATTTGCTCAGAAATAATTCTGTTTTCTTCCCTCAGAACACTGTCTCATTTTCCACAAGAGTTTTGACTTTGGCATAAGAGTTAAATTAGAAAATATTTATTATCTTGTGGCTAGAACTGCGTAGGGCTTTGAGAAGGGAGGGGAAAAGGTTTTTGTGCTTCAGGAAATTGCACATTGTAATCTACAGCATGGTCGGTGCTGGAACGTGGCTGATTGTCAGGGGCTTTCTTGAGTGATAGGTATGGGGAAGAACAGAACAATTCAAAGAAGTGAGAGATCATACAAACTGGATCCAAGGAAGACATGATGGAGTCAGAACGGACTGGTGGGGGATCTGGAAGATGGGTGGACTTTAGGCGGGTAAAGAAACAGGAATATATTCTGTAAGAGGGAACTACATACTAAAGCATAATTGGAGACACTGATAAGAGGAGCGACCTGGTTAAAGTGGAAAGTGTATTTCTGAGCAGTGATGGGAACTGAGTATGGAAAGGCAAACTAGGAGCATGCCAGCGTTCAGAGTTTGGACTGAACCAAACTCTATAGAGTTTGGGCTATACCTTCAGGCTAAGGAAAGGAGTATGATGGAAGTCTGGCTGTGATACACCCTGTGGGAAGAGGAATAAGAGAAAGGGGGGATGGTTAGGAAGCTGCCCCACTAATTCAACCCTGAAGAAACAATCCAAAAATATTTAAGAGAATGTGTTTAAGCATATCCATGGCAGTACAGTTTATGATGTCTCAAAACAGGGGATTAGCAGCATTAAACAACACCCATGCCACAGAGTTCTGTGCAGTCATGAAATTACAAACTAGAGCCAAATTCATTCATTCAACAAATATTTGTTTAGAACCTAGTGCCTCGGGATAAAACAGTAAACAAGACAGACAAAATCTTTGCCCTCCTGGCACTAACATTCTACTGGGAAAAAGAGGCCTTAACCACTCATGGCTATATAACATATGAAATACTGGTACATGCTGTGATGAAAAGTGAAACAAGGCAAAGGGATAGATAGTGGTTGCTACTTTACATAAGGTGTTCACCTTTTAGAAGGTGAGGCATGAATAAAGTGAGGGAGTAAGGCTTATGAGAATCTGGAGGAAGAGGTTTTTAGAGAGAGGACATGGGAAGTGCAAAGGCCCTGAGGCAAGTGCATGCTGAGCACTGTCTGGGGCCCAGTGAGGAAGGCTGGGAGTAGAAGGAAAGGAGCTAAGTTTAGACCAGGAGGCTTGGGATCACACTGGGGCTTGTAGGACAAGCTGAGGACTTTGGATTTTATTCTAAATTGTATAGGAAATCTCAAATGTATATTAATTTGAGAAAATGCTCATGATACATTAAATAGAAAACAAGATTCAAAACACAATGTAAAATATCATTATATTTGGTATGTATCATATACCAATGTGTTAACAGCGGTTGTTTTTGAATGTGGAACTGCAGGTGATTATAAAATTGTGTACTGAAGGGTTATTACTTACTATAATTGAGAAGTTACCTGTTAAAACTCTTAGCCTATTGTTAAAAGTAGAGTTTAGTGTTTCAATTTGTAAAAATGGAATAGATTCTTGCTTAAGTAAAATTCAAAGTAAAACCTTTGCTTAAGCTTTTTAAAATTATTATTCTCATTTCATCAGTGATGTAAATACTTTTTTTAAGCTTTTAGAAATTATTAACTTCATTTTGAATGATGAGGATGCTGTGGCACAAAGAAATTAAGCTGGTTAGTGGTGGGGCTAGTGTTAAGTCAGCTGGATTCAGAGCCTGTGCTAGCAGCCATTGCTCTATGCAGACCAAGAATTGCTTTACTTTCATGATGTGCTAATGATGAAAATTCCTGAAAATTATACACTGAGGTATAGTTTAGCACTTTTTTGTTCTCTACTATAGGAACATCCCTCAGTTGAAAAGAATAAGAATTGTTTTCAGTCTTATTTTGTTTTTATAATTGGAAGCATCAATTTCTCCAATTATGAGAAATCAAATAATGGAACTGTCAATTACTGGCTCTGAAAAAAGAAGTCACAAAATAAATAAGAAATAATACATGAAAATGAGGGCTGAAGACGCCAGGGCTACATTGATGAAAATTTAAGAGTGGCCTCAGTGAGATTCAGATAGCTATCATAAACATATTCTGAATTTTCCTATAAATTTTATTTCTGACTTTTAAATTTGGTTTGATTTTTTTGAAAATTTATTGCAGTAAAAAACGTATAACAGAATTTACCATCTTAACTATGTGTAAGTGTACAGTTCGGTAGTTTTGAGTACAATCGCTCTGTTCTGCAACTGGTCTCCAGAACTTTTTCATCTTGCAAAACTGGCACTCAATACTTGTTAAACTACAACTCCTGATTTCCCTCGCCTTCTGATTTTTTTTTAAATCTGTGAATGTATTTCTATTGGAGGATTTATTCATTGCTTCCTTTACTTATTTATTTATTCATTCATCTATCCATTCACTCATTCAACAAATATTGGAGCACTTACTAATGGCTACTAATACAATTAGTAACCATGGCACTGTATCATTTTAGTAGCTGAGAGTGAGGATGAGTTTGGGAAATGTGATCAGGGTGGGGCTGCTGTGAGATTGTCTTCATGGGTCAGTGGCTTGCTCACAGTTAGATGCCCCACCCCATAGCATGATAAAATGCACCCAAATTCCATAATACGTAGAATGTTTTGGCTATAAACCTATTTTTCAGTTAGATGGTGTTATTTTGTTTTGCAACCACTTTTTGAAAGATCTAAACTATTTTTCTATGGCCTTAATCAGTTCATTGGCCACAAGAACCATGCCTGTATTGTTTGATGGATAAAATGACTGAGTTGATGCTGATGGAAGTTCTAGAGATTGACTTTGAGTATCTGATGTACTTAGCAATGATGAAAATTATCTGTGCAGCTTCTGTAATCTGGGGTAGCATTTTTATGAGGAGGGTAAACTAGGACTACTTAAAATACGTGGCTAGAGTGCCGTGAGGGCTCACCTGAATATGGGGGTCCCCCTGAGGTGATGATGGTGTAGCTTCCGCATACCTGATCTGATTGGTCCAGACAAGCCCCACATATGGAGGCCCTGCAGCAACAGCTAGGCGGCAGCTGTGCTCAGGGGCAGGTGGCATCCTCCTGGTTCCAGGGGTGCCCATTCAGGTTAAAAAAGCAGGATACCAGCCGGCAGATGGCAAAGGGCAGGTTGTCAGGGCCCAGCAAAGCAGCTGTAGGCCAGGGCATGGCTCCAGCACCCTCAGGGAACTAGAGAGCAAATGAACATGAGCAGAGACCATGTCCCAGGGCACCTGGGTGCAGTCAGGGCCAATGTTCAGCCCACGAGCACACATGGGACCAGAGCCCCCTGGCCAGAGCTGAGCACAAGCTCTAGTTCCCACTGCTGCTGAAGATGGGGCTCTAGTATGCAATGTGGTCTGGCTTCTATTGGCTCAAGGGCTGGCAGTCTTATTCTTCAGGTGAAATATCTGCTGGGGTAGCAGGTGTGGAGTAGTTGTGGTCTGACAAATACTTGTAGCACATCAGTGGCTGTATCTGCTTTCAGAATTGTCACCTGTTTGGAAGGACAAATGGACAAGCGGTATTCACACCACGTCTGTGGAGTATTGGAGAAAGCTCTCAGACCCTGGACCTCAAAGAAATGTGCCCATACATTGTAGAGCAGCACACAGAGGTCTAGCAGGGCCAGTGTCAGAGCCTGGGAGAGAGAGGGTTTTTTAAGAGCCATGACTAGGGAAGCACCGACTTCCCCTCAGGTATGGTCTGTGGCCAAGGCAACAATAATAAGATGATGTGGCAGAACCTTAACTTCAATCCTCCTTGCCAGGTCAGTATTTAGTGGTTGAGTCAGGGGACTGGGGTCCAAGCCTTGCAGTTGCAGCTTTATTGGTGGGGAGCAAACCAGTGGCAGGGTTGATCAATCGGCATTCATAGTTGAGCAAGCACCAACACCTTTCACCTTCTCCCCTTCCATTGATTTAGGATCTGAGTCCAAGCCTTGCCTTTGACCAAATTAATGAACTTAGCACTGAGACTGGCTGGTTTCCACGGAGCCTTGTAGGAGGCAAGTCTGTTTTCTGCAGGGGCTAGCCTAGAGGATTAGTATCAGTCAGGGTAACCCTTGATTTCTGTCTAGCTTTTTGTTATGTCCCTTCTCCCCCCATTCACATAGGGGTGGCTTCTAAGTTAACGTCTCTCACTCTGGCAGCAATCCATTCCATTTCAACCCATATGGGCTTGGGGCCTAGACCTCCCACCCTGAGAGACCAGGAGGATGATTAGAAGTAGATGTTGGGTGACAACCACGGGTGCTGATCGTGTTCACTGAGAACAGGCAGGGGAAGGCCGTTGTAGGTACAGCTTGGGAAGTGCACATCTTCCAGTTCTACAGGCCTTCATCTGCGATTTTAGCATAGGGATTGAGTAAAGGCTAACCCAGATCTACAACATTGACCCCAAATTCTCTTAGTGACTGGGAACTTCTGAAGAAGTGTTATCCTGGTTGGCTTGCTCAGTTCAGGGCCTAGAATTGATTGTTGACAGTCAGTTCTTTGGACACATTCTAGATGGTGTATCCCAGTGTGATTTGCCAGGGGCTGGAAGGAACCAGGAGAAGAGCAGAGTTGTGAATATACAGTGGAATGGTCCCCCTCTTCCCTGATGCATCCAGTAGTGAAAGGCAGACACAGCAACAGATTTGTGGAGGAATCCACCACTGTAAGGGACTGTCTCCCTTACCATCTTGAGCTCATGGAAAGGAGTAGAATTTGGAAGTCCACTTATCCTGTCTTGCTCAGTCCTTCCCTAACACATGCTCCACCCATTTTTAGTGATCATGGGGAAGATGCCCCCTTTCATTTTTTTTGCATGAATTTTATGAGGGGCAGTAGTTCAGCTTTCCTCTCAGTGAAGTATCCACCGTGTATTAGGTAATTAATTCCTTTCCATATCACACACACACAGAGAAAGGAATTCTGTCACTGAGAGTCTTAACCCCATAGGGCTCCCACTGCCAAGGATTTTTCAAAGCTAGTTCCTGCTAATGGTCACTAACCAGCCATCCTGAAGGCTGACCACAACAACATCACTAGCAGACTCTTCCCGCTCCCATCTTGGTCTTTGGTCTATTTCCAGTCCCCTGACTTGCTTCCAGAAGGCCATGTTATTGGCCTGGAGAGATGCCCAGTTTGTTGGGACAACTGCCATGCTAACAAAGTAATAGGTCAGCAGCACTCACAGCAGGCCTGCTGGAGCAGTGCTGCTCTGAGAAAACTCAGAGACAGGAGCTGAGCAGGTGTGCTGGTCTCCCATTGCCCTTTCATTGGATGCTCTATGTTTAGGGGAGTATTGTCTGATTGGGGCCAGACACAATAGCAACATGACATGGCAGAACCTTGACACATGCTCTATCCTGCCAGCCCAGCATTCATCTTTTGATGTAGGATCAACCAGCCCCTCCCCTCCATGATCGGCATACGGGGCAGGGGAGGGTGCAAAGGGGAGGGGCAGGGGATAAGGTCTCTGCCTTGTGGTTGCAGTCGTAGGATATGGCACACAAATAGCAAGACTTGCCACATAGGCATTCATAATTTGGGGAGCCCCAACCTCTCCCCTGTCAGGAGAGAAGAGCTCTAGGGTCTAAGTCTAGGGTCTAGGTCAGAATTGATTGTCCTAAAAGCACTGAGCCTAACTGGTTTCCTTGGAATTTTGCTAGAGTCCATCTCCTTTTCTAGGAAACTGGCCTGCAGGGTATCAGTCCTGGACAAGTTAACCCTTACCGCTTAAATCTGGAAGTTCTGAACAAGGAGTGATGTTAACATACAGAGACTAGGGTCAGATTATGACCACAGAGTGCTGTCTTTTAAGAACTAGGACAAAGATAGAACCATGAGCAAGACTAAATGTGTCAAAATGAGCTCTACCGCCAAAGACTAGCTATTTTAAAGAACGGATTAAAGTAGAAGAGAAGCAGTCAGTTAAAGGAAGAGAAGATCCAATCTCAGTCCAAGAAGAATGCCTGCTAGACACTGGAATTGAGTGAGTGCTGTTCTTACCAACTAACTGCCCCCCAAATGGAGGTAGAAGCGGAGGATTCTACTAGCTCCACCTAGCCAGCGAGCAGAGCCAAGGGCAGACTGTCTATCTGCTTGCATTTAAATACCTGGACTAAAAAGACCGCTCCTAATTGAGGGATGTAGAAAATACAAGGAAAACAAAACATTAATCTGAAGAACAAACCTGTAAATGTGATCATTTTAGAAAAATTATTAATATCTTCAGAAAGATACAACTAGGAGACAGAAAGGCTTAAGGATAGAACCAAATGAGATGACAGTGAGCCCCAGATGAAATAAGGAAGGCTTTCAAAGAAAAGTGTTGGTAGAATTAAAATACAGAGCAGAAAAAGGGCAGGATTGGCCCAATGGAATATTGAATCAGTGGTGTTGAGGACAAGCTCGAAACATTTTCCCGAAATGCAAGTGAAAGACTAAGAAGTGAAAACAATGACATTATCAATATGGAAGTTTCTGAGGTAGAGTAGATGATAACCAAAATGAAAGTAATAACCAAAGACATTTTAAGAAAGCTTTCTTGACCCTAAAAATATATGAATATTCAGATTGAAATAGCTCTTTATGAACCAGTCAAAAATATAAGGAAAAATCCATAACTAGATAATTCTCGGGAATTTTTTGAATGACTCAGGTTAAGACAGACTCCCACCTGCATCCAAAGAAAAAACACAGATTGCCTGCATTGGAACAAAAATTAGATAAGACTCATTTTTTTCTCCTTTGCAACAATAAGTGCCAAAAAAAAAAAAAAAGTAGAGCCCAGGGGTTTTGAGGGTAGGGGAAAGAGAGTGGAATGCTATAAACTTGAGAACTGATAGTATGCTACAGAAGTAAGTTCTGTCCCATAAGAAGCAATGGGAAGGTATTCTTACTTATGTACTTCAGAAAGTGCACTGTGAATGTAGTTTCCGTGTATGCCGTATTCTATCTACAACCCAACAAGAGATAAATCAAAATTAAAAATTTTAAGAAGAGGAAGTCCTAATATCAAAGAATTGACAGTATACACCGGAACTGATTAAATGTTAAGTCTACAAAACATGTCAATAATTTTGGAAGTAGAAGATACAAAGTATAAAAACTAAGTGTGATTTAAATTTTTCTCTTTATGATTTTCCAAACATTTTATGGTAATGTTAATTACTTCTGTATCTTATTTTAAAATTATATTTTATGAGAAACATTTAAAAATAAACTATGAAAAAAATAGAAACTCGAGGCAAATATTTATTTCAGTCTTAGATGAGAAAGACCTTCGAAACGTGAAAACAATGGAACAAAGCACAAAGAAAAACAATGGGCTTTATAGGAGAGGTAATTATAATCTTCTCACTGCTCCAAGTTCAGAACCAATTCAGAAGAAACATAGGAATCAGACAGATCATAATAGCTAAGACTAGTTAGGGAACAGAGCTTATATCTGTTCAAATCAAACTATTATCTCGCAGAATTCATCGTAACCACCTAGTTACTGAAAGACTGGTCATGTTCAGACTCTTCTACAGGTTCTAAGCCTGTGCCTGTGAACTTCAGCATGGAACTTGAGAACAGAGTCCAGAGAGAATGAAAGTTCAGGATTTCACCAGTCAGATACATTGTTTTTCCTCCTCTGTGGTGAGAAGTGAAGAGGGAAGGAGAGAGGAGGTCCTCTCATGGAAACATGAGGCTAGCGGTACAGCATCCCCTCTATCAGAAACAAACAATGAGAGAGTTGACATGTACTTAAAGAAAAAATTATTTATTAAAGACCTCATATAAAGGTACACTAAAATTGGGAATTATCGGAAACAAATATAACAGGTTAGTATCATTATTATATAAAGAACATTTACAAATTGGTAAGAAAAAACACTAACACACCAGTAGAAGAAATTAAACTGGGTAATAAACATTAAAAAAAAAAGCCAACATTGATAATAAAAAGCACAAATTAAAGCACTAAAGATACGCTACTTTTCCCCTGTAATTTTCTAACAAGCATTTATTGTACTTCTACTATGTGCAAGATACTGGGATAAGTGCTGGAAGTACATGGCTGAAAAAGATATTTATGGCCCCTTGATTCAGAGGCTTACATTTTAGTGGAAGAGACAAGTCAATACTCTGATAATTACAGAGAGAGTCGGCTGATAGGATAGGTACAGAATGTTTAAATGTTTAAATGTGCAGAGATAAATGTCTATTTACTTATTGAAGATAGCATTTAATGCTGTGAAATTTTAAAAATTTAAGCAGGCTTTTCACATTGCTGGTGATAGGATCAATTAGCCTGACATTTCTAGCAAACAATTTAGGATTACATATCTAGGAAATAATCAGATATGAAGACAAAAATTTATATGAAGACATATTATATCTTTATACATGTATTATTGGTAATAATAAAAATAAATGGAAACAATACAAATGTCTTACATTAGGGTAATAATCAATGGTGGTAGTTACATATGATAAACTCTTATCCAGCTAGTCAAAATGCTGTTTTCCATTGACTATAATGATAAGAGCTACCACTTATTGAGTGCTATGTGTCAGCCACTAAAAAGTGCTAATTCTGGCCAATAGTCTATGAGTAGTCACTTCCAGGCTGAAACTTGGAGCAGATATGAGTCCTCCCTACTATCTCTGTTTTTGCCATGGTGACCGTGGAGGAATTATGTTGAGATGGTGAAACCATGAGATGGAAGCAACCGGTTCCCTGAATGAGCATTGGGTGACTCTAGAGAGTCACCCACCCTCAGTGGACTTCATGTGAGCAAGAAAACTACTTTGTCTAAGCCTCTGGGATTTCAGGGTCTATTTACTACCACAGTGTAGCCTAATCTAACTTTGACTGATACAGTCTCCAACACTTATATGCCCTTATTTTGAATGAGGGATTTCACGAGTCCTCTGAGTGGTTTTTTGCTATTTCTTCAAAAATTTTACACTAAAGATTCCCTTTGGGATGTGATATGTCTTTGTGCTTTTCCAAAAACTTCCATTTTAACATTTTTAGACACTTTACAAATCTCTCAATTTACTAATATAACTTAGTCTTCCAAAAATTCCATTTTTATTTTTAATGTAGAAAAAATATATGCATTTTTTGTAACACATTTCCGTATTGTTTGAATATAATAGATGAGCGACGTATTTATGATCCAAAAAATAAAAATAGACAACTTTTAAAGCTCACTGATATAGAATGACTCCATCACAAGTCTACATAGTGTTTTGCCTGCTATCCAGGGTCCTGGACTATTTCAAGATCCCATGATTATCATTATTTAAGACTAAATCCAGGAGGAAATAGTGGGTCGCTTGGCTAATCCAGTCTTGAAGTGTTTCCATCTGGAACAGAGACTCAGTCTCTGATCATGGGTCTTGGAATTGGGATCCAAACTTGAGCTCTCTGACTCAGTTCTAGACTCCTAATTCCCCACACTGAAGTCTCCTGGAAGATCCCACCAGACTAACTCAGTAACTCAGTGTAAAAGAAGAACCAACCATTAGAGCAAAGATGTCAAAGGCGCAGGCATAGCAGTTGTGATTGTCAACATTGAAAACTGCTCACAGACACTTCAGACACTCATCAAATGGAAACATTTAGCTGATTTAACAGATTCTGTAGATGCCTTATCTGAGAGCTCAGGGGTGTCTGATCTGCTATCCCCAAGGTAACCTACCATGCAAGTATCTCTGCCACTCAGTCCCACTTGAACTATCATCTCAGGTAATTCACACAACTAGAAACATCTAGATATCTGTGGACATTCCCAGAACAGTCTTCCATTGCTGAAGAACAGCTTTAGAGAGATGGTTACCTGTAGATCCCCACCACGGGCACACAGACTCTCGTGTTCTGCCTGTAGAAACATTTGGTGACCTCAAACCATGTCAGTATATCTGCTCAAAAGAAAAAAATCCCTGTACCCCTCCTCACCACCTATTGTTCATGAGCTTCTATATCTTTTTATTTTTATCTTCCAGCTGCCCCAGCCTTGGGGCAGTGATTCTGTGCAGGATGGTTGCCATTCTCAACCTATTTTCTCAGGGAAGCAAATATGATTGTTAATGTTGACTTAGAGAGCATTCTTATGAGACTGCTGAAATCCCAACACACACATCCTGCCCCCGAAGCAGAAGTAGTAACACCACCACAGATTATGGGCTGTGGTCAAAAGGAAATAGGCTGAGGGTCATGTGCTCTCTGAAGCTCTACAGCCTGTCTCTCTCCCACCTAGAAAGCACATTGGAATTCAAATAAAGAGGACTTTTTAAAATGGATAATAACAGATCATCATTATAGGTAAAAAAAGCAAACCATTCCAAAAGTTTGGTTGTTTTTTGTTATAAAAATTATTGGCAGTACCTTTTACAATTGATCGTGACACAGAACTGGGCCTCAACACAGTTCAGAGTAGTTTCTAGCTCTGCTCGATCCATCCATCCCAAAGTTTGACTAATAAACTTCTGAGACCCTTTTCATCATTGCCACCATCCATCTGGCTTTCTTCCCTCCCACCTTCCCTTCTTTATCTCTCTGTGTACACTCCATGTTTTCAAATCCATCATCTGCCAGACCATGAGACCCCATCCTTCATTTGATGCCTCTTCCAGTGGATCCTTCAGAAGGTAAAGGAGCCCTGCAAACCACCCTGTCTCCTCTCTGCCTTGAGCTCAGATTTGCCACTGGCTTGGGCTCCCACACACACCTTACTCGTAACTGTGTCTGTGATTCTAGTTGTCTCCGTGTTTGGTGGGGTAAGCCTTTTCACACCCAGCCTGCAGTCTCTTGTCACGGAGTCACATGTGCTGCACTGCTTGGCTTTCCTTCCCCAGTGTTGGTGCTGAGTGGTTTTAGTAACTACATAGCCAAGACAGGAGAAGTATTGCATGGGATGCTGGTACTTTCTGCTTTCTCATTTGAGAGAAAAATTGTCAATCCTATTTGTTATGGGTTGCACTGTGGAACCCCCAAAAGATGTTGAATTCTTAATCTTAACCTCCACTACCCATGAATGTGACCTTATTTGGAAATAGGATCTTTGCAGACAATCAAGTTAAGATGAGGTTATTAGGGTGACCCTAATCCAATATGACTGGTATCCTTATAAAAAGGGGAAATTTGGGCACAAAGAGAGACATGTACAGAGAGAAGATGATGTGAAGATATAGAGAGAACACCATCTACAAACCAAGAAACACCTGCTACCAAAAACTAGGAGGGAGACACTGAACAGATTCTCCCCCCACAGTCCTGAGGAGGAACCAGCCCTGCCAATCCACAACTTGATTTTGGACTTCCAGCCTCCAGTTTAAGCCACCCAGTTTGTGGTACTGTTATGGCAGCCTCAGGAAACCAGTACAATATTCAATGTGGTGTCAGTGACTTTTCTTAACTAAAAAAAAAAAAGATGTTATTTTAGGAAAAAATAAAGGAATATAGTAATGGTGGAGTGATATGATTTGACATGTGAAAAATGTAATGTTCTTTCATTTTAAATTCTGATAGAACATTTATTGTGAGAATACTATCTAAAATAATATAAGGCAATTTTTAAAAACTCCTTAATGTCTGATATAAACAATCTCTTCCTAGAGTTTTGGCTTTTTACCTTATTCTATATTCTATTATAAATATCACTTCATTTGGTGGATACTTTTATTCTTCAGCATTTGAAATGAAGTTTATCATCACAGTATTCAGTTCTCCAAAAAAAGGTTAAAATACAATAATGTCATCAAAGATTTTAATATCATCAAAGATGCCACATCAAAATTGATAGATATTTCATGGTAATTTCTATTTTGTCATGGAATAATGTTTGCCAGTTTCTTAGAAAAACAGCCTTAATAACTAAAAGAAATGCAAAGGATATATCAGTTTTTAGTGTGGTGTTTTATTTTCTCTTTCATTTTATTAAAAATTAATAGAGATGTAAGCGCTGTTGAGAAGATTTAAAACCCATCAAATACACAAAATCTCAACTGAGGCGACCCCAGAGAAGGGCACCGATGATGTGGAATGGCAGGAGGTATTCTGCATTATACGCCGTTTTGCACTATTAGAATTGGTTATCTTGTGCATGTGTTATTTTTTAATAAGGGTGAGGGGGGAACTAGCTAATTTTAAAGATTTCATTGAATTAAAAAGTATTGAAAAGGACAGAGGTTTTTACAGTTGGTAAGAAAAAAAATGGTGATGATTAAAGAACTATTAGAGATCCAATCATATTATTAATCATGTAGAAAAGTGGGGGGAAATGTTAATTATTGATGATTTTTCTGATAGCAAGGGAAGCCCAAATCTACAGGGATATTAGAAATATGGGACAAAAGCTTTTATAAAGATATAAGTTGGAAGCCTGCAAATTCATAACAGAGTTTAAATTAGTGATGGTTGATTGACGTTGGATGACTATCTTGGTCTGCACAGTTAACCTAACAGCATTTGAGCATCAGACTAGAGATGAAATCTAGCAGAGGAAAAACTATTAGATTGGGCAATAAACTTAGACTCTCTTTGGACACTGCCATTTGCTAAGTAACTATGTGTATCTGGGTAAGTTATTTCATCATTGTGGATCTTGCTCTCCTCGTCTGTAAAATGAGGCAGTGGGAGCAGATGCTCTTTGCTCTGTGTTCCCTTCCAGCTCTGATTTTTGTGGTCATTTAAATGTCTACTGAAAGATCAGTCCTTAAAAACTGTCAACTTCTTTACTTTTCCTTCAGAACATTAAGCCTATCTGGAGACTGGAGGCCTTGCTTCCATGAATAACTTCCCTGCTGCCTTTCCAAGTGGTAGGACCACTTTTGTTTGTGCACTAGGTGCTTAGTAGGTATGTATTCTCTTGGTCTCGAGAGCTTGCAGGCTTTTTATGCTTATCCTTGTTGTACCATTGGATGCTGGGCTACTGCATACAAATGAGGAAACCCTTTGAAGGGTGGTAGCTTGGGTGGGAAATAGAAGAGAATTGTTCTCTGAGGGATTAATTTTATATGTGTTCATGATTCCTGCAGTTGATGTTCGGGAAGGGATGCTATAAGGGTGGCCCTAAGGGTCAGGAAAAACCTTTTCTATGGATTAACAGGTAGATATGGATTTAGTAAATTGTAAAATTGTTCTCAATTGTCGAAAACTGGGTTGGGAAATTATGTTGTTTAATTCTTTTAGATGAATGAATGTTAGAGCCATATTAGGTCTTAAAAGTCATCTATTCCAGACTCTAATTTACTAGATGAAGAAGCTGAAACAGAGTAATGAAACAATTTTGCCATGGCCACGTATTTTGTTAGTAGCAGGCACAAGACTTGGTTTCAGAGTTCTACATTCATGTCAGCTCCCTCTCCCCTCTCTGTGTCATACTCAACACAAATACACACAAACATCTCTATATGTTCATGGCTCTGCAAACTGATTTAACTAACATTTAGGCAGACATAGAACAAATCAGATGTATCTGCAATGTACATAATGGCAGTCACATATAGAAAGGTGTATTAGTAGATATAGATGATACAGATGTCACGCTTTTTCTCATGAATGAGGTAGGAGATATTATTCCCATTTCAGATTTGCAGAAAATAGGATTCTGAGAGGTTAAATGACAACTAAAGCCTGTCAGAGCCAAGACGGGACCCTGTGTCCTCAGATCTTTGGTTCAGTGCCCTTCCCACTCCCCAACACCACCTCCCTAGACAAGGATTGCTCAACGGACACCTCACAAAGTTGACCTTCTGGGTTTATTTTTCCTTCATTTATTTTTATTTAGATTGTCACAAGAAAAAGCTTCTGAAAAAAAAAAAAACTGGCCCTCACAAAATTATGAATAAAAAAATTGTATCTCCTTTTCTGTGTCCTCTGTCATTTGCCAACTTGTCCAACCATTTGCCTCCATGGTCCTTCCCCAGCCCTACCCCTCCAGATGCCCTGTAGTGCTCAGTGAGAAACCCATTCCATCAGGGAGTACCAGTGACATGACCCCCTCATGACTTAATCTCCACTGCCATTTTAGCCTATCCAGATTACGCATATAAAGGATGGTTCTCTAAGAGAACTAAATCCATAAAGGCTAATACTGTATAGAGGGCCTTCCAAATATGGAGAGCAAAGTGGAGAAGAAAATGACTAGCAAACTGAGTGAGTGGGGACATGAAGGCTTGGGTGGCTTTATAACAAGGCTTTTTGTCATTTGGTGGAATCCATGTATGAATTAGGTTGTCCAGTAATTGTGGTGGGGTAACCTAGAACTGGGGTAGCTAGAAGCAGGGGAAGATTAAGGAGGCATTAAGACTGGTAAGGAAAGCGAGCCAGTCTGCTGGCTGAATCGATGGAAAGGATGACTTCCAGATATTTCAGCAGAAGAGACAGTATTCAGATATGGAGTAGGGGGTCAGAGAAAGGAGAAAAAATAACTTTATATGCAGCATATATTACAAAGACATTAGTAGGTGTATTCTATGTAATGAATACATCAGTTGGTAAGGAAAATGTGAAGACCACTGTAATGAGTAGAAAAGGGATACGAACAGATCATTTGCCAAAAAGGAAATATGATATGTAATGAACATATAGGAAAATAACTAACTTCTCTAAAAATCACTTTGAATAATTGTGAAATATTTGTAAAATGCGAGAAAACAAAGCAATCATGGTTCCTTAAAATAATACTTATGTGTATTGCTGGTGGTAATATGAATCATTTAAATGGTTGGACAGTAATATGGCAATGCATAGGAACTACAAAATTTTCCATACATCTTTTTTTTTTTTTAATTTTATTTATTTATTTATTTATTTATGGCTGTGTTGGGTCTTCGTTTCTGTGCGAGGGCTTTCTCTAGTTGCGGCAAGTGGGGGCCACTCTTCATCGCGGTGTGCGGGCCTCTCACTATCGTGGCCTCTCTTGTTGCGGAGCACAGGCTCCAGACGCGCAGGCTCAGCAATTGTGGCTCACGGGCCTAGTCGCTCTGCGGCATGTGGGATCTTCCCAGACCAGGGCTCGAACCCGTGTCCCCTGCATTGGCAGGCAGATTCTCAACCACTACGCCACCAAGGAAGCCCCCATACATCTTTATCTATTAATTTCACTTGTAGAAATTTAAAAAAAATTAAAAATAGAAAAATACATGAAGGGGTTCATTGAAACATTATTTATAGTGGAGAAATAATCTAAATATAAAAGCACTAGACAGATGATTAAAGTATACATCCCCCCGCAAAAAAATATTGTGCAGCCTTTTTTAATGCAGTTATGGAAATACTTAATATGGAAAGTAATAGTTCTAATAAAATAATTTACATAAGCAAACTAATTATAGTAATCTCTTTATAACTGTGTAAAAATTATGCATGGGTAAGGAGTAGAATGATGCTTGACCAAAATAAAAACATTTTCATTGACTGATGGTGTCATTGTTAGTAATTTTTGAGATTTACCCATGTAGTATTTCATTCATGCTGATGTAATATTTTTGCCCATAAAACAAGTAAAACACATACTGCATTATGCTTTTGCTAAATATCACTTTTGTGTTTTACTCAATTATATTTTCAAAATTCTTTGTATTTTGGGTCACTGTTTCGGAGACTGATCATCCCATTTGCCTGAGAATCAGGGGGTTCCCAGGACTCCACGTTTTTGGGGTAGGAACAAAAAATGTCCTGGCAAACCTGGAGGAATTGGTCATCCTAAATATAGTCAAGATTGAAATTTTTCTTTTGTCTTTCTGAACCTAGTAGTTTATTCATGTACCAAACAGTGGTGAGAAAATGACGTCTTTGTTATTTGCTATTAATAGATTTTGACAAGCATAATATGGTTATTTTTGGTTTTAAACAACTCTTATTTTCTATTTAAATTGCTATCATATTTTAAAATTTGTAACAATGAAGCTTGCATTACATACAGAATACTGTAAGAGAGAACACCACTTGAATCAACAAAGGACATCATATTCAGTGTTTATCCTTGAAAATAGATTCACTGGTGGACACTGTGGATATTTCAAAGCAGGGAAAACAAACAAAAACCAACTCTGACAAAACCTCCCAATGGTTGCCACTGAATCATGACCAAAACTCTTTGCCGGCTTTCCTGCTGGCCTCTTTAAGTCCTACTGTACTTGCCCTACCTGTTCATAACTCTAGTACAACTCTGCCTGTTCATTGGGAACATATTTTTCCTCTTCATAGTTAAAAAAATAAGTCCTGTTTGTTTGTTTTCCCCCACTTTTAAACTGCTTCTAATTTAGCATCTTAAAGTTTCCCTTTGGAGGAAACTTTTCCAAAAAAGATTCTCTGGAAGAGCAAAGGCATTATTCCATTGAGGTTTCCTAGTAACAATATGAAGTAAAGCCAATCCAGAAAGTGTCTAAGTATGAGCATTGATTACTCTCACACATCCACCCGTCACTAAGGCTCTTGGGTTGACTGCAGGCCTGTTGAAAGCATCTTCCCTTTAATCTCTGCAAGATTGCAAGACTTGCTACTTCCAGGATTTCATTTTCCAGGTAAATTCCAAAAATGGATTTAGAAAGTGGGCACTAGTATATGTTTTCCAAGGGGCATCTGATTTGATCAGTATTAGAAACTGAGTCACTTTATATTTGAATAAAAGTGAACGTCACAGTTAAAAAGTTTTTTTTTTTCAGAAGTTAAGTGAATTAGCATCGCTATTTCTACATAAATTAACTGTCACTTTTAAAGGCATGTCAGTTTATTCTCCATCTACTATGTGTACACGTTCCTAAGACCTTATAGTATTTAATGAAGAGATCCTTTTTAAGTATTGATAGCCACAAGAAAATTATTCCATGTTTGATCTGTGTTAAAGAATCAAAGTCCAAGATCTTTGAATGGAACTTAGAATAAAAATGTAATTAGGTTACATCCCTAAAGTCTGATATATCTTTAAACAAGACTGCAAATGAAACTTTATTAGAGCTTCAAATGAATTATTTCATTGCCTTTTTTTTAATTCATTTTTTTCCCCTTCTCTTTCATGTCTGTGTTACTGACATTGTGGCTTGTATTTTACCTGTCTTTTTCAGGGTGTTTTAATTATTTACTGCTTAACGAGTAGCAGGCAGAGGAAGCCTCATTCAGAGGTGCCTGCTCTGTAGCGGGTTTCTCTTTTTCAAAGCTTTGCAAGGAGGTCTTGGATCGTTGCACTGAGCCTGCAGTTCCTGCCCCACTGATTCACTCTTCTGGACGCAGTATCTCCTCTGACTCTCTGAGAAGAGGCACTGCTCCTAGGAGATACCACTGACCAAGAGTGAGAGGGGTGCTGGGCGCAAGTTGGATGAAGTGTGCTGTTTCCATCTAGTGTCTTAAAAAGCTTTCCATTTGAATAAGTCACACTGTTGCATAACGTTTTGGAGTTGAAGCATTCCACACAACAGATATATCTCATCCAGATATGGCTCCAAATGGCAAACCTGAAAAAAAATAGATAAAATGGCATGAAAACTTACTGAACGTCCACAAGGCACCAGGCACTTTGCAGGGTGCCGACGCAGCTCTATTAGTGCCTGTTCCAGCCATGCCCTGAGGTTGGCGTTGCTGTCCTTGTTTCAGAGCCCTTAAAGAAAGAGTGCGAGTGGTCCAATGATATCATGGTGCTCAGGTTTAAACCTTGGCCTTTGCTTTTAAGTCAAACTGTCCTCCTTGGACAGTTTCCAAAGAGGGGTCACCTTGAGCAGATAAAGCCATCATGAGCTTTGGGCATCAGCTCTGCCACCTGCTTGGTATGTGAAATTTAGGCAAGAGAACCCCCCGAGGCTCATTTTCTCCATCCCTAAAATGTAGATACTATTATCACGTATATGTGGAATCTAAAAAAATTAACAAATGACAATAGCAAAATAGAAATGGACTCACAGATACAGAGAACAAACTAGTGGTTACCAGTGGAGAGAGGGAAGGGGAGAGGGGCAAGAGAAGGGTAGGGAGTTACGAGGTACAAACTACAATGTACAAAATAAATAAGCTGCAAGGATATATTGCACAACACAGGGAATATAGCCAATATTTTATAACATTAAATAATCTATAACAATTTGGAATCACTCTGTTGTACAACTGAAACTAATATAATGTAAATCAACTATACGTCAATAAAAAATAAATACAAATTTAAAATAAGATGTAGATACTTATATATCTATAGATATACATGCATACATATATATACACACACACATATATATCAGTTACTATTCATGCTAGGCATATGGTGGTAAGGGCTCCACTAACATTATTTTTCTCCCTCCATACTCACCTAAATAGATTACTTTCAGTTAATTAGGTTTTTGTAATATACAGAATTAGCACATGCATGTTGTCAATCAGAACGACAATGTAAAGGGGAAAAGTTAATATCCTCACTCTCCACCATCTCCCATAAAAGAATCAATACTGATACTTTGGCATATATGCTCTACACCTTTCTCTTTGCTCATATAAACATATAGTGCACACAATCAGAATGTGGTTTATTGAAAATCATGAGCAATCTATAATTCAAGCAAGAATTACATTATTGATTAAGTCCAGAGCAATATAATTCATTAGTTGATCTAATGTCAATATTGACTTTATTTCTCCTCAGACTTTTACGCTTGTCAACACTTTTTACTTAGTATTTTGAGATGAGGTGGAATGTTTATGAGCTTTTTAATGGCTAGTATTAATTTCCTATTGTTTATTCATTATACAAGGTGGTTTACATTTTTAAAAATTATTTGAGTGATTTCAATACTTCCAATTGTGAGCATTTAAAAGCAAAACTGTCCAATGCTTAATCCTTAGAAATTATAACACTTGGATGGAAACTACCATCTGAGGTTTAGTATGACAAGTTTCTTATGACAAGTTTGGGCACCATGTCCATCCCTGACCACAATTCAGTAATCTAAAATCACAAACAACAACAATTAATAACAGTTCCTCCAGAATATTTGAAAAGTCCAGGCAAATTTTCTGGAATTTAAAAGTTAACTCACCAGTATTGCCAACATCAGTGATAAAGACTTCGGTGAGTTTCACCCACACCTGGCTTCCTATCTTCCTGAGATCCTTTTCATTGTCTGGTTTAGTGACCTGTACTCTTTAACAGGGACATGATAGCATTCCTGTAATGTCTATCTGAAATCTTTGCTCAAAATGATAAAGGATTCCATTTTTTAAATAACACCTTAAATTTCTTCTAAGTATCCCAAAGCAGCTACTCAAAAGTATGGGCACATTTTCTTCCCAGTTTATTAGGGATGCCATTGAGTTACAGAAACCAAATCTTTGTTTTCCAGCATTCCATTTTGCAATGGTGTGCAGTGGGTTATAGTACAGAGCAAATCTCCCCTGACGAGAGATAAACCCTTGAAAGTGATAGTTTCCATTGGGAAGTATGACGAGCCCTTAATATTTCAGCGTGTATCGTGCCGTTATTATTATCATAATTGAATGTTACAACCTAAAGATAATATAAATTGCTCATGCAGTTAAACTGAAATGGAAAGCAATGTCTTTTGTTTTTACAAAAAGGCAATAACATATTTCTCTTTTTGCTACTGTTCAATTTGCTTCCAGCAGATTTTATGTCTACATTGCACAGAATAGTAACTTAACTGCCAAAGATGTCCAGTAGCTCCAGATTAAAATGTAATATAATATACATAAAGCTTGATTGTTCCTTTAGGTTGTTGTTTTAAACCAAAGTGGAATATTTCCCTAAATTCTTCAACAAATGTGCACCATTTACAACTAAATATGCTTATGACTTATACCAGAGCTGCTGAAGAAATAGGCCTTATGGACCTGTCAAACTATTTTCATGCAATTTTTCCTGTAGCGTTATTTTTACTGGCAAGTGTGCAAGTTGATAGAAAAGGAAATAATTAGCTATTTTCAGAATTGCTGATGCATAGAGCTAAAGCAGACCCGCCTGTGCATCTTAGAGATGGTGACATTTGAAATTACCTGAACAATACCAGAGCCATTTTTGGGTATAATTAACACCTTGCCTAATTAATGTCAGGTCTAGACAGAGTCACACTCTATTTAGGAAATTTTATTTCAGACTTGCTTACGCCTTTATAATATTGCAAACTTTAGATTTGTTTGCTGTTTCCTTAAGTGGAACAACTTCTTTTTTTTTTCTTTTCCCTCCCCCTTCAAGTAATCAATGCACTGCTGAACGAGTTCATTTTAATGCACTCAATCATGCCTCTAATGTTCGTAGCTTACGGGCGCAAGCATCAGTAATGCAGGAATGTTATATGGCTTTAGTTTGGGCCATTTCATAAAATATTCATGGAATCAAAAATGTGCATCAAAATAGCGGCTGGGAGAATTACATTTATGTTCCTGCTTTTATGGCAGCTTCACATTTAAACCCATTTGTGTTAATATCTAGTCAATCTTCCTACTTTAAAAAAAAACTAAAATGGGGGAGATCATATACATTCTCCTTTGCTTAATATTTGTTCTAGACATCTGCTGTGATACAACAAATATCTATAAACTTTCAGAGATGTTGTACCAGGGAAGAGGGGTAAGCAACAACCTGGGTAATACCCAAATGTATAAAATCTTATTTTCTCTGCGTAGTATTTATCTTAACATCCTACCAGACATTTTGCAGTTTACAACATTGTTTGGGTTTTGTTTGTATTTTTAAATAAATGGCTAGATTTCTTGTTTATGTGGGCTTTAGGTAAAGTGAAGCTCCTTTGTAGTAGTTTTATTTTAAGAGTACAGTTTCTTTTGGGTGAAAAACTATAAATGCATACAACATTGGCGTTTATGTAGATGTTATATAATTGTTTTAAAAAAAACAAAAGCAAACCAAAAGAAAAAAACAACACCTGAGACTGAGGCTACTTCTATCCATGCCTGGATTCTTGTCTTACACAATTGTTCACAGTGTGTCTCCCATGATGTGTTTTCTGATACTATCTAGTGTTCTTGAGCTAAATCCATTACTGATGGTATTGGTGGAAGGTCATCTCCAGTCTCTCCCACAAAACATCTTGGCTCCATTTTCTTCCCTGATTCACTTGAAATATTAGTGGACACTCTGGATTTTTTTCTTAGCATGGAACCAGGCACTTAGCTGAACAATGGTTAGTATGCCTTTCTTGTCACAGTTACTCCTGTGATGTTTGTTACTCATAGTGATGAGTAATTCCTGGTGCAACAAGATAAACCTCATGTCCCCTCAGGAGACCTTTAACATCTATGAATGTGCCCTTCTCTTTTCCATTTTCAGTCAACTTTTACTTTTGTGATACCTTGGTGTAATTCTTCTTCTTCTCTCTGCCCTCTTTCTCAATGAAAAATAATGTTAACACCTGTGAATTCCGGAGAAGGACGATTATCTAGACGCTTGTCCTTCAACAAGATTGATGGTGGGATCTGGGAATCTTGTCTGGTCCTGATATATTCAAGTTTATTTGCTAACAAAGGGCAGACAACACATGAACACGGTGAAGAAGCTATAAAGGTTTGCCGTGAGCCAAATTTGAAAAACTGGTTTATGATCTTCATTTGTATTTACATGTGTAGTGTCAGAATGATCACTACATTGATGACCTCTTACAACATTTCTCTCAGGTATATTAAATTTAAAAATTTCAGATAAACACAGGATGCATTATGTCTTAATAAATATCTAGTCAATAGTAATATGAGTCTTTACTCAGAAAGTAAGAAAATCCTTAAAATCCTGTTCACAGTTGGAAATATAAATTGCATGGAAATGATATCATTGTTAATCATGCTTAAAGGGAAATACTTGCCTATTTAAACTACTATGCTCCCTTCATAGTGTAGACATATTTTAATATTTTTAAATCAAATATTATACCATATTATAATATGTACTTTCAAATTCTGACCAGCCTTTAGAAATTGCAGCCTGGTCGTTTGTGTGCTTCTGATTATTTGGATCAAATCCTTGCTGGCTTACTTACAGTCCTACTTGCCACCAAATAACTTTAGAAACGATTCCCTACATCTGAGAAGGGCTGGAAACCTCTTCCTCTTCTACGTAGTCACCTTGGTTTAAAACAGTGCTGATCACTACTATATATAAAATAGATAACTAGTAAGGGCCTACTGTATAGCACAGGGAACTCTACTCAGTATTCTTTAATAACCTGTATGGGAAAAGAATCTAAAAAGAGTGGATATATGTATATGTATAACTGCAGCACTTTGCTGTGCACCTGAGACTAACACAACATTGTAAATTAACTATAGTCCAATAAAAATTTTAAAATAAATAAATAAATAAATTTTTAAAACCGTGCTGTGCTGGTCAGAATCCCCAGTGACCTCCTCTGTGGCAAAGTGGTTAAGGAAGGGGACATGAAACCATGAATAACCTGTGACCACAGGTTAGGACTAAGTATGGGACATCCTAGGTGCCTTCACCCCACGGATGTCACCTCATGGTTTAGGTTAGAGAATTTAGGGGCAGGTTACAGAGCTGGTTTTACATCAGACTCCTTCAGGAAGACCAATGAGAAGCACATCAGTGGCTAGCGTCTGTTCTTTCATGTTGGAGGATCTTGTGATTGCCTGAGTAGAGTCACAGAATTATAGAACTGGTAGAGACTAGAAATCACATAACTCAAGCATTGTTTTTAACTTCAGATATTTATGTCCAGAGAATCTAACTTACTCCACCCAAGTTTTCTGACTTGTACCTAATGTGGCAGAACTAAGCTGTGTGGGTGTTTGGTGACCCTGGGTTTAAATCCTAAACATCACTTTTTAGCTATTTGAGTCATTTAATGTTTGTGAGCCTCGGTTTTCTCTTTGGTGCAAAAGAAAAGTCATATTTACTGCACCAGTTTTGGAAGGTTAAATAAGATAATGTCTGGGGAAAAAAAAGTTCCATTTTGACTAGCACCCAGTAGGACTTCAAGAAGTAGTAGCTCCCTGTTCCTTTTACCCAAGCATCTTGGACTGCTCCTTCCTCATGGCAGACTTCAAATATATCCTTGTAAGAGCTGAACCTTGGCTGATAATCATGACCTAAGCAGTACACTGATACTAGCCCCAAGTGCTCAAGCAAAAATCAAACTCAACTGAAAAGTCTGTTTCCCAGTCATTCCAAGGCCCCCTTCCATAGTGGCCAATTGAAACCAATGTCCCGATAACCTCTCATTTCTGCTTAGCCTGTGCAGGAAACCTAATCACATCAGTAACACAGAGGGAAGTCTGGCTTGTTTGGAATACAGAGACACGGTCCCCACCTTTGTCCCCCCCCTTCCCCCTCTTCAGCCCTCTCCCCATTTCCTCCACATATCCTTTCCCCACTTTCACCCTCCCCTCCCCTTACCGCCCCTTTCTTCCACCATGTGGATCAAATCTTGGACCCAGCTATCAGTTCTCATATGCTATTTGCATAATTATGCATCATTTGCATCTCATTGTAATTAGTCGAGTTATCCAAAGCTTCATCTCCTGGCTCTCCTCCTGGAATTCTTAGTGAATCTGTTATTTTATAACACATTTTTGGACCCTCTTTCCATATGGTTACTGTGTGTGACCACAGATGCTGTTAGGCCCTTCCTAGTCTCCTTATGGTCCCAAGTTTTTCTGGAACTATCTGGTTTACTCACAGTTCCCTGTATCCACTTGTCCCTATTCACATGGCCAAAAAGAAATCTGTATCCATACTTTATAAATAGATGGATGCTGGACAAAAAAAAAAAGAACTCTCATATACATCTTTCCAGGGATACAGAGCTATACTTTACAGGCAGAAATATAGTTAACAGAGGAAACATAACACACATATATGTCAATGCTCCATTCGAGTTTTAAAAAAGAAACGAGAGTCATGGGTATTTGGAGAAAGGTGTTTCAGGCAGAGGTGCTGCAGGAGAGAGGTGAAAAACTATGCCTGCTTTTGTGGGAGGTAAGAGAAAAATTGTCAGTTAAATGTAAAGATAGAACAGTAAACTTCAACCTTGAGTATCTGCATCAAAATGAAAAAGGACTGGGCATTAATTTTAAAATAGTTTCCATTATATATTTCTCTTTACAAACTGAACACATTTTGATGATAGAAACATTAGAAAATGCCAATAATCAGGGAAAAAAGCAGAAAAGAAACCAATTCATCACCCATATAACACTGGTAATGCTTTGTAAATGTTATCTGATGTTTTTCAATATTTTCACTTATCATAAGCACCTGTCCATGTAATCAAATATTCTTCTGTAATATCGTATTTATGGCTTTGTAGTCTTTCATCACGTGAAAATTTCATAATACAAGTTTATAAACAACTCAGGAGCACACACCCGCCTCTCTCTATGTATCTTTGCTGATATGCCCTCCTTCTGCATGCGACTCAGACTGGCCATGTCTTTACTGAATTTTTGTACAGCTTATTTGCTGATTATACATCTCTGTTGTGTTTCTTTGAAAATACTGTTCGTCTTTATCTGTGCATTTTTAATATTTATTTTGATAGCAAATTCAGTGCAAAAATAGGAGGAAATTATATGCAATAGTGATGGCATTGGCTACAGTATCCTGGAATGTCCAATCTGTAATATGCAGTGCATCTTATTTGAGGAAATGTATTGAGCCTAATATGGCCTACATAGGTTAATTTAATCAGTTGTGATAATATTGTCATAAGGACTCAACTACACATTTTGCAGGAAGACTGTGTTGTACTTAAAGAAAGGGAAAATAAATAGTGGCTATAATTCAATTGGCCTGTGGGTTTTTAAAAATATTATCACTATGACAACTGGTAACAGCAGCCGTGTTTATTGAGTACCTACTCTGTATCAGATATTGAACAGGTATTAATTCATTTCTCACAATAACACCATGAATAGTTACACTATAATCTTACTTGCAGAAGAATTAAATTCGAGCACAGAGAGTGTAGTAATTAACCTGAGGCTAAACAGCAAAAATGGTAAAACTGGTAGAGGAATTCAGACTGTCTGTTTGGAGCCTGCACTCACTCTTAACTACGATTGTTGAAATGCCTAGATGTAAGTGCTTTTCCAGTTCATTCCAATTAGGTAACTCCAATACCATAAAAGAGCATTTACATTACAGGATTTTGTGTGCATTTCTACAAGGCAATTCACAAGTAAAATACAATCTATATCATGGAACTACAAACTACCCTTCCAAAAACGTGCTTGTCACATTTCAAGGAATCAAATGACTTAAAGTTAATTTAGAGTTTTGGCTTTGAGAAGATATATTTCAGACTATATTATAAAATATAATTGAGAAGGGCAGTTAAGTTACATTGTAATTTTAAAATTCTCTATTCCATAGGCCTGTTTTGACAATTAAATGAGAAATGCATATAAAGTGCACAGCACAGTTCCTTGCATATGTAATGTTGAATAAATGTTAGCTAATATGATTGTTATTAATAATTATTACTTGACATTCACACCGTCTCTAAACATTTGCAATTCTCCTCAATTTCTGCTAGCCCAAGTATATGCCTTTAGCGGGTGTCCTTTCAAAATCAGTGCTGAATCCGAGGTCCAAATTGAGATAGCTCCTTTCCCAGCTGAAGTCCTCTTCAGCCTTAGAAATACTTGGCTGCATTCCGTGGTTCTCTCCCCGCCCACACACACTTTAATAGTAAAGCACAAGATGTATGCAAAATATTTGAAAATATGTTCTGGCCTGTGGTTTGTATTTATGAATGGCTTTTATTCTACAGGTCAGCTTCTGGAAGCTGCAGAGCATTATGAGGCCTTCCATCAATTGACGCAGGGACGGATATGGAAGGATGAGACAGGCCGCGTTCTCAACTTGTTGGCCTGTGAGAGTCTCCTGAGGACTTACAGATTACTCTCAGACAAAATGCTGGAAAATAAAGAATACAAACAGGCCATCAGAATTCTAATAAGAGCTTCTGAAATAGCCAAAGAAGGTGGGTGGAAAAGAGCATCTCACATTGCTGCCTTTAATGGGCAGATACTGCTTCTCCCAAGAGGGAGGTAAAAATCGTCAAGTGTTTGGGTGATTATTTCCTATGAAATGCAGGGACAAATGCCATCAATATACTTTCAAATTTCACTGTAAAACAGAGGGGCCTTAGTGCTGACAGCAAGAAATCCATTCGTTTCTTGAAAGCTTTATCTCCAAAATTGCAACCCTCTGGGAATGATGTTATAAAACAGTAAACCCATGATGAGAAGGTAAGGTCATTTGCAAAAGTTAACTCTGTGTGTGTGTGTGTGTGTGTGCACGTGTGTGTGTGTGTGTGTGTGTGTGCTTAAGGTCATATATTTCTTACAATCTGAGAGACCTTTCATTGTTTGTAAATTCCCTATGGTGGGGTAATAGGAAAGGTATGATAAATATTTAGTTAAGAGTAACAGGAAGATAGAACTTGAATATATTTTAGACCCATGCCTGTCAAAGTGTGTGGCCTTTGGTCTGGCAGCCCCAGCATCACCAGGAAGCTTATAAGAAACGCAGCATCTCAGGCCCCACCCCAGACCGACTGCATCAGAATCTGCAGGTTTGCAAGATCTCCAGGTGATTTGTATGCACGCTTACAGCAGTGAAAATGCTTTTGTGACAGCTGATCACATCCTTAATATTCTATTATCATTAAAATATGTATAAAATATAAAGACAAAAATTGGAACATATACTCATAAGCTTTTACTTTGTGAGATGCAAGGATGTTTTGTGACCTCAGAGTAGTATATTAATAAATTACTTTTCATGAAGGAGAAAAAGATGGAAGTTATGCTCTTGAACGAAAGTTCATCAGCTTGTGGACGTATTTAATCAGTTGGCTTATTGAGTAACAAATGGCTTATATGGAGTAAAACAGGACTGATTTCCTGGGTTTGATTTTAATTTTTTAAAGAGTGAAAGTAAGATCTAAGCTTATTCTCTATGTTAATTTTTAAAAGTAATATTAGTTAAAATACCCATAGGACATCACCCCCAGTGAAAGATGTATCCCATTGAATGAACTGCTTTTGAATGAATGGTGATCTAGTACCTTCCCCAAAGGGGTACACACTGTCATAAGTAGTTAGCTCTTAGATCAATTTCAGCAGCTAACTTTAGTCACGTGAAAAGTTATGTGAACTTTTAATGTAAGTTACTGTTATTAGTTAGGAAAAGATATTTCACTTTAGGTTCACATTTGCTAAATTGTAAGGTTGTTCACAAAGAAAGCAAGGTTCCTAGGCCCTCTTCCAATAGTCAAAGCCTGCCAAGCCATCTCCTTTCTGAAAGCATCTCTCACTTTCCAAAGGACAGATAAAGAGAATAGGAGAAAACTTGCTTCTTCTGCTGTAATAATTTTTAATATCTTTTAAATCCAATAAATATTTGTGCCCATGTTTTTCATATAAGATAGTAGACAGGTTAAAAGATTGCACAGCATTTTACAGAGCTCTGACAGCCGCTGAAATGCTCTGGGACAAAACATCCCTTCTTACTGTTGTCTCCTACTTTGGTCAGGGAACCTGAAGCAGCAAGCTGACGATTGCATGGATAAGGCTTGCCTCCCACATTGGTTTACATGGTATTTAAGGAGGACTGACATCCACTGTGCACCTTAGTTAGGGCACCTTGGTGTAATGCACAAGTATAGCACCAGCCATACAGTGGTCTTATGACTCTATTATTCTATTATTTTCATCTTTCAGTCATCAATGGTCTTTAATAAATTCACAAAGTTGTACAAACATCAGCACTGACACCATACTCATTAGAAGGCATTCCCCATACCCTCCTTCCCCTATCCCCTAGCAACCATTAATCTACTTTCTGTCTCTGTGGATTTACCTCTTCTGGATAGTTCACACAAGTGGAATCATGCTATGTGTATTCTTTTGAGCCCAGCTTCTTTCACTTAGCATCATGTTTTCAAGGTTCATCCATCTCGTAGATGGTATCACTACTTCATTCATTTTTATGGCCAAATAATACACTATTGTATGGTTGTATCACATTTTCTTTATCCATTCATCAGTTGATGGACATTGACGTTGTTCCCACCTTTTGTCTATTATGAATAATGCTACTATGAACATCTGTGTACATGTTTTCAATTCCTTTGGGTATATACGTAAACGTGGCATTGCTGGGTGGTATAACTCTATGTTTAACTTCTTGAGGAACTGGCAAAGAGTTTTCCCAAGTCGCTGAACCGTTTTACGTTCCCATCAACAATGTATAAAGGGTTTCAATTTAGCCACATCCTCACCAGTACCTGTTACTTTCTGTCTTTTAATTATAGTCATCTTAGTAGGTATAAAGTGATATCTCACTGTGAATTTATTTTGCATCTCCCTGTTGGTTAATGATGTTGATCATCTTTTCATGTGCTTATTGCCCATTTGTATATCTTCTTTGCAGAAATGTCTATTCAGTTTCTTTGCCCATTTTTAATTGGATTATTTTGTCCTTTTATTATAGAGTTACAAGAATTCTCTAATATTCTAGATGCAAGTCCTTCATCAGATTGGGTTTCTTTTCACTTTCTGATGGTATCCATTGAAATCCGAGTTTTTAATTTGATAAAGTGCAAAGTAATTTGTTTTTTCTTTTGTTGTTTGTGCTTTTGGTATCATAACTAAGAAGGCTTCCACTAATCCAAACTCATGAAGAGTTACTTCTACACTTTATTCTAACAGTTTTATAGTTTTAACTCCTATATTTAGGTGTGTGTGTGTGTGTGTGTGTGTGTGATGTCAAGAGGGTCCAACTTCACGTTTTGTATGTGGATATCCAGTTGCCCCAGTACCAGTTGTTGAAAATGCTGTTCTTTCTCAATAAATTGTCTTGGGACCCTTGTTAAAAATAATTGACCATAAATGTGAGGGTTGTTTTCTGGATTCTTAATTCTATTGCGGTGATCCTCATGTCTGTCCTTATTCTACTACTACATATTTTTTATTGTGGTTTTGTAGTAAGTTTTAAAATTGGGAGGTGCGAGTCTTCCAAATTATCCTTTTTCAATATTGCTTTGGTTCTTCCACATTGCTTATATTTCCACATGATGTTTAGGATCAGTCTGTCTACTTCTCCAAAAATGACAGCTGGGATTTCGATGAGGATTGCATTGAATTTGTTGATCAGTTTGGGAAATACCACTATCTTAACACTGTCTTCCAATTCATGAATATGGTTATCAGTCTATTTACATGTTATTTAATTTCTTTTAATGATGTTTTATAGTTTTCAGTGTACACATTTTGCCCTTGGTTTGTTACATTTATTTCTAATATTTTATTCTTTATGATGCTGTTGAAAATGGAATTTTTTCTTTTATTTTCAGATTGTTCATTGCTCGTGTGTAGAAATAAAATCAACTTTTGTATATTGATCTTGTATCTTGCAACCTTGCTAAACTCATTTATTAGCTTTGATGTTTTTTGTGGAGTCTTTAGGATTTTTTATATGTAAGATCATGTCATCTACAAGTATAGTTTTACTTATATCTTTCTGATCTTGATGCTTAAGGGTAACAGAATATGCCACCCCAAATGCCACTTTGGCATAAAGAGTACTGTGAGCTAAAGGCACTTGAAAAACAAGAGGCAAAAAGGAGCATTCTAATCTCCCCTCCTCTTCCTAAAAATAGGAAATGGAAACACCCATATGAAAGATGCCCTGTACCATGAGAAAAGAAACATTCTTTGATTGGGAGCCTAGGCCAAGAGAATTCTGCACAAGCAGACCTTGTTAAAATAATCCTCATCTTCTTTAACCTTCCTTCCTTTATATCTTTTTCCACAATTGCCTATCTTTGTTCAACCCAATATTAAAGCAGGTAGGTTTTGCCATTTCATTGCTCTTCATTCCTTATGAAGGCTCCCATGTGACCTAAAGCTTATGTAAATTTACATGCTTTTCTCCTGATATTCTGTCTTTTGTCAATTTAATTCTCAGGCACAGCCAAAAAACCCTAAGATAGAGGTAAAAGTTTGCCTCCCACTAGTGCCTTTTCTTTTTCTTGCCTAATTGCACTGGCTAGACCCTCCAGTACAGTGTTAAATAGAATTGGTGTCAGAGGACATCTTTGTCTTCCTGATCTTATGACAGAAACTTTCAGTCTTTCACCATAAAGTGTAATGTTAGCTGTGGGTTTTTTTGTAGATACTTTTTTTAACAGGTTTAGGAAGTTCCCTTCTATTCTGAATTTGTTGAGGGTTTTTTTTCATCATAAAAAAGGATTGGATTTTGTGAAATGTTTTTTCTGCATTTATTGAGATGATCGTGTGGTTTTTATCCTTTCTAATAACAATGGTATTTTACATGGATTGATTTACAGATGTCGAACCAACCTTACATGCGGAGGATAAATCCAGCTTGATCTGGTATATAATCCTTTTTATATGCTGCTGGACTGGCTTTGATAGTATTTTGTGGGGAATTTTTTGTCTATATTCATAATGGATATTGGTTTGTAGTTTTCTTTTCTTGTGGTGTATTTGTCTGGTTTGATGTCAAAATAATAGTGGTCTCATATTTGGGAAGTATTTTCTCCTAAGTTTTTGGAGGAGTCTGTGAAGGATTGGTGTTGATTATATTTTTAATATTTGGTAGAATTCACCAGTGAAGCACTCTGGGCTTCTTTTGTGAAAAGTATCTTGATTTCTAATTTAAGTTCTTTACTTTTTGTGGATCTATTCATATTTTCTATTTCTTCTTGAGTCAATTTCATTAGTTTGTGTCTTTCTAACAATTTTTCCATTTCATCTACCGTACCTAATTTGTTGGTATACCATTGTCCATAATATTCTCTTAAAATATTTTTTATCTCTGTAAGGACTGTGGTGATTTTCCTCATTCATTCCTGATTTTCATAACTTGAGGCTTTTCTCTTTTTTTTTTTTTTTTCTTGTTCAGTCTAGCTAAAGTTCTGTCAATTTTGTTGACTTTTTCAATTAACCAACTTTTTGTTTTATTGATATCCTCTATTTTTTTTCTATTTCATTTATTTCCTCTCTAGTCTTTATTATTTACTCTGTTTGTTTTGAGTTTAGTTAGCTCTTCTTTTTCTAGTTTTGTAAAGTGGAAAGATGTTTCCTATTTTTAAAAATAGACATTTATAACTGTACTTGTCCCTCTATGCTCTGCTTTAGCTGATTCCCACAAGTTTTGGGTTTTTGTATTTTTATTTCCATTCATCTCCAAGTATTTTCTAGTTTACCTTCTGATTTCTTCTATGACACATTGGTTATTTAGGAGTGTGTTTAATTTCCACATAGTTCTGTGTTTCCCAAAATTTTCTGTTACCTTTAATTTCATTTTCTTGCAGATACCATCTTCTCAGTGATATCCACTACCCTGACAACTGTATTTAATATTGAAACCTGCCTTTTTCTTTGTACCCCTACTTAGCACTCCCAAATCCCCTTACCCTGCTCTATTTTTTCCCCAGAATACTTATCACCATACAACTTACCATATAATTTATTATGTTTATTTTCAATTTCTTGTCTCTTTTTTATATTTCTCTAAAATATAAACTTCCCAAGGACAGGGAATTTGTCTGGTTAATGTACTGATGTATCCCAAGTGCTTGGAGCTGTGCCTGGTACAGAGTAGGTCCTCAGTAAGTACTCATTGAATAAATAAATGAGTGAATATGTTTTAGCCAAATAACAAAAGGAAGTTTTAGGGCACATTTTAATAAAACATTTGAGTTACTCCAAAGAACATCATCTCTGTCCATTATTCCACCTGTGACGACTTCCTCTTTAGATTCTCTAGTAAACATACTAGTGTAAGAATGAACAATATAGTCTCAAAAATAAAAACATGATTTTTTAAGATAAATGATTATTGACTTGGATAGCAAGGCCAATATAAATTTAACCCACTCAAATAAACAACACAGTATAAATAATATTTTACCCTTTTTTTCTCTTGTATTTGTGTTACTCAGCTTTAATAATGCTGACATCTTCCTCCATTATTTTATTGCTTTCACTTTAACTTTGTCTCAATTAGTAAGCAGGAAAAATTCTTATACTTAAATCCTATTTTAAAACTAATATTTGGTGTGATCTGACTATTTGAGTTAGCTGCTTCAAAATCTTTCTATCAATAGGGGTAGATTTCTTTTTTCTTCTCCCCTTTGCTGGACTGCCCTTTACATAAAGTTAGATACAAATGACGATACTCTATCCAAGCATGAGGTTGTTAGTGCTTTAACGTGGTTACACCATTTAACACAGAAAGTACAAGTTACAAATAGTCAACCTTTGATTATCTAAGAGGCAACTTCCCACCATAGTCTCTTCCTTCTACCCCTTCTTCCCCTTCCCTAGTCCCACCCTTCTCCCCAGTACTCATAAACCCATAACAGAGAAAAAGTGAGGGCCCAGCTGAGTTATGAGTTCAAATTCCCCAGACTGAATCGCTAGCACCATCAACTCTGCTGAAGTGAGATCTTGAGGGTATAATTCTTTGCAATTGATGAAATTGCTAGAGAAGAAAAAAACTACTGTCACTGACATTTGCCAACCTGTTTCTTCATAGTCTTCCAATTGAGCCACTGCTTCACGAGAAGTAATTGAGTGATTACTGAGAGTGAGTGCAGCGTAGAGAATTGCTAGCTCCTGTGGAAATCCATCATGGTGGGAATGCAGAGTTCAGAAATCTAAGGATGCTTACTTTCCAAACATCAAAAATGAGGGTGGATCTGTCAGCATTTGCATTACCCAGGAGTTAGGTAGCATTAAAAGCCAAAGACTTACAAAAGTAGAAAAAGGATAGTATTCCATTTTAAAATAAGAACCTCTAATGATTCTTGCAAGTATATTAGATTTATGTGTTCAATTTAGTACATTAAATGTAAATAAATTATGTATTTATTAGATGGTATGATGTATGTCTTGTTGAACCATGTGTTACACGTTTACACATTTTGCTTTTGGAAAGAAAAATTTGATAACTCCTGGAATAAAGCACATTATGCAGAAATTAGAAAGGCTAAATTCCTTGTGAAAAGATGGTGAAAAGCATTTACCAGTCATTAGCAAGGAAAAAATGTGTTTGGATTTCAAAATATGAATGGAATTTTATACCAAGAAACCAAGCTCTGGCAGTCCTTCTCACCCAGGTTTTAACCAATAGCTTTAAAATTGAACCTAATCAAGACAATAATTCCTTAATCTGCTAATTATCTGCCCTATTAGAGACTTAGCTGAATGCCAGTCTGTGTGTGTGTGTTTGTCTGTGCACCATGTAAGGCTGATACTCTTTATCAATTATTTCACGTACGTAGTCGCAGCTATGATGAATGACTATAGGTTTTACATGGTGGACCGGTATGGAATTTATATATGAATGTCAAAATGCTAATACTGGGTTTTGTTTGTGGAGGGAAACTCCTCATAATTATATTGCTAATGCACGTTACTCACTTATATCTGTGACCCAGGTAAATTGTATTAACATCAGCCTTTTTGATGAGTACACAGTTAGGTTTCAAAGATTGTTGATATAAATCTGTATACTTTGTTATAATAACTTTCTACTCTCTTAAAAAGCAAAGATTCTGTTTGTTGTAATAAACCAATTTCTGTAATACATTAATGATTTTTTCTACATTTTCGTTTTAGGAAATGACAAAAAGATGGAAGAAGAAGCTTCCTATTACTTGGGCTTAGCTCACTTGGCTGCTGGAGAGTATGAAACAGCATTAGCAGTAAGTTCAAGTTGACTTTTAATTACTACCACTTTTTATTTTTATTTTATTATATTTGTTCTATATTTTTTTTATTTTTTGTTGTTATAAGGCCAACAGAAATGGGGTGGGCCGGGTGTCAGTGTACCTATTTATAGAGACTAAAGCAGAATAGCACTATTCTAGAAGCATTAAAAATTGGTTTTATTGATGAAAGTTAAATATATGGAGTAATGGGACCCTCCACTCCTATATCACCAAGGACAAGAGGAAATGGGTTTAAATGACAGCAAAAAGTAAATATTAAAAAAAAAAATTACAGCAAACATAATATGATCTGAGAAAGTTTTCTTAGAAAAAACTGTAGTTAGTAAGCAATAGATTGAATTGCATTGCAGTGCACCTTTCCTTTGTGTGTGGGGAGTGGGAGAAGGAGGGCTGCAAAGGTGGAAGGCATTGCTAGTGCCAATCTGAGAAGTAGCCTGCTTCAGGATAAAAATCAGTGTTTGCCTATTTTATGACCAGGCTTGGTGTGTTTGACTAAAAAACCCAAAAAACAAAATGTCAAGAGCTATCTTTTCTGTATTAAAACTGAAATCATTTTTCTTTCATTCTTCTCTTACCTCTAATATATTTCAACTGTGACTTCTTATTGAATTTCACATACATCTCATGTAATAATCCTATTCGATATGAAGTATTGGCTTTATTTTTCAGCTTTGAGGAGCTCTTGTTGGCTCTTTTAGATATTCATGCTAAACAGCATTCCTGTGATTGTGCTAAATATTTTTCTCTATCATCCTTAAAATTGGGTTTAATCGTAAGAGACTTGGGTTTTCCTAGTTGACCCTTCTACTTAATATTTTTTAGTTAATGACATGCACACAGCAAGGCTGTTGTGTTCCAGGTACTTTGAGGAACACAGAGGCCAACAAGATGCACACTTCCCTTTTGGAGCTAATTTAATGAGGGGGACCAACTTGTAAACAACTATAATTCAAAGCAGGATGAACAGGGGTTTTCTGAGTTCAGAGGTAAGAGTAGTTAGTTTCAACACTGAAGATCAGGAAGGTTGCACAGAAGAGCTTTTGAGGGGCAGGATTTATACAGGCAGAAAGCGTGAGAGTCGAGGATGATAGCATATGAGACACACACACACTCCCACACACTCAGTATGATCATAGTCAGTGGGTTTGAGAAGCAATGAATTGTCATGTACAAGATAGGATACAGTAGGAGATCAAGTTGGAAAATTAGGTGAAAATTAGCTTATAGATTCTCTCTTTCTCTCTCTCTATCACATGGCAGGCACATGGCAAAATAAATTCAAACAATACAATAGGGTTTACAGTGAAAAATAGATCTTCCTTCCGTCCCTGTACTCAGTCTCAAAGGCAAATACAGTTACAAGTTTCTGGTTTATCCTTCCAAAAATATTCATAGATATGCCTGGCATATAGGTGCATATATATATGTGTGTCCTTTTTGTTGTTTACAAAATGGTAACGTTTTATACACACTGTTCTGTCCCCTGAGTTAACTTCCTCCATACTAATGTATATATAGACATGCCTCATTTTAAAAGGGACTCATAGTATCCCATGGTATAGTTGTACTTTAATGGATTTAACTATCTCCTATTGGTGGGCATTTAGGTTATTTCCAATCAGTTTTGTTTCACAAAGGGTATAGCAGTGAATAGCTTTGTGCCAAAGTGAGAGAAGATCTACAGAATAAATTCCTAAGGGTGGAAATGCTGGTTCAGAGAGGAGAGGAGATGAATTTAAAGATAAATTTATTTTTATTTCTAATCTTCCCTTCAAAGAAGCTTAACAAGTTTATTGTCAAACAACAATAAATGAAGGTGCCTGCTTCCTCAGGAGCTATGTATATCTTTAGGAAATTAGACATATGTATTAACACATGTTGTGAATATTTTTCCAGGCCACTGTTTTTTGGCCTTATTATGAAATTCTTCCATCCTGAACTTTTAGATATGTGTGTGGCCAAATTTATCAATTTTTTCTTGTATGACTTCTGGACATTCTTAGAAAGGCTGTACTCATTCTAAGTACAGCCTTTCTAAGAATTAGGAATTCATCGTAATTCCAAGATTATACTTTTTAATCTTTTGGAGGGTTGGAGGGTCTTGAATGCTTTGTTGGAATGTGAAGCTCATTTTTTAAGCAATGTGGAATGTTTGGTGACTTTGATGAGGCTGGTGGCATGATCTCATTCATTTACTGACAACTGTTTATTGAGCACCTTCTAAGTGACAGACAACATGCCAGGCATGATGAATCTGATCTATAGTTTTGGAAGATAACAGTAGTGGTGTAGGATAGTCTAGTAATGAATGTATTTAAGAAGCAGCATTTGGCATCCAAGTGACAAATTTCTTGATACTGTTACTCCTTTCAGAAAAGTATTGAAATTATTTTTCTGGAGGTCAGGAAACCATAAATCAAATGTGAAGCTCGCATTCGTATTAACTGTGTGACCTTGGACAAATCCCTTAAATTCTCTAAGTCTCAATTGCCTCAACTAATAAGTATATTTACTTTTTGGGGGGTTGAATGGTGGCCTTAAAAAGATATGTCCACTTTCTAATCCCTGGAATCTATGAATTTTACCATATTTAGAAAAAAGGTCTTTGCAGATGTAATTAAGTTAAGGCTCTTGAGATGAGGTGATCATTGTGCTGGATTTTCTGGCTGGGCTCTAAATCCAGTGACAGGGTCCTTATAAGAAAAAGGCAGAAGGAGGTTTGAAACAGACAGAAGACAAGAAGACATGCCCACAGAGGACAAGTCCCTGTGAAGATGGTGGTAGAGATTGAAGTCGCAGTGCCACAAGTCAAGGGATGCCTGGAGCAACCAGAAGCTTGAAGAGGCAGGAAGGATCCCTCCCCGTAAGAACATGGTCCTGCCAACCCTTTGATTTCAGATTGCTAGGCTTCAAAACTGTGAAAGAATCCATTCCTTTATTTTTTTTTTAACATCTTTATTGGAGTATAATTGCTTTACATTGTTGTGTTAGTTTCTACTGTATAATGAAGTGAATCAGCTATACATATACATATATCCCCATATCCCCTCCCTCTTGTGTCTCCCTCCCACCCTCCCTATCCCACCCTTCTAGCTGGTCACAAAGCACCGAGCTGATCTCCCTGTGCTATGCGGCTACTTCCCACTAGCTATCTATTCTACATTTGGTAGTGTACATATGTCCATGCCACTCTCTCACTTCTTCCCAGCTTACCCTTCCGCCTCCCCGTGTCCACAAGTCCATTCCCTATGTCTGCGTCTTTATTCCTGTCCTGCCCCTAGGTTCTTCAGAATCTTTTTTTTTTTTTTTAGATTCCATATATATGTGATAGCATACGGTATTTGTTTTTCTCTTTCTGACTTACTTCACTCTGTATGACAGACTCTAGGTCCATCCCCCTCATTACCAATAACTCAATTTCATTTCTTTTTATGGCTGAGGAATATTCCATTGTATATATGTGCCACATCTTATTTATCCATTCATCTGTCGATGGACACTTAGGTTGCTTTCATTTCCTGGCTATTGTAAATAGTGCTGCAATGAACATTGTGGTACATGACTCTTTTTGAATTATGGCTTTCTCAGAGTATATGCCCAGTAGTGGGATTCTGGGTTATATGGTAGTTCTATTTTTAGTTTTTTAAGGAATCTCCATACTGTTCTCCATGGTGGCTGTATCAATTTACATTCTGACTATAAGACACTGATGAAAGAAATTAAAGATGATACAAACAGATGGAGAGATATACCATGTTCTTGGTTCAGAAGAATCAACACTGTGAAAATGACTACACTACCCAAAGCAATCTACAGATTCAGTGCAATCCCTATCAAACTACCAATGGCATTTTTCACAGAACTAAAACAGAAAATTGCACAGTTTGTATAGAAACAAAAAAGACCCCGAATAGTCAAAGGAATCTTGAGAAAGCAAAACGGAGCTGGAGGAATCAGGCTCCTGGACTTCAGACTATACTACAAAGCTACAGTAATCAAGACCATATGGTACTGGCACAAAAAAACAGAAATATAGATCAATGGAACAGGATAGAAAGCCCAGAGATAAACCCACACACATATGGTCACTTTATCTTTGATAAAGGAGGCAAGAATATACAATGGAGAAAAGACAGCCTCTTCAATAAGTGGTGCTTGGAAAACTGGACAGCTACATGTAAGAGAATGAAATTAGAACACTCCCTAACACCATACACAAAAATAAACTCAAAATGGATTAAAGACCTAGATGTAAGACCAGACACTATCAAACTCTTAGAGGAAAACATAGGCAGACTCTATGACATAAATCACAGCAAGATCCTTTTTGACCCACCTCCTAGAGAAAGGGAAATAAAAACAAAAATAAACAATGGGACCTAATGAAACTTAAAAGCACAGCAAAGGAAACCATAAACAAGATGAAAAGACAACCCTCAGAATAGGAGAAAATATTTGCAAACAAAACAACTGACAAAGGATTAATCTCCAAAATATACAAGCAGCTCATGCAACTCAATATCAAAAAAACAAACAACCCAATCCAAAAATGGGCAGAAGACCTAAATAGACATTTCTCTGAAGAAGATATACAGATTGCCAACAAACACATGAAAGGATGCTCAACATCACTAATCATTAGAGAAATGCAAATCAAAACTACAATGAGGTATCACCTCACACCGGTCAGAATGGCCATCATCAAAAATTCTACAAACAATAAATGCTGGAGAGGATGTGGAGAAAAGGGAACTCTCTTGCATTCCTTTATTTTTGAGCCATTTAGTTTGCCTTGTTACTTCAGTCCTAGGAAGCTAATACATAGGATGATTAGAAAAGACAATTTATATCAAGTTTTAAAAGAGTGCCTGCCTGGTATATAATAAACTTTTGACATTTAGTAGCTTTTATTATTTTTACACTAATCAACTAAGTCTCTGGGCTTTAGTAGTAGTAGTGAATATGGAAGGAAATAGATTCAGAAGTTCTGGGGGACTTGGAATTAGATTAAATCTGGGAGGTGAGGGAGACAGTGGCGTGCAGATGGGCCTAGGTTCCTGGCTGTAGAGCTGCATGGCCTCTGGTGGGGGTTGCCACAGGACGCCCAGCCTTGGGGGGAAATGAGGAGTTCAGTTTTGAATATGTTGAGTTTGAGGAGTTTTTGAGATAGCCAAGGAGAGATCTATAGACAGTGGTATATGTGGGCCTGGAGCTCAAGAGGAGGTCTGGATTGAAGATGCTGTGTAAATTTGAGGCTGTATAAATTTGCAAGTTTTCAGCATATTGAAGTTGTTGAGTGGAGGAGATTTCCTAGAGACAGTTAATGATGAATGAAAAAGTTCTAGGGCCAAGCTGGGAGAAGGAGGTGCCAAGGAGATTAAGCAGTGTCTCTGGAGAGGTAGCAGGAAAACCAGGAATAGATGATGGCATATAAGCCAAGGAAACCAGCGTGTCTAAAGGATAGAAGTGAGCACATTCCTTCTGTCTCCTATCCCGGTTTGGGACTGGAATGAGAGAGCTCCTTGCAGATATTTCCAGTAAGATCTCAACCCCCTCACCCAGGCATGTACCTCACTGAGAGTCAAGGTTAGTTCATTCTTGTCATGTAACTCTCCAGCCAGGGCGGAGTCTTTGGAAAACCAGGCAGGTCAGCTCACTGCTACTGTCAAGAGTAACCTGTGTGGTTGGGAAGAACCAGGGACTTGCTTGAGGCAGAATATTGTTACCTTCTTGGAACACAGCTCACCCAGAACTGAGAATTTGCAGGAATCGAGCATAAGATTTGAGCCAGTCCCACGGGCAGAGCTGCAGCGCCAATGAAGAATCTGTTGTCAGGTCTGGATACAAGATGCTAAGAGCAAACTCGAAAAGGCATCAGATTCACAGCTGGAAAACAGGAGGCAGGAAACAGGTACCAGGGAATCACCAGAGAATGGGAATTTGGGGCTGGGATGTGGCTGGGTGGAGAATGGACACTGAACAGTTGTACCTGATTCGGGGCATGAAGGTCTTCCAGCTGGGGATGATTTTAGAGGGCAGCGTGTTTTTGCTGTTGCACTGAAATTAGTTCCCACAAAACCTGACATCTTGCTTTGATTTCAGATAGATGACCGCATCTTTTCATTCTCTCTAGTATCTTACTTTAGCCACGTTTCCCTCCTTCCTTTCAGATATAAAAGGACATTCTTCAGACTTGAGTTTCAATCCCCTTTCAGTTTTTTTTTTACATTTATTTTATTGAAGTACAGTTGATACACAATGTTGTGTTAATTTCTGCTGAACAGCAAAGTGACTCAGTTATACATATATATACATTCTTTTTCATATTCTTTTCCATTATGGTTTATCACAGGATATTGAATAGAGTTCTCTGTGCCTTTTCACTTTTTTCTTTCTGGACTTGGTGAAGGTGATCGTATAACCTAGTGATCTATTTTCTATTTTCAAACTACAGCCTGTCTTTCCTTCTGCAGCTGCTCTCCGTCTGAAGGCATGGCTTCTAGTTTACAAGATATCTATTGGAAACCCACACCTTATTTAGTGAATGTATTGTAAAAAAAGAATTACATGATCAATTAATAGATAAGATTGATTCCCTGATTGCTTGATTAGGTATCTGCCTGGTTATCTAACCACAAGGTAAATATTCAACACATAAAAAAAGAATTTTTCTTTTGAAATCCTTTTTTATCCTACTTTCCCACCCTGTGTAGTATTACCAACACTATCTTCATCTGTTCTAAAGCATCCATGGTGTTTCTGTCACACTGTAGTTCTGGAGGGCAGTAAGAATGCCCTGAAATCAACTTCGTCATGTGGGAACCAGCTTGAGAAAGTGTCCAGTTAGATTTAACATTGCCTTTTCACATTCAGTCTATCTCATCATCAATTCTGTACACTGTTTTTATTCTCTCACTTGTATTTTAAGTTTATAATTTGGAATATTTTCAGATTTTCAGTATCTTGACCCTAGATTCAAGCACTACCTCTAACAAATTTCTTCTCCCTTCCGGTAATGTTGTTCATCTGTTTAAAGATTTTTACGTGATTTTTTCAAAGAATCTTGGCTTAGAGAAACCTGTCACAAGTAAATATCCCTAATGAATGGTTCTGATGATCTGAAACAGAAGGGACTCTGAAATTTTGCTAATGTATCTCAATTTTAAAACTTTAATTTATTAATAAATGATTAATACATGTAATAGAAGACTATGTTGACAAGTATATGAATAAGGTTTGGTCATCCATTCTTTGCTGACCAAGCATTCTTTACTGAATGACGGACTAGCACTAAACTAAAAACAAATAATGGATTTATTTAGGGCTGAAATACCTACTAATGAGAAAAGGGCATTTGGTGAAGAGAAGTGATAGTTCCTGTAATAAACCTGTGCAGCAGGTCACAGAGACGCTGACATTTAAAGAGGAGAAAGCTACCCACGTATATCAATCAGGTGCTGAGGAAAGAAGTAGTAATTCCCTTTGGCCATCATCAATTTCCACCTGAAAATGTTCCAAGTAGAGTAAATTCTGAATTTTAGAAAGTAAATGTATCTTATGAAGTCCTAAGATTTCAAAGAGAAAAATATTTTACCAAAAATCACATTCAAGGCATTATGCAAAGTTGGCCCAGCTCCCACAATCGAATATTGCAACCATAAAGTTATTTTAAGAAAAAGGATGGTCCTATCGTAGTAAATTGTTTTCATGCACGAATTTTCTTTCTCTCTAAATACTCTATTCCACTTCCTAATCTTAGGAACATCAACTTTACTTTGTCTTCGGTACATTCAGTGAGTTATTTGCTTCCCATTGTTTAGTGATAATGTAGCCTATCAAAAATTATACTGTGAAAGAAAAATTCACCATATTGATATTTCATTTGCTTTTGTAGTACAAAATTCTTGTCCTAGTATTTAATTATTCCATATACAAAACAGTAGCTCTTTGTATGTTTGGAGACATGTCAGCATCTTTATAATAACTTAGAATGCTTCTAATATTGGTGTTAGCTTGTATGCATGGTTAACCCAAATCTCTAGCCTCATCAGCAGCATCCCATAGGAAAATGCATGTAAACGATATAGCAGAAAAAAATAGTTACACTAATATTCTAGCAACTAGCAGATTGTAGATAAATATTAACAATGGAGGGTATGGGTCATATTTGTAAAATGATATATTCTTATGTTTTCACTAATTGTAATTAAATTTTAGTTATTCTTTTAACTCAATAGATGCAAACAAAGACAAAGCTATTATATATCAGCAGGCAATTTTTTTGTTTTGTTTTGTTTTAAACATCTTTATTGAAGTATAATTGCTTTACAATGGTGTATTAGTTTCTGCTTTATAACAAAGTGAATCAGTTATACATATACATATGTTCCCATATCTCTTCCCTCTTGCATCTCCCTCCCTCCCACCCTCCCCATCCCACCCCTCTAGGTGGTCACAAAGCACCAAGCTGATCTCCCTGTGCTATGCGGCTGCTTCCCACTAGCTATCTATTTTACATTTGGTAGTGTATATATGTCCATGACACTCTCTCACCCTGTCACATTTCACCCCTCCCCCTCCCCATATCCTCAAGTCCATTCTCTAGTAGGTCTGTGTCTTTATTCCCGTCTTGCCACTAGGTTCTTCATGGCCTTTTTTTTTTCTTTCCCCTTAGATTCCATATATATGTGTTAACGTACTGTATTTGTTTTTCTCTTTCTGACTTACTTCACTCTGTATGACAGACTCTAACTCCATCCACCTCATTACAAATACCTCCATTTCATTTCTCTTTATGGCTGAGTAATATTCCATTGTATATATGTGCCACATCTTCTTTATCCATTCATCCAATGATGGACTTTTTAACAAAGGATGATTTATTTGATTTGTAATGTTTAAGGCACAGAAAGTTTGGGGATTCTTACAGTTGTTTCCATTTAGTTTTTTCTGTGTTCAACTTGATACCTTCTCCCTTAAAAGTCACTCCATCCTTGATGACAGTGGGTTCTTCATCTAAATGGTAATCTAGCTGACACACACATGCCTTGGCAGATTCTACGGTAACATACATAAAACAAATTTTCCTTTTGGTCACTTTTATAAGTGAAGATTTTTATCTACCATGAAACCATGATGCAACCCGAATAAATGTGAGTTCTTCATGGCTCTCTTGGTGGAATACCATATTAAAAGGAAAACATCCACCAAGCTAAAAGAAAAGTAATATCAATTCCTCCTTACTTGTCCTCAAAGAACAAGAGGTAAAGTTCTTAACTCACAGTAACATCTTTTAGACTCTTCTCTCCTTCCATTTAAAATTTTTTTTCAATTTTTCCTTCTCTAGATATCCTGAAGCCTGTATCTTCATGTCACTCTCTGGACCCCAAAGTTCCTTCCTGTGTTCCACTCACACATGGTTAATCACCCCTCTCCCTTCCCTCTCTCATCTGCCTGCTTTTCTCTCTCACATCAAGAAATTGTGCCTCTTCAACAGACACATGAAAAGATGCTCAACATCGCTAATTATTAGAGAAATGCAAATCAAAACTATAATAACGTATACCTCATACCGGTCAGAATGGCCATCATTAAAAAGTCTACCAATAACAAATGCTGGAGAAGGTGTGGAGAAAAGGGAACCCTCATACACCACTGGTGGGAAAGTAAATTGGTGTAGCCACTATGGAAAACAGTATGGAGGTTCCTCAAAAAACTCAAAGTAGAGTTGCCATATGATCCAACAATCCCACTCCTGGGCATATATCTAGAGAAAACTCTAATTCGAAAACATACATGCACCCCAAAGTTCATAGCAGCACTATTTACAATAAGCCAAGACATGGAAACAACCTAAATGTCCATGGACAGATGAATGGATAAAGAAGATGTGGTATATATATATATACAATGGAACACTACTGAGCCATAAAAAAGAATGAACTAATGCCATTTGCAGCAACATGGATCGACCTAGAGATTATCATACTAACTGAAGTAAGTCAGACAGAGAAAGACAGATACCATATGATATCACTTATATGTGGAATCTGAAATATGATGCAAATGAACCTATCTATGAAACAGAAACAGACTCACAGACATTGAGAACAGACTTGTGGTTGCCAAGGGGGAGGTGGAGTGGGGGAGGGATGGATTGGGAGTTTGGTATTAGCAGATGCAAACTATTATATATAGAATGGGCAAACAACAAAGTCCTACGGTATAGTACAGGGAAATATATTCATAGTTTCCTGTGATTAACCATAAGGGGAAAGAATATGAAAAGAATGTATATGTATATATGTATAACTGAATCACTTTGCTATACAGTAGAAATTAACACAACATTGTAAATTACTATACTTTAATAAAATAAATTAAAAAGAAAAAGAAATTGTGGTTCTTTTTAGCAGGCTCGTTTCTACTTCTTCTATCCCTACTCTTTCCCCCTAAAATTCTAACTCTCATATGCATAGTAGAGGCCCAGTATGGGGGGCTGGTTTGGGGGAGGAAGGAGGAGTGGGCCAGGCCAGAACTAGTAGCTGGGAAAGGAAAGGAAACAAATACTCCTGCAGGAATTGCTTTTGATTCTCTTGCTCTTTATGTGACACATTGTTGAAAACTATATGTGAAAAGAAATGTTAAAAAAAAAAAAAAAAGAGAGAGAACTGGAAAGAAAGTGAAGAAGCCAAGGGCCAAGGCAAAGGAGAGATGGAGAAAGAGGTGCTCTGAGGCTCTATCTTCATTTAGGTCTTTGGTGCATTCATTCACATGCTTCAACTCTGCAAAGTTCTGCACATTTGCAGTATAGGATGATATGATAAATCTTTCTGATGGACCATACCTACTAATGTACATAGTCTGAATCAGTTTGTCTACAGGAGCAATTGCTTCTTCAATCTGCCTTTCACCCTTTCCTATCTTCTTTCAGCTCTGTGTACTAGACTGTGAGAAGTTTGGGACCAGTTTAATAGGGTATCATAATATTTAGTTAGAGTTGCCTGGGTGGATACAATGCTCACATCTGTTACCAAATCTGTGATTCTTAGAAGTCTGCATGAAGTAAAGGCAGTAAATGCTAGCATTCTTCAGATAAGGAACTCTCAATTGCTTTTTAGAGAGTATATTTAACAACTCTTTGAAAAGAGAGGACAATGTGAAATGGTTAAGATGGTGGACTTTAAAATCAGCTGATGGAGGATGGAATCCCAGCTCTGCTATCACCTCACCATATGACATTACATAAGCAAAGTGATGTTTCTGAGCATTAATTTCTTCATCTGTAAAATGGGAATAATACTGCTCCCTAACTCAGCACAGCTCTGTGAAAATTAAGTGAGAAAACGTGTGTAAAGTTTGTGGCATAAAGTCTAACATATAGAAAACTGTGACTATTATATTACCATTAATATGCATAAAATAACTAGTTTCCAAAGTGCTAGATGGTCAAACATCTACAAAAATCACAATTTCTGGTTTTTGCTCTAGGCCCAAGTATTCCCAAACCAACAGTTAACATAGGATAAAATGTTAAATGTGTAGGTGAAAGTCTTTAAAAAGCTGTTGGAAGTAGGATTTTATTTAGAAAGTATGTTACATGATAAAGATCGTCTTTATGTAATATAGTTCAAGTGTACATAGCAATATCTCTCTAATTGTTTTTTTTTATTGAAGTATAGTTGATTTCTTATACAATGTTTCAGGTGTACCAGCAAAGTGATTCACATATATATTTATGAATATGTATTTATTCTTTATATATATATATATTTTTTTTCTTTTCCAGATTCTTTTCCATTATAGGTTATTACAAGATGTTAAATATAGTTCCCTGTGCTACACAGTAGGTCCCTGTTGTTCACCTATTTTATATATAGTAGTATCTGTTAATGCCAAATTCCTAATTTATGCCCCCCTTTCCCCTTTTGTAACCATTAGTTTGTTTTCTATGTCTGTGAGTCTATTTCTGTTTTGTAAATGAGTTCATTTGTATCATTTTTTTTTTTTTTTTTAGATTTCACATATAAGTGATATCTCTAATTGTTAAGCGGTTAAATATTTGAACTGACAGTAGGTTTTGAACTGTAGTCTTTATATGGAAGGTAACGACGGTGTAGAAAGAGCATGTGAGAGTTGAGGTTAGAAGAGATGAATCTTAGTCCTGTCTGCCACATACGGGCTGCTGACCTTAGCTTAGTCACTTAACTTCTTGGAGGCTCAGTTTCATTTGTAAAATAAGGATGACGATGGCAGCTTCACTATATCTTTGTGAAAATCAAAAGAAATAAAAGTATGTTTACACTTTAGTCTATCAACAGTTTTCAGATGTAAGGTACCATTATTACTACAGGCTATGATATAATTAGCACTGAACAATGACAGCAGTGATACTCTAGTAGGTACCATTTACTGAGTATCTATTGAAAGCTCCTGCTTTGTACTTATTTTTTTCTTAACTGTAACTCACTAAATGTATCATATGTAAATTACAGAGTGCTTACATTTATCTTTGTAGTGGCACATATTTTTCTAATGGAAATATAATAAACCGACATTTTATGGAAAACTTTTTATTAATTTATCAATAACTTTTCCTTGAGTTAAAAAAGGCATTTATCCAAAAAAATAAAAGAAGAAATTTGAGTCATTTCTTAATTTAAAGATCAGAGCTCTTCACTGTCCATTAAATAGAAGTTGTCTTTACTTGCAATTAGAAATCATTACCTAAAATTGACCCTTCTGTTCCTGTTTAATGGCCTGTTTAATGGCCTGAGTGTCTGAGAGGAGCTCAGATGCTGGCACAGAGGAAGCATGGCCTCCTCCTCCCAGAGGACCTCTGGTTATCATTATACAAAACATGCAGACAGTCCTGTGTGCAGCCAGTGCGCCTCCTGGTCCCGTGTAGTTCATCACCAGCTTGGGAAGCATGCTACAGAGGGCTCGCCGTGCAGCTTGAGACGGTTCAGGTGTAAGCTCAGGGGTCTCAGCAGTCATTTTGCTGCTTTACATCAGAGTTTTTATCCGCCTTATCCTTTTGCCCCGTGACCCACCTCAAGCAGCCTCCTTCTCGGGAATCTAAAGGAGCAGCTGTTCCGTATCCCATTTCCCCCGGTTGTTGCCGTGCAGACCTCTTTCTATTCAGCATCGTAGACCCTCCACACACACCCCAACCACTATCCAAATAGCACTTCCTTCATTTTCATTCCATACATTTTGCTAAGTAGAGAAATGTTCAAAATATCCGTTATCTGACAAGCAAAAAAAGGTCATAGGATTAGAAAAAACACTGATATAAGAAGGAAATAGTCATATTTCCTAATTTTAAAAAATGGATCTATTTCCAAATCATAGAATTCTATTACTCCAAATTATTAAGCAATAACTTACAGCATGGTATGTGTGTATTCCACATCTGATCTTATTTAATACCTTTTGAACAGTTAGCCTTATTTGGAAAATAGTATTTTAAGTAGTTCATTAAAAATGCGTTTTAATAATTTGGAGATTATGAAAACATAAAATGTTTTACTAATAATTTTGCTACTGTTATCTCTGTATTTAAAGTCATGACCTTTCTAAAGCATTAAAACAGATAACAGAGTAACAAGTTAATAAAAATTTCTGTAGCAAAGACCGCAGACTAGAATCTTAGTAAATTAAATTTTAATTTTAATTTTAAAATTTCCCCGTTAATGGGGAGCTAACTCTACTTAAACCCTTTTTTTTTTTTTTTTTTTTTTTTTTAGGTTTCCTAATGGTTCTTTTTCTTTACAATGTTACAGCTTAGGAAAATAGCATGTGTGTTATTGTGTTTTTCTTCTTTTTAAATGATGAATACATAATGGTATCTCTCATAGAAATTACAGTATTTGTCACTTAAATGACAAAAGCATTACAGAAAAATTTAAAAACTCAAGAAAAAATAAAAGTCTGTATTTTTAAAAGCAGTAATCTGTATGGCAAAATTTACAAGTTGTGGACTTTCACGGAAATGAAAAGATGTTTTATGTCAGGAAAGAAAGTTCATGGCCTAAATGAATATAAACACTGATTTTCTAGTAATAAAATTTATTTATTTATTTTTTAAATGTGAAAGCTGGTTTTAAATTCCCTTGAGATCTAGAATACTACTTTAACCAAAACTTTCTGAATATTATTATTATTTCTTGTAAAAAAAAAAAAGTGCTGCTAGAGTAGCTCTTTACAAAGCTGCTGAAATTTTTGTTTCCAGTCATTTTAAGAAATAGTGCAAAAATTTCAGATATCTGCTTTGAGAGAAAATGAAGAGAAGGATAATTATTTCCATTTGGTTCATTCTAAAGAGGGTGAACTTCAAGACTCTGAAAATTGAGACTCTAATCAACTATCCCGAATAGTGACATATGGAACATAATGTATGTAGACTCCTTAAAGTTCAAGGCCTAGCATATGAAAATGTTCTTTGGAGCAATAAAGCAACCTGCATGGTTCATCACAAGACTAATTGTATGACAGACCTAGGGGCAACGGCACAGCTGTTAGCAAACGTTGATCCAGAGGCCCGCAAAGAAGAGGCATCACACCTGCAAGAAGCCGGGGATGATTATAGGATTAGATGGGTTAAACAACAGTCCTGTGCAGATCATACTTCATCATTATAAATTGAGCCAAATTATATATTTTTCCTCTACAACATGGGAGGGGTAACTTCAGAAAGAAAAATGTCGTTCAACATCTTAAAACTTATCCAAAGTATTCTCAAATGTATCTGCAGTGTAGATAGTTTCTTGATCTTCAATTAACAGCTATATTGACTTATAGAGATTATCAGTATAATTAGTGCTCAATAAAAACAATGTATACTAGACTCTAAAAAATAGCATTAATCCTATGCTACTAATATTCAATCTATATACTTAAAAATATTTAAAAACTATTTTACCCAGTAATTTCAACTTTCTCCCTAAATAAACATGTAAAAGTTTAGTTAATAACTAATAAAAATCGACTTGTTGAAGATTAAATCACCGTTTTTTTCATGCATGTCTTCTTTTGACCCTCTATTTTTTTTTTTTTTTTCTAAATGATAATGCTGATGGCCAGGGATAGAGAAAGAGAAGGAAGATAATTAAGAAACTAACCAACCCACAAAATGATGTTCAGTTCCTGAATAACCGAGGGTTGATTACATAGATGTATGTAACAGCTTTCGTTTGTGAGCGCTTCAAGGGAGAAGGTTAACATTCTTTCACATAAAAGCGTGACTTAGAGGCAAAAAATTAGAAGGTCAAATAGTATCAAATTCTGGCAAGGATGTGAAACAGCAGGAACTATGGTTAGAGGTGGAGTCTGGTTCAGAGTGATGGGTGGGGGACAGTCAGTGGATAATTACCCTGTGGTGCCAGCCCCACTCCACAGAGAAACTCTTCAGTGACACGTTACAGAGGGCCTTTGAGTGGAAAGGGAATAAAAGAGGGAGGGAGAAGGGAGAAAAAAATTTATTAAAAACAATCGAGAGGGAGTGCACAAATCAGTAGTGTGCCCTGCTCTAAAGAGTGTGGCTAAATTGATTCTATGTGCTAGAGTTTCATAATAAATAATCACATAAAGTAACAGTCACAAAATGCTTTTGATTGCAGCCTGAATGTGTCTCATGGTTCTTGCTCAAATAGATATTTGAGATATTTAGATGTGTTTTTTTTTACAAAGCTTACAAAGAGTTCTTTGAGTTTCTGGTGGACATTTTTGCATTACTATTCAACTAACCATCTTGATGTTTTGATTTGGGTTCCCCAGTAGCAGACTCTGAGACATGGTTTTGAGTACAGGTTGTTTATCTGGGAGAGGTTCCACAAGCAGGAGCATCAAGCCAAAGAAGGAGGCCACAGAAGGTGTGTTGCCGCCAATGGAGCTCCGTCCTGCTGGCACACTCTGGGAAACAGATCAGTTATCCCAATGGAGGAACAAGGGAGCTGGTGTATTTATCCACCAATTCCCAGCCTCTGTTGCTTGAGAGCTGCTTCCAGGGACACATTCTCTGGCAATTCCAGTTTACCATGAGCCCAGCCATCTGACAGAAAGTTCCAGGTGCTGCCTCAGCAGCCTTTGGCTGCAGAGATTACAGGAGCGGCACTGACAGTGTCAGCTACACCCGTGCAAATCATTTGATTTCTAAGCTTCCTTTTCCATCCCATAAAATGGGATGATATATTTGCTGTGAGGATTAAATGAGACAAGATAGTAATGTGCTTGGCACTTAGTAAGCATTCAATAAATGGTAGCTTTGTTCTGTTTTAAGAACACTCACAATTTTGCATATCTTTTGACTCAGGAATTACTCATTTCAGAATTTATCTAAAGGAAATAATTATTAATGTATACAAATATTTAGCTGTAATATTGTTTGTATAATTATTAATATATTCAGAGATTCAGCTATAACTTTTATATACAATGTTATGTGTTGTTTATAATGGGAAAAAATCCAGAAGCAAAGTAAATGTACAATAGCAAATTAATTAAACATTGTTGAGTATCCTGACACAAAAAATAAATATTTTATAACAATAAAAGCAATATCAATATATTAAATAAAATATCAGGATACAATACAATGTACATTATGACTGTACTTATATGTTTATATACACACATATACATATGTATATATGAAAATACTAGAAACACCAAATTGTTTTCAGTGATTGTGGAAGCTGGAATAACGGATGATTTTAATTTTCTATTTTGGAGGGAGTGATGGATCTGTATTCCTCAAAATTTCTAACAATTAACATATATTGATTTTTTAATAAGAAAAAGTAAGCTATTATTTTTTCCATTCCATTAAAATTTAAAGACTTTAATTAATGTCTTCAGTAGGTTTTATATAGACTGTTTTCATAGTAAAAATCTTCTACACAGGATTGATCATAGCAGTTAGTCATTTCTGCAGCTCATCTTATCCCAGAACATTAGAGAAAGTTATTAAATGCTTGACAACTAATAAAGGACACATAAAGATGACCTGATAAAGTGAAAAGACAATCATATAAATTATAAAGCAAAAACAATAAAATAGGGAGAAAAATACAGCCCTATGCCTTTTGGTATCCTGATTAAATCTGGCCAAAGTCCATGTAAACAAGAATAGTAACTACTATGTTGATGATGGACTATTTTATTTGTTTATTTATTTATTGAAGTGTAGTTGATTTACAGTGTTGTGTTAGTTTCAGGTGTACAGCAGAGTGAATCAGTTATACATATATATGTGCATGTATCTATTCTTTTTCAGATTCTTTTCCATTATAGGTTATTACAGGATATTGAATATAGTTCCCTGTGCCATACAATAGGACCTTGTGTTTATCTATTTTATATATAGTGATGATTTGTTTTAATCTTCAGTTTGGTGCACATTTTTGAATAACAGATCTGAGCCATTTCCTCATGCTCAAGTAGATTCTTATTATGCTGCAAGACTGCATTGTCTGTACAGGAAATAGGCACCTAACACATACTTGTGCCATACTTTAACAGGAACCAAGAGCTAGAGGAGCAACAGGGAAACTTTGTCTTATTTGGAGATGGAGGCAAAGACATTTGAATTGAACTTTTCAAGGTAAAGGGCAGCTGTCCCCTCAGTGGAGAGGAGACAACACAAGTGAAGGCCTGGGAGGGCCGAAAATGCGTTCCAGTCACACTGGGGTGTCGAACTCGGGTGGTGGTGGTGTAGCTCCTAATAGACACATTTGACAGACATTTCACAACTTTACAATTTTTCTGGCTGGGTAGATGAAAGTAAGGAGACAGGATGGAGACCAAGATGAATCTGGAGTTTTTTGTTCAAGTAATCCAAAGTACAATGGTACTGTTAACTGAGATAAAGCCACAGGAGGAGAAGCAACTACACAGAGGAATTTTTAATAGCGATTTGGAGGACATCTGTTGTCTCTGTCTTCCCAGAGCATCACACCATTCCCACCTCCACCTTTCTGCGGGCTACGGTCTTGTTTCTAATGTTGGGTTACAGATATAACCACCACCATTACATCTCACCCCAGCGAATCTCTAGGAGAGGGTCCTGAAATGAGCTAAGCCAATCAGATTGCTTACCTGGTAATTTTGTTTTTTTAAATCAGAGCCAGTCCTCTGTGGTGAGCCTGGGAGCTTCTAGAGCCCTGGAGGATGGTGCGCTGAGAGAATAAAGCTAATACACAGAGGAAAAACCAAGATAAGAAATGGAGAGAACAATTCCTAGTGGCATTTGAGTCCCTAGTTTCCCCTTTGGCCTAAATTAGATTGGGGTGGTTTTTGTCCCATGAAATCAAATGAGCCCTAACTGATAGACCAGCATCATCCTGAACAATAACAACTGATGTGTCTTTGTGTGTTATGTGTCTAGAACTGCACCCAATCTTATTATTTATATGCTTTATCTCATTTAATACTCACAAGAACCCTAAGAGGCAGATATTACTAGTATTTTCTATTTACTCCCGTTTCATAGATGAAGAAGGCTGAGACTTAGACTAAGTGACCTCCGCATGGAGATCACGAAGCTAGCAAACGCAGAGCCAAGACTGACTGAGGAGTCAGCTATGCCTCTAATTGCTAATGCTGTTGCAACTGACGAAGTCGTCAGTAAGATGATTTTAAACTCCTTTGTTAAGTCTCATCATAAATTTCTCATGTACATTTTAAAAAATATTCTCCTCTGTTCTGCTTAATGAACTACTTATTGGCATAAATAACACTTTGTTATTCTTGTCCAGTAGAAATTATTATGGAATAACACTTGATGCCTAAAAAGAAAAATCACCTCCCTGCTGCCGGGCCAGTTCAGAATCAGCACAGAATTGGGGGAAGAGAGTGAGAGGGCACAGGACGTGGGAGTGTCAAGTGGCATCAGGCTAGGAGTGACCCACTGCTTTGTAGCTTCTCCGGAGAAAGAGACGCCAGGAATTCTCACCTCTCATTTTCATCTCCCATCTCCCTCTTACGCTCCATTGGCATAGATAATGGCGTACCATGGATTCCTCGTTGGTTATGACTTAACTGCTTAGCTGGATTTGCCTTGTTTTCTCTGGATGTTTTGCTGACAATGAACTGTGTAGCAGCGCTAGAGTTAATACATCTGTAAAAAGAAAAAAAAAAGTAGTAGAGTTCTTTTTCAAAAGCGTGTGTTCAACACATTATTCCTGTGACCCCTGGTCTCTTCTTGCTAGTGATACAGATTTGCTATCTACCAGCAACTCTTAGTAAATGCAAGGGAAAGAGCATAAAAAGTATCATTTGTTAGATTTTCAGTTGAAAAATCTGGTAGAACAGAATGTTTGTAATTTTTGGATAAAATAAAATAGGGGGAGGGAGATAGGTCCTTCCTGTAGATTTCAAATCTCTCTGTTACTGTCTTAACCATTATCACAGTATGATGTCGTGGTTAAGAGCACGGCCCCTGGAGTCACATCGCCTGATTCCAAATCCTGGTCCTGCCACTTCTAATTCTGTGACCTTGGGTGAGTTACTTAACCTCTCTTGTGCCTCCGTTTCTCACTTGCAGCATAAGGATTATGTTAGTACCAGTTAGGTGCTAATAGGTACACATAGGGTGGTTGTGAAGGTTGAATAGGTTAATATGTAGAAAGTACTTAGATCTATGCCTGGCATACTGTACTCCCTCAATAAATGCTGGTGAATAGTATGGAATAGTAAAAGAATGATTTGCTGGGTTAGTGCAAGGATTATGTTATTCCTGCTGCCACCGCTGACTTACCAGGTCATAGACAAATCTCTTAGCATCCCACTTTGTAAAATGAAGACGATATTTATTAATATAGCATGTAGCTGAAAATTCCAATGGAATAGTAAAGGGATAATGGTTTATTGGTCCTTATTATTGTACTGCAAATGATTTAACTATAGCTTTTTCCTAAATTTAATTAAACATATTCATTTTCCCTGTGAGCTTATATTAGCTTACAGCAGAGTGACTGTTTATGATGTTCATTTTATATGTTATAATATCACAGATATTACCAAAATAAACCTTTTCACTTTAAAATATTATGTAAATAATTATTGATGTTTGTCACAAGCTTGCAAAGCAAAAATTACTTTTTAATTGTTTATTGTAGTAGATTATGTGGGAATGGAAAAGTACTGTCCAGGCAATCATTATGATCTTCAAAATTGGTTTTGAAAGTACTAGAGAGACCACCAAACTGGGAGTCAGACATGCTGAGTTCTAGTTGTGGTTTTGTTAACAAGCTCTTTGGCCTTGGACGAGTCATTAAACCTTGTTCAGTTTCCTTAACAACATTGTTGCAGGACACCATTGTTATAATCTCGGTTGACAGTAGGACAGGTGGTACCAAAAGGAACCAGAACTCGGAGCCCGGTCTGCATGGTGGCAGACTGCAGGCAGCATCGTGGCACTGAGGTGGGAGAGAGGACCAGATAAAAGTGCTGTCTCTGAAATCAGATGGCTTGGGTCCAAGTCTTTCCTTGATCACTTACCACTTATATGACCTTGGCCCAGTGGCTTCACCTCTATGTGCCTCAGTTTTCTCACCTTTAAAAAAAATGTAATAATAATAATAATGCCTACCTGTGGGTGTCAGGGAGATTAAATTAGTTAATATGTGTAGTCTTAAGAACAATCTATGACTTACTCATTCAGCAAACAGTTTTGGAGCACCTATTGCCAAATCCTGCTCTAGACACTTGGAATACATCAACAGCAAAACAGACAAAGACCTTTGTCCTCATGCAGCTTCCATCCCATTGGAGAAAGACGGACAACGAAGATGAAACATAATGAACAACTGAGTTATGACAGCAGTTGATAGTTTGTTAGACAATCATAAGCGATAGAGAAATAAAGAAAAAAAAATACAAAGGAATGATTCAGGAATGCCAAAGCAAGTGGTGGGTGGGAGGAATTTTAAACAGATGATCAGAGAAGGAAGGCCTTGTCGAGAAGTTGACATTTGCTGGAAGACTGGAAGCAGATGAGAGAGTTAGTCATGCAGGTGAGGGAAGTACATTCCAAGCAGGGGTGATGGTCAAGGTCAAAGCCCCGAGGCAGCAATGTGCCTCAGAGGCTTGGGGCCTGGGAGGCTGAGAAGAAACAAAAGGAGAACAAAGTAATAGGAGCCGAAGTTGGAGAGATGAGGGGCGGGATCACGGAAGGCATCCCATTATAATGGGATGTGTTTTTTGTCTGGGTGAAAAGGGGGTCATGCAGGCAGAGGAATGACATAAGAAATACTCGTGCTATCATCAGTTATTATCATTAGGCCATGTGGTGAAAAAAGTAGCAGCTGGTAATAGGCAAAGCTGAAACCAGACCAGCATGAGGTTAACGTCTAGAACATCGGACACCAGGCAGTGGGTAGCCCTGTAGGTAAGTGGAGAGTACCTTCTGGGAAAGGCACCAGGAGGCAGTAAGCTGTGAGGTCTCCGTCAGCACAGCCACCCTCAGGGTTACCCGGCAGTAGGCATATCACAGTGCTCTAGAAGAAAACAAGTAGGATTCGAAGTCCAATAAACCCAGTCCAGATCCTTTCTCCTCCTCCAACTCTAGGACTGTGGGTACCAGAGAGAGTTACTCAGCCTCTCTGCGCTTAGTGTTTCTCGTTTGTGCAATGGGAATGCTAATATTTATCTCAAAGAGCTCTGTGAAGAGTAAATGTTCCAAGAATATAAAACACTCCGCACAGGTAGTTTTTGCTCAATTAATGGTAGTGACCGCCATTGGCAAGTGACAAGCACCAAGTCACAGGGACTGGGGTTCAGGAATGGGACTTGTGGTGGGGGCACATTGATGGTGGGAAGGTAGGTCTCCAGACTCACAGTAAGTAGGGACCCAACCACGTACCAAGTACCAAGACAGAGATTCAAGCAAGAAGAATAAGACAGGAATGCAGCTCCAAAGGCTGGGATACATGTTGGGGCCTTGATCTCAAGGCACCCAGCAAGAGCCTGGTCACTTTTTTTTTTTAATTTATTTATTTAATTTATTTATTTTTGGCTGCATTGGGTCTTCGTTGTTGTGCACGGGCTTTCTCTAGTTGCGGTGAGCGGGGGCTACTCTTTGCTGCGGTGTGCGGGCTTCTCATTGCGGTGGCTTCTCTTGTTGCCGAGCATGGGCTCTAGGCATGCGGGCTCAGTAGTTGTGGCACGTGGGCTCAGTAGTTGTGGCTGGCGGGCTCTGGAGCGCAGGCTTGGTAGTTGTGGCGCACGGGCTTAGCTGCTCCGTGGCATGTGGGATCTTCCCAGACCAGGGCTCGAACCCTCGTCCCCTGCATTGGCAGGCGGATTCTTAACCACTGCGCCACCAGGGAAGCCCGAGCCTGGTCACTTTTTAAAAAGGTGAAAATCACAATATAATCTGTGGCAAACTAATGTGATACCAAGCTTCTGCCCTGGTAGACCAGGGGCAGAGTTGGTCCCGGGGACTGGGGTAGGTCGAAGTTGCTAACTGGGGGGACCCCCAGCAGGGCAGACAGCAGAGCTCAGGGACCAGAGTAACTAGCACGTTATTGCAGAAATGATCTTTTTGGCTCTATAATTCTCCGTTTCTAAGTATTGATAAATAATTTGAAAATGCCAAATATAATGGAAATTTTCTAGTTTAGCCTATAAAGCCTAAAGCTTACTATAGAATGTAAGCAGCAATTTGTTTTACCATTCTATTTTCAGCTCATATGTTATTTCAGAGCTGATCAAAGACATTGGTTGCAAAGTATAAAATAAATCACACTTCTAAATAAACCACTAAAGAGTGTTCAATTGATTTAAGTGATTTTCGGAATATTAATATTTCAAACATCTCTGTCCCAAACCTCTTTACGACTACCTATAGCAATAATAACTATCATTTCACTCTACCATTCTTCATCTTATAATATTACATAGTAAACTGTGTAAAAAGAACATTGTTTTTTAGCACTGGAATAGAAATGTAGGATTTCAGCTGTTTATTTATGTTTAACTATCGTGAATTTTATTCAGTCAATAAAAGTATACTCGATTAATGCATTTCTTATACTCTTTGCCTAGGTTGAGGTGACTAGAGTGCCATGCTTGTTTTTCATTATTAAAGAAAACTTTGCCTTCCACTCCCATTCCTTTGCGGTAAATTTGATTTTAAGCAGCGCGTATTTCAGGGTTAGTCTCAGTCTTGAGAAACTTTCCAGCCACAAAATTATGCATCTTTGGCTTATCTAAAAATACGGTTTAAATTGCCCACATGATCTTCCTAGATTTTTTTTAATATATACGGAAGAAAAACCGGTATCTGCAGTGTTAAATGGAATGTCGATGAATATCCCTCAGTGGGAGGTTTGGACACCAAAGCGTCCCATGCATACACTTTGGTGGTAGAGTCACCTGGGCAGCACAGTGTGACAGCCAGCGATGTGAGCAAAGACACGCCGGTGATGAAAGCAGCCATCAGAAGGCTGCGTCACGGTGCACGCATTCAAAGGTATTTCTGAACCGCACGCATTTGTACTTACCCGGGGGCCCAGCCTTACCCTGGGCCACCATCATTTTCTTCTCTGCCTCCAAATGTCTCCTTTTTTTTTTTTTTTTTTGTACTTCAGCAACCTCCCTTTTCCTTTTCAAGTCCCCTCCGTCTGCTTGTGTGTCAGCGTGGCCCTCCTGCCTCTCGGCTTGCTGAGGAATCCTGGCGTCCTCCCTGCCTCTGCTCAGCCCTGTCGCCCGCCTGTCACTGCTCCGCGCTCTGTGCCATGCTGGCTTGTTTTGTCAATAACCATTTATTTGTTGCTGGAATAGTAGCAGCCATTACATCTGACCTCCCTGTTTCATCAATTATGGATAGATTATTGGATGTGAACATCTGCAAAAGCTTGCTGTTGAACTCACCTCCTGGCTAGGATTAGATAAAGTACTAAACTGTTGTTTATTGTCAGGCCAAAACTCTGCTGGGAAGGCAGGGAATTCCAAGAGAAGCAGAGCCCCATCCGAAGTACCCAAAACCGTTTCATATTGCCGGCATTTCCCCTAAGATTCCAGCGATTTATTATTTACACTTATTACTCGTCGTTATAACCTACTTGATAAAAGCTCTTGGCAGGCTTCGCATTTCCCGTCATTGTCACATCTGTCAGAATGGAAATGACTCCTAAATTGTTTTCTTGTCTCGTCTATCATGGTGAAAGGGTAATAGATGAATCTTCCTCTGTGTGCAAGCCTTCAGAGGAAGACTTTCCTACCATGTTTTATTTTAAAGAAACATTTTCGCGCAGCCAGTTAGGAAAGCATTAATTACATCGCGGACCTAAATTAGGGTTTACCGAGTTTACCAGAATAATGGCCTGTGGTGGAAAGGATATCAAATTGTACAGACACAATATGCTCAAAATGTTTTTCAAGGCTTTTATGGATTTCTGAGAAGGGGGAAACAAAATGAAATTTTATTGAATCCTGCCTTCAATGAGGAAGAAATCTAGTAAGAGGGATTATGAATAGATGATGGCTTTACCGCCAGGGGAAAGACAAGTCTCCTAGTGGTAATTGGTTCATGCAGAAATATAGAAATTTTCACAGGATTAGTGTTTATTAAAACCTTCTAGATCGTCACTCGCTAGTATAGAACCCTCCTTGATCCTTCCCTGCGGAACCCGAAACCGTTTTGCGCAAAATGGTCCAATGGGAGGAGATTGCTAAGTGGCCGTTTCAGGAGAAGCCGAGGGGTTTGGTGTGTCACCGAGCTAGTGGCTTTTCACTGTTCACCTCTCCGTCTTAACTTGTTGCTTGTGAAGGTAGAAACTGTAGTCGCTCACCATTCTAGATTAAAAGAGAGCAAAAAAACTCTTTTATATTTCTTCCACAGACAGGAAGAATTACTCCTCAAGGTGCCGTGACGAATCTAACATAATTTCAACCTCTGATCCGCCTGTACTCACTGAGCGTAATGCCACACGGGCTCGTAATGGGGGAAAGCTATTTATCTGGGAACGTGACTGGATGAAACAGGCACCCATGTAGATAGGGGGGTTCTTATGTCATTTTAAAATGTCATTTAGGGACTTCCCTGGCGGTCCAGTGGTTAGGACTCCACGCTTTCACTGCCGTGGCCCCGGAACTAAGATCCCGCAAGCCACGTGGCGCCGCCCCTCCCCCCAAAATTGTCATTTATGTCTTCCTTTAGGAATCTGGCTTGTTTGCTGATACTTGAACTCTCTAGGATGGCTGTTAACTGAAAATGTTCACATACTTTCCATTTACCATAGTCTTAAAGTGCCATATTTTTTCCTTTATTGAGATACAATGCAAAACATTATATAATATAATTAATATATAATAAGCTCTAACATACATTCTATGTAATATATTAATATTATATAATACTTGATTTATGAGCTTAATTTCCTTTAGGCCAAGTAAATAGTTATATATAATAGTATATTATGTAATACAACAGCTCGTTATATCCACACTAATGCTACTGCAGGTACTTTACCACCAGCACCTTCCAAAAGCTCTACCATATTCATTCAGCAATATTTTATGTTAACGTAAGAGTAGGAGCTAAGGGTGCAATGGAGAGCAAAACACATATGGTTCCTGATCTCGTGGCAGCTACGATCTAATTGGAGAGAGATAAATATTATTAAGCAGATACATGCGGTGCTTTCCTAAGCGGTGGAACAGCACAGAGAAGTGGTCAGTGTGGGGGAGGCCTGGGGAGCGCAGGACAGGCACCGGAGAAGCTGGGCATGAAATAAGAAAGAGCAATGCAGGCAGAGGGCCGTGGAAGTGGAGAGAACTGAGTTTATTCCTGACAGTGGGAGGTCTATGTGGCTAGAGGGAGGTTCCCAAGAGTCCTGCCCATTCCAGCAAGCCATAATTGTTGCCATTTCTGCATGGACAAAGTGACAATACATGTTTGATCAAATTAGATTTGACTGGCACTTCATCTGATTCCGTTTGCCATCACCATCTTTAGTCTCCATAAGTAACAGAGAACTGAAATTACTGATAATGTTATCAGAGGTGTAATAGAATCACTTGTCACACTCACTTTTCATCCTCCCATAAACATACTCAAGTGGAATTGGAGACTTTCTTAGTTTAAAAAAATATGCAAACCTTTTTCCCCCAAATCTTTTCTGACAATGAAATCTCTAATCATTTTATATAACCTGTGTCTCTCACCATAGAAGGAATCCACCCGTATTGTCTTTCACTGACAAACATGGAAGGGGAAAAGGCTTGAAGTTACTTACTTGCCACTTTAGCTCTACAGAACCCTTTTATTTCTCCCTTGAAAAAATATTTATATTTTGTTAGAAGGCCCTATTTTTTTTTTCTTGGCAAGTACTGAGGATTTTTGAATAAGAAGTGTAATTGAAATAATATTTTTTAAGACGCTAAACTAATTTTTCAAAACTGTCCCCCAAGTTTTGTTGCCTCATAACTCTCAATCCAGAGAATCAATTGTTTGCATTGCATCAGTGGGTACAATAGAGAATAAAGTCAATGTTCAATTTGGAATTTCAAGTTCAAATGGGTTTTTTTGGTTTGATTTTAGGGGCTTTATTTTACTTTTTTGGTTCAGAGCAAGGCAATATCTACCAAGTTAGGTTTTCGTGAAAAAAAAAAAAAAAAAAAAGATTTCTATATCCTAAATCTTCCTTTTTGTGTCAAGGATGAAACTTGGGATTCAAGGCAGAATAAAAGGGTTCTCTAGAGCTAAAACTTCTCTGTTTTTTTCTTTGGGTGCAAGAAAGAGATTCATTCAGATTACCTCAGGCAAGGGGATTGATTGCAAAGATTCCTGTGGCCATGAGGGAGATCATGGCCCATGAGTACCCAGGATGAGCAGACAGTTGGGCTTCATAAGCTGAAAGACTCCTGGGAACTGGAGGAGCCCTGGGAGAAGAGGGGCTGAGTTTCCCTATTATCTCCTCAGCAGTAGCCGTCAGTCTGACCCACTCTGTTGACAGGACTTGATCACGCTCTGGGTGATCTTTGAGCACCTTCTCACTTTTGCCATTACCAACTGCTTAACGGGTCTGGATTTCCTAAGAGAACGTGATTGAACTAACTAATCACTCTACTCTTCCATGGAATATTTTCATGTCAGACCACTGCACAGATTACTGGACTGCCTTTGGGCAAGGGCCTTCTAACAAGATATAAAGCAAAACCTCCTATGGATTTCCCTTGCAGGAGATTAAGGGCAGGGAAATTTTCTTTTCAAGGACCTGTAAATATAACTCACACCATGATTGGACTGCACAGGATAAATGTTTGCATGCTTTCTGATTCAAAGTATAGAAAGTAGTTGAGAATTAGAATAGAAATTCTTCGTGAATATGTCCCTTGTTAACATAGTATACAAGTATAATGACCAATGTAGAAAATGGCAGTATTAAGCAATATGTTCCAATTTACTACTGAGGAAACTTTGTTTTTAACTGTAAGTGGAATTCTATTTCATTGTTTTGGGGTTTGAGATTCATCTGTATATTGAATGTGTAGAGAGAGAGTTTTTGCTGAAAGAAAATTCTTGGGAATTTTTGAGATATATTTCTATCCTTATAGCTTTTGAAAATACAATGTAAACTCCTACTGTGTGAGAGATTAACTAGCAATTCTAATTCAGTTTATGAATTTAAGGATAACCTTGAATTTTCATCAAATTTTTAAATATTTCAGGATGTAAAAAAATTGCTATTTTTGAAGAGCACTGATCATTGCATTTGTAACAATTGCTATTTAATAGGAACCAAAAGCTTTGTAGATTTAGCTCTCCTTGTTATCACCTATTCCATGGTAGGGACATTTTTTTAAAGCAGTTCATTCAGAATATGCAAGCTTTTTCAAATGAGGGGGAAGGCTGAAAATAAAATTTCAAATGAATGAAATGACTCATCATTTTGTTTCTCGTGTTTTAAAAAGTATTTTCAAACATAAAATAAATTCATCAGGGATTTTAAAGCCAAAGGTAAACCATTGAAAATAATTAGGGCATATCTTCAATTAGTAAATATAGTCATGTAGAGTCTAAAATCAAAGTCATATTTTTGGAAGGGAGAATTCTAGATCATTTGGTCCTGCCCCTTTATCTTTCAGACTTCGAAACTGAAGCTCAAGTTAACCAAGTGACCTGTCCAAGGTCACACCCTGAGCTCATGGCAAAAGAGAAGTGAGAGCTCATATCTTTTAACACTCAGTTCTTTCTGCACTGGACTATTCAGCCCTCACTTTATGTGCCAGGTGATGTAAACAGTCCAAATGATGAGTAATGCATTTCAGGGAGAAAGAGTACACTGTCCAAATGATCAATGTAAATAGCAAGGCAAGACTACTCCTAACTTAAGGATATAGTTTCAGCAGAATGCAAAATATACAACTACTTTCATGTGTTATTGTTTGCAGAGCTGCACACTTCACTGTCCTCAGTGTTCATTCAATATAACATATTTGTAGCAAAAGATTACTGTATTTATCGCATGTCAGATGCTATGCCTTCGCAGAAAGTGTATAAGAGCCTTTAAGTGATGGGAGACCAGTTCTGTTTAGCCCTGTTTTTATCATCTTCTCCCATTGCCTATGCCTGGCTCTAGTAAAATGCTCTGAATGTTGTTGCTGCCCAGTCTGGTCCTCAGCCTGTTACTGCAGGGCTTGTCAGAAATCATTAGCCACTGATTTCTTTGACTAATGTTGCAGTTGATTGTCTGAATCATGTTCAGACGCTGTAAATGAGGCAGAAACATCCTTTCTGCTCACCAACTGTGAAATGGCTAAAGGGGGTTAGATTGCCAGAAGTCAGAATAAATGTATTTCCGATAAGATTTGACAGTGATTTCAAGCTCAAGGTGGCAAACTTGATTTTTTTAGTTCTATATTTCTCATTGCACAAGAATAAATCTGTATCATTGCCTTTTCCTCCTCAAAGTAATGCACTGTATTGAGCTCAGTGCTGAACCTTTGTTATGAAATGGCACAATATGGGGTTTGTGTAGGGACTGTATAACAAAGTGTTAGCTCTGCTGCCTTTTTATGGTGGGCAAGGAAGAAAGAGATAAAAAAACTCACCCTAGGCAATGGACTCATAACTTCTTATTTACAGATAAGTCCGATGGATGCCCCTTATGGTTTTATAGATGTATTTTGGTCCAGGTGGCTTTATTTAAACTCTTCTAGAACTCTTAGACTTGTAGACAAAATTAGAAATAAAACGTTCAAATGTAGTGCAGCTGCTGGGGTTTCATCCTCACGTGTTTCAGAGCATCCTGGATGCCTCTATAAGTTTGGAAGCTTTGAGGAGGAAAAACAGCTATCTTTTCAGTATTGGAAGAGCCGTCACATGGAAGAAGGATGCACTCATCTTATCCCACAAAACACAACCTTGGCTAGCAGGCAGAGTTACGGATTTTGCTTCCGCTTCACCAATAGATTTTTCACATAACTCTCCAATGATTGAGTAGTCTCACAAGAGGATAGTTTCCCATCAGGAAAATTGTTCAAGAAAAGGCTACATGAGGATTTCTCAGCAGCAACACTATTCACATTTGGAGCTGGATGATTCTTTTGTATGGGGGGATAGTGTGTGAATTGTAGGCTATTGGGCAGTATCCCTGGCTTCTCTCAATGATGACAACCTAAAATGTCTCCAGACATTCCCAAGTATCCCCAGGAGGCAAAATCGCCCCCATCTGAGAACCAATAGGTTAGATAAGCACTTGGGAAAACTAAGCAGCTGCTTCATTCAAATCCTTGGTAAGTACTTTTAAATAGCTCATCTTAGTGGAACCTTATAACATCATTTCAAGGTAGACTTTATTCATTTTCATTTTATGCCCGAGGAAATAAACTCACAGACATTAAATCACTTGACATGTGTCACTCAGCTCGGTAGTGAACCTGCCTGACTCAAAAGCCTATGATATTTGGAGAAACTTTGAACACCCAGAGGGAGATTTGATTAATTTTCCCATAAGGCCCTTCCAAAGCCTGGTCTATGCCCTCAGAGTAGGGGTCCCTACTGATTTCAAGTATAAAATTAACTAAGGAAGAGAGCAGTGGGGGGAGGGTAGTAAGTGGAGAAAGGAATTTATATAGAAAAAAATACCAAAAATATGAAATAAAAGTAGAATTGGAGTTTATTGAAATTTTTCAAAAACTACAAAATTTCCATCTCAAATAGGCTAGATGCTGTAACTTATTTTATATGATATTTTCCATGGGTTATTTTCCTACAGAAACAATGGCAGTTCGGGTCACCAGCCAGAGCACAGAGACCCATTTAAACTTCATGTCACTGATCTGTATTAGTTTGAGTTGTTCATACTCTGTGCTATGCCTGAAGGAGAAATAAAAGTATTTCCTGTCCTTTTCCTAGGCATGGGAATAACTCTGCATAAAATTTGGAAAACTTGGAATGATGGGAAACAAGGCAGCCAACTGCACCATCTTACATATGGCATTTTTCACCAAACACGTTGAGCTGCCTAGAAAGCAGAAAAGACAAAAACTATGAATAAAAATGTCCTGCAAAAGACTGCTTTTATGTACATGTAGAATAAAAGATGAAAGTGAAGGACTTGCCTTACCTTCAAAACAATAGTCAAATTCTTCCTTTGTCATCAGAAAGATAAATTGCAGCTTGAAAGTTTGTCACTTCATACCATCAGTTAAAACTGTGATTAGTTAGTGGATGTTACTAGAAAAAACATTCTATGCAGGAACCTTAAAGCAAACTTTTCTATTGGTCATTGTTGCTTCTATGTACCTGGGAAAGCTTTTTTTCATTGTATCACCCATTCCCATCTCCAGTCCTTGGCTTAAGCTCCTCTCAGTATGGACCCAATTCTATCATTCCTTTAAAATGCAGATTGTTTCCCTTTCTATAGGAAGCCTTTCCCCGTTGTATTTTCTTCATTGCTCTTATTGCTATTTGAGATTTATTCATTTATTTATTTAATTACAAATTATCTCCCCATCACCTAAATACAGCGTAGACTGCATGGGGGCCAGGGATTCGCTGCTATATCATTAGCACCTAGAACAAAGCTTGGCCCATAGAAAACACTCAGTATTTGTTTAATGAGTTAAAAATTTTTTTAGCTCTTTATGCAGGCTTACAGCACTATATAGTTTCTGCGTCTGTATGTCTTATTGCCTTAGATAGTAAGGTCTTTAAGAGTAGGGCTATATCTCTATCCGGAAAAGATGCAAACTCTAATTCAAAAAGAGTCATGTACCCCAATGTTCATAGCAGCACTATTTACAATAGCCAAGACATGGAAGCAACCTAAATGTCCACTGACAGATGAATGGGTAATGAAGATGTGGTATATATACAATGGAATACTGCTCAGCCATAAAAATTATGTGGGTGTGTGTGTGTGTGTGTGTGTGTGTGTGTATATATACACACACACACACACACGTAATTTTATCCTGCAGTCACATCTAATGATGGAATGGAATGTCCTGGAAGAGTTCTTTGCATAATACATTGGTTCCAAAGGCTAAGCATTATGAAAAAAGTGGTAACAAGAGGGAATAAAAATAGCATGTAGTTATCATTTCAGGTAACGGTGACTTACAAATGCCTGATTTTCACATCTGCTGCTTCACATTTCCCTCCTCCCTGTTTTCATCTCTTCCACACCACTGTGATAAGGAACATTGTGGAAAAGCATGTGGAGTGTCTAGAAAACCTGAAGGCACAGAAGTAGACCCCAAAGGAGGTTATAAAAATCAGTACCTGCTTAAGGGATCATATCATAAGGTGGAATTTCAAGACAAGGCTGGCTTTTTTTTTAATAACCTTTGCCCCAAGTTATCCTGCCAGACACTATCTGAATTGTTTCATTTCCCTTTGTTAGACTGCAAAACACTCCTCCCAGAAGAGATAACTGGGACCTACAAAGCATCCTCTTTTTAAAACAACAACTTCTTCTGGGAGGATTAATGACTTTTGAGTCATTCATACCAAAGTATAAATTTGTTTAATCAACTACTATTCTTCTGTCACTTAACTGAGGAAATTTCCCTGGGGAGATACAAACACACAAGGTAGGGGAGGTGTACCAAAAGGGAAGAGGTCAGATGCCAAGTTATTTCAGAATTTTTCCCAAGATAGACCTTTCTTTAACCTAAGGAAAAGGGAAAAAAATTTTTTTCCATCTCTCTCTCTTCTAAGCAGCAAACATATTAAAAATGAATTGAGAAAGGGTAGTATGAGAGATCATTGTAGTGACAGAACTTTTCTATATCTTGACTGTGGTAGTGGTTACGTGGATATATACATGCGATGAAATGGCATAAAACCTACACGCCACATGTGCATGCATGGGTGCACACACACACAGACACAGACACGAGTGTGTGTAAAACTGGTGAAATAAGGTGGGTGGATTGTGAATTCCCTGGTTGTGATATACTATAGCTGTGCAAGATTTAACCACTGGGAAAAGCTAGCTGAAGGATATATGAGCATGCTCTGTATTGTTTCTTACAATTGCATGTGAATCTACAATTATCTTAAAATTAAAAATGGTTTAAAACAAATGAAGGGGACAGTGTTTTCTTATAATGGCTGGCTGGGCAGAGAGGTGGGGAGAGAATTCCATCTAGTTTGGGAAAATTAGGCCAGGAGTGATCATCATCATAGTGGCTTAAAGTAAGTTTCAGTTTTGAAAGCAAATATGAGGGCCATGATTTCTGGAATTTCTTCTGTTTTAATGTCTAAAATAAAGGGACTATAAGAGAGGAACAGTGGCGGGGTAAGGAATGGGAAAATAGTGGAAGACAAGAAGGGGCATCAATATCAGATCGTTCATTTTCTTTTGTTCCAAGGTGCCCTGATCATTGGAAATCCTAAAGATGTAGAAGAAAGAAAACAACTGGGTGTCTGATATTATTAGACATATTAATGCGTTCTTATGCTTCCTGCCTTAAAGGTGCTCAGGCACAGAATTTATTCTTATAATCTTCCAGGGGGACCAGGCTACTTTTCTATTCTCTTTCTCAATCTCTCTAGATATAGATATAGATATAGACATAGTCTAATATTCATGTATATCTATCTATGTAAACACACCATATATATATAAATATATATATATGCACCACTCACTTACTTGACCGATGACAATCTTGACTTAAATCCAATGTTCCCTTGAAGGCTATTGCAGCAAAATGAATTAATGATCCTTAAAATTTGATTTTACAGCAAACAATTCTTCAAAGAACTTGTAGCATATTGCCAGCATTATTCTTTTGCACACTCTCATTTTTTATGTTAAGCATTCTACTGGTTTCGCTTTTAGGTAACCAATAGAAATTATCTCATTTTAAGAACCTGGATTTTATTTGAAAATATCTTTTCAAGTTAATCAGTTTTATTCCAGTGGGAAGATAAAGTCCATTGCCTTTAAAACTTCTAGTAAAATAGCTTTCAAAACTTCATCTCCATTATTCAGGGAAATTATTGGAGCAATGTGATTGAGTGGCCACAAAGCACTCAATTTTTATTAGGTACATGAACTGACTTTTCCAACTTTGGTAATCTTGTAATCATGCTCATTGAAATTGACATAGTAGCATGCTTAATCAGTGTTTTCCTTGGTCTTTTGACAAAGTTTGATTAAGTTCATTGTCCATAAAATTTAAGGATATATAATGAATTTTGAACTCATCAAAATATTTTGCACCTGAGATTCTTTTTTTCTCTCCTCTTATCTCTGATTTGCAATGACAGAATTTAACCTTCCACACCCTGGATTTGTTTCCAACATATTGCATGCCACAGGGGTATTCAGTCAAGTACAGTGGATCCCTCAGATTTCCACACTGTATTTTCTCACTTGAAGTATTCTTTGTAAAGAAGATTCCTATTTGTCTGATGATTCAATTTGATCAATATTTATTAATATGTAAATTATACCTTAATTAAAAAGCAGGTAACATAATTTACCATAAGGTCAATATAAAACATCTTTATTTTCTACACAATTTGGGTTTTTTGAGATATTTAATATTCATGCTTTTTTAAATTGAAGTATAGTTGACTTACAATATTTTGTTAGTTTCAGGTGCATAGCAAAGTGATTCAGTTATATATATATATTTTCGGATTATTTTCCATTATAGGTTATTACACCTATCTATTTTATATATAGTAGTGTGTATCTGTTAATCCCATACTCTTAATTTATCCCTCCCTTTCCTCTTTGGTAACTATAAGTTTGTTTTCTATGTCTGTGAGTCTGTTCTATTTTGTATATAGATTCTTTTGTATTATTTTTTAGATTTCACATATAAGTGATATCACATAATATTTGTCTTTGTCTGACTTATTTCACTTAGTTTGATAATCTCTAGGTCCACCCATGTTGCTACAAATGGCATTATTTCATTCTTTTTTATGGCTGAGTAATATTCCATTGTATATGTGTACCACATCTTCTTTATCCACTCATCTGCTGATGGACATTTAGGTTGCTTCCATATCTTGGCTATTGTAAATAGTGCTGCTGTGCACATTGGGGTGCATGTATGTTTTTGAATAAGAGTTTTTTTTCTTTTCTGGTTATTTGCCCAGGAGTGGAATTGCTGGATCATATGACAACTCTATTTTTAGTTTTTTGTTTTTTATTGGGGGACAATTGCTTTACAATGTAGTGTTAGTTTCTGCTGTACAGCAAAGTGAATCAGCTATATGTATACATATATCCTCTCTTTTTTGGATTTACAAAAAAGAATCAATTTACGTTCCCACCAACAGTTATATTCTACACAATTTGTAATCTCATGTTATTTTTCCACTTACTTTTATACTTTTTTTCTTTTTATTTTAACACTATCCTTCCTACTTCCCTTAGGTTGGACTACACAATTCACCAATCTGCTGAGTTTTGTCTTGTGTTCCCCTTATGATTTTACCTGAGTCGGCTCTCTCCAGTCAGAGCTCACATTCCTGAGGAGCAGAGGCCCTGTCTTTGATTTAGACAAGCTCCCCTATAGCACTTTCAAGGTTCTCAGTACTGACTTCATGAACAGTAGTACCCCCTTACCTGTGTTTTCACTTTCTGAAGTTTCAGTTACCCACGGTCAACCGAGGTCTGGAAGTATTAAATGGAAATTTCCAGAAATAAACAATTCATAGGTTTTAAATTGTGCAGTGTTCTAAGTAGCATGATGAAATCTTGTGGCTTCCATCCTGATCCATCCCGGATGTGAATCATCCCCTTGTCCAGCATATCCCGGCCATTAGTCACGTAGTAGCCATCAAGGTTATTGGGTTATTTTTGAGATATCATAGGGCTTGTGTTCAGATAACCCTTATTTTACTTAATAATGGTCCGAAAGTGCAAGGGGAGTGATGCTGGCAATTTGGATATGCCAAAGAAGAGCCCAAAGTGCTTCCTTTAAGTAAAAAGGTGAAAGTTCTCAACTTAGGAAGGAAAGGAAAAAAATTGTATGCTGAGTTTGCTAAAATCTATAGTAAGAACGAATCTTCTATCTGTGAAACTGTGAAGAAGGAAAAAGAAATTCATGCTAGTTTTGCTGTCACACCTCAAACAGCAAGTTATAGCCACAGTGTGTGATAAGTGCTTAGTTAAGATGCAAAATACATTAAATTTGTAAGATATTTTGAGAGAGAGTGACCACATTTACATAACTTTTATTACAGTATATTGTTATGATTGTTCTGTATTATTATAAGTTATAGTTGTTAACCTCTTACTGTGCCTAATTTATAAATTAAACTTTATCATAGGTATGTATGTACAGGAGAAAACATAGTATATATAGGGTTTGGTACTGCCCAAGGTTTCAGGCATCCGCTGGGGGTCTGGGAATGTAGCCCCCGTGGATATGGGGGGGTCCACTGTAATTGATTATTTCCCTATTGGGCCAGTAATGAACTATGTTCTTCCCACTGCCTATATATTTCCTGTTTTTAGGTAAAGCATTTAAGCTGAGAGAGGCACTCTCTCAAGTCACAAATAAAATGTGTCACCTTTACTCTGAGGAGGGAACTCTCCAGGAGCTCTTCACTGATGGCTGGTTAACAGAGTCCCAGAAACTTCTCATCCCAGGTTCAAATAGCACTCTCTATCATCTCACGGCAGCCTCACAACAATTCTCAGAGGGAGGTTTTCTTTTTTGCTTTGAGGAAAGCTTCTCAGGGAGATTTCTTGGGCCAGGTGTGTTGGGTGTGGTAGAATTAGGTCTTGAATCCAAGTCTTCTTACTCTAAGGTGGGTGTTCATTTCAGGAAACTCCATCGGGTTCCATGAGGAAGCTTCTATAGAATCAAGTCCAAGGCCAAAACCAGAAGCCCAGGCTGAGCTGGTATTTTCTCCTTGATTCTATAGAAGCTTCCTCATGGAAACTACCCTCCTAACCACGGTCCAAGGAGTCACAGCCCTAAGATAATGTTGGGTACTTCCGGATGCTACTGTACTGCTTCCGGGTTCATGGTGGCCAGGGGTGTGGGAGAGTGGTGCAGGATAAGCACAGCTGAAGCCCTGGAGAAATCTGTTTTCAGCTAATTCACACAGCTGCATCAGTGCAAACCTCTGTACCACTAGACTATAAATGCCTCAAAGGTTTGCAAGCATACTCTCTTCTCTTTAAGATTTCCCAGGGTCTAACACAAAATTGGCACACAGTAACAATATTTACCGAAAAACGAACTATTTTTGACACAAAATATATAACATTCAATCTTTAACTTTCTAGAATGCCATATAAAACATATATGAACCAAAAGAGACACTTGACAGTCTCTTCCTAAATATTTTGATATTTGGATTTAATAAGGTCTCTTACAAATTCACAAAATTCAGAGGTTCTGCCCCTTAATGCAGAAAGCTCAATGTCAAATCATATCAGACTTAATCTAGGTGAATCAGTTTTGCACAGCAGAGTGAAAAGAATAGTCTCAGGTTTATACAAGGCTTATTAAGAGACTTAAAAAGAAGAATCAAAATGATGAACTTTGCAGGTTTAACAGGAATTAAAATACTGGGTCAATATGTATCAGTAAGATTTAATATCAGTATTATGTCAAGCAGTCACTTGTAAACCACACACACACACACAGACACACATACACATGCAAATTAGGAGGTATCACATGGCCTCATTGAAGTTATTTCCCAAATATTAACTTTAAGAAAGTAAAGCTGGGATTGGAGGCAAGATGGCGGAAGAGTAAGACGCGGAGATCACCTTCCTTCCCACAGATACAGTAGAAATACATCTACACGTGGAACTGCTCCTACAGAACACCCACTGAACGCTGGCAGAAGACCTCAGACATCCCAAAAGGCAAGAAACTCCCCACGTACTTGGGTAGCGCAAAAGAAAAAAGAAATAACAGAGGCAAAAGAATAGGGACGGGACCTGCACCAGTGGGAGGGAGCTGTGAAGCAGGAAAGGTTTCCACACACTAGGAAGCCCCTTCGCGGGCAGAGACTGCAGGTGGCAGAGGGGGGAAGCTTCGGAGCCACGGAGGAGAGCGCAGCCACAGGGGTGCAGAGGGCAAAGCGGAGAGATTCCCGCACAGAGGCTCGGTGCCGACCAGCACTCACCAGCCCGAGAGGCTTGTCTGCTCACCCGCCAGGGCGGGCAGGGGCTGGGAGCTGAGGCTCGGGCTTCGGTGCTAGCCGGGAGGGAGTCCGGGAAAAAGTCTGCAGCTGCCGAAGAGGCAAGAGACTTTTTCTTGCCGCTTTGTTTCACGGCGTGCAAGGAGAGGGGATTCAGAGCGCTGCCTAAACGAACTCCAGAAACGGGCGCGAGCCGCGGCTCTCAGCGCGGACCCCAGAGACAGTCGCGAGCCGCGGTTATCAGCGCGGACCCCAGAGACGGGCAGGAGACGCTAAGGCTGCTGCTGCCGCCACCAAGAAGCCTGTGTGCGAGCACAGGTCACTCTCCACACCACCCCTCCCGGGAGCCTGTGCAGCCCGCCACTGCCAGGGTCCCGTGATCCAGGGACAACTTCGCCGGGAGGACGCACAGCGCGCCTCAGGCTGGTGCAACGTCACGACGCCTCTGCCGCCGCAGGCTCGCCCCGCCTCCTCTGTACCCCTCCCTCCCCCCGGCCTGAGTGAGCCAGAGCCCCCGAAGCAGCTGCTCCTTTAACCCCGTTCTGTGTGAGCAAAGAACAGACGCCCTCAGGCGACCTACATGCAGAGGCTGGTCCAAATCCAAAGCTGAACCCCGGGAGCTGTACGAACAAAGAAGAGAAAGGGAAATCTCTCCCAGCAGCCTCAGAAGCAGCGGATTAAAGCTCCACAAACAACTTGATGTGCCTGCATCTGTTGAATACCTGAAGAGGCAACGAATCATCCCAAATTCAAGAGGTGGACTTTGGGAGCAGGATATATTAATTTTTCCCCTTTTCCTTTTTTTGTGAGTGTATAGGTGTATGCTTCTGGGTGAGATTTTGTCTGTATAGCTTTGCTTTCACCATTAGTCCTAGGGTTAGGTCCGTCCGTTATTTTTTTTTTTTTTTTTAACTTAAAATTTTTTTTTTCCTAATAAATGTTTTCTTAATAATTTTTTCCTTATTTTCTATTTTTAGAAATTAAAAAAAAATTTTAATAAGTTTTTTCATATTTTTTATTTTAAAAAATTAAAAACTTTTTTCTTAATAAATTTTTTTCTTAATAATTTTTTTCTTATTTTTTACTATAAAAAATTAATAAATCTATCTTTAAAAATTTAAAAAAAATTTTTTTTCTGAATACATTTATTCTTAATAATTCTTTTTCTTATTTTTTATTATAATAGCTTTATTTTATTTTACTTTATCCTCTTTCTTTCTTTCTTTCTACTTTTTTCTCCCTTTTATTCTGAGCCGTGTGGATGAAAGGCTCTTGGTGCTCCAGCCAGGCATCAGGGCTGTGCCTCTGAGGTGGGAGAGCCAACTTCAGGACACTGGTCCACAAGAGACCTCCCAGCTCCACGTAATACCAAACGGCGAAAATCTCTCAGAGATCTCCATCTCAACATCAAGACCCAGCTTCACTCAACGACCAGCAAGTTACAGTGCTGGACACCCTATGCCAAACAACTAGCAAGACAGGAACACAGCCCCATCCATTAGCAAAGAGGCTGCCTAAAATCATAATAAGGCAACAGACACCCCAAAACACACCACCAGACGTGGACGTGCCCACCAGAAAGACAAGATCCAACCTCATCCACCAGAACACAGGCACTAGTCCCCTCCACCAGGAAGCCTACACAACCCACTGAACCAACCTTAGCCACTGGGGACAGATACCAAAAACAACGGGAACTACGAACCTGCAGCCTGTGAAAAGGAGACCCCAAACACAGTAAGATAAGCAAAATGAGAAGACAAAAAACCGCACAGCAGGTGAAGGAGCAGGGTCAAAACACACCAGACCTAACAAATGAAGAGGAAATAGGCAGTCTACCTGAAAAAGAATTCAGAATAATGATAGTAAAGATGATCCAAAATCGTGGAAATAGAATAGACAAAATGCAAGAAACATTTAACAAGGATGTAGAAGAACTAAAGAGGAAGCAAGCAACGATGAAAAACACAATAAATGAAATTAAAAATACTCTAGATGGGATCAATAGCAGAATAACTGAGGCAGAAGAACGGATAAGTGACCTGGAAGATAAAATAGTGGAAATAACTACTGCAGAGCAGAATAAAGAAAAAAGAATGGAAAGAACTGAGGACAGTCTCAGAGACCTCTGGGACAACATTAAACGCACCAACATTCGAATTATAGGGGTCCCAGAAGAAGAAGAGAAAAAGAAAGGGACTGAGAAAATATTTGAAGAGATTATAGTTGAAAACTTCCCTAATATGGGAAAGGAAATAGTTAATCAAGTCCTGGAAGCACACAGAGTCCCATACAGGATAAATCCAAGGAGAAACACGCCAAGACACATATTAATCAAACTATCAAAAATTAAATATAAAGAAAACATACTAAAAGCAGCAAGGGAAAAACAACAAATTACACACAAGGGAATCCCCATAAGGTTAACAGCTGATCTTTCAGCAGAAACTCTGCAAGCCAGAAGGGAGTGGCAGGATATACTTAAAGTCATGAAGGAGAAAAATCTACAACCAAGGTTACTCTACACAGCAAGGATCTCATTCAGATTTGATGGAGAAATTAAAACCTTTACAGACAAGCAAAAGCTGACAGAGTTCAGCACCACCAAACCAGCTTTACAACAAATGCTAAAGGAACTTCTCTAGGCAAGAAACACAAGAGAAGGAAAACACCTACAATAACAAACACAAAATATCTAAGAAAATGGGAATAGGAACATACATATCGATAATTACCTTAAATGTAAATGGATTAAATGGTCCCACCAAAAGACACAGACTGGCTGAATGGATACAAAAGCAAGATCCATATATATGCTGTCTACAAGAGACCCACTTCAGACCTAGAGACACATACAGACTGAAAGTGAGGGGATGGCAAAAGATATTCCATGCAAATGGAAATCAAAAGAAAGCTGGAGTAGCAATTCTCATATCAGACAAAATAGACTTTAAAATAAAGACTATTACAAGAGACAAAGAAGGACACTATATAATGACCAAGGGATCGATCCAAGAGGAAAGTATAACAATTGTAAATATTTATGCACCCAACATAGGAGCACCTCAATACATAAGGCAAATACTAACAGCCATAAAACGGGAAATAGACAGTAACACAATCATAGTAGGGGACTTTAACACCCCACTTTCACCAATGGACAGATCATCCAAAATGAAAATAAATAAGGAAACACAAGCTTTAAATGATACATTAAACAAGATGGACTTAATTGATATTTATAGGACATTCCACCCAAAAACAACAGAATACACATTTTTCTCAAGTGCTCATGGAACATTCTCCAGGATGGATCATATCTTGGGTCACAAATCAAGCCTTGGTAAATTTAAGAAAATTGAAATCGTATCAAGTATCTTTTCCAACCACAACGCTATGAGACTAGATATCAATTACAGGAAAATATCTGTAAAAAATACAAACACATGGAGGCTACACAATACACTACTTAATAACGAAGTGATCACTGAAGAAATCAAAGGGGAAATCAAAAAATACCTAGAAACAAATGACAATGGAGACACGACGACCCAAAACCTATGGGATGCAGCAAAAGCAGTGCTAAGAGGGAAGTTTATAGCAATACAAGCCTACCTCAAGAAACAGGAAACATCTCGAATAAACAACCTAACCTTGCATCTAAAGAAATTAGAGAAAGAAGAACAAAAAAACCCCCAAAGCTAGCAGAAGGAAAGAAATCATAAAGATCAGGTCAGAAATAAATGAAAAAGAAATGAAGGAAACAATAGCAAAAATCAAGGAAACTAAAAGCTGGTTCTTCGAGAAGATAAACAATATTGATAAACCATTAGCCAGACTCATCAAGAGAAAAAGGGAGAAGACTCAAATCAATAGAATTAGAAATGAAAAAGGAGAAGTAACCACTGACACTGCAGAAATACAAATGATCATGACAGATTACTACAAGCAACTCTATGCCAATAAAATGGACAACCTGGAAGAAATGGACAGATTCTTAGAAAGGCACAACCTACCGAGACTGAACCAGGAAGAAATAGAAAATATGAACAGACCAATCACAAGCACTGTAATTGAAACTGTGATTAAAAATCTTCCAACAAACAAAAGCCCAGGACCAGATGGCTTCACAGGCGAATTCTATCAAACATTTAGAGAAGAGCTAACACCTATCCTTCTCAAACTCTTCCAAAATATTGCAGAGGGAGGAACACTCCCCAACTCATTCTACGAGGCCACCATCACCCTGATACCAAAACCAGACAAAGATGTCACAAAGAAAGAAAACTACAGGCCAATATCACTGATGAAAATAGATGCAAAAATCCTCAACAAAATACTAGCAAACAGAATCCAACAGCACATTAAAAGGATTATACACCATGATCAAGTGGGGTTTATTCCAGGAATGCAAGGATTCTTCAATATACACAAATCAATCAACGTGATACATCATATTAACAAATTGAAGGAGAAAAACCGTATGATCATCTCAATAGATGCAGAGAAAGCTTTCGACAAAATTCAACACCCATTTATGATAAAAGCCCTGCAGAAAGTAGGCATAGAGGGAACTTTCCTCAACATAATAAAGGCCATATATGACAAACCCACAGCCAACATTGTCCTCAATGGTGAAAAACTGAAACCATTTCCACTAAGATCAGGAGCAAGACAAGGTTGCCCACTCTCATCAATATTATTCAACATAGTTTTGGAAGTGTTAGCCACAGCAATCAGAGAAGAAAAAGAAACAAAAGGAATCCAAATCGGAAAAGAAGAAGTAAAGCTGTCACTGTTTGCAGATGACATGATACTATACATAGAGAATCCTAAAACAGCCACCAGAAAACTACTAGAGCTAATCAATGAATTTGGTAAAGTAGCAGGATACAAAATTAATGCACAGAAATCTCTTGCATTCCTATATACTAATGATGAAAAATCTGAAAGTGAAATTACGAAAACACTCCCGTTTACCATTGCAACAAAAAAGATTAAAATATCTAGGAATAAACCTACCTAAGGAGACAAAAGACCTGTATGCAGAAAATTATAGGACACTGATGAAAGAAATTAAAGATGATACAAATAGATGGAGAGATATACCATGTTCTTGGATTGGAAGAATCAACATCATGAAAATGTCTCTACTACCCAAAGCAATCTACAGATTCAATGCAATCCCTATCAAACTACCACTGTCATTTTTCACAGAACTAGAACAAAAAATTTCACAATTTGTATGGAGACACAAAAGACCCTGAATAGCCAAAGCAATCTTGAGAACGAAAAACGGAGCTGGAGGAATCAGGCTCCCTGACTTCAGACTATATTACAAAGCTACAGTAATCAAGACAGTTTGGTACTGGCACAAAAACAGAAATATAGATCAATGGAACAGGATAGAAAGCCCAGAGATAAACCCACGCACATATGGTCACCTTATCTTTGATTAAGGAGGCAAGCATATACAGTGGAGAAAAGATAGCCTCTTCAATAAGTGGTGCTGGGAAAATTGGACAGGTACATGTAAAAGTATGAAATTAGAACACTCCCTGACACCATACACAAAAATAAACTCAAAATGGATTAAAGACCTAAGTGTAAAGCCAGACACTATCAAACTCTTAGAGGAAAACATAGGCAGAACACTCTATGACATAAATCACAGCAAGATCCTTTTTGACCCAGCTCCTAGAGAAATGGAAATAAAAACACAGATAAACAAATGGGACCTAATGAAACTTAAAAGCTTTTGCACAGCAAAGGAAACCATAAACAAGACCAAAAGACAACCCTCAGAATGGGAGAGAATATTTGCACATGAAGCAACTGACAAAGGATTAATCTCCAAGATTTACAAGCAGCTCATGCAGCTCAATAACAAAAACACAAACAACCCACTCCAAAAATGGGCAGAAGATCTAAATAGACATTTCTCCAAAGAAGATATACAGATGGCCAACAGACACATGAAAGAATGCTCAACATCATTAATCATTAGAGAAATGCAAATCAAAACTACAATGAGGTATCATCTCACACCGGTCAGAATGGCCATCATCAAAAAATCTACAAACAATAAATGCTGGAGAGGGTGTGGAGAAAAGGGAACACTCTTGCACTGTTGGTGGGAATGTAAATTGATACAGCCACTATGGAGAACAGTATGGAGGTTCCTTGAAAAACTAAAAATAGAACTACCATATGACGCAGCAATCCCACTACTGGGCATATACCCTGAGAAAACCATAATTCAAAAAGAGTCATGTACCAAAATGTTCATTGCAGTTCTATTTACAATAGCCAGGACATGGAAGCAACCTAAATGTCCATCATCGGATGAATGGATAAAGAAGATGTGGCACATATATACAATGGAATATTACTCAGCCATAAAAAGAAACGAAATGGAGGTATTTGTAGTGAGGTGGATGGAGTTAGAGTCTGTCATACAGAGTGAAGTAAGTCAGAAAGAGAAAAACAAATACAGTATGCTAACACATATATATGGAATCTAAGGGAAAAAAAAAATGGTCATGAAGAACCTAGTGGCAAGATGGGAATAAAGACACAGACCTACTAGAGAATGGACTTGAGGATATGGGGAGGGGGAAGGGTAAGATGTGACAAAGTGAGAGAGTGGCATGGACATATATACACTACCAAATGTAAAATAGATAGCTAGTGGGAAGCAGCCGCATAGCACAGGGAGATCAGCTCGGTGCTTTGTGACCACCTAGAGGGGTGGGATAGGGAGGGTGGGAGGGAGGGAGATGCAAGAGGGAAGAGATATGGGAACATATGTATATGTATAACTGATTCACTTTGTTATAAAGCAGAAACTAACACACCATTGTAAAGCAATTATACTCCAATAAAGATGTTAAAAAAAAAAAAGAAAGTAAAGCTGAATATCAACACCGCCTTTCATACACAAACTTTCTAAGATGCCTAATTCAGGCCGAACACACAGCATGGATGTACATCCTCCCTCACGCTGACTCTCCCTCTCAACGCCATCAAATGACTTTCGCTAATTTCTTCTTAGAAAATGAGCAAAAAGGATTTCCATAGAGGTCTTTGGAGATTTCCTGTGTCTTCATGTGTGTAATAGGTTGGTTCAAGTAACAGCGAAGGAGGAAGAGGGAAAGGGGATTTTATTTTACATATTTTCCTTCTTCTGGCCCTTGAAAGGGAAAAAGAAAAAAAAGGAAAATTATACCATGCAGATGATGTCAGTGTTAAGATCATACGTTTGGCTGTGGCAGCCGTAATCTTTTGATTATTGAAGAGATTGTTGGTAATGAAGTACATTTGTAAGAAATATTTTTAGTGTATACTGAATATGTGTACAAACTGTGAGATATGCCTCTAATAAAATGATAGATTTAGAAATTGCCTGGCACATAAATTCATGCTTTTCAAGCAGCTATTTATAGAAAGAAAAGTGATATTTAAGCTACCTGAGTAGACTATTATAATCTGCCTTATATTACCTAAGATAGTGGTCCCATATTTGAAAATAATGTTGTAGACCATTCAATTATTTACTCACCCCTAAGTTATATCAATTGGAAGATTTTGGATTGTTCAGGAAAAGAATTATTTTTACAAAAGTAAGACTTCACTGTCACGGCTCAAAGAGATCACTGCAAAACAAGTTATACTATAGATAAAAATAAACCAAACCAACATGAATTTTTAATAAACAAAAAAATATTTTATGGCAATGTGAAAAACAACTATTAATTTGAATCTTTTCTGTTATGAAATGAAACATCAGTGAATCTGGTCATGTTATATGTTTAATAAGTATTCCTCTTCCCCCATAGGTCCTTAACACTTATGGTAAAATCTCTACAGACCTGGATGATGATCTCAGCCTGGGGAGAGCCTATGAAGCAATAGCCAAGGTCCTGCAGAGGTAAGTTAGCACATCCTTGTCTTGCTGTCACTGTGAATTCACTCAACTGTGAAAGACAAATTGTTTGAGGTCTGTCGCTTTCCATTACTGCCTGCTTAAATTTTAAGCAGTGCCCTTCTTAAGTGACCCTTTCATTGTAAGTTATTTTAAACCAGTGTGGTATTTTTAAATATACACGTAAACTCTTCTTTGTCTTTTCCTCCTTCATGTTATTTTATTTTTGATTTTCTGGAAGTTTAGTGATGACCTTGATTGAATGAGAGGGAAAAATCAGGTCACATCTCACAGGTTAAAAAGGCAGAGAGCACAGAGATATACAGTACGCTTCAGTAACTGTGGTTCACCGTAACCTTTCCAAATCTCTTCTTTGAGGCAAGTTTCCATTTTGTGCTTCAATCGCCCTTCTTCCATTAAGACATCTCTCCTTTGAGCATATCTGGATAAACAATTGGGTGCAAAACCAATATTCCCAATATTTCCTTTAAAACAGAAAATTGAACAAAAGTATATATGAACAACTTGTGATACAAATTTTTCCATGGAAAATATATGATATAGCCTTCACTTATTGTACTGTGATCGCTGTATACTCCCCATTTAATCACTGCATTATATTTAAGACAAGATAGAGTAAGAATAAAAAAAGTTATCAAAGTTATGGCCTTGGTTTTTGGTATGTTACCTTATATCCAAGATATAGCTGTTAAATAATTTTGTAGTAGTAGTAGTAGCAATAATAATAATAATAAACATAGATTGTGTCAAATTCTAATCTTCCCATTTGTATTTCAGTTGTAAACACATACAAAGTGGTGTTTTAAAAGGCAAAATTGTTATTCCAAAGCGTTTAAAATGTGTGCTGCCTTGAAAGTGGATCTTCATTATGTAATTAACATTCCAATATAATAATCATTAAATATTAAATGAATGATTAATTAAAGATCAAAACCCCAACACCAATAAAATGTAAGGTGCCCGATAAAATAAATACAATGCACTGCAGTCATCACTGGATAAACAGTAAGGGAGAGACATAGTTATAAGGAGAGTATGGACATTTACTCAAGGAAGGCAGGGCCAGCCATGAGTGAAGCAAGCAACCTGTGAGTGTTATGGTCCCTCCACATAAAGATTGATAACCATCCTTTGCATGATGAACCCAGCTATCCCTTAAACTTTTATTTTCCAAATAATCACCGGAAAGAAGCAGATGTTTGAACATGAAAAAGAGACGTAGAAGGATTCACTGTAATGTCTGTTTGGAACACACCAACTCTGTGCCCTTTTATCCAGCTCATTTTGATTATTTAATTACTTGATTCTGCTGTTAACACTGCCCAGAATCAGTAGAAAATGATTGATTTGTCTTGCTTTGTAGTAGCAGACCTGGCCTAAGCCTAAACAGTTAAATAAATGCATCCCTCAACATGTTTATAAAATAATGTCTACAAAATAACATTGTGTTCCAATCTAGCTAGAGAGAGAAAACTTCAGGGAAAAATGTTTTCTTTCATAAACCTGTACTGAGCACTTATTATGTCGCATGACAAGACAAGTGTTGGATTTTCCCTTCAGTTACTGATAGTCTTTATAATTATTTTTGAAACTTCTGGAGACCTGAGGTTATCTTAAAATACTTCTCACCTGTTAAACTGGGGTCTCATCTAGAATATTTTAGTTTCCACTCCAGGATTTGAATTCTTGCTCTATACTGTGAAAGCTAAGGGGAAGAGTTGAATAAGTATCTTGGCAACAACAACAACAGATAATCAAATATTTTAATTTGGTTGCTTAAGTATTACTTTAGGTTGAGGTATGGAAAAGGATCCATATATATATATATATTTTTTTTTTTTTTGAAGTGTAGTTAATTCACAATGTTGTGTTATTTTCTGGTGTACAGCAAAGTGATTCAGGTATATATATATACATATATATATATATATTCTTTTTCATATTCTTTTCTTTTATGGTTTATTATAGGATATTGACTATAGTTCCCTGTGATATATAGTAGGACCTTGTTGTTTATCTATTTTATATATAGTGGTTTTGTATCTGCTAATCCAAAACTCTTAATTTATCCCCCTTTCCCCTTCCCCTTTGGTAATCATGTTTGTTGTCTATGTCTGAGTCTGTTTCTGTTTTGTAAATAAGTCCCTGTGTATCGTATTTTAAATTCCATATATAAGTGATTTCATATGATATATGTCTTTCTCTATCTGACTTACTTCACCTAGTATGGTAATCTCTAGGTCCATCGATGTTGCTGCAAATGGCATTATTTCATTCTTTTTTATGGCTGAGTAATATTCCATTGTGTATATGTACCATATTTTCTTTATCCATTTATCTCTTGATAGACACTTAGGTTGCTTCCATGTCTTGGTTATTGTAAGTAGTGCTGCTAGGAACGTTGGGGTGTGTGTATCTTTTCAAATTAGTGTTTTTGTATTTTTCGGATATGTACCCAGGAGTGGAATTGCTGGGTCATATGGTAGTTCCATTTTTAGTTTTTTGAGAAACCTCCATACTATTTTCCACAGTGACTGCACCAATTTACATTCCCACCAACAGTGTAGGAGTGTTCCCTTTTCTCCACACCCTCTCCAGCATTTATTATTTGTAGACTTTTTAATGATGGCCATTCTGACCAGTGTGAGATGATTGTAGTTTTGATTTGAGTTTCTCTAATAAATAGCAAAGTTGAGCATCTTTTCACGTGCCTATTGGCCATCTGTACGTCTTCTTTGGAGAAATGTCTATTTAGGTCTTCTGTCCATTTTTTGATGGGGTTGCTTGGTTTTTTTTGATGTTGAGTTGTATGAGCTGTTTGTATATTTAGGAAATTAAGCCCTTATTGGTCGCATCATTTGCAAATATTTTCTTGCAGTCCATAGGTTGTCTTCATTTTGTTTATGGTTTCATTCACTGTGCAAAAGCTTATAAGTTTAATTCAGTCCCATGTGTTTAGTTTTGCTTTTATTTCTATTGTCTTGGGAGGCTGATCTAAGGTAACATTTCTAGAATTTATTTCAGAGAATGTTTCACCTATGTTCTCTTCTAGGAGTTTTTTGGTGTCATGTCTTATATTTAAATCCTTAAGCCATTTTGAGTTTATTTTTGTGTATGGTATGAGGGTGTGTTCTTACTTCACTAATTTAAATGTGGCTGTCCAACTTTCCCAACATCACTTGCTGAGGAGACTGTCTTTTCTTCATTGTACTTTCTTGCCTCCTATGTGAAAGATTAATTGACTGTCGGTGTGTGGGTTTATTTCTGGGCTCTCTATTCTGTTCCATTGATCCATATGTCTGTTTTTGTGCCAATACCACACTGTTTCAATTACTGTAGCTTTGTAGTATTGTCTGAAGTCTGGGAGCGTTATGCCTCCTGCTTTGTTCTTTTACCTCAGGATTGCTTTGGCAATTCTGGGTCTTTTGTGGTTCCACATAAATTTTAAGATTATTTGTTCTAGTTCTGTGAAAAATGTCATGGGTAATTTGACAGGGATCACATTAAATCTGTAGATTGCTTTGGGAAGTATGGCCATTTTAATGATATTAATTCTTCCAATCTAAGAGCATGGGCTACCTTTCCATTTCTTTCTTATCATCTTCAGTTTACTTTATCAATCTTTTATAGTTCTCAGAATATAAGTCTTTTAACTCCTTGGATAGGTTTATTCTGAAGTATTTTATTTTATTTTATTAACAGTTTTATTGGAGTATAATTGATTTACAATGTTGTATTAATTTCTGCTTTATAACAAAGTGAATCAGCTATATGTATACATATATCCCCATACCCCCTCCCTCTTGTTAATCCCTCCCACTGTCCCAATCCCACCCCTCTAGGTCTTAACAAAGTGCGGAGCTGATCTCCCTGTGCTATGCAGCTGCTTCCCACTGGGTATCTATTTTACATTTGGTAGTGTATATTGTCAGTGCTACTCTGTCACTTCATCCCAGCTTACCCTTCCCCCTCCCCATGTCCTCAAGTCCATTCTCTATGCCTGCATCTTTATCCTTGTCCTGCCCCTTGGTTCATCAAAACCATTTTTTTTTAGATTCCATATATATGTGTTAGCATAGGATATTTGTTTTGTTGTGTTTTTTTTTTTTTGCTAGTATGATAAGCTTTATATATTTTTTAACATCTTTATTGGAGTATAATTGCTTAACAATGGTGTGTTAGTTTCTGCTTTATAACAAAGTGAATCAGCTATACATATACATATATCCCCATATCTCCTCCCTCTTGCGTCACCCTCCCACCCTCCCTATCCCACCCCTCTTGCGTCACCCTCCCACCCTCCCTATCCCACCCGTCTAGGTGGTCACAAAGCACCGAGCTGATGTCCCTGTGCTATATGGCTGCTTCCCACTAGCTATCTATTTTACATTTGATAGTGTATATATGTCAATGCCACTCTCTCACTTTGTCCCAGCTTACCCTTCCCCCTCAAGGGGGAAGTCCCCTTGTGTCCTCAAGTCCATTCTCTACCTCTGCGACTTTATTCCTGTCCTGCCCCTAGGTGCATCAGAACCATTTTTCTTTTGGATTCCATATATATGTGTTAGCATATGGTATTTGTTTTTCTTTTTCTGACTTACTTCACTCTGTATGACAGACTCTAGATCCATTCACCTCACTACAAATAACTCAATTTCATTTCTTTTTATGGCTAAGTAATATTCCATTGTATATATGGGCCACATCTTCTTTATCCATTCATCTGTCAGTGGACATTTAGGTTGCTTCCATGTCCAGGCTATTGCAAATAGGGCTGCAATGAACATTGTGGTACATGTCTCTTTTTGAATTATGGTTTTCTCAGGGTATATGCCCAGTACTGGGATTGCTGGGTCATATGGTAGTTCTATTTTTAGTTTTTTAAGGAACCTCCATACTGTTCTCCATAGTAGCTGTATCAATTTACATTCCCACCAGCAGTGCAAGAGGGTTCCCTTTTCTCCACACCCTCTCCAGCATTTATTATTTGTAGATTTTTTGATGATGGCCATTCTGACTTATGCGAGGTGATACCTCATCGTGCTTTTGGTTTGCATTTCTCGAATGATTACTGATGTTGAGCATCCTTTCATGTGTTTGTTGGCAATCTGTATATCTTCTTTGGAGAAATGTCTATTAAGCTCTACCATGCATTTTTGGATTGGGTTGTTTGTTTTTTTGATATTGAGCTGCATGAGCTGCTTGTATATTTTGGAGATTAATCCTTTGTCAGTTGCTTCGTTTGCAAATATTTTCTCTCATCTGAGGGTTGTCTTTTCGTCTTGTTTATGGTTTCCTTTGCTGTGCAAAAGCTTTTAAGTTTCATTAGGTACATTTGTTTATTTTTTATTTTATTTCCATTTCTCTAGGAGGTGGGTCAAAAAGGATCTTGCTGTGATTCGTGTCATAGAGTGTTCTGCCTATGTTTTCCTTTAAGAGTTTTATAGTGTCTGGCCTTACATTTAGGTCTTTAATCCATTTTGAGTTTATTTTTGTGTATGGTGTTAGGGAGTGTTCTAATGTCATTCTTTTACATGTGGCTGTCCAGTTTTCCCAGCACCACTTATTGAAGAGGCTATCTTTTCTCCATTGTATATTCTTGCCTCCTTTATCAAAGATAAGGTGACCATATGTGCATGGGTTTATCTCTGGGCTTTCTATCCGGTTCCATTGATCTATATTTCTGTTTTTCTGCCAGTACCAAACTGTCTTGAATACTGTAGCTTTGTATAGTTTGAAGTCTAGGCGCCTGATTCCTCCAGCTCCGTTTTTCTTTCGCAAGATTACTTTGGCTATTCGGGGTCTTTTGTGTTTCCATACAAACTATTCAATTTTTTGTTCTAGTTCAGTGAAAAATGCCATTGATAGTTTGATAGGGATTGCATTGAATCTGTAGATTGCTTTGTGTAGTATAGTCATTTTCATAGTGTTGATTCTTCCAATCCAAGAACATGGTATATCTCTCCATCTGTTTGTATCATCTTTAATTTCTTTTATCAGTGTCTTATAGTTTTCTGCATACAGGTCTTTCGTCTCCTTAGGTAGGTTTATTCCTAGGTATTTTATTCTTTTTGTTGCAATGGTAAATGAGAGTGTTTCCTTAATTTCTCTTTCAGCTATTTCATTGTTAGTGTATAGGAATGCAAGAGATTTCTGTGCATTAATTTTGTATCCTGCTATTTTACCAAATTCATTGATTACCTCTAGTACTTTTCTGGTAGCATCTTTATGATTCTCTATGTATAGTATGATGTCATCTGCAAACAGTGACAGTTTTATTTCTTCTTTTCTGATTTGGATTCCTTTTATTTCTTTTATTTGTCTGAATGCCATGGCTAAAACTTCCAAAACTGTGTTGAATAATAGTGGTGAGAGTGGGCAACCTTGTCTTGTTCCTGATCTTAGAGGAAATGCTTTCCGTTTTTCACCACTGAGAACGATGTTGGCTGTGGGTTTGTCATATACGGCCTTTATTATGTTGAAGTAGGTTCCCTCTATGCCCACTTTCTGGAGAGTTTTTATCATAGATGGGTGTTGAATTCTGTCAAAAGCTTTTTCTGCATCTATTGATTATCATTTGGTTTTTATCCTTCAATTTGTTAATATGGTGTAGCACATTGATTGATTTGCGTATAATGAAGAATCCTTGCATTCCTGGGATAAACCCCACTTGATCATAGTGTATGATCCTTTTAATGTGCTGTTGGATTCTGTTTGCTAGTATTTTGTTGAGGATTTTTGCATCTATGTTCAACGGCGATATTGTCCTGTTGCTTTTCTTCTTTGTGACATCTTTGTCTGGTTTTGGTATCAGGGTGATGGTGGCCTTGTAGAATGAGTTTGGGAGTGTTCCTCCCTCTGCTATATTTTGGAAGAGTTTGAGTGGGATGGATGTTAGCTCTTCTCTAAATGTTTGATGGAATTTGCCCGTGAAACCATGTGGTGCTGGGCTTTTGTTTGTTTGAAGATTTTTAATCACAGTTCCAGTTTCAGTGCTTGTGATTTGTCTTTTCATATTTTCTATTTCATCCTGGTTCAGTCACGGAAGGTTGTGCTTTTCTAAGAATTTGTCCATTTCTTCCAGGTTGTCCATTTTATTGGCATATAGTTGCTTGTAGTAGTTTCTCATGATCTTTGTATTTCTGCAGTGTCAGTTTCATTTCTAATTCTATTGATTTGAGTCTTCTCCCTTTTTTTCTTGATGAGTCTGGCTAATGGTTTATCAATTTTGCTTATCTTCTCAAAGAACCAGCTTTTAGTTTTATTGATCTTTGCTATTCTTTCTTTCATTTCTTTTTTATTTAGGAACTGATCTTTATGATTTCTTTCCTTCTGTTAACTTTGGGTTTTTTTGTTCTTCATTTTCTAATTGCTTTAGGTGTAAGCTTAGGCTGTTTATTTGAGATTTTTTCTCATTTCTTGAGGTAGGATTTTATTGCTATAAACTTCCCTCTTAGAGATGCTTTTGCTGCATCCCATAGATTTTGGGTCATTGTGTTTTCATTGTCATTTGTTTGTAGGTGTTTTTTGATTTCCTCTTTGATTTCTTCAGTGACCTCTTGGTTATTTAGTAATGTATTGTTTAGCCTCCATGTGTTTGTAAGTTTTAACTTTTTTTCCTGTAATTGATATCTAGTCTCATAGCATTGTGGTCAGAAAAGATATTTGATATAATTTCAAGTTTCTTAAATTTACCAAGGCTTGATTTGTAACCCAAGATATGATTTATCCCGGAGAATGTTCCATGAGCACTTGAGAAGAAAGTGTACTCTGTTGTTTTTGGATGGAATGTCCTATAAATATCAATTAAGTCCTTCCTGTCTAATGTGTCATTTAAAGCTTGTGTTTCCTTATTTATTTTCATTTTGAATGATCTGTCCATTGGTGAAAGTGGGGTGTTAAAGTCCCTTACTATGGTTGTGTTACTGTCGATTTCCCATTTTATGGCTGTTAGCATTTGCCTTATGTATTGAGGTGCTCCTATGTTGGGTGCATAAATATTTACAATTGTTATATCTTCCTCTTGGATTGATCCCTTGATCATTATGTAGTGTCCTTCTTTGTCTCTTGTAATAGTCTTTATTTTAAAGTCTACTTTTTCTGATATGAGAATTGGTACTCCAGCTTTCTTTTGATTTCCATTTGCATGGAATATCTTTTTCCATCCCTTCACTTTCTGTCTGTATGTGTCCCTAGGTCTGAAGTGGGTCTCTTGTAGACAGCATATATATGGGTCTTGTTTTTGTATCCATTCAGCCAGTCTGTGCCTTTTGGTGGGAGCATTTAATCCATTTACATTTAAGGTGATTATCGATATGCATGTTCCTATTACCATTTTCTTAATTGTTTTTGGTTTGTTATTGTAGGTCTTTTCCTTCTCTTGTCCTTCCTGCCTAGAGAAGTTCCTTTAGCATTTGTTTTAAAGCTGGTTTGGTGGTGCTGAATTCTCTTAGCTTCTGTGTGTCTGTAAAGGTTTTAATTTCTCTGCCGAATCTGAATGAGGTCCTTGCTGGGTTGAGAAATCTTGGCTGCAGGTTTTTCCCTTTCATCACTTTAAATATGTCTTGCCATTCCCTTCTGGCTTGCAGAGTTTCTGCTGAAAGATCAGCTGTTAACCTTATAGGGATTCCCTTGTATATTATTTGTTGTTTTTCCCTTGCTGCTTTAATATTTTTTCTTTGTATTTAATTTTTGATAGTTTGATTAATATGTGTCTTAGCATGTTTCTCCTTGGATTTATCCTGTATGGGACTCTCTGTGCTTCCTGGACTTGATTGACTATTTCCTTTCCCATGTTAGGGAAGTTTTCAACTAAATCTCTTCAAGTATTTTGTCAGACCGTTTCTTTTTCTCGTCTTCTTCTGGGAGCCCTGTAATTCGAATGTTGGTGCCTTTAATGTTGTCCCAGATGTCTCTGAGACTTTCCTCAATTCTTTTCATTCTTTTTTCTTTATTCTGCTCTGTGGCAGTTATTTCCACTATTGTATCTTCCAGGTCACTATACATTCTTCTGCCTCAGATATTCTGCTATTGATCCCTTCTAGAGAATTTTTAATTTCGTTTATTGTGTTGTTCATCATTCTTTGTTTGCTCTTTAATTCTTCTGGGTCCTTGTTAAACATTTATTGTATTTTCTCCATTCTATTGCCAAGATTTTGGATTGTCTTTACTATCATTATTCCTAATTCTTTTTCAGGTAGACTGCCTATCTCCTTTTCATTTGTTTGGTCTGGTAGGTTTTTACCTTGCTACTTCAATGGCTGTGTACTTCTCTGTCTTCTCATTTTGCTTAACTTACTGTGTTTGGGGTCTCCTTTTTTCAGGCTGCAGGTTTGTAGTTCCTGTTGTATTTGATGTCTGCCCCCAGCGGGTGAGGTTGGTTCAGTGGCTTGTGTAAGCTTCCTGGTGGAAAGGACTGGTGCCTCTGTTCTGGTGGGTGGGACTGGATCTTGTCTTTCTGGTGGGCAGGGCCGAGTCTGTTGGTGTGTTTTGGAGTGTCTGTGAACTAATTATGATTTTAGGCAGCCTCTCTGCTAATGGGTGGGGTTGTGTTCCTATCTTGCTAGTTGTTTGGCATGAGGTATCTAGCACTGGAGCTTGCTGGCCATTGGGTGGAGCTGGGTCTTCGCGTTGAGGTTGAGATCTCTGGGAGAGCTCTCGCTGATTGATATTACGTGGGGCCAGGAAGTCTCTGGTGGTCCAATGTGCTGGACTCGGCTCTCCCACCTCATAAGCTCAGGCCTGACACGTGGCCAAAGCTCCAAGACCCTTTCAGCCACATGGCTCAGAAGAAAAGGAAGGAAAAAAAAGAAGAAAAAAATAAATAAATAAATAATAAATTTAAAAAGTAATAAAATTTAAAAAATAAAAAATTTTAAAATTTTAAAAATTTTAATTTTTTTTAAAAAAGAAGAGAGCAACCAAACCAATAAACAAATCCACCAATGATAGCAAGCACTAAAAAGTAAACTAAGATAAACATAAAAATCAGAAACAAATCAGTCACAGGCAGCAAGCCCCACGTCTACAGTTGCTCCCAAAATCCACCACCTCATTTTTGGGAACATTCATTGTCTCTTCAGGTATTCCACAGATGCAGCGTTCATCAAGTTGATTGTGGGGATTTAATCTGCTGCTCCTGAGGGTACATGGAGAAATTTCCCTTTCTCTTCTTTGTTCACACAGCTCCTGGGGTTCAGCCTTGGTTTTGGCCTTACCTCTGCATGTAGGTCACCCTCAGGTATCTGTTCCCCGCTCAGACAGGTGGAGGTTAAAGCAGCGGCTGGTTAGGGCTCTCTTGCTCGCTCAGGCTGGGGAGATGGAGGGGTACTGTAGTCATAATTGTAATGCAGGGCCAGCCTCCAGCGGCAGAGGCTGAAGTGACATTGCAACAGCCCGTGGTGTGCCATGTGTTCTCCCAGGGAAATTGTCCCTAGATTTTGGGACCCTGGCAGTGGCGGGCTGCACAGGCTCCTGGGGGTGGTAGGGGGTGGGTAGTGACCTGTGCTTGCACACAGGATTCTTGGTGGCAGTGGCAGCAGCGTTAGCATTTCATGCCCATCTCTGGGGTCCGAGCTGATAGCCGCAGCTCACGCCCATCTCTGGAACTTGCTTAGGTGGTGCTCTGCCTTCTTTGGGCACAGAGGGAAGGAATCCCCTCTCCTCGTGCACCCCAAAACAATGATCTCTTGCCTCTTTGGCAGGTCCAGATTTTTTACCTGACTTCCTCCCAGCTAGTTGTGATGCCCTAGCCCCCTTCAGGCTGTCTTCACACAGCCAACCAACCCCAGTCCACTTCCTGTGGTCTGACCTCTGAAGCCTGAGCCTCAGCTCCCAGCCTCCACCCGCCCTGGCTGGTGAGGAGATAAGCGTCTCAGACTGGTGAGTGCTGGTCAGCACTGATCCTCTGTGTGGGAATCTCTCTGCTTTGCCCTCTGCACCCCTGTTGCTGCACTCTCCTCCATGGCTCTGAAGCTTGCCCCCCCCCCACTCACACCCCGTCTCTGCCAGTGTAGGGGCTCCCTAGTGTGTACAAACTTTTCCTCCTTCACAGCTGCCTCACAGAGGTGCAGGTCAGTTCCTATTCTTTTGTCTCTGTTTTTTCTTTTTTCTTTTGCCCTACCCAAGTAAGTGGGGATTTTCTTGCCTTTTGGGAAATCTGAGGTCTTCTGCCAGTGTTCAGTAGGTGTTCTGTAGGAGTTGTTCCACACATAGGTGTATTTTTGATGTATTTGTGGGGAGGAAGGTGATCGCCACATCTTACTCCTCCACCATCTTGAAGGTCCCCCTAAGTATTTTATTTTTTGATGTGATTTTAAAAGGGATTTTTTTTTTAACTTCTACTTTCTGATATTTCATTGTTATTGTAAAGAAATGCAACAGATTTCTGTATGTTAATCTTGTATCCTGCTACCTTTCTGAATTTGTTCATCAGTTCTAGTAGTTTTTATGTGGAGTCTTTAGGGTTTTCTACATAGAGTAACATGTTATCTGCAGATACTGACAATTTTACCTGTTCCCTTCCAATTTGGATACTTTTAATTTCTTTTTCTTGTCTGATTGCTGTGGCTAGGACTTCTAATAGTATGTTGAACAGAAGTGGTGAGAGTGGGCATTCTTGTCTTATTCCAGATTTTAGCAGTAAGGCTTTCAGCTTTTTATTGTTGAGTATTATGTTGGCTGTGGGTTTGTCATAAATAGCTTTTATTATGTTGAGATATGTTCCCTCTATACCCACTTTGGTAAGACTTTTTATCATGAACGGATGTTGAATTTTATCACATGCTTTCTCTGCATCTATTGAGGTGATCATGTGGTTTTTGTCTTTTTTTTTGGTTGATATGGTGTATCACATTGATTGATTTGCATATGTTAAACAATCCTTGTGACCATGGGAGGAATCCACCTTGATCATGATGTTTGACCTTTTTTATGTGTTGTTGGATTTGGTTTGCTAATATTTTGTTAAGAATTTTTGCATCTATATTCATCAAAGATATTGGCCTGTAATTTTCTTTTTTGCTAGTGTCTTTATCTGGTTTTGGTATCAGGCTTCATAGAATGACTTTGGGAGTGTCCCCTCCTTCCAGTCTTTTGGAAGAGGTTGAGAAGGATTGGTATGAGTTCTTTGTATGTTTGGGTAGAATTCCCCAGTGAAGCCATCTGGTCCTGGACTTTTGTTTGCAGGGAGTTTGTTTTGTTTTGTTTTACAGATTCTATTTCACTTCTAGTGATCAGTCTGTTCAAAGTATCTATTTCTTCTTGATTCAGTTTTGGTGGGCTGTATGCTTCTAGAAACTTGTTCATTTTTTCTAGGTTGTCAAATTTGTTGGCATATAATCGTTCATAGTATTCTTTTATGTTTTTTTGTATTTCTGCGGTATCAGTTGTTATTTCACCTCTTTCATTCTTATTTTGTTTATTTGGGTCCTCTCTGCAGGACTGGAGCACTCCCACTGTGAGAGGAGCCACTGAGTATTCCTCCACAGGAGCTGCCCACCAGGAAGTGTGCTCTGTGGTGTTGCCTGTCATCCGCTGTGTGGGTTCACAAAGTACGCTGTTTTGGACACTGCCCTCAGCTCCACCTCAACTGTGGAATGCAGGCTTTGGTGTCCCTCAGGCACTGTGTTCACAAAGCCACCAGTGCAGATTTGTAGTCACAGATCCACTGAAGTCACGTATCAGGACCACAGTGGTCACGCACCTGGACATGCCATGGGAGCTATGGAAGCAGCCCAGACCCTTGCCCTGTCTCCATGTGTGTGCATTCACAAAGCCCACATCTTCTAACTCTGGATCTGCCCCAGACACGGGAGCACATGTAATCTACTTGGATGACCCACAGGCACTGAGTTTATAAAGCCAGTGGTGGCAGCAGTGGCATAAATCCACAGATCACACAACCACAAGGAGAGGACTCAGATTTCAGCCCTGCTTCCATAGTGGCATGGCCCATGGGGATCGGCTCTGATTTCAGCCCAGCCTCCATGTGTGGGCAACCTGCTTGCATGCTCCCAGAGCTCGTAGAGGTGGAGCCACACCAGCTGTGAGCCCTCCAAGAATGAGGCTACTATAGCGTGGGCTCTGCCCCTCCCTTCATGTGCCTGTTAACAGTGGTATTTCACTTTTATGGAGGGCCCAGGCTCCTTCTGCATACACCCCCCCCCCCAGTTGCAGCCTGTCCCACACTCTATCCCCTTCAGGCTATCTCTGTGAAGCCAACCCCAGTCCTCTTCCTGGGTCTGTCTTCTGAAGCCTGAGTTTCAGCACCCAGCCCCTGTGCACACCAGCAAATGTGCATATTGGGCTGGGGAGTGCAGTGAGGTGACACGGACTATCTGTGTAGCTCTCTCTATTCTGCCTGCTGCAAGCTGGTTGCTGCACTCTTCTCTGAACCTCTGAAGTTCCCTTCCTGTCCCAGCTTATCTTCTCACCCATGAAGGAGGCTTCCCAGGGTGAAGGAACCTTCCCTCTTTCACAGCTCCCTCCCAGAAGCACAGGTCCTGTCACAATTCCTATTTTTCTCTTTTTTTTCTTTCATCCTGCATGGTTACATGGTGATCTTTCTTGCAATTTTGACTGTCCGAGATCTTGTGCCAGCACTCAGTCGGTATTCTGTCAGAATTTTTCCACATGTAGAAGTATTTTTGATGTATTTGTGGGAGGAGGTGAGCTCTACGTCCTTCTATTCCACCATGTTGATTGGAGCCCTTCGGATCCAGCTATGTGTGATATATCATGAAGTAGGGTATGTTTCTGGTAGGAATGGGGATGATTATATTCCAACACTCTCAACAATCTAGCAACCTGCCTTGGGGCAAACATATAATGGGCAAGAAAATGTATCCCCGTCTCACTTTTATACCAAATGAAGTGAATTCCACTTGTAAGAATTCCCATCTACTAAAATACCAATGAAGCCATCAATGATTTGTATGGTAGGCATGGGTTCTTAATTGTATAATGTTATGTAATGCACAAAAGAGCACAGGAAAAGCTTCCTCTGAGGTCATAAGGAAATAGTGTCCCAAGGCCACCACAGGATTTCCAGTCCAAATCTGCCATTTTGCAGCATTGTTGCTGTAGTTGGAGGAGCACTCAGGGGAGTGTAAACCTCAGCATATCCTTTCACCATTTGTGCACAATAACTCAGAAACAGATGTTTCAAAAACAAAAGTTCTATATACATGTAGACAACAGCACCCTAGATATCTGATAAGCCTTATTAAATTGAGTCCACTAATTACCAGAAGTATTTTGATATACATTTTGTGGTCATTTTTAGAAAATTTTGCTTCAAGTGCTTGGTGTTCTTTGACACATGCACACACACACAAATGCACAAATGCGCACACACACATATATCCCTTTCATCGTCCTAAACTGTCCCCAGATTAGCAGTAACATGCAAGAAATGGAGCACAACCAAAATAGAGGAAATTATTGTTGTGGTGACTGAAAAATAAATCAAGCTGCATATGAAGCTTAGCATCGCCTCTAAATCTCTCTCTCCTACCCTGTGCAATTGCACAAGTTTCACTAATGGGAGTCCTATCTCTATAAACATATTTTATCTCTTTAAAGGAAATGGAAGAGGATAGCCATGTCTAGGATAAGTGTGTGTTTAAGGCCATCAGCAGAGCACGCATGAAAGGTGAATAAGCTGTAATGCTGGAAGCTTCTAAAATGGTTATAAGAATTTATACTAAGCCTTCAATTGAAAAACATGCCACATTCCCTCAAGACTCAGGACTTGGTAATACAGTTGCCCATTTGGTAAGGCTAGGCTCAGCCCTGGCATTAGGGTTATTGATGAAGGTTTCAATAGTGAGCAGGGTTTGTTATTTTTGCTATTGGTCTGAATTATATTAATTGCAGAAGGGTTTAAGTAGCATAACAGAAAAATAAGCATTTACAATGTCTTTTCCCCTCCTACTTGGAATACTGGTGAAAAAAAAAAAAAGGTTGGTGTTCTAAAATGAGAAAAATTGCCTATGACACAGCTATAAAAGCCAGAATTATGGTCCATAAAACAAAGAGATAGTGAGTTGAGAAATTACCAACTAAATATTATTATTACATAGGTAAACAATTTGAGTAAATACAGAGGGAAAAATCCTTATTTTCCTTATGGCATTTTTTTTTTTTTTTTTTTTTTGCCTCATTTACTGAAATGCTACAAGTCTCCAAATAATCAGGATGACTTTTAAAAAGAATCTAGGGGGAAAATCACAAAAATGAGAGTCGTTCAAGACATATTGGTCACAACTAGCCCATCTCTGGGTTTATTCCTTACCAATTGTTAAATTTTCTTGCGAACTCGGGTTAAGTTATTTCCTAGAAAGTTTTCCACAGTGGAGATCTTTAAATCAATCAGTACAAAGTTTCTAGTGTGAAAATTACCCTTTCTGTTATAGCTGAAAATTAATTTCTTCTTGCTTGAGAGAAACGACATGCCCTAGTAATTTTCATATATTCTTTAAAATGGAACATCCAGGCTTTGATGTGAAATTTCCTAAAAATGACCCCCCAAAATACATCAAAACATTTCTATTAATTCATGAAATTAAGAATAGCTTTTTACATTTTCTCCTGTCACTGATTCCATTTGCCTTATTACTTTCATCTGTGGCCCACAAACTTGGTGGCACAATCAACAAACCCCTCAGTGGCTGTTTCATCTCTGCTCTATTTGATTTCTTCTCTCTGAGTAAATGATTAAGTTTTCATGCATTGGTTCAACCAAAATCTATGTTCACTCAACCACATCCTTTATTGATTACTTCTACTGCAAACAGTAGGCCAAGTGTGATATACATAATTGGACAGTTGTCAGGGGATGTGGGTGTTAACAGTCCTGTTTTCCCAGTTGGAAACTGGAATCACCTTGATACACAAATATTCTGCACTGTTTCATTCTCATTCTTTGGACCGAGGAGTCCTGTTCCTCAGAATATATGTTTTTAACTCTCTAAGGTCTGGTTGAATGAATTTAATGATTATACCATATAATATGCTGTTCAAGTTGCACCTGTGCACTGCATATAGAAAACTGGAATTAATATTTGTCTAACATTTTAACCTTGTCCTTTAACTTATACAAATAATCTGTAGCTTTTCTGTAAGAAAATATTTGATTCATCCCCTTCCAAAGAAAGACTGGTTTCTAAATCTATTGCTAACTTTTAAATTTGGAAATCCTTTAAGCAGCATATAATGTTTATATTTCAGATGCTATATTAACAACTTTCCTGGCTACAGCACTGTACATTCGTTGAGTGGGGCATATAATTTATAATAGGAAGCCTTTTTCTCTAGCATTATTTGTTAGAACAAGTTCCAGATAATTCTGGATGTTTTGGAGATCTGTTGCTCCTTTGTGAGAAAAACAACTTGACTCACCCAGCAATAGTTTTATTTATGCTGTTGTGTTTCTTGTTCACTGAACTCGTTTTTTTGTTTGTGTATGTTGTGATTTAACAATCCTCAGCCAGCCAAACCTAATCCAAAATGTTCTTCCATCAAAAATAGATCAGCTTTTATAACACATATATATGGAATCTAAAAAAAAACCAAAATGGTTCTGATGAACCTAGGGGCAGGACAGGAATAAAGACACAGACGTAGAGAATGGACTTGAGGACATGGGGACAGGGAAGGGTAAGCTGGGACGAAGTGAGAGTGGCATGGACATATACACACTACCAAATGCCAAATAGATAGCTAGTGGGAAGCAGCTGCATCGCACAGGGAGATCAGCTCGGTGCTTTGTGACGACCTAGAGGGGTGGGATAGGGAGGGTGGGAGGGAGACACAAGAGGGAGGGGATGTGGGGATATATGGATACATATAGCTGATTCACTTTGTTATACAGCAGAAACTAACACAACATTGTAAAGCAATTATACTCCAATAAAGATGTTAAAAAATAAAAAAAATTTAAAATAAGATGTTAAAAAAAATAGATCAGCTATTAGAAACATGAACATAAATAAGCTTCAGTGAATCCACTTTTACTGAATAAAAATAGTAATCTTCCCCTACAGTTTTAAAATGCTATGCAAAGTCTCTACTTTTTTCTTATTTCATCAAGTTTTTCTTGAATATTACAGTACAAGAAAGATCTTTGAGAGGTAACACTAATATGATAAATTTAGTCCTAGAAATCCGCAAGTTTGCTTAAAATTCTAAGTAAAATAACTATTTTGTTTACTAATTTTTTATACTCTTGAGCTCTCTCAATACCATTTTAGTTGTTCCACAAAACAAATTTTAAATTAATGAGTGCACCTCTCATGATATTTTACTCCATGTCTGCATTTGAAATATTCCTCAAACAATTCATAATTTTTCTGGAGAATTGAACTATGCCTAAGTGTGGAAGAAGATTATTCATAATGTTGTTATGAAAAGGTGAGAACAGAATCATAAAAAGCAGTATTCACAACTTTGGGAATATAAAATTCCATTCCACTTCTGATATGTAGAGCATCCTTTTACTAATAAGAAAGGAAAAAAGAATGCATTGGCAGTACCTGATACTCAAGTAAACAAAAAGTGTTAGTTCTTTGACTGTGCCCCCTAGAAAATAGACACCAAGGCTTTATGTGCCTGTCTTGCAGAGTGTGTGTTCAAATTATGGTGTTTAATTCATTGCATAATGGAAGACTTTCAAAAAGTAATGCTTAGCTAAATTGACTTTTCTATCAGCTAGTGGCAGATAATACCAAGTAGAGAGCTATGGATATGATAGCTTTTTATTTCACTGAGAAGTAATAATAATAACTAGCTGTCATTTATTGAATTGTTCCTATGTGCCAGGTTATACATATATGTAGTTTTTCATCTCACAGTAACTTATGGCCATTTTTTAAATGAGGAAACAAAAAAAAATGAGGAAACAAGCTGAGAAAGAGAGCAGATGTCATCAAAGTTATTCATCTAAGAGGCCAAACTGGGATTCAAGCTTAGATCTTTCTAATATCCACCATAGCACACATAGTGATTTTAAAGCAATTTAATTTATTTTCACAAGCATACCACAGCTTATCTATGAAAATGAATGTTGTTCTCATCAAATCTTGGGAAGTTGTGCAAGTTTATACCTCTAATCCTGCCACTACCTGCTTAAAATCAAACTCTTTTGAAATACTTTCTGAGCTGTCGCATATCCTTTTGAATAGCTCCTATAGCCACACATCACTGATTGAGAGGTGGGCTTGATCTTTGAAAACAGCCAAAAGGATCTAGAGACACATTTAGAAAACATAGAAAATAATCTCTCTGGGTAATCCCATTTTTAGAACAAAATACATTAAATTACTTGTGAACACTTTATACCGCTATACTATGAAAGGGTTTCCTGATGATTAATTCCCAAAATGCCATCATTCTCATCATTAGATGACATCACTTGGAGGGGACTGTCTTCCTTTGCATGCCTTGTATGTCTGGACAATTGGAAATATGGATGTGAAGTACAGGGGGAAATCAGGGCTAGAAATATAGATGTGCCAGGCATGTGCATATAGGAATTAGGACATACCGTAGCAGTATATGAAGTTGCCCGTAGAAGCATTTAATGGAGGGGAGAGAAAGGCCTTGGACACAACCCTGGAAACAGCCAACTTTGGGTAAGCAGAGACCTCAGTGTCAGTAAGATACCGAGAAAATGAGAGATATAGGAAAAATGAGAGAATAAGAGACTGGCTGGGAGTGCCAGGCACTGGACAGGGAGAAACATTTGGAGAAAGATGGGTGGTTAACAGCAGTGACCCCCAACCTGTGCTGAAGACCTGGGTAAGGGTGGAAGAGGAAGAAAGATGGAGTGGAGCAAAGAGCCTGTGACTCTATAAGCACACTAAACCTTTTATGCAGTTCAGAGATATCTCCCACAATGCATATTACAATTTTTCAAATTTCTATTGATGCTTTGAGATCCCCATTGTATTCACTAGATTTGGCTCCATATCCTTTTGGCTCCCTTTTAAGACCAAATTTACCCCACAAACACTAGACCTGCTCTTGCAAAGATATTCAAATGGATGTGCTCCAGGTTTCAAAGCACTACAGACAGTTCATAGTACTTATCACAGTTAATCCCTCATATGAATGTATAAATTAATCTCTCCAAACAGTGAAACTGCTTAGGGGCAGGAACCATATTCCCCAGTCATGAGAACATTCTAGGGTGTTTGATAGTCTCTCAAAGATGTTCCCAAAATAAAAAGATGTTCTTGATGTTACTGAGATATCCAGGAGACAGGAGTTTACAGTGATGGTCTCCAAATATCCAATGACAGGTTCTCCAATGACTTACCTGGAAGCTTAACTTTTATGTGTAGTACATAAGTGTTTCCCTTCTCAAATTTTCGACTGTTTCTTTATTCAGAAATACATGAAGGCCTAATACATGCCAAGAACTCTGCTAGAACCTGTATGTCTTTCTAAGCATTTTGCCACTTGTATAGGTGATTTTAGTGATACCTGAGATTTCACCACTGAGTGACACTTGCAAGAACAAACTACCATTCAGCTTTCATAAACTTTTTTTTTTCATCTTAATGACAGCACTGTTATTTTGTTGTAATTCCTTCCAGTATTTTCCCCCAGTGTTTATTCTTTATTAGATATTTGCAAACATACTTAGTAAAATTTGAGTCATGATTTTTAACTTAACATATCTTAAGATTTTTATTTGCAGGTGGCTGAATTTCTTCAGAAAAAAATATTTTAAAGGCCACTAACCACTGCGTTGTTAGAATCAATTTACATAACCATTCTTTGACATCTATTTTGATTCCACTTGTTTGCAGACGAATGCAGTGGTGAACATCATTCCCCTTCTATTTAAAACAACACCCATTAGGACAGATTTCCACATGTCTGATTGCAGAGCCCAATGAAAGAAAAATTTATAATAGCTCCTCAGGTGTGTTAACTGATACTTTCCAATTCATTATTATTATTATTTATTATTATTATTCCCATTTGCTGGTTAACGAGATGCTTCCAGAGATATACAAGAATGCCAATTTCATTACACTGTTGCCAGCACTAGGTATTTCCGCTAAATACATTTTCATGTTAGTTTAATAGGCAAAAGGGACCTGCTGCCTGTTTTCACTTCCATTCCTTTGTGGAACAGTCAGGTGGAACATTCCAGTCCCCTGGAGAGGGCAGAAGCATCACATCTCCAAGGAGACCCCCCCATGGCCGCTGCTCTCCTCCCCAGCTCCTGCAGGAAGCTGCCCCTGGCCTCTCGCTGTTGGAACAGCCTTCCTGTCTGTGAATCAGTCCCAGCGTCACGCATGTGCCTTTGTCACAGCACGTTTGTTCCACGGTCCGCTTCGTCACAAGGCTGCCTATGCCCTTTCTCTGTCCTTGCCAGAGACCCAGCTCTGCGGATAGAAACTTTTTAAAGGTTTTATCCTTTTAAATAACCATACAATTCGCCCCTCTTTTTTTGACATTTAAAGACTAATTTTATTAAGTGCTTAGTATAGATCAAAGACTGTGGACTAATGATATGCAGTTTTTCCTCAGAGCTGCTGTGTTTATTTCCATACGGGTTATAGAATAATAGCACTTAGACAAAATACTTCATTTCAGTCAGTGTTTCACGGCAGTTTGACATTTTTTCCAAGTTAAATATGAGTTCTAATCTTAGATAATTCTTCCTTGGTTATAAGCATAATTTCCCAACCTATTTTATTTGAATTTGTAAAACAGCCAAACAAATTTAATTTTCCCAGTAGTGATGCTAACATATGCACCCCATTCTTGGGATTATTTTATGAAAATTCTAAATGTATGAAAATGTTTTTGCATGAACTTATTTATTCCATATACTGACCATTTCTGGTGTGACAAATCTCAAGTTCTTACCACTAAAAACCAAATATTACCTTTTATCTTACTTCTTAGTGCTTTTCCAACTATTTATTGCATATGGTAATGCTCATTGATTATTGATTATAGATATTCTTGGAAAAAATGATTCTGTAGTGAGTTCTAGTTGCTCAGAGATTTGTGTGAATGTTAAATTTGCTATTTTAACTGCAACCAGGAAAATGAGGGCCATTTCACAAATAAATGTGTAAGGTTAGAACTGTTAATATTTTGATGCCCAGCATACAAACGGAACAGTGTTGAATATTTGATTGCTTTATGGCTATACACATATGACATAAACACAAACAAAAAATTAGGTAAGTTAATTTTTGCATAAAATTAAATTGAGTCAGTACAGATAGAAATTTATTAGAACTATAAAGTAATTAGACCAGTTTTAGAGTTGTTCAATCTCATATGTCCTAGTCATATCATGTATACACGTATAAATTGAATGTGAATTTTAAACTTCCTAGAAAATTTTAATCAAAAATTTATTAACCAATGAACTAACCTAATCCACTATACTGAACGAGTAGCTTTATTTTCAGATTTCACTGAATCTAACTTTTTTTTATTGGACTACACACCCTGCATACCCAAGGAAGAAAAATATTCAAACTAAACTGTGATGTAATAGTTTCCTATTGCTTAGAATTTTGATCTTATACTTAATAAAAGAGCTATTTTAGACTCACACATAGGTATTTTTTACGACTCTTGAGAATTCACGTAAAAAGAAAATATAAACAAAGTAAGGTTATTATACTCCTCAAACATCTTTGCATTCAAAGTCCAATTCTTCTGAATCACTTTTAAACTCAGAATTGTCACTATCTTTTTTTCCTCATCCATATTATCTTTTGTGTCATCAAGAACGTTGGTGCTATGTAGCCTTTCTTAAAATAGTGCCCCAGTACCCCCTCCAGTATTTCTTCCAAGTCATGGACACTCAGTCTACCAATCTTGAAGCTAGTACTCTCTTATCTTCCAGAATTTCAGTGAAAGGTTTTTAGAAAACAACCCATCCTCATATTTCTTTCTGAAATTATCCTTTAATAGTTGTTGACAGAAAGATCAAGGCATTGCAATTGCAAGTCATAACCAGAAACATGGACAAATCCAGCAACAGCTATGACTTGACTGCTCCCTGTCTGACAGAGATTATAAGATGCCACCTGTTCTAAGGGATCCCGATTTCAGAAATGTTAAAATATGGGAAAGTAGGTGTTTTAGAATCAGTGAAGTATGTATTAGAGTTGCTAGATTTTTCTATAGTTGCAATAATTTAAAAATTTGTAGCAAAGCTTCTCCATATGCCATATTTGACACCATCCTATCTCGAGCTCCTATGAATAAATCCTTGCCCTATAAACATAAAGAAATGCCCATGCAAGAATCAGCTCAATTGTTAAACAACCTCTTCCTTTCAGAATTTCATCTTGTGATCTATTAAGGGTCGTGGCACAGATGCTCACTGGGAACTGTTGACCTATGAAAGCAAAGAGAGGTAGTTCTAGGGATTCAGACACGTGCAGGAGTAAGAGTTTTTCCTTTATTATGCTCCATTGAAGAACACAATTACAGGGGTTTTTGTTATTTTAAAAATCTCTAAATTCTGGATTTTGTCACTTTAATAAAACAATTTCAACAGTTCTGACATGATTTAATAATGGAATTGCATATCATCTTAGATCTACCATTCTTTTTTAGGGATTGACCAAAAAAAAAAAAAAAAAAAAAAGCCAGACATTCAACAGATATTGAACTTCTTCAGCATGCTTAATTTGGAGCCATTATTTTGAAATCACTTCTTGCTTTGTCCGTAACGTTTTAATTCTTTGTGGCTCTGAATCAGCAGTCTTTGAACCAGCAGTCAAATGTCCCTTGAGCGGGACTTTGGCTTCAACTACCTCTGCAAAAGGCAGTCACAGCTTATGATACCTTGGATGGAGCTGTTTTCAAAAATTATTGTTTGTCTCTTTGGTTGCTCAAGGATTTTTCACCTTGGTTCTTAATGTTGTAGGCCCCCAAGTGTTCTTCACATAGAACATCACTACAACTTGCTCCTAGAAGAAAAGAGCCCGTCTCTTTAGACTGGCTTTCACATAATTAGCTCCTTTAGAGAAATTTTTAGACTCTTTCCACTTCTTATTTTACTGTTTAGCTCTTACTCCTATGAAACTAAGATTTGTATATCTTTGGGGTAGCATTCAGATCATGAGGAACTAATGAGTATTTGGGACTCAGATTTGTAAAATGAGAGCCGAATTCAAATAATAGAAGTTTCTGAATATAATTCATTGAAATCTTTAAAATGATGTGCCTTTCTTTTATTTTTTTTGGCTGATGCTCCCCACGTGTTATTTATTTGTTTGTTTGTTCAATATTCTAGATACAAGTACTTTATTATTTTTTCTTCCAGTTTTATTGAGATGTTATTGACATACAGCACTAATTTTACAGTATAATGATGTACAGTATAATGATCTGACCCCTCTATTCTTTATGAAAGAAAAAAAAAATAGCCAAACTTGTTTTAGTCATTCTGGGTTATTTGAGCTGTGCTAACAGTCGCCAAAATCTCAGTGACGTATGACAATAAAGTCTTATTTCTTGTTATGTAAATTCTTGCCCTTTGCCAGATTCTTGTGCCAGGAGCCAGGCTCCTTCCATCTTCAGGCTTTATCTTTCCTTCCTTGAATCCTGGTTAGGAGATTTCAGAGTCCTCTATTTTCATCATATTTGTTCTAATACCTCCAGAAGGTATTATGTGAATCGCATATGACTCCCCTCAAAGAACTGGTTTCATCTGCAAAGGAATGTGGAAATTTTCAACCTTTTTAGAGGTTTTATTTTTTTTAAAAAATAACAGCTTTACTGAGATTTAATCCATATACCATACATTTCTCCTTTTAAAGTCTACAATTCAGTAGTTCTTAGTATGTTCACAGAGTTGTGCAGCCATCGCCACTATTTAATTTCAGGTAATTTTCTTCACTTCTAAAAGAAACCCACACCCATTAGCAGCCGCTCCCAATTCCCCCACCCGCACCTGCATGGCCTCTGGTAATTACTAACCTACTTCCTGTTTCTACAGATTTGCCTGTTCTGGACATTTCATGTAGATGGAATCATACAATATGTGGGGTTTTTTGTGTAACTGGCGTCTTTCACTTCGCATATTTTCAAGGTTTATCCACGTCGTAGTATGTATCACTACTGCATTCCTTTTTGTGGCTGAATAATGTTCCACCATACGAATACAGCACATTTTGCTTATCCAGTCAATTGATAGACATTTGGATTGTTTCCACTTCTTAGCTATTATTATAGCATTGATATGAACATTCATGTCCAAGTGTTTGTGTGGACATGTATTTTCATTTCTCTTGGGTATATACGTAGGAGTGGAATTCTTGGGTCATATGGTAACTGTATATTATACTTTTTGAAGAACTGACAAGTTGTTTTTCCAAGCAGCTGCACTATTTTACAATCCTACCAGTGATGCATAAGAGTTTAAAGGCTTAAGTTCTAACTCACTGTATACTCCATCAAAGACGAGCTGCATATTTTTAAAATATACACTTTACATTTCATTATCCTGATAACTGTCTTACACTTTCTAAAGCAAAGACACAAAAAACTCTTCTCTTTACTGTGATATTAAATGAGATGACACTCCAATAGTGTCTTATTTTATTTTTTCTAGCCAAGGACAGATGGCAGAAGCAGTCAGATACTTGAAAAAAGTTGTGAAAATTGCAAGAAACAATTTTCAAAGCCTAGATTTTGTGAGAGCAAGTACAATGCTTGGAGACATCTACAACGAAAAAGTGAGTATAATGTGTTTCTTGCTTATACGGGAGAAATTTGCAGAATTTTAAACTTCTGTTTTTATTTGATCCTCACCTTCGCATAGCATGTTGTACAGAATGGCTCCAGGACTGCAGGACTTAGTCAATGCACAAGGCAGTGACTGGGAAGAGAAATGCCTCTTAACTTCTTCCTCTTCCAGGACCTGACCGCCATCTTAGCCCAGTCACCACAATCTGCTAACGCTGATTCCTATCTTCACAGCCAACGCAGAGTCAAGTGATTTGGGATTTGAAGAGCAATTAAAATATGTCAATTCAAAGAAACTTTGTTATAACAGTTGGCTCTTATCTGCTGGCACTAACATTCACCTCTCTTGCTCCAAATTCTTGTTTTATTAATGCAGCTGCGATGCCTCCGTTAGGTCCCTCAGGTGAAGAATGGACAATCCCAAGAGTAATTCTGAAGGAAATATGGAAATCTAGCAATAGGTTGGCTATGTGAAAGAAGAGGGAAAGAAGAGGAAAAAGTCTAAAATAAAAGTATCTCATTCAAGGGCTATTACTCGTGAAATGCATTCATCATAATGGACTTCTGGTTTATTCTCTCCTGACTTTATCTTTTATTACGCAGATTCTCCTTTAGAAGCAGTATGAAAAAGGCTTGTTTCTCCAGTTATAATTGCAGTTTTGATCATGAGTAGGATCTATCATTTTTGAGGGTAGTGACATTCTCACACTGTGTTGATACACCTTGTCTGAATCTTTTTGAGAGACAGTGTATATAATAATGAAAAGTACTAACTCTGAGACCATACTGGATTAAAAGCCCAGTTTTCTCCCTAACAAGATCTGTGACCTGAGACAAGATACTTACCTTCTAAGGACTTCAATTTTCTCACCTCATAAGGTTGCTGTGAATGTTGACTTAATATATGGAAGGCACTTAGAACAGTACCTGGCAGGGGAAGCAAGTGCCATCTATATAAAGTGGTACAGCCATTCTTAATATCCATACCCTTATGTGATATCACACAATTCCCCTTTTCCCGAGGCTCAGAGGGTTTGAGTAACCTATGCCAGGTCTCCAAGCTTCCAGGGGGCAGTGGTATTCAAACTCATACCCTGAACCACTATAGTCCTTTATTTGCCATATAATTGATTTTGATTATTTCAGAATTATTTAGGCGGTTTTTTTTGAATTTTTGAATTTTATTTTATTTATTTTTTATACCGCAGGTTCTTTCTTATTAGTCATCAATTTTATACACATCAGTGTATACATGTCAATCCCAATCGCCCAATTCAGCACACCACCATCCCCACCCCCCAGCAGCTTTCCCCTCTTGGTGTCCATACGTTTGTTCTCTACATCTGCGTCTCAACTTCTGCCCTGCAAACCGGTTCATCTGTACCATTTTTCTAGGTTCCACATGCATGCATTAATATACGATATTTGTTTTTCTATTTCTGACTTACTTCACTCTGTATGACAGTCTCTAGATCCATCTACGTCTCAACAAATGACTCAATTTCATTCCTTTTTATGGCTGAGTAATATTCCATTGTATATATGTACCACTTCTTCTTTATCCATTCGTCTGTCGATGGGCATTTAGGTTGCTTCCATGACCTGGCTATTGTAAACAGTGCTGCAATGAACACTGGGGTGCATGTGTCTTTTTGAATTATGGTTTTCTCTGGGTATATGCCCAGTAGTGGAATTGCTGGATCATATGGTAATTCTATTTTTAGTTTTTCAAGGAACCTCCATACTGTTCTCCATAGTGGCTGTATCAATTTACATTCCCACCAATAGTGCAAGAAGGTTCCCTTTTCTCCACACCCTCTCCAGCATTTGTTGTTTGTAGATTTTCTGATGATGCCCATTCTAACTGGTGTGAGGTGATACCTCATTGTAGTTTTGATTTGCATTTCTCTAATAATTAGTGATGTTGAGCAGCTTTTCATGTGCTTCTTGGCCATCTGTATGTCTTCTTTGGAGAAATGTCTATTTAGGTCTTCTGCCCATTTTTGGATTGGGTTGTTTGTTTTTTTGATATTGAGCTGCATGAGCTGTTTATATATTTTGGAGATTAATCCTTTTTCTGTTCATGCGTGTGCAAATATTTTCTCCCATTCTGAGGATTGTCTTTTCGTCTTGTTTATGGTTTCCTTTGCTGTGCAAAAGCTTTTAAGTTTCATTAGGCCCCATTTGTTTATTTTTGTTTTTATTTCCATTACTGTAGGAGGTGGATCAAAAAAGATCTTGCTGTGATTTATGTCAAACAGTGTTCTTCCTATGTTTTCCTCTAAGAGTTTTATAGTGTCCGGTCTTACATTTAGGTCTCAAATCCATTTTGAGTTTATTTTTGTGTATGGTGTTAGGGAGTGTTATAATTTCATTCTTTTACATGTAGCTGTCCAGTTTTCCCAGCACCGCTTATTGCAGAGACTCTCTTTTCTCCATTGTATATCCTTGCCTCCTTGGTCATAGATTAGTTGAACATAGGTGCGTGGGTTAATCTCTGGGCTTTCTATCTTGTTCCATTGATCTATGTTTCTGTTTTTGTGCCAGTACTATATTGTCTTGATTACTGTAGCTTTGTAGTATAGTCTGAAGTCAGGGAGTCTGATTCCTCCAGCTCCGTTTTTTTCCCTCAAGACTGCTTTGGCTATTCGGGGTCTTTTGTGTCTCCATACATATTTTAAGATTTTTTTGTTCTAGTTCCATAAAAAATGCCATTGGTAATTTGATAGGAATTGCATTGAATCTGTAGATTGCTTTGGGTAGTATAGTCATTTTCACAATATTGATTCTTCCAATCCAAGAACATGGTATATCTCTCCATCTGTTGGTATCATCTTTAATTTCTTTCATCAGTGTCTTACAGATTTCTGCATACAGGTCTTTTGTCTCCCTAGGTAAGTTTAGTCCTAGGTATTGTATTCTTTTTGTTGCAATGGTAAATGGAAGTGTTTCCATAATTTCTCTTTCAGATTTTTCATCATTAGTGTATATGAATGCAAGATATTTCTGTGCATTAATTTTGTATCTTGCAACTTTACCAAATTCATTGATTAGCTCTAGTAGTTTTCTGGTGGCATCTTTAGGATTCTCTATGTATATTATCACGTCATCTGCAAACAGTGACAGTTTTACTTGTTCTTTTCCAGTTTGTATTCCTTTTATTTCTTTTTCTTTGATTGCCATAGCTAGAACTTCCAAAACTATGTTGAATAATAGTGGTGATAGTGGACATCCTTGTCTTGTTCCTGATCTTAGAGGAAATGCTTTCAGTTTTTCACCATTGAGAATGATGTTTGCTGTGGGTTTGTCATATATGACCTTTATTATGTTGAGGTAGGTTCCCTCTGTGCCCACTTTCTGGAGAGTTTTTATCATAAATGGGTGTTGAATTTTGTCAAAAGCTTTCTCTGCATCTATTGAGATGATCATATGGTTTTTATTCTTCAATTTGTTAATGTGGTGTATCACATTGATTGATTTGCTTATAATTTTTTTTAACAAATTTATTTAGTTATTTATTTTTGGCTGTGTTGAGTCTTCATTTCTGTGCAAGGGCTTTCTCCAGTTGTGGTGAGCGGGGGCCACTCTTCATCGCGGTGTGCGGGCCTCTCACTGTGGAGCACAAGCTCCAGACACACAGGCTCAGTAGTTGTGGCTCATGGGCCCAGTTGTTCCGTGGCATGTGGGATCTTCCCAGACCAGGGCTCGAACCCGTGTCCCCTGCATCGGCAGGCAGACTCTCAACCACTGCGCCACCAGGGAAGCCCGATTTGCATATATTGAAGAATCCTTGCATCTCTGGGATAAATCTCACTTGATCATGGTGTATGATCCTTTTAATGTATTGTTGGATTCTGTTTGCTAATATTTTGTTGAGGATTTTTGCATCTATATTAATCAGTGATATTGGTCTGTAATTTTCTTTTTTTTTAGTATCTTTGTCTGGTTTTGGTATCAGGGTGATGTTGGCCTCATAGAATGAGTTTGGGAGTGTTCCTTCCTCTACAATTTTTTGGAAAAGTTTGAGAAGGATGGGTGTTAGCTCTGCTCTAAATGTTTGATAGAATTCACCTGTGAAGCCATCTGGTTCTGGACTTTTATTTGTTGGAAGATTTTTAATTACAGTTTCAATTTCATTACTTGTGATTGGTCTGTTCGTATTTTCTATTTCTTCCTGGTTCAACCTTGGACGGTTATACCTTTCTAAGAATTTGTCCATTTCTTCCAAGTTGTCCGTTTTGTTGGCATAGGGTTGCTTGTAGTAATCTCTGCGATGTCTGTTGTAACTTCTCCTTTTTCGTTTCTAATTTTATTGATTTGAGTCCTCTCCCTCTTTTTCTTGATGAGTCTGGCTAATGGTTTATCAATTTTGCTTATCTTCTTAAAGAACCAGCTTTTAGTTTCATTGATCTTTGCTATTGTTTTCTTTGTTTCTATTTCATTTATTTCCACTCTGATCTTTATGATTTCTTTCCTTCTGCTAACTTTGGGTTTTGTTTGTTCTTCTTTCTCTAGTTCCTTCAGGTGTAAGGTTAGATTGTTTACTTGAGATTTTTCTTGTTTCTTTAGGTAGGCTTGTACAGCTATAAACTTCCCTCTTAGAACTGCTTTTGCTGCATCCCATAGGTTTTGGATCGTCGTGTTTTCGTTGTCATTTGTCTCTAGCTATTTTTTTATTTCCTCTTTGATTTCTTCAGTGATCTCTTGGTTATTTAGTAACGTATTGTTTAGCCTCCATGTGTTTGTGTTTTTTACGTTTTTTTCCCTGTAATTCATTTCTAATCTCATGGCGTTGTGGTCAGAAAAGATGCTTGATATGATTTCAATTTTCTTAAATTTACTGAGGCTTGATTTATGACCCAAGATGTGATCTATCCTGGAGAATGTTCCATGCGCACTTGAAAAGAAAGTGTAATCTGCTGTTTTTGGATGGAATGGCTTATAAATATCAATTAAATCTTTCTGGTCTATTGTGTCATTTAAAGCTTCTGTTTCCTTATTTATTTTCATTTTGGATGATCTGTCCGTTGGTTTAAGTGAGGTGTTAAAGTCCCCCACTATTATTGTGTTACTGTCGATTTCCTCTTTTATAGCTGTTAGCAGTTGCCTATGTAAGGTGCTCCTATGTTGGGTGCAAATATATTTATAATTGTTATATCTTCTTCTTGGATTGATCCCTTGATCATTATGTAGTGTCCTTCCTTGTCTCTTGTAACATTCTTTATTTTAAAGTCTATTTTGTCTGATACGAGTATTGCTACTCCAGCTTTCTTTTGATTTCCATTTGCATGGAATATCTTTTTCCGTCCCCTTACTTTCACTCTGTATGTGTCCCTAGGTCTGAAGTGGGTCTCTTGTAGACAGCATATATATGGGTCTTGTTTTTGTATCCATTCAGCAAGCCTGTGTCTTTTGGTTGGAGCATTTATTCCATTCACGTTTAAGGTAATTACTGATATGTATGTTCCTATTACCATTTTCTTAATTGTTTTGGGTTTGTTTTCGTAGGTCCTTTCCTCTTCTTGTGCTTCCCACTTAGAGAAGTTCCTTTAGCATTTGTTGTAAAGCTGGTCTGGTGGTGCTGAATTCTCTTAGCTTTTGCTTGTCTGTAAAGCTTTTGATTTCTCCATCAAATCTGAATGAGATCCTTGCCAGGTAGAGTAATCTTGGTTGTAGGTTCTTCCCTTTCATCACTTTAAGTATATCATGCCACTCCCTTCTGGCTTGTAGAGTTTCTGCTGAGAAATCAGCTGTTAACCTTATGGGAGTTCCCTCGATGTTTTTTGTCATTTTTCACTTGCTGCTTTTCAATAATTTTTCTTTAATTTTTGCCACTTTGATTACTATGTGTCTCGGCATGTTTCTCCTTGGTCTTATACTGTATGGGACTCTCTGCGCTTCCTGGACTTGGGTGGCTATTTCCATACCCATGTTAGGGAAGTGTTCAACTATAATCCCTTCAGATATATTCTCTGGTCCTTTCTCTCTCTCTTCTCCTTCTGGGACCCCTATAATGCGAATGTTGTTGTGCTTAATGTTGTCCCAGAGGTCTCTTAGGCTTTCTCATTTCTTTTCATTCTTTTTTCTTTATTCTGTTCTGCAACAGCGAATTCCACCATTCTGTATTCCAGGTAACTTATCCGTTTTTCTGCCTCAGTTATTCTGCTATTGATTCCTTCTAGTGTAATTTTCATTTCAGTTATTTTATTGTTCATCTCTGTTCGTTTGTTCTTTAATTCTTCTAGGTCTTTGTTAAACATTTCTTGCATCTTCTTGATCTTTGTCTCCATTATTTTTCCGAGGTCCTGGATCATCTTCACTATCATTATTCTGAATTCTGTTTCTGGAAGGTTGCCTATCTCCACTTCATTTAGTTGTTTTTCTGGGGTTTTATCTTGTTCCTTCATCTGGTACATAGCCCTCTGCCTTTTCATCTTGTCTATCTTTCTGTGAATGTGGTTTTTGTTCCACAGGCTGCAGGATTGTAGTTCTTCTTGCTTCTGCTGTCTGACCTCTGGTGGATGAGGCTATCTAACAGGCTTGTGTAAGTTTCCTGATGGGAATGACTCGTAGTGGGTAGAGCTGACTGTTGCTCTGGTGGGCAGAGCTCAGTAAAACTTTAATCCACTTGACTGTTGATGGGTGGGACTGGGTTCCCTCCTTGTTGGTTGTTTGGCCTGAGGCAACCCAACACTGGAGCCTTCCTGGGCTGTTTGGTGGGGCTAATGACAGACTCTGGGAGGTCTCATGCCAAGGAGTACTTCCCAGAACTTCTGCTGCCAGTGTCCTTGTCCCCACAGTGAGCCACAGCCATGCCCCGCCTCTGCAGGAGACCCTCCAACACTAGCAGGTAGGTCTGGTTCAGTCTCCCCTGGGGTCACTGCTCCTTCCCCTGGGTCCCGATGCACACACTATTTTGTGTGTGCCCTCCAAGAGTGGAGTCTCTGTTTCCCCCAGTCCTGTTGAAGTCCTGCAATGAAGTCCCACTAGACTTCAAAATCTGATTCTCTAGGAATTTCTCCTCCCATTGCCAGACCCCCAGGTTGGGAAGCCTGACGTGGGGCTCAGAACCTTCACTCCAGTGGGTGGACTTCTGTGGTATAAGTGTTCTCCAGTCTGTGAGTCACCCACCCAGCAGTTATGGGATTTGATTTTACTGTGATTGCGCCCCTCCTACCATCTCATTGTTGCTTCTCCTTTGTCTTTGGATGTGGGGTATCTTTCTTCGGTGAGTTCCAATGTCTTCCTGTCGATGATTGTCCCTATTTAGGCTTTTTTTTTTTTTAAGGAAATAAGAGCTTGAAATTAATTTGAATGAATAAAATTACTATCTTCAGTTCCTGCTATGGGAAGCATGCTTTCAAACAGGGCATCTCATCTCTTTTTACACCCCTCTCTCTTGCTCACCCTGGCTCATTGGTCTCCTCCCTCCACTCCCCTCTCACTCACAATCAGTAACCCCCTTTTGTCTTGACTGTCACCCTCTTTCTTCTCTCCTCTTCCCTCGCAACCCCTTGCTCTCTTCTCTCCTGCCCCTGTCTTTCTAGAACCGCTCTCTCCCTCTCGGTTGTCCTCTCCTCTCCCTCTGGTCTCCCCTGATTTGTTGTCCCTCTTTCTTTGTGCCCCCCCAGTCTTTCACCCCCAGGTTTTTCTCTCTGCTGGGTGCTCCTTCTGCCACCCCCATTTCTGTGATCTACCCTCTGCCTCTGGTGACTCCTGTCTTGTTGTATTTGTATTTCCTTTTGTTTGCTTTTCAGGATACAGTGGCAAAAAAAAAAAAAAAATAGAGAGAGAAGGCTTATGCCCTTGTAAGGCTTACAGTCTAATGGACAAGCTTATCCTATAGTGGCAGAATTGACATTTCTAGTAAATATAGTCCTACCTTTTAAAAGGATTGTTCTTCAAAAGAGAAGTGCAAAAGGCACAAATTGTTTTACCCTACCACCAAACAATATCCAGAACTCAGTTTTTTAGTATAATGTGGACATCAAGTATTAGCCTGTATTTTCCCAATTACAGAAAGCATAAGGAAGGTAAAAACAATAAACATTTCTGAGGGGTAATATTTTTATACTTGCATTTTCTTAATTTTTTTTTTACCAAGAGTTTGTATCTTAACAATATGTATTGTATTCTCTGATTAGTAATTCTTGAAGAAGAGTTTAATATCTAAAGCTAGAGACATGAGTAATATCCAAAGGCTGTGTCAACTACCAAAAGTTAATTTTTTTTTTACCAGCTTATCCTTATTCTAGTATAAAATTTGTAGGATTCCAAGTATTCATGCTCTCTTCAAATATGCATGCCTTCAAATGTACAAGTTGATTCATATACCTTCATGGTTGCTTACATCTTAATGTAATAAATAGTCACTGATAAATAGTATAGTATTAAGAACATAATACTATAATAATTTTATGACATCATAGACTTCAAGAGAAAGCTTTATTTGATACTAAACTTGTTAATGTTACATTCAGTTTTTGTGCATTATTGTGATTCTTTGCGGGTATTTTCTCAAGTCAGAAAATCTACTGATGACTTCTCAGGCTGACTCCGAGTTGTTATATCATTACTATGAGTATAATTTGAAAATGTATAGCTAAGTGGATTAGAACTAAGTGATAGTTATTCTTTTCTCCTTGTAATTTTGAGACAAAGTGATAGCCTTGATGACATCCTGAATTTCCTCCTAGTTCTACAAAGCCATTTCCTAGGAAAGCATTGACAAAGAGTTATTTCATGTCTGCTATTCAGTTGCTTATGAATGTTTCCTAATTGTATCAAATTCCTTTGTTCCAATTTTACACCCAAACAATTTCACAAACTATTTGCACCACACACTATCTATTAAGCTTTCCCTTGAAGGAAACTGTAGCAAGACAGAGGAACTACACCAAGTTTTGCCCACCTGACTTTGAATCTGCACTCAACTATTTATTAAATGTGACCTTGGGCAAGTTAATTCTTTGATCCTCAGTTTCCTCATCTTTCAAATGTCAATAACAAGATACCTTGAAGACTGGTTATATGAGGATTAGAAATTTTAAAACATGTACGTGGTACCTAATAGAGTTCCTAGCATATACTGGGTACACAATAGCACTTACCTTCTTAATATCTCAAACTCAGATCTCTCTCCTCCATTGCAGACTCATTCTCACTGCCTATTTGACATCTTCACTTAGATCTCTTCAAATGTAACCTATTAAAAACTGAACTCAACTCATCAGCTTTCCCCTAAATTCTGCTTCTCTCCCTACTTAATGTTCAACCAAGATAGAATACTATTCAGGCATTTCATAGGCAACCTTCTTTTCTCAGTCTGTGAGCTCTCCTTATCTGACCTCATACAGGCCCATGGTTTAAATACCATCCATACACTGATGACTCTTAAATTTATATCTCCAACCCTGACCTCTCCTTGGTACTCCAGACTTGTAAAGCCAGCTGCCTCCCTAGCATCTCTCCCTGGATGTCTTCTAATAGACGTCTCAAGTTTAATGTGATTCCTCCCTCCTTGACCTACTTCTCCCCAGGCTTCCACATCTTAATAAATGGTACCATTATCCATCAACTCGATTGCTCAAGCCAATAATCTGGATATTCTTGATTCATCTTTCCCCTCCTGCTCCATATCCAATCCAGAAGCAAAACCTGACCTTCATGGCACCAAAACGCATCTCAAATCCACCCACTTCTTCTCTCTATCTCTGCTACTATCACCACATCTGGTTATGACACAATGTTTTCTCACTCGTACTATTGCTATAAGCTCTGAACCCATTTCCCCATTTCTCCTCCATCCAATCCAGTCTCCACACAGAAGCCCAAGTAATCCTTTCAAAATGTAAATAAAATCATGTTATTTCTCGGCTTAAAATACTTCCTTTGCTTCCCAGTCTTCTGAGAACATAAATATAAATCCTCACCCTGACTTGAAACAATCTATATGAGATACATTACCTCCCCCACTCCCAGTCTCTGACTTTATTGCCTTCTACTCTCCTTATGCTCTCCACCAGAGCCAAAGGGACTTTTGTGGAGTTCTTCAAACATGCTGAGCTGATTTCTGCCTGAGGACATTTGCTTTAGCTGGAATGCTTTGCGTGGACCACTCCCCAATCTGAACTTCACATTACTGGCTTCTTGTCATTCAGAGCTCAGCTAAATGCCACAACTTCAGAAAGGTCTTCCCTGAGTCAACCCAATCAAAAGTAGCCACGAACTCACTCTTTAATACTACTTTAATTTTCCATGCAGCACTTGTCTCATAGTTTTCTTGTTTGTGATATTTTTCTTCTTGTTGTTGAATATGTCTAGAATGGAAGCTTAATGAGAAAAGAGACCAGATCTGCCTTTTTTTAAATTTCATTACAATTTCTAGAAGAGAACCTGGCACAGAGTTGGTGAACAAAAATATGCGAGTTCATTGAATCAATCCATAAATTTGTAACCAATTTTATACCAGTTGAGAGTAGTAGCCTCTCACTTTTGAAATTCCAAACTTCTGTTTCATTTTTGTCCAATATTTTGGCATTTTGAAAACTTGCACTGAATCTTTAAAAGCAACTCTAATATTACTGATATTTGTCAGTCTACCTTTTAAGAACCTCTACCAACTGCCCTTATCATACCTTTTCTGGCTTCATATTATTCATGCAATGTATTCTAATTGTATTCTTAACAGTAATTTCCAAGAAATAATATTGTTATAAGACCACAATTATAATATAAAACTGTATGTGGAAAAATACAGTTTTCTCTAATTATTATAGTGTTATTATAATTTAAGTTAACACATCTTAAAAACATCCTAATTAGTTTACCTTTTACTATATAATCATGGAAGATGGGCCACCCATCCCACCCACCTGATGTGATTGGTTTTTAATTGAAAATATATCATCAATGTAAAGGGGTCAAGTGAGAATATTTTAGGGAAAATAACTAGGTATAGACCCTTCATGACATCTTTTATTCTCTAATAAGAGCAGAGCATAATCACATAGTTAAAACAAAGGTAGCTCCAACACTAACACAGTAAGGAAATTGTGTAAGAAAAGATTCTTCCTTAGTCCTGAGAAAATGCCCATTTATTTTGAGCTTGCTCATTGGACAGAGTGACAATTCAGACACTAAGAAGGATCTGATAATAATCACAATAATGCATGAAAATTCTATGTTATAGTGTAATAATTCAAGTTGTGTTTCAACGTCTATGATGTCAAGATCTTGTCCTGAAATTGTCCACCTAATGCTTATTAGTGATATTTATAACATTAAATGAAGTTTTCTCTTCCAATAAGATGCACTTATGAAGTGCATAAATTCACTTCTATAAATTCACTTCTGTATTCCCAAACTCATATTTAAGATTGCCAGGATTAATTACTAGAATCTTCTGAATTTTATAACAGCATAGGGATTCACTGATAACAGGAACTGTGGAAAGTTGGACAGAACCTTTAGAGAAGAGATTAAATTTCGATAGTAAACTCTTTAAGAATGAAAAATCTGGAAATACAATGCACATTAATGAAACCTCGTTCTAAAAAGGTATGTATAAAAATTCTTGCATCTGAGAAGAACTAATGTTATATTTCCTAAGGGTGCCTTAAACTAGAAAAATCTAGCTTGATACCAGTTTTATGACAGGTATGTGTGTGTCTCAAGATTGAACACTAGACACAGTTTGAGGGAAGAATAATTACCTAATTACAATGCCTAATTACCTATTATAATAATAGAAGTATTCAGGGGGAAAAAGCATTTGTTAAAAAAGATCTAATAAAAGTTATAGGCAGATGACTACTTCCACTAGCAGCAAGCTCACCTACTTGACCTTAAACTTTGTTCACTGCTAAATCTCTACTGCCTGGCATGGGCCTGGTAAATAGTAGTTATTCATTGGATGAATCAGTTTGTTCCAAAATAATAATATATCAAAAAAATTCTGGAAATTCAAATATATGTTCATTTATTTATGGTCCCTAATTCTCCTAATTGAGACCTCACCTAAAGCAATGAACAGCCTAAAGCTCAGGATTATAGCTAGAACAATAATTAGATATTTATACTTCTCTGTTTTTAAAAATAGAAACGTTTGGTCTAGTCATATATTTTCATCTATTTTGTCCCATATCTTTGATATCTAACAGGGCAATCTATAATTTTAATTAGTTTTATTGTCTTCAATATTGATATTATTTCTCAATCATATAATTTATTTCATTGACATACAAATATCTTTGATATACTTTTATATTTTCTTAATTAAGTGATCTTAGTCTCATATAAATCCTGTTTTATGCTTTGAAATATGAGAATTGTTCACCTCAACAAACAAAAATTGTTATTGATGTAATATAGAGGAAGTCTGTTTAAATTAGAAAATTTAATTGGAGTGAGCCATTTGAATGGTTCACCTAAATTGTCCCTGTGGGTATATAGCAGTGTTACATGTGCTGCTCATGTATGTAACATAACTGTCACATAAGCCCTACTCCTCCCCCTCCTCACCTTGCCAGCAGCCTCTTTATTCAATCAGTTTTTCTGCTCTTTGGACTCTATGACTGTACAGAGATGTGTGGTTGTTGAGTATGCATTTTACCTGTAATGGAATATGGTATAAAGCTGTTTCTATGGTGTTTTTTTCATTTCCAGTTCCTTCATAAAACATTGTGAGAAAAATGACTTGAAAGCTCATAGTAAAACATTTCTCTTCAAGAGTGTGCATACATGTTTTTGTGCATATGAGAGAGAGAAAGAAAGGAGAGGGGAGGAAAGGGAAGAGGATGGACTCCCCAGGGTTATAAATCAGTGAAGAAAGGAAATTTTTCTTCCCTAGAGTCTTTACAAGTATAGCTTAATTGTAAAAATAATATCCCCTTTTGAGGAAGAGTTTTTAAGGAGGATTTTTAGAAGACTTGGGGAGGTGGCAGAAGACAGTCTTTTCTCTGAGGCTCAATTTCATTATTTGTAAAATAAGAATAATATTTCCTCATAGGGTGACCTATGAAAGCTAATGACATAATACATATGAAGTATTTACCACTGTCCCTGACACTTCATAAGAATTAGGTAAATGTTATTTATTTGTAGACAATAGCTTTTAGAAGGAGAGATGAGAATGAGAAAGAAAGAAGGAAAGAAAGAAAGGGAGAAAGAGAAAGAAAGAGAGAGAGAAAGGAAGAGAGAGGGAGAGAGAGAGAAGGGAGGAAGGAAGGAAGGAAGAAAGAAGGAAGGGAAGGGGAGGAAACCTTGAATTTTTGCAACTTAAAATGTTGCAAGGGACTTGGCGAAGATATAAAATTTAAATGATCTTTTGAGTTATGCTAGTGCTGTTGTCAAGACCATGTTATTTCAAAATCTTGTCTTCTTCCACATTCTTAGTCAAGAATATGTGCACATGGGAAAACACGAGTAATAATGGAAGAGCAGCAATATACATCCATTTTCACTCACCACTGATTAAATGGGTTGGCTAGAATGATCTCTTGCTGTGACTGAAAACAAAACCCGGTTAAAAAGATTTCATTTGGTAAATCCATTGCAACAAGTAAGAAAATTCCATCCAAATCAATGTGAATCAGTTCACTCTTTCCCAAACTTCTTTTTTCTTCCTTATATTAGGAAGCAAAATGCTAATATTTGACCATTTTTAATCCAAAAAAGATTAAGTTTCATACAGTTCAACCTGGAGATACACCTTTCTTGGTGAATGAACTTCAAGATATCGCATGGATATTAATCACAGCTTTTAAAAGGAAACTTACTTATTCTAATAGAGGCCCCGCTTGCCATCTCTTTCTTCTTGAAGATGAACTGCTAAAACTGTGGAAGGATCACTGTGGCACATGCCAAGGTGAGCAGACATGTGGAATGATAAATTAAAATTAAGAAAAAAATTATTTCTCTTACATTTTTAGGGATACTACAGCAAAGCTTCTGAATACTTTCAGCAAGCTTATGACACGACAGCAGAGATAACGAACATACCTCTGATGGATGAGGCAAAAGTTCATTATGGAATAGCAAAAGCTCATCAGATGATGCTGACCATTAATAGTTATATAGAATCTGCAGATCTCACCAGCCTTGACTACCTGCTGTCATGGAAGGAGAGTAGAAGTGACATTGCACCTGATCCGACTATTGGTAAGGCCTTGGTTTCTGAAAACAATTTAGATCTTTGTACCATTCTTAATGGCTAAGTCATTTTCGTTGCAAAGGTTTATTCGACCATTGGCAATTTTATTTTTATTTATTCATTACTATGTGAATGTTGGATGCATTTTTGTGCTGTATCATACCTTCAATGTGTAAGGGAAGCATACAATATTGATAGATTTATTCAACTTGATAAATCACCATTTTTTCAGTTATCTTAAATATTCAACAGTAGGTACTGATCAGTTGTAAGGAATATGAAATAGGTTTATGTTTTAAAAAATGTTCAGTGTTGTACCTTATGGACAAGAGCAAATGTTCATAGATGCTAGTTAGTATTTTACTCTTACTTTTCTGATGATAGTAAGTTTTCCTATTTTTTCTCAATTCAGGTGTGAATGCTAATTGAGAAAATATTTGATAGTAATTTCTCTTAATTCTACTTTTTTTCCTTACATACTTTTCTTGTGATAATTAGTCAAAATAGTCAATTAAAAACAAATAACTAGGGATTGACACGTATATACTGATGTGTATAAAATTGATGACTAATAAGAACCTGCAGTATAAAAAAACAAACAAACAAAACAACTAATACTAAACTTTCATTGGGTTATTTGTATGGAAATGTGTTAATATAAATGTTTCAGACATTACATGAAATTTCTAAAAATCTTATATGTTCTGGTATAATGTTATAAGTCATAATTCTAGTTATTACTTTAAAATGTATATCTCAGAAATAACAACAACAACAAAAAAATGCAAATGCTCAGGCCTCACTCCAGACCTAATGAGGGAAGAACTCAGAAATCTAACAAGCTTGCCGGGTGATTTTGATGCACAGCAAAGTTTGAGAACCACTACTCTAGAATAATTTGACTAAAACATGGGATTTATGCAGGGTAGGTAATGGTAAATAAAGTTGTAAGGGAAATTTAGGACTGCATTATCATGACAGGGCAATATATTAAATTTTAATGTAGTGAGAAAAAATAAATAAATTAAATTAAATTAAAAAAAAAACAAACAAATAACTAGAGGGGGAATGTAAGGGTCAGTTTTATGTATCAACTTGACTGGGCTCTAGTCCCCAGTTAAGAATTTCATTCTTTTTTATGGCTGAGTAGTATTCCATTGTGTGTGTGTGTGTGTGTGTGTGTGTGTGTGAATGGCACATCTTCTCTATCCATTAATCTGTTGATGGACATGTAGGTTGTTTCCATACCTTGGCAATTGTAAATAATACTAATATGAACATTGGGGTGCAAGCATGTTTTTGAATTAGTGGAGGTTTTTTTTTTGTCTATATACTCAGGAGTGGAATTGCTGGGCATCTCCTATTTGGAACTCTTTTTTTTTTTTTCCCCCTTAGGCCATTTAGATGAAACAATAATTTGTTTTGGTGTTTATTTCCTCCATAGAATAAATAGTAAATAATAGTAAATTTGGCACAAAGAAATTTTATTGGTTCTTTTACATCAGTAGAATACCACTTCACCACTGTCTGTCCTCTAGTTAGAAAATAAGGAAAGGTCTCGTTCCTAATAGATCCATAATAAGAGAAAGCAAGATGAAGTCTTCAGAAATAGAGGGCTTGTTGAATTTCAATGTGCTCAGTGCTCAAGAAATATTTATAGTTGACTATTAACTAACTACTTTCAGATAATACTTTGCTTATTCAGGATGTTGTCTTGTCATATATTTGGGCATTCGTTCTGTAGTTTTGCGTTATCTTCCCTTTAGGCTCTCACTTTTTCTGCCCAGGAGCTAAAGCAGAGGAAGTATGATCCATCTATTAGATTACTTGTTTTGATAAATGGTTTGGTGGAGAATACATTGAGCTACTCACATTTTCAGATTTATCTGGGATTAACCCTAATCATCATAATGATAATCATGAAAAACAAAATACTCCTCAAAACTAGCTTCTGATAAGAGCCATTTATTGCAATCCTGTTTTTGGCTTTTAAAAAATCTATTTTGCTTTGCTTTACTCTACGAAGTTATTTATTTTTCTATTCTTGTTACGTTTTATCTCCCCATTTTTTGTAAGGGCATGTTGTGCTCTAAAGGGCTTAGGAGGAAACAAAAAAATGCACTTCAAAATATTATTCAGACATATAAAAAACAAACAAAAAAACAAAATATATGAACAAACCAATGAACAAAAACAGACACATAGATACAGAGAACAGAGTAGTGGTTACCACAGGGGAAAATGGGGAGGGCAAAATGGGTGAAGGGGAGCAACTGTATGGTGACAGATGAAAACTAAATTTTTGGTGGTGAGCACGCTGTGAAGTATACAGAAGTAGAAATATAGTGTTGTACACATGCAACTTATATAATGTATAAACCAATGCTACCTCAATAAAATATAAATTAAGAAAAATATTACTCAGACAGTAAAAATTCAGCTGTTCATGTGGTGGAGAAGATTAAATTTGCCAGAATGCTATAAAAGTACACCCCCTTACTGATTCATTTGACCAAGAATAGAAATCTATGCGTGGATGAGCTACGTCATTATAAGAGTGAAAATAATAATCTTTAAGATTCAAATGTAAATGAGAAGTTAGTTCTCATACTACTGGTACAGTCAACATTTTAAGTGATAGGTATTCTGTTTGGAAATAAGACCTGTAGGACATTATCAAACACCTGTTGTTTACACAGACATAGTTTTACCTCAAAATACACTAAAAAGCTAAATTTTACACTAAGATTTTAAAATGCTTCAAAAATATTTCTTAAACCACAACTCGTATTATTCTATCTTTGCTCTGCTTAAAAATCTTCATGGACTCGCTACTGTCCACAAGTTAAACATAAGATTCTCAACCCTTTTTGACCACCTCCCTCCCCCAACAACACACACACACACACACAATCACAGACACACACACACACGCAACATACACTATTATCACCTTACTTCCAGCTCCAGTTCCCTCCAGGGAAATCTCTCCCACCTTGCAAGGTCCTTCTCAAATGCTGAAATCTTCCCTCACCCCCTCTCACTTGAATATTATTTCTTCTCTCTCTTCCCATATTGAATGTCATTCATTTCTCTGCAAGCATTTTTCATGTGTCATATTCTGCATCCTATCATGGCCATTTCTGTAATTGCCTTGTCTGCCCAATTAGAGTATGAATCTCTTGAAAACAGGTCCTGATTCTTGGTATTCCCTACAAAAGAAGGCACAATGTCTGACACCTACTAGGTACTAAGTAAATATTTGTCAGATTAAATAGAATCAAATGAGTATGTATGTCCTCGCCATAGGCTAGTTTGCACTAAGCCCTTTTTGAAACAAGATTTGTAGTTCCCTGCCTCCTTGAAAAATATGGGGAAAAAAACCACAAACTGGTGATCTAACACTGTATTTTGATTACCATCCAATTATCACATGAATGCAGGACAACAGCAAGTATGATGTTGACAAAATGAAGAAATACAGAAATATTATTTGGAAATCTGAGGAGCTTTTAGGTTTTCAAATTTTACCTTTCTTCTCTGAAGAGGCATCTTTAATCTTGCTATTGAGGGGTCCCAGGTATTCAGAAAAAAGCAGATCAAAGATTTGAAAGATACATTATAAAAGCTGTGCAGTTATCTTCACCTGTGAGACTTCCATCCTCCAAACAAATCATTAGCTCACAGAGCAGGCAATATTCTTTTAAGCAGAGGAACATGACCCCCTAAGGGAATAGAGCAATGAGAGCACTCAGGTCTCTAGATAAAATAGAACAGTGATTCACCAGCAATCACCTCTCATCTTTGTATCTTTCAGAGGGAACACAGCAAATATAGGAACCTTCATACTCTTCTGATACGTTTAGATATGGCTGGAACGGTTTCATACTCCTCCTTTCCCTTCCAATAGTAAAATAAGAATAGATTCTCCTCCCAAATTTAGGAATTTAGAAGGAATTCAAATTTTATTACAGTTCAATAAAATTATTCAAGCCCGAAGCAACAGAAATTGGCTCTGGAAGGCTTAAGTGTCTATGAATTTCTGCTGATTTCTCCAGAATATAGTTTATTTTCCTTACCAGAACTATTAAGATGAACACACTGGCTAGTCAGTAAAGACACTTACTGTTTTCTACCAAAAAGCATGTAAAGGTTTCCTTGAGTGCCAAAACTATCATCCTAGTTTTATGAATCATTTAATATACTTAAAGGAAAACAAGAAAGAGCATGAATTTGTCTCTCAACCTTGGTTTGTGTTGGCTTGATGTGTGTTCCTTGGTTTAATGTCAAGCCACGTTTTCCTACCCTATCCTTTTCTTGTATTTTTCATTCATGAATTTAACCATTTTAAAGGATGTGAAAAAACCACATTCACAAGTGAGTCTCACATTCTATTATACTTTGATCTCTACTTCTGTTTGTTAAATAACAATAACAATGAGGGAAATGTTATGGAACTAGCCAAAAAGTCAGCAAGCAGGTTTTATATCATCCTATCGTCATAGAGCAAACCCGTCTCTAATAATGTGTTAAAAAACATGACATATAAAAAGAAGATTCTTGTGAAAATTGTGGATGAATCAAATCTCACCCTACTGGCAGCTTGGTGTAATTGAGAGAGACTGTTACTCAAGAGTCTGATGACCCGGGTTATAATACCCTATTGAAGACTAATTAGCTTCATGACTTTTGGCAATAGATTTCACTTCAAGTCTCTTTAGCCTGTTATCTGAGGTTTGAAATAGGTCATTGATAAGATTCCTCTGGAACCAACCACAATTCCTCAGTAAGAGCATCTTCTAAACAAGTAAGATATTTTGTAGTCCTTAAGAATACAATCTAGAGCTTCATGAGCATTTTATTTGTTGTTTTCCCCTGTAAACACTGGTTTCTGAGGGTTTCCACAAGAGATAATTATTATTATTTTTATTATCATCCCCATCATAATCATCACTATAATATATCAAACAGCTGTATAAATGCCAAAATGCCAGATGTATTACTTGATCCTTCTGCTAGAATTTATAATAAAGGAGTTTCTAGCTATCTGATGTCACATGCAATTTAACTTTTCCCTGGTTGGTTGACACTGTTGAGGTTGCTAAACCTAGTTAACCATTTTATCCGCAGACTTTCAATTCATCTGCCTGTTTTCAAACCTATGTCATACTTCCCCTCAGCATTTCCTCAGCCCCTACTTTTTCCCCACTATTCCTGGGGCCTCCAATTCCTATACATGCCTGGTTCTCTGATCATCATTATCTCTTCTTCATGCACTTCAGTTTGTGCACTCCTCTAATACCTTTGTATCTTCTGAAAATGAGTTAAAATCTTCTTGAATTTTTTTTTTTTTTTTTGGTTTTATAGAATCAGGAAAAGACTGAGTTGTGTGGTTACCAAAAAAATTACTTGGTCCACATGTTTTATTTCCAAATGTTCTCAGGTCCAGGGGAAGGCAGTCATGCAATAATCTGAAAGACAAAATGGATCTATAATCTAGTTTTCTAGAACTCTAGTCCAGGATTCTTTCCATGCCTTACAGTTCCTTACATATTATCTTATAGCTAGTAAAAGCCATATCTAACTTTTTAAAAGATTACATTTTAAATTAAAGTCTGGTTAAAAATATTCAGTGAAAAGAAACAAGTGGGGCTTTACTTTTGGCCAAGATGGAGTAACAAGGGAAAGATTTACCTTCCTATCTTAAACAACTAGAAAAACCCAAACAAAACATATAAGACAAAAGTTTGCAGAAATTGGACAACACACAGTGCAGGACAGTGATCCCTGAGAAAGGGAAACAAAATGGGCTGAGCTGTATGATTTCCGCAAGCCTAGAGGAAGTTGCCAGGCTGTAACACAAGGAAGGGAACGAAGGTAGAGGCAGCCCAGGAGATCCTTGGGTTGAGGAGACTGAACTAGGAGTCCAGGGAGACCAAGATGGCTAGAATTCACAGCAAAGGGTACTAGAAAGGAGAGAGCTGCAGAGAAGGAAAGAGTGAGAAAGATTGACTGAGTGAGAGCTCCAGAGATATGCAGAGTCTTCTGCATACTGATCAGTATGTGCATGTAAAGAAACTATGGAAGGCTAAGGAAAGAACCACCCAAAAGGCTCAAGCAGAATAATCACCTAAGCTCACACAGAGCCAGGAATTGTTTATGCTCCCACCAGCCAGAATGGAAAAGCCTCATAAAATATGGGGCATCATGTGGAGGACTCATAAGCCTTAATAGTAGAGAAAAATTATCTCAAGATGAAAGGCTACTTTGGTACCACCTACCAAAGTTTAAAAACAAGTATCAAAAGCATCAAACTGCTTCTAAGTAACTTAACTGAATTCTAGAACAAAACTCAAGAATATTTATAGGAGTAAAAAATATATAGCACCCAAAAAGGTAAACTCCATAGTATCTGGCATCCAATCAAAATTACATAGATATGCCAAGAAGCAGGAAGATATAACTCATGATGAGGAGAAAATATATAAATAGAAATTGATGCAGAAATGCAACAGATGATAGAATTAGCATACAGGACATAAAAATGTTATTAAAACTATATTTCATATGTTGAAGGATGTAATGGAAAGATTAAACATAAAGAGCCAAGAAAGATATTTTAAAAAGCCAAGTTGAATTTCTAGAAGTAAGAAATAAAATGTCCAAGATGAAAAAAAAAAAAAAAAACTTGGATGGGATTAGCAGCAGATTTAGATAATGCAAAGGACAAGATTAGCTTTGGAAATATAGCAGTAGAAACTATCCAAAATGAAATACAGAGAAAAAATACTGAAAAGATATGAATAGAGCATGTTAGAGAGCCATGGGTAAACTTCAAGAAGCCTAAATGTGAGTAATTTGGAGACCCCAAAGAAGAGGAAAACAGGAGGGAACTGAAAAAATATTTTAAAAAATAATGAATGGCTGATTTTTTTTCTGAATTTGATGAAAACTATAAACCCAAATCTAAGAAGCTCTATGAACCCTAAGCAAAAGAAACATGAAAATTAAACCAAGATACACCATAATCACAGTGCTTAAAATGAGTGATAAAGTGAAAAATCTTAAAAGCAGCTATGGTAGTGGTGTGGTGGCACAAACATAATAGGAGCGCAAGTCTCCCTGGAAACATGTAAATCAAACAAGAATGAATGAAGCAACTTATTTAAAGTACTAGAAGAAAAAAAGAACCATAAAACCTAGAATTCTATACCCAATGAAAGTATCTTTCAAAAACATAGTTAATACCAAATAATCCAGCAATCCCACTACTGGGCATATACCCTGAGAAAACCATAATTCAAAAAGTCATGTACCACAATATTCATTGCAGCACTATTTACAATAGCCAGGACATGGAAGCAACCTAAGTGTCCATTGACAGATGAATGGATAAAGAAGATGTGGCATATATATACAATGGAATATTACTCAGCCATAAAAAGAAACAAAATTGAGTTATTTGTAGTGAGGTGATGGACCTAGAGTCTGTCATACAGAGTGAAGTAAGTCATAAAGAGAAAAACAAATACCATATGTTAACACATATATATGGAATCTAAAAAAAAAAAAGGTTCTGACAAACCTAGGGGCAGGACAGGAATAAATACGTAGACATAGAGAATGGACTTGAGGACATAGGGAGGGGGAAGGGTAAGCTGGGACAAAGTGAGAGAGTAGCACTGACATATATACACTACCAAATGTAAAATAGATAGCTAGTGGGAAGCAGCCACATAGCACAGGGAGATCAGCTCAGTGCTTTGTGACCACCTAGAAGGGTGGGATAGGGAGGGTGGGAGGGAGACGCAAGAGGGACGGGATATGGGGATATATGTATACATATAGCTGATTCACTTTGTTATACAGCAGAAACTAACACAACATTGTAAAGCAATTATACTCCAATAAAGATGTTAAAAAATAAATAAATAAAATTTTTTTTAAAAAAGGTAGTTAAAATGAAGATTTTTCCAGGCATACAAAAGCTGAGAAAATTCATCACTAATACACCAGTACAAGGAACGTTAAACTCCTCTAGACAGAAAGAACATGAATCTAGGTAGAAACCTGGATCTACATAAAGAATGAATAAGGAAATGAGAAATGTGTCAGTAAAAATAAAATATTTTTCTTTTAAAAATTGCTTGAAAAAATAATTGAATGTTGAAAGCAAAAGTAATAACAAAGTATTGTGGAGTTTATAAGAAATGTGGAATTCAATTAAATTAAATGGAGAAATCTGGTTCTATAAAAACACTTTCAGTTTCAACCAGGCAGACAGCTGCCAACTTGGGAACCACAATAGCTCCCTATTTGGACTGAATTTCTTAGTGCTCATCCCATCAATCCCTTTTTTGGGAACCCCCTGTTTTTGAAGCTATATTCTCATTGCCTAGTGGTTGGGTCTCTTTAAAGGGGATTTATCAACATTTTGAGTTCCATCTTGTTTTTCCTTGGATTGAAAAAAACAATCTGGTTTAGGATGAGTGATCCATTTCTATCCTGAGTATCTTTCAGCCCCAAATCATACCAGCCTCCCACAAACAGCCTCTGGTGTAGGCTTTGTGGATTTTGATGGCTTCCTTGCTATGTGTTATGAAAATTGTTTCAGACTCATGATATACATCTTTGACTTCAGATCTGCCATCAGCCACTTCTCCAAGGAGCCCGTAAACTTTGAAAAAGCAGTCTCTAAAAATCCAAAATAAAATAAAACTAATGATCCTAAATATGTATCCAGTTGGTGATATAGTCACAGAGAAATGAAATATTCGAAGTAGCTTTAAAACAGAAATTTGACTGTGTGTCTTTAGTTGGCTAAATCCTAAAAAATGTACCCCCTCCAAAAAAAAAGTAAACTGTTTTCAGTATTCATACTATTGGTATTTATATTGGTTTTATTATTGTCAGACCGTTTTGTGTGTGACGTAGGATACATCAAATAGATAATTATTTCATATACTAAGTCTTTTATTCCCAGTATCTTTGCAAACTAGGATTTTCAGTGTCGCACAAGTTTCCTCATTTGTAAAATCAGTGTAAGAAGGTAATTAAACTACATGATCTCTGAATTTCTTTTTAGTTCTTTAAGTCTATGACTCCTAGGTTTCTAAGAAAATTCTTGTGCTTTTAAAATTCACTTTGTTCTAATTAAATTTAAGGAAATCTTGAAAACCAAAAGAATTAGTATGGGTTTTTAAAGCATCATGTTCTCAATATGATTTGCAGTAAACCCCATATAATAACTCCTTTACATTTTTTTTTGCCATAATACTACAAGTATATCAACATATAGTGAAGGGGGAGGGGAAAATGAAGATTTGTGAGAAGAACCGTTACATAAACTGAAATACAGTTACTTCAAAGTTCCTTAGTCATACTCTACAGTAACAGTTCTCTAAGGCTTTTTCGACAGACAAACTGAAGTACAGATTTAAGGTAAATTCAAAAGAGACAAGGCTGTGAATTTGGAAAAGGCATGTTTCAGTGATTAGCAGTTTTCTTTGACCAGATTCATCAGATATTGTGTGGTGATTGAAGTCAGGAAATCTCTGTTTGAATCCCAGCTCCTTCACTTCATAGCTGGTGGACCTGGGTAACTTTACCTCATCTGTAAAGAAAGATGACAGTTCCCACCCCACAAGGTTGCCTTGAGGGTCCAGTGACAGAATGTATCTGTGTGGAAGACCCTGTTGGTTCCCTACCCAGTGGCCATTGCCCAACTTCCTTCCTGCTAACATAATCCTGATTGTTCTCTCTCTTCAAGTTGCCATGTCCTTGCAGAGGATGGACCTTCTCTATCCCCAATGGTGGAGTATTTACTAATATAAGCCAGTCACCATGACCTCATTATACTTGCCAAGTGATAGCTTTCGGGAGGATACGGAACACAATTGTAATTAACGATACAAGAAGATCTCCTGAGGAATTCCTAGAAAGTTTTTCTTCATTCTTAAAAAGAGGCACAAACAGGGAGATTCCCTTTTTCCTGACTTTAAATGTTGATATATGAATATGTGCTGCCTGGAGCTGCCACAGCCAAAGTGCAACTAAGATATAAAAATGATGAGGATGGTGGTGGGAAAGCATAGAAAAACTCTAGATCCTTAATGACATCCTTGCGTGCTACATTATCTAACCCTGTAATTGCCACCACCAGTTTTTTTGTGTGTGACATAAATTTCCCTATTTAAGCCACTTTCAGCTCGGTTTTGTTACTTGCAGCTGAAAGCACTCTGACAATAAAATGCCAAGTAGTGCTGACACATTATCACAGCACAGAGTGGCAACTGTGTTTGTTGTCAAAGCCCCAGCAGCTAGCACGATGCCTGGCACATAATAGTGTTCAACGAATACTGAACTGTGGACAGTTTGTTGAAAAACCTACTTTTTATTAAATTCACTTTTCAAGCATTAGGCAGTATCTCAAAATCTGACATTCTTTCTGAATTTTAAAAATGCCCCACATTCTAAATTTACTTACCCCTTCTCCCAACTTAATTCCTTTTCTAATTAGGATACCTGTTCTTCAGAGGATCAAAGTTATGAGCATGATGTGGAAGAAATCAATCTAACTGAACTGATAACACCTTATTATGAATGACTGAAAGTGCTTTAACCTATTCAAAAAACTAGGATTTTTTAAATGTTGGAAGATTACCTATTGCAAGAACTTAATCGTACTATCGCATGGGATTGAAATCACTCAGGGAGTAAGGGGCAAGCCAATTATGAATAATGAGGCCAATACATGGACTGGTCTTCCTAAGTCTTGGAATTTGCCCTAAATTCAACTTCACTGAGCTGTTCCTGAATTTCAGAGCTTTCCTTTCTTCAGTATAAATCTCCACCTTTAAAAAAACACTTATTAGAGTTTGCAGATGACAGATCACTCTCCCCTTAAGGAATCTGATGAAAGCTAAGGTCTCTCTCCTCTCTTCAGAAAAACATACAACTATTGCATATAATTTTCAGACAGTTCAGTAACCATTGTGGAAGGGAGTAGAAATTACAAGTGCTTGCCAGGGTCTGCTTCTTTACTCTTCTGGTCACATGGAAGACTGCATTTCTCAGCTTCTGGCAACTAGGCAGGGCTCTGTGACTAGTTCTGGCCAATGGGCAAAAGTTACTTCCCAGTGAAAGCAAAGCAGAGCCCACCTGAGATACTGCAGCTGATTCTCTCCCTGCTACAGTGATCATGGAGAAAGCCTTAAAAAACACTATGCAGCCACAAGATCGAAGCAGCCTGGATCACTAAATATCTACATTTGTACTGGAAAGCCATTCATATCTGCAGCGGACCTTGTGTGAACACAGAATAATCCTTCTTTGTGGTGAACCACTGAGATTTTCAGAGTTGTTTGTTACCACAGCTTAATTTAGCCTGCCCTGACATCCACAAGCTTCAGGATTCTTCGTGATGGCTCCCTAGATAGTAGCAGTGGGAACTCCAGTGGGAGAGCTGGGATAGCAGTTTTCTATGACAATTTATAAGTTGTGTGTTTATAGGTTGTAGGTCTGCCTATAATTTTTTAGAGGCAGAGATCCCTAAAATCCTTTGTTTTTCACTTCCATTCCTAGTCACAGGAAAACAAGTTTGATAAGACAAATGGGAGATAAAACAGTAAAATGTGTTCTTTATATACTCTATGCTACTGTCAAAAAACTTAAGAAAGATAAGCATCTTTTCTGTTACTATCATTTAAATCATGATAGATTAATCAAAGTGTACTTCTAATTTCATGAAAGAGCTTAGAGAATTCAATGGCTTCTGTACCTGATAAGAAAATAATTCCAAAGATGAAACAGGCTGAAAAAGACAAATCAATACTTAATTGTAGCCAAATTTTTAAATAAAAAAGAGCACAGAACTTGAGCCTTAATTTCAAATTTCCTCATTCAAATACAGTTCACTCATCTTCATATATTTTCTACAAGTGACAAGTTTGCTTTCTTAGGAATCAAGTATGTCTTCAGAAGACTAATGCTCACTTCATTGGGAAATAATAATGTAGCTCAAGGTCCCTTGGGTTGAAAGATCTTTTTTTTTTCTTTTTCTTTTTTCCCCCCTCTGAGAGCCTCCTTCTCTATCTGCTGCCTTGGTTCAATAAAAGAGAATTCTTGATTGCTCAGACAAAAACTATACTTCTTTTAGATTCTGTTCACAGTTCTTAGTAGCTGATGGTGTTACCAGTTTTAACCTTCCAATGTACACTGAATTCATCACTTCTAAGAAAAATGTAGCTGGGTTTTTCTAATCTGGTTTTATTTCAATTTTGTCTTTAATTGCTAGTTTGAAAAGCTTATGAAAAGTTTGTTGGTTGCTTGGTTAGACCATTGTAAAACCAGAGTAAATGCTGTGGCTGTACCAGTGCAAGCCTAGGGTTTGAAGTTCTGGGGGAACCCTGTTGTCACCCATTTATGTTTATCTCATTCCCAGTGAGGAGTCTTACCTCTGCTTCTAACTATGTCCTTTTACTGGCGGTCATGGATCCCAAATACTCTGTCAATTTAGCTAAATACTTTCTACCATTGCTAGAATTGTGGGGAAAACAACCCTCTCCTAAGTATATTTAATCCTTTGTTAGTAAGGCTCTATTTGGACAATTCCATATGATTTCTTCTGAAAAAAGAAGTTAACATTAACATTTAAAATATGAACATATTGAAGGCACAAATTCTGTTGGCTTCTAATTTTTTCCAGAGTTTCCCCGAAACTTTGGGTATTGTGTGGGAGTTTTATTTCTATTTACCTCTCACCTTGGTATTTTCATTATTATTAATTTTTTTAACCACAACATCAATAAAAGATTATATCCATGGTCCCAGAATTTGCTTTCCTGTAAATTCTTTTACTCTGTCCTCGCTGTATTTTTAACTCCCAGACCTGAGTGAATGTTTTTATAATCTAGTTTCCCTAGCATAATTAATAGAAAAATAAATACTTTTCATGATGAATATTCTTTTAGAAATTATAAATCATTTATAATGCCTTGTTATGATGACTGACTTGACTAACAATCCTTGGATGTATATTTCACTTCTCATGGATAATGTCTGCCTCCCGGGGTGGGTACAATGTGCTCAGTATGGGAAATATTGAGCAAGAGTCTAATCAGATGAAATGATAGTATATTTCTTAATTTTAATGCCATATCATCCTGACTGGTGTCTTGACCTTCCTGAAGTGAATCCCTGAAAACACTACAAATGCACCTGAATACAGTTACCTTTTGAATCATCTGAACTACTGTAGCAATAAAATAACTATTAACAGCACCAATATTTGTCACCCCAAATCCTTTAACAGGACAGTGTACTCAGGTTTTTTTCTTCCTTTCATTACCTGCTAACCTTCAATCAAAAAATCTGAGCCAAATAGATGTTCTTTCATCATGCCCTCAAGGTAAACAAAGTTGGACTTTGTCACACCAATAGGGAAAACTAAAGTTAGCTCATTTAAGTGCTGTGCCTCTAAGGGACTGTATTTATTGACTTCTAACATGGAATCAAGCACTCAAAGTGAGAAAAGACCAGTTAATTTTGGCCTTTAGTGAAACCAGTCTGATTTCTCAGAATTAAGACTACATATACCGTTTCATTGTATCAGTAGGTAATAAAGTGTATTTTGCACTCTTATCAAAGGAAGTTTAATTTAACACTTTCAAAGATCTAGTTTTGCTTATTAAATGTGCTCCTGGGAAAAGATACATAGTTTTCCTCAAGTCTCCACATATTTGTAACTCAGATATAAAAGTAACAATGAAGATATATGAAATGAAATGAAGCTTCAAAATCAATAGTCAGGGAGAAGATTAATGAGAAAAACCGGGGAAGAAATTTCGGTCAAAATGACCATCATAAAATTTTGAGGTTAATATTTTTACTATTCACATTTGTTTGGCCCAAGTTTTCACCACCGCCCACTAACAGGATTATGAAAAGGAGAAAATCTGCTATACAGAAGGAAGCTATTATGTCCAGCCTTTAGGTCTTAATTAAAATTAAAAACCAAATTAATAAAAATTAAAAATTCATTGTGTTGAATACAACATTAGGAAAGGAAACTCTTTTTCCATATAAATCTTAGTAGAGACAGATGAACAGAATGATACAATTTTATCATAAGAATACTCCCTAAAATATTGATGTCCAAATAGATATATTATTAATATATATATATATCAATAGATATATAGATTATAGATATGTCTAATATATCTTTGGATATATATATATGCATATGCATATATATACCATCTGAATGAATTCACTTGTTCATTCACTTTCATCCAGGGCTTTACACTGTAATCTTACTTGAAGATTTATATGATGAAATGTGAATATAGTATATTCCTTAGTAATTTGATTGGCAGGAAACAGAGAACAAAACATTACACACACAGCTTTTAAATAATTTATGATTACTTACATGAATCTACTAAGTTTAGGCACACAATTATATGACTAATTATGTTGAAAATCCAAGTGGATGCTTAAATAGATGACCATGCCCTGAGGCCTTTCCAGTTGTTTCTGCTGTCTCATTTAACCATGCAAATGTTATTAAGAATTTCCTGGCTAAAAATTTTCAAGCATGTGCAAGTGTAATTACATAGATAATTATGCATAATACTGTCACTTTCTATATCTAACATAGAATTTTCCTTTTAAAAAAATACATCAGCTTTATACTGGTAGCCTTCTCAATACATGCCAAGAAAAATATAATTTGTAAAAGATAGGTAAATCAAAACCAATCTATTTTGCTCTTTCTCCAGGAGACTTCTTGACTCTCTTTAGTACATCAATTTGAAGGGAAACAAAGAAAGATCAAGCCATATACTAAAATTAAAGCAAATTCTAAATACCTATAACTGAAACAATCTATATTTGTAATAATTCAACAACTATTTTTAGATCCACATAAATATTTATACAAACTTGATAACAGGGGATACAAAAGAACTAACTGTTCTGATCTACAACTAAATATGTATATGGCAGGTCTTTAAGGTTTGCAGATACTAAGCTTAGTTTATACAACAGCAAAAAATGTTCAGAAAAAAATTAATGAGCACATACACATTGGTAGGTTAATTTCTTGTCATGAGAATATTAAGGAAGCTTTACAATATAGAATCCTGCCTGATGCCATGTCTCGCCAGCCCTGCCTAACAAATCACAGATCCCGAGGCAAAGTTCAACATGTGTGCAGCTGATTGATGGAGACTGGCTCACATGACCCTGCCCAGCTGCAAGGGAAGCTGTGAACGAGAATATCTGGCTTTTCAATGAGTAAGGTGGGAACAAGTCCCAGTTTTCCACTTAAATTTATAAAGTAGAGAATATCTTAAGCATGGAAACAGAGGTTTAGATGCCGTCAGAGAACCACTAGAAATAGTGCTGAGTGCTATGAAGGAAAAATAAAGAGGGGTAAGAGGACACAAAGTGCTTGGGTTTGGGGAGGGCTATGTTAAACAGAAAGTTCAGAGGAGTCTTTCAAAAGAGGCATGGTTTGTAAAGAAACCTGAATTGAAATGATGAAGCAAGCTGTGTGAATATCTAGGAGGGTGGGAAGAAGATATCCAGGTAAAGCTGGGCTTGTTTGAGTAACAACAAGAAGACCAATATGGTGGGAGAAAATTGAGTGAGGAGAAGGAAGAACTGAGGTTCCAGTGGTAGCTAGTTAATTTAGGTCTTTCAGGCCATAGTGATGACTTTGGATTTTATTCCAATTGTGATGGAAAATTGTTACTGAGGTCTGAGAATAGGACTCTGACTTTTTAAAAAGATCACTTTGGCTGCTGTGTGAAGAACAGGTTGTAAAGCAGTGGCCTTTTTGACTAAAACCTACAGTAAGAAATATATTTTACCTTGTGATGCAGAATAAGCAATTGAATCAAGAATTTGACAAAACCATACTTACTACATGTGATGCACTCTGGTATTTTTCTATTGTAGTCTAATCTATTTTATTTTTAATGATTTTAAAGAAATTTTAAGTAGAAGATTCTTAGGAGGAAAAATGACATTGAAATTAGAATTGTTCATTGGTGATTCAAGATATTCCTTTGCATTTTCTATTATGATCCAAGTATTTGAAGATACCCTGTGTAAAATTAAACTTCACAATAAGCCTTAGGCAGTTTCTCAAGAGTGTAACTCAAGGACCACTTGCATCAAAAATTACCTGATCGGTGATGGTGGGAGGTTGTTAAAATGCGTATGCTAGGGCCTTACCACGGACTCATTGAACCAGAATATCCAGTGAAGGGGCTTGAGAATCTACTTTCAACAAGCTCACCAGGTGATTCTCATGTGTGAGAACTGCTCTTAAATTTTTCAATATTTTAAGGTTTAGATAATGCAAGGTTAGCTTTTCCTCATGAATATGTGATATTTCACTAATGTATGCAAACCTATTTAGTGAGTCTTCAGATAACATTTCTTATCAATATTTAAATTCATATATGATAAATGGAAAGCACTGTAAACCAATACATCTCTTCCCTTGGCTTCCTTTATATACCTATTTTAAAATCAAGTGAAGGCCTTTGAATTCTTAATTCCAACTTTTATTGTTAGTTCACATCATTTATCAGAAATAATAATCTTTTTCTCTGCTCAGTTACCTTCCCTTTTCCTTCTAAATGTTTCTAAAATTTCACTTCCCCAAGAAGTCTACCTACCCATGTTGAAACATGGTTAAATACCACATATTCACAACTCCACAGGTCTAAGTGGTATATGGCAGTGGTATATGGTATGGCATATCATTTCTCAATAGGTTCGTGTGTCACTGATATTTACTAAACATATCCTCCACTGTGGCATGGGGGGAATTTTCTCATCATGTCATTCTGTTTTGATGCATTATGGGTACAACAGGTTAGATGGTTTCTCTAGAAAAAAGTTTTCACAGTATCATTAAAGTGTATGGGAAATTTGTCTTTACTTGGTTCTAAAATGAAACAGGAAACCCGCTAAACAGCTGCCATATGGATCACACGCATGTGAAATCAGGCTTCAATCTGGCACATTTGATGTTGGTAAAGAATGGGGCTTGAGACCTGATGTCATAAAGTCACTTTGTAAAATTTTTTCCAATTTCACATTCACTTTTGATGTGGATGGAACAAAGTCCCCCGTATCGCTGGTATCACCATAGCAAAGCCTGTCACGGGGACATTATCCTCATCCTTAGCGAAAGCAAAATGTCCTGACTTACATGCCCGTACATCAAAGGGATCCTCTCCCGTTGACTCTGCTTCAAAAACAAAAAAGGAACAGAATTCTTGTGTGTTCATGGGGAAACATGGGGTTAAAGTGGACTGCATTTCGGAAAGTGTGCAGTTGACTCGTTCTGTGGCGAGAGGCTGCAGTCCTAGCTAATGACTTGTAGGTACGGAATCCTCAGTTCTCTCAGGTGGTTTCAGTCGATCAGTTTCAGCAGAATGATGAAAAGGTTGAGATAAAATAAACTGACAGTTGCTACTCATCGTAGGCAGCAAGCTGTACCCAGGCAGCTGAGACCCTGGGAGCCCTCTTTCTTAAACAAAGGCTTTCACTGCAGTGAGCAATGCACTCCAAATAACAAAAAAATGGGGGCAGATTGGCAGCTGGTGACGGACAGGAGGAGGGAAAGGAGGGAAACTGGGAAACACAGCAATTGTTGGCTAATTAGAAGCCATTCCCTCCTACTTAATACCAACCCATTAAGCAGAAAATACTTTTCATCTTTCTCTCCTGCTACACATGACATTATACTTCAATCAATACCCTTCCGCTGGCTGCCTCAGTGCCCACAAACGACTACACTGCAAGTTTAAGAATGTGGTAATTGATTTGGGACAGTGAAACTGCAGCTTTCACAGTATATTTTCTGAAGATACTAATGCAGTGTTTGTGATGCTTAGATAAAGGAGTCATAACTGTAAACTGACAGCTGTCAAAATTGAAAAACATAAGAGAAAACCGAATCATGGTAGACTCATTTGAGCCTTAATAGCAAACAATCATGTAAATCAATTTTCCCCCTTTTGGGAACAACGCAAATATTTGGCTTACTAAATTCACTATCACTACCTCCATTTCACTCTTCACACACACACACACACACACACACACGAAATTTATAAGGTGACATATGGGGAGTATAATAGGTGTACATAAAATTATCTTACATTGTGTTTGAGCAGGATTTTAATAGAATTCTTTCATTGGTCCCATTTTAAACTTATGGGAATTGATCTCAACAACTCAAATAAACTACTGGAAATTTATCCTAATGCAATAGGATAATACTTGTGTACCATTACCTTCATATTACTTTGAACAATTTCCCATCTGCCCTTTGCATGTGAGAAACAGATTCTATCTTAAATAATATTTACATTAAAATAATATATATATAATATTATTTTTCCTTGTTTCAGTACTGTGACATTTATAACGCTTTTTTTTTCTGAACCTAAATATCAGCTTCCAAATTTTATATAGTTTTCTAACCAATAGTCCATCCCTACACACTATTTCTGAGACATTGATCACAGTGTTAACCAATACTTACAGATGTTGGAGTAGTAGGTAATAAAAAGGAAAACAGATTGTTTCCTATGCTGTATCAAAATAACTAGGAAAGTCTTGAGGAACAAAAAGGATTTCAGAAACTGAGGTTTAAAGTCACTATACAGAAGGTGGTGATACAAGACTGCCTTGGGATTTTAGAGTAGGACCTTGTGTAGGGAAATTTTACTGGAAATTAATACTGATCAAAAGAGTAGAGCATGGTGCTCTGGTTTCATTTGTGTGCATAAAACAAATGAGGTGAGATCCAAATTATCTTTGTACTGAATGTGAGGAGAATGGATTAAGCTTTACATGCTGACTCAACTGTGTTATTTTAAAGCACGCATTTCAAACACAGTCATGATTATTACCCAAAGTATTGCCTGGCAGTGCCAGACTTTTATAGAAGAACAGATACTAACCACCCCTGCATTACAACTTACACACACCTGTAAGAGGAGACTTCCAAACATGGTGCACTGCAGGAAGAGTAATAGGAAGAAGGAGTCTTCTTGCTTTAAAATTATGACCTGATTCCAAAACACAGCCCCATTCATTAGTTTTATTTCTCAGAAAAATTTAAATTACTGATATCAGGCCTTATAAGTAACTCATAGAAATATTCTTCTGGTCTCCTTAGCCAACCAAGTCTACTATTTCAATTGAGAGAGAGTGAGAGTGTGTGTGTGTGTGTGTGTGTGTGTGTGTGTAGGTTCATGGGTATGTATAGTCATAGATACTATTAGAAAAATGGAAACAACAGCAAAAGAGTTAATATCACTTTAATATTTATTAACAGAAATGTTAATAGAAATAGTAAGTCTTGTTATTAGACTACAGTTTTGCCTTTGAAACCAGACAGCTTGAGAGGCATGTGAAAACACTGAGCGGGATTTACAAAATTATAATGAAGAAGGTTAATCATTGGGAAAATGTGACACATGAGTAAAGGTTGAGAGTACTTTAGACTGTGGGGAGATAAGATTCTCTAATAACTGTCTTCAAGTAGGTGTCATTAAGGAAAAGATACTTTAACAACCGCCCTCCATCTTCTAAGGGAAAAAGCAAAAGAAAATGGATTTACTACTAGAGCATATAAATACTTCATTTATCAATCAGTCAAACTTTGATGACTTCAACAAACCAAACATTTACTTTGTTGATGCTGTTGAATCAATTGCAACATACTTTATAGAAGAGTATATTTACCCCTTAATAAATATATTAAAAACAAGGCAGCATGTTATAAACAGACGCAGTGACAACATCAATAAACATTAGATGAAAATAAGAAGAAGGTTGACACACACACACATAAATAAACATTTGTACAAGCACTCAGTAGTCTGGGGCCAATTTATGTGGGAGCAAAGAAACCTTACAAATTCACATATATTGTTTTTTCTATTGATGGCCCTTAGCCACCGAGAAAAGATTAAAGTACATTCATTTTTAGTCTGTTTAAACATGCAGGGTAATCTTAAGGAAATTTTCTTTTTGTAGAACTTTAGTGATGTATAAAAGTCCGAGATTTCTAGTTGAGTCTTCATTTTACAGATGAAGAAACTTATGTTTACATGAGGTGAGCTGTCCTACCCCAGGCCAAACAGAGGAGGTGGCAGCATCAGAACTTGAATGGATATCCAAAAAGCACACCTCACACCCTTTCCATTTTACTCTACTGCCTGCAACAAGTTTACCATTTAAATTTTTTTTTTTTGGTACCTGGTAAATTTATCTAAAAGGTTTACCCTCTGCCATCTAAACAGAAGATTACAAACATAAGGGGATTTGAAAACTACTGAATTAATTCAAGCACTGAGTTAATTTTTCAGTCTACGTCACAAGTTTTTAGAAAGTTTAGAGATAGAAGTGTGTCTTTGGGGGATGGTCCAAGATAGCAACATAGGAAGATCCTGAACTCACCTCCTCCATGGACACACAAAGTCTGTAGCTACCTATGGGATAACTCCCGCTGAAAAAGAACTGAAAACTAGCTTAACATCCTCCTCCACAACAAGGGATAGAAGGGCACAGTGAGACGGTAGGAAAGGCAGAGACATGGTCTCACCAAAACCCTCACTCCTGGTGCAATGACACACACTAGGGAAGGCTCTCACAGACCCAGAGCCTCTCCCTTGAGGACCAAGGGGTTTGTGCCACACATCGGGCACCCCAACCCTTGGAACCTGCACCAGAGAAACAAGCCCCCCCCACCCCCCAAAATCTGGTTTTGGAGACAAACAGGGCTTGTATCCAGGGGATCTGGAGGACTGTGGGGATCTAAGATACCCCTGTTGAGGGGCTAATGTGCAAACTCACTTATCCCGGGAACCAGTGCAAAGGCAACAGTTTGAGAGGTGACTGAAATATATGTGAAGGAGATTCAGTTGCTAATCTTATAGTGTCTGTCAGAGGGGCAGGGATTAGTTGGAATTTTCCTCAGGGACAGAGGCACTGGAGAGCACTATTTTTTTACACACTCCCTTTACCTTGCTAGCACAGGTGGGCATGTGCAGACACATGGATAAAGCTGAGGGCATGCCGTGTGCCCAGTGCCCATCCCAGGCCTCGCTAAAAACACAGGTGTGCTCCACCCCAGCACTCTTCTCTGGCATCGCTAAAACCAAGGGCATACCCAATCCAATACTCTTCCACAGCCTCATTGAAGCTGGTGGGTCAGCACAGTACACACACGGGATACCTCTTGATTGCCTGGCTCTGATGGACAGAAAGGTTTGTGCTCCTGGACACAACAAGACTGTAATAATTGGGAAGACAGAGTTCTGGGCAGGATACCACACCCAGGACACTCCACAGACAGCAACCTGAAACACACCACCAGTCCACAAGTGAAAAAGGCCCTTTTAATTGTCCTAGAGCTTTAACCTGAGGGACAGGCTTCAGGTTTGCTATAAATCTAAAGGCTACAGATATGCACCATCTATGTGTTCTCCCTTGAACTCACCACAGCTCATTGGTACCTCACAGAAATGAGACTCTACATTCATATGAATCCCTGATTCTTGCAAATGTTGCCCTGAGGACATCTCCAGATCTTCTAGTCTGAAAGTCAGCAGCATCTACAATTCCAGTCCCACAGGACTGTATATATCTGTGTACTTTAAAGCTGATGCCTGAGAATCTAGATTCCAGTAAGCTTGATCTGTGATCACTGACTGAAGTGCTGACTGAGATCACTTCCTTTGGAATACTGAGGTCTTGGCACACCCTCAACAACTGAGACATATCAAGAATAAATCAGGCTACTAAAACAATCACAAAGGTTCAAGAGACAATCAAGAGCTAAGGTGAGGATGAATGATAAGGTTCATCTCCTACACAAGACCACTACTTCAAGACTAGGAGAGGTAGCTGTTTCACCTAATACATACAAACAACACAGACATTTAAGGAAAATGAGAAAACAGGAATATGTTCCAAACCAAAGAACAAGACAAAACCTCAGAAAAAGACATTAATGAAACAGGGATAAGTATCAGATAAAGTGTTCAAAGTAATGGTCATAAAAATGCTCACCAAACTCAAGAGAAGAATGGATGAACACAGTGAGAATGTCAACAAAGAGATAGGAAATATAAGAAAGTACCAAATAGAAGTCACAGAGTTGAAGAACTGAACTGAAAAATACACTAGAGGCATTCAATAGCAGACTAGGTGAAGTAGAAGAACAAATCAGTGACCTGGAAGACAGGGCATTGGAACTCACCCAAATAGAGCAGCTAAAAGAGAAAAGAATTTTGAAAACTGAAGATAACTTAAGACCTGTGGGACAACATCAAGTGGAATCACATTCACATTATTGGGGTCCCAGAAGGAGAAGAGAGAGAGAAAGGGGGAGAAAGCTTATTTGAAGAAATAACTGAAAACTGCTCTAACCTGGGGAAGAAAGCAGACATCCAGGTCTAGGAAGCCCAGAGAGTTCCAAATAAGAAGAACTCAAAGAGATCCACACCGAGACACATTATAATTAAAATGTCTAAAGTTAAATAGAGAATCATAAAAGCAGCAGGAGAAAAACAATTTGATATGTACAAGGGAACCCCCATAAGACTATCAGCTGATTTTTCAGCAGAAATTCTGCAGGCCAAAAGGGAGTGGTATGATATCTACAAAGTGCTGAAAAGAAAGAGCATCCAACCCTGAATACTCTACTCAACAAGGGTATCATAAGAATGGAAAGAGAGATAAAGAATCTCCATACAAGCAAAAGATAAAGGAGTTCATCACAACTAAACTGGCCTTGCAAGAAATTTTTAAACGTCTTATTTAAACTGAAAAGAAAAGGCACTAACAAATAATAAGGAAACATATGAAAGTAAAAATCTCACTTGTAAAGGTGAATATATAGCAAGGGCAGTGGATCAACCACTATGGTTAGTAGTGGTTACTATGAAGGTAAAAATACAAGAGCAATAAAATTAATTGTAACTACCATAATTAGTTAAGGGATATACAAAATAAAAAGATTTAAAATATAATATCAAAAACATAAAATGAGGGGTGGGGTTGTAAAAATGTAGAGTTTTTGATATGTGTTCAAATTTAAGTTACCACCAACTTAAAATAGACTGCTATATATGTAGACTGTTATATGTGAGCCTCATAGTAACAAAAAAGGAAAACCTACAGTAGATACACAAAAGATAAAAAGAAAGGAATCTAAACATAACACTAAAGAAATTATCAACCCACAGGGGAAGAAAAGAAAAAAGGAACAGAAAGGAACTACAAAAACAGCCAAAATACAATTAATAAAGGCCAATAAGTACATACTTATCAAAAATTACTTTAAATGTAAATGGTCTAAATTCTCCAATTGAAAGACATAGAGTGGCTAAACAGATAAATAAACAAGCTCATCTATATGTTACCTACAAGAGACTCACTTCAGATCTAAGGACGCACAGTATAAAAAGGAAGGGATGGAAAAAGATTTTCCATGGAAATAGAAACAAAAGATAGCTGGCATAGCTGTACTTGTATTAGACAAAATAGACTTTAAAACACAGAATGTAATAAAAGACAAAGAAGGGCATTGCATAATGATAAAGTGGTCAATCCAACAAGGGGATTTGATATTTGTAAATATTTATACACCCAGCATAGGAACATCTAAATACATAAAGCAAATATTAACAAACCTAAAGGGAGATTTTGACAGCAATACAATAATAGTAGGGAACTTGAAAATCCCACTTACGTCAATGGGTATATCATCCAGACAGAAATAAATAAGAAAACATCAGCCTTAAACAACACATTAGACCTGATGAAATTAATAGATATCTATAGAACGTTCCATCCAAAAGCAGCAGAATACACATTTCTCTCAAGTGCACATGGAACATTCTCCAGGATAGATTGTATATTAGGCCACAACACAAGCCTCAGTAAATTTAAGAATATTGAAATCATATCAAACACCTTTTCCAACCACAACAGTATGAAACTAGAAATCAATTTAAAGAAGAAAACTGAAAAAAACACATATAGATGGAGATTAAACAACATGCTACTAAACAACCAGTGGGTCAGTAAAAAATCAAAGGGGAAATTAAAAAATACCTAGAGACAATGAAAATAGAAATACAACATACCAAAATCTATGGGATGCAGCATAAGCAGATCCAAGAGGAAAGTTCATAGTTATACAATCCCACCTCAAGAAACAAGAAAAATCTCAAATAAATAAATTAACTTAATATTTAAAGGAACTGGAAAAAGAAGACAGATGAAGCCCAAAGTTAGTAGAAAGCAGAACATAATAAATGAGAGCCAAAATAAAATAAATAGAAACTAAAATAATCACTAGAAAAGATCAGTGAAGCTAACAGCTTGTTCTTTGAAAGGATAAATATAATTGACAAAACTTTAGCTACACTCACTAAGAAAAAAAGAGAGAGGGCTCAAATAAATAAAATCAGAAATGAAAGAGAAGTTACAACAAATACTAAAAAAATACAAAGGATCATAAGAGAATACTATGAATGCCAGATAAGAAATGAATAAATTCCTAGAAACATGCAATCTTCCCAAACTGAATCATGAAGAAATACAGAATATGAATAAAACAATTACTGGTAAGGAAATTGAATCAGTATCAAAACCTCCCAACAAACGAGTCCAAGACCAGAGGCCTTAGTGATTAATTCTATCAAACATTCAAAGAAGATTTGATACCTATCCTACACAAGTGCTTCCAAAAAGTTCAAGAAGAAGAAGAGGAAGTGCTTCCCAACACATGTTATAAGGCCAGCATTACCTTGATACCAAAACCAAAAAGGGACACCACACACACACACAAAAATTACAGACCAATATCCCTGATGAGCATAGATGCATAAATTATCAGCAGAATATTTGCAAACTGAGTTCAACAATACATTAAGAGGTTCATACACTGTGATCTAGTGAAATTTATTCCAGGTGTTCAGGGATGGTTCAACATCTGCAAATCAATCAATCTGATACACCACATTAACAAAATGAAGGATAAAAACTATAAGATCATCTTAATAGATGCAGAAAAAGCATTTGACAAAATTCAACATTCACTCGAGATAAAAACTCTCAATAAAGTGGGTATAGAGAGAATGTACCTCAACCTAATAAAGACCACATATGACAAGCCTGCAGCTAACTTCATACTCAATGGTGAAAAACTGAAAGCTTTTCCTCTAAGATGAGGAACAAGACAAGATGTTCCACTCTCCACTTTCATTCAGCATAGTACTGAAAGTCCTAGCCATTGCAATTAGGCAAGAAAAAGAAGTAAAAAGCATCCAAATAGGAAAGAAAGAAGTAAAACTGTCACTATTTGCAGATGACATGATTCTAATATATAGAAAACCCCAAAGACTCCACCAAAAAACTCTTAGAATTAATAATAAATTCAATAAAATTGCAAGATACAAAATCAATATTCAGAAAATGGTCATGTTTCTGTACACTAATAACAAACTAGCAGAAAGAGGAATTAGGAGAGCAAGCCTACTTATAGTTGCATCAAAAAGAATTTAATACCTAGGAATAAATTTCACCAAGGAGGTAAAAGAACTGTACACTGAAAACTATGACATCAATGAAAAAAACTGAAGAAGACACAAATAAATGGAAAGATATTTCATGTTCATAAATTTGAAGAATTAATGTTGTTGAAATGTCCATACTCATACAACCCAAGCAATCCATACATTCAAAAAAATTCCTATCAAAATTCCAATGGCATTTTTCACAGAAATAGAACAAATAATCCTAAAATTTCCATTAAACCACAAAAGATCCCAAAGAGCCAAAGCAACCTTGAAAAGAAGAACAAATTTGTAGGTATCACACGCAGATTTCAAACTATACTACAAAGCTATAGCAATATAAACAGTATGGTATTGTCATAAAAAGAGACACAGATCAATGGAACAAATTATTGAACCTAGAAATAAACCCACTCATATATGGTTAATTAATTTGAGACAAAGGAACAAAGAATATACAATGAAGAAAGGACAGTCTCTTCAATAAAGTGTTGAAAAAATTGGACCGCCATATGCAAAAGAATGAAACTGTACCACTGTCTTACACCATACACAAAAACTAACTCAAAATGAATTAAAGACTTTAATATAAGTCCACAAACCATAAAACTCTTAGAAGAAAACATAGCTGGTAAGTTTCTTTACATCACTCTTAGCAATATTTTTCCAAAGGCAATGGCAACAAAAGCAACTGGGACTACATCAAACTAAAAAGCTTCTGCACAGCAGAGAAGACCACAATAAAACAAAAAGGCAACCTACTGAATGGGAGAATATATTTGCAAATCATGTATCTGATAAAAGATAATACTCAAAATATAAATAACTCATACAAGTCAATAACAAAAAAGCAAACAATTCAATGTAAAAAATGGGCAAAGGATCTGAATAGACATTTCTCCAAAGAAGACATACAGATGGCCAACAGGCTCATGAAAAGATGCTCAACATCACTAATCATCTGGGAAATGCAAATCAAAACTACAGTGCATTATCATCTCACAGCTGTTAGAATATCTGTTACCAAGATGACAAGAAACAACAAGCGTTGGAAAGGTTGTAGAGAAAAGGGAACCCTCCTACACAGATACTGGGAATGTAAAATGATGCAGCCACTATGGAAAACAGCCTGGAGGTTCCTCAAAAAATTAAAAATAAAACCACCATATGATCCAGCAATCCCAGTTCCGGGTGGTTAGAAGAAAACAAAAACACTATCTCAAAAAGATATATATACCCCATGTTCACTGCAGCATTATTTACATTAAAAAAGACATGAAAACAACCAAGTTTCCATCAGTGGATGAATGGATAAAGAAAACGTGGTAAAAATACGCAATGGAATACTACTCAGCCATAAAAATGAAAGAAATCTTGCTGTTTGTGACAACATATATGAACCTTCAGGGTATTAAACTAAGTGAAATAAGTCATCCAGAGAAAGACCAATACATTATGATTTCACCTATATGTGGGATCTAAAAAAACAAAAGTAATGGACAAAACAAAACACACAGATACAGAGAACAGATTGGTGGTTATCAAAGGGGAAGGGGTCAACTGTATGGTGACAGATGGTAACTAGAATTATTGTGGTGATGACTTTGTAGTATATATAAACATCGAATTATTACGCTATACACCTGAAACTAATATTATGTTATATGCCAATTTTACCTCTATTAAAAAAAAAGGGGGGGGGCTTCCCTGATGGCACAGTGGTTAAGAATCTGCCTGCCAATGCAGGGGACATGGATTCAAGTCCTGGTCTGGGAAGATCCCACATGCCACGGAGCAACTAAGCCTGCGCACCACAACTACTGAAGCCTGTGCTCTAGAGCCTGTACTCCGCAACAAGAGAAGCCACCACAATGAGAAGCCCCTGCTCGCTGCAACTAGAGAAAGCCCGCACACAGGAACGAAAGACCCAACACAGCCAAAAAATAAATAAATAAATAAAATCTGTTAAAAAAAAAAAAAGGGAAAAAATGAGTCTTAGGTTAGTTGAATGTACCATATAAGATTAGGGTCCTAGGAGCAACTATACTCCAATAAAAATTACTTTAAAAAATAAATAAAATAAAATTATTAATAGCCATTTTTTAAAAAGAGTAGGGTCCTAGGTTAATTGCTCTATCTATAAAAAACCCTATATTTTCCTTTTTATCTTGAAAAAGTAATTGAGATAATGGTTTTTTTTTTAATGTGTTATGTTATATCCCAAAAGAAATGGTATTATAGGTATTATATGGTACTCTTAAAAACAAACAAAAAAATACTATAATGGACAGTATTTTACATTATGGAATAGATTACAATGACATAAGAAAATCAGTCACTATGATTTCTTATTAAATGAAAACAACAGGCATTGTTCTTGCATTGAATGTGGTATTCCCAAATTTATTTTTCTATACATTTCACCAACAGAGTAATGTCGCAGTAAATACATAATAAATATTTTATTTTTTATGTAACATTGGAATATAATTTAAGTCATTTATCTTGTTATTTATTTGACTTTTCCCTTCTCTTGATAACACATTCTCAACAACCATTAATTTAAATAATAATATTTTCCATACAAATGGCCAAGATACAATATTTAATATCTATAAAGTAATGACCTCAATAATTTATTTTAAAAGTGGTCACTCTCTGCACTGAAATGGCAGGGAAGGGACTATTAGGAAACCAGATAATACTTCAGTACTGTGTAAAAGGAGTGAAGAAATGTACTACCAAGTATTAAACTTTCATTGTCTTCTGCATGTGTTAGATCAGAATGTCAGAAATCAACTTGTACAAGTAAAAATAAAGATAGGGAATTTGAAATTGACAGTTGCACCACAAGATTCACTTATAAGTGAGGGTATTACATCTAAAAAGATGTCATTGTAGATACCATGTTTTAATTAGTCAAACAGCATGTTTAATAGCTGCCTTTGTTTTGTTTTTCAGTTTGTTTTCTTCCTCATAGTAATTAGCCTGGAGGTTTACTTATGGTTGTCATTTTAGATTTTTGTTTACTGAAAATGAATAGTCAAGATTTTCTCATATAGATACAGAAAACAGAATAGTGGTTACCAGAAGGGAAGGATGGGGTGGGGGGGAATGGGTAAAGGAATCAACTGTATGTTTTCAGATGGAAACTAAATTTTTGGTGGTGTTCACGGTGTGGTGCATACAGAAGTAAAAATATAATATTGCACACATGAAACATATAACTTTATAAACCAATGTTATCACAATAAAAAACAAATTTTAAAAAATAGAGGTTTTCTCTTCGCTATCAGAATAGTCATCTAGTTTACCACTGAATTTCTACTACCACCAAATTTCTTTAATAATCCATATGTGCATACAAAGACTTCCGTAGAGAGGCACTCCATATGTGCACAGCTAGGTGTATTTCACTTTGTAAAGATAGCAAAGTAAAAACATTTCAAAAGTCTATTGTGATAAAATTTCATTTTCTGGTACTCCTACATCAGAGGTGAATAATTTGAGATAATGCAGTATTGAAGCAGCATGTTAGTGAACCTTGCTTGTAATGAAGTCTTAGTGAATTCAAAATATAGTGACTTGGTTTTATATAATGCTTGCTTTTATTGAGTAAATCTTTCAGAATACAGTCCTTATATTAAATTTACATTGTGCCGAGCAAACTTTATAGTCTACTGATTTGTTTGTCATGTGCATTTCAAGATTTTAATCTTAAACTATAAAATTACACGTTTTCAACCATCATTTGCTTCCGGATATTGAAGTTGCACCATATTTTCTACTTTGGCTTCAAAATCTCAGCTTCAGGAGTGTTTAGAGCTTGATTCTTTTAATCCCTTTTCTTCAGGTTAATATAAAAGTTAACTCATTTCAATATGATGGAATCTATATATTTTTATTCAAAATATATTTTTGGTTGGGAAAGATATAAAGCCATCTAATACTGGATAATCCAATCTAACAGTTTTTCTACTCTCATTCTTTGTCACAGACACGATATTGTCAGGTGTATTTCTGAACATACACTGTTATTTCAAGAAGGGGAAGATGTATTTTTGTAAACAAAGTATGTCTGCTGACATTGTCTTTTCCTTTATAAATCATTGCCTTTCTTATAGTTTATGTTGTATGCCTAACTAGTAAGTTACACAAAGTTTATCTGTTATAAGTCCTCAATTCCAAGATTGTCAGGATATTTTGATGTTTGTGAGACTCATGCAAATCCACAAGCTCCAGTGCCCTGGGCTGGAATCAAGAGAAGTTATCTGTAGTGAGACACAGAGATGTGGATTCTATAATAATACAAGTCCAGCCATTTACTATCTGATCTTCATTTTTTAACTTGTTATATGAACAAATCATTCCAACTTTACAAGACTATTGAAAAAATTGAGTTGAAAAACCCCTGGCACGGTGATATATATATATATATATATATATATATATATATATATATATATATATATATATATATATATATATAGTTTGTGTGTGTGTGTGTGTGTGTGTGTGTGTATATATATATATATATATATATATATGTAGAGAGAGAGAGAGAGAGAATATTAACTAAATATTAGTTCAGCTGTTTAAGAGATGGACTCCAGAAAAGACAAATCTAGAGCTATGAGAAACCCCAGAGAGTGAAAACTGAAACTAACCCGTGGAAGAGCACTCAGTCTTAGAGAAAAAGAAATTCCTACAGATATTTTCCACTATATACATGCCTGCGTGTCTTATCTCATTTTCCCAAATGGGACACACGATCTTTAGAAGAGAGCTGGAGACTGCTGGTCTCATGAGATTGTACAGTGGAACATGCTTCTTTTTATTTTTGTACTTATTAAACAGTTTAAGCAATTTGAACAATAAGAAGATATATTTATAGTGCAGAAAGTGAAGGTACTCATACATTTACACACACACACACACACACAGTTTAGAATGGTTCATTTAGAAAATTACTCACTTGACCATGCTATATCCATTAAGATGTCCAGCCCTGTGTATTACTGGGATGACTGGGACATTGTGATCTCTACCCATAAATGTTGACTGAAAAGTGCTTTAAAAAGAAGTATTCTACTGGGTTTAATTTGGGGGAAGCAGGAATATTTTAGCAGATCTGGAAGAATATATCAATTCTTGGAATTTTATGTCTCTAAAATTGCCCTTTCACAACTGTTTAAATTTGATTAAAATATTTTAAAAGTTCTACTACAAAGCATAATGTCACGTTTATTTCAAATGGGAGGATTTTAGAAGGAAGTAGGTAACTTTATATCACATTTAAACATTCTTTGCTTTCTCTTAAAGCTAAAATTTTGAGTTAGAATTGTGTTTACTATCCTTGACACTTCAAAGAAAAGTAAAAATGTATATAATACTTTCAAATTGTGAAATATTCCAATTTTTGAGAATCTCTACAGGTTTAGAATCCCAAGTAGCTATAAATGTCATTACTAAGATGGGCTGGGGGTGAAACATAACATCTTACTGGCCCAAAAGATTATTTGAATGTAGTATTGAATTTAAGATTCATTTTTGAGCTTCAGCTATCTAGTTATAAGAGGCTCTAAAAGCAGTGGAAATAGCAGGTGGTTCCATTCTACATGAAAACCTATAAATTCGATCTCATTTTGACTAGCTTCCAGGGCAGTCTTCCATTAAGAGGAGATTCAGAACCAATGTAAAGGAAGTAAAATGAGCCCTTGGCAGTTTCACCAATAGTTGAGAGCCAGTGACTGTGGGGTAAATGTAGTTATGCCCAGACTCAGCCAGATAAAGTCAAGTCTAATCTAATTCTAATCTGTTCTAAAGCCCCAGTCTATCATGACTATCATGACAGAAATTAAAACAGAGAATCATATTATCTTTTTTGTTTAAAATATTAAATTAAGTCAATATTTTAAATTACTAATAGATCTCAAATATCATACAATGTTTACCAATGGATCCAGTTTAAGAATGTGCCATATATTTTGCTTGAATTCAGTTAACAATATTATTTCAAAGCTTTTCCTAAGCTACAGTGAATTCCTTTAGAAACTTATTGCTCCTATTTGTTTATAGTATCAAGCTATACTTAAACACTGGGATAGTAAGAAATTATTTAGGAAAATCTGGAAATTAATTGAAAGGAATCAAATTACTAAGAAATGCTACAAAGTATTACCAGGAAATATTCCATTGTGTTTGGCAATAAATGATCATAAAATGGTTTTCAAAAGTTCTCACATAATAATTCTGGTCTGAGATGTTTATTATTTTATTCTTATATTTATACATTATCTTTACAGGGATTCTAACCAAGTTATATTGAGACCGAACATACTTCAGATTTTAAGTTCCTCCTTTTATTGTTCAAAGTTGTTGCTGCCCAGCCTACAAATCTTAAAACAGCATTTCAAAACTGCTTTTTACAAAGTTGCTCTTTGTTTGCTCATCATTTCTAAATATTAAATTAATGTGTAGTCCATTTCTTTCCTGATGTAGAATGTGTACTCACGTCTGTACATATGCAAACATAAGATGTAGTTGTGTCTGAACGTGGGTATGGAAGTTGCTGTTTGATGTGCATACCTGTGCAACTGCTTCTCTACAACAGAGAATCTATAAGAACCTAAGCATGCAGAATACAGAAAGCAAAGTGGAAGGAGATTTTTCAACTTAATTTCCACCAAAAAAAAAAAAAACTGAATATAATGAAAGGCTAAATTACATGCTGAAGTGCTCTCCCTTTCTGAGAATTTAGCTGGCATCAAGGTGGTGGCCCAGATGTAGTGATAAAGAGAAGCAGACAGTTCTGAGATGCATTTTTGTATAGAACCAAGGCTTGTGGAGGGATTACCTTTGAGGATGAACAACAAAGAGAAATAAAAGATGACTCTTAAAATTTTGTCTTGTAGACATGATTTTGACTGGGAAAAACCAAAGGTTCTATTTTGATGTATTGTTGTAGATGTTTAAGATGTTTTTTAGATCCTAAACTACAGGTTTCAAGCAAGAGTTGGATATATAAGTCTGGAGCTCAGAGGGAAGGACTGGGCTGCAGATAAAAATTTAGAGTCATAGCTTATAGATAGTATTTGAAGCAGTGGTACTTCATGAAATAACCTTGAGAGAGCATATGAGGAAAGAGAAAATGAGGTCACTCTGCAAGTAAAAGGATTTAGAAGAGCTAGCAGTAGAGGACAGGAGAGAACACAGATGACTGTGTATCCATGAGACACTATTTCCATTGAAATGTAGAACAAATTTTTTTTAACTTTAAAAATATACGGTCAATCTGGCAAAAAGTAAGGAAAATACCCAAGGGCTTAAAAAATGATGTGCTTGTTATGCTTGAAGTCATTTTGTCTTAAGAGGGGTGAACAAGAAAACAAGTAATAGCATATGAGGTCCCAGAGTTAATGGTTGGGATAGGGTAGGAATGACCCAATAGAGAGGGCAGAAATTACAGTGAAGAAGAGAGGAGAATTGTTGGAACAATGTTCTTGGTTAGGCAAGAGGGAATGGGATCTACTGCACAAATAGCAGGGTTGGCCTTTGATGACAGCATGGACACATCTCCATTGAAACAGGAGTGCAGGCACAGTGCAAGTTAGGTAAGTAGATGTGTTGGGAGTTTATCAAAGTTATCTTTTAACTGCTCCAGTTTTCTTAGTGAAAAAAGAAACAACATTATTATCTAGAAGTCAGATGGGAGGTTTAAGGAGAAAAGAGAAAACATGAAATCATTTTCTAGGAGAATGAAAGAATATGTGGACTACACCAATACATGATTATTCCAAGGCAAATCTAACGTCTTTCCACAAACACACCAAATCTACAGCTACATATGGAACAACTCCCTTTGAAAAAGAACTGAAAACTAGCTGAACAGCTCTTCCACAACAAAGGAAAAAAGGGCCACATGAGATGGGTCTTGGCACAACCTCAACAACTGGGACCCAACAGGAATGTATCAGGCTACTTAGATCACAAAGGATTGACAGACAACCAAGAGCTTGGGCAAGGTTGAATGACAAGGTTCACCTCCTACTCAAGGCCACTCCTTCAAGACTGGGGGAGGTAGCTGTTTGCTTAATACATAGAAACAAACACAGAGAGTCAACCAATATGAAGCAAAAAAGGAATATGATTTCAACTGAAAGAACAAGATAAAACCCCAGAAAAAATCTTAATGAAATGGAGATAAGTAATCTACCTGATAAAGAGTTCAAAGTAATGGTCATAAAAATGGTCACCAACTCTGGAGAAGAATGGATGAACATGGTGAGCACTTCAACAAAGAGATAGAAAATATAAGAAAGTACCAAACAGAGGGCACAGAGTTGAAGAATACAATAACTAAACCGAAAAATACACAAGAGGGGTTCACAGCAGTCTTGATGAAACAAAGGAAGGGATCAGTGATCTGGAAGACAGGGCATTGGGACTCAGCCAAACAAAGCAGCAAAAAGAAAAAAGAATTTTAAAAAGTGAAGATAGCTTAAGGAACCAATGGGATAACATCAAGTAGAACAATATTCTTATTATAGGGGTCCCAAAAGAAGAAGAAAGAGAGAAAGGGGCAGACAACTTATTTCAAAATATAATGGCTGGACTTCCCTGGTGATGCAGTGGTTAGAATCCGCCTGCCAATGCAGGGGACACAGGTTCGATCCCTGGTCCAGGAAGATCCCATGTGCCACAGAGCAACTAAGCCGATGCACCACAACTACTGAAACCCATGCACTCTAGGGCCCGCATGCTGCAACTACTGAGCCCGTGTGCTGCAACTACTGAAGCCCACGTGCCTAGAGCCTGTGCTCTGCAATGAGAAGCCACCACAATGAGAAGCCCATGCACTGCAACAAAGACTAGCCCCCGCTTGCTGCAACTAGAGAAAGCCCGCATGCAGCAATGAAGACCCAATGCAGCCAAAAAAAAAAAAAAAAAAGGCTGAAAACTTTCCCAACCTGAGGATGGAACAGACCTTCAGATCAAATAGTCCAGAGAGTTCCAAATAAGAGGAACCCAAATAAATCTATATTAGGACACATTATAATTAAAATGTCAAAAGTCAAAGATAAAGAGAGAAAGATAAAGAAAGCCCCCTAAGACTATTAGTAGATTTTTCAGCAGAGACTTTGCAAGCCAAAAGGTAATGGAGGGATATATTTAAAGTTCTGAAAGGGAAAAATTTCCAACAAAAATTCTTTACCCAGCAAGATTATCATTCAGAATTGAAGGAGAGGAAAATAGTTTTCCATACAAGCAAAAGGTAAAGGAGTTCATCATCACTAAACCAGCCCCCAAGAAATTTTAAAAGGTCTTTAAGCTGCAAAGAAAGGACACTAATTAGTAGCAAGAAAACATATGAAACTAAAAATCATACTGGTAAAGGTAAATATACAGTAAAGGTAGTGCGTTAATCACCTATAAAGCTAGGATGAAGGTTAAAAGAAAAAAGCAACTATAATTACAGTATTAGTTAAGGGATACACAAAATAAAAATATGTTAAAAAGACATCAAAAACATAAAACTTGTTGGGGGGGAGTAAAAATGTACAGTTTTAGAATACAGTCAAACGTAAGTTGCTATTGACTTAGAATAGACTATTGTATAAGTAGACTATTATATGTGAGTCACATTGTAACCATAAGGCAAAAAGCTATAGTAAATATTCAAAAAATAACAAGAAAAGAATCTAAGTATAACAATAAAGAATGTCATCAAACAATAACAGGAGAGAACAAAGAAGGAAGAAACAGAGAGAAACTAAAAAACAGCCAGAAAACAATTAACAAAATGTCAATAAGTACATATTTATCAATAATTATTTTAAATGTAAATGATCTAAATGCTCCAATCAAAAGACTTAGAGTGGCTGATTGGGTTAAAAAAGCAATACCCATCTTAATGCTGCCCACAAGAGACACACTTCAGAGGTAAGGGCATACACAGACTAAAAGTGAAGGGATAGAAAAAGATGTTTCAGGAAAATGGAAACCAATAGAAAGCTGGAATACCTATGCTTATATCAGACAAAATAGATATTAAAACAAAGATTGTAATAAAAGACAAAGATGGACATTACATAATGTTAAGGAGTCAACCCAACAAGAGGATATAACATTTGTAAATATTTATGCACCCAGCATAGGAGCACCTAAATACATAAAGCAAATATTAAGAGACCTAAAGAGAGAAACTGACAGCAGTACAATAATAGTAGAAACTTTAAAACCCAACTTACATCAATGAGTAGATCATCCAGACAGAAAATCAATAACAGAACATCAGCCTTAAATGACACATTAGACCAGAAGAACTTAACAGATAAATACAAAACATTTCATCCAAAAGGAGCAGAACACACACGCTTCTCAAGTACACATGGGACATTCTCCAGGATAGATCATATTTTAGGGCACAAAACAAGTCTCAACAAATTTAGGAAGATTGAAATCATATCAAGCACCTTTTTCAACCACAATGCTATGAGACTAGAAATTGAATACAAGAAGAAAACTGGAAAAATCACAAATAGGTGGAGATTAAACAACATGCTACTAAACAACCAACGGGTCAAGAAGAAATCAAAGGGAAATTTTTAAAAATACCTCAAGACAAATGAAATTGGAAATATAACAACCCAATATCTATGGATGCACCAAAAGCAGTTTTAAGAGTAAAGTTCATAGCAATACAAGCCTACCTCAGGAAACAATAAAAATCTCAAACAAACAATCTAACTCTACACTAGAAAAAGAACAGAGAATCCCAAAGTTAGTAGAAGGAAGGAAACAATAAAAATCAAAGCAGAAAAAAATAAAGTAAAGGATAAAAAGACAAAAGAAAACATCAGTGAAACTAGAATCTTGTTCTTTTAAAGGATAAACAAAATTGACAAACCTTTAGCTAGTCTCACTAAGGAAAAAAGAGGGAGGACTCAAATAAACAAAATCAGTAACGAAAGAGGAGAAATTACAAGTGACACCACAGAAACACAAAGAATCATAAGAGACTACTATGAACAATTATACACGAACAAAATGGACAATGTAGAAGAAATGGATAAATTCTTAAAAGCATACAACCCACCAATACTGAATGGTGACTAAATAGAAAATATAAGTAGAATGATTACTAATAAAAAGATTGACTCAGTAATCAAAAACCTCCCAACAAACAAGAGTTTAGAACCAGATGGCTTCACTGGTGAATTCTACCAAACATTCAAAGAAGATTTAATACTCTTCCTTCTCAAACTCTTCCAAAAAATTCAAGAGGAAGGAATGCTTCCAAACATTTTACGAGGCCAGCATTAACCCAATACCAAAACCAGATGAGGACATCACATAAAAAGGAAATTACAGGCCAAACATTCCTGATGAACAATGATGCATTAATCCTCAACAAAATATTAGCAAACCAATTTCAATAATACATTAAAAGGATCATATACCATGATCTAGTGGGATTTATTCCAGGGACTCAATGATGGTTGAACATCTGCAAATCAATCGACCTGATACACCACATTAACAAAATGAAGGATAAAAGTTATAAGATCATCTCAATAGATGCAGAAAAAGTATTTGACAAAATTCAACATCCATCATGATAAAAACTTTCAACAAAGTGTGATTAGAGGTAATACACTTCAGCTAAATAAAGGCAATGTATGACAGTCCCACAGCTAATAAGACTCAATGATGAAAAGCTGAAAGGTTTTCCTCTAAGAAGAGGAAAAAGACAATGATGGTCATTCTCTCCACTTTTAGTCAACATAGTATTGAGTTAGGACTGCCAACAAATGCATCCAAATAAGAAAAAAGTAAAACTCACTATTTGCAGAGGATATTATTCTGAAAATGACATAGAAAACTCTAAAGACTTAAAAAACAAAAATCCCTTAGAATTAATAAATGAATTCAGTAAAGTTGCAGGATACAAAATTCATATAGAGAAATTGGTTATGTTTCTATATATTAATAACAAACTATCAGAAAGAGAAATTAAGAAATAATCCCATTGATAATTGCATCTAAAAGAATTTAATACCTAGGAATAAATTTCACAACGGAGATAAAAGAACTGTACACTGAAAACTACAGGACTTTGATGAAAGAAATTGAAGAAGACACAATTGAATGGAAAGATATTCCATGTTCAGGAATTGGAAGAATTAATATTGTTAAAATATCCATACTACCCAAAGCAATCTATAGATTCAATGCAATCCCTATCAAAATTCCATTGGCATTTTTCACAGTAATAGAACAAACAGTTCTAAAATTTGTATGGAACAACAACAGATCCTGAAAAGCCAGAGCAATTTTGAAAAAGAAGAACAAAGCTGGAGGCATCACACTCCCTGATTTCACACTATCTTATAAAGCTACAGTAATCAAAACAGTATGATATTGGCATAAAAAGAGACATATAGATCAATGGAGCAAATAGAGAGTCCTGAAATAAAATCATGCATATATGTTCAATTAATTTATGACAAAGGAGCCAAGAATATACAATGGGAAAAGGACAGTCACTTCAATAAATAGTGTTGGGAAAACTGGACAGCCAGTGAAAAAGAATAAAATTAGACTACTATCTTACCATGCACAAAAATTAACTCAAAATGGGTTAAAGACTGAATGTAAGACCTGAAAGCATAAAACTCTTAGAAGAAAACAGAGGCATTAATCTCCTTGACATTGGTTTTGGTGATAAATTTGTGGCTCTGACTCCAAAGGCAAGGACAACAAATGCAAAAATATCCAAGTGGGACTACAGCAAACTAAAATGCTCTTGCACAGTGAAGGAAACCAGCAACAAAACAAAAAGGCAATCTACTAAATAAGAGAAGATATTTGCAAATCATATATCCAGTAAGGGTTTAATATTCAAAAGATACAAACAACTCATGCAACTCAACAACATATCTGATTAAAAATTGGCAGAGGATCTGAATACCTGTTTTTCCAAAGAAGACATACAGATGGCCAACAAGCACATGAAAAGGTGTTCAACATCACTAATCATCAGGAAATGCAAATCAAAACCACACCTGATAGAATGGCTATTAACAAAAAGATGGAATAACAAGTGTTGGTGAGGATGTGGAGAAAAGGAAACCCAGATACACTGTTGGAGAGAATGTTAAATGATGCAGTCCCTGTGGAAAACAGTATGGAGGTTCTCCAAATAGTAAAAATAGAACTACCAAATGATCCAGCAATTCCACTTCTGGGTATTTATCTGAAGAAAATGAAAACACTAATTTGAAAAGAGATATGTACCCCTATGTTCACTACAGCAGTATTTACAATAGCCAAGATATGGAAACTACCGAAGAGTCCATGGATGGACGAATGGATAAAGAAGAGCCATAAAAAAATAATAAAATCTTGCCATTTGCAGCAACATGGATGGACCTCAAGGGTATTTTGCTATTTGAAATAATTCAGACAGAGAAAGACAAAAACCATATGATTTCACTTATATGTGGAATCTAAAAAAACAAAACAAACAAACAAAACAAAACATAATAGGTACAGAAGACAGATTGGTGGCTGCCAAAGGGAAGGGAGGTTGGGGGCTAAACAAAGGGGGGTCAAGAGGTACAGTCTTCCCGTTATAAAATAAATAAGTCATAGGGAAGTACTATACAGCATGGTGACTATAGCCAATAATATTGTATTGCATATTTGAAAAGTTCTTGTCACAAAAAAAAAAAATTGTAACTTTGTATGGTGACAGATGGTAACTAGACTTATTGTGGTAATCATTTCACAATGTATACAAATATTGAATTATTATATTGTACACCTGAAACTAACATAATGTGATATGTCAACTATACCTCAACTTTAAAAAAAAAGGTATCTCTTTAAAAATGTTAAAAAATGGAAAATCTGCTTTAAAAAATATTTCATAATTGAATGAGCCATTTTCAACAATACTAAGCTAATGAGATGCAAAGCTTTTAGCAATGAATTTGCATTCAAGGAAATTTTAAATTTTTTTCAATATTGCCACTACTTGAATTTACTGATCACATTTACAGACATACATAGTCATCAGTTTTATTAGAAACATCCAAACAACATATAGCCTTTGACCAAAAACTGACCATAAAACTAAGAACTAAAGTCCATGCATTTTGTAATAATGAAGGCTTAAGCTCTCTGCTCCTGGGCATATTCACATAATGTGCCTGTAAGCTCTTTTCTGTATCCAAAATTATGATTAGTATATTTAATCAATGGTTCCTGTCCTTATTGGGGCTATCAACATATCAAAGCAGTATGTGCTAATTGGACATAATAACAGCTAAGTCTTAGAGCTAATATAAAATAATGACTAACATTTATTGAGCCCTTATATGTTAGGTCCCATACTAAGCAATTTCTAGGCAGTATCTCTTTTATTCCTACAAAGATATTATAAGCTAGGTACAGGTAAGCTTCTTGGTGGCAGGGACCTTGGCTACCCTCTTCTCCACTGAATATCAGTGCCTCGCATTTAGTAGGCTTTGAATGTATTTATCGAATAAATAAACGAATATTATTAGTACTACCATTCTGCACATTAGAAAACTGAGGTTTAGGAAGATTAGGAGACACAGTAGTGAGTGACAGAGCTGGAATCTGAACCCAGGTTTGTTTGATGGCAGAATCCATGCTTTGAACCAAGATCTATGCCATTTGGTCATTGACACCAAATTTTCTGAATTTGGAGTTTATCTCTTATTAGATTATGCTTAATTTTGAGCCCCTTAAAGATCAGAATTCAGTTGAGTGTATTACTGTCAAACAAATTATCATTTATTTAAGTCAAATTACAGACCTACTCAAGGAAATACTTGCCTCTAATTCCTTAAATATAAAAGATCCTATTTTTTAGAAAGTGAAGATGTTTTACAATTTCCCATTGAGGTAGTAATAGAAACTGATGTGAAGGAGGAAGGATGACCTTGTTACTCAAAATGTTTGAACATCACCTGGGAGTTTTACCTGCAATAGAAATGCAGAAGCTCAGGCTCACCCAGATCTACTGGATCAGAATCTGCATTTTAACAAGTTCCCTACGGTTCTCAACCCAGGCTGCACTTTAGAATCCTCTGTCAGCTTTTTAAAACCACTGATGCAGAGATCTCATACCCAAGGATTTGGATATAAATGGGCATTCACTGGGTGGCATCCAGACAATGGTATTTTTTTAAAGCTTCCCAAGTGATTTCTAAGAAGCAGCTAGGATTGAGACCCACTAGAATTATAAGCTTAAGAAGTCTAGATTTCTTTTCCCAGTTGCCCCTGCTAGCTGAACAAATCAGCTAACTTCTATAGGTCCGCCTTTTAATCTATTCAGTGAAGATGATATATATACCCTCTACTTCAGGGGAGTTGCAACAGACACAAAATGCTTTAAGCACAAAGCCCGTGTTATTTTTTTTATTATTTTTATTGTGTTCAGCTACACGTGTAATTTCTAATGTTCAACATTTGAATGTTATTTTAAATGACCTAGAGTGTGCAGTGTAATTTTTTTTTAGAAATTTAGAAATTATTAAAGCAACTAAAGACATACAAGCTCCTTAAACTTTATGAGAAATAACAGAAAAGTATCCGAATGAAAGCCAGTTCTGGGTCATTTTTGTGTGACACTGATTATCAGCCCAAAGCTTAACGAAGGTGATAATTAGAACTAAGGCACACCCACTATGTGAAGATACATTTGTTCTGTTCTGCTTGAATCACAGCAGACTCTGGGACTGACTTTCTGTTGCCTTTAATAATGTGTAAAATGCTTTTGAATCTACATCTTTATTTGGGACATGTATAAAAATATATTATTTATCCTTATTTTAGTATCTAAAAACTAAATAATCAATGGTATACCCTTGTACTACATTTCACTATTATATTTTTTGTGGGTATACCTTAGTAAAAACCCATAATTCATAAAATAAGAAAGAAATTTTAAATCCTCAAAATCAGGAAAATATTCTGAAACATGATTTAAAAACTTGAGTATTTGACTTTTCAGATATGGTATTTTTAATTTCAAAAATGTCAGTCTCCATCTAAAAGGAAAGTAAATATTTGCAATCATTAACATAAAACATTCATGACATAATGTCATGTGTACTTTTAGAATTTCAACCATAAATACTGATACCAAGGACTTGATTCAAAACTCAAATATTATAGAGCAATATGTAGTTTTAAGAAAAGAAAGATTTGAAGAGGAGAGAAATGCTTGAAAGCAACCGTTTTGTTGCCGAAAGTTAGGCATAGTTAATAGGTTAATTTCTGTTTATTGAATAAGAGCACCCAATGCTGATTGATACAGTAATTTCAGTGTTTGCTATGGCAACTATTTAGCTCATTATCAGTTTTAATAGCATTTTGCAGAACAAGCCTTTTCTTGACATCTAGAAAATACTATTAAATTTCCCTGCATAGATACATTGTTATGACACGCAATAACTACTTGAATATAAAGGGGATTAATAATTTAAAAGGTGTTAACAAATTAGGGCCATCATTAAAAATAGACTTTGAACCATTTTGTAGCAAAATCAGATTGAGGTAATGCTCTGCTCTTATGATAAAGAATTACTGCATTAATTCTGCAAAGTGAACTTATTGCTCCTATTCGTCTCCAAAACCCTGGAGCATTAAAGGACAGGAAGAATGAAATGATCACTGCCTTTTCTTCAGACACAACAGCTCTAATACTTCCATCACAGTTTCACAGCTCAGTCGGCCTCCTTGTGTTAATGGGGGGGAGAAAACCTTCAAAATGTCATCTTTTTCTTTAATTTTGCTTTTAGCCTGTCCTATAAAATTGGGCCAGATTTTCTCAGACAGTTTATAATAATAGTAGAGAATTGTATTTAACTTAGGCAACACCAGTATTGACTACATGGCTTAATACTGTTTTACATCTGACTTTTTAGAATTTAATCCACAAGTATGTTGAAGATCTTATTTCCACGTCTCTTTATTTGCACATTTCCAACCCCTAATGGCTAGAGTTGATATGACTGATGGGGATGGCTAAGTGATGCCCCCTTCTTACTCCATGGACATGCCTCCTATAACTAAGCACTTTTCCATATAGAAGGCAACCCCACAGAAGCTGTTGTTTGGTTTAGAGAAATTGGTAGCTATACTTTCCTATTTGAATCTTTAAATTTAATACTCAATTTTCTCTACTCTCTCTCCTTATCTCTTAAAAATACATATGATAACACATTTTTAAACACTGTTATACTTACTGATAACTAAATTCTCTGTGCAAACTATTGACATAAACTGAAAAGAAAGTGAAAATTGGTATAGAAATTACAACTATGATGCTAATGTTCATAGAATCATGGAATGCTAAAGCTGAAATGAACCCAAGAGGTCACCTTGTCCAGCCCTTCAATTTTAAAGGTGCAGAGACTGAGGCCCAGACAGGTTAAATAGATTGTCTTAGAACACATGGCTATGAGTGATGAGTAGAATCTCTCCATTGTTATGTTTGCATTATCAGCTATTCCTCAGTTCTGAGATTCCTATATTTCTTGATACTACCTGATTACAGCTGTGAAGTGGAATGAATACTGCACTTAGGGTAAGCTGGCCTAGAACTTGAGTCTCAACTTATGCACATATTCTTGAGAAAATCTCCTGACCTCTTGTTAGTGTCTGTTTCCTCATCCACTAAATATAGATAATAATACCCGACTTCAGGGATGCCATGTGAATTCACTGGGATTATATATGTATAGGCACTATAAACTATAAATCATTATACAAATATAAGTTATTATCATTAAGAAGAAATGTCTGCTTCCACTAGATTAAGTCATTTTGTTTCCTTGGAGAGGAATTATTAGCTAGCTAACATGTGAGCAAGGCCTTGAGGCAATGGGACAAAACAATAAGTTTTCATTTGTGGGAGAAGAAAAGTAGAGAAAGGTCTAAGGCATGGGTAATTGGAACAGAAGAGTGAGGCACCAAGGTCAGTTGTCAAAAACAGAAGAGAGACAGCAGAGGAGAGGAGGACTCCAATTTACAATTGAGAAAATGGAGGTTTCGGAGAGGCTAAGTAATTTGACCCCAGTGACCCAGCCAGAGGGTGGTAGAACTAGGACTGAAACTAGGCCTTTCTGATTCAAGACCAGATATAATTAACTATAAGGGGAATAAATTACAGAATCACAAGTAGAATGAAATTTTTGCACTAAGATCATAAGAAAACATTTTTTTCTCACGTCCAAAGCTGGAGGTGAAAAATATTATGAAGGAAACCTAAGGAAACTCTAGAGATCTATAACGTCAACTTGCTAAGGCAATGATGGACTCAGTGTTTCGTTTACAGCACAGTTCAGTGAATGATTCCAAAGGAATTCGGGTTGAAATTTGTCAGTGATCTTCTTTAACCTTAAACAATTCATTGAAGAACTGAACAGCTTCTAAATGTTCTAAGAACAGTGATTAACCCACCAAGGCTTCCTCTCAATTCACAATCCTTCTAACAATCCCTCTAACCCAACTAGAGTTTATATTTTCTTCTTGGCTTATAAATTGATTGCAGGATTTCCCTGGTGGCACAGTGGTTAAGAATCCACCTGCCAATGCAGGGGACATGGGTTCGAGCCCTGGTCCAGGAAGATCCCACATGCCACGGAGCAACTAAGCCCGTGCACCACAACTACTGAGCCTGCACTCTAGAGCCAGCAAGCCACAACTACTGAGCCCGTGTGCCACAACTACAGAAGCCTGCGCACTCTAGGGCACACGTGCTGCAACTACTGAACCCGCATGCTGCAATTACTGCAGCCCATGTGCCTAGAGCCCGTGCTTCACAGCGAGAGAAGCCACCACAATGAGAAGCCTGCACACTGCAACGAAGAGTAGCCCCAGGTCGCCACAACTAGAGAAAGCCCGCACACAGCAATGAAGACCCAACGCAGCCAAAAATTTAAAAAATAAATTGATTGCAAAAAAGTTATTTAACAACTCATTATATCTTGTGATTTCATCCTCTGCCAAAGATCCCATAAAACCTAATGCTGAAATATATTTATACACAATGTCATTTAACCCAGTTTGGAATATCACTTGCAATGGAATTTAGCAGTTATGAGACTAATGGCTTTATCACAAACTGACTTTTAAAAAATACTGAGTTTTCTTGTTTACTTTTTTTTAAATCAGACAGGTAGTCCATGTACAATAAATATATTATTAAAATATTCACTTAGAAACATTCAGGTCTGCCAATCCCATCCAAACAATGAAGCTTCCTCATCTATCATCAATGCCGTAAGAATGTTAAAATGATTTGTAAACTTCTGAGAATACCTATTGGTACAGAAGTAAAGAGAGAGAAACAGCTATGAAAATAGTAACAAATGAAAGAGGGATTTGTTCTGTGGTAGACACCAACCCAAATACCAGGCTTGTACATAATGATCTCCTGATCAAAAGCATTTTTTTCACATGTCAAAATTACTTGCTTATATATATCTTGCTTCTCTATTCAGTAATTAGGTACTTCTAGTTAGGTTCAGTAATTAGGTGTTTCTTTAAGTTAACAAACATTCATTTTTAAATGTAAACACCTGTAAGAAGGTTATGGCCATTCATACATTAGAATTGGTTGGCTTAATCTGACTGCTTTCTTCCTAACGTTTAGCAGAGCACAGCTGAACTTAGACACTGTGAGTGTGAGTAAATAATTTTTTGACTCAAGACCTCTCTGCTCGCCAGATGTACTCCATTTCTCAAACCCCCAACTTGCCCTTAGCATTCTGCTCTCCTTGAGAATTCAGCTGTCTGACTTGCATATGTGTTTATGGCAGAGGCCATATATTCTGAGCAACAGTCCCCTCTAGAGAGTTGAAGCTTTAAAAACATTTCAGTCAATGTTATTGACAGTTGATTTACATCTTTTGAATTCGCACTCCTAGATCAAGATTTTTTTTATTTCCAGCCATAGAGTATCATCATCATTTAAAATGGTAAATCTGGGCAAATGCCAAGGTCTGCCTGTCTCTTGAAGGCTGCCTGTCTAATCGATTCACTTGGTTTGAAGCCACATGACAAACCAAATCAACTGCATTTGTGCTGAAGTAAGACGATGAATACCTTGTTATCACTGAAGGGTCATGTACTTACATGCAGAGATGCTTTCAGGGAGCAATTATATAAAATGCTCTCAATTTTGTAGGTAAGATAAAAATTAAAGTTTTATTTTCAAAGTTAGCCCAAACTTTAATTTAGAAATTAAGACCTGGAAGTTGAATGCATTTTACTAAACGTTAACTTGTGATTTGGGTTTCTTTTAAAGAAATAACTAGACATTTAAATTATAATTTAACTTACAAGGAATTACTTTCTATGAAAATTTTACCTCTTCCATGTGAATTTACCTTAATATAAACTTTTCTGGGACTTCCCTGGTGCACAGTGGTTAAGAATTCGCCTGCTAACGCTGGGGACACGGGTTCTATCCCTGGTCTGGGAAGATCCCACATGCTGTGGAGCAACTAAGCCTGTGCACCACAACTACTGAGCCTGCACTCTAGAGTCCGCAAGCCACACCTACTGAGCCCACATGCCCTAAAGCCCGTGCTTCACAACAAGAGAAGCCACCGCAATGAGAAGCCCGTGCACCCCAACGAAGAGTAGCCCCTGCTCCCTGCAAGTAGAGAAAGCCCGTGTGCAACAACGAAGACCCAATGCAGCCAAAAAACATTAAAAAAAAAAAAAAGTTATAAACTTTTCTCTTTTTTTTATATTGAGGATGTAATGTTCTAAATGTTAAAAATAGCAGACAATTACACTTTAAGACATACCTATACATACACGCCTTTAAGATACGCCAGGCTAACGATTTTTAAATAAGCCCTAAAATTCTTCCAAACCTTTAATTGCAATTTTATGATCTATACAATGATGAAATCGTACATTAAGATCTGACTTATAAGATGCTGGGAAGATGGCGGAAGAGTAAGGTGCGGAGATCACCTTCCTTCCCACAGATACAGTAGAAATACATCTACACGTGGAACTGCTCCTACAGAACACCCACTGAACGCTGGCAGAAAACGTCAGACCTCCCAAAAGACAAGAAACTCCCCACGTACCTGGGGAGGGCAAAAGAAAAAAGAAATAACAGAGACAAAAGAATAGGGATGGGACCTGCACCAGTGGGAGGGAGCCATGAAGGAGGAAAGGTTTCCACACACTAGGAGCCCCTTCGTGGGCGGAAACTGCAGGTGGCGGAGGGGGAAGCTTCGGAGCCACGGAGGAGAGTGCAGCCACAGGGGTGCGGAGGAAAAAGCGGAGAGACTCCCGCACAGAGGCTCGGTGCCGACCAGCACTCACCAGCCCAAAAGGCTTGTCTGCTCAGCCGCCGGGGTGGGCGGGGCTGGGAGCTGAGGCTCGGGCTTCGGTCGGGTCGCAGGGAGAGGACTGGGGTTGGCGGCGTGAACACAGCCTGAAGGGGTTAGCGCACCACAGCTAGCCGGGAGGGAGTCCGGGAAAAAGTCTGCAGCTGCCGAAGAGGCAAAAGACATTTTCTTGCCTCTTTGTTTCCTGGTGTGCAAGGAGAGGGGATTCAGAGCGCCGCCTAAACGAGCTCCAGAGACGGGCGTGAGCTGCAGCTATCAGCGCGGATCCCACAGCAACAGGGGCGCAGAGGAAAACACGGAGAGATTCCCGCACAGAGGCTCAGCACCGAGCAGCACTCAGCAGCTCGAGAGGCTTGTCTGCTCACCTGCCGGGGCAGGCGGGGCTGGGAGCTGAGGCTCGGGCTTTGGTCGGATCGCAGGGAGAGGACTGGGGTTGGCGGCATGAACACAGCCTGAAGGGGTTAGCGCACCACAGCTGGCTGGGAGGGAGACCGGGAAAAAGTCTGCAGCTGCTGAAGAGGCAAGAGACTTTTTCTTGCCTCTTTGTTTCACGGCGAGCAAGGAGAGGGGATTCAGAGCGCCGCCTAAACGAGCTCCAGAGACGGGCGCAAGCCGCGGCGATCAGCGCGGGCCCCAGAGACGGGCGTGAGACGCTAAGGCTGCTGCTGCCGCCACCAAAAAGCCTGTGTGCGAGCACAGGTCACTCTCCACACCGCCCCTCGTGGGAGCCTGTGCAGCCCGCCACTGCCAGGGTCCCGTGATCCGGGGACAACTTCCCCGGGAGAACGCACGGCGCGCCTCAGGCTGGTGCAATGTCACGCCGGCCGCTGCCACCGCAGGCTCGCCCCGCATCCGTACCCCTCCCTCCCCACAGCCTGAGTGAGCCAGAGCCCCCGAAGCAGCTGCTCCTTTAACCCTGTTCTGTCTGGGCGTGGAACAGACGCCCTCAGGCGACCTACACGCAGAGGTGGGTCCAAATCCAAAGCTGAACCCTGGGAGCTGTGCGAACAAAGAAGAGAAAGGGAAATCTCTCCCAGCAGCCTCAGAAGCAGCGGATTAAAACTCCACAAACAACTTGATGTGCCTGCATCTGTTGAATACCTGAATAGACAACGAATCATCCCAAATTCAGGAGGTGGACTTTGGGAGCAGGATATATTAATTTTTCCCCTTTTCCTTTTTTTGTGAGTGTATATGTATATGCTTCTGGGTGAGATTTTGTCTGTATAGCTTTGCTTTATAATAGCTTTATTTTACTTCACTGTATTATATCCTCTTTCTTTCATTCTATTTTTTCCCCCTTTTGCTCTGAGCTGTGTGGATGAAAGGCTCTTGGTGCTCCAGCCAGGCATCAGGGCCATGCCTCTGAGGTGGGAGAGCCAACTTCAGGACACTGGTCCACAAGAGACCTCCCAGCTCCACGTAATACCAAACGGCAAAAATCTCTCAGAGATCTCCATCTCAACATCAAGACCCAGCTTCACTCAACGACCAGCAAGCTACAGTGCTGGACACCCCATGCCAAACAACTAGCAAGACAGGAACACAGCCCCATCCATTAACAGAGAGGCTGCCTAAAATCATAATAAGGCCACACACACCCCAAAACACACCACCAGACGTGGACGTGCCCACCAGAAAGACAAGATCCAGCCTCATCAACCAGAACTCAGGAACTAGTTCCCTCCACCAGGAAGCCTACACAACCCACTGAACCAACCTTAGCCACTGGGGACAGATACCAAAAACAACGGGAACTACGAACCTGCAGCCTGTGAAAAGGAGACCCCAAACACAGTAAGATAAGCAAAATGAGATGACAGAAAAACACACAGCAGATGAAGGGAGCAGGGTCAAAACACACCAGAACTAACAAATGAAGAGGAAATAGGTAGTCTACCTGAAAAAGAATTCAGAATAATGATAGTAAGGATGATCCAAAATCTTGGAAATAGAATAGACAAAATGCAAGAAACATTTAACAAGGACGTAGAAGAACTAAAGAGGAACCAAGCAACGATGAAAAACACAATAAATGAAATTAAAAATACTCTAGATGGGATCAATAGCAGAATAACTGAGGCAGAAGAAAGGATAAGTGACCTGGAAGATAAAAAGGTGGAAATAACTACTGCAGAGCAGGATAAAGAAAAAAAAATGAAAAGAACTGAGGACAGTCTCAGAGACCCCTGGGACAACATTAAATGCACAAGCATTCAAATTATAGGCGTCTCAGAAGAAGAGAAAAAGAAAAGGTCTGAGAAAATATTTGAAGAGATTATAGTTGAAAACTTCCCTAATATGGGAAAGGAAATAGTCAGTCAAGTCCAGGAAGCTCTGAGAGTCCCATACAGGATAAATCCAAGGAGAAACATGGCAAGACACATATTAATCAAACTGTCAAAAATTAAATATAAAGAAAACATATTAAAAGCAGCAAGGGAAAAACAACAAATAACACACAAGGGAATCCCCATAAGGTTAACAGCTGATCTTTCAGCAGAAACTCTGCAAGCCACAAGGGAGTGGCAGGATATACTTAAAGTGATGAAGGAGAAAAGCCTACAACCAAGGTTACTCTACCCATCAAGGATCTCATTCAGATTTGATGGAGGAATTAAAACCTTTACAGACAAGCAAAAGCTGAGAGAGTTCAGCACCACCAAACCAGCTTTACAACAAATGCTAAAGGAACTTCTCTAGGCAAGAAACACAAGAGAAGGAAAACACCTACAATAACAAACCCAAAACATTTAAGAAAATGGGAATAGGAACATACAGATCGATAATTACCTTGAAGAAAATGGATTAAATGGTCCCACCAAAAGACACAGACTGGCTAAATGGATACAAAAACAAGACCCATATATATGCTGTCTACAAGAGACCCACTTCAGACCTAGAGATACTTACAGACTGAAAGTGAGGGGATGGAAAAAGATATTCCATGCAAATGGAAATCAAAAGAAAGCTGGAGTAGCAATTTTCGTATCAGACAAAATAGACTTTAAAACAAAGACGATCACAAGAGAGAAAGAAGGACACTATATAATGATCAAGGGATCGATCCAAGAGGAAGGTATAACAATTGTAAATATTTATGCACCCAACATAGGAGCACCTCAATACATAAGGCAAATACTAACAGCCATAAAAGGGGAAATCGACAGCAACACAATCATAGTAGGGGACTTTAACACCCCACTTTTACCAATGGACAAATCATCCAAAATTAAAATAAATAAGGAAACACAAGCTTTAAATGATACATTAAACAAGATGGACTTAATTGATATTTATAGGACATTCCACCCAAAAACAACAGAATACACATTTTTCTCAAGTGCTCATGGAACTTTCTCCAGGATAGATCATATCTTGGGTTACAAATCAAGCCTTGGTAAATTTAAGAAAATTGAAATCATATCAAGTATCTTTTCCGACCACAACGCTATGAGACTAGATATCAATTACAGGAAAAGATCTGTAAAAAATACAAACACATGGAGGCTACACAATACACTACTTAATAACGAAGTGATCACTGAAGAAATCAAAGGGGAAATCAAAAAATACCTAGAAACAAATGACAATGGAGACACGACGACCCAAAACCTATGGGACGCAGCAAAAGCAGTGCTAAGAGGGAAGTTTATAGCAATACAAGCCTACCTCAAGAAACAGGAAACATCTCGAATAAACAACCTAACCTTGCACCTGAAGCAATTAGAGAAAGAAGAACAAAAAAACCCCAAAGCTAGCAGAAGGAAAGAAATCATAAAGATCAGATCAGAAATAAATGAAAAAGAAATGAAGGAAACAATAGCAAAAATCAATGAAACTAAAAGCTGGTTCTTTGAGAAGATAAACAAAATTGATAAACCATTAGCCAGACTCATCAAGAGAAAAAGGGAGAAGACTCAAATCAATAGAATTAGAAATGAAAAAGGAGAAGTAACCACTGACACTGCAGAAATACAAAAGATCATGAGAGATTACTACAAGCAACTCTATGCCAATAAAATGGACAAGCTGGAAGAAATGGACAGATTCTTAGAAAGGCACAACCTACCGAGACTGAACCAGGAAGAAATAGAAAATATGAACAGACCAATCACAAGCACTTAAATTGAAACTGTGATTAAAAACCTTCCAACAAACAAAAGCCCAGGACCAGATGGCTTCACAGGTGAATTCTATCAAACATTTAGAGAAGAGCTAACACCTATCCTTCTCAAACTCTTCCAAAATATTGCAGAGGGAGGAACACTCCCAAACTCATTCTACGAGGCCACCATCACCCTGATACCAAAACCAGACAAAGATGTCACAAAGAAAGAAAACTACAGGCCAATATCACTGATGAACATAGATGCAAAAATCCTCAGCAAAATACTAGCAAACAGAATCCAACAGCACATTAAAAGGATTATACACCATGATCAAGTGGGGTTTATCCCAGGAATGCAAGGATTCTTCAATATACTGAAATCAATCAACGTGATACACCATATTAACAAATTGAAGGAGAAAAAACATATGATCATCTCAATAGATGCAGAGAAAGCTTTCGACAAAATTCAACACCCATTTATGATAAAAACCCTCAGAAAGTAGGCATAGAAGGAACTTTCCTCAACATAATAAAGGCCATATATGACAAAACAACAGCCAACATTGTCCTCAATGGTGAAAAACTGAAACCATTTCCACTAAGATCAGGAACAAGACAAGGTTGCCCACTCTCACCACTATTATTCAACATAGTTTTGAAAGTGTTAACCACAGCAATCAGAGAAGACAAAGAAATAAAAGGAATCCAAATCGGAAAAGAAGAAGTAAAGCTGTCACTGTTTGCAGATGACATGATACTATACATAGAGAATCCTAAAGATGCTACCAGAAAACTCCTAGAGCTAATCAATGAATTTGGTAAAGTAGCAGGATACAAAATTAATGCACAGAAATCTCTTGCATTTCTATACACTAATGACGAAAAATCTGAAAGTGAAATTAAGAAAACACTCCCGGGGCTTCCGTGGTGGCACAGTGGTTGAGAGTCTGCCTGCTAATGCAGGGGACACGGGTTCGAGCCCTGGTCTGGGAAGGTCCCACATGCCGTGGAGCAACTGGGCCCGTGAGCCACAATTACTGAGCCTGCACGTCTGGAGCCTGTGCTCCACAACAAGAGAGGCCACGATAGTGAGAGGCCCCGCGCACCGCGATGAAGAGTGGCCCCCGCTTGCCGCAACTAGAGAAAGCCCTAGCACAGAAACGAAGATCCAACATAGCAATCAATCAATAAATAAATCTTAAAAAAAAAAAAAAAAGAAAAAGAAAACACTCCCGTTTACCATTGCAACAAAAAGAATAAAATATCTAGGAATAAACCTACCTAAGGAGACAAAAGACCTGTATGCAGAAATTTATAAGACACTGATGAAAGAAATTAAAGATGATACAAATAGATGGAGAGATATACCATGTTCTTGATTGGAAGAATCAACATTGTGAAAATGACTCTACTACCCAAAGCAATCTACAGATTCAATGCAATCCCTATCAAACTACCACTGGCATTTTTCACAGAACAGAACAAAACATTTCACAATTTGTATGGAACACAAAAGACCCCAAATAGCCAAAGCAATCTTGAGAATGAAAAATGGAGCTGGGGGAATCAGGCTCCCTGACTTCAGACTATATTACAAAGCTACATTAATCAAGACAGTTTGGTACTGGCACAAAAACAGAAATATAGATCAATGGAACAGGATAGAAAGCCCAGAGATAAACCCACGCATATATGGTCACCTTATCTTTGATAAAGGAGGCAAGCATATACAGTGGAGAAAAGATAGCCTCTTCAATAAGTGGTGCTGGGAAAATTGGACAGGTACATGTAAAAGTATGAAATTAGAACACTCCCTGACACCATGCACAAAAATAAACTCAAAATGGATTAAAGACCTAAGTGTAAGGCCAGACACTGTCAAACTCTTAGAGGAAAACATAGGCAGAACACTCTATGACATACATCACAGCAAGATTCTTTTTGACCCAGCTCCTAGAGAAATGGAAATAAGAACACAAATAAACAAATGGGACCTAATGAAACTTAAAAGCTTTTGCACAGCAAAGGAAACCATAAACAAGACCAAAAGACAACCCACAGAATGGGAGAAAATATTTGCAAATGAAGCAACTGACAAAGGATTAATCTCCAAGATTTACAAGCAGCTCATGCAGCTCAATAACAAGAAAACGAACAACCCAATCCAGAAATGGGCAGAAGACCTAAATAGACATTTCTCCAAAGAAGATATACAGATTGCCAACAGACACATGAAAGAATGCTCAACATCATTAATCATTAGAGAAATGCAAATCAAAACTACAATGAGATATCATCTCACACCGGTCAGAATGGCCATCATCAAAAAATCTAGAAACAATAAATGCTGGAGAGGGTGTGGAGAAAAGGGAACACTCTTGCACTGTTGGTGGGAATGTAAATTGATACAGCCACTATGGAGAACAGTATGGAGGTTCCTTGAAAAACTACAAATAGAACTACCATATGACCCAGCAATCCCACTACTGGGCATATACCCTGAGAAAACCATAGTTCAAAAAGAGTCATGTACCAAAACGCTCATTGCAGCTCTATTTACAATAGCCAGGACATGGAAGCAACCTAAGTGTCCATCATCGGATGAATGGATAAAGAAGATGTGGCACATATATACAATGGAATATTACACAGCCATAAAAAGAAATGAAATGGAGGTATTTGTAATGAGGTGGATGGAGTTGGAGTCTGTCATACAGAGTGAAGTAAGTCAGAAAGAGAAAAACAAATACAGTACGCTAACACATATATATGGAATCTAAGGAAAAAAAAAAAAAAAGGTCATGAAGAACCTAATGGCAAGACGGGAATAAAGACACAGACCTACTATAGAATGGACTTGAGGATATGGGGAGGGGGTGGGGTGAGATGTGACAGGGTGAGAGAGTGTCATGGACATATATACACTACCAAATGTAAAATAGATAGCTAGTGGGAAGCAGCCGCATAGCACAGGGAGATCAGCTCTGTGCTTTGTGACCACCTAGAGGGGTGGGATGGGGAGCGTGGGAGGGAGGGAGACGCAAGAGGGAAGAGATATGGGAACATATGTATATGTATAACTGATTCACTTTGTTATAAAGTAGAAACTAACACACCATTGTAAAGCAATTATGCTTCAATAAAGATGTATAAAAAGAAAAAAAGGATCTGACATAACATTAATGAAGATTTTTTTTGGTAACACATATAAAAATATATAAACAATGCTTATGGCCAAACTTAAAGTCAACAAGCCTTTGCATGAAAAATGAACCAGTCTAATCAGTAAACTTGAAACTGGTGATCTCTGTGCGAAAAAAATGAGAAAAAAAAGAAAAAAAAAACTCTTTATAGCTGCTGTCACTTTTAGCAGACAATAAGAAAAAACACTCACATTAGTGTAACCTCAGGACATGATCATCCTTTTTGAACTGAATTTATTCAGTGCATTTCTGTTCCTCAGCATCTTGTCTCCAAGCATCTCTTTGCTCATCATTGTTAAGAGCCTCAGTCTGGAGGTGATCCCTTTATTATATTTTGATCATCTGTAGATAAAATGTCAAGCACAAGTGATATAACAGAAGCAAATGATATCTATGTTTGAACATGATAAAAACCCAAAATCCTCCTACCTCACTGAGCCTAAGTATATGTACTCTCCTAAATGGATTCTACTGTGAAGTGTTTTCTTTCTCTTTAAAATTAATTATTCTTATTGAAATACTTATTAACCAATTAACCAGGGAACTGCATGTCAGTAATGCCTTAAGGAATATTTCTTATTGGGCTGACGGAGGCTTGGAGTTGGGATCGGATATGATACTATCAGTACCCCCCTGCCCCGTGAGAGGGGTGAAGGCTGCATCTCTCTCGAGTAGCCCCTTGAGGTTAGCTTAGAGCAGTGCTTCTGCTTTGGAAGAGGCTGTAAGCCCTCTGGGCTACAGAAATATGCTGTTTTTAATAAGAACCTTGCACAAGACAGTAGCTATGATTTGGAGTCTATTTTCTCCCCTCTACCACTCTTGAAATGGAACAGATCACAAGGTGATTGAATACTTAAGGCCAAACTAGTTCTGAGCATTAGAAATCACCAAGAACATCAAATCCGTAAGTCAGACTTTCAAAAAAATGGTTTGATTAAGATGCTTTGGGGGTGTATCCTCTGCTTTGTGCTCTGGGAACATCACTATGTTGCATTGTTGTAGAAGAAGGATGGAAAAGTGGGAATTAAATTCAGGTCACTGTCGTCATTGCCCTCCACTCTGGCTTAGCAATAATCAACCCTGTTATTTAGTGTCATCTTTTCTCTAGAACAAAGTTTAGAACTTGCATGGAGTTAGCCTATAAATATTAATGTGCCATCTCTGAAAAAGGAATAAGGTGCAGATGGAAAAGAAAAAGGGAGGCTTTTTGGTGAAGTCTATAAGTGCAGCAAGTTTGGAGGTCACAGTCTATGACTTCCACTTTTGGAGCTCACTTTAGGTGGTAACTAAAATAAAGAAACTGATATAGCCTCTACTTCTCTCTTTGCTATGCTCTCTGCCTTCAATCAGTTAACCACTGAGAGATTTTACCTTTTCAAAAATGTGTCATTTACCTAAACCTATCAATATCTGAAAGTTATGAGCTAAGTACATTTTCTCATTGTGTTAACTTAAAAGCAGTAGCTTAAATTCCATCACTTATCACCTTTAACAAACCCTTTGCAATCTCACAATACGCACACTAATTTGCATGCAGATGAATGTTCTGTTTTACCGTACTTTCCACTATGTTCCAGTGAACGTGGGGATGCCTGAGATCTATAACCACCATGCAGTGGTTGGACTTTGACTTGGATTGCCTTGTACTTAGTAAAGTCAGAAGTAGGAGAACTAAGTATGTGTAGTGGAGACCAGGCAATTTTTCATCCCTATCCCCAAGACTATATGGCTCTTCAATGTAAAGTAAATGAAGAGATGAAGAAGAGCTCATTGACTTTTAAGAGGAGCTTCTCATTTACTTAAAGCTGTCATAGTTCAAGGAGGGGATGGGGGGCGTGGGGGGAGGGTAGGTGGCGGAGAGAGAACTCAGAAGTAGAGCACAAACAACTGAGAAGAGAATGTTTGAATTTAGCATGACTAAAGAACCTTGCACTTTAGCCAAAGACTGAAAGTTGTGCAATTAAAATAGAGACAGAGAAGTTCTGGGAACTGAAATTCCTCACTCTGAGGAACCAAAGAGGGGAGAGAACTATTGAAAAGGCAAAAGCACTGACTGCTAGGAAAACTTCATCCCTAGGGAACTGACTACAAGTCCCAAAACCAGAAATAACTTTAGCTTAATCGTTTGCAGCTCAAAACTCAAATAACAAAGCTTTGTTTGGTTGTCAAATTTGATAACTAATGGAGAACATGGGAGTATATTATTATTTTTTTAAAGGAAGGTGTTCATGTCGTCATGGAAGTGTATCAGAAGTCAGAAAAAAGTGGCAAATCCTATTTCATCCACACTCCTTAGTATCAGATAAGCCAGGCAAACTATACGTCTGAGGTCACTGAGAACTCAATTCTCATCTCTTTTTCAGCCCTGAATTCCTTTATGCCTATATTTCAATAGTTAAATTTTTTTAACTGTAATAGTGTGCATATGTGAAAAGTACCTTCTTCCTTAAAAGATATATTGTGAATTAATAAGTAATAAGTAGAAACTAAATATATATATATATATATATATATATATATATATATATATATATATATATAAAATGCACTGTATGCATTTTATTATTACTTGCATTAATTTGGGGGAGGGGGAGGTGATTGCCTAGGTTAGACAAATTATTCCTAAATCCAAAAGACTCAAAGCAGTAACCACGTGTTCATTACCACTCATTAATTAAATACAGTTAATAAAATTGATGTTTCATAGAAGCCTCATTGTATGTTTAACAGTTGCGTACTGTATACTTTATCTGAGAAGGTAATTCTTGAGTGGCTCTAACATCCATGGGATCACAGTAGAGAGAGATGGCCAGCTTTTGTTGTCTACACACTACATTGCCTTAAGAGACATTGAGACCAGCAGACAAAAAATGAAATTATACTGATCCAATAGATATACCTCTGAGAGCTTTCTATTATATTCCTACCTCAGACATTGTACCACCATTAAATTCACACATTGAGGCCCTGGGAATCAAGCCAGCCTAACACAGAAGTTTGGCTAAAATAAATCTACTGTATCAGTTTTTGCAAAAATGATTAAACTCTATGGATTCAAGATCAGTTCTATTTTTCAAGCAGTCAAAGCCAAATAAACCCTAATGTAAGAGACAAAATGAGAAGAAGCCTGGCAGAGATAAAATTGAATCGCAGAGTGAAGCAAGCTGCCATAAGACATGATTTGAGCCAGAAAACAGCACAAGGTCATCGATTTGGCACTTTCGTTCTGTTTTTTTTTTTTTTAATCTGCTAACAGGCAACATTTTTTAAAAGCTTTTTAAGGAGACTGTCCATCACAAAGTCATAATTTTAATCAGAATTCTTACAACGTTTCCCAAATTCCTAAAGGCACTCAGCTCCACTCAAATTAGTAACTCAGATAAATCACCATTAATTAGCTTATATAAGCCAGCAGGTGGTTTTGAGCCCAGAGACATTCCCTGGTTACTTAAATTATGTATACTACACCACACTAAAGAAAGAGTAAGTAAAAGGGAGCAAAGAGACAAGTCTATAAAGAAAATCTGTTTAGGGATAATACTCAACTAAAATCTCCTGCAACTTCTACATCTTACCCAGAGGAATACAAGGCAGCCTTGACCCCTGACTCAAAAAATATTATTCACCAACATCCAGCTCTCATTTCAACACTGATTATGCATGCGATGTACAAAGTGTGCATTGGAAGCTTACTTGAATATATTTGTTCTAGAAAGATTACCAATTACTAAAGAATAAGAGAGGAAGAATTGTTTTTCATGCATAATTTGTGACACAAGAGAATCTTCTTCATAATCTTTATGCCCTGGTGTTCTTTAATTGACCTACTCTAATTCATGTAATTGAGGGTTATTTCCTAGACTATAAAAAGAAGCAGAGGCACGGCATAGCTGCCAACCATCTAAGATTGCATTTGCAATGGAATGGCGCAGAAGATGGTAGTTTGTATTGAAAATTCCCTCGTCCATATGGGGACAGCTTTCCTTAAGCCTGTTACAGAGCTATCCCTTTACTTTCCTAAACAAACAGAGAACCTTTTGACAGTCAAACCACAGAATAATTTTTGGACAAAATCACGTTAGACTTCAGACACCTAATTTTATTCTGCTCTTCGAATGCTGTCCATAGGATGTATCATTTCAAACTTCATAGCTGTAACATCTACTTAATAGGATTCCTAAGACATGAGCATAATAAAATAAGTAGGTATCTGAATCTGACTAAAGACTTCACTGAGGAAAATCAGAGTCTGACTCTTTTTTAAACATGAGAGTCAAATTTCAGTAAACTATAATATGTTGAGTAGGGAGATATACATTCGTTTTAAGAAGACCCAAAGTCTTTTCGAATGGAAGCTTCCAGAAATAAACTAGCTCCTGGGATAGGCTAGACTTGGTTCTGGGTCCTTCTCTGAGCTACCTTTGGACCTGTGATGAAGGACCTTAAATTTCTATTTCAATCACACCTGGAAAGGGGCAGAAACCAGACCAACTCAAGAAATCAGGGAAGTGAGGAGCTCTTCTCTCCAACATTCTCTAAACACATTTTCATCTCGGTGGGGGAGGGCAAGAGACAACAACCCCAAAAACAAAAAATAAAAATTACCTGAAAGTAGTATTGTTTAAACTAAAATTATCTGGAAAATACTTATAAACCATTATTTCATTATGTTCGAATATTTGCCGCAAGATCAAACTAAAAGGAAAATCGTGACTGCTTTAATTTCTCAAGTTAGGGTTCACCATCAAACAGCATAATTGCTTCCCAAATACAAGTAGCTAACGTCGTAATGTTAAGGCAATTGGAAAATCGGCACCAACATATTTGGAGTTTGTGACATCTTTAACATCCCTACTTTTTAATACAACTCTCCATCTTCTTTTGAGCAAACTAACAAGTCCTGCTTGGTGGTGCAGCCCTGGATGGTTCAGAGAAGCAAATGCTGGCTTGTTGCTGGCTTCATGTAACCGTGTCCTTTGATATATTTTTTTTAAGTTTGTAATAATGCTGTGACTACTGCTGTTCACAGATATTTTATTTATAAAATCTATCCTCCCCTAGGGCTGGTACAGAGGATCTACAAGCTGAAGGCTAGTCTGTAAACTCCACTCGCTCTAGGAGACTGAGCTTCTTTCTCTAACATCCTTTGCTGAGCTGGGTGTTTTGACAGAGTGAACTAGCTGTGCTTCCCAATCACAGTACAGAAAGCAAAGCGAATAGGTTTTCCTGTTGTGGCATTCTTTAAACAAAACACATTTAGAGAAATGCCTTGTGAGGTAACAGGGCCCTTTCTTTCAATGGAAATGCTAGAGGCCGGTACTAAAGGCAAGAGAAAAAATGTTTTTTTAGAAACCCGTCACCAAGAAGGAATGGATCTCTTTTCCAGAAACAAAGTTTAAAAACTGCTGTTGTTTTTATCTCAGTTTCAAGGAGGGGGGAAAACCCTGTCTGAATAAGTGGATTCTTCCACTTTTTTTCACTGAAAGGATAAAAATGACCAATTAGATAAAGGCTAAGTGAATCATTTTCATGTACACCATTTTATACTGTTCTAAAAACTCTTTCAATAAAGATTGCTTAAAGTTGCACAAAAAAGAAAAAAAAAAAAACCATCACCATCTCTAGATTAACATTTAAATAATAAACCTTAGGTACTTCACACTATTGACACGTGACCATGCTGTTCCAGAGATTATTGAAAACAGTGGTACAGCATGAGTCAAGGTAGGGTGGGCAGAAGGGCACTACATTTTGTATCAGAAGACCTGGGGTTTCCAAAGCACAAAGATTGTTCCCATCAGGTATGGTTTAAGTGGCCTTCCACCCAAGGGGTATTAAGCATGACTATAGTTAATACTAAACTATGATCTGTATTTCAGACTTCAGCTAAATTTTATTTAATAGCTAAAACTGGAAGGAAAAGGCATTCTTCATTTCCTCTCTCTTGATTGCCTAGCTAAGCTTTACTTACTGCAATCACCAAAGAACACGACCATGGCCAACCACTGGAGGCTGACTTCTCCGACACCCACAGCCAGTCCCAGGTCCATGACCAGGGGTGCTCTACCTGCCTGCCTGCATTTCATTTTCCCCTTCTGCATCCAGGAGACATTGGTTCTTGCCAACAAATTTCTTCTACTTTATCTCAGTCGGCTCAGTGTGCCCTATGCCCTTTTTTTCCTAGGCTCTTGCCTCATTCCTGCCTTACCCATCGGTCTCCCAACTTCCGCCACTGTCTGTCTCAGACCTCTAATATTCCCCCAACTGAATATGGCAGGAGCTTGATCAAAACTGGTGATAATTCAACACCCACATCAGGCATCTGGGTCTTAATGTTCAGCATTGTCTGCTCTCTGGTTCTTGATCTGTTGATGATGAATGACAGGGAATCTCTCTCCACTTTCCTCTTAATTGTTTAGATTTTTTTACTCCTAAAATATTACAGCATGGGGGGACCACTCCCCATCTTCGCCTCTAATACATCCCCACAGGGAGTAGCCATATAGCCCACTAGCCACTCACTCCTCAACTTGAGTACAAACCAGAAACCAGACATTCTCTAGGCCCTGGAAATAGAAGATGAATCAAACACAATCCCTGTCATCAAAGAGCTAATACACAGACAAGTGAGCAGATGACAACATACTTCAGCGGTTGATGAGACAGGCATTCACCATACCAGTGGGAGTGCAGACCCGTCCTGCTGTCGAGTTAGTTACTGCCTCTCCACACAATGCTCAGGGAGTAATTCAGTAACTGGGCTACACCCTTTGTGGGACTAGAATATATATGAGAAGACAGCTTGGGAAACTTAATAGGCATTTACTACATCACATCTGTATTTGAAGAACCTCTAGGTTCTAACTCTGCTACTGTTTACCTATTCACTCTTCATTTCTCTCCTCTGCATCCCCTCCCCTTCCCTCCCCCTCCTTCCTTCCCTCCATCGCTCGCTCACTGTCTCTCTCACACACACACATACACACGTACACATGCACTCCAAACACACTCTGCATGGGAGCCCTCTAATAAAAGCCACCTTCATTCAGAATACAGAGAAGCAACAACCAGATACGCTGAGATATTAATTGTACAGACTTAGAGGTATTTCACAGGATATCAAGGATATCCATACTCATTCCTTTCCCCTCTTCACTCCCTGAAGCCACTCTGGCAACACTCTTCCTTATTGATAAATAAGCCACTATTATCAATAAGGCACCCTTCCTTATTGACAAGTCAAGGTTGGGTGACTTAGCTTTGTGGGCATTTGCTCCTCATAGTGAATGAACGTTCTAAAAGTCCCTATTATGGGGCTGGGGCTGCTCCTTTGATTAAATGTTCCATGTGAGGGAAGCTCTCACAGTGCAATTTGTAGTTCTTTCCTTTCAGTCAATCCCAGATATAAAGGATGCACACTCTGCTGAGGGACCGATTCAATAATTGAGCCGCCTCCCCCTTTATGGGACAATGCAGATGAAATGCTCTGTCAGTTTAAACTGCTAGACAAATCTTGGCTTTTCCAAAGCTAAGTGAGAGGCAAAATGCCAAGAAGAAGGAGATTAAAGCAAACTATAATCATCCTCAAACTAGATGTACTTATGACCCCTCAACTGACACTTGAAGGAAACTGATGGGCAAAAGACATGAGTGAAATTGGACTAAGTATTTCTTTGGGTGCCGTAAAACTGAAGGCTGTCTTATATTACACGCTTTGTCTGTAAGACATGAAAAGAAAAAAAAAAAAAAAAAACCCAGAAAAGGCAATCTGGCTGTGCTGCTTGTTCACTCTTGAACTCTCTAAACCATCCGCCTCTAATACAACCTGACACTGCTAATTTTGGCATTAAAGTTTGAAACAAAAATCAATATCTGTTTTGAGCTTGAAAACAGAGTGACTGTACCTTGGGTAGAGCATGGGCCAGGCACTTGTTTTCAGTGATCTGTAAGGAAGATAATAGAAATTTTCCAGTTTGGAGCATTTAAAACACTTATTCAGATGAAATCTGATTGTCTTGAAATTCACTATGAACTGCATTCTTTCAACCCTCCTAAGACCTATTATAAAATGCTTTTCAAGCTTCCTCGCATGTTTTTCTTTTTAAAAACCGTGTTCCTGAGCACGTTTCCCACATGAGACTTGGAGACTTTACCTGGCCTTTCCTGCTAGGACAAAAGGTCCTCAACTAATGCTGGTGGAGAGTGAAAGGCTCAGGACCAGAGGACTGATTTCTCCTGTGATGTCAGGCTGAGAACTTATTTAATGTTTTCGCTGAAAAAAAAAAAAAAAAAAAAAAAAAAAGGCCTGTCTGGGGAGTTTATTTTGCATTGTGTTCTCTGTTATCTTGGTTTGTTTTATATTACATTCAAATCTCTTCTGAGAAGAAAATTATATCATTAAAAGATGTTTTATGTAACGTAGGCTGTTCTAATCTATCCTTTACTTCAATCTAGTCATTTTTCCTTTCCTTTCCTCCTACCTCTTACTTCCATATAAAAAGAGGAGGAAGAGGAGGGAGGAAAGGAAATGGAAAAGGGAAGAAGAAAAGAGGGAGGGAAGGAAGAAGGCAGGTTAATTCACACTGATGTGTATAAACAAAAAAATATTTTAGTGTTTCGAAATATTTTTTATTTATAATTATTAGATATATTTGCTATATAGACTGATTCTATACCATCCCAGCTGTAAAGAATGCAAGGATTCTCTCCTTCCAGAAAGAGAGAAGTATGGAAAGAATCCTAGTGTCCCCCTCTATAAAATTCTTTAGTAGCTCCCACAATATACGCTCTATTGCTATTCCAAAAGTGACAGAAATAAATTCTTTTTTTTAACCAAAATGTCACATTCCTTACCACTCTATATCTGATCTTAACTTTTAACTTGAGCCTCCACACACACCCATTAATACTTAGACAGCATCCTTTCCCCAAATGCTCTATGAAGGATAAAGTTAAAATGTATACAGTAAAGAGTAAGAGTGCCTTCCACGCACAGATACTTTCTTGAAGAGTAATACTATTGACAGCTTAGTATGCATCCTCCCAGGCATGTTTCTATGCAGCCGAGTGTGTGGTTTTGGTTTTCTTGTTTTTGTTTTGTCTTATTTTGAAGTATAATTGACATACAACACTATGTAGATCCAGGTGCACAACAAAGTGACTTCATATTCCTCTACATTCCAAAATGATCACCACAATAAGTCTACTTACCATCTGCCACCATACAAAGATATTACAATGTTACTGACTATATTCCCCATGCTATACATGACTAAACGTGTAACTTGTTTATTTTGTAACTGGAAGTTTGTACCTATTAATCTCCCTCATCTATTTCACTCATCCCCTCAACCCCCTCACCCCTGACAAACACCTGTTTGTTCTCTGCATCTGTTAAGTCTGTTTCTGCTTTGTTATGTTTGTTCATTTATTTTGTTTTTAGATTACACATACAAGTGAAATCAAATGGTATTTGTCTTTCCTTGTCTGACATTTCATTTAGCATAATACCCTCTAGGTTCATCTATGATGTTGCAAATGGTAAGATTTCATTATTTTTTGTGGCTGAGTAATATTCCATTATATATATATATATATATATATATACCACATCTTTATCCATTTATCTATCAATGGACGCTTAGGTTGCTTCCATATCTTGGCTATTGTAAATAATGCTGCAATGAACATAGGAGTGCATATATCCATTCAAATTACTGTTTTTGCCTTCTTTGGGAAAATACCCAGCACCAATGGGGGGAAGTGGGGGGGGGTGGTGGGATGAACTGGGAGATTGGGATTGACATATATACACTAATATGTATAAAATAGATAACTAATAAGAACCTGTTGTATAAAAATAAATTAATAAAATAAAATTCAAATCAAAAAAGAAAATACCCAGAAGTGGAATTGCTGGATCCATATGGTGGTTTTAATTTTTTGAGGAACCCCCATACTGTTTTTCATAGTAGTTGTAACAATTTACATTCCCACCAACAGTGCATGAAGGTTCCCTTTTCTCCACATCCTCAGGACTTATTTGTCTTTTTGATGATAGCCATTCTAACAGGTGTGAGGTGGTATCTCACTGTGGTTTTGATTTGCATTTCCCTGATGATTAGTTATGCTGAGCATCTTTTCATGTGTCTGTTAGCCATCCATATGTCTTCTTTGAAAAAATATCTATTCAGGCCCTCTGCTCATTTTTTAATTGGGCTGTTTGGTTTTTATTGATGTTAACTTGCTTGAGTTCTTTGTATATTTTGAATATTAACTGCTTATCAGATATGTCATTTGCAAATATTTTCTCCCATTCAGTAGGCTGCCTTTTTGCTTTGTTAAGAGTTTCCTTGGTATGCAAAAGCTTTTTAGTTTGACGTAGTCCCATTTGTTAATTTTTGCTTTTGTTTCCCTTGCCTGAGAAGACATATCCAAAAAAATATTACTATGACCAGTGTCAAAGAGAGTACTGCCTATGCTTTCTTCTAGGAGTTTTATGGTTTCAGGTCTTACATTTAAGTTTTTAATCCATTTTGAATTTATTTTTGTGCATCATGTGAGAAAGTAGTCCAGCTTGATTCTTTTGCATGTAGCTATCCAGTTTTCCTGACACCATTTATTGAAGATACTGTATATTCTTGCCTCCTTTGACATAGATTAATTGACCATATAAGCATGTGTTTATTTCTGGGCTTTCTATTCTGTTCCATTGATCTGTGTGTCTGTTTCTGTGCTGGTACCATACTGTTTTGATGATTGTAGGTTTGTAGTATAGTTTGAAACCAGAGAGTATGATACCTCTATGCTCTTCTTCCTCAAGATTTTTTGGCTATTCAGGGTCTTTTGTGTTTCCATACAAGTTTTTTAATTATTTGTTCTAGTTCTGTGAAAAATGCCATTACTATTTTGATAGGGGCTGCACAGAATCTGTAGAATGCCTTGGGCTCTGTGGTCATTTTAACAATATTAATTCTTCCAATGCATGAGCACAGTATATCTTTCTTTGGTCATCTTCAATTTTTTTCATTAACGTTGCATAGTTTTCCAAGTATAGGTCTTTCACCTCTTAGTTAGATTTATCCTTTTTGATGCAATAGTAAATGGGATTTTTAAAAATTTCTCTTTCTGACCTTTTGTTGTTATATATAGAAATGCAACACATTTTGCATATTAATTTATATCCTACAACTTTATTGAATTCAGATTGCCAACACCAGTGTCCCAGTGGTAGAGTGAACTCCCAAAAATGGCTGCCACCAGTGTCCCTGTCTGCTGCTGCCAGTGTCCCTGTCCCCGGAGGGAGTCCCAGTTGCCTCCTACCTCTCCACTAGGCTCTGCAAATTCAGCAAGTGGGTCTGACCCAGGCTCCTTTCAAAATACTGCCTCTGCCCAAGGTCTCAGAGCCAGTGAGATTCTGCATGAGCCCTTTAACAGTGGAGTCTGTTTCCTACAGCCCTCTGGCTCTCCTGTACACAAGCTCTGATGGCCTTCGAAGCCAGATGTTCTGGGGGCTTATCTTCTGGTACAGGACCACCAGGCTGGGGAGCCCAATATGGGGCTGTGAGCCCTCACTCCTTATGGAGAACCTCTGCATTTTTAAAAAATACCTCACTTATAGTGTAAAGAGACTCCAGTGTTCTCTCAGAAGTAAATATCTAGGTACACTGAAAAGCTGTTATATTGTGTTTACATGCTAATAACAGCCTGGCTTGTTCAAATATTATCTGAAAATCATCAATGTAATAGTTCTATTTCCTCAATCTCTTATTTGAGGTCTTGAGAAAGCCACTCAGGAAGACATCTTTGGTAGGCATTTGTCACTCTTAAGATGAAAACCAGTGATTTTAAACAATAAGTTATCCATTACTACAGCTAGATAACATAATAACATAAAATAGGATCAGTAAATAGATTTTTTAAACATCTTTATTGGAGAGTAATAGCTTTACAATGGTGTGTTAGTTTCTGTTTTATAACAAAGTGAATCAGTTATATGTATACATATGTCCCCATATCTCTTCCCTCTTGCATCTCCCTCCCTCCCACCCTCCCTATCCCACCCTTCTAGGTGGTCACAAAGCACCGAGCTGATCTCCCTGTGCTATGTGGCTGCTTCCCACTAGCTATCTATATTATGTTTGGTAGTGTATATATGTCCATGCCACTCTCTCACTTTATCCCAGCTTACCCTTCCCCCTCCCCGTATCCTCAAGTCCATTCTCTAAGAGGTCTGCATCTTTATTCCCATCTTGCCCCTAGGTTCTTCTCACGATTTTTTTTTTCTTTTTTTTTTAGTTTCCATATATATGTGTTAGCATAAGGTATTTGTTTTTCTTTTTCTGACTTACTTCACTCTGTATGACAGTCTCTAGATCCATCCACCTCACTACAAATAACTCAGTTTCGTTCCTTTATATGACTGAGTAATATTCCATTGCATATATATGCTACATCTTCTTTATCCAATCATTTGTTGATGGACACTTAGGTTGCTTCCATGTCCTGGCTATTGTAAATAGAGCTGCAATGAAAATTGTGGTGCATAACTCTTTTTGAATTATGGTTTTCTCAGGGTATATGCTCAGTAGTGGGATTGCTGGCTTGTATGGTAGTTCTATTTTTATTTTTTTAAGGAAACTCCATACTGTTCTCCATAGTGGCTGTATCAATTTACATTCCCACCAACAGTGCAAGAGGGTACCCTTTTCTCCACACCCTCTTCAGCATTTATTGTTTCTAGATTTTTTGATGATGGCCATTCTGACCGGTGTGAGATGATGTCTCATTGTAGTTTTGATTTGCATTTTGCTAATGATTAATGATGTTGAGCATTCTTTCATGTGTTTGTTGGCAATCTGTATATCTTCTTTGGAGAAGTGTCTATTTAGGTCTTCTGCCATTTTTGGATTGGGCTGTTCGTTTTTTTGATATTAAGTTGCTTGTATGTTTTGGAGATTAATCCTTTGTCAGTTGCTTCATTTGCAAATATTTTCTCCCATTCTGAGGGTTGTCTTTTCATCTTGTTTATGATTTCCTTTGCTGTGCAAAAGCTTTTAAGTTTCATTAGGTCCCATTTGTTTATTTTTGGTTTTATTTCCATTACTCTAGGAGGTAGGTCAAAAAGGATCTTGCTGTGATTTATGTCAGAGTGTTCTGCCTATGTTTTCCTCTAAGAGTTTGATGGCGTCTGGCCTTACTTTTATGTCTTTAATCCATTTTGAGTTTATTTTTGTGTATAGTATTAGGGAGTGTTCTAATTTCACTCTTTTACATGTAGCTGTCCAGTTTTCCCAGCACCACTTATTGAAGAGGCTGTCTTTTCTCCACTGTATATTCTTGCCTCCTTTATCAAAGATAAGGTGACCATATGTGCGTGGGTTTATCTCTGGGCTTTCTATCCTGTTCCATTGATCTATATTTCTGTTTTTGTGCCAGTACCATACTGTCTTGATTACTGTAGCTTTGTAGTATAGTCTGAAGTCAGGGAGCCTGATTCCTCCAGCTCCGTTTTTCTTTCTCAGGATTGCTTTGGCTATTCGGGGTCTTTTGTATTTCCATACAAACTGTGAAATTTTTTGTTCTAGTTCTGTGAAAAATGCCAGTGGTAGTTTGAAAGGGATTGCATTGAATCTGTAGATTGCTTTGGGTAGTAGAGTCATTTTCACAATGTTGATTCTTCCAATCCAAGAACATGGTGTATCTCTCCATCTATTTGTATCATCTTTAATTTCTTTCATCAGTGTCTTATAATTGTCTGCATAAAGGTCTTTTGTCTCCTTGGGTAGCTTTATTCCTAGATATTCCTGGATTTTATTCTTTTTGTTGCAGTGGTAAATGGGAGTGTTTTCTTAATTTCACTTTCAGATTTTTCATCATTAGTGTATAGAAATGCAGGACATTTCTGTGCATTTCTTTTGTATCCTGCTACTTTACCATATTCATTAATTAGCTCTAAGAGTTTTCTGGTAGCATCTTTAGGATTCCCTATGTATAATATCATGTCATCTGTAAACAGTGACAGCTTTACTTCTTCTTTTCTGCTATGGATTCCTTTTATTTCCTTTTCTTCTCTGATTGCTGTGGCTAAAACTTCCAAAACTATGTTGAATAATAGTGGTGAGAGTGGGCAACCTTGTCTTGTTCCTGATCTTAGTGGAAATGGTTTCAGTTTTTCACCATTGAGGACGATGTTGGCTGTGGGTTTTTCATATATGGCCTTTATTATGTTGAAGAAAGTTCCCTCTATGCCTACTTTCTGGAGGGTTTTTATCATAAATGGGTGTTGAATTTTGTCAAAAGCTTTCTCTGCATCTATTGAGATGATCATATGGTTTTTCTCCTTCAATTTGTTAATATGGTGTATCACGTTGTTTGATTTGCATATATTGAAGAATTCCTGCATTCCTGGGATAAACCCCACTTGATCAGTGTATGATCCTTTTAATGTGCTCTTGGATTCTGTTTGCTAGTATTTCATTGAGGATTTTTGCATCTATGTTCATCAGTGATATTGGCCTGTAGTTTTCTTTCTCTGTGACATCTTTGTCTGGTTTTGGTATCAGAGTGATGGTGGCCTTGTAGAATGAATTTGGGAGTGTTTCTGCCTCTGTTATATTTTAGAAGATTTTGAGAAAGAGAGGTGTTAGCTCTTCTCTAAATGTTCGATAGAATTCGCCTGTGAAGCCATCTGGTCCTGGGCTTTTGTTTGTTGGAAGATTTTTAATCACAATTTCAATTTCAGTGCTTGTGATTGGTCTGTTCAAATTTTCTATTTCTTCCTGGTTCAGTCTCGGAAGGTTGTGCTTTTTTTAGAATTTGTCCATTTCTTCCAGGTTGTCCATTTTATTGGCATATAGTTGCTTGTAGTAATCTCTCATGATCCTTTGCATTTCTGCAGGGTCAGTTGTTACTTCTCCTCTTTCATTTCTAATTCTATTGATTTGAGTTTTCTCCCTTTTTTTCTTGATAAGTCTGGCTAACGGTTTATCAATTTTCCTTATCTTCTCAAAGAACCAGTTTTTAGTTTTATTAATCTTTGCTATCGTTTCCTGCATTTCTTTTTCATTTATTTCTGATCTGATCTTTATGATTTCTTTCCTTCTGCTAACTTTGGGGGTTTTTTGTTCTTCTTTCTCTAATTGCTTTAGGTGTAAGGTTAGGTGGTTTATTTGAGTTGTTTCTTGTTTCTTAAGGTAGGATTGTATTCCTATAAAATTCCCTCTTAGGATTGCTTTCGATGCAGCTTTTGCTGCATCCCATAGGTTTTGGGTCATTGTGTTTTCATTGTCATTTGTTTCTAGGTAGTTTTTTATTTCCTCTCTGATTTCTTAAGTGATTTCTTGGTTATTAGATAGTGTGCTATTTAGCCTCCATGTGTTTGTATTTCTTACACATTTTTTCCTGTAATTAATATCTAGTCTCATAGCATTGTAGTCAGAAAAGATACTTGATATGATTTCAATTTTCTTAAATTTTCCATGGCTTGATTTGTGACCCAAGATATGGTCTATCCTGGAGAATGTTCCATGAGCACTTGAGAAGAATGTGTATTCTGTTGTTTTGGATGGAATGTCCTATAAATATCAAGTCCATCTTGCTTAATGTATCATTTAAAGCTTGGGTTTCGTTATTTATTTTCATTTTGGATGATCTGTCCATTGGTGATAGTGGGGTGTTAAAGTCCCACACTGTGATTGTGTTACTGTTGATTTCCCCTTTTATGGCTGTTAGTATTTGCCTTATGTGTTGAGGTGCTGCTATGTTGGGTGCATAAATATTTACAATTGTGATATCTTCTTCTTGGATTGATCCCTTGATCATTATGTAGTGTCCTTCTTTCTCTCTTGTAATAGTCTTTGTTTTAAAGTCTATTTTGTCTGATATGAGAATTGCTACTCCAGCTTTCTTTTGATTTCCATTTGCATGGAATATCTTTTTCCATCCCCTCACTTTCACTCTGTATGTGTCCCTAGGGCTGAAGTGGATCTCTTGTAGACAGCATATATACAGGTCTTGTTTTTGTATGCATTCAGCCAGTCTATGTCTTTTCGTTGGAACATTTAATCCATTTACATTTAAGGTAATTATCGATATGTATGTTCCTATTACCATTTTCTTAATTCTTTTGTGTTTGTTATTGTAGGTCTTTTCCTTCTCTTGTGTTTCCTGCCTAGAGAAGTTCCTTTAGCATTTGTTGTAAAGCTGGATCGGTGGTGCTGAATTCTCTTAGCTTTTGCTTGTCTGTAAAGCTTTTAATTTCTCCATCACATCTGAATGAGATCCTTGCTGGGTAGACTAATCTTGGTTGTAGATTTTTCTCCTTCATCTCTTTAAATATGTCCTGCCACTCCCTTCTGGCTTGCAGAGTTTCTGCTGAAAGATCAGCTGTTAACCTTATGGGGATTCCCTTGTGTGTTATTTGTTGTTTTTCCCTTGTTGCTTTTAATATGTTTTCTTTATATTTAATTTTTGATAGTTTGATTAATATATGTCTTGACGTGTTTCTCCTTGGATTTATCCTGTATGGGACTCTCTCTGCTTCCTGGACTTGATTAAATATTTCCTTTCCTATATTAGGGAAGTTTTCAACTATAATCTCTTCAAATATTTTCTCAGTTCCTTTCTTTTTCTCTTCTTCTTCTGGGACCCCTATAATTCAAATGTTGGTGTGTTTAATGTTGTCCCAGAGGTCTCTGAGGCTGTCCTCCATTCTTTTCATTCTTTTTTCTTTATTCTGCTCTGCAGTAGTTATTTCCACTATTTTATCTTCCAGGACACTTATCTGTTCTTCTGCCTCAATTTTTCTGCTATTGATCCCTTCTAGAAAATTTTTAATTTCATTTATTGTGTTGTTCATCACTGTTTGTTTGCTCTTTAGTTCTTCTAGTTCCTTGTTAAACGTTTCTTGTATTTTCTCCATTCTATTTCCAAGATTTTGGATCATGTTAAACTGTCATTATTCTGAATTCTTTTCCAGGTAGACTATTTCCTCTTCATTTGTTAGGTCTGGTGGGTTTTTGCCTTGCTCCTTCATCTGCTGTGTGTTTCTCTGTCTTCTCATTTTGCTTAACTTACTGTGTTTGGGGTCTCTTTTCGCAGGCTGCAGGTTCGTAGTTCCCATTGTTTTTGGTGTCTGCCCCCAGTGGCTAAGATTGGTTCAGTGGGTTGTATAGGCTTCCTGGTGGAGGGGACTAGTGACTGTGCTCTGGTGCATGAGGCTAGATCTTGTCTTTCTGGTGGGCAGGTCCACGTCTGGTGGTGTGTTTTGGGGTGTCTGTGGCCTTATTATGATTTTAAGCAGCCTCTGTGCTAACAGATGGGGTTGTGTTCCTGTCTTGCTAGTTGTTTGGCATAGGGTGTCCTGCACTGTAGCTTGCTTGTCGTTGAGTGGAGCTGGGTCTTGACGTTGAGAAGGAGAACTCTGAGATTTTTGCCGTTTGATATTACGTGGAGCTGGGAGGTCTCTTGTGGACCAGTGTCCTGAACTTGGCTCTCCCACCTCAGTGTCACAGCCCTGATGCCTGCCTGGAGCACCAAGAGCCTGTCTTCCACACGGCTCAGAATAAAACGGAGAAAAAAAAAGAAAGAAAGAAAGAAGGAGATAAAATAAAATAAAATAAAGTTGTTAATGTAAAAAATAATTATTAAGAAAAAAAATTTTTTAAATAATAAAAAACAAAACAAAACAAAACAAAAACGGACAGACAGAATCCTAGGACAAATGGTAAAAGCAAAGCTGTACAGACAAAATCACACACAGAAGCATACACATACACACTCACAAAAAGAGAAAAAGGGAAAAAATATATATATCGTTGCTCCCAAAGTCCAGCTCCTCAATTTGGGATGATTCGTTGTCTATTCAGGTATTCCACAGATACAGGTACATCACGTTGACTGTGGAGCTTTAATCCGCTGCTCCTGAGGCTGCTGGGAGAGATTTCCCTTTCTCTTCTTTGTTCGCACAGCTCCCAGGGTTCAGCTTTGGATTTGGACCCGCCTCTGCGTGTAGGTCGCCTGAGGGCATCTGTTCTTTGCTCAGACAGGACAGGGTTAAAGGAGCAGCTGATTCGGGGGCTCTGGCTCACTCAGGCCGGGGGGAGGGAGGGGTACGGAACATGGGGAGAGCCTGCTGCGGCACAGGCCTGCATGACATTGCAATAGCCTGAGGCATGGCATGTGTTCTCCCGGGGCAGTTGTCCCTGGATCACGGGACCCTGGCAGTGGCGGGCTGCACAGGCTCCGGGGAGGGGCGGTGTGGAGAGCGACCTATGCCTACATACAGGCTTCTTGGTGGCGGCGGCAGCAGCAGCGTTAGCGTCTCACGCCCGTCTCTGGGGTCCGCGCTGATAGCCGCAGCTCGCACCCATCTCTGGAGCTCCTTTAAGCGGCGCTGTGAATCCCCTCTCCTCGTGCACCAGGAAACAAAGAGGCAAGAAAAAGTCTCTTGCCTCTTCGGCAGCTCCAGACTTTTTCCTGGACTCCCTCCCGGCTAGCTGTGGTGCACTAGTCCCCTTCAGGCTGCGTTCACGCAGCCAACCCCAGTCCTCTCCCTGGGATCCGACCTCCAAAGACTGAGCCTCAGCTCCCAGCCCCTGCCCGCCCTGGCGGGTGAGCAGACAAGCCTCTCGGGCTGGTGAGTGCTGATTGGCACCGGTCCTCCGTGTGGGAATCTCTCAGCTTTGCCCTCCGCACCCCTGTTGTTGCGCTCTCCTCCGTGGCTCCGAAGCTTCCCCCCTCCGCCACCCGCAGTCTCTGCCCACGAAGGGGCTTCCTAGTGTGTGGAAACCTTTCCTCCTTCACAGCTCCCTCCCACTGGTGCAGATCTCCTCCCTATTCTTTTGTCTCTGTTTTTCCTTTTTTCTTTTGCCCTACCCAGGTACGTGGGGAGTTTCTTGCCTTTTGGAAGGTCTGAGGTCTTCTGCCAGTGCTCTGTAGCTGTTCTGTAGGAGGTGTTCCACATGTAGATGTATTTCTGATGTATTTGTGGAGAGGAAGGCTATCTCCACGTCTTACTCTTCCACTGTCTTGAAGCAGTAAATAGATTCTATTTAAATAATAGGTCTAATAATATTTTAAAATATGCCTCTTAAAGTCCATTAAATATTAATCTATTATTTTTTCAAGGAAAATATATTTGAAATTAGGTCTATGACTGCCATTATTTCATGCAAGCTCATGAATTTTTGTAATTGTGATATATATCATACTTACAGGAGTGTGTAAAACATATATATTTCATCTAAATGTTCATGTATTCATCAAAACATGATGCTAAATTCCATAACATGTTAAATCCATACTAAAGGAGAATGTTCAGAATTTACCTTAAATTGTTAGAATAAATCATTATCAGTTTATAGATCTATTCATTCACCCATTCAAAAATTAATTATTGAATAAATGCTCTAAGTGTTGTAAAGATCTCTAAGTTAGGATTCTTACCTTCAAGAAGTTTTCATTTTACTAGAGGATACAAGATAAATACACATTTTTTTTTCAAAGAACTATGAGAGATAACTCTGTCTTCATGGATGAATTCATGGAAGAGGTGAACTTGAGAGATGAGCAGGATTCTTTGGCCAGTAGGGACAAGGGAATAGAAGAAAAAGTCTAAATAAATAGTGGCATAGCATGAACAAAGGACAGAAATGATGACAAAATTGTATGGGAAATGGCAAGGAACCCAGCTTACCTAAACATAGTATATCTGTGGGGAAATAGTGGAAGACAAAGGGAAGGTGGATTGAGATGGAGAGCAGTGAAAAGTTTGGACTTGTGTTTTAGTCACTGGGAAGCTTCTCAAGGTTTTTATGCAAGGGTTGGATGGACCTAGAGATTATTATACTAAGTGAAGTAAGTCAGACAGAGAAAGACAAATACCATATGATATCACTTATATGTGGAATCTAAAATATGACAAAAAATGGACTTATCTACAAAACAAAAACAAACTCACAAACATAGAAAACAGACTTGTGGTTGCCAAGGATGAGAGGAGGTGGGGAGGGATGAGTGGGAGGTTGGGGTTAGCAGATACAAACTATTATATATAGAATGGATAAACAAGGTCCTTCTGTATAGCGCAGGGAACTATATTCAATATCCTGTAATAAACCATAATGGAAAAGCATATGAAAAAGAATATAAATATAACTGAATCACTTTGCTGTACACTAGAAATTAACACAACATTGTAAATCAACTATACTTCAATAAAATAAAAAAATGTTTTAAGGTTTTTATGCAAGTGTCAAATGAGCAGAGCAGCCCTTTAGGAAGGTTAATCTGGGAGTAGAATATAAGATGGATATTGGAGATAAGAAATAGAGAAGCCAGAGAGACCAGTTAGAAGACTGTTGTAATAGATCAGGTAATAGAGGGTAAATTAAGGTGGAAGCCTTGAAAATGGAGAGGGACAGCTAATATTAATCTCCATGTTAAGGTATTTTAATATACTTTTTCTTCTTGAAATACGAATCAAAATTTATAATGTTGATGATAATAATATAGTTTGTTTCAGGCACTGAGCTAGGTGCTAAGGCTACAAAGTTAAAATGTGTATCCTCTTTCTAAATATTCAATATAATAAAAAGTAATGATAACATTTCAACCTTATAAAAAGTTTTCACAATTGAATTCTACCAAACTTTTAAGGAATAGATAACCCCAGTGCTATTTAAACTTTTCAAGGTTACAAGAAAAAAGAAACATCCAATTATTTTTATGAAACCAGTATAAGATTTAATACAAAAATTTAACAAAACACTGGGACTTCCCTGGTAGTCCAGTGGTTAAGAATCCACCTTCCAATGCAGGGGACGTGGGTTTGACCCCTGGTTGGCGAACTAAGATCCCACATGCCATGGGGCAACTAAACCCACGTACTGCAACTACTGAGCCCATGCACTCGAGCCTGCATGCCCCAACTAGAGAGAAGCCCATACACCACAACAAAGAGCCCACATGCTGCAACTAAGACTTGATGCAGCCAAATAAATAAAATACAAAAAAAAAAATTTAACAAAGCACTAAAAGAGAAAAATAATTATAGACCAATCTCACTTTCAAACAACACTACAAAATTTTGAATAAGCAGACTCAAGTAGACCAGTTGTCCCCTGCCTTTTTGGTACCAGGTACCAGTTTCATGGAAGACATTTTTTCCATGGAACAGGGGGTGAGGGTGGGGAGATGGTTCAGGGGGTAATGCGAACAATGGGAAGTGGCAGATGAAGCTTTGCTCACTCTCCCGCCACTCACCTTCTGCTGTGCATCCTGGTTCCTAACAGGCCATGGACCGGTAGTGGTCCACAGCCCAGGGGTTGGGGACCCTTGAAGTAGACCATTAAAAGAATAACATGCCATGACCAACTGAGGTTTCTAACAAGAGTGTAAAGATAGCCCAGTATTAGGAGATCGATTAATATAACTCACTGCAACTGGGATAAGACTGCCTTTCCCTCAGTCTCCACTATAAGAGTCAAGATGAATCCCAGAGCTCCTCCTACATATCCAGAGATCCAGGTGTTCTGGATAATGTCACTTCACTTATGCCTCCATATCAAAGTTGGCAGGAACAGAGAGGGCAGCCAATCTTTGTGAGCTCCAGGCAAAACTCCTTGTGTTGGCTCCGGACTCCCAGCTTTAGCCCCACTATCTATCTGAGGCTATCAGGAGTAATCTTATTATGTCTATTATCACTGTTCAGAGCAATGATGACAAAAAAATCCTGATCTCCCAAGGCTCTCATACCATAAGGTTTTCTATATACACATTTTTCCCCAATCCCATCTCCTAATTCTCTTCAACCACTGAAATCCTTTCAGTAAGTCCTCAGAAATCCATGGTCAGAAAAGCAATACCCTCCACCTTTTCTCCCAATATTCCTTTTGCTGCCTGTGCTTACTGAAACCTGGCTGTCCTCCAAGGACACTGCTTTCTCTGCAGTGCTCTCAAGTGATGGCTGTTTTCTCTCCCATATACTTTGAGCCTAAAGGTATCACAAGTAACCTTGACCTTACTGCCAGTTTTTATAGGCTAAAACCCTACCTATAAATCCCAAGTAATGAGACTATATTCTTCTACCTCTTATGGTTTGCAGTCATCTCTCTCCAGGTATCTCCTTTCATCCTTTGAAGCTTTCAGCTCCTGGTTCATTGTCACTACACATAATAATCCTTCCAGCATTTTCTCCTCTCAGTTTCTTGACCTCCTCTATTTCAGTGACCTTGTCTTCCGTCTTATCTTACCTACTCATTCTTGTCGTTAAACCTAGACCTTTTCAATAGTGAAAATTGCACTGCCTTCATAAACTCAACTTCAAAAACCCCACTTTCTCCTGTCCCTCCACTTTTCTTCCTGTAATAAATGGGTTCCTATCAGGACCTACCATCAGTGGGTCCTACCACCTTTTCATTTACCCTCAGTTCCCTCACGTTCCCACTTCTGTCTACTGTTTCCAAGTTCCCAGCATATATTAATCTTTGGGTGTTGGGAATGAGAAACAAAATTTCTAGGAATTCCCCAAATCATAGGTTATTCTTAAAACACTTCCACAGTCTTTATCCTCTTGACTTACTATCAATATATTAAATAGTCTACAATCTAAAAAATATAAATATATAAAGAAATATTAAGTTGAGTAAAATTTACAAAGAGCTGTTGCCTGTAGTGAATATTCAAACACTAGAAAATGCCAGGAAACATTATTGGGTGAGTATTCGAATAACATTGCAATCACCTAGCAGCATAAAAACACTACTCAGAATCACATATCCAAAATACAAACTTACAGATTGTTTTTTCTTCCAAAACTTATTTCTTGGAACACCATTCACAGAATTTCTATAAAGTATACTACTCATGTAAGCTGAATAACATTTATTTTGCTTGCAAGACGTCTCACCCTTAGCAGCAGACAATGCCACAAGCACATACTTATGGCAACACCTAAAAACAAGCCTGACTAGAACACGACTATTTCTCTCTTACATGCTCTTATTAAGTTTCCAGCAATGTCAACCTTAACTTTGATCCTGAGTGTCAGCATTTCCTGCTTTGCTTTCAACTTGATGCTAGTGGATTTCTTCCCCCCAAACTAACATCTTTATGTGGTTAAACTTTGTCTCACATGGGAATTCTAATACTTTTACCTGTTTCCCCAATTTATCAACTTATCTTTTTTTCCTGGGATTCAGGATTTAGCAAAACACATAAATTTCCTGAAAAATTCCAGGAAGAAATTGCCTCACGGAAACTACTTCTGTCTTTAAGCAGCTTAAAGTCTGTGATCCATCCCTTACCTATCTTTCTTCTGCCTACTTGCCTGGTAAAACCATTACATTAACTACACTCAACTCTCTGCCTACTTCCTGTTTGTATCCTTACAACAGAATGTTGCTGCAGAAAAACATACAGCCATGCCGATTGATCTGGTTTTAAATTCACGATCACTAACCTCAAGTGGGCCCTTAATGCTCACCCCAATCACTATATATCCCGAGTTCATTCTCTCTCCCTTCTCCTAGACAGCTACTTCACATTTTGTCCTCTTTACCCAAATCTCCAACACTTTCTCACCCATCCTCACTCTCAATTGATGACTCTATTTCTTATTTCATTAAAAAAAAACAAAAGAAAATTTCAATAAAATATTATCACCTCTACTCACTCACCTATATCTCCGCTCAATATACATTTTCTCCTTTTACTGAGGATTGACTGTCATGCTCCTAGCCTAGGCCAAACTGTCCACCTGTGTACTATATCTCATCCATTCTCATTTTCTCAAAGCCATTACCTCCAACAATTCTCCCCTTTCTCTCCATCTGCATCAAATGGTCTGTAAATCATTCTTCTCAGTATAAAAACATGCTGTAATTTCTCTCATCTTCAAAAAAAAGTCTTTTGACCTCACACTTCTCACCAGTTACTGTCTCATTTCTCTGCTCCACTTTGTCACAATACTCTTTAAAGGATCATCTACGTCAGTTGTCTCTAATTACTCTCTTCCCATTCTCTCCTGAATCCACTCTCATCAGTCTCACCTTCTACCAGGATTGCTCTTCTCAAGCTCATTGATGACTTTCACGTCGCCAAACCCAATTGTCATTTCTCAACCCTCCTCATCTTATTTGACTATCAGCAACACTGAACAGAGTTGACTACTCCCTCCTCCTTTAAATACTCTTTTCAAATGGCTTACCCTACTGGCTCTGTTACTGAATGCAAGTCTGTGTGCCCGACACACAGTGAAGCCAAACAATACAGAAACATCAGAGTTTGGAGCAGAGAAAGGTTTATTGCAGGGCGATGCAAGGAGATGGGTGGCTCATGCCAAACTCCTCGAAGACTTTCAGCAAAGCTCTTTTAAAGGCAAAGTGAAGGAGGGGTGGGGTTAGTTGTTGCAAACTTCTTGGTGTTGGATTCTTTGTTCTTGAGGCTATCCGTGTAGGTGAGGTCACAGCCAAGCCACAGTGTTCATGTATATTTCAAGCTGTAGGCAACATTCTTTTACAAAATGTACAGAGCCAGCATGACTAAGCACAGGCAACAGACCCCAAAGGTTAAAGTGAGGTTAAAGTGAAAGGAACAGATCTAATATGGAGTCAGATTTGTTCTTCCCTATTACAGCTCCTCCTTCCTCCCTAGCCGCTCCTTCTCAATCTCCTTTGCTGGTTCCACCTAATCTTCCCGATCTTTAAATATTAGAGTGACCCATGGCTCAAGCTTTAGTTTCTTCTCTTTTCTATTTGCACTCATTCTCTTATTGATCTCATCCAATCTCACGGCCTTAAATATTATCTATTCACTAATAATTCTCAACTTTATATATACTGCCTGGAGCTCTCTCCTGAATTCCAGGCTTGTGTACACAAATTCCTACTTGACATCTTCACTTGGATGTCTAGCATACATCTCAGACTCAGAATGTGCAAAATCATCCTCTTATCACTTACCTCAAATAAGCCCAAACGGCCCTCCCCTCAGGCTTTCATGTCTTAATTAATGGGACATTTGCACAAATTTAAAACCTGAGAGTAAACCTTAATCTCCTCACATCCCACATCAAATCTGCCAACAAATCCTATTCCTTGAAAATGTATCCAGTATCATGTAACTTCTTACTATCTCCTAGTCCAAGCCACCCCCATACCTTGCTTGGACTGTTGTAATAGCTTCTCATACAGTCTATTCTCAACGCAGTAGTCAGTGTAACCCTTTTAAAATACAAGTTAGATTATGTCACTCCTCTGCTTAAAACACTCCAAATGATTTCCTATCTCATGTGGAATAAAAGCTAACATACCCACAATGGCCTGTGAGACCATGCATGATCTGGCCCCCTATTACCTCTCTGATAATCATTCCCACTATTCCTGCCCACCCTCGATTAGCCTCCTCTTCCCACACAGGTCTTATTTCTCTTCCTGGAACATACTAGGCATGCCTCCACCTCAGGACTTTTGTACTTGCTGTTCTTTTTGCCTGTGCTGCTCTTCTTCAAGATATTCCCATAGCTTATTTCCCTAAGAATTTTAATCAAATATCACCTAGTCATACTTTTAAAAGTTGCAAACCACCCCCCACGCACACTCATACATACATTCCCTGTGTTTATATGCTTCCCTCAATAGCATATGTTATCATCTGACATAATGTATGTTTTATTTGTCAAGATTTACTGTCTTTAACCTCTAGAATTATAAGCAGCATGACAACAGGATTTTTGTCTGTTTTCTTTCCTCAGTGTTGTATCCCCAAAACTTAGAACATAGACACATTATAGGCACTCGTCAAGTATTTGTTGAATGAATGAACAACTGAAAAGAGGACGATCACATGATTATTCCTAATGGATGCTCATAATACATTTAATAAAATTCATTATCTATACCAGGAGTAATTCCATTAAAGGCAATAATAAAATAAAGATAACCACTATCACTACTATCATTTAACACTGTTATAGAGAAAAAAAGAAGATATATAAGAACTGGAAAAAGATAAGAGTGTATACTTATTTACATACTTCCTCAATTGGAAAACCAAGGAAAAGCAAATGAAAAGCCTTATAAACAGCAACAGAACTTGATAAGATGGCTAGACACAAAATTAATGTGTAAAAATCAATAATCTTCTAGCTTCTGTTTAAATGCAGAAAACTAGAAAGAATGTCATTCTCATCCTTACAGCAACAACAACAACAAAATCTGCAAAACAAATTTTCTTGAACCCATAAAAGACCTGAGATCACAAGGCAACCAACACAACTCTACAACCAAAACAGAAAAGCATGACAATATGCCTTCATAAAATAAAACAATTCTGCATGACAAAACACCACAAACAAGGTTTTTTTAAAGTGAACTTGGAAAAAAATCTGCAAATGTCACAAAGAGCTCAACTCTTTTATGAAAAAGGTCATAAATCAGTAGGCCAAAGACCAATAACCCAATTTTTTAAAATGGAAAAAGGATATGAAGAGTTTACTAAAAAGTGAATTTTAATATGAAAAAATTGCTGCCTTTACTCATGATAAGAAAAATGTGAATTAAAAGTATAGGAAGGGGGCTTCCCTGGTGGTGCAGTGGTTAAGAATCCGCCTGCCAATGCAGGGGACACAGGTTCGAGCCCTAGTCTGGGAAGATCCCACATGCCACGGAGCAACTAAGCCCGCGCGACACAACTACTGAGCCTGTGCTCTAGAGCCTGTGAGCCACAACTACTGAAGCCCGAGCGCCTAGAGCCCGTGCTCCACAACAAGAGAAGCCACCACAGTGAGAAGCCCATGCACCGCAACGAAGAGTAGCCCCTGCTCACCACAACTAGAGAGAGCCCGCACGCAGCAGCGAAGATCCAGCGCAGCCAAAAATAAATTTTAAAAAGTGTAGGAAGGAATTTTCAGCTGTCAGATTGGAGAGTTTAATAATGCAATAGTCTATTTATCTCTTGTAAAAATAAAATACAGTGTGTGTGTGTGAAAAAAAATAATAATAATGCAATATGTTGGTGAGCATGTGATGATACAGGCTCTCCCATGTATTACTGGTGAAAGAATAAATACAACCTCTAGGGAGAGTAGTTTGGCAATGCAGAAGTTTAAAATGCATGCAGCTTTGATTGACCCATAATTTTATGTTTACCCAACACATTCATTCATTCACTCATTCATTCATTCAACGATTTACTAAGCATCTCTATGCACTAAGCATTGTCTGAGGTACTGGCAGCAAATAAAACAAAGTCTCCACCCTCATGCAACTTATTCACTAGAGGGGAATCTAGACAGCTGAAAACATAAACATATAACCTGATATAATACATTATAATATAATATGCAGTAAAATGCGATATATGTGTATATATATATCCCACTATGCGTAGACAGGGAGTGATGGAATGGAACAATTCTACTTTAGATAGAATGGATATAGAAGACCTTTCAGAGGAGGTAACATTTCAGGAGACACCTGGATAAAGTAAAGGAGTGAGACATAAGCATCTCTTGGAGGGGAAAACAATCCAGGCTGAAGGATGAACAAATGCAAAAGCCTTACAAAGGTTTAAGTATCGATTTACAGTGTTTTAATTATAAAAGATTGCAAATAATTTAAATGTTCAACAAGGCATTTAATGATTGGTTAAATTGCGGTACATCCATATGTTAGACACTATTCCACGGTTAGCAACAAATGAAGCAACTCCATAGGTACTGAAAAATAATAGTCAAGAGAATGAGAACACTAGCCACAGACTGGAAGAAAATATTTGCAAAGGACACTTCTTATAAAGGACCTTATCCAAAATATACAAAAAACTCTTAAAACTCAACAACAGGAAAACAAGCAACCCAATTAAAAAAAAAAAAAAAAAGTCAAAGATCTGGACAGATGCCTCACCAAAGATAATACACAGATGGCAAAAAAAAAGCATATGAAAAGATGCTCAACATCATATGTCATTAAGGAATTTCAAATTTTAATTTGCAATTCCCTAATGATACTATATACTACTACAACTAGATACTACTACACTTCTAGTCGAGTGACCAAAGTCTGGAGCACGACAGCACCAAATTTGGAGAGGATGTGGAGCAACAGGAATTCTCATTCATTGTTGGTGAGAATGCAAAATGTTACAGCCACCTTAGAAAACAGTTTGGCAGTTTCTTACGGAATTAAACATACTCTTATCTTACCATTGAGCAGTCACACTCCTTGGTATCTACCCAAAAGAGTTGAAAACTATGTCCACACAGACTCCTGCACATAGATGATTATAGGAGCTTTATTCATATTTGCCAAAACTTGGAAACAACCAAGATGTCCTTCAGTAGGTAAATGGATAAATAAATTGTGATACATCCCAGAAAGTGAAATATTACTCAGTGCTAAAAAGAAATGTTAAGCCATGGAAAGACATGGAAGAAAAAAATACATATTGCTAAGTGAAATAAACCAGCTTAAAAAGGTTACATACTGTATGATTCCAACTCTGTGACATTGTGGAAAAGACAAAACTATGAAGACAGTAAAAAAAAAAATCATTGGTTGCCGGAGTTTGGGAGTGAGGGAGGAATGAATAGGTAGAGCACAGTGGATTTTTTCCGGCAGTGGAACTATTCTGTATGATATTATAATGATGGATACATGTCATTATATATTTGTCCAAACCCATAGAATATCAAGAGTCAACCCATGGAACATGGAATATGTTCATAGTAGGGGAGACTCTGACATGTGGGGATGAGAGGTATAAGGGAACTCTCTGTTCTTTTTGCTCAGTTTTCCTGTGAACCCAAAACTAGTCTAAAAAAATAAAGTCTATTTTTTTTCTAAAAAAAGACAGAAAGAGAACAATATCCAATATATACTGTTTCTTAAAAAGTACAGAAATATGTGTATAGTGTGGTGACATTTGTGTATAAATAAGAAAAATATGTATTCTATATTTATATGTGAATATGGATTCTTTTATATAAGCATGACGTATTTCCAAAAGGACACTCAAGAAATAGTAACAGTGGTTGCCTCTAGGGAAGAGAAGTAAGTAGCTGGGGATCAAGGATTTTGAACAGATTTTTTACCGTCCAACCTTTAAAAAAAAGTACATGTATGTATCACCTCTTAAAAAAATAATTAACTTTTAAAGTAAAGAATATGATATGCAAAGGAATAATTACAGAGTTCTTAGAGCCTATCTTAGTCCATTGGACTGCTGTAACAAAAATACAATAGATTGGATAGCTTGTAAAGAACAGGAATTTATTTCTCACAGTTCTGGAGGCTGGGAAGTCCAAGTTCAAGGCATTGGCAAATTTAGTGTCTGGTGAGAGCTCACTTCCTGGTTCATAGCAGGCCATCCTTTTGCTGTCCTCATGTGACAGAAGGGATGAGTGAGTTCTCTGGCTGCTTCTTTTATAGGGACACTAATCCCATTCACAAGGGCTCCACCCACATGATCTAATCACCTCCCAATGGCCTCACCTCTAAATACCATCACATTGGGCATTAGGATTTAACATATGAATCTGGGGGGACACAAACATTCAGCCTATAGCAAGGCCTATTATTTCTTCACTCTTTCACAAAGGATTTAATAAAGTTTTTCAACTGTAATAGTGTCAATGCAATGAGAATATTCAATTTATTCTACTTTCTAAAGTTGAAGTTCTTTACTACACAACTTATATATTATAGTATTAAAAAAGTAACATCATGGAGTCATCAGTGATCACTCATCTTTAATGTCATTCCAGATACATTGTTTTTGTACCATCTTAAAGAAAGTATCCCTCAACCTTGGGCAAGATAACAGGTATCAAAAAGAAGTGCAATTATGTGACAATATTTAAATAAGAAAACAGGTCAGCGTGAGTGAGAGATAACTGACATGTGAGGACAAGGCTGTGTCAAAGAAATGATTTAAATAGGTGGTTTAGGTGCATTTGTACAAGCAACTCTATTCAAGTTGATATGTAACTTACTTGACATTCCCAGTATGTGCAATATGTGCAATGAAATGCTGCAAGATGCTGGAGCAAATCCACACAACTTTAAACTACATGGAGTATTTGGTTTCTTACTCCCAGTTTCCTAGGTCACATAAAAATGACAATTGAATATATATATTTTAAAATGTATTTTTAATTTATATCATACACATTTTAATGTATTTATATTATATTCACTTATATATTTTTATTATTCATATATTAAATTTTTTTACAATTACATGTTATATATATATACACACACATAAATTCGATGTGGTCTTATCACTGAAAAGCCTATTTTATATTCTTCTTCAACTTAATTCATTCTCATGGGCTTAGCCATCAAAGTAGTCCTTTCCCAGTAATTACTGTCATCTGAATATGTATTGTTATCATTTTTAATATCTTCCCATTCATTAAAGCATAATTTATGTAGTGTCTTCCCTCATAAAATTTGTCAGCTTTATGACCCAGCAATCCCACTACTGGGCCTATACCCTGAGAAAACCGTAATTCAAAAAGACACGTGCACTGCAATGTTCATTGCAGCACTATTTACAATAACCAGGACATGGAAGCAACCTAAATGTCCATTGACAGATGAATGGATAAAGAAGATGTGGTATATATATACAATGGAATATTACTCAGCCATAAAAAGGAATGAAATTGAGTCATTTGTAGAGATGTGGATGGACCTAGAGTCTGTCATACAGAGTGAAGTAAGTCAGAAATAAAAAAACAAATATCATATATTAATGTATACATGAGGAATCTAGAAAAATGGTACAGATGAACCTATCTGCAGGGCAGGAATAGAGACACAGATGTAGAGAACCAACCTGTGGACACAGGGGGGCAGGGGGTGGGGATGGAGGGAAGATGAATTGGGAGATTGGGATTGACATATATACACTACCATGTGTAAAACAGATAGCTAGTGGGAACCTGCTGTATAGCGCAGGGAGCTCAGCTTAGTGCTCTGTGGTGACCTAGATGGGTGGGATGGAGGGAGTGGGAGGTCCAAGAGGGAGGGGATATATGTATACATATAGCTGATTCACTTCATTGCACAGCAGAAACTACCACAACATTGTAAAGCAACTATACCCTAATAAAAAAAAAAAATTGATGAAAGAAAAAAAAAGGATATAGTGCCTTTCTTTTTTTTCCCCAACCACGGTGCAAGAAAGCCAAAGAAGTTAAACTTGAAGGGAGGAAGTTATTTGTGTAATAAGGAAAAACAGTCTTCCAACTCTGCTGTTCTTCCTCTCTTCTGCCCTCTACGCCCAATACAATTACATAACCAATATAGAGAAAGGTGACTCCATATCCTCATTGCTCTTTAAAATAAGTGAATCCATGAAAATTAAGATACTTTGTGTAGGTTAAACCTTCTTTAAGATGGAAGGAAGGAAAAATTAAGTAAGCAGTTCTTTCTTATTTACAAAACAGCAGTAGACCCACAGACATAGAAAACAAACTTATGGTTACCAAAAGGGGAAGGGCAGGGGAGGGATAAATTAGGAGTTTGGGATTAACATACACACACTACCATATATAAAATAGATAACCAACAAGGACCTACTGTGTAGCACAGAGAACTCTATTCAATATTTTGCAATAACCTATAAGGGAAAAGAATCTGAAAAAAAAAAATAGATACATATGTGTGTATAACTGAATCACTTTGCTGTACACCTGAAACTAACACAGCATTGTAAATAACTATATAGTACTTCAATTAAAAAAAAATAATGATAATCCTCCCTCAAAAAAAATAGTTCTTCAAACTTAACTGTGTTAAATTATTTTAAGCAATTGTGCATAAAGATCCCATTTCTTCCCTGAAGAACTTCAGATATTGTGACTAAAAGTTTAGACTTTGTCTGCTTTACTTGCAAGATGAGCAAATAAAATATTCAAGAGGAAAACCAGTCCTTAAAAACTGAGTATTTCTTACGTGCTCATTAAAGAGTTGTCTGTAGATCTTGCTGGAGAATTTTTTTAATTAGCTACCTTTTCAAACCAATAGTTTTGTCTTTATATATGTTTTGTGCTCTTACCTAAATGTTTAAGAACAGGCATAAGTCATTCATTCTGTCTTTCAACAGACATTTATTGGTTATCTACTATGTGCCAAGCAATACTTTATTATGTCACTTCTTTCTTTGGTACAAGCGAAGTTGAGATTCTTTTTTTATCGAGGTATAGTTGATTTACAATGCTGTGTTAATTTCTGCTGTACAGCAAAGTGATTCAGTTGTACATATATACACCTTCTTTTTTAATATTCTTTTCCATTATGGTTTATCACAGGATATTGAATACAGTTCCTTGTGCTATACAGTAGGACCTTGCTGTTTATCCATTCTATATATAATAGTTTGCTTCTGCTAACCCCAAACTCCCAGTCCTTCCCTCCCTACACCTTGGCAACCACAAGTCTGTTCTCTATGTCTGTGAGTCTGTTTCTGTTTTGTAGATAAGTTCATTTGTGTCACATTTTAGATTCCACATATAAGTGATATCATATGATATTTGTCTTACTCTGTCTGGCTTACTTCACTTAGTATGACAATCTCTAGGTCCATCCATGTTGCTGCAAATGGCATTGTTTCATTCTTTTTTATGGCTGAGTAGTATTCCATTGCATATATGTACCACATCTTCTTCACCCATTCATCTGTCGATGGCATGTCACATTTTTTAAAGTAAATCACAAGCTAAAAACTGTGTTTATTCAGAAAACATTAAATATGTAATATCTCTAAGATATCATGCAAGGTACAGGGATGAATATACTACTTTGCAAAAAAGAAAAGTCTATAATATGAAGATAACAAAGAAATGGTGATTATATACTTAAGTTCAAACCACAAAAAGTTTTTCAGAAATGACTTCTTCTTATCTATAAGTCAAAATACATGTGCAGTATGTAATGTGCACCCATTAAGGGAACATGTTCTAACACAGAGATTCTCTGTTCTTCAAATTTTTGACCCACCAATCAAGCTATTGAGGAATCTGGGTCCTACCATGGAAAACCCAACAGGCTCATTTTCCCTGAGACAAGCATTTAAATGCATTTATTATATGTATTCTGTTAATGTCTTAGTGTTTGTTTTGAAACCCTGTGCTCCCTCCTAGACTATCCTATTAATTGCTTTAATAAATTGTACATAAAACTCTCATTCCTTCTCTGAAGACCAGGCACTAGTACAGAGAATCATGCTGTGATTATAGATTGAGTCCCCCACTGCAACCCCTTCCCCAGCCATGTACTCCTGAATCCATCTAATTTGAATACTGCTACCAACTGTACCCCAACACCTATCTCACAAATGTGGGTTTTTCACTCAGGTGGTACTCAGTGAATATCTGTTGAATGAATGACAACTGAATAGGGGTTACCAGTGGACAGACACAGCGTATGGGCAACATAAGCTATATCCACTATTGGAAAAGCAATTTAAAATTTGTGTCATTTGGAGAGTAAAGTATCGTGAATCTCTGTCTCATTTATTATTATACAACTGGAATTAAAAATATGTTTAATCAAGAGTGTTCACTGAGCAATTGGTTTGTTACTTGGATTCTACAAAACACATGGGTAATGGCCCAGAGCTGGTCTAAGTAGCATTTTAGAAATCTTTGTGTATAATTTTTATTTCTCATTGTCCTCACCTTCTCTGAAAAGAATGGCTGACAACCTTTCCTTGTGATATCTGAGCCTTGAAGAGTGTTGTTTTATCTATTTTTATGACCAACCTTACACTTGTTAAGTGTAATGTTTGCTTTATGTAGCATAACAAATCTGTGATATGGTTCCCTGTGAATTAACAAGATTGGCTGGACAAAAGACAAGAAATCTTTTAAAAACAAATATTCACATTAAATACCTTGGATAGGTAAGGCTTGTGGGGATTTTCCTTTAATGCAACAAAAGTGCACCATTTCTGTTTTCAGAAATAGTTTCTCTCAGATCCTAGCTCATCTAGAACCATATTACATAAGTAAGGGCTTTGTTTGTACATTAGTATTTTACATCTTAGCGTCTTACTAAATCCTTTTTTGATCAATCTGATATTGAGCAGATCTATATTGATTTCTTCTACACTTGTTTATGGTATTTGTTTTGTTATATCTAGGATTAAAAGCCAAATTAACAAGTGTAATCAATTTTCTTAGTGATAAAGAAAGTCCCCTAGTACCCTTATACACATTCATCTAGGGATAAAAAAACTTAAGTGAAGATGTTGTAATAAATGGATCGATTTATTCAATCACTGAGCATAAAAACATTAGCTCTGGGAAAGCGCTTTCCTCTAAGAGCTTTAGCTACTGAGTTTCTCTTGTGTTGTACCAAATGATTTGCATTTTTAGAGAAAGTTCATGTCTGCAGTGAGTTCCAGTGACAAGATGAATAAATTGCTTTTCTTTCCCTCTTTTTCTGACTTTACGAAGCTGAATCCATCAGGGGTTGAGTCAAAGTATAATGAAATAAAGGCAACAACGCACCTGATGGAAACCCTGGATTAGGTTCCTCATTGCCCAAGCCCAGTTGTCCTAGATTTCCTGTCAGCTTAGTGGTCTTCAGGGAGATCCCTGGGGCATGTGGCAGTTTTTTTTAACTGCTATTTTAGAAACCATCTCTAGAAGACAAGAAAATAGACAAACAACAATTAAGGACTAGATAGGATTTTCATGGCCGTTCTCCACAAGGTCAAATAAATCCTCCTCTCCAAGCCTAACACAATACAGCTGCCTAAGAGGCTTTCCTGTTACCTTCCTTCTTTTGAATTCACTGGAGTGAGAGTGAGTATAGAAGTTATGAACATGGGCTTTGGATCCAAACTGACCTAGGTTTGCATCTCCACTGAGCCAATTTTCACCTGTGCTATATTAAGCAAAAGTCAATCCCTTAGTATGATCATGTCTAGTTGCATCCAGGTTGCTGCATGTGTATAACTGAGTCACTTTGCTGTACAGCAGAGATTGCCACAGCATTGTAAATCAACTCTACTTCAATTTAAAAAAAAAGTCAATCCCTTCAACCTTTGGTTTCCTTATCTGCACGTTAGGGAGGTTGAGCAGTTTAAAAAAAGAGGCTCTCATCCAAGTACTGACCAGACCCAACCCTGCTTAGCTTCTGAGATCAGGCACTTCTGGAGTGTAAGAATGAAATAATGCCATTTGCAGCAACATGGATGGACCTAGAGATTATCATACTAAGTGAAGTAAATCAGACAGAGAAAAACAAATATCATATCACTTATATGTGGAATCTAAACTATGATACAAATGATCTTATTTACAAAAGAGAAACAGACTCACAGACATAGAAAACAAACTTATGGTTACCAAAGGGGAAAGGGGGGTGGGGGAGGGAAAATTAGAAGTATGGGATTAGCAGATACAAACTACTATATATAATATAGATTAAAAGACAAGGTCCTAATGTATAGCACAAGGAACTATATTTAATGTCTTATACTAACCTATAGTGAAAAAGAATACAAAAAAGAATATATATATATGTATGTATGTATGCAAAACTGAATCACTTTTGCTGTACACCAGAAACTAGCACAATACTGTATATACTTCAATAAAATATGTATGACAATAGTTAGGATATGAAATTTTTTTAATTTAAAAAATTTTTTAAAGTTCTATCACATTCCCTCATACAAAATACATTCTCAATCCATGGAAATGAATTTAATTTTTACTCATGGTCTGAATGTTGCAACTGAACAAAAGACAAGCAGCTATCCTTCCTCCTTTTAACAAACAGGCTATTTTTCTCCTACCTTAAATAGTAGGTATAAATAAGAGGAAGGCTATACAAAACAATGGGTCTCAAACTTTAGTGAGCAAACAAATGACCTTGGTATTCTTTTAAAATGCAGATTCTGATTTACTAGGTCTAGAGTAGGGTCTGAGATTTAGGGGGTTTTTTGGGGGAAGGGGAGTTGTTTCAGGAAAGAGGGTACTCTGATTTTGGTTATTCCATCTTGACTAGAAAAACTGCAGAATTTGTAATGTGGCATTAATTGGAGAAATTTTAAAAACTGTATGAAGACATCAACACTATATTTATTTATCTTAAGAAAGTATTCAGTGTCTGAACAGATTGACAGATGTGAATAAGATACTCTCATTAAAAGTTTAGATATCTAGAAAAAGAAACTCAGGAGAATTCTGTGTCAATGTGATCTCTTCAATGCTTCATCCAAGTCTGGCTCCATTCTATTTAAGATAATGATGCTTAAGGGAGGTGAAAGAACCTATAATTTTGAGTTCAAATATACTTCTGATCCTTGTATAAATTTTAATAGGCTTCATATATTAACAAAAGCCTTTGAAAAGGGGGTTGCTATATACCAGAACCTATAATATGAAAGGTCACATGTCAGTTTTTGACACTTAAGAGAATCTACCCAAACTTGATGTGTTCTGCCTTAAAAGTGTTTATATCTTGACTATTATACTCATCAGATATAGAATAACCACATCATGACTTCTGCTTCAAAACACAGTTGGAAGAGATTACCTTTGTGTTTGTTAACAAAAAATAGGAAAGTATTACTAAGAAAACTTGGATGGTTTTGGTTTTTTGGGTTTTTTGGGTTGGTTTTGGTTGTTGTTTTTGTTTTGTTTGTTTTTTTGGTAAAGTGGGATTAACTCTGTAATCTCAGGCTTCGGTTCATAGAATTTTTATAAACTGTAAAATGAGAAGTGCCATGAATGACAAACCTATATTACCAAAAAAAAAGAAAAAGGGGGGGGGGGTGGTGCAAGGAGGAGAAAAAGAAAGAGAAAGGGGAAAGAAAGACAAGGAAAAGAGAAATATCAACTCATATACTAGCATCAAGTATGTTAACACTTAAACCATGCTTCACATGACCAAACTGGTGACATTAGCACTTTGTGATTATTATATGCAATTTCACACACACACACACACACACACACACACACACACACGCACATGCACAAGATCCATTCTCCCACTTTGCTCTGTGTCCCAGGGGACTGATTTCAGACTGCATCTCACAGGTTAACTTGCCTGCTGTCTTCCTGGTTTGGATTTATCTAAAGGGAGTCATCAGCAGGGACTCGGAGGTTAGGAGGTGGAAAGGTCAGGAATTATTCCTTAGGCCCTGACTTCAGCTCAGTTCTGACAGCTGTGACACTACAACCGCTGCTTCTAGGTTCAGTTGGGTGAGCACTATTCTAAACTTCCATTCCTCACTCAGGGTCCGATAACACCATCCTGTCCCCCTTTAACTTCAGCCTGGGGAAGATAATGGCATAGCATCCCTCCACTGGGAGTCACTGGGTGCCTGATGATCTCTTGTCATTCTAGCCCTGCCCTCATCTCTTAATAGCCCCTTCATTAACATCTCTTCAAAATCCCAGTTGAATGTGCCATCTGCTTCCTCCTGACTGATACCCAAGGCCTTCTCTATTGTGAGTATCAAGTGGGGTGGCTAAAGGCAAGCAAGTACAAGAAATATTAGGAAACTTCCACTTGCTAAAAAGTTCAGTTGATGAGAGAACAGTGCCAATGAGGCCATAATGTGTGTCTGGCTGTGCTCCAGGCTCACAGGCTATATCCCTGACCAGCCATTTTACACACCATCAGTTACAAGGAGGACCATGCCAAAAAGGACACGGCAGTCTGTGCCAATCCATCACTACTTCTGGGAACATAATTCAAAGACGAGCTCTTCAATTGAGATAGCTTCAAAATCATCTTTGTTCCCAAAGAACAGCTTTTGTGATTCTAGTGAAAATTTTATACAGGCTATTTTAAATAATAAAACCATCCCTGTCAATATCTTTATCAAAAATATACTTTCATTTTGTTACTTAGTCTGTCATTAATTCCTAATGACATAGGTTAAAAGTCAAGGTTATCAAAATATGCCTTATATTGGCAATTGGACTTGGGATTTATAAGAATATATATTCAACTCGTTTCTTTAAAATTTTCCAACTGTTGTGATTAAATGAATGAAACTACATAACACTGTCTAGAAGATAAGCAGTTAAATTTTAATTTATTTATTTAAAGTGATTTTCTGATTATCAAATATGAATGACAAATTTTCAGTGTATATACTCTGTTCTCCTCAGTACAGTTACCTTCTAAAACGACACTGTAATAGGCCATTGTAGATATAGCACTGTATTAATATTGATACACTGGGCTTACTTCCATGGTGTTAATTTTATGTCATTTGAATACATGGGAGAGGGCGAGCGATTTCTGTCCTTTTTTTGGAAATCAGTTTCTGAGACTGTCTACTATTAGCATGAAAAAGAACTATTTCTACTAAAATTGAATTGTGCTGCAATACTAAAGGAAAATATAATCTCCTCATTAATAATGGCATAATGCTAAGATCACCCATAAGATACGAGCAGTTTTCATACATGGTATTTATTCTTAATCATTTTCATGAAACACAACCTGAATTTTATTTGTTAACAAAGCCTTTTGAGACATTTTGATAAGGTCAACAGAAAGCACAGTCTTTTAACATTAGGTGATCAACTTTTTGACAATAGCAGGACCGGCAGACCTAATGGAATAATAGCCTGAAGGGTCCAGCTAAATATAATATACAAACGTAATCAACCCTATGACGACTATTCAGAAGTAATCCCTTTAGCTTTGAACTGCAACACATATTTCAACAAAGCAAAAACGTTTTGAAGAAATTCTCTGCAGACCACACTGATACAATACATCCTTCATATCCTGCTCTACGTGTTTGCTGCTTACAGTGAGTTTTAAATTTAAGGTAATGATTGCTGTATATTCATGTGAGCATACAACAATACTTTTGATTTGTTGTGGAAAGGTTGAATCCATTACCAGGGGTCTAGTCTATAAACTATGACACAACATTTATGTATGAGTTATTATTTACCTTTTTCTAGTAAGGCCACTAAAAATGTTTTGCATGACGAAATGATAAAAATTCATTCACCTTTTCAGTCACAAAACTACCAGGTAGCATCTCTCCCATTTCAATTTATACTCCCCTACAGATAACATTTTTTTTTAAATCTCATTTATATATAGTACTGTATTATATGAAAATTATATGCCATTGTTTCAAGTAAAGGAATCGGATTGTAGGTTTATTGCAATTCAGCATCATTGACTTATTCTATTGCTCTTTGGTACAAGGTAGGCTAAAATGTGGTAAAATGAGATCCTTTTGTTGCCCACTTGAGGGAATCTACCCTTTGAGAGTCTTTACTATTAGCAACAGGGAAGTGCCTATTTCTATTGAAATGGAGGCGGTGTAAGCAAATACCAAACTCTCAGCTTTGCATTGGTTCTGGTCTCCCTTGCTGGAGTGATATGGGTCCTAATATTCCAGCTTCCTTGAAGATCTACAGATCAAACATCTCAAATCATACCCTAAGAACAGACCCACAACAGGAAACCTAGGTTAGGAATCAAAATGAGTGCTTTTGCAAGATGGAACCAAGAGTCAACAATCCCATGATGCTCACCTTGTTGCAAATGAACAGAAGTCTCAGAAAACCTGAATGATAACTTCAAATGTTCCCCTGTATAAATTAACCTTTGCTAAGGTTTCCTAACACAGCATGTGTGAATGTCTTTTTTTTAAACTAGCAATTGTGGCCCAAGTTGAGTAAAAGAGTAGCTGCAGATGTAGCTATTCTTCTCAGAGAATCTACTTGAAAACTATTCCACAATAAAAATCACCTTTGCTGAGCATCTGGGGGATGAATGCTAAACAATTATTTGAGACCAACCAGGCATAATTTCAAACTTGGAAAATCCAGGAACAATTTCTCCAATTTCAAAAATATTGTTACATCCTGCCAAACCAAAGGGAATGCTGAGTTTAAGACATTAGATAGTATAAAACAGGCATTAGGATGTCAGGATGGTTCTCTGTATTGTGATGCAATCAAAATATTAAACTGAGAAGCCCGGGGTAGTTCTTTACTTCAAAAGGTGATGGAATATATTAGTTAAAGTAAAGGCTAAGCTACTATTACAAAGAGTCCCAAAAGTACAGTAGCTTAAGAATATAGAAGTTTGTTTCTTCCTTAATCCTGAAGTGAGCTGTCTACATTTACAAGGTAGTCCCACAGGCATCCAGGGGGCCATGACCTTCTGTATTATTGTTCCACCATCCCCCAGGGCAGGGTTTCTCAATATAGCACTATTAAAATTTTGAGCTGGATGATTTTTTTGTTGGCGAGAAGGGTGGGGAATGGCTGTCATGAGCATTGTAGGATATTTAGCAGCATTCCTGGTCTCTACCCACTAGATGCCAGTAGCACTTCCACCGACCAGTTTTGATGACAAAAATATCTCCAGATATTTCCAAATCTGCCCAGTGGAGCAAAATCATCCCAGTTGAGAACGATTGACTTGGATGTTGTTATTGTCTGCATCGTTGAAACTGAATCATAAATTTCCATGTTCAAGATTGAGGAAAATGGAAAGTTTAAGGAATAATGAATGCCCAATGCTTAATGCTTAGACCCAGAAGCAGTATGTATCATTCTGTCCACATTCATTGATGAGAACTTACTCATGTGTCTTCAACCAAATATGTATATGCTGATGGGGAAGATTTAGTAGAGTGCAAAAAAACTGATAAGTGAAAGACAGAAGGAATTACTAGAGCCATGTCTTATGTAGGCAAGAGAGGATGAGATCTAGTGAAGACTTAGAGGGGTTGACCTTAGATGGGAGTATGGGGGACATGAAGCATATAGAACAGAAACAAGTAAGTAACTCTTGACACAGCTTGTGGAAGCTTTTTCCTACTATGTTTTATTTCCTCTATGAAACTGGAAAATAAATCATCAGCTGAGAATGATAATGAATATAGAGAGTTGGAGGTTTGAGAAAATGGAAGAAAGAGTAAATCAGTCATCTAGGAGAGTGGAAGAATGAATGGACTAGGAACATTTAATAGGATGGCCTGAAAGTATTGAGTTCCCCCTAATGTCGGTGACCATGAATTTAAAGTGAGACCCACTTGTATGTTTTTCCAGCCACACCGAGCCTTACACTGCAGGAGAGGAATAGGCAGAGAGTTGGATTTAACTGGGATTATAGTTTTGTCAAACGAATATAACAAAGTGAGAAAAAAAGGATAAGGAAGTCAGCCTATATGCAAGAGGGTGAATGACCATGGAGTTTAAATGGTACAAAGAAGGGAAAGAAGAAATCCAGATAGGGAGGAACAATGAAAAGATGGTAGAATTGGAAGTCCCAGTGGGGTTGAAGAATTGCTCGTGGTGGGGTAGAAGAGGGAGTGATCCAGAAAAAATAAAAGCTGGCAGTCTACTAGTAGAATGCAGGAAACTGAGTTTGAGGGGGGCTTGCAGTTACTGGTAATGAAAAAGTCTGAGAATGACCATGGGAATTAATGGCTACGGTAAGGTAAAGGACAAGATCTAAAAGAACAGAGCTCAAGGAATTGAGACCCAGGGTGAAAGAATCTTCTAAATGTACATTTAAATTGCTAAATTAAGAAAGTAGTGGGAAATTGACAATGAACCAATGATGAAATGAACTGAGAATGATCCAGTTGCAGGTATATCACAACAATAGTTGATTATATAAATTGATGATGTGAGTTTTAGGAAGGGAAGAAGGGAGGGCAAATACGCTGAAAGAGAACAATAAGGAGGAGGACACCTGCCCTTCTGCAAGTACAATGGTAAGAGGACTGATGAAAAGAAAAACAAGAAGGGCTTCTGGGCTGGCAGTATCCTCAGAGGACAGCCAAGATTCTGTCAGAACAAGAAAGTAAAAGGAATTTCAGAAAATAAAGTGAGAATATAGTAGAAATGTTTCAGGAGTTGTGGTAGGTGTGACATGGGGACAAAATATGAAATATGCAGCACTTTATGAAAAGTAGAATGCAGGAAATGAAAGAGGACCTGGACACTGAGGCCTGTTATAAGCAAGGATAAAGAGCATCTTATTAGATAAGTGCATTCAAGTCAAAAGTAGAAAGGCAGGAGACCTTCAAGATGTCAGAAGAGGAAGACGTGGAGATCACCTTCCTCCCCACAAATACATCAGAAATACATCTACACGTGGAACAACTCTTACAGAACACCAACTGAATGCTGGCAGAAGACCTCAGACCTCCCAAAAGGCAAGAAACTCCCCACGTACCTGGGTAGGGCAAAAGAAAAAAGAAACAACAGAGACAAAAGAATAGGGACGGGACCTGCACCACTGGGAGGGAGCTGTGAAGGAGGAAAGGTTTCCACACACTAGGAAGCCCCTTCACTGGTGGAGATGGGGGGAGTGGCAAAGGGGAAGCTTCAGAGCCACAGGGGAGAGGGCAGCAACAGGGGTGCAGAGGGCAAAGTGGAGAGATGCCCACACAGAGGATCGGTACGAACCAGCACTCACCAGCCTGAGAGGCTTGTCTGCTTACCTGCCGGAGGGGTGGGGGCTGGGAGCTGAGGCTCAGGCTTCAGAGGTCAGACCCCAGGGAGAGGACTGGGGTTGGCTGCATGAACGCAGCCTGAAAGGGGCTAGTGCACCACAGCTAGCCGGGAGGGAGTCTGGGAAAAAGTCTGGAACTGCCTAAGAGGCAAGAGACCATTGTTGTGGGGTGCACGAGGAGACGGGATTCAGAACACCGCCTAAACGAGCTCCAGAGACTGGCGCTAGCCACGAGTATCAGCGTGGACCCCAGAGACGGGCATGACATGCTAAGGCTGCTGCTGCAGCCACCAAGAACCCTGTGTGCAAGCACAGGTCACTCTCCACACCTCCCCTCCTGGGAGCCTGTGCATCCCGCCACTGCCAGGGTCCCGTGATCCAGGGATAACTGCCCCGGGAGAACACATGCCATGCCTCAGGCTATTGCAATGTCATGCAGGCCTGTGCCGCAGCAGGCTCTCCCCACGTTCCGTACCCCTCCCTCCCCCCAGCCTGAGTGAGCCAGAGCCCCCTAATCAGCTACTCCTTTAACCCCGTCCTATCTGAGCAAAGAACAGACGCCCTCAGGTGACCTACATGCAGAGGCAGGACCAAATCCAAAGCTGAACCCCAGGAGCTGTGCAAACAAAGAAGAGAAAGGGAAATCTCTCCCAACAGCCTCAGGAGCAGCGGATAAAATCTCCACAATCAAATTGATGTACCCTGCATTAGTGGAATACCTGAGTAGACAAAAAATCATCCCAAAATTGAGGTGGTGGACTTTGGGAACAACGATATATAAATTTTCTTCCTTTTTCTCTTTTTGTGAGTGTGTATGTGTATGCTTCTGTGTGTGATTTTGTCTGTATAGCTTTGCTATTACCATTAGTCCTAGGATTCTGTCTGTCCTTTTTTTTTTTTTTTGGATAGTTTTGTTTTGTTTCTTTAGTGCACTTTTTAGTGCTTGTGATCATTGCTGGATTTGTTTTTTGGTTTAGTTGCTCTGTTCTTTCTTTCCTTTTTTTCTTTTTTAAATTACTTTTTATTTTTTTTAATTTTTAATAATTATTTTAATAACTTTATTTTATTTTATTTTTTCTTTCTTTCTTTTTTTCTCCCTTTTCTTCTGAGTCGTGTGGCTGACAGGGTCTTGGTGCTCCAGCCAGTGTCAGTCCTGTGCCTCTGAGGTGGGAGAGCTAAGTTCAGGAAATGAGTCCACCAGAGACCTCCCAACACCACGTAACATCAAACAGCAAAAGCTCTCCCAGAGATCTCCATCTCAACGCTAAGACCCAGCTCCACTCAACAAGGACCTAGAAGAACTAAAGAGCAAACAAACAATGTTGAACAGCAGAATAAATGAAATTAAAAATTCTCTAGAAGTAATCAATAGCAGAATACCTGACGCAGAAAAACAGACACATGACCTGGAAGACAAAATTCAACACTCATTTATGATAAAAATCCTCCAGAAAGTAGGCTTAGAGGGAACTTACCTCAACATAATAAAGGCCATATATGACAAACCCACAGCCAACATCGTTCTCAATGGTGAAAAACTGAAACCATTTCCACTAAGATCAGGAACAAGACAAGGTTGCCCACTCTCACCACTATTATTCAACATAGCTTTGGAAGTTTTAGCCACAGCCCTCAATAGCCAAACCAATCTTGAGAAAGAAAAACGGAGCTTGAGGAATCAGGCTCCCTGACTTCAGACTATACTACAAAGCTACAGTAATCAAGACTGTATGGTCATGGCACAAAAACAGAAATGTAAATCAATGGAACAGGATAGAAAGCCCAGAGATAAACCCATGCACATAAGGTCACCTTATCTTTGATAAAGGAGGCAAGAATATACAATGGAGAAAAGACAACCTCTTCAATAAGTGGTGCTGGGAAAACTGGACAGCCACATGTAAAAGAGTGAAATTAGAACACTCCCTAACACTATACACAAAAATAAACTCAAAATGGATTAAAGACCTAAATGTTAGGCCAGACAGTAGAAAACTCTTAGAGGAAAACACAGGCAGAACACTCTATGATATAAATCACAACAAGATCCTTTTTGACCCACCTCCTAGAGAAATGGAAATAAAAACAAAAATAAACACATGGGACGTAATGAAACAAAAGCTTTTGCACAGCAAAGGGAAACATAAGCAAAACGAAAAGATAACCCTCAGAATGGGTGAAAATATTTTCAAATGAAGCAACTGACAAAGCATTAATCTCCAAAATTTACAAGCAGCTCATGTAGCTCAATATCAAAAAAACAAACAACCCAATCCAAAAATGGGCAGAAGACCTAGATAGACATTTCTCCAAAGAAGAAATACAGAATGCCAACAAGCACATGAAATATTGCTCAACATCACTAATCGTTAGAGAAATGCAAATCAAAACTACAATGAGGTATCACCTCACACCAGTCAGAATGGCCATCTTCAAAAAATCTACAAACAATAAATGCTGGAGTGCGTGTGGAGAAAAGGGAACACTCTTGCACTCTTGGTGGGAGTGTAAATTGATACAGCCACTATGGAGAACTTTATGGAGGTTCCTTAGAAAACTAAAAATAGAACTGCCATATGACCCAGCGATCCCACTACTGGACATATACCCTGAGAAAACCGTAATTCAAAAAGGGTCATGTACCAAATTGTCATTGCAGCTCTATTTACAATAGGCAGGACATGGAAGCAACCTAAATGTCCATTGACAGATGTTTGGATAAAGAAGATGTGGCCCATATATACAATGGAATATTACTCAGCCATAAAAAGAAATGAAATTGAGTTATTTGTAATGAGGTGGATGGACTTAGAGTCTGTCATACAGAGCAAAGAAAGTCAGAAAGAGAAAAACAAATAGCAAATGCTAACACATATATATGGAATCTAAAAAAAAAAAAAAAAAAACTTGGTCATGAAGAACCTAGGAGCAGGACAGGAATAAAGACGCAGACATAGAGAATAGACTTGAGGACACGGGGAGGAGGAAGGGTAACCTGGGACAAAGTGAGAGAGTGGCATGGACTTCTATATACTACCAAATGTAAAATAGATAGCTAGTGGGAAGCAGCCGCATAGCACAGGGATATCAGCTCAGTGCTTTGTGACAACCTAGAGGGGTGGGATAGGGAGAGTGGGAGGGAGATACAAGAGGTAGGAGATATGGGGATATATGTATTTGTACAGCTGATTCACTTTGTTATAAAGCAGAAACTAACACACCATTGTAAAGAAATTACACTCCAATAAAGATGTTAAAAAAAAAAAGTAGAAAAGCAGATATGAAAGTTAAGTAATAAATTAATATTTCTATTTATGTCTAAATTTCCCATATCTTATTTGATTATTTGGATTCTTTATATTGCTCTCTAAATTAATTGTCCTTCAGAGTTTTGCTTTAACAAGTTATCTTATCTCCAAACAGTGGCTGTTCCATTTGCCATTTCATATATCACAAGAATTCTGTGAGTTAGGAATTCGAACCTGGCTTGGCTAGACATCCATTGAGGTTACCCAATGATAATACTCAACTGACAGATGGGTTGATCTGAAGGATCCAAGAAAGTTTTACTCACAGAGTGGAGCTTTGGCGGGATGGCTAGAAGGCTGGGCTCAACTGGGACTGTCAACTGGAGCATCTGTACATGGCCTCACCAGGATGGCAATCTCAGGGTGGTAGGACTTTTTATATGGCAACTGGCTTCCTCCAAAGCAAGCATCCTAAGAGAACCAGGTGGAAGCAGCATAGCCTCTTCTTATCTAGGTTTGGAAGTCATGCAGTCACTTCCTCCACATTCTATTGATTACAAAATAGTACTATGCCTAGCCCAGTTTCAAGAGGAGGGGAATTGGATTCCACCTCTTGAAGGGGAAGTGGCAAGGTCATAGTTTTGAGGAACGTGTAGAGTGAGAGATATCATTGTGGCCATCTTTGACCAATATAATCTGCACTGGTGATACAAGTGATACATAAACTTTTGTCATACAGGTGATAAGGGTAGATACCCCTGAAAAGAGATTCCCACGTTCAAACTCAAAAGAACTGTAAACTGTATTTGTGATAAACCATTAAATATATACATCTTTTTTTCTTTAGGAGGGTCTAGAAGATCCACAATGGAAAGTTTATATCAAACCTCAGAGTTTTCGGAAGAGGACCTCAGTGGGTATGATAAATCAAGTTAAACTTTCTATTACGTATCCACATTATGCAAGATGCTAAGTATAATGTAATTCTCCAAACACAAAAAAGGTAACTTCATCTAACACTTGATAAGCTACTACTGAAACACTGGTTAAAAAAAGAAAGAAAGAAAGAAATCATAGAGGTACTTTTAAATAATACATAAGGTTAAGTACTTTTAATCTTTTAAGCTATGTCTAAAAATTACAGAGTACAAAATCCAGTCGACCCTTGAACAACATGGAGGTTAGGGATGCCAACCCTCCCCACAGTCAAAAATATGCATATAACCTATAGTCAGCCCTCCGTATACATATTTTTCTCCATATCCTCGGCTCTGCATTTGCAGATTCAATCAGCCACTGATTGTATAGTACTGTAGTATTTACTATTGAAAAAAGTCTGCATATAAGTGGACTCCCACAGTTCAAAACCATGTTATTCAAGGTCAATTGCAATATCTTAAAAGCAAGGTTTTTGTTTGTTTGTTTGTTTTTGCTTTCTAGTCCAATATAAAATTTAATTTTATAATTTATTTTATTTCAGATTTCCAGATAATCAAAAAAAATGAGACTTAAACCAACTTTTGACTCAACAACAAATCAAGAAGTAATTTATCATATCACTTCAGTCTTTGATACCTGTAATATGAGTATGTTACAAATAATAGAGTTATAATAAAACTATGACTACATTTTCATTGGATTTTGTATTATAATTTGCTACTACAAATTTAGTCTAAAACATCTAAATCCATGAAAATTAAATATATCCCAAATGCTTAGAGATATCAATAATTATCCATAAGCTAAACTGTAAAATTTTCCTCTTATCCATTATTCTACCAGAAATAGTGCTATTACACTTGATGTTAGCCAAAAGGCTGAGAAGCAATAGAAATAATGCTATTATAGAATCAAAATTTGGTTGTGTCTAATGAGAAAATTGTTTTAAGCTTAAGGAAGTCTATGCTGAATAAAGGTAGGAAAAGATTTACTAAAATTCCTGGGAACCTTTTCAACATATGTAAAAGGATTGTAACCAATCGAGACTATCATACTGATAAGTACTGCTCAAAACAGTCTGCTTCACCAAGGTAAAGGAAAACTCTTTTCCTCTATTTGCCCCACTTCTGACACCAAATGTGTGAGTTTTTCCACTCCAGTTCTCAGCAGACACTGACTGGGTGTCTTACAATTTAACTTAATTCTGACACTAACTGCCAGGAGTTGGCACAGACCACAGATTAAGGGATCAGGTCCGTAAGACTGTCCCCCACTTCATATGCCAATTGCAAGCCCCAGCTTGTCACCTGTACTTCTGGCTGAGTTGGCCAGAACTGAGGATTCCCACAACCCCCTTCTCAGCTTCAATAATTTGCTATAACAACTCACAGAACTCAGGGAAGAAGATACTTACACTTGCCAGTTTATTATAAAGAGTATAATAAAAGATATAGATGAACAGAAAAATAGAAGTATAGGGCAAGGCATGGGGTAAGGGGAACAGGGCTCCCATGCCCTCCCAGGGAGTAGCTCCCTCTGAGCACCTCAGTTCATTCACCAACATAGATGCTCCCCAAATCCTTTCAGTTGTTTTTTATGGAGGCTTTATTACCTAGATATGATTGGTTAAATCATTGACAATTAGTGATTAACTCAACCTCCAGCCTCTCTCTCCCCAGAGGTCAGGACATAGGGTGGAAAGTTTCAACCCTCTAGTCACATGGTTGACTCCCCTGACCACTAGCCCCTTATTTTATGGGCTTTCCAAAAAAGTCACTTTATTAAAATAAACCAAGGTGTGGTTGAAAAGGTCTTGTTATTAATGACAAAACATGCTCCTTTCACCTTTATTCACCTTTCCAGAGTTGTTTAAGGTGCCAGGGACAAAAAACAAATATTAATTTATCGTATAATATTAGGAGTTCTGTGCCAGAAACCAGAGAGGAAGACCACATATATATTTCTTATTACAACATTACACTGTGTAAAAGTATATTTTATGATACTTTTAGCTGATAGTATATAATGTATATAATGTATAGTATATAATGTATATAGTATATAGTATATAGTATAGTATATAGTATATATATACTATATAGTATATAGTATATAATGTATCCATACCAATTTTAAAAGACTATGAAAATCCTTCAGTCTTAGGCCCCTCCCCTAATGTGACTTACAAAATGAGAGGACATAGCTGAAATAATTATGTGTATAATTTCTAGAGATTTGCAGATCTAGGGGAATCCACAAATGAAATTCTTTACCAAAAATAAAGACTTTTACTCCCACTTAACCTTAGTCAATATACACTTTAATTTTGCTTCTTTTTAATTCCTCATGATTCAAGTTTGGGGACTAACCCTAGAACACTGAGGTGTGGAGTCATACTGCTTTCACATAATAGTGATGCGTCCACACTCTGCTCAAGGTGATGATTCGGTGCAAATACCAAAAACTGTAGATGGGGTAAGTGGAAAAATAGAAGAATTATCCTTTGTTGTTTATTGAATCAATAAACCCAATTTCCACAGCATCTCTGATTCCTGAATTATTATTATTTTTTTTTGCCATTCCCACAGACTTCTATGTTTTGTTTTGCCCAAAAAGTAGAATTAAAGTGTGTTTATCTCTTTAAGGAAACCCCAGATGTCTCCATCAAGCCTTACAAAATATTGAGACAGAGAAATAAATTGGTTAAGGAGGTTTTCTGAGAACAAATCTTTGTTAAATTAACGAACAAGGAGGCCATTGGACTGAGGTGGTTCTAATGCCTTGGTGGCCTAAGTAAATAAGCTAAAACCTAAGTCTGTAATTGCCTCAAAGTTAAGAAATCAAAATTAAAGACAATCAATCACAAACAGCCAACTATGGTTTCCCAAATAAGACAACTGCTTAAGCTATAGCTAATCAAATAATTTCCTTGCTTTTATAAAAGTCTTGCCCCTACCTCCTATCAGTGGTGTTCCTAACCATTTCCAGTTTGGCACTACTGCCTGATTCACATTGGGTTTTAACCTTTTTTAATGCCTCAGCTTATCTTTTAACACCTTCTCTGGTGATCACCAGATCTCTTTTTTCCAGAAATTTCCTGGTTTAGCTAGAAACAGTCATTTAAAAGGGTGGTGCTAGTCAGGAACAGGAAAATAGATCAATGGAACAGAAAAGGGCATTCAGAAACAGCCGAAATTATATATATAAATTTAGTTTATGATGAAGGTGATATTTCAAAACAATTGGGAAAGGATGGCATATATAATAAACATTCTGAAACCACTGGTTATCTGTTAAGGAACAAAATCTAGACTGTGTTCCCTATCTCACATCATCTAATCAGATAGAATTAGAAATAAACCAGGATCAAACAGAGAGGACTGTGTTTCTAACCTTGGGTTGGGGAATGCCTTCCTAATTCAAAAATCAAAGTCAGTTGCAGAATGAACAATGACTACAACATATGTGACTACATTAAAAATATTAATATGGTGAAAAGTTAACTAAATGGAGTTAAAATACCAATGACAGAGCAGGAGAATTTAAAATGACAAAAGAATTAATGATCATAAAACACAAATAATTTATTTTAAAAAGATTAATAAAGAAGAGAAGAGGAAGAAGAAAGAGAAAAGGAGAAGAAAAAGAGAAAGGTAACTTAATGGGGAAAGGACAGAGCATAGCCTTGAATTTAAGTTGTTATTAGCTTAAAATAGACTGATATAAATGTAAGAGGTTTTATGTAAGCCTTATGGTAGCCACAAAGCAAAAACCTATAGTAGACACACAAAAGTGAAAGAGAAAGAAATCTAAGCATACTACTACAGAAAATCATCAAATCACAAAGGAAGAGAACAAGAGAAGAAGGAAAAAAGGAACTACAAAACCTCCAGAGAACAATTTTAAAAGTGGTAATAAGTCCATACCTATCAATACTTACTTTAACTGTAAATGGGCTAAATTGCCCAATCAAAAGACATCGAGTGGCTGAACGGATATATATATATATATATATATAGAGAGAGAGAGAGAGAGAGAGAGAGAGACATAATGCCTGCAAGAGATTCTCTTCAGCTTTAAGGACAAATGGGACTGAAAGTAAAGGGATGGAAAAAGATATTCCATGTAAATGGAAATCAAAAGACAGCTGGGGTAACTATATTTATATCAGTCAAAATAAACTTTAAGTCAAAAGACTGTAATAAGAGATAAGGACATTAATATAATGATAAACAGTTCAATCCAACAAGAGGATATAACATTGGTAAATATTTATGCACCCAACATAGGAGCATCTAAATATACAAAGCAAACATTAACAGACCTAAAGGGAGAAATAGACAGTATACAATAATAGTAGGGGACTTTAACACCTCACTTTCATCAAAGACAGATCATACAGACAGAAAATCAACAAGGACACATTGGCCTTAAATGACACGTTAGATCAAATGGCCTTAACAGACATATCTAGAACATTTCATCCAAAAACAACAGAGTATATATTCTTCTCAAGCACACACAGAATATAATAGGTCACAAAACAAGTCTTAATAAATTAGAAATTAATTACAGGAAGAAAAGTGAAAAAAATCACAAACATATGGAGATTAAGCAACATGTTACTGGTTCATAAACAACATGACCAATGGGTCAAAGAAAAAAAAAAAGAAAAACTTGAGACAAATGAAAATGGAAATACAACATATCAAAACTTATGGGGTGCAACAAGAGGTGTCCTAATAGAGCTGTTCATAGTGATGAATGCCTACATTAGAGAAAGAAATATTTCAAATAAACAACCTAACTTTGCACCTCAAGGAGCTAGAAAAATAAGAACAAATGAAGCCCAAAGTTAGTACAAGGAAGGAAATTTTAAAATATTGGAACAGAAATAAAAGAGAGACTAAAGAGACAATAGAAAAGATGAACAAACTAAGATCTATTTTTTTAAGGTAAAATATACAAAGCTTTAGCTAGACTCAGCAACAAAAAGGATAGAGGACTGAAATAAATAAAATCAGAAATGAAAAATAGATATTAAAACTGATACCACAGGAATACAAAACAGTATAAGAAAATACTATGAACAATTATATGGCAACAAATTGAGCAACATAGAAGAAACGGATAAATTCCTATAAACATATAACCTACCAAGACCGAATCATGAAGAAACAGAAAATATGAACAGACTGATTATTAGTAAGGAGATTGACTCAGTAATCAAAAAGCTCCCAACAAACAAAAGTCCAGGACTGGATGGATTCACTGGTGAAATCTACCAAACATTTGAAGAAGGATTAATATCAATCCTTCTCAAACTCTTCCAAAAATAGAAGAGGAAGGAACACTGCTAAACTCTTTTTTACAAGGCCACCCTGATATTAAAATCAAACAAGGACATCACATAAGTGAAAGTTACAGGCCAACATTCCTGCTGAACAACAATGTATTAATCATCAACAAAATATTAGCCAACCAAATCCAACAATATATTAAAAGGATCATATACCACGGTCAAGTGGGATTTATTCCAGGGATGCAAGGATGGTTCAACATCTGCCAGTCTATCAATATAATACACCACATTAACAAAATGAAGTATAAAAATCATAAGATCATCTCAACAAATGCAGAAAAAGCATTTGACAAAATTCAACATCCATTCATGATAAAAACTCTCAACAAAGTGAGTATAGAGAGAACATACCTCAATATATCAAAGGCCATTTATAAAAAACCCACCGCTAACATCATACTCAGTGGTGAAAAGCTGAAAGATTTTCCCTAAGATCAGGACCAAGACAAGGATGCCCACTCTTGCCACTTTGATTCAACGTAGTATTGGAAGTTCTACCCAGAGCAATTAGGCAAGAAAAAGAAATAATAGGCAACCAAATCAGAAAGGAAGAAGTAAAAGTGTCTTTATTTGCAGATGACACAGTATTATAAATAGAAAACCCTGAAGACTCCACCAAAAAACTGTTAGAACTAATAAATGAATTTAGCAAAGTTGCAAGATAAAAAATCTACATACAAAAATCAGTTGCATTTTTATACACAAACTATCAGACAGAAATTAAGAAAGCAATCCTATTTACAATTGCATCAAAAAGAATAAAGTACCTAAGAATAAATTTAACCAAGATGGTGAAAGACTTGTACACTAAAAACCATAAGACATTGATGAAAGATATTGAATACACAAATAAATGGAAAGATAGTCCATGCTCAGTATGAGAAGAATCAATACTGTTAAAATGTCCATACTACCCAAAGCAATCTACAGATTCAATGCAATCCCAATCAAAATTCCAACTGGCATTTTTCAAAGAAATATAACAAACTCCTAAAATTTGTATGGAAACACAAAAGATCCCAAATAATCAAAGCAATCTTCATGAAGAAGAACAAAGCTAGAAGCATCACACTTCCTGATTTCAAACTATATTACAAGCCTCTAGCAATCAAAACAATATGGTATTGACATAAAAACAGACACATAGATCAATAGAATTGAATAGAGAGCCCAGAATAAACACACGCATACATGGTCAATTAACTTATGAAAAAGAGCCAAGAATATACAGTGGGGAAAAGAGAGTCACTCCAATAAGTAGTATTTGCAAATCTGGACAGTCACATGCAAAAGAATGAAACTGGACCACTATCTTACACCATACACAAAAATTAACTCAAAATGGATTAAAAATTGAATGCAAGACCGGAAATCATAAAACCCCTAGAAGAAAACATAAGGGGTAATCTCCTTGACATTAGTCTTGGTGATGATAATTTTGGAATTGACACCAAAAGCAAAGGCAACAAAAGCACAATAAACAAATGGCATCAAACTAAAAAGCTTCTATACAGCAAAGAAAATCATCAACAAAATGTAAAGGAAACCTACAAATAGGAGAAAATACTTACAAAACACCTATCTGATAAGAACTTGTATTGAGAATATATAAAGAATTCTCATAACTCAGTAATAAGACAAAGAATGCGATTTAAGAAATAGGCAAAAGATTTGAACAGGCATTTTGCCAAAGATACACATATAGCAAATAAGCACATGAAAAGATTCTCAGTACCATTTGTTGTTAGAGAAATGCAAATTAAAACCACAATGAGATATCACTACACACCTACTATAATGGCTAAAATGAAAGTCTGAAAATACCAAATGCTGGAGCAACTAGAATTCTCAAACTCACTAATGGAAACACAAAACCATACAGCTGCTTTGGAAAAGAGTTTAGCAATTTCTTATAAATTTAAATATACACCATATGACCAGCAACCGACTCTTAATCACCTAAGAGAAATGAAAACGCGTGTTCACTAAGACCTGTATGTGAATATTTATAGCAATTTTATTCGTAATAGCCAAAAACTTGAAATTACCAAATGTTCATCAATGGTGAGTAAATAAACAAATTGTAATATATTTATGAAATGAAATACAACTCAGCAATAAAATGAAAGCAACTAAATATAACAAGATGAACATCAAAAGCATTATGCTAAGTGAAAAAAGCCAATCACAAAAATTCCATTTATATAACATTCTAAAAAAGACAAAAGTACAGAACAGAAGTCAGATCAATAGCTGCCAGTACTGGGGGCAGAGAAAAGGAAGTGACTGTTAAAGGGTATGAGGGAATTTTGGGGCCTATAGGAATGTTCTGTATTTTGATTGTGATGGTGGTTGTACTACTATAAACGTTTCTCAAAGGTAACTGAACTCTACACTAGAGGATATATTTTACTGTATAAATGATAACTCAATAAATCTGACTTTTAAAAAAAGCAAAAAACAAAGAGGATATGACTATGGAGTAAATTCCGTCTGATCACAGTGTTATTTAAATACAGTTCTGTGTATTCATGGTTACATATATATTTATATGTGTATAGAAAAAGCTCTTAAATGTTCTAAATCGAAGTGTGAACTGTGATTATCTCTCTTGCTCTTTAGTTCTTCTAGGTTTAGTTCTTCTAGGAATAATTTTAATTTTGTACACGTATTGGTTTAAAATTTTCCACGTACGTGACTATATATTGTGTGTAGGTGTTTTAACAATAAAAAATATTAAAGACAAAAAACATTCTGCCACCATGGTGTAAAAGTGATTCCTTAACCATTTTCATTTCAAATACCCCATCTCATCTCACTCCATTTAAAAAGTGAGATTAACCATGAGAAAACTTTTTTTCCTTTTATAAGAACAATTCTAGCTTTGAAGTTCTAAATCCAAATAACACATCTTATTTTTTTTCCTCTGAAACTGTTTCTGTAATAACAGCATTTTCCTATAGTGTCTTCTTAAATTAATTTTAAGATACCTTAAAAAGATGTTTGGAAAGTTGTGGGAATATTTTTAATCAAAATGCCCACATCTTGGAAAACACTTAGGAAATTAGATGTATCCAACGTAAACCTGTCGGGAAGGTCAACCAAAAAAAGAATTTACAATCAAATGCTAAACAGCCACACTGTTATCCCTTCTGATAGATTTAATCAAAAGGTTTCTTTGGTGGTTTCTCCTTAAATTTCAGTTTGAGTCATTTTTATTTGTGAAACTGAAAACAAATCTGAAAACAAAATCAAGGTTTTATGATGACAGATGCAAATCACAATTGCATCAAATGCTAGTTCTTATCTATAAAATGTCCTTCCATAAATAATGCAGTGAGGACCACTCACTGAGAAAGTATAAGTATTTACAATATTCTCAAATTCCTTTTTTATCAAAATGACAGTGCCTAAAATACAACATTCCCTAATGTACCACAATTAATTGAGCTTTCAGTTTCTCCTTTAAAAAACTGCTATGGTATCATCATGCCTTTTCAGTTTTTCATACTTTCTAATAAGATTCCCTAAAAGTGGTAAAAAAAAAAAATTGTATCCCAAGTTACAGTAAGCAAATATCTTTGTTCCCCCACATTTTAGGTAACACTGATAGTATCCTGGTGTAGATATGCACTGATCTAATTTTTAAGGGACCCTTTATCTGTATTCTGTCCCCTTACTTCTTCCCTTCTAGGGGCTTTCCTTTCCTCTCATAGGATAGTGATAACATATCTGCACAGGAATGACGGTATACATAGAAATGTAGAAGACATATTTGGTTGACTTTCAAGAGCCTCATTTAACGGTGAAATATAGGGAGTACTTAGAAAAAAGAAATGAACATAATTTCCATTAAGGTGAAAAGCATTAAGTGCCTTCTTTCCAAAGTTACTTTACCCAGATATTTTTTCAAAGAATGTATTATATTATCATTATTACTAACTGGTATTTATCTCTTCTCCCCACCACCCTCACACACACACACGTACCACAGAAATTATAAAATGTGCCCTGGAGAGTAATGTGGCCATGCAATTATTTACAGATTCTTATTTTTTTAAAAAAAGATGACCCAAATTGACTGAAAATCAAAGAAAGAAAAAGATTCAAATGCTTTAGATTTAATTAATACTTCACTAAAAATTGCTTTGCTTTACAAACCTGTTGCTTTTGTTTCTAACTTCTTAATCTCCATCTGAAATAAGCATTTCTTCATAAAATCATACCCATAAACTTCATGAAATTGCAATTGATTATATTGTTATCTCAAAAATTTTGAGTATATATACAATAACTTTATATTTTATATTTTATATAATTATATATTATATATATTTATATAAATATGAATTGTCTCAGTAGTTTAAGAAAACATTTTCATTGTTATTCAGACAATCTAATAGAATTAACCAGGGTGAATAAATTTGGCATCAGAGAACAATTAGCGTGTCACCACTTTTAATCCCTAAACTTTAAAACATGTTCTGCACCCACTAGTGGTCAAAAAAATGCAAATTAAAACAAAAATGTAATCCTAATATTTTACCTATCATATGATCAAAATTTTAAAAGAATAAAAATCACCAGTGTTCCAATGCTCGGTAAAATAAAGTGGTAAAAAAAAAAATGTTTTTGATCTAAATGCAATTTGACAGCAGGTGCCAAAAGCCTTTAAAAACTTTTTGACCCTGCAATTTCATCTCTAAGAGCTTATCTGAGGAAATAATCAGACAAGTGAGAAATGTTGAATGTGCAAAACTGCTTATTGAATTTCCTTTCTCATGCTGGCATAAGAACAAATGAACCAAACCAAGATTCAACCTAAATACCCAATAATAAGTAATTGGTCAAATAACTTACAGTACCTTCATACTAGGTATATTAGTTTTCTGTTGTTGCTGCAACAATTTACTACAAATTTAACATTTATATTTACATTTATATTACTGAATATGCATAGAAGCAATTCCTGAAAGATATTCCATAAAATGTTAACAGTTATTTCTAAAAGGTAGAGTTTTAGAAAAAAAGTCAAAGAAACAGATAGAACATGGAGTCCAATTTAGCTCTGCCCTGTGACAAATGAGATACCACACTGCCCTCTTCTCAAACTATCTCAATCAAGATTTAATGAAGGTTTCTGGACACAGTCTGGAAAAGAAATGCTCAAGTAAAGCCTGAAAGCTCCTCAGGCATAAGCTGCAGAGGCACCGAGAGGGACACCCAGCACCTCCTGAGGCGGGAGAGGTAGTGAGCTCAGGGACTCAGTGGGAGGAGGACCTTCAAGATGGTGGAGGAGTAAGACATGGAGATCACCTTCCTCCCCACAAACACATCAAAAATACATCTAAGTGTGGAAGAGCTCCTAGAGAATACCTACTGAACACTGACAGAAGACCTCAGACTTCCCAAAAGGCAAGAAACACCCCACGTACCTGGCCATATGGCTGACAGGTCTTGGTGCTCTGACCGGGTGTCAGGCCTGAGCCTCTGAGGTGGGAGAGCTGAGTTCCGGATACTGGTCCACCAGAGACCTCCCAGCCCCATGTAATATCAATCGGCAAGAGCTCTCCCAGAGATGACCTTCTCAATGCTAAGACCCAGCGCCAGTCAATGACCAGCAAGCTCCAGTGCTGGATTCCCCATGCCAAACAACTAGCAAGACAGACACACAACCCCACCCATTAACAGAGAGGCTGCCTAAAATCATAAGTTCACAGACCCCAAAACACACCACTGGACGTGGTCCTGCCCACCAGAAGGACAAGATCCAGCCTTATGCACCATAACACAGGCACCAGTCCCCTCCACCAGGAAGCCTGCACAACCAACTGAACCAACCTTACCCACTGGGGACAGATACCAAAAACAATGGGAACTACGAACCTGCAGCCTGCAAAAAGGAGATCCCAAACACAGTAAGTTAAGTAAAATGAAAAGACAGAGAAATACACAGCAGAGGAAGGAGGAAGGTAAAAACCCACCAGACCAAACAAATGAAGAGGAAATAGATAGTCTACCTGAAAAAGAATTCAGAGTAATGATAGTAAAGATGATCCAAAATCTTGGAAACAGAATGGAGAAAATGCAAAAACATTTAACAAGGACCTAGAAGAACTAAAGAGCAAACAAACAATGATGAAAAACACAATAAATGAAATTTAAAATTCTCCAGAAGGAATTAATAGCAGAATAACTGAGGCAGAAAAACAGATAAGTGACCTGGAAGATAAAAGAGTGGAAATAACTACTGCAGAGCACAATAACGAAAAAAGACAAAAGAATTGAGGACAGTCTCAGAGACCACTGGGACAACATTAAACGCACCAACATTCAAATTATAGGGATCCTAGAAGAAGAGAAAAAGAAAGGGACTGAGAAAATATTTGAAGAGATCATAATTGAAAACTTCCCTAATGGGGGAAAGGAAACAGTCAATCAATTCCAGGAAGCGCAGAGAGTCTAATACAGGATAATTCCAAGGAGAAACACACCAAGACATATATTAAACTATCAAAAATTAAATACAAAGAAAAAATATTAAAAGCAGCAAGAGAAACGCAACAAATAACATACAAGGGAATCCCCATAAAGTTAACAGCTGATCTTTCACCAGAAACTCTGCAAGCCAGAAGGGTGTAGCAGGACATATTTTAAGTGATGAAAGGGAAAAACATACAACCAATATTACTCTACCCAGAAAGGATCTCATTCAGATTCGACAGAGAAATTAAAATCTTTACAGACACGCAAAAGCTAAGAGAATTCAGCACCACCAAACCAACTTTGCAACAAATGCTAAAGGAACTTCTCTAGGCAGGAAGGACAAGAGAAGGAAAAGACCTACAATAACAAAGCCAAAACAGTTAAGAAAATGGTAATAGGAATATACATATTGATAATTAAATTAAACGTAAATGGATTAAATGCTCCAACCAGAAGACAGAGACTGGTTGAATGGATACAAAAACAAGACCCGTATATAAGCTGTCTACAAGAGACCCACTTCAGACCTAGGAACACATACAGACTTGAAAGTGAGGGGATGGAAAAAGATATTCCATTCAAATGGAAATCAAAAGAAAGCTAGAGTAACAATTCTCATATCAGACAAAACAGACTTTAAAATAAAGACTATTTGAAGAGACAAAGAAGGACACTACATAATGATCAAGGGATCAATCCAAGAAGAAGATAAAACTATTGTAAATATTTATGCACCCAACATAGGAGCACCTCAATACATAAGGCAAATGCTAACAGCCATAAAAGGGGAAATAGGGCTTCCTGGGTGGTGCAGTGGTTAAGAATCTACCTGCCAATGCAGGGGACATGGGTTTGAGCCCTGGTCCAGGAAGATCCCACATGCCACGGAGCAACTAAGCCTGTGCGCCACAACTGCTGAGCCTGTGCTCCAGAGCCCGTGAGCCACAACTACTGAAGCCCACACGCCTAGAGCCCATGCTCCACAACAAGAGAAGCCACCTCAATGAGAAGCCCGCGCACCGCAACAAAGAGTGGCCTCCACTTGCCATAACTAGAGAAAAGCCCGCGCACAGCAACAAAAACCCAATGCAGCCAAAAATAAATAAATAAATAAAATAGATACAACATTAATGAAATTTTTAAAAAAGGGGAAATAGACAGTAACACAATAATAATAGTGGATTTTAACACCCCACTTTCACCAATGGACAGATCATTCAAAATGAAAATAAATAAGGAAACACAAGCTTTAAATGATACATTACACAAGATGGACTTAATTGATATTTATAGGACATTCCATCCAAAAACAACAGAATACACTTTCTTCTCAAGTGCTCATGGAACATTCTCCAGGATAGATCATATCTTGGGTCACAAATCAAGCCTTGGTAAATTTAAGAAAATTGAAATCGTATCAAGTACCATTTCTGACCACAACGCTGCAAGACTAGATATCAATTATAGAGGAAAAAAAGCTGTAAAAAATACAAACACCTGCAGGCTAAAAAAGACACTATTAAATAACCAAGAGATCACTGAAGAAATCAAAGAGGAAATCAAAAAATACCTAGAAACAAATGACAATGAAAACACAATGACCCAAATCCTATGGGATGCAGCAAAAGCAGTTCTAAGAGGGAAGTCTATAGCAATACAATCCTACTTCAAGAAACAGGAAACATCTCAAATACACAACCTAACCTTACACTTAAAGCAATTAGAGAAAGAAGAACAAAAAATCCCCAAAGTTAGCAAAAGGAAAGAAAGCATAAAGATCAAATCAGAAATAAATGAAAAAGAAATGAAGGAAATGATAGCAAAGATCAATAAAACTAAAAGCTGGTTCTTTGAGAAGATAAACGAAACTGATAAACCATTAGCCAGACTCATCAAGAAAAAAAGAGAAGACTCAAATCAATAGAATTAGAAATGAAAAAGGAGAAGTAACAACGGACAATGCAGAAATACACAGGATCATGAGAGACTACTACAAACAACTCTATGCCAATAAAATGGACAACCTGGAAGAAATGGACAAATTCTTAGAAAAACACAACCTTCCAAGACTGAACCAGGAAGAAATAGAAAATATGAAAAGACCAATCACATGCACTGAAATTGAAACTGTGATTAAAACTCTTCCAACAAACAGAAGCCCAGGAGCAGATGGCTTCACAGGCGAATTCTATCATACATTTAGAGAAGAGCTAACACCGATCCTTCTCAAACTCTTCCAAAGTATAGCAGAGGGAGGAACACTCTCAAACTAATTATACAAGGCCACGATCACCCTGACACCAAAACCAGACAAAGATGTCAGAAAAATAGAAAACTACAGGCCAATATCACTGATGAACATATGTGCAAAAATCTTCCACAAAATACTAGCAAACAGAATCCATCAGCACATTAAAGGGATCATACACTATGATCAAGTGGGGTGTATCCCAGGAATGCAAGGATTCTTCAATATATGCAAATTAATCAATATGATAAACCATACTAAACTGAAGGAGAAAAACCTTATGATCATCACAATAGATGCAGAAAAAGCTTTTGACAAAACTCAACACCCATTTATGATAAAAACCCTCCAGAAAATAGGCATAGAGGGAACTTACCTCAACATAATAAAGGCCATATATGAAAAACTCACAGCCAACATCATTCTCAATGGTGGAAAACTGAAAGCATTTCCACTAAGATCAGGAACAAGACAAGGTTGCCCACTCTCACCACTATTATTCTACATAGTTTTAGTAGTTTTAGCCACAGCAATCAGAGAAGAAAAAGAAATAAACGGAATCCAAACCAGAAAAGAAGAAGTAAAAGTGTCACTGTTTGCAGGTGACATGATATACGTAGAGAATCCTAAAGATGCTACCAAAAAATTACTAGAGTTAATCAATGGATTTGGTGAAGTAGCAGGAAACAAAATTAATGAACAGAAATCTCTTGCATTCCTATACACTAATGATGCAAAATCTGAAAGAGAAATTAAGGAAACACTCCCATTTACCACTGCAACAAAAAGAATAAAATACCTAGGAATAAACCTACCTAAGGAGACAAATGACTTGTATTCAGAAAACTGTAAGATACTGATGAAAGAAATTAAAGATGATACAAACAGATGGGGAGATATACCATGTTCTTGGATTGGAAGAATCAACATTGTGAAACTGACTATACTACCCAAAGCAATCTACAGATTTAGTGCAATCCCTATCAAACTACCAATGGCATTTTCCACAGAATTAGAACAAGAAATTTCACAATTTGTATGGAAACACAAAAGACCCTCAATAGCCAAAGCAATCTTGAGAAAGAAAAGCGGAGCTGGAGGAACCAGGCTCCCTGACTTCAGATTATATACAAAGCTACAGTAATCAAGACCGTATGGTACTGGCACAAAAACAGAAATATAGATCAATGGAACAGGATAGAAAGCCCAGAGATAAACCCATGCACATATGGTCACCTTATCTTTGATAAAGGAGGCAAGAATATACAATGGAGAAAAGACAGCCTCTTCAATAAGTGGTGCTGGGAAAACTGGACAGCTACATATAAAAGAATGAATTTAGAACACTTCCTAACACCATACACAAAAATAAACTCAAAATGGATTAAAGACCTACATGTAAGGCCAGAAACTATCAAACTCTTAGAGGAAAACATAGGCAGAACACTCTATGACAAATCACAACAAGATCCTTTTTCACCCACCTCCTAGAGAAATGGAAATAAAAACAAAAATAAATAAATGGGACCTATTGAAACAAAATCTTTTGCACAGCAAAGAATAACATAAAGAAGATGAAAAGATAACCCTCATAATGTGAGAAAATATTTGCAAATGAAGCAACTGACAAAGGATTAATCTCCAAAATTTACAAGCAGTCCATGCAGCTCAATATCAAAAAAACAAACAACCCAATCCAAAAATGGGCAGAAGACCTAAATAGACATTTCTCCAAAGAAGATAAACAGATTGGCAACAAACACATGAAAGAATGCTCAACATCACTAATCATTAGAGAAATGCAAATCAAAACTACAATGGGGTATCACCTCACACTGGTCAGAATGGTCTTCATCAAAAAAATCTACAGACAATAAATGCTGGAGAGGGTGTGGAGAAAAGGGAACCCTCTTGCCCTGTTAGTGGGAATGTAAATTGATACAGCCACTGTGGAGAAAAGTATAGAGGTTCCTTAAAAAAGTAAAAATAGAACTACCATATGACCCAGCAATCCCACTACTGGGCATATACCCTGAGAAAACCATAATTCAAAAAGAGTCATGTACCAAACTGTCATTGCAGCTCTATTTACAATAGGCAGGACATGGAAGCAACCTAAATGTCCATCGATAGATGAACAGATAAAGAAGATGTGGCCAATATATACAATGGACTATTACTCAGCCATAAAAAGAAATGAAATTGAGTTATTTGTAATGAGCTGGATGGACCTAGAGTCTGTCATACAGAGTGAAGCAAGTCAGAAAGAGAAAAACAAATACCTTATGCTAACACATACATATGGAATTTTAAAAAAATGGTTCTGAAGATCCTATGGGCAAGGCAGGAATAAAGATGTAGATGAGACATAGAGAATGGACTTGAGTACACGGGGAGGGTGAAGGGTAAGCTGGGACGAAGTGAGAGAGTGGCATGGACATATATACACTACCAAATGTAAAATAGCTAGCTAGTGGGAAGCAGCCACACAGCACAGGGAGATCACCTCGGTGCTTTGTGACCACCTAGAACAGTGGGATAGGGAGGGTGAGAGGGAGACACAAGAGGGAGAGGATATGGTAATATTTGTATACATATAGCTGATTCACTTTGTTATACAGCAGAAGCTAACACACCATTTTAAAGCAATTATACTCTAATAAGGACGTTAAAAAATTACTATTAAAAAAATAATAATAATAAAGAAATATAAAATAAAAGGTAGAATTTTAGGTGATGTAAATTTATTTTTTTAAATTTTCTGTATTTAAATCCATGAACATGTGCTTTTGGCATATTAATACATAAATAAATATAAAACAAAATAATGTCTGGACTTTTTCTGTTGTGACCTTGGGGGAAAAAATTCCCTCATTTTTGAACCTCTGTTTCTTAATCAGTAAAATAAACTATATGATATTTTTCTCATCCTATCCAATTCTAAAGGTTTCTGATTTTTAATCGGCCACTCAACTCGGTACTCAGATTCAATCTAGGTTTAAAGAAAATAGGAAAGTAGGAGGAGAATCTTCAGGAAGGAGGGAGTCCATTGGTATTACAAGAAATTGTCTTCATTTTGTCAATTTCACACATTGTAGAAAACTATAAATGCTTTTTAAGGTGACAATTCATTCAAGACTGAGGTTCCTAATGCAGTTATTTATTCACCTCTGCTAATTGTCCAGATGCTGTAATTTATTCTAGCTTTTAAACCACATGTCCTGAACTGTCATTATTGAAGCAACAAGCTCTGAGGATATTGTAAATTACAGTAGACAAGACAGAGAAGCTACATCCATGAAGCCAATATTCAAGATGGAGAACACAAACGATGTCTTATCAAGTGAGTACATAAACAAGACAGATTGTTATAAAAATTTGAAGGATATAAGTGAGATGTGCTAGATAATAATGTAGAAGGGCCATAAAGGAAAAACTCTCTGGGGAAGTAGAATTTGAACTGAAACCTACAAGATCACTTCACATCCATTTGGATGACTATAACAAAAAAAGGTAGACAGTAACAAGTTGAGGAGAATGTAGAGAAATTGTAACCTTCACACGTTGCTAACAGGAATATCGAATGATGCAGCTGCTTTAGAAAACAATTTGGCAGTGCCTCAAAAAATTAAATATAGAGTTAACTTATGACTCAGCAAGTCCAGTCCTAGGTATCTTCCCAAAAGAAGTGGAAACATACGTTCAAACAAAAACGTGTACATAAATGTTCACAGCAGTATTAATCATAACAGCCAAAAAGTAGAACAACCCAAATGTCCATAAACTGATGGATGGATAAATAAAATGTGGTCTATCATACAATGGAATGTATAATGGTTGCACACCTTTGTGAATATTCTAAAATCACTGAACTGTACAATTTTTAAAAGGGTAAGTTTTATGATATGTGAATTGTATCTCAATAAAGCTATTATTTTTGAAGTAACAATAAAAATAATATGGGATAATGATAGTACCTATCTCATCTATCTCATGGGCTTTATCAAATTTAAAATGAGTTAATGTGTGTAAAGTGCTCAAAGGAAAATATTTGACCCATTGTGAGTGCTACATAAGTGATAAATAAAATTTCCTGTCAAGGTAAAAGTTTATGTTTTGGTATACATTCCCACCCCTTCCAGACACATAGTATTAATGGAGTAAATATAAAAATAATTTGCAGTATATACAACCAATAAAATGTAAGTATTTAGGATGTGATAAATCATATAAAATCAGTAAGAAAAAAAACACAACAGAAAAATGAACAGAGTATAAGAACAATTTATAGGCAAAGAACTCCAAATGGCCCATAAAAATATGAAAATATAATCAGCTTCACAGTTAATCAGGAAAATTCATAGTAAAATAAGAAGATACATTTTATACTCACCCACTTTGGCAAAAATTACAAAATTCTAATAACCTCAAGTGTTGATGAGGATATGGAGAAATAAACATTCTAGAGAACAATTGGACACTATCTAGTAAATTTGACACGATACTAGATAATAAAGTTGAAGATACTTAGAATGTATGAACCAGAAATTCCATTTCTAAGCACATACCCTAAAGAAGTAAGGAGACAGATTGAGAATTTTTATTGTATCCTTGTTTATGGTAATGAAAATTGAAAAATAACTATTAAAATGAGAATGGATGCACTGTGGTATTCCTACAATGGAAACCATATACAGTAGTTGATGAATGAACTACAGCTGCATGTATTAACATGGACAAATCTCCAAAAACATAATTTATACAAAAAGAAATGTTTCAGAATGATTTGTACATTATATGTATATATATAAAATGATGGGTATAGTTTAAAAAAATTTTTAACATGTGAAACAATGCTGTATATTTTACATATGCATATACATGTGTGTAGCTAAAAAACAAAAATAGCATGAAGATAATTAACAACAAATTCAGGTTAGTGATTACCTCTATGGAGGGAAGGAGGAAAATGGGATCATGGAGGGATACACATGAGGCAGCAATTATATCTGTAATTTTGTATTTCTTTAAAAATTCCTAACTGAAGTAAATACAGACTAAGATAAAGATTTGCTAAAGGTGACTGGTAGGAACATGGGTATACACTATATTTTCCAAACTAGCCTATATAATGTTAAAAAAGAAATAACAAGGTGGAGTTATTCCACAGACAGCAAACCAAGACTTAATGGTATTTTCAATGTCTCCCAGGAACGTGGCGTTTAAACAGACAATCTGAAATTTCCTGATCTGTACTAGTGAAGTAATCTGTATAATAAGACCCCTGCCGTTCCTTTTCCCCAAAAAGAAGATGACCTGGTCTGAAATAATTCTGTCTTTTCTTTTGTTAATAATTTCCTTGCTCCACCTTCTGCTTATAAAAACCTTCCATTTCGTACAACTCCTCGAACTGCCCTTCTAAGAACTAGATGGGATGCTGCTCGATTCATGAATTGTTGAAAAAAGCCAATTAAATTTTCAAATTTACTCAGTTGAATTTTGCTTTTTACAAGATTTGGTGGCAGTGACGTGATCAGCATTTGGGGTCAATGAGAAACACAAGTGTGGCACCCTGAGAATGCTTTTGGTGTTCTCTTTCTCGCTATTTCCAAGGGGCCATCGTTGAGTTCCTCTTGTTTTGAGCTCTGCTCTTCTTGCATTCAAGCTCCCAATCTAATTGGTTTTCCTTTATTGAACAGGTCAACTTGAACTGGTGGATGATTCTGCCTGAAGCCCAGTTGAGCTGGCAAACCATACTGCCTAGACTCAAGCCCCTAGCCTTTCAGACTGAAATTCCCAGGTTTTTGAGTGGATAACCCCAGCCCTTGATTCTGCTCCCAGATTCCACCTTGGGAACTGCTGATGGTTTAGTCCACAGTTCCCTATTTCTTTGGAATCCATCCCCAGATTCCACTCTTGGAACTTGGGGGCAGCCGCAGTTCTGCATTTTGTTTCAAATCAGTCCACAGTTCCCAGTCCTTGGGGTTTATTGGTTCAATCCTTTTCCATGTCCAAGGTTCCACAGGCATTGATAGTGGTACACACAGGGCCTTCTTTTGGCCAGCATGCAGTAACATCTCTTGGTTCCTTCCAGTATATTCACATGTTCATATTTCTTGTTTCATGCAGATAAAGGCTAATTGATAATGGGATCCTTTATATTCAAAGAATTGGGCACTCCACCTGCTGGCACACCTGCTTTTTTTTTTTTTTATTTATTTTTGTCTGTTGGGTCTTCGTTTCTGTGCGAGGGCTTTCTCCAGTCGCGGCAAGCGGGGGCCACTCTTCATCGCTGTGCGCGGGCCTTTCACTGTCGCGGCCTCTCCTGTTGCGGAGCAGAAGCTCCAGACGCGCAGGCTCGGTAGTTGTGGCTCACGGGCCCAGTTGCTCTGCGGCATGTGGGATCTTCCCAGACCAGGGCTCGAACCCGTGTCCCCAGCATTAGCATGCAGATTCTCAACCACTGCGCCACCAGGGAAGCCCCACACCTGCTTATTTTATGTCTGGAACTGTGGTGCCGAAGGCTGTGGATATCTACAAAAATGGCAAAATTTTACTCCAATTAGACAAAATCACTCATTTAAGAAATGCACTTGAGAGCAAGGGATCTCCAGGTGAACAAATAGAATGGGATGCCTATTTTAACTGGTACACAGACGCTTACAAAAGGCTTCAGGGTTCCAAAATGTCTTCATTGAAAGATTCGTTACAAACGGCTAATGAAAAATTAAAGATGCAAAAGGCATCTAAAACAACTCCTAGGTCTCTCCCATTACACCCTCCTAAGGGTTTATCATCAAAACACTGGCTCAGAAATCGAGATTGTCCTCAAAGGCCCTATGCAAATTCTTCAGTGCCCTCTTATCTACCTTCAGAAAGGCCCCAGATGGGCCCCTCCCAAAGTTGATGGGACTCTGAGGGTTTTTCTGGTAAAACTGCTTTGTTATTCCCTTAAACAGAGAAAGGAAACTAAAATTAAAATTTACGAGGTTATTTAAAACTGCCAGAAATATTTATTGTTTGTCCCAGCTGAAACCTGACAAGATATTTGAGAGGATTTAATAACTTTATGATCAGAAATTTGGCCAAATTGGAAGCTGATAATCAGAGCCTGATAGAAAATTTTTTCAAGCCCTCTCTTCTAAGCTAAAATAAAACTATGTGCCCAGAGGGAAAGAAGTAAATTAGAGAAAATGTAGTTGGAAGGGTGAGTCAACCTCTTTATCATTCAGGCTGCAATCCATTTCTTTGGGGAATTGGAAGCAATTGTCTTTGTCTTGCAAATTTCTGCTGCAGGGCCAAACGTGTGGCTCTAAAAGTTCAAAGGTCATCTGCATTTTTTTTTTTTTTTAACCATTTCCCCAAACCTTGCCTATACCTCTCAAAATGCTAAAAAAAGTTCAGAACATCTTTAATGTTTTTCCGGATTTAATGAAATCTTTTCTCTGAAGCTATCGATGATTTGGTAAGATATATCTTTGGGAACAAAGATGAAACATTTACTTTTTTCTCCCTATCTGGTCCCTCCAGAATTCAGAAACTCTCAGTGAGTATTCTTATTACCAACAAATCAGTCTTAAAAAGAACTTATGGGGCTTCCCTGGTGGCGCAGTGGTTGAGAATCTGCCTGCCAATGCAGGGGACACGGGTTCGAGCCCTGGTCTGGGAAGATCCCACATGCCACGGAGCAACTGGGCCCGTGAGCCACAATTACTGAGCCTGCGCGTCTGGAGCCTGTGCTCCGCAACAAGAGATGCCGCGATGGTGAGAGGCCTGCGCACCGCGATGAAGAGTGGCCCCCGCTTGCCACAACTAGAGAAAGCCCTCGCACAGAAACGAAGACTCAACACAGTCATAAATAAATAAATAAATAAAGAACGTGAATTTCTTAAAAAAAAAAAAAAAAAAAAAAAGAACTTATATGACCCATCGCTATTCTAGCTGCACTTATATAAATAATCAGGCCAAGTTTAATACAAATAAATTAGTTTTACTGTGATTATCTTTGGTAAAAAATGGGGCTAATTGTAGAGAGAAAAATTACAATTGCACCTTTGTATATATAAGATTCTAGTCCTGTTAATTGTCTTCAAGGTTCTGTTACATACCTGTAAACTGGACTGGATCCTAAATTCTTCTGGTTTCCTCAAATATCTGGCTATGCTTCACCAAACTAAGTTCCCATCCTTCTGATTTGGAATCACTAAGAACAAAGATAGCGCTTGAGCCCTGTCAGAAGGGATCTTACCAAGTACTCCTGAACACTGATGCTGCTGAAAAACTAGAAAGCATTAAGCCTTTTATATACATCTCACAGCTAAAGAAGGCTCCACCTAATATCTGATACAGACACTGAAGAACTCTGAATCAAATTGATGGGGAAAGGAAATAGCTGACAGGTAGTCTACAAGGTAAGACTGCCTCCACCCAAGATAATGGATCAAAACTTTATACTTTAACTAAACAGGAAACTCTTTTTCCTTCTTTTCCTTTTCTTTACTCCAGCATTTGCTTGGAAAGCTAACACCTTCATCTGTATCTCCCAGGCCATTGCTAAGGGCGGGGGTAACCTTTCAGATTGCTGGATTTATCATCAAAGATTCTGATCTATCCATAATTATCTAGATCATAATTGTCCCCACTCACTAAGAGATCTCACCAGCAGCTCCCATCTTTGCAAGGGATTTAGGATGACTCTTTATTTCAGGCTGTGAGATTCTCTTCCCATACTCACTAAAAACCTGACTATCTCCTGGACTGAACAGGTAAACACAGAAATACCTGTGACTAAATACATTCCCTGGTTAAGAGTAAATACAAATGAGAATATACTAAGAAACCTCCTCTTAACTCTTGACGATATTACAGATTCCATTGCTAAGGCATTGGCTTGCCAGAATAGATCACTAGCCTCTCTGGCCAAAGTTGTTCTTGATAAAAGATGGCCCTTGATTATCTTTTACCAAACAAAGAGGTGTCTATTCTGTGGCCAACACCACCTGCTATACCAGGACTGACACTTTTGGGGAAGTTGAAACACAGTTATGTAAGATCACTTGATCAAGCCACTTGGCTTAAAGGGGTGACTCCTTCAATGGGGGTCTTTCTCTGATTGGTTTGGGTCTTGGGGACTATGGCTCCAAATTGCAGTCTAAATGTTGGAAATTATCCTGCTTATCGTAATCATAATAATCCCCCTGGCATGTTGTATTCTCTCAAAAAGTTTAAATGCTTGTGAAGCCACTAACCACCAAGCAAATAATGTCTCTAAGACTGGAACATCACAAAAGAAACAAGGAGAATGACGTATTTAAGGATAACGAACCTGACTCGTGAATGTCATAGGGATTATGGAAAAGCATCATGACCTATGGATATCACATCAAATATGAAGAAAAATGAGATAACTACAGAGAGGTATGAGAATGGTGTTAATTCTTTAATTTTTTATCACATCTCTCAGGCTGAGAGTTTGATCAAAAGGGGGAATTGTTGAAAAGAAAAGAAAAGAAATAACAGGTTCAGGGTTGATTCATTTGTCTCTACAACAGCAAACCAAGGCTTAATTGCAGTTTCAACCTCTCCCAGGAATGTGATTTTAAACAGATAATCTGAAATTTCCTGATTAGCTCTAGTGAGGTAATCTGCATACCTTCCCCCCAAAAGATGACCTGGCTGGAAACAATCTTTCTTTTCTTTTCCTGATAATTTCCTTACCCCACCCTCCCTTTGCCTATACAAACCTTCCATTTTGTAAGGCTCCTTGGAGCACCCTTCTGTTTACTAGATGGGATGATGCCCAACTCATGAATTGTTGAATAAAGCCAATTAGATCTTCAAATTTACTCACTGAAATTTTAGTTTTTAACAATAATAAAGAATAATTTTTAAGAAGTAAAACTTTTTAAAAATTCATGCCTTCCAGCCCACAATCAAAAAGATTATTTTTGAGTCACAAGCACTAATTTTTTTTTTTTTTTTTGATATTTCATCCATTTTTGGTGGAATTTCTTCCCTAATAGCCTCAATGACTAAGTACTTTTGGTTATAATTAAATAACCATTTAATTAAGGATATTTTAAACATTTGAAAAATGAAAATATACAAGATAATTACAAGTTTGCAATAAAGTTCCTTTCATGCACTGAATTTTTATTATGAATGTATCAATAATACTCTAGTTGCTCTTCCATTTCTAGACTTACTGCAGAACTTTTTTTTTTTAATCAGCTTAGACATTTTTAAAGTCATGCAATGATTCAAGGGGGAAATTGTTCAGTCAAATTTTAACATCATTCTTTAATCACAATTTAGTCAATTTAGGTTAATCTACCCTTTTAAAAAGGTATTATTGCTATAATCAACTTCTAATATATTCTTAAACCTCTGACTTTTTGATAGACATAAAAAGAAAAAGGAATAGTCTTCATTCTTCCTTTACCCAGTTAATCCACAAGAACCAAATTATGTGAAAATAACTTAGAAACCATTAAATTCCCAATAAAAAACTTATGGAGAAACATAAGCTTCAGAATTTAGTACAATAACTTAGCTAACAAAGCAAATAGAATGTGATTAGGAAAATCAAGCTCACTCTCAAATATATACAGGATGAACAGAACTCTCCTTTTTTCAAACCCTCCAGATTAACAATTTAATATTTTCTTTTTAAAAATTAATTAATTAATTTATTTATTTATTTTGGCTTCATTGGGTCTTCGTTGCTGTGCGCAGGCTTTCTTTAGTTGCGGCAAGCGGGGGCTACTCTTCGTTGCACTGAGCAGGCTTCTCATTGTGGTGGCTTCTCTTGTTGCGGAACACAAGCTCTAGGCATGTGGGCTTCAGTAGTTGTGGCTTGTGGGCTCTAGAGCGCAGGCTCAGTAGCTGTGAAACATGGGCTTAGTTGCTCCGTGGCATGTGGGATCTTTCCGGACCAGGGCTCAAACCCATGTCCACTGCATTGGTAGGTGGATTCTCAACCACTGCACCACCAGGGAAGCCTGTCACAATTTAATATTTTCTAATGGTTATCCAGTTAGTCAAAAAGCATTAGAGAGAGATTGTTTTATGAGAACAGTGTAATAGGCTGTGAGTACATATTTTTTAATAGGCCACAATCTCTACTCTTAAGAAGCATATATAGGAGCTGAGGAGTAAAGACTGCATAAGATACACTTTGTAAATACAATGCGACACATTAGCAAATTATTCAACTCCAACCTCTTATTTCTAATATACACTTCAGATCTTAAGAATAATGACACATCATTATATTTTATATCTAGCTTACAAGATTATGGCAGAATCAGGAAGTACTCAGAAAGTTTGGCTTTGCTGCCCCAGACACTTGCAATTCTATTCCAGTCTTTCTTCAACAGCCAGACACCCTCAAGATCTTATTTATTTATTTATTTTACAATATGTGTCAGATACACTATGCATCAGTTTAAAATAGCATGTTTAATAATAAGCATGCTAATAATAATTATCATTTTGTATCAGTAAGATTAGGCTACATAATGCAGCAATAAGAAATCTCAGTGGCTCACAACAACAAAGTAGATTTCTCACATATTATATGCTGGCTTTGTGTGTTGTTCTTCTTCATAATCTCTTTACTCCAGAATCCAAGCTGAGGAAACCCCTAACTGAGACATCACCATTCTCATGACAGAGAGAAAAGAGAGAGTGGTGGACATATACGGTGGCTCTTAAAAATTTCTGCTTATAAGTTATATATATATATATATATATATATATATATATATATATATATATATATATATATATATCATATCCACTCACATTTCATAGGCCCTCCTTCTGCACCTGGGCCATGGAGAGGTCAGAAATCCAGACCCTTCAGATCAGGGCTTACTGTCCTCATTGATTGGGATGAGGCCCAATTCTGATTTTATTTTATTCAAGTCTATTTTTCTTCCTTCTACCATCAATCCCAAAGCTCACTTCTTTCCTTAGGCACGTCACCCCCTACTCTAGTGTGTCTTAAGGTGCATGTCCTTGACAAACATAAAGTGTTGTTAGGTGTATGTTTGTGTCTTCAATGGACAGAGAGGAGACTGTGCCGGATCTTGTGTCCACCACATTATAGCTTTCCATTCCCCTAGGATTAAAATTGTTTCCAATTTCCCATCCTACAATCTTCGATGAGGACGCTTGTACAAACCCCTCCAGGACTATGTATAAGGGTCTGAAAGGTATGCTCCAGAGTAGGGGTATCAGCCAAAGGGCACACAGGTAATGTTACAGAGGGTTGCCCAAAGGTTCTCTAAGGGCACTGCACCAGTCACCCTCCCCCAGTAGTGTGCTGGAGCCAGCTTACACAGCTTTGCAAGAGCTAATTGTTAAATTTTAAGAATTTTACAAGTTTATCATTAAATACAGCCATTATTAAAAATTAAACTTCATTTTATTGTATTCATTTTACTACTTTACCTTTTACAATGTATTTTACCTCATTTCACTGTTACCCATGCTCTAGATGTTATTTACATCTATTATAACTGAACAGTGGAAATGCTATATAACACTGTACTACTGTACATCTCATCCCAATTCCACTTTCATTGATGTCACATTGGCAGCTTGAACTCAGCAACACTGGAACCATTTACACCATGGATATTTGCAAATGCTACCAATCAGGGCTTGACTGATTGCTTAAGGTCTCTGCTAAAATATCACCTACTCAGACAGGCCTTTACTCACAACTCTATTTTTAAAAATACACATGCATCTTCATCACAATAACTACCTCCTTTACTCTTTATCTTCATAGAATACTCACTTTATCTATGTGGTTACTTGTTTATTTCCTTATTATTAGTCTCCCTCACTGTTAAATTAACATTTGTTAAGTAGAACACAGAGTGCCAGATGACAAGGAACAAAAGACCACAAGAATAATTGAAATAAAGAAGTTTATTGCTCACAGGTCTTGTGCAGTACACAGCACATTTTGAAGGGCCACACTGGGAGGCCAGGCAGGGTACAAGCAGAGAGAGGGGCAGGACCTGAGGCACATGCCTTTATGAGCATCCATGGGTGGAGTGCTCTAGGGTTCTGACTAAGACCAGATTGGTCAATTCAAATCAAAAGAAGCAGGGTTTCAGTAAGCTCCACATAGGTTCTTATCTAAGAGGCACACAAGGAGAAGGTCCTGGGAAGTAGAGAAGACTGTTTATCACAAGGGCTGTTGGGGAAATCATATCAAGAACTTAAAATTACTTGTGACTCTGTTATCTAGGGCATGCTTTTGCATAAAGGGAATAGTGTCCTTTTAAGGCCCCTGTGGGTTGGTTAGCCAAACAAAATGGATGCCAAGCCAGGAATACCTTGGAGTAGCGAGGCTAAACTCTCAGTACCCACTAACATTAGTTCTCTGAGGGTGTGAACATTGTTCATCTTATTCACTGTTGTAATCACAGCACCAGCATAGGAACTGGCATATAGTAGGTTCTCAATAAATATTTGTTGAATGAACAGATTAATGGATGTACGTGAGTGAATGAATGAATAAACTCAACGTTTGATACTCATAAAATTGGAGTAAAACTAGGTATGGAAGAAACACTGGAGCAAAGCCCAAAGGACCACAGCAAGACATCCTTCATATTCATTAAAATAATAACTTTTATTGAGTGCCAGCTGTGTGTCAAATCCCGTGACTACAAAAAGCTATAAAATGAAGATCCATCCCTGAGGCTCACAATGTAATTAAGGAAATAGAATATACGTACAAAGAAATTAATAATAATAGAATGTAATAATTTCATGATTAGTAAAATATCTTTAAGTGGTACAAGATGTTTCAGCTTCATGCAAATTGGTGTGTGTAAATATATATATGAGAGATTTTTGTAATTTTCACAAATAAGCATAATATAGGGAAAAAAATCAAAGCAGACTTGTCAGAACCAAAATGATCTGCCAGTAATTTGTTGTGTCTTACAACACAATACTCAACAGCATTCAAAAAAAAAAAAAAATCTAGTCTCTCAAAAATGTACCATAGCAATGTCCAGCATACAATAGTGAATTATTAGATATATGAAAAATTAGAAAACTATGGCTGATAACCAAGAAAAACAGCAGGTAACAGACACAGACCTGAGATGATGTGCATTTTAGTATTAGCAGACAAGGGCTTTAAAGCAGATATTATAAATTTGTTCATGGGCCTAAAGGAAGAGATGATCAAAATAAGTAAGCATATGAAGAATCCAGCAAAGAAATAGAAACTATTAAAAAAAAAGAGCTGAATGGAAGTCTTATAACTGTAAATTATGCTGATATATATTTTTAAATTCCCGGATGGGTTTAAGAGTATATTGGAGACTGTAGAAGAAAGTTATAATGAACCTGAAGGCAAGTCAAAAAAAATTATCCAACAGAACAGAGAGAAAAATAATTGAAAAAAGGTAACAAACTTAGTGACCTGAAGGATAATATAAAATGGTCTAATACATATAGTATAAATAGAGTCCCAGATGGAGAAGAGAGAGAAGACAAAGGAAAAAATATATATACATATGTATGCATAAACATATATATATGTATATGAAAAAAATAATGGCCAAAATTTTCCAGCTGTGTTGGAAAACATCAACTTACAGCTCCAAAAAGCTCAGTGAACCCAAACACAATAAATACAAAGTGGACAAAACCTGGGCACATCATAGTCAAACTACTGACAATCCAAGTTAAAGAGAAAATCTAATAGAGAGAAAGGTACATAATATACAACAACACAAGTCATGGCAGACTTCACATCAGAAATAATGGAAACCAGAAGACAATGAAATGATATTTTTAAACTGCTGAAGGAAAAAACTGTCAAAGAGAACTCTCTGTCAAGTGAATATACCCAAATGATTGGAATAAAGATATTTGAGGGGACTTCCCTGGTGGCGCAGTGGATAAGACTCCACACTCCCAATGCAGGGGGCCCAGGCTCTATCCCTGGTCAGGGAACTAGATTCCACGTGCATGCTGCAATTAAGAGTTTGTATGCCACAACTAAGGAGCCCACCTGCTGCAACTAAGACCTGGCACAACCTAAATAAATAAATTAAAAAAATTTTTTTTTTTAAAAAAGACATTTGAAAATGAACAAAATCACAGACAACTCAAGATCAGCAGCGCTCAACTGGTAATGAAGACTATTATGAAAATAAACTCAAACCACAGATTGGGAGAAACTATTCACAATACAAATATATGAAAAAGATCTTATACATAGAATACAGAAAGAACTCATACAACTCAATATCAAGACAATTCCAATTTACTAAATAGGCAAAAGACTTGAACAGACACTTCACAAAAGAACATCTACAAATGAACAATAAGCACATGGAAAGGTGCTCAACATTACTAGTCACCAGGGTGATGCAAATTAAAACACAATGAGATATTACTTCACACCCATTATAATGGCTAAAATTAAAAAGATTGATATCCCTAAACATTGGGCAGGGATGTGAGCAACTGGAACTCTCATGCATTGCTGTGGGAATGTAAAATGGAAACTATTGGAAACTATTTGGAAATTATTTGGCAGTTTCTTATAAATTTAAGCTATTTGGGAGATTAACCAAGATGGCAGAGTAGAAGGGCATGCCCTCACTCCCTCTTGTGAGAGCATCAGAATCACAACTGGCTGCTGGACAATCATCGACAGGAAGACACTGGACTTCACCAAGGAGGATACCCCACATCCAAGGACAGAGGAGAAGCCACAGTGAGACGGTAGGAGGGGCACAATCAGAGTAAAATCAAATCCCATAACTGCTGGGTGGGTGACTCACAGACTGGTGAACACTTATACCACAGAAGTCCACCCACTGGAGTGAAGGTTCTGAGCCCCACGTCAGGCTTCCCAACCTGGGGGTCTGGCAACAGGAGGAGAAATTCACAGAGAATCAGACTTTGAAGCCCAGTGGGAATTGATTGAAGGACTTCGACAGGAATGGGGGAAACAGAGACCCCACTCGTGGAGGGTGCACATGGAATAGTGTGCGCATCGGGTCCCAGGGGAAGGAGCAGTGACCCTTGGGGAGACTGAACCAGACCTACCTACTAGTGTTGGAGGGTCTCCTGCAGAGGCGGGGGCTGGCTCTGTTTCACCGTGGGGACAAGGACACTGGCAGCGGAGGTTCTGGGAAGTACTCTTTGGCATGAGCCCTCCCAGAGTCTGCCATTAGCCCCACCAAAGAGCCCAGGTAGGCTCCAGTGTTGGGTTGCCTCAGGCAAAACAACCAACAGGGAATGAACCCAGCCTCACCTATCAACAGTCAAGTGGATTAAAGTTTTATGGAGCTCTGACCGCCACAGCAACAGTCAGCTCTACCCACCACCAGAGCCTCCAATCAAGCCTCTTAGATAACCTCAACCACCAGAGGGCAGACGGCAGAAGCAAGAAAAACTACAATCCTGCAGCCTGTGGAACAAAAACCACATTTACAGAAAGATAGACAAGATGAAAAGGCAGAGGGCTATATACCAGATGAAGAACCAAGAAAAAACCCCAGAAAAACAACTAAATGAAGTGGAGATAGGCAACCTCCCAGAAAAAGAATTCAGAATAATGATAGTGAAGATGATCCAGGACCTCGGAATAAGAATGGAGGCAAAGATTGAGAAGATGCAAGAAATAATTAACAAAGACCTAGAAGAATTAAAGAACAAACAAACAGAGGTGAACAATACAATAACTGAAATGAAAACTACACTAGAAGGAATCAATAGCAGAATAACTGAGGCAGAAGAACGGATAAGTGACCTGGAAGACAGAATGGTGGAATTCACTGCTGCGGAACAGACTAAAGAAAAAAAGAATGAAAAGAAATGAAGACAGCCTAAGAGACCTCTGGGACAACATTAAACGCAACAACATTCGCATTATAGGGGTCCCAGAAGGAGAAGAGAGAGAGGAAGGACCAGAGAAAATATTTGAAGAGATTATAGTCGAAAACTTCCCTAACACGGGAAAGGAAATAGCCACCCAAGTCCAGGAAGCGCAGAGAGTCCCATACAGGATAAACCCAAGGAGAAACACGCCGAGACACATAGTAATCAAAGTGGTAAAAATTAAAGACAAAGAAAAATTATTGAAAGCAGCAAGGGAAAAATGACAAATAACATATAAGGGAACTCCCATAAGGTTAACAGCTGATTTCTCAGCAGAAACTCTACAAGCCAGAAGGGAGTGGCATGATATACTTAAAGTGATGAAAGGGAAGAACCTACAACCAAGATTACTCTACCCGGCAAGGATCTCATTTAGATTTGATGGAGAAATCAAAAGCTTTACAGACAAGCAAAAGCTAAGAGAATTCAGCACCACCAAACCAGCTCTACAACAAATGCTAAAGGAACTTCTCTAAGTGGGAAACACAAGAGAAGAAAAGGACCTACAAAAACAAACCCAAAACAATTAAGAAAATGGTCATAGGAACATACATATCGATAATTACCTTAAACGTGAATGAATTAAATGCTCCAACCAAAAGACACAGACTGGCTGAATGGACACAAAAACAAGACCCATATATATGCTGTCTACAAGAGACCCACTTTAGACCTAGGGACACATACAGACTGAAAGTGAGGGGATGGAAAAAGATATTCCATGCAAATGGAAATCAAAAGAAAGCTGGAGTAGCTATACTCATATCAGATAAAATAGACTTTAAAATAAAGAATGTTACAAGAGATAAGGAAGGACACTACATAATGATCAAGGGATCAATCCAAGAAGAAGATATAACAATTATAAATATATATGCACCCAACATAGGAGCACCTCAATACATAAGGCAACTGCTAACAGCCATAAAAGAGGAAATTGACAGTAACACAATAATAGTGGGGGACTTTAACACCTCACTTACACCAATGTACAGATCATCCAAAATGAAAATAAATAAGGAAACAGAAGCTTTAAATGACACAATAGACCAGATAGATTTAATTGATATTTATAGGACATTCCATCCAAAAACAGCAGAATACACGTTCTTCTCAAGTGCGCACAGAACATTCTCCAGGATAGATCACATCTTGGGTCACAAATCAAGCCTCAGTAAATTTTAAAAAATTGAAATCATATCAAGCATCTTTTCTGACCACAACGCTATGAGATTAGAAATGAATTACAGGGAAAAAAACGTAAAAAACACAAACACATGGAGGCTAAACAATACATTACTAAATAATCAAGAGATCACTGAAGAAATCAAAGAGGAAATCAAAAAATACCTACAGACAAATGACACTGAAAACACGACAACCCAAAACCTATGGGATGCAGCAAAAGCAGTTCTAAGAGGGAAGTTTATAGCTATACAAGCCTACCTAAAGAAACAAGAAAAATCTCAAGTAAACAATCTAACCTTACACCTAAAGAAACTAGAGAAAGAAGAACAAACAAAACCCAAAGTTAGCAGAAGGAAAGAAATCATAAAGATCAGAGCAGAAATAAATGAAATAGAAACAAAGAAAACAATAGCAAAGATCAATAAAACTAAAAGCTGGTTCTTTGAGAAGAAAAACAAAATTAATAAGCCATTAGCCACACTCATCAAGAAAAAGAGGGAGAGGACTCAAACCAATAAAATCAGAAATGAAAAAGGAGAAGTTACAACAGACACCACAGAAATACAAAGCATCCTAAGAGACTACTACAAGCAACTCTATGCCAACAAAATGGACATCCTGGAAGAAATGGACAAATTCTTAGAAAGGTGTAACCTTCCAAGACTGAACCAGGAAGAAACAGAAAATATGAGCAGACCAATCACAAGTAATGAAATTGAAACTGTGATTAAAAATCTTCCAACAAACAAAAGTCCAGGACCAGATGGCTTCACAGGTGAATTCTATCAAACATTTAGAGAAGAGCTAACACCTATCCTTCTCAAACTCTTCCAAAAAATTGCAGAGGAAGGAACACTCCCAAACTCATTCTATGAGGCCACCATCACCCTGATACCAAAACCAGACAAAGACACTACAAAAAAAGAAAATTACAGACCAATATCACTGATGAATATAGATGCAAAAATCCTCAACAAAATACTAGCAAACAGAATCCAACAGCACTTTAAAAGGATCATACACCACGATCAAGTGGGATTTATCCCAGGGATGCAAGGATTCTTCAATATATGCAAATCAATCAATGTGATACACCATATTAACAAATTGAAGAATAAAAACCATATGATCATCTCAATAGATGCAGAGAAAGCTTTTGACAAAATTCAACACCTATTTATGATAAAATCTCTCTTGAAAGTGGGCATAGAGGGAACCTACCTCAACATAATAAAGGTCATATATGACAAACCCACAGCAAACATCATTCTCAATGGTGAAAAACTGAAAGCATTTCCTCTAAGATCAGGAACGAGACACGGATGTCCACTCTCACCACTATTATTCAACATAGTTCTGGAAGTCCTAGCCATGGCAATCAGAGAAGAAAAAGAAATAAAAGGAATACAAATTGGAAAAGAAGAAGTAAAACTGTCACTGTTTGCAGATGACATGATACTATACATAGAGAATCCTAAAACTGCCACCAGAAAACTACTAGAGCTAATTAATGAATTTGGTAAAGTTTCAGGATACAAAATTAATGCACAGAAATCTCTTGCATTCCAATACACTAATGATGAAAAATCTGAAAAAGAAATTAAGGATACACTCCCATTTACCATTGCAACAAAAAGAATAAAATACCTAGGAATAAACCTACCTAGGGAGACAAAAGACCTGTATGCAGAAAACTATAAGACACTGATGAAAGAAATTAAAGATGATACCAACAGATGGAGAGATAGACCATGTTCTTGGATTGGAAGAATCAATATTGTGAAAAAGACTATACTACCCAAAGCAATCTACAGATTCAATGCAATCCCTATCAAATTACCAATGGCATTTTTTACGGAACTAGAACAAATCATCTTAAAATTTGTATGGAGACAAAAAAGACCCCGAATTGCCAAAGCAGTCTTGAGGGAAAAAAACGGAGCTGGAGGAATCAGACTCCCTGACTTCAGACTATACTACAAAGCTACAGTAATCAAGACAGTATGGTACTGGCACAAAAACAGAAATATAGATCAATGGAACAAGATAGAAAGCCCAGAGATAAACCCACGCACCTATGGTCAACTAATCTATGACAAAGGAAGCAAAGATATACAATGGAGAAAAGACAGTCTCTTCAACAAGTGGTGCTGGGAAAACTGGACAGCTACATGTAAAAGAATGAAGTTAGAATACTCCCTAACACCATACACAAAAATAAACTCAAAATGGATTAGAGACCTAAATGTAAGACCGGACACTATAAAACTCTTAGAGGAAAACATAGGAAGAACACTCTTTGACATAAATCACAGCAAGATCTTTTTTGATCCACCTCCTACAGTAATGGAAATAAAAACAAAAATAAACAAATGGGACCTAATGAAACTTCAAAGCTTTTGCACAGCAAAGGAAACCATAAACAAGACGAAAAGACAACCCTCAGAATGGGAGAAAATATTTGCAAACTAATCAACGGACAAAGGATTAATCTCCAAAATATATAAACAGCTCATGCAGCTCAATATTAAAGAAAGAAACACCCCAATCCAAAAATGGGCAGAAGACCTAAATAGACATTTCTCCAAAGAAGACATACAGACGGCCACGAAGCACATGAAAAGATGCTCAACATCACTAATTATTAGAGAAATGCAAATCAAAACTACAATGAGGTATCACGTCACACCAGTTAGAATGGGCATCATCAGAAAATCTACAAACAACAAATGCTGGAGAGGGTGTGGAGAAAAGGGAACCCTCTTGCACTGTTGGTGGGAATGTAAATTGATACAGCCACTATGGAGAACAATATGGAGGTTCCTTAAAAAACTAAAAATAGAATTACCATATGACCCAGCAATCCCACTACTGGGCATATACCCAGAGAAAACCGTAATTCAAAAAGACACATGCACCCGAATGTTCATTGCAGCACTATTTACAATAGCCAGGTCATGGAAGCAACCTAAATGCCCATCAGCAGATGAATGGATAAAGAAGTTGTGGTACATATATACAATGGAATATTGCTCAGCCATAAAAAGAACGAAATTGAGTCATTTGTTGAGACGTGGATGGATCTGGAGACTGTCATACAGAGTGAAGTAAGTCAGAAAGAGAAAAACAAATATCGTATATTAACGCATGTATGTGGAACCTAGAAAAATGGTACAGATGAACCGGGTTGCAGGGCAGAAGTTGAGACACAGATGTAGAGAACAAACGTATGGACACCAAGGGGGGAAAACTGCAGTGGGGTGGTGATGGTGGTGTGCTGAATTGGGCGATTGGGATTGACATGTATAAAGTGATGTGTGTAAAATTGATGACTGATTAAAAAAAAAATTAATCTATTTGGCATTTTCTTATAAATTTAACCATATTCCTATGCTATCACCCTCCAACTCCACATTTAGGTAATTACCAAGAGAAATGAAAATGTATGTCCATACAAAGTATGTGAATATTTAGAGCAGCTTTATGCATAATAGCCAAAAATTGAAAACAACGCAAATGACCATCAACAGAATGGACTAACAAATTGTGAGATATCCATGCGGTGGAAAATTACTCAACAATTTAAAAAAAAGTGTGTGTACAGATATACACAAAACATGAATAAATCTCAAAAACATTAAGTTAAGCAAAAAAGTCAGACCGAAAAGAGTACATACCAAATGAATTTATTTATTTAAAATTCAGTAACATGCAAAACTAACCTATGATGACAGAAAACCAGAACAGTGGTTGCTTCTGGCAGGTAGGGATTAACTGAAAGGGATCACAGGGGAACTTTTGAGGTGATAGAAACATTCTCTACCTTGACTGGCTACTGGCTATATAAGGCTATACACTTTTCAAAACTCATTGAATTGTACATTAAAAATCTGTGTTTTATGGTATGTAACATTTACTTCAAGAAACAAAAATCACTGCAAAATTTTCAAAAAAATTGGCAACCCAAGTTTTAAATTTATGAGAAGCAAAGCATACAAATAGTGAAGACACTGTTGAAGAAGGAGGAAAGTAGTAAGTTAGGAAAACACTTTCTGCACTAAAATCAAGACATTATAAATCCACCGTAATTTTAAAATGTAGTATTTATAAATGAATAGCTAAATTGACCGATGGAATAGAGAGGCCCAAAGCAGAACCACACACAGATGGAACCTTGATTTATGCCAGAGATGACATCGAAAATCACTGAAACAGATTACTCAATGACTAGTACTGAAAGAATTGGCTATTCAAATGGAAATAAAATTGGATCCTTACCTTAATACAGACACACAAAAAATAAACTCCAAACTGACTGAAGATTTACATGTGAAGGGCAAAACTTCAAAACTTTTAGAAAAACATATAAGAGAATACTTTTATGACCTCACGTTAGGAAAGAACTTTTCAAACAAAATATACCGATAAAGGTGACACATTAAAATTTTAAATTTCTGTTCATCAAAAGACATCAAAAGCAGAGTGGGGAAACAAAAGCCACAAAATGAATGATAAAACAAGGATAAACAGAATTTGTGAAGCACTGTTACAAAACTGTAAGTAAAAAAGATAACCATCACTCCCTAAAAAAATGGACGGAAAGCAAATAAACATTTCAGAGAAGAAAAAATTACAAAACAAATAAACAACAAAGAAAAACACAGAGGAAAGATGTCCTACCTCATTAGTAGCACTATTAGCTCTTCCTTTTTCATTTATTATAAAAGGGGGTGGGTGACGCTTTAAAAAAGTAGAGATGCACCAAATTACGTGGTAACACAAAATAAACAAATGTTAAAATCAACATTCAGCCAAATCTAAGACCAAACCCTTAGGTGACCACCATAGATTGAACTTCTCAGATGTCAGAATCTTGGGATTTTACCCCAAAAGTAGTTTTTACTATAATTTTTCATTAAAGCCACTAGTAAAATTTTTTAAATTTGACATAATATAGGAAAATCAGTTCCTCAATACTGTCAGCTGATGGATTGATCCTGAGTTCACCATACACTTCATACACTTCATCTGTTATACTAAATAGATTCACTTTTTCAACTGAGGTTGGTAGATGGACATATTTAGAAGTTCTTCATTTTTGTTTAACACTGTCTTCCTTTATTCTATATATTCTTTGTTATGTCTAGATCAAAGATGATCTATTACAGATGTTGTACATGATTTGGGTTGTTTTCCCACCTTGTCAAATTGAACAAGGCAAATTTAACATTTTACTTTTTATCCATCCTTCAAGATGTGAAGAATTTCTAAAGAGAACTTTTTCCTGAAAGACTCATGGCCTAAACGGAATTAAATAACTAAAAAATACTGTACAATAAGAATAGTTTTAAAGGTAATTTTCATTAATATTTGAATACTAATACAACTTCAAAGATTAATTCTAATCTCTATGCTATGATTTCTATTATTCTTTCTTGTATTATTTAAATTTTATAAATATTCACTGGCTCTAAGAAGATATAATATTCTTCCTAAAGTTATTTAGCTAACACATTCTATCTTAATATTAATCTTTATTTTATATCTATTTCCTTATACATTTATTATTTGAAATATTCTGGTTATTTTTGTATATAAAATAATTTCTACAATCATTAATTATTGTTGCAGTTTACTTTTGCAATATCATTTACATTTATACTTCAACAGATCGATAGACTATCAACATTTAGAATCTACAGAGATGTTTTTCATCCCAAACTACATATAGAATGTAATCTGTTTGAAAGTGAATATGCAGGTAGTAGTAGTAAATCTGAATTATATGCTTTGTTCTTGGCATTGTTATGCTGATTCAACATGGTTTAACTTATATGACCACATTGCTGAATGTTTAGGGATGACAGTTGAAGTAGACATTTGTCTAGTCATCCTTCCAAAAGCCTTAGCCTGAACCAAAGACAAAAACGTTGGCCAAATATTTTAGCTAACACCAAACTATGGTGCAACCCTAAAAGGAAGTATGTAACCAAACATCTGTCTCCTAGACAGAACATTATACCCCATATCCACACAGATATATATAGAAATTCTTTATCTCCAAACTAAATTTTCCCAGATACAAAAACATAGAGATGGAATATAAAGATGCTCAATGGATTGTCTTATGGTTGTTTTTGCTCTTGTTGATAATGATGACTTCTTATCCATAACCCTCTGCCACTTATAAAACTTCATAGCAGCCTCTCACCACACATAGCCATATCCCATGCTCCGTGTACTTCCCCCATGGTGATAGCACTGCTTCAGAATAGAGTGGACAAAGTAGGCTTCTTGGTGAATTCTGAATAAAAGACTAAAAACAAGATTATTTAAGGCATAAAAGGTATCGCTATAAGTAGGAATCATTGGGCTAGAAGCAAAATGGTAAAAATAGAAAGAGAAGAGGAAAAGAAAAAACACGTTCACAATAGTTTAGCTCAGTTTGTGCACTATTCTAAAGCGAACAAACTTCCACTTGTATCAATGGAGACATGAGAATTAACTCAGAGAATAGATCATGCACATTAAAAAAAAAGAAAAAAAAACCACCCTAACGAATGATTTGCCTTGAACCTTTAGACCTCACCCATTTTCAAATTGCCCAACCCTAACAGAGAAGCAAGAATATGATTCTCAAGCATTTTGGTCTCAGGGGGCTTCAGATTCCGAAAAATTATTGATGACCCCAAAGAGATTTCGTTTATGTAGGCTATATATATTGATACTTACCATATTAGAAATTGAAAAAGAATTTTTTAAAATAAATTTATTTATTTATTTATTTATTTATTTATTTATTTATTTATTTATATTTCTGGCTGTATTGGGTCTTTGTTGCTGTGTGCGGGCTTTCTCTGGTTGCAGCGAGTGGGGGCTCCTCTTCATTGCTGTGCGCGGCCTTCTCATTGCAGTGGCTTCTCTTGTTTCAGAGCACGGGCTCTAGGCACACGTGCTTCAGTAGTTGTGGCACACAGGCTCAGTAGTTGTGGCACGCGGGCTCAGTAGTTGTGGCACGCGAGCTCTAGAGCACAGGCTCAGTAGTTGTTCATGGGCTTAGTTGCTCCGCGGCATGTGGGATCTTCCCCAGCCAGGGCTCGAACCCATGTCCCCTGCATTGGCAGGTGGATTCTTAACCACTGCGCCACCAGGGAAGCCCTGAAATAGAAATTTTAAAAATGTTTATTTTAAACGTTTTAATAAACCCATTACATGTTAACACAAGTGGTATGCTTTTATGAAAACAACTGCATTTTCCAAAATAAAAAATTTAGTGAAAGTGTTTTAAAGTTTTGCAAGTATCTTTAATGTCTGGCTTAATAAAACACAATTGGATTCTCACATCTGCTTCCAAATTCAATCTATTAGCAATATATTGCTTTGAACTATTATAAAGAAAATCCAACCTCACATAGATGTGCAGTTGAAAAAGGGTGGAGTATTTCACATTCTTCTCAGATAATTGTGGGTATTCTTCTTTGATACTATACCAAAATTTAACAAATGATGATTTCATAAAAGTTGGAGGATTGACACTACTCGACTTCAAGTCTTACTATAGAGTAATCAAGACAGTATGGTATTGGCAAGATAACAGACAAATTAGATCATTAGGACAGAATAGAGCACCCAGAAACAAACCCACATAAATACAGTCAACTGATCTCTGACAAAGCAGTAAAGGCAATACAATGGAGCAAAAATCATCTTTTCAACAAAGGTGCTGAGCCAACTGGGCATCCACATGCAAAAAGATTAATCTAGACCCAAACTCATACCCTTCACAAAAATTAACTCAAAATGGATTATAGACCTAAATGTAAAATGCAAAACTAACTTCTAGAACATAACATAGGAGAAAACCTAGATGACCTTGGGTACGATGATGACTTTTTACATACAATAGCAAAGGCATGATCCATGAAAGAAAGAATTGCTAAGCAGAACTTCATTAAAATTAAAAACTTCTGCTCTTCAAAAGACAACATCAAGAGAATGAGAAGTCACAGACTGGGAGCAAATATTTGCAAAAGACACATCAGATGAAGGAGTGTTATCCAAAATATACAGAGAACACTTAAAACTCAACAATAAGAAAAAAACAATGTAATTTTAAAATGGGCCAAAGAACCAAAGAGATACCTCACCAAAGAAGATATACAGAAGGAAAATAAACATATGAAAAGATATTACACATCATATGTCATCAGGAAAATGCAAATTAAAAAAAAAAATGAGATACCACTATAACTATTTGGTCATTCTTGGCCAAAATCCAGAAAAACGATAACACTAAATGCCAGTGGAGATGTGGAGCAACAGGAATTCTCATATATTGTTGGCGGGAATGGAAAAATGGAAGACAGTTGGCAGTTGCCTACAAAACTAAACACACTCTTGTCATACCACCCAGCAGTCATACTTCTTGGTATGTGGAGTTGAAAATTATGTCCACGCAAAAACCTGCACGTAAGTATTTATAGCAGCTTTACTCATAAGTGCCAAAACTTGGAAGCAAGCAGGATGTCCTTCAGTAGGTAAATGGTTAAATAAACTATGGTACATCCAGACAGTGGAATACTGTTCAGCACTAAAAAGAAATGAACTATCAAGCCATGAAAAGACATGGAGTAATAGTAAATGCATATTACTACGGGAAAGAAGTCAATGTGAAAAGGCTATATACTGTAGGATTCCAAATATATAACATTCTGGAAAAGGGAAAACAAAGGAGACAGCAAAAAGATCAGTGGTTGCCAGGGGTTAAGGGTGGAGAGAAGGATGAATAGGCGAAGCACAGAGGATTTTTAAGGCAGTGAAAATACAATGTATGATATTATAAAGGTGGATCCGCTTCATTATACATTCGTCCAAGCCCACAGAATATACAACAGCAAGAGTGAACCCTGATATAGACAACAGACTTTGGGTGATAACGATGTGTCAATGTAGGTTCATCCATTGTAACAAATGTACCACTCTGGCAGGGGCCGCTGATATTGGGGGTCTATGCATGTGTGGAGGCAGGGGGTATATAAATCTCTGTACCTTTCTCTCAATTTCGTTGTCAATTTAAACTGCCCTAAATATATATATATTTTGTTTTGTTTTGTTTTAATTTTTAAGTTTAACTTAAGAAAACAAAACAGTGGAAGGCTACACACAAATCTAACAAAAGTCGGTCTGGGTAATAGGGAAAACAGAGACATGAATGAAAGCTAGACTTGGAGACGTACACTTTAGTAGATTCTTAAATTTTGTGTCACAAAAATTATGTATTGCCAACTCATAACAAAATAAAGTAGCAAGTATATAATATAATCTTTTTTTATAATCACACAGATATAATAGAGCAAAATATGAATGACACTCATCTTTTTGTGATTTTTTTCATTTACTTATTTACGATTTTTATTCTCTTTGTTTACTTATTTGTACTTTGTGAGTTTTCTACAATAAATATGTATTATCTGTGTAATTTTAAGTAGTTTCAAAAACTTACCATCTGACTTCCCCAAATTAATGGAGAATAATTCAGTAGTATCTCAGTATAAGCACTTGGAGCAACTTCAGGAATGCTTATGAATACCTGGCCCCGCAAAGTAAATTTTCTCTATATGTGTTCTGCTGAAGATCCTGTCAGTGAAGAGTACTCAGTACGAACCTTAAAAGAGCAAACTGCTTATTATTTTCAAACTACCAAATGCATTTTTAAAAATTTTTATTTTTTCTTTATTTTCATTTTTTATTTGTTGAAGTATAGTTGATTTACAGTATCATGCTAGTTTCAGGTATACAGCACAGTGATTCAGATATATATATATCCAGATATATATACATATCTATAATAGATATATATATTCTTCTTCAGACTCTCTTCCCTTATAGGTTATTACAAAATATTGAGTATAGTTCCCTGTGCTACACGGTAGGTCCTTGTTGGTTATCTATTTCATATATAGTAGTGTGTATATGTTAATCCCAACCTCCTAATTTATCCCTCACCCCACCCCATTTTCCCCTTTGGGAACCATCAGTTTGTTTTCTATGTCTGTGAGTCTTTTTCTATTTTGGAAATCAGTTCATTTGTATCTTTTTTAAAAAATATATTCCACATATAAGTGATCATTTTTTAAATTTTACACCAATCTACTTTCTTTCCCAGAAACCAATTTCACTACTTAATATCTCGTTAATGGGTGAAAGTTGCATTATATGTCCATTCACATTTATTTTTGTGTTGAAAGATAAAACAGAAATATTTCGTTTTCACAGACTCCCCTAGAATATGTTTTATCGATAGTCTCGTCTTTACTGCTTAAACTCATTTGGATTCTCTTCCAATACTTGTCCATTCATAAGATGAAAAGCGTAAAACTATTTTATTAGAAATATTGATTTTAAATTTAAAACTGCTGAGAATAAATTGCTTGTTTAAGAAAAGCTGGAGGGGAAACAGCAAACTAGGGTGTTCTGTGTAAATAAGCACTGTTAGGGCATGCCATTCTTATAATTTCTGTGAACAGATAGTGTGCAATCAAGTGTAATTCTCTGAACCTCAGCTGCAAAGAATAAGGAAAGCTGCAGCACAGTATTGTCATAGTCAATGTCTATCAACAACTTAAATTCATGGTACATACATAATACTAGCACATTCTTTGTTCTCCCTCCTTGTCCACTAGATACACTGGCAAATAAGCATTTTGCCAGAGGAAGATCACAAAATGTTTTCAGAAAATGTCTGCAACATACTCTAAAGGAAATAAAAGGAGCCTTTAATCAGGTCCAATAAGCAATGATCCAATATCCTCCAACAAACACTGCTCCAGCTCCCAAAAAACTGGTCTGTCAGTGTGCAGGAAGGATTCTCCCATCAAGTGCTAAAGGAGCCCTTATCAAGGAATGACCTGAGTTCTTCCTAGTACGTCCTTCAGTGAAGAGATAAACACTTGTCTCCAAAGGACTTCCTAGAACTCTGCGCAGTGTGGGTAAGAGAAGGCTGAAAAAGTACAGCCTCCTTTAAAAGAAAAACAAGTCATGCTGTGCGGCATTTTAAGTGTAAGCGTGGTAATTCGTATGCTGGTGAATGCCATTAATCTGGAAGTTTTCCGCAAATACTAAATACATTCATTTCTTTGTTAGATATTCCACATAAGTGAATGTTACTAATTACAGAAGCCATTATCTCAAAGCAGTTTTTTTTCCATCCTAAACATGTACAAAGAGTCTATCGCACCACATTATCATTTTTTAAATAAAGAGTATTATAAACATAATTTCACTCTTTAAATCTATGGAGACTCATGTAAAGTCCTATGAAGCAAGGATTGAGGGGTGTAAGGCTGTCTGTTCCTATACGCTACCTGCCACTGATGGCTGGGCTGTGTTTTTATAGTTTTTCTGTCAACTTTTTGCACTCCTCTCTTTTCCCTGCTATCTGCTATTAATTCAACTTACTAACAGTATGTGCTGCCTGTTTTTCAGACACTGGGTGAGATCTGAATGGTAGCGCTCAACTTCTCTTACAGATCCCAGTGTGCTCTGGGCAGGTCTTTGGTGTTCAGAAGCTTTTGTCAATTACTTCCAGGCTTAAGACAAAATATGTTATAGGTTAAATCTGACTTCTGGAAAAGTGGTGGATTAATTTAATATAATTCCAGAATTTTATTAACTGTTTCAACATTCTAACCTGCATATTGTCACAAAAGACAACACTATAGTTAAGTCAACATTCTATGGCTTGGGGACTTCCCTTGTGGTCCAGTGGCTGGGACTCCGTGCTCCCAATGCCGGGGGCCTGGGTTCAATCCCTGGTCAGGGAACTAGATCCCACATGCCACAACTAAGAGTTTGCATGCTGCAACTAAAGATCCCGTATGCTGCAACTAAGACCCCCCCCAAATAAATAAATAAATAAATATTTTTTAAAAAAATTCTATGGCATGAAAAAAACAAAACAAAATGAAACAAAATTCTATGGCATAATCTTCTCAAGGTTGTCACTGTTTTCAAAATGATGAACTCCGTCAGGTTCCCAAAGCGCATCCCTCAGAACACAGGATATTCATAGGTGATATAGTGAGTAGTACTACTTAGAACCAGCTCCGGGGTCTCTAGCCTAGGCACTCCCCATCACCCTCAGTGCTCGGGGCTTCCTCAGGACCAGGAGGGTAGACTTTGGATGAAGAGACTGTGGTGTCCGCACACATGCAAGCAAAACTTCTCCTGGGGTGGGAAGAGAAGTGGGAAAGAGACTCAGAAAGCAGAGAGCCAGGGCACAAAATGCCAAGGAATCCAAAAATTCTAAATGAAAGTCTGCATTCCAGGTCATTTTGTAGGTATGTCAGTCAAGGTAAGAACATGGAACACATTTTAACAATTTGTTAGCTTAATGTATAGCTCTTAAATATATTGGCATATGATATATAGGTGCTCATTTGTACTTATGTTTCAGCAAGGCAATTAACTGATCCACTGTAATTTCTACAAATTCTGTGAAAGCAGAGAAACTTCTTACCTTGTTCACTGCTATAGCTCCAGGACCAAACACATAACTGATGATGAAAAAGGTACCCCAGGGTTAAAAAACAAAAAAAGTTTGAGAAATGCTACCTTTTGCAGTCTCCTTTGGAGGATTAACTGTGCAAATTAGCATTTTAAAGGCTTTGAGAAGCTACAGTTTTAAGCAAGCCACGCCCACCTCCCCACCCCCCTGCCCCCCACCCCTCCACCCCTCCACCCCACACGCACACATCTCCCCACCCCCCGGAGACCTTCTCACATCTACTTTATGGTAGAAGTCTTTTAGGAATTGATCAAATCGATGACCTATATCTACCAACCCACTTTGGGAGCAACTCCAGACACCTGGAATGGACATAATTTACCCTCAAATACGGTCTCAGATACAATCCAAACATTACAAAAAGCTAAGAAATATACTGGATACTCTTGAAGGAAATAAATATAAGATTTTCTTTTTCATGAACAAATCAAGAATTTAATGATAGCAAAAAAAATAATCTTTTCCTGGAATTTTTCTACCTGAGAATAGACAGTTTAGAGAGGGATGCAGAGAGAAAAAGTAACAAACCTATCATATTAAATTCAAGGTGAGAATAAACATCCTATAAATTTTAGTACTCATTCAACACCTCGTTTATTAATTTAAAGTGTAATTTATTTGTTGTCACTAATCTGGATTCAAATGCTGACCAATTCAGCACTTTTAGTTTAAGCATGAAGATCTATTGTAATTAATACCGATGCTGATTATGATTAACACTTGGCATCAGAGCAAGGCAGAGTGGGAAATTTACATTATAGGCCTTTAGTTTAACCTGGAACTACAGATAAAAGTGGGGATGTATATTAGGACTCTTTCAGAGACAAGTCAAATATATCCTATTCAAACTGGCTTAACTACATAAAAGGAGTTACTGCCTGATGTAACTGGGAAGCATATGGATGCCATTGACCTTGGAAATAACTGAATTCAGGAATTCAACTCACTCCTCCCTCCTCTGTTCTTCTGCTTCTTTTCCCCATTCCCTCTCCCCTCTCCTCATGTCTCTTACTCTTTCACACAGCCCCAAGTTATAGCATCACAGCTCAGAAACCCCAAAGGACAGAGCACTTCAACTTTCGGTATATAAAAACTCAGGGAAAGAAGTCTCATTGGCCAGGCTTGGGTCACATGTCCCATTAGATCAACTGCTAAGACCCAGACAGGTATGCCACTGCTTGACATCAATGACATCATAGGGTGAGATAAATCAACACATGGCAGGTAGTCTTACCAGAAGAGGGGAAAGGAACGCTTGACATACAGAGCTTCAGTTGTCCCAGGCAGAGTGTAATTCACAGCACTCTTCAAGTGTCTACAAAGGAGGATGAGAAAGATCATTAAGAATTAACTTCTAAAAAATAAAATTAGATTTAAAAAAATAGGATAAAGATGTGATACATATATATACAATGGAGTATTACTCAGCCATAAAAAGGAACAAAATTGGGTCATTTGTAGAGACATGGATGGACCTAGAGACTGTCATACAAAGTGAAGTAAGTCAGAAAGAGAAAAACAAATATCATATATTAACACATATATGTGGAATCTAGAAAAATGGTACAGATGAACTTATTTGCAAAGCAGAAATAGAGACACAGACGTAGAGAACAAACGTATGGATACCAAGCGGGGAAGGGGTGGGTGGGATGAACTGGGAGATTGGGATTGACATATATACACTACTATGTGTAAAATAGACAACTAATGAGAACCGGCTGTATACCACAGGGAACTCTACTCAACGCTCTGTGGTGGCCTAAATGGGAAGGAAATCCAAAAAAGAGGGGATATATGTATACGTATAGATGATTCACTTTGCTGCACGGTAGAAACTAACACAACATTATAAAGCAACTATACTCCAATTAAAAAATAAAATTAAAAAAAAAAGAATTATCTTCTAGTCAAGAGGTCAACAAGGCAAGTCAGGGCAATAGGGAAGAAACAGCTTCAGAGACAGAGGCACACACAACAGCTACCCCTTCCTAGTTATGCTACGGAGACAGACTAGACTAGTTTCTTGTCATGGTCTCCCTGAGTTCAGCCTCACAGTCAGAAAAATGAAAAACTGCTTTGAAAATAATTGTAATGAAGGTGAAAATACATAGGTTGACATTGGTAATTATTTACTTTGCTTTTATGTTATCCTGATTTCTTATGAGGTCATTATCTGATGAAAAGGCACATAATAAAAGCTCCTTCTACCCGAATTCCAGCACAAACTATTGCTAACTCGCTATGTGACCTTGGATAAGTCGCTTCATCTCTTTGTTCCTATAACGTAAGAAGTTTGGACTAAATCATCTCTCAAACTTCTTTTGACTATAACATTTTATTATTATGTGGAAGTGTTTTTACAAAGCTTTAGCTACTGTGCTTCAAAAATATAGGGCACAATAAATCCAACCTCTTTTGTTAGTGCTTGCTGGTTCTCTTCCCCTTGAGTCCTTCTCACAGGATGAATTTGAAACTTTCCAGTTTACCAATGTGCTTCTTATATATACCAAGACTTTAAGCTCAGCTCTAAAATCAAAATGCTAGTATAAAAAACAAAAAGAATCGCTTTCATTTAACACTTTCACAGAAAATTTTTAGCTATTAAAATTCAGCTATATAATTAAAACTTAAATAACCATTGTAATGTAAAATAGATTTCAGATAAAATCTATCCTAAGGAAAAGACAGAAGAGAGGTTTAAGGGAGAGATTGAAAAAGAGGAATAGGATGTATGGGGAGGGAGAGGAAGCAAGGAAGAAGTGAAGGAAGGAGAGAAATCAGTTGTTTAGCTTTAGGTAATGTGGGAACAGCCTTTGGAAACCAAAAGCTCAGTGAAAACTGTAATTTGAATTTGAAAAATACAATCAAGGAAGGCAACTTTTATCATCCCTTATATCATATGTAATGTCTACTAAATCTCCCAGACAATAAACAGAGATCAAATTATCTTTATTATACACACTCGTGCTCCTCACCTTCCACCCCAACCTCCCAATACAATACAAAAGTCACAGGCAGCTGACTTAGCCGCCAGCCACCTACCCTGTGGGCTGGGCTGCATGCATTAAAGAGTCTGAGATGCAAATGACCAATTCTGCTCTCTAGATCATGCTTGACATTGCACTAAGCAGTATGGTTCTTCCTGCTTTGCCTTCAGGGGATAAAATTTTGATTTCTCATTGGGTGAACCAACTTCAGAGTGCCCTTTCTCAGGACTTCCTATTATGTGAGAACGATAAACATTTCTTATTATTAAAAATGTAAAAGTTGACTTCAGAGACGGTGGTCACTTGAGTATATGACCACTCAAAACTGTAACCTATAAGAATTGGGGGATTTAAAGGGAGATTTGTATGGATAACATGCCCAGACTAAGGACCCTACAAGGGCTATAGTCCACGGGTGTAAATAAACTGAATGTCTGGAAATACCCAGGTTAGCTGCATACAAATATGTAAGTGGAACATGTTCAAATGTCTAAGTAATAACTTTGAAAGCAACTGCTTTCCATGCCCAGAAGGGTGGCTACAATTGACTGGAGCAGAGCTCCCAGCTCCTTGAGGTGCCTCAGATCTCTCATCTCTATACAAATTCTTGCAGGTTCCTAGGTCTGCTGAGTATCTTTTTAAAGCCTTGCTATACCTCTGTACTCTCATACCTACAGCTCAGTAAACTGTGTTATCGCTTACTTCAATAAGTGGGCTTATTGAGCATTTGAAGGATAACTGAAGATTTGAGTCTCTACCCATCCCTGCAAAAACAAAGCGTGAGTTAATTAAAAGCTTAACTAATTTTCCTCACCCACATGGCCTTTTCTTGTGGCCTGGCTCCCAGCCAAGTCCTGAAGGGCAGCCAAAGCTGCCAAAGCCAGCTCCCCAGCTGCTGGGAAATGTGGTGCTCAGATTATTACATAGTGGCCAGATTACTATATGTTAAAAGCAAATAAAACATAGGTTTTTAATAGATAACTGACGCTTACTAACATGTTATCATTTTCTTAAGTTTATTAGCAGTATGAGGTTCTCATCACGCAAAACCACCACTCTTCACATCCACAATTGTTAAAGCATGCAGTGGCTGTTTCTCGCCCCAAAACATTTCCCCAGATATTGAACTGACATGTTTTGCAAATAATAAAAGTGAAACCATCTTTGAAGCAGTAGCACAGAAAATACAATCATACAGCTCCACAAAGAGAGTAAAAGAGAAACTTTGCCCAGTTGATGGCCTATTAAATTTCTCAAAACTGTGTTGATTCTAAACATAAAACCATTTTACCATTTTTGTAAAATAAAGGAAAATCTTTTCTAGTTCTAATATTCTGCTTTCTAGAAACCAAAAGAAATGATCGATTCTCATTAAAGGGATAAGGGATGGAGCATTGTTTTTGCTGAGCCAAAAATGTTTACAGTAAATGTGGGTAAACCTAAAATTCTTGAGCAAATATATGTATCAAAAAGCATGTTAGGGACTTCCCTGGTGACTCAGTGGTTAAGAATCCACCTGCCAATGCAGGGGACACGGGTTCGAGCTCTGGTCCAGGAAGATCCCACATGCCGCGGAGCAACTAAGCCCGTGCGCCACAACTACTGAAGCCCGCGTGCCTAGAGCCTGTGATCCACAACAAGAGAAGCCACCTCAGTGAGAAGCCCGCGCACTGCAATGAAGAGTAGCCTCCACTCGCTGCAACTAGAGAAAGCACGCACAGCAAAGAAGACCCAACACAGCCAAAAATAAAATAAATTAATTAATTAATTATTTAAAAAAATATGTTAGTTGAAATGGCAAAGGCATACAAAGTTCAATGGCAAAACAGAATCTTTCCTTGAACCTCCATGACAGTTATCTCATTTCTCCACTTGACCTTAGCAAATAATTATAGTTTCACATAAGCCAAAATAAGATCCAAAGAAAGGAAATTGTTCATCCTACCTGTGCCACTTCAGGGTATGTGCTGCAGGGTGAAGGGAAGAGTGGGTTGGTATAAACCGCTATCTGATAAAATGTAAATTGCTGCTCCAGCTTCCCTCCTGCCAGAGCACGTGGGACTTGACTCCACGGCTCTCACCATCTGCTCATCATCTTCTTCAGGTGTCTCTCTCCCCACAAATCCATGAACTTTTCAAAGATAAAATATGTCTTTTATCCCCAGCATCTTTCAAAATACCTGAAACTCAAAGTTTGTTAAACTAATGATTTCAATGTTCAATTTACTCATTAATATAGTAATTCCAGGAATCTTGGTTTAAAAAATCATATAATGGGAAAAACAAGGTCTCATATCTCACTCAAACCATAAATATAATAGCAGAATTCCCTAAATGACAATTACTTCCAGAATATACCTATAACCACAGGTTCATATATAAAGCCCAAAAAGTGTAAAGGAAACTAGAGAAAAATACTCTGTTAATTTCCTTTCTATGCATCTGTTGATGGAATCATATTTTGAACTACCTTCATACTCTACACATTGAACTCCTGGCCACCTGGAACATCAGATACTAGTGTCTCATTCCCTGGTTATCGACCTCCTAGATACCAGACATTTGACTTGTTTCTGATACCTGGTTCTACATTATAACCATTTAGGATAGCATAGAATGTGAATTATTTTATCTTCAATTTTCTCAAGAAACATAAGATGAATTTCCACCTAAAACGCTAGTTTTTAAAAAAAATACATTTTACGTGATTAATACAAAAACCTAATTATTGAAACTAGAAATGACTTTCTCAGCATATCAAATTATCTCTTTTATCCTTTTCAAGATTATCCTTGAGACAATAGATGAGCATCTTCAAATATTGTACACATCAATAGTATTAACAAATAATTCCCTGAGGTAGTATATAATTATTATTTTCTTCATTTTGTAGATAAAGTGATTGAGAGAAACAAGATTATTTTCCCAAGTTCTCAAAAAAAATAGAAAATGTAACATTAACACACCAAACCCTCTGGTTATCACGGATCCTATTTACCTCCCTCCAAAAAGGATTTGAAGTTATACACCATAAATGGTACTCAGAACTAATGTTTTCTGAGTACCTAAAATGTGCTGAACGCTGTGCTAATAACTCAGATAATAATTAAAACAATGAAGAAAGTAGTGTTGGTCTCATTTTACACATGAGAAGACTAAGACACAGAGGGGTGTTTTTTCCAGGATCACATAGCTAGGAAGTATTACCATCCAAATTTGTTCAGAATTTGAACCCAGGTCTTTCCAACACCAAGGCTGATACCATTTCCTCTACAGTATTCTAACATAGGTATAATTAAACCAGACGCACATAATCCCAAATGAATGAGTGAATAAATTAAAAAATAAATAAATAAATAAAAGACAAACCGTAAAAAAAGCAAGCTATAAAAGGCTGGAGAAAGAGAAGATAAATACATATTCCCAAAATACACATATTGAAAAAAACCTATTGCATTTTAACCCAAATCTTAGGTCTGCATTATGAGCCAAGACAAAGAGGGAAATCAGAGGGGTAGCAGCTCTTATTTATTTAATAAAAAGAACACTGTCATTCTATCAAGAAGGAGAAACAGCTTACAAGTTCTAAGAGGGATTTCTTATGTATGTCACAAACTGAACCTCATACAGTAGAATCCATTTTCTCCATAGCAGTTATCCAAAGATCCGGAGGTGTCATTCACATAGCTGTTTCTTCACAGACACACTTCCATAGCCGGGTACAGGCAAACCAAAAATAAGGTGCTGATAGCACAATTGAAGAAAAACAACAATGTCCCCATACAAAGCTCTAACTTCCTCAGATCATAAGATCTGAGTCTTTCTTTCTCATCTCACATTCATTAGCAAAACACCTTTCTGATAACAAGTAAGAATGGGCCTGCTGCCTCTGCCAGAACTACTGGTCATTCTTTAAGTCATTTAGCCCGTCAATCAATCAGTCAGTCAACAAATATTTATTGAGTGCCCATCATGTGCCAAGTACTGTGCTCGGTACAAGTGAGCTCGACAGATCTTGTCCACTTTGAGGAGGTTGACTCTTTCGTGGAGGAAACAGTTTACCTAGTCACTCAAATACTTATATTCAAACTCCAGTACTTGTTATGAAGGCATTACAAAGTGCCAGGAGAATAAAGCAGAAACTCACACACCATTGTAAAGCAATTATACTCCAATAAAGATGTTAAATAAATAAATAAAATGAAAAATAAATAAATAAATAATAAAATAAATAAAAATAAAGTGCTCTGAGAGCCAGTAATAGGGACATGATCTAGCTTAGAGCAGAGGCAGAGAACAGGTTTAAGAAATGCATCCCTCCCCGAGTTGAGTTCCGCACTCCATGAAGGCATTTGACCTCACCCAGCTGCCTGAGCTGCTTAAGCTTTATTACCAGAGGCTCTTTCCCTAAGCCCAGTACTATCACTGGCTCAACTATGGCGGAGTGGTAAAGAATTACTTGCAACATCATGAATTTTCATTCACACCGAAAGGTGATATTTACATTCAGTACCAATCCTTCAACAACCAGAGTGATCTGGAAAAGGAGATGCAGAAAATGAATCCATACAAGATTGATATAGGCTTAGTATATTCCCACAGACCAAATCAACACAATACAGTGCATCTGGGAGCTTTCCAGGCTCAGGAAAAAGAACTGGTGTTTGACATTGACATGACAGTCTGTGACGATGTGAGGAGACACTGTAGTTGTGCAGACATGTGTTCTAAGTGCTGGACCCTCATGACGATGGCCATACACATCATCAACTGAGCATTGAAGGAGGACTTTGGATTTAAACATCATCTCTGGGTATATTCCGGAAGGAGAGATGTTCATTTTTGGGCCTGTGATGAATCAGTTAGAAAACTGTCCTCTGCGGTACGTTCTGGGATATTTGAATATTTGAATCTTGTAATGGGTGGTCAGGACGTTAAAAAGAAAGTTCATCTAAGTAACAAAAATTCACCCTTTTGTCAGAAAATCTATAAACATAATGAAAAATACTTTGAAGAATATGCTTTGGTTGATTAAGATACTCTTGAGAATAAAGAAAACTGAGATAAGATTTTAACCCTTGTTCCTGAAACAATTCATGATGAACTTCAACAAAGCTTCCAAAAGCATCACAATTCACCTCAGCATTGGGGGCATTTGAAGAAAGCAGCCAGCAGATATCAGAATAACAGCAAAAATGACCCTGGCTTGAGTGGGAGATCATGCCCCAGTACTGTTTTCCACAACTGGATTTTAATGTTAGCGAAGGAATCAATCACTTACTGAAGAGCCCTTTTAGTGTTCATCCTAAAACAGGTTGCATTTCTGTGCCTATTGATTTACCGAAAGTGGATCAGTTTGATCCATTTACTGTCCCAACCATAAGTTCCATTTGCCATGAATTGGATGTTAATTCCACTAATTAAGAAGAAAAACAGAATAGCGCTGAAACTGATATCAAACATAGAACCAGAGATTATAAGAAGACCAGTCTAGCTCCTTTTGTAAAAGTTTTTGAGCAGTTTCTTGAAAACCTGGATAAATCTCGAAAAGGAGAACTTCTCAAGAAGAGTGATTTATAAAAAAGACTTCTGAAAATAACTACTCCCTTTATACCAATGTGGATATCTTCTACCTTCAACCAAGAATCAAATACCTCAAGAGCCATTTAACAAATATAGCAGAACTAAAAAAAAACAAAAAACAAAAAAAAAGAAATGCATCCCTGAAAAATGACATATGAGCTGAGATCTGACTTGCTTACCGATTAGTCATCATGTGTACAATGTCACCTTAGAGACCAAGAATTAAGTATACAAAGAAGCCTAACATTCACAACTTTGAAGAAGTTTAAATTCAATTACACAGAAAAGACGTGTACACATGAGAACTTTAATACAAGAAAGCATTAGAAAGGCATCACATATGTGGCACAAATAAGTGATAAAAGGCAAAGGGACTGATGAATCATTAGGGGCTGGTGTAACCCAGAAAGAGTTCTCAGAGAAGGCAGGACAGGATGTAGACCCTACAACAAAGGTTTTCAAATGTTTTTGACTAAAACACACAATAAGAAATACATTTTACTGAGTCAACTTTGCTGTTCAGTAGAAATTAACACTGTAAATCAACTATACTTCAATAAAATTTTTAAAAAATTGAAAAATATACATTTTAAACTATGGCACAATATAAACATACAGATATAAATAAAAGTAAAACAAGTTTCATGAAGCAAAGCTTGTTCTCACAAAATGAGATCCGGTTGATTGTTTCTATTCTATTTCATTCTCTTCAATTTTTCTTTATGCTGGTCACAATCCACTAAATTAAGTTCATTACCCACTAATGAGTCACAACCTAACATTGGAAATTTCTCTAACAGAAAATATTTCTGCACACAGTAAAGGTCCTTCATGAAATAAAAGGAAACCCAAAAGTAATTCTCACCTCCTACAAAAGTGATCCAAGCCAGCATGCCCTCTAACTCTTTTCCACCATTCCTTCTGCTTCTCCTCATTTCCAGTTGCATAGCTACCTTAGCAATAAGAAATCCACACCCAGAATGTGGCCACATCACATATTTACATGATAACCTACCACCTTCTAGCACCACCAGCAGCACCAGCCTGATTCTTAGTCGGAATGTATGAATTCAGTTTTCCAAGGTCAGACTTTTTAAAATTGATCAGACCTCCAGTTACTAAAGATAGAAAAATATATATCATGCAAAGCAGGCTACCAATTTTCCACAAATTTATGGTGATCCCTCATCAATACCCACCAATGTTGATAAACTTTTCATCTGGGAAGGAGCCCTCATTCTTTAGTCATGCCTAACTGAAATACTCACTTTCATCAAGTATAGACTTAACAAAAGCCTCCAAAAATTTGCCCTATAGATTTGACCTAAGAGCCTAAGAGGAACAGTGCTCGTCATCACCAGCTTCATAAACAGTCCACAGACATTCCTCAGTGTTTTCTTTTTTAAGGAAGAGAGAGTTGTCTAAAAATAAAATGTTAACTCAAAACAAAATAATAATCAGTCTGAATCAGGCAGGAATCAGGTTCAGAAATGCATCCATTGCATTTATTGATACAAATGATGAAAATATATTTATTGATCAGGTATTAAAAATTAAAACCCAAATTAATAAATATACATTTCTCATTTTGCCCTACCATTTACAAGCCTCCTTTAAAAGTCTGGAAGAATGGTCATCTTAGTCTGCTGATAGGCATAACTAATGTTAACAATCTGGGAAGGAACAGGGGAATTCCTCAGCTGACATATATGTCACTGTGTTTCATACGCACCTGCTAACCTACCCCAGTACCAACATTACCAGGGGAGATTGGAGCTGCCTCCTGGCCAATTTGGCTCACTCAGGAGTTTTTTGTTTGTCTGATGTGTGTGTGTGTGTGTGTGTGTGTGTGTGTGTGTGTGTGTGTGTGTGTGTGTAATCTGAAGAATACTGATGGCATTTAATGCTCTAAAGCTAAACCAGGAAGGTGAGGATGAATGCTCATTTATGTCTACTCTTAACCAATGCCACTCCAAAGGGCAGCAGTGTCCCTAGAATTGTCATTTTCCTTAAAATGAATCTTCATACCTGCATAGGCCCCAATTTTAGGGCTAAGGCTCCTCTAAGAATGAATAAGAGGTCTTTCTGTAAAGCAGACCCGTAAAGTTATCTATGAGGTTTTCGTGACTAAACGACCTGTTAATGAGATTTGGATGAGATCTGATTATTCTTCCTTCTTTAACGCCAAAGATAGTGGTTAAGTAGGATTTACATTTTTAAACTTCCATATAACAAGCTGGGACCAGGCTGCTCCGGTCTATTTAAATTATTGCGAAGGAATGAAATCCATTCACTTACTAATTACTGTATTCGCTCTCCTACGCGTCTCGCTGTTGATAGGTCAGGGGTGGGAAAGGCAAACTGCTGCTACATCTTTTAGTCAAAAGGCAAGGTGAGTTGCTTTCCTCCGGTTCTTCGTGGGGTAATTTGTACATTTACAACAGGAAGGGCTGGCTTCTGCCAGGGGTGGCCTTGGGGAGTCCAAGGAAGCCCTACAATGCACTTCCAGGGTGGGAGTCACCGGAGGAAAAGGGCCTTGGAGACCCCGGCGCGCAGTTGGGCCGCTTCCAGGGCATCGGGCCGCAGCCGTATGGCCAGCTAGACGCCTGGGCGGGCCCGTCTTCCTCCGCCAAAGTGGGCGGTGAAGGCACCTCCCAGGCCTCTTCTCTCAGGTTTGGGAGAAAAGGCGACAAAGGCCCGAGGGCAGCCGGCCGGATGGGAGGACGAAGCGGCTGCGGCGCTCAGCCATCGCGCCCGAGGTCCCCGGCGGGGCGCAGGCGGGGGCGCTGCAGGGAGGCGCGGACTGCGCGACCGGGGGCTGCGGCGACCTCCCAGTCCTGGCGGCCAGGGAGGGACCCCGGGAAGGCCCTGGCACCCGACTGGCGCCCGCCTCGCGGCCGATCGGTGGGTGAGCCTGTGGCTCCCGAGGCTCGAGACGCCCCCCGCGCGGCTGTCCAACCCGGCAGCCGCGCTGCGCCTCCCGAGTGCAATTTGACCGGTGTGTCCCCGGTCGGTCGCCTAAGGCCACGGCTGGGAGGACAGCGAGGCCGAAAGAGAAAAAGGGAATGGGGTGGGGGAGGGGATCGGGAGCGAGGAAGCGGTGTCATTTACACCAACTGGGCTCTTTCCTGACCCAGCCGCTCATCTGTCACCGCTGTCTCATTCCTGTTATTTACATCTGTCTTTAGCATTCTAATTACTCGCTTTATTACTTTAGCCTGAAGGAATCCTGTAAAAAACAACGGAGATGAGGATCCTACCACACAATAAAACTGCCCAAAATCCCCACTGCACATTATACAGAGCACTTGAGAATATTTGCGCTGTTATATGACCTCAATATGTCCTTAGATTGATCCTATTATATCTTTCTCTCTTCTCTTTCTCCGTGTGTATGTGATGAACTCTTTTGAGGTGTGGAGTGTAAGAATAAACTGTTTAACAAATGATGAAAATACGATTATTCTTGGAAGAGGAGGTAAAGGGGGAGATGGGTCTTTCCTAAAAAGACTTTGAGGTATTTGAACCAACCCCATCCAGGTCCAGTTCCTAAACTCTTGGTTTTATTTTTTACTGAATCTGATAAAGTAGCGCTATCTTCACACACAAGCTAAGGCTGAAAGAATCTTAGAAATTTGGAGGAGAGAATAAAATGCCTAATGTCATTCATTATCTTGCATTAATCTCTGAGTTCCCAGAAGGTCTCAGGAGGGGAAGTGAATTTAGAGTAGTGATAAGAAGTGGGGTTAAAAAATCATGGTGGTTGGACTGCTTTTCTTTTAATGTGAGATTTAGAATGGGGTGCAATATCTTACAAACAAACCCCTGATAGCAAGATTCACAGATACACTCAGTACTTGAATCCAAAGGAGGCTGATCTAACCTACCAGAAAATTCAGGACAAAATGCAGCTTTCTGTTATTTATTCCTTCTAGTGGAATTATCGTTGCACTCACTTGCAATTTCCTGGCTGTACTAATGTTTGTCTTTATTGTGTTACACTAACATAATCTCCTCCAGAAAATAAAATGACAAAATATATAGATTTTCAGATAAATAACTGAGGTAATTTATTGGCCTCTATGCTCTTCTGATGGTGTGGTTGATAGATAATGTAATAATATGTACATAATTAAGCGGGTTTACTATACCTGTGTCAAAATAGGTTCAGGGGCAGTAGCTCTGTCTTTAGGCCTATGGTTTTCTCAATGGATATTTACTTCCTCCATCCTGTGGAATAAAGGGCAGAACCTCAGGAAGTAAACAACTAGGCACTAAGTGAGGGATGGAGGTATGAAGAAAAAAAAAAAAAAAAGAAAAGAAAACTGGCAAATTCTCTTATAAAGGATTTTAGATTAGAGCCCATTTTTTTCATACTCCCCATCCCAAACCTCATAAGGTTCAGTGAATAGATGAGAAGAAAAAAAAAGAAAAGAAAAGAAACATTGAAGACAAACATACTCCTTCCCAGAGAAATGAATGACTTACATCCAGGTCAAGGAGCGGTGGGGGGGCTTCCAAAACACCTTTGCAGGATCCAGAAATCTTCCATCAAGGGAGCATGAAGGCTTCTGGGAAATCATTAATAGCGAACTTGGCCACCACATGCCCCCTTGCCCTGGCTTCTGGAGGTTGCCCATTCAAGGCATGGTGTACTTGCTCTTCCAAACTCATCTAAATTACATCAATAACAGACCGCACTCTTTAATGAGCTCTCAACTTTAAAGACTTGAAAGATATTAACAAGCCGCTTGACAAATGGTGCTTAGAAGCACATTAAAGACGCTGCTAATGGAGCGCATAATGACGGCTAATTTTCGATCAGATATAAATTAGAGCCCCAACAGTTATTTGCCTTAAGGACTTTATGTAAATGATTCTGTTCTGTATAAACTGAAAAGCGAAGAGAGCCCTGCCATTTTGGCAATCCTTGTGGATATGATTAATAGATCTGCAAGAGAACTGGGCAGAGACAACTGATGGCATTTCCATCTAAAAGTCAATGTGTTTAGGTAGTAAATATGATAGCTTCTAGAGTCAATGTGTGCTTCTTCTTCAACCGAAAGAGTAAAAGACGTCCTTGGCATCTCCTCCACATGGTTAAAGAGGTTCACAAAAGAAGATCATTCAGCCTCATCTCCCTAGACCTGCACCTCACACCCACCGAGATACCCAGAACAGCCACAACTTTCTCCTTCACTGGGACCCACATCTGCGTTATATGCTCCCTAAACACACATCCCCGCATCATCTTCAAAGACACCGTCAACTGTACTGGGATCTACGCTCTATTGATCACTTTTTAGAATCGTTTCGCTGTGAAATTGCTTGAGCTCTCATTCCTAGCTTTGCACACAATTCAGGTTCTCTAAGACAGTGCTGGGAAGAGGAAGGGATTGGGAGGAGGAAAGTGAAGAGGAGGAGGAGGGGGAGGAGGAAGGGGGAAATGATGATGGTAATGGTGAGGTGGGAAGAAGGGGAGTGGAAAAGAATGTGAGAGCAGAAGAGTTCAGATAGGAAAGATTGGAGGAACTCTAATACCTACCTAATTTAAAGTGGAGGAGACATCTGTAGCTTTGCTTTTTCTTTCTTTCTTTCTTTCTTTTTTTCCTTCTGTGCCTTCCACATTTTAAGAGTTAAGTCTCAAGCCATCAGAGTGTATAAAAGGGTTTGGGGACTGATTCTTCAAGTTGATTTCCTTCCAGCCTATTCCTGCTCTGGTGGTTCACGGGAAGCTTGGAAGAGGAGTTACCCTAAGACTGTGTTACCTGTGTCCAGTTTCTGCTTTATCACGTCTATTTGACATCAGCTGGGGTGATTGCCACGTTTAACACTGGGATTGCTTAGAGCTATTTCTGGTTGCGGTTTCAGAGATAACATCCTTTCCTGAACAAGGGGAAAGAGTTTGCGTAGGAGTGAATTTGCATAACCTGAAAAACCAGCAAACTCTAGCTTGTCAATGACTTGTTTATTATGAATTACAAACAAACAAAACCTCAGCCTTTCTGCTGCAGGAAATTCAAGCATTACTGCATCTCAGGGCAGTTTTCTCTGCCTTACATACACAATATAAATATGGATTTGGGGGGAGGGGGTCGTTTTTTCATAAGCAATTTGTGGGCGGTGTTAAAGTTAATACAGAAATCCTGCCTCAGTAAGGGAGCTATTTCTACCAGTGACACCAGCTTCTAAGATTTCCTCATCCAAGCCATTTGAGAGCTAAGAGTAATGAGAAGAGCACAGGGGAGGGGAAAATGGAAGGGTGAGGCGTTGAGCATTAAAGAGATTTCTCCTAGACTGATTAAATCATTTTATCTTGCAGTAACTGATACCTAATAGCCAGGAGTTAAATGGTGGAGAGTAAGGATGCTTCTTAACCATCATTACTGAGTTATGAAGTAGTTTTAAATTGGGGTACAATAAATACGATTGCTCTCATCTTCCATTAATCTGTCTACTCTTCCCTCTAACCCTCCTCCCCAATCACACACACTTCTAGGGCTAACAGGACACGGGGGAAACATCTGGACATTTCTTCTACCCACCAGTGTAAGATTCTGCAGCAATGGGAGCAAGTAGAAAGAGCAGACTCAGCTCTCATTTTGTCTGACAGCAACATCCAGCCTCCCCTCTGTTTTCCGCTGGCTGTTGTATGCTCCGTGTGATGGCAGAATTGGATGGTAAAAACTAACTTGGAAAAATAAAACTTAGAATTATGTGAATAGCAAAATTAATCACAAAACTGCAGAATTCTGATCTCACTGGGTTGGGAGAGAGAAAAGTGGCTGAGCTTTTTAGAATGCCAAGCGATGTTTGGCACATTACAGCTTAGAGAGCTGGATTTGCTTCTTCTTCCACTTTTCCCTCCTGCCCAGAGTGGATAAATCATGTCACCTTTAGGGAATTTTGTGATTTTATTTACAGTGAATGAACTCATATTCTCCAGATTAATTCCCAGCTATGTGGTACTTCCACTCCTCCTGGGGACACATAGAGGATACCTGACCAAATGGGGCCGCTCTGGCTCCCTGTGATGTGCCCTTTCTATTTCATTATAGCTCTCTTTTCTCTTTTGGGCATCTACACTATCTAAGATAGGGAGACGGCAGATGTGGTCACTCTGCATGTCTTCCTCTCCCCGGGGAAAAGTAGAGATCATCTCCTATTAACCACCCATCTCCCCCCATACTCCCTCTTTTTCCTTGTTCACCTCTCAAACTCTGAGTGAATCCCAAGGGGGATAAAAATAAGTCTTACTGAAAAAGAAGGCAGCATGAGGGGGAAAAAAATCAATGAAATGATTTAGGAAATGGAAGAATGGGCCCCTCTGACAATACTGTAATTAAAAGCTCTCAGGGCTCCAAAGTGAAGAGTTGATGAAAGAAAAGGGCAAGTTGCCAACTGATTCTTATCTAACCCATTTAGGACCATTTCGCGGAAGTTAGAGACTTAATTTAGGGACGTGAACCCCACGTCCTCAGAAACGACTTTCCTCTCAAAAGGAATCAGAAATCCTAGCTGGGCAGCCAGGGTCTGGGTTCTCTTCCCCACTCACCACCCACCCCCTAACCCCACCCCAAAGACCAAAGACTCTGGAGGAAGAGGAGAAAGCGGTTGCCCTCATTCTGGCTCCAGGTGAAGACGTGAGTGGCATTGTTAATTAGAACCTCGAAGATGGTACCAGAATGACACTTACAACCGGTGAGCCAGGCCGCCCTCTCCGGAAGCCACGCTGAAGTCCGGGAGAGCCCAGAGCCTGAAGCACTGAATCCTGATTTCGCAGGGAACCCTCGATCTAATTCTGGCTCCTCACCCCCGCTGAGTCCAGCCACAGGTCCTGTCCTCACGCCCATCCTGGGAGCCACAGACCGCTTCCCTCTCGGAGCCAGAGGTGCTGCATCAAAGACACCATGTTTGAGCTCCGCGTAAAGGCAGGATGGGCAGGAAGTACACCTGTGGCAAACAGAAGGTCAGAGCCTGTTGGTGCACTAAGAAGAGGCACGCACGGAGTCTCGAGAATCTTCCCAGGCGAATCGCGTGTCTTGGACAGACTAAGAAGGAGAGATTTTGAGTGAGTTTGAAAAGTTTCACCAAGGCATGCGGGCCCCAGGGAATGGCTCTGAGTGAACCTGTGTGTTGGTGTGTGAACGTCCAGCTACATGTGTGTTACTGAATGACAAACAACGAGGAAAATGCCCGCGTTGCAGCAGGGGATCTCCACTTCTCTTCCAGTCTGTGGCTTCAGGCCAAGCCTGCAGAGGCTCGGTGTACTCTGGTCAGAGGTGTGCCTCCCCCGCACTGCAAAGTGATTTGGTTCACCTAGGATTGGAACAGAAAAGGTGACTATTCCGGGCAAGAGTCAGGGGCCTTCCTGTGACATCTACCCTTACCTATATGGGCCCTGGACTGCTGTTGAACTTGGAGCATACGGTGACTGCCCCCCACACAACAGGATTACTGCCTTCCGCCACCTTCGCCTCCAACACCTCACACAACCAGGCCAATAACTCCCCAAGCCAAGGACCTACTCTGTCCCTAGAAATCAGGGAGCCTCCACCCCTTTTAACCAAAATGCACAAAGATGCAGACTGCCATTTAGCAAAGCCCTGGGGGCCCGCTGGGAAAGTCGGACTGTCTGGCCCTGTGTGTATTAACCCTCCATCTCCTGGTGAGCCCACCAACCTCCGAGTCACACAGGCCTTCTGAAAATGCAGTCACTGCCCCAGCCACTCGTGCAGAGGGTGTTGATTTATGCCTTCCAATCACTTACAAACCCATCAATTACTTGTTTGATTTTTTAAACCAAATCCTACCGATTAACAGGACGACTTTGGCATCTTACAAGTATTCCAGAAGCCAGTTGACTTCTTTCAAAAATATTGGACGCATACTTCTCATTTTCTTGTAGCCTCAAATTATTTAGGGAAATCTGGAAGCTACAAGAGAACCCGCCCATCAAAAACAACAAGAACAACAACGACAACAAAAAACTCACCAATAGGCACACATTAAGACTTTGGATATGCTCCCAAGGTCCAGAAAATGGGAGGGTTATGGGGAAAGAGGAACTAATGTGTTTATGAAGAATTATAACAAAATTTGAAGAACCACGACTCAGCCCCTAGGGGAGGGTGAGCGGACGCAGGGTTCCGTTGGCTACTGCGAAGTCTGGGGATGGGGGAGGGCTCTTGCTTTCCGCCGAGTGACGGCTGGAGTAATGGCTGCAGACCCAGGGCTGGGGCGCGGGATGGTGAGGCTGGGTGGGGGCAGTAATTACGAGCCAGGCTCACCCGCCTCCCTGCTTTAGAGCGAATGCGTTCCTTTTGCGCGTCCAGCTGCGCGCTCGGCTAGCTGCTCGGCCTCGGGGCATCCTGGAGCCTGAATCGCTGGGAGAGCAGGGGTGAGTGCTAGAGAACTTTAAATCGAGGTTCCTAAAAGGCTTCTGAACTAGAAAGTCCCCAAGGTCTCAGCCTTGCAGGGCTGTGGAGTAAAAGAAGGCTGAGCAGAGACAGCTCCGCGCCCAGCAGCCCTCCACCCCTCGGCCCGCATTAGGGACCCGGCAGAAAGTGAGCGGTGGGGGTCGGTGCTGAAGGGGGTAGCAGCCCGGGAAGCAGCGATCCGTCTGATCTGGCTGCACAGGACTGAAACCCTTCCACGCGGGTGGAAGGAAAAGCGAGGCCAGGTGCCAGCCTAACCCCACCACCTCTCCTCCCGGTCCACAAAGCTCAAACCCTCAGAAGGCGCAAGCGCTCCCTTGGGCCCCGAACCTGAAGTTAAGTGTACACCGAGGGATCCGCGCTGGGGAGGGCGGAGAGGAGGGGAGAGGGGTAGGGGTTAGGTTCTCCACCTCCTCCCGCCGCCTCCCTCCCGCAGGCTGGAAGCCTCACGTAGTCTGGGATTTTTTCAGAATAATTGATGGGTCCAGTTCTCCAGAGCTTTCCCGGAGAGAGCGCGGCGGACCGCGCTAGAATTTAAATAGAAGTGATTAGTAAAATGCAAGGGGGCGAGGCGCCCGGGCCTCTCTTTCTCGCAGGTTCCTGGCTGCGCGCCTGGCAAGGCGCCTGCTCCCCGCAGGCTCTGGGGGCCACGCGGGGCCAGGGCAAGCTCGTCCGGCGCAGAGGGCGGCTCTGCTCCCCGCCCCCTAAAGCTGTGCACTGTAACAGTCACCCCCTCCCAATCAGTTCCTCATCAACGTGCACCCGGACCTGGAGGAGAGGGGAACTGGGACTGGCAGGCAACCCAAGGCCGGCGGGTGTAAGTGATGGTAAGCCAGCGGGTGGGTGCAAAGATCTTGATTCCTGTGCACCGCCAGAGCCGGCCAGGCAATCACGAAGCCTTAGCCTTGAACAGAGAGGAAAGCCTCTCGGTGACCACTGACCCCGCGCCCTGGTTCTCACAGGCACAGTTCCCTTTCGCTACCGCTGCCCTCACCGGTAGGTCCTCGCTCCAGGCTGCCAGGGTCGTGGAACTCAAGGCGCCCCTTCACTTACCCAAAGCTCTAAGAAGGTCCCCTCCACAAAGAAGTGACCTAGGCTGGGGAAAGCCTTCGCCTTCCCTCTCTCTCTCACATCCCTATCTCATCGATTTGTTCCTGAAAAGGGGGCTGTGCATTCTTATAACGTCTACAGCCAATTAATATTGCATTAACTCTATTTAAAAACAAAAGCAAAAACAAAAGCACCAGAATACTGCACCCTATCAAAGCCATCTATTATTCACGGAAATGTAATTGGAGACCTAAGATATGTGTGTTACAGGCCAATGGAGGAAAACAGAGTCGTGACAATATTTCAGAAAGGAAGGGGATCCGAGGGTATCTAATATTTAATTTCAAGTCTGTGGTTTTCTAATTCGAGATTAAAAGCAGTCACGTCTTTGAAGCCAGACAGTTGGTATAAATGTACAGTTAAAATATTCTATTCCACAGTCCCTAGACAGAGCTCTCTGCTCGTCCCAGGCTTCATTAAATTTTTATTATCATCCCAGACTAGAGCAGGGAATGAGCGGAAAGACTGTCCATCTAATTGCAATTGATAAAAAAAAAAAAAAGCTCTTAGATTCCCCCCTCATTTTAATATATTAACAGTAGTTTTCTTCATACGTCCAGTGTTTCCCAGCCCTGTGATACACACACTTTATCACACAGATACGTTTTCCACTTTCCAGCAGGCACCAGGCTTGACTGTCTTCTCTGCCCTTTGAGAAGGCCTAGGGGTGGGGTGGGAGTGGAGGGAGAAAGGGTAGTGGAGACTGGTTTCAGAAAGTGATGCTATATGGGGGAAAAAGAAAAAAGGTGACATCAGTTCTTGAAGCATCTGGTGAAAGATCAACGAGAGACAACATTTGCACTAAGCTGGTTCTTCCTGTAGCAAGATGAAAGCATATTGTTACCCAAACAAAACAAACAGATTACTAGACCAGGCTGCACTTTTCGACAGCCTTTCCACTGTGTGGGATGAAAGCAAAGCGTACTATTTTCATTTTATTTCTTTCTTTCTCACTGCTGCCCCCAAACACACACACACGCACACACGCACAAACACACAGACACCTCAAAACGTTTGTTCTTCTTGAGCCTTCTTCATATGCTACTAATCGGACTGTCACACCAGATGCCTGTATGTGTGTGTGTGTGTGTGTGTGTGTGTGTGTGTCAGTGTGAGTATTCAGGAAGCCTGTCTCAACAAGGGTACTTCAAAATTTTTTGAAACTGGTGTAAATAAAGCGTTTCATCTCTAAGTAGAATAAAACCCACAGTTTGCTTTCTGAGCAGCTTCCTATTATCACATCGCCACTTAATTTTATTTCTATTCTCTCCAAGTTAAATAGAAAGACTGGCTCACAAGGGAGCTGCCATGTGCCTACAGACTGGGGATGTCAAGCAGAGAGACTCACTGTGCAAACTTAATTTCAATTCCCGAGGAGGATTTCACATTCCGGCTGGCTGTGACCCACAGTAATTAGCTGAGATAACTAATGATTACTTACTTATTCCTTGTAATTATCTGGATTTAATAATACGCTGTGTAATTTATTAATTCGCTCATAATAGCCTTTCAGGACAGGGAACGTCTCCTTTAAAGGAGAAAAGCAGGGAAATTTTAGTGATTATTTTTTCACATTGTCATAAATCTGTCTCCTGACAAATGCAGACTTCAGGAATATTTCTATCATCATAACTATCCAGGAACCTTTGTCTTCCTTTTCGTCCTATCAGGATACCAATCCAACTTCGTCTTTTTTTTTTTTTTTCCTTCTGTTGCAGCCCCTCCCTCCAAGGCTAACTAAAAAGTAAAGCATAGTTTTGAGTTCTAATGTGGACCATTTACCTAGAAATATAAATTGTTGTTGCCAAACAATTGAAAGGATGAATTTCTAAACTTACTGTTATGGCTTGCTTAGAAAAATTTGAGCTTCATCTTCTGAATAATATACCTCTTAAGATCAAGTGAATTTTTTAATGCCTTTTCCACCATCTCCTCAAGGGCTTCCCCAACAGATAGATCAAAATGAATTGATTCATTTAAAGTTTAAAATAAAGCATTTTACCCCCCAAATTCCAATTCTCTTGGCAAAAAGAGGTCCCAGAATCTGTCCTTGATAGTAAAAAAAAAACTTAGTTACGTATTGTTATTTATTTTTAAAATACATTTTATAGAAGATAGGAGAGTGTTACATTGAATGTAAAGCCCAGTTATTTCATTTGCTTTTTCATATTTCCATTATTTTTCCCCAAGCTGTGTATCAATGAAACTTAATCTATAAAGAACTGACCAACTGATTTAATGTCAAATTTCAAAAAAAATTGCAGATAATAGTATTATCCAATTGGTGTAGAGAGTACTTAGCTCTCAACCAGGCCACAATGATCTTTGCTATTAGTCACTATTCCATCCCATTTTAGACTTAAATGATTACCCATTGAATCATTTGGATCATTTGCCTTTAAAGAAATTAAAAGAAAATAAACTACATAATTCTGAAACGTCATACTGAGGAAGATTAGGTATGCAGCTAAGTCAATTCATAAAATACCTTTTTCTGATAAAATAGTCATTGTGGACCTTTAGGGGAAAAAATTAGGAAAGGAGTCATGAATGCCAATGGATTTGATTGATATGACAAGGGTCTTCAGACACAATTTGCTATTTATCTATCTGAGTATTTTGAAATCCAATACCAAATGGATATTTCTCAACAGTTTATAAACAGATCCTTCTAGTTTTACCTTTAATTTCTTCTTTAAGACCAATCCTCTTCAAATCTCTTTGTTTTGGTATATCTCTGCGACTATCATTCACTTAAAAACTTTCAGAATATATTTCTTTTTAAAGTTCTGCTTTTCTCATAAAACAAACACATTTAAGCAGGCTTAAATAATGGATATAATTTCCGTTTTGTAGGCAAGAAATTTTTTTTACCCTTGTGATAACATCAAGAAGATGAACTTAAAATGTGATAGTTGTAGAAGTCCAGGAACACAGGAGACAAAGAACAGTTGATGAATGAAGGGGGAAATATAGGTGTTCACTATCAACTGTTGAAGTAAACGGATAGCTGCTTTCCTGTCACATTCCTTACAAAAATCTAGGACAAACATGCATACATGCAAGCTATCATATATTTCAAAATGCACTAAAAAGAACACCTATTTTATTTCTATCCACTATATTTCTTAAATTCTACTACTTTTACAGTATTTCTCTCTTCATTTAAATATGTTATATTTGTAGAAAGAAAACACAAGCACACCTGTCTTTCCCCTAACTGACTCCCCTTCCTCCTAACACACATTTCCTGGATGCTTAGTTAACAGCCACATATGGGAAGGAGGAGGAGTTATTTACTGAAGATAATTTTTATTCTAGATCAGAAAGTCTGGTTTGCTATACATTCAAGCCATTTAGTTCATTTTCCACACTCCAGAAAAAGTAAGCAAGCAGGAAGTTCTCCAGTTGGCTAGAACTGTATGGTCAAACGTGTTGGAGCAAGACTGAGTCATGTGGTTACTATCCGTGGTGCTGAAACCAGTACCTAGTACAGTGAGATTGGAGACTGGCTGTTTGAAAAGATTTTCAGGAAAACTGAATCTAATAGTAGGGGGTAAAGTGGAAGAAAGGACACTCAGCCTTCACAACACAGAAATAAAATTGAACTATCAGTATCACTATATATGAAATTACAATTCTTTCTTTTAAATCTCCACAACTTTCTATATTTCCTTAGATATCTATGCAATGTATCTCATTATTTCTAAATGGACATATGGATTTTGTTCTTTCAGGTGCCTTTTATTCAGTTATAGGGAAAGAAGTCCCTCCACCCATTATCCATCCAACTTTCAGAACTCTTTTTGTTACATCTGAAAGTCATAATCAGTTTTCCAACAACATTTCATTCCAAGTTGAGCCACTATAACAATTTTCATTGACTCATGGGATGTTTCCTTACCTCATCCTCAAAATAAGAAATATTCCAAGACAGTTCCATATTAGAGAGGTAACAGCTCTGGTTAGCAGAATTACCCATGGAGGATGGCCTGATTCCTCTCTCTTGTTGTACCTATAATTAATATGATGCTTTCATCATTAATAATGTAAATATCTAAACCAGAGCTTTCCTGAAAAATAAAAACTTTGAAAACTTAACATGTTGCCCAAATATTGTAGGAAGTCTGAAAATTATTAAAATTTGTGAGGAGGTTTTTTTAAACTAAGATCAGAAAAATAAAAGTCAGTGTATCAAATAGGCAAAATTTCTTTGTGCCAAACCACCAGTAGACAGACTTCCGCCAACTCTGGCGTCTGGATGAGTCATAGAAAGGGGGCAAAATTTTGCTCCCTCTAACCACCCAGGATTTCTTCCTCAGCCCCACTCTGCCTCTTGCAGAATGTGAGTTTCCTTAAAGGTCATGGCAATGGAGAGAGAGAGAGGGCGAGAGAAAGAGAGAGAGAGAGGTGCTTTACTTCATAAGCCAGTAACCTAGGTGCTTTGTGCTCTGGCTGTGGGGCACTGCTCTTCAGGAGTGGTGACTGAACTGAGAACTCTGGTGGGCCATCCCCTAGGTCTCAGCCAGGGTGTCCTATTCCACCAACCAGGCCTTGACACTTGCCACACCCAGTCTCCCAGTGCTGCTGAAAACTGAACTGGGTTCCTTTCTTTTACCCATGCGATACCTCTGCTCACAAAGATGGTCTTCGCAGAATTTTGCTGATCTGGAGAAAGAACTTCAAGAGAGGTATTTGGAGCCAAATGTTGTGACCTCATCTGGGCAGAAAAGCAAAGCACCCTGTGAGATGAGCTCTGGCTATGAGAAGGCTATTATAAACCCTGTTCTCTTATATTTTCCTAGAGAAACACCCTCTACTAAATCCAAGCCAGACTTTGGCAACAACCACTGCATTATAAACCGTTAAAATGTGTTTCTGCTTTAAAAAAAATCCCCCATCAAAATAGTTCCCATGTAAATGATTTAAAACAACATCACATTTTAAAAGCCATTTAATTTCAATAGCATATTTTAATGAAAAAAAGCAGCATACTTTGCCAATAAAACATTAAAATCATCTCTTCATGAAAGACAATCAAACAACACCAAAAATAACTTAATACATTACCATCGTAAATAAACCATCTATTAACAAAAACAAGAAACCAGGTCATATACAGAACTCAAGACTTCAGAGAGCCTTAAATGGAACAGCAATACAGCAAAATTTGTAAGAATATGTCTATATGTGCATCATTTTGAATGAAGTATTTACAGTAGATAAGGTACCAGTCATCACGTACCTAATTTTTGTTGTTGTTTCAAAAGAATTCTACCAAACAATGTGAATTTACAAGCAGTGCACTGTCTTTCTTATAGTTCAAATTTGTTTTCCTACAAACAAACCTCCGAAAGGAAAAACGGAAGGATTCTTGTAAATGTTAAAATGTAGTCAACAGAGCAATTGAAAACTAGAAGACTGAAATACCTTGGTGAAATCTTAGAATCTGGAAGGGCAAACACCAAGTGACAAATGCACCTAAAGCTAGAAAATGATGTATCATAGTCATGCTTCCAACTGCTTGACTTCTTCTCTTCCATTAGAGGTGTGTGTGTGTGTGTGTGTGTGTGAGTGTGTGTGTGTCTAAGAGTGAGTGAGAGAGTGCCTGTGTAGCAGGGACAATGTGGGAATCCCCATTAAATATGTAACGAAGTAAACAATACTTTGGACAGTGAATCAGGTCTACACGATTAAGACATCCATTACTGAGTGTCGACTCACAAATCAGAACACTACCAGTAAAAACAAAGAAAAAGCAATCTTCATTCAAAGTGAGAATATACAAATGGGCCAAAAGGAACATAGTATAAGAGGAAAGCTGTAAAAATTCAGTAAACTCATCAAACAAAAAAATTTTTTTAACTTCACTAGCCATACGTTCTCCCGTTTTTGAAGAGTAAATAAGTTTAATTAATTAGAATGTGCACAAATTAAGTTGCTAGAGAGATAAATTAATAATTTACAGAGGGTTGTTCAGCGATAATCTAATAATAGCTTTCAAGATCAGTGAACACAGCAGGCGCAACTCCTTCCTTAAGCATTAACACTTTAGAGAAGGAAGAAGGGGGTAAGAACCACAATAAAAATATATATATAATATACAGTGTAAATGCAGAAAATCTGCCATCTTTTTTTTTTAAATTCAAAATACTTTAGAGGTGTCTCTATCACATTAAGCATCAACTCTAGTTTAAAGTTTCAGTCCTGAATCAATTTCTATTTCTGAAAAATAGCTGCAAAGTGTACTTTTAAACTTGAACAAGGGTGATGTCTTTAGGAATAAAAACAAATCTTACTTGATCATTCTGGGGGCCTTTTAAAAGGCTGTCTCGTCTGCCTTCCTGCAAACAGCCAGCTCCAGACTTCCTCTGAAGAGGCCGAGGTGCCTTTTCCGGGTGGGGTGGGGTCGAAAGGGGCAACTTTGCTACAACTTGACAAATCCCTTCTTTTGTTACTCTTTCCCTTGAGAAATCGTTTCACATTCTCACCGGGCTTGGGCTCAGTGGCTTGCTCGTTCGCTCGCTCTCCAATCCTCGCTTTCTCTGGATTCACATTTAATGGAATTGTTTCTCGTCGCGAAAAGTGGTGGTGGGGGGTGGGGGTGGGGAAGAGGCAGGAGAGAGAGGGAGGGAAAAGAGATGAGGAGGGGCCTGTCCCTGGAGAGGCCGTGGGTCTCCTAAATGCCCGCGGAATATTTCATTCTTTTCTGTTTCTGCCTCTGGTTGCAGAACCAGACGCGCACCACGTTCTTCTTAAGGTCCAGCTTCTCAGCGATGGCGGCGATCTTCTCGGAAGAGGGCCGCGGCTGGATGGCGAAGTAGGCTTCGAGCGAGCGCTTCTCCGGCGCCGCGATGGACGTGCGCTTGCGCTTCTTCTCTGCGCCGTTGAAGAGCTCCGGCTTGGTGAGCTTCTCGCGGTGAGACTTCTCCGCCTCCTCTAGCCACGCTTGCAGGATGGGTTTGAGCGCGATCATATTGTTGTGAGACAACGTGAGAGACTCGAACCTGCAGATGGTGCTCTGGCTGAGCGAGCCCACGCCGGGGATCTTGAGGTTGGCCAGCGCGGAGCCCACATCGGCCTGGGTCACCCCCAGCTTGATGCGTCGCTGCTTGAAGCGCTCGGCGAACGCCTCCAGGTCCCGGGGGTCGGCGTCCACGTCGCTCATGCAGCCCATGTGTGAGGGCAGCCCGTGCGCGTGGGCCATGCTGAGAGCGGCTTGGTGCATGGGGTTCATGGTAGCCATGGGCGGCGCGTGAGCTGGAGTGGACACCACGGCGCCGTCGGGGCCCGCCATGGCACCCAGCGCTAGCCCGGGACTCAGGTGCTCCAGCAACTCGCCCTCAAGCGCCTGATGCGGCTGATGGTGGTGATGGTGGTGGTGGTGGTGGTGGTGGTGCGTGCCCGCCAGCGCGGACGGGTGCGAGATGGGCACCGACGAAGAGGAGGCAGCCGACGTGCACGGGATGGTATTCATGGTGTGGTAGGTGGCGTCCGGCTTGAAGGGGCTGTGGTGGGGCGGGTGATGGTGGTGGCTCTTGCTCTGGGAGACGATGTCCACCGCCGCCAGAGCCTCGGCGCGGGCCAGCAGACTCTCATCCAGCCCGCCGAATATATTGCTCTGCAATTGCAAGTAAAAGGCACACATCACTCTCAGCGGGGAATTAGTGCGCACTCTCTCCGGAAGCTCCGGCCCAGAGCTCGACACCGCCGCCGCGCCTACAACATTCCCAGAACGTTAAAAATAAATTTAAAAAATAAAAAAATAATAATAACAATTCTGAAACTAGCAGGTGAGGAGGAGAGAAGGGAAGCCACGGAGAGAAGCCACGAGTGCACGAGGAGGAGGAACGTGAGCCTGCAAACACAACACAACACAACACAACGCGCGCACAGGCAACATTCCAGGTCTTAAAAATTAATATGAAAGGAAAAGACCCGCTGAATACATAAGAGAGAGAGGGGGGAAAATGGGTTGGAGGTGCGGGGTGATTTGCTGTGCAGACATGAAAAAAACATCAAGCAGATAAAGGGGGCTGTCAAAATGTGCCTTTAAGCGGTGATTATGCAGAAATACGCACCGGTGGGGTTGGAAGACACGCTCTCCGCATCGCCTCGGAGCCCCCGCCGCTGCCGCCGCTGCTGCCGCTGCTACTGGAGCTGCTACTCCGGCCTCCACCGCCCCCGCCACTGCCGCCACCGCCGCCAGCATTGCTCGAGCTGCTAGGAGAGCTGGCGGAGGGCGCCGCGGGTGCAGAGGACCCGGGCGAGGCGCTGTGCAATGCCGAGTACTTGGGCTCCACGTGCAGGCTGCCGCCGTGCGGCATGCTGAACGCCTGCTTGCTGTTCAGGGACATCATCATCATCTTCCCGGCCTGCCCGCGCGCTTGTATGTGGCGCACGCAACTGGCCCCGGTTGCCGGGACCCTCCGCAGAAGCGCTGGGCGAGAGCCGGAGCGGGGAAGGGCCGAGGCAGAGTTGCTCTCACTCGCCGGCGCTCCGACCTCGGCGCGCCTTGCCCCGGCTCCGCGCTCCACCGCTGGCTACGAGGTCGGTCTGCGCTGATGCTGGGCTCCGCTTGGCGCTGGCTGCAGACCTGGGCACGCGAAACTGCCCCGCGCTTCGCGGCCGCCGAGTTATACTCCCCTCTCCCCGCGCCTGCCCCCGCAACCCCGCCCGCCCTCCCTCCCGCGCGCCCCCGCCCTCCCCTGCCTGAAAGCGCAGGCTTCTCCTGCTCGGATTCTGGCGTCGCCCCTTCTCCCTCTCGGCTTCCTCCAGGCTTTGGTCCTTTCTGCTCTCCCGACACCCGCCTCCCGCTCCCCCGCCGCGCCCTCCACCTCCCCTTCCTGCCCCCGCCGGCGCTCTGATGCCGCCTCCCCTTCCCTGCGCCCCGCAGCTCTCACAGCAGTGCCCCTGCTCAAACCCACGCCCCCCCCGGCCAGGTCTGCGCTCCAGTCGCGGGGCACTTCCTACCTAAGAGCCTGCCTCCTGCCCCTCCTGCTTCTCGCACTCCGTCTCCGCCTCGCGGGGAAAAGAAACTACTAAATAAAGTTGCGGACCAAGGCAGCCTTGGGTGGGATTTTCCCTAGACTACAAGGAACGCCTCTTACCTAGCTGCCTCCCCCGCCTCCTGCTTACCGCTAAGTTCCAGGCCTCCGCCCCCAACTCGGCCCGCCTCTCCCCGCAGCTCGGGTGACCCTGATCCCTGGCTCGCCACCACAGTGGAGAACGCGGACCCTGCCGCCGACCTGGATCCTCTGCTCTGCTCTGCGCTTCCGGCTGGTACGAGCAGCCCTTGGCGCTTCTCTCTGCGCCCCCTCGGCCTGGCGGGTGCCTGGTGCCAAAGAGACCTGGGGTCCGCAGGGCTGCAGGGCTTTCTCTTACTCGGTTTCTCACAGCTCTCAGCGGATTGGACGGCAGAGGAGAGTGCTCAGGTCGCCTGTGCGCATGCGACTCCTCCCCCCCTCCCCACCCCCGCCAGCCAGACCCCCGTGTACTCCCCCAACGCCACCACCGACAGACACTCCTCTCCACCCTCTTTTCTCTTCCTCCGGATCTTCCTCCTCCTCCTCCCTGTCTCCAGTGCAGTGTGAGTTTGGGTCTTGGGCGGATCCACTGGCAAACCCTGCCACTTCATTAGCCACAATCAAAGGAGGAAGGGGCAACTGACGGAGAGGCAGGGCCAGAGATCACAGAGCGCATGTGCCGCAGAATATCCCCCCACACACTCACCCTAATAAACACACACACACGCCCTCAGGGGCTGGCACAAGCCCCACTTATCTTCATTTCCACAGCCGCTCGGTGCAGAGAGCCTATTTTTAGCCAACACTTTGCTCGCACTTTTGTCCCATCGTGGACCACTTTTCTTAGAAGTGGACACACGCTCTTAGTTCCATTTGTAAAAGAAGCAGACAACCTCTCCTACACACACGCGCGCCGCCTTCCTCTCCTCCCCGCTCCGGTCTTCTCTCTACTTTCCTCTGTGCTGGGGCTGCTGTCACCTCCCCAGAGCGCGGGAGGAGCGGGGTACAAGCGAGGGTGGAAGGCCCTAAGACCGGGACGCTGGAGCCCGCCGGTGGCCCGACCCGGACGGGGATGGCTGGGAGCAGGTGCAGGCACACGGTGCCTGGGGAAGGCGAGCAGGTGCGAGAGCAGGCGGCAGGCCTGAGAGGCGCTGGCGCGCGCTGGGACGAAACAGAGTGGGAACGAGCGTGGCGAAGGGGGACCCTCGAGTGGTCAGCGCCTGGAAGCCCCGCGGCGGCGGCAAGTAGGGGGGTCTCTCGTTCACCCATGACCCCTGCGGGGCGAGATGGCAGGTTCAAGTCGGGAGCTCAGTCCTCGGGAGTCGCCAGAGTACTAGGCGGGCTGCCGCAAACGGCGCGCGACGGGCTCTGTCCATGGTGCTTAACCCCCTTGCAACCCCAGGGCATGCCTTCCTCCTACCTCATGTGGAGGAAAATAATAAATAGCAGCCGAAGGGAATTCCTACCAGCAGTGTTCCTGAGCAGAAGCCCGGAGAAGCCTGGACGCGGGACTGGAGAGGGGGTGTTGACATGAATGAATGTGTCTTGCGCCGGTCGGTTCAAGTAAATGCTTAGGTGTTTAATTTCTACCTCAACAACAGCCAGGGTAATTTCAAGGAAATAAAAAAAAATGACATTGCACAGCTCTCACTGTCTCAAGATTCGAGAAATGAAATAAATCAAAGTTAAAGGCTTGAGTATCATTTAATTATAGTGCGAATAGCGCTTTGAAAGAAGTAGAACAACATCTCTAAACAAATTATGACTGGGCCAGGAAGGAATTATTAGATTGAAATTTCATTTAGGCTCGGGAGACACCGCGCTTCACTGTGTAATCTGCTATGCCTCATCTGATTTGTATGCTTAATTCAGCTTGACGAATTTATTAGTTTTCATAATAGTGAAAAAATTGAGCAGTACTATGGGCTAATGCATTGTGTGTACTATAAATTGTATGTCATCGTGGAAAGGCTAAAGTCTATAGAAATCTTGTATTAACGTCGGTATAGGCGGGAGGATTTTCGTGCAAACCTTGGAGAGGTTCACGCCAAACTCCAGTGTTGCTGGGTCTCACTGGTCCATTAACGTATCGTCATACTAATTAGACTACTTCATCAGTGATATAATTTCAAACTTCAAATTATGTTCTAATTAACAAGGGTTGTCCAATCTGCTTAATCTTCAAAAGGCTTTGGATGGTCTAATTAGTATAAACTGTTGAGCATCTCTAAAGCCTAAAAAAAAAAATCCATTAAAATATTTTCGGTATGTATTCTATCAATACTGTGTAAGAACCAAAGGGCTAAAAGTGAGAGTGGAGGAGGAAAATAAATGGAAGGCAAAGGTCTGCATCTACCAGTTCCCCCAGATTATAATACTAAGTGAATCACGGGAGAAACTTTTGGGTATTGCACCTCCTAAACAGGGTGTTTATGTGTTTAAATAAAGGCATAAGAATATCAAGGAGAAAAAAAAAAACCACAAGGGGAAAAAATTCTTCTCTTTCATTAGGTGCCTAATTAGATGTAAAGTGAAAAGCAACCCTGAGGAGTTTCCCAAGCATTATTGTGGCATCAGTCAGCTGAACTTGGATTGCAAAATCAAATATTTGGGGGTGTTTTGAACCTCTCCCTCTCCCCTCCCCCTTCATTGAGCTTAATTACTTGCAATAGTTGTTTTAATGTATGTTGTCACCCGGGAGTATTGAGAAATGCATGTCGTTAATACGAATTAATCTTGATTTTAATAGCAACTGACAACTGATCTCCAAAATGCTAAACACTTGTCACCACTTCATATGGTAAATAAGGGAGTAAAATAAATTCATGAAATAAAGAGGGCACTGTCGAAATGACTGGACAAACTTCGTCTGATGTGGAATTTAGTGATGAAAACTATTTTAAGCAGGACAACTCCCAAGAGAATATTTTCCTGGTGGCTGAAATCAATATATCATTAAATTAATTCAATATAACTTTGAAAAATCTTTCAGATACTTCTCAGTGATACCTCTAATTCCAGACAGAAAAAAGGAAGCCCTTTATTCTAATTATCAAGGTGAGATAAATTAATATGTAGTTGTAGAGCAAGTCAAGAGTTTGTTTACCCGTATTCACTTCCTCTTAGAAAACATACATGTTTTCAAAAAGAGGTCAGAGTTCGATTTCTCCTTTTCTCACTCAAAGTGAAAAGTGAATAGCAGTGATTGTGTTGTATTAGAGTGAAAATGCAATTCTTCTTTCATCACCACGACTTGCAATCTTGCAATCTCTTCTACCAGAAGTGCCCAGAATACCAACGTCTTTGCGGTGATATCAATAAAACCCATTTCGGTTTTGTCCACAGGCAATGTTGCGAAGTGCTCCAGCAAGCGTGGAAGCTGCTTTCTGAGGAAGTAAAACTCCAGCCCCCCAGGTAGCGGAAACCATCTAAACAACCGAAAGTTGGGAATAAACCCAAGGGGTGGCAACAAATGGCCCAACATTGGAAATCTGCTTCATATGACTTCAACGTACACTTTTATGTCCCAGCACCTATCTGTGCTGGCACCTATGCACACCCTCAGATCTACCTAATAAACCGAAAACAGAGAAGTGATTTTTTTTTTTTTTAAGTAGAGAAATGGAAAATGAATCAACTGTGTGACTACACGAGGGGCGCCTTTTCTTCTCGCCAAGCCTCTTTGTTTGACAATAGCTTCTGTCCCACCCGCTGCCAGACGTGGAGAGACATGACAAGCTTCCCTTCCGACAGGCGAGGAATCGCTTGAGGTTCCACCCAAGCTCCCGGGCAGCGGGGTCCCTGCAGAAGGTTCCCCCCACACCCCGAAATCGGCCCGCAGCCATCCTGAGGGGAGAAATCACTGTCTCCTCTCCTGTATCTGGGACCTAATTTAGTACTAAAATTTTAAGCAGTGCATTCATATTTTACTGGACCTAATGTGTTTTATTAAATTTTAATCCATTAAGGGCAGTGTGATTTCTCTGTATGTCAAACGGAACTGAGTTGGATTACAAGGAAGATTTCTTAAAAGAGAGATCTGACCCTGTTCATGCACCATGTCCATCTCGGGTAAACAGGGTTTGAGGGAGGAAAGAGGGAAAGGATGGATTCTCCCCCATCCCATCTCCTCAAGGTCAATCGGCTCTGGATTCTGAATAGAGTCAGATTCTCTGAGCTCTCTCTGCACTCTGTAGCTTGGGGCAGAAGGATATGGGATGATTAAACTCCTCCATGGCCTCGGCGGTACCAAGAAAGAAAAAAAGGAGGGAATTATCCCTGAAACTGAGACCTCTGGGAGCGCCCAGAGAGCCTGGTACAGAGCGAAGGGCCGGGAGGGAGAGCTCTCCTGGGTTTCGTACGTCCTGGGGCTAAGTTCGGGGAGTATGGGTGCGTTTTGCTCAAACACCCTTCCTCTTCCGAGCACGTACACCTCTGCTCTTGTATTTGTCTCTAACTTTCTCTCTCTACTGGCTCCCCCGTGAGCCCCAAGTCCACCTCGCTTAGAGATTCTAAGGAGCCCCTCTTTCGCCCAAAGCTGCCAGGCACCCCCTGTGGCCGAGGGCACAGCCTCGCCTCAGTGCTTTCCTGGCTAACTCTCTCTCTCTCCGCCTCTCACTACAAGCACTCAGCAAGTGTCTCCGGAAACCTCTGCATCCGGCAGTTCCCAGGCCCTCCTAGATCAAAATTCGGGCTCGCCAACTCCTGCCCTCCCATCAAGGCCTGGCAGAGCGAAGGGAGGGGCGGGGGTAAAAACAAATGGCCACTGGCGATCGGGAGGACGCACTTTGAGGGCAGGGAGAGACCTGCGCCAGGGCCAGGCCCCTGTAGTCGCCGAATGAGCCGAGTGGGGCTCTCTCTAGATAATTGTGGACTGAGGACAGTGGCCGGGCAGGGGACAAGAGGATGAGAAGAGGCAAGGTAGAAAGGAAGGTAACGGCTCCCTCCTTCCCCGGTGGAGGGAAAGGCGCAGAGCTGAATTTCAAAAAAAGCAGACTGGGAAGAAGGGACGCGGGACGCAGCCAGCCCCAGGCCCGCTGGATGCCTGCGAGGCTCCTAGACGCCTTCACGATTCCGCAGGGTAGGTTGGCTGAGGCCGAGGGTGGCGAGGAACCCGCGCGCGGGGACTGCTGACTCACCCACTGGAGTCGACCAACCTTTGGAGCAAACACAACAGGCGCCGAGAAATTAACATCGGCCGGAGGGAAAGCGTGAGTCCTCCGTTTCCAACTCCGCACTCCCCAGAGCGCGAGGACGCACGTACTCAGGCACGGACACACACACAGGCACGCTCACACCCGCGCATGCAGACACACAAGTGCTAACACTCACGCACACTCACTCAGATTCACACCTGTTTCTCCCCTCCCCACCTTCCGTGGAAGGGGCTGGGGGGAAAGAGACAGAGCTCCGCGTTCTGTCCGCGTGCAAGAGCCCCTGTGTTTACTTTCCCCGACGAAACTGTTGTTTTTCGTCGTAGTGAATTTCCTTGGTCCGTGTGTTTCTCTTCCCAAAGTTAAGTCCAGTCACGAAATCAAACTTAAAGCATTGGAACAATCAATGAAGACTTTTGCGATCCATGGCGCCTTGCGCTTCTTGGAACTAAAATAAATGCAAGAAATCGAAACTTAATTACTTGAAAGAAATCCAGAAATCCCTCCGCATAATTTATCCAGTCATCTTTCGTAGCGTTGGTGTTCGGTGCAGTGTATGTTAACTCTATACTTTGGGCCAAGATCTGGCTTCCTTCGTTGATTCCTTGGAGGTAGCTGCAGCCGGCCTCAGCCAGGAATTTTGCCCTGCACTAGGCTCCCCCTTCTTCCCACTCCTCAGAGCTGATCTAGTAACTTTTTTTCAGAAGTCACCAACTGTAACGGTACAAGAATCTCTGGGGCTGAGTGTTGCGTGTAGTTTAAAAATAAAAAATCTCACCCGTTCTCTCTTCTTTTTGCTCCCTGGGGCTGCACTTGAATTTGTGTGAGTTGCTTAACACTAGATCTGAAATCAGTACCCTTAGTAAATACAAGGCAGGAACATTTCTCTGAAGGAACAGTGCCCCATCAAAAAGTGCCATTCTGCTGGTGATGGAAAAATTGATTAAAAGGTGGACTTTTTTTTCTTTCTCTCCAGGGAAAATCTCTCTCTCTCTCTCTCTCTCTCTTTCGTCTTTATCTTCCTAAGGCACACTGCTTGAATATTTGTTCTGACTAAACTACTCTTCAAAGTATTTTTAGCTGGACCACAAACCCAGGACAGTAGTTTCTTGCTCTGATATCTGTTCCTTTCAGAGTCACTCATTTTCTCCTCTCCTTTGGTTTCTAATTCCTTGAGAATCTCCATATCTATAAAGTGCCAAAAGATCTTCATGTGGGAGCACTAAATAAAGTAGATGCTCCTGCATTCAGCTTAAAGATACTGGCTAATATCAAATGACTTTTGTACATGTTGTGACTCTGACGTTAAGTACTATTGGGAATTTAGAAACTTCGTGATTACTAAAGCTATGGCTAGTGGATTTGCAGAATAGAATGGTCCCTGAATCTATTAGCATGGTGAGGTTGATTCCAGAAAGAAAAGCTTTCTCATAGACACCTTATAGAAATCTGAAGTCATGTTATGAAAGAATGAAAAAATACACTGAGGAACAGCTTGGAAACTGAAGTACATTTTGATTTAACTTACATTAACAGAAGTGTAATGTAAAAGTGAAAGGATCTAACAAAACCATTAATAATTAAAAAATAATTACAGATAGTCTATCCTTACTACTCCTAACCACTCAACACTTCAGACAAAGAAAACGGAATACTCTTAATGGGAATGAGATGTGAACAGACTGCTAATGAGAAGTTAACGAAGGACTGTGCATTTGTCAAAGGAGAGGAGTTTCCTTGTTTCCCACCCCCCACACACACTGTCCCCACATATTTTAATTCTCTCAGAGTTAGCTTGGATCTTCCTCTTCATATATACTGAGTGTCAGAGTTTATGCAACAGAAATCTCTTGAGCAATTACAATACAGACCTTATCGAATTGTGGAGATCAGGGGCACCAGATGGCTTGTCTATTAACTATCCTCACTGACAAATATTTATAGGTGTCTAAGAGATCCATGCTTCTGTAATAGATTTTGGGTGGACAATCCCATCCCACAAGGATTTCACAAAATAATGACCCTCTAAAGACAGCAGTTTGTTCCCTGTTCTTGTTTGTGATCACTTTTTAAAAAAAGATGAGTCATCCTTTAAGGATTCATTGTCATCCTTTTTCTTGTACTTCTCACCAGAGGTGTTACGTTCCAGTATTTTTTTTTAAATGTGTGTGTATTTTTCTTTTACCTAAATTATATTTATTTTCTTTCCAGTATGTGTTTTTCGATGTTCCAAGTCTTTAGAGCAGTTTTCTACACTTAATCATGCAGTAAACTTTTAATCATGCACTAGAACTTTAAAAAGATGTTGGGAAGGAAGATACAGTGACTCCATTCTGATTTTCACTGCATATTCTTCTTTATTTTGTTTGAGAGACACATGGGACTGCCCTAGAGTGCTCCGTTGATGTTTGGAGACACTGGGAGGAAATCAAAGCAGCCTGGCGGAAAGCAAACTTCACTGCCTCTTTTCAGAGATAAAGGGAATTCTTACAAAAGGAGAGATTTGCAGACATGCAACTGGAATTCAATGAAGTCATGGCTGAGGCATCTGCTGGGAAGCTACCAGGAAGTGGAGACCTACAGCCCATGTCAAATCTTTTAAATCTAAAGAATTTGTAGCTTCCTTCCTTCCCCATCCCCAGATAAATTAGAAACAAAACAACATGCCTTTTATAGGAAACAGAAAAACCTAAGGAGAAATGCTAATAGATTGCCTACAAAGATTATAAATACTTCTTAGCTGTATAAATATGACCTGAGTGCGTAAAGCATGATAGGGTCCGTGTAGGCATCCACTCTGTTTTTGTTTAAATGCAGCAGAAGGACACCATGACAACAATGACAACAAACTCACATTTAAACATTTTATCCTTTCTTGAAATTTTACATATTGCCTATGATTTGCCTGTAAATCTCATATATATAGAAGTGAGCAAATCAATCATAGAATTATAATATCTGTACCTAAGGATGTGTTGTTGTCTCTGTTTTCCTTTCTCTCCTTTATACTCATAAATAGATCATCAAGGTAGAGTTCAGCTAACATGTGCTCTGGAAGATGTTATAACTTTGTGCCTTGACTAGTTTTTCCTGACATGCACTTAAGACATGAAATCGCTCTAGCATTATGACAAGCAAGCTGTATTTGAAAGCATTAAGATCTCTCCTCTTCAAAACACAAAATCTATATATTTTGTGATGTCATGTGCTTATTACACCCCTTCTTTGCTTGTCAAAGCAAGGCCAAAGAAGGCGTTGTCAACATTGTGCTTATCTGGCATATTCCTATACTCATGTTCCACTGGTTTCTCCTGGACTCCACTGTCTAGTCTGGACCATATGACAAGTCATTTGTATAGTAACCCTGCTAGACCCCTTAATCTCTTTGCTCCCTTACCTTTCCCATATCAACCTTACCTTTCCTGTTTTCTCCACTTTTGCCAATAGGCTGCTGATTTCACTGGCGATAGGAGGATAGGCTAGTTTCTCTTTAAATTATAATTTATTATATATTCATGCTATCCATCTGAGATATATATATATATATATATCAGATATATACAGATACGTATATCTGTAATAGCTTGAAACTCAATTTCGTTCTGATGTGCCTTCCTCTACTGCACAGTCTGTGAAGCTAAAAACTACATTTCCCAGACTCTCCTACAGTTCAGGTACTGGCTGTGACCGAGAGGCAGAGGTGTAGCTCAGTTATTCTCTTTTGGTGTGAACCTAAGAGGAGTGGTACTTCCTTAGAGCCACCAGTTACGTGCTGCTAAGATGGTATATTCTTGAAGTCTGGAGTTTCACCAGTGCCTTTCTTATTCTCCTCCTTCTTAACTGTGGGAGAGCCCACAGCTTTCCTGGCAGACTAGTTCTGCACTGTGGCTCTGGGTGTTGTTCCAGGAAGTTCAGTGTAGAGTTTGTGACTTCATTCTTTCCAAAGATGTGTAAGCACCTGCCTGTATGAAATCTCTCTTTGTTTAAAATAAAGTAGTTTCTGTTATTTGCAGCTACCCCCCGACCTATACTCCAGCCTTAACCTTATTTTCTCTACTGCTCAGTATTCACTGTTAATTGACTCTCCATCTCATGCCCTACAGTGTCTACTGCAAACATTTTCTACCTCTGCCATCAAGATTTTGAGCATAAAACCTCACCTCACAGTTTACAAATAAATTATTTTACTGCCACACATTCCTTTAAGTTTTCTACTGCCACCTAGGCATGTTTTCTGTGTTTTTACCCAGCGTCTCCTCCTTCGATTCTCCCATAAGTGTTCGCCTCCTCCTTCAAGTTAACCCTTTAATGTGCTCGTGATTTCTATCCTCTCACCACCTTCCGAACCTTGGTCTGTCGATTTATTCTTTTTCTTGCATCTTCAATTTTTCCTCTCCAGTCTCTCTCTCCTTACCCTACTAATACATTCAAGATGTTTTGGCCATAAAATTTAAATAAAACAAAAGCTCTTTACATTTCTTTCCTCCAATATCTCTCTTCCTTTTGCCATCAGAGTTTTGCAAATGGTAGTTGCATTTACTACCATTCATCTGCTTTCATCTTATTACCAGCCAATCACTTCTTAACTTCTTAACTCTCTACTCATGATGCTGCCTTATAGGATACCAACGGTCTCTTAGTTTACACACTCTGCGGTACTTGTTCCAAAAGCGTAGGCTTCAAACTTGCAATTTTGTGCTAGTTCTACTACTTATTGACTCCAATTCCCATTTTACCCCTCTGAAAATCGTGGATAATAATAGCATATTCTTCCCCCGGAGTACTGAGTGGATTAAACAACACATAACATGTAAAGGGCTTAGGATATTTCCTTGTATGTGATAAGTACTTGATAAATACTAGCTAATAATACAATACCAATAATAGTCATTATGGAATGTGAGGGCTGGCAATTCTCTCCTTCCTGAAATGGATTGGCTTGGATCTCAGCCTGTGGTCTGTAAAGGCAGGATTTACCAACCTCAACAGAATCATCCTTTAAACCAGGTTTTGGCCTTTCTCGTTATTCTTTTCCTATCCTCTCCTGCCCATCAAACAAGGCCAGCACCCCAGTGATCCATCTCCCCAAGGCTGTTATATCAAAAATGTAGGCTTATATATCATTTATTCATTAACTCAGAGACGCATTCAGAGAAACTAGGGATTAATTATTATTGATTAAATGCTTTATCTTGCTCAGAAGACCCAAAATTTTGTCATCAGGCTTCCCCTACCATTTTAACATGATTTCTAACTTATTTCCTTAAAAAGCTAATAAATTTTGAAAGAATAACATACCCAGTATCTACACCTAAGCATATGGGTCCCTTTCTCAAGTCAAGAGTATTCTGCACATCTACCTTCTGAGACAGTTTCCTTTCTTCTTTTCCTTGGCTACTCTCCCATTTTCTGAAGGTAGTGATTACCTAAGGATCTATAAACTCTATTTCTGCTTCTCCCTTGCTAATTAAAGCATTTTCATAGCTTCTACTCTCACCCAAATGCCTCCCCAAACGATATTACTCTGATGTCTTCTGAAAGTCAGTTTCGTATTCCAACAGTTTACTCAATTCCTCCACCTGGATGCCTGCTCTACCTTCAAACTCAATCCCTACAGACCCATACCACTTTATAATAATTCACTTATTAAATGTATTACTTTCCATTTGTATAATTTTTTTATTCTTGTCTGATCTCCTAGATGAGACTGTGAGATCCCCGAAGACAGAGTCTATGTTTAACTCCTTCCGTGCCCTTAACAAGCTTATCATCGCATCCTGTATAGAGTAGGTGCTTGATACTTACTCGCTGGCTGACAATGGATGATTGTTATGATAGCAAATGATGAGACTGCTGTGCATTAAAATCTCACCAATGCTTATTCTTTTCTGAATCTTTTTAGAACCTGACCTCAAATTAACAGGTAAATGAGAGACTGGGAGAAAACATTTGTATTGGCTAAAAACGACAAAGGAAAAACTAGATCATACAAAGTACCCCTGCAAACTAACATGAAAAGAAATATAATAGAAAAAGACATAAATAGGCAATTTATAGGTTGGCAAACCCAAGCGCTGACTAAGATTGGAGAAGTGCCAAATCTCGCTTAAGTAACCACACAAATGTTAGTTAAAACAGTGAGGTAGGGGGCTTCCCTGGTGGCGCAGTGGTTGGGAGTCTGCCTGCCAATGCAGGGCACACAGGTTCGAGCCCTGGTATGGGAGGATCCCACATGCCGCAGAGCAACTGGGCCCGTGAGCCACAACTACTGAGCCTGCACGTCTGGAGCCTGTGCTCCGCAAGAAGAGAGGCCACGACAGTGAGAGGCCCGCGCACCGCGAAGAAGAGGGGCCCCCGCTCGCCACAACTAAAGAAAGCCCTCGCACAGAAACGAAGAACCAACACAGCCAAAAATAAATAAATAAATAAACAAATTTAAGAACAGTTTAAAAAAAAACAAACAGTGAGGTACCAATTTATAGCTATCATCTTCATAAAACTGAAAAGTTAGATAATACCAAAAGTTATTAAGGATGTAGAATAGAAATCATAACACAATATTGATAGAAGTATAAGTATTGGATGGCCATTGTGAAATGTAAACTGGTAATCTTTAGTAACACGACTATGCAGATAACCTCTGACCTACCAATTCCATTGCTGGGTTATACTCCAAAGAACTTTTCCTACAGATCCAAAAGGTAATATTTGAAGATGTTCCTATCAGTGTTGTTTATAATGTCAGAGAGGTAGAGGCAGCAGATAGAAGCAATGACTCTTATGGCAATATAGAAAGGCTTTAAAAGGTTGAGTGAAAACTGAACACTGTATGTAATATAATGCTATTTTTATACTTGAACACAAAAAAAAGCTGCGTATTTTTCAAGGATATATATATATATACACACAAAGATAGATTCAACTCATTAGCCTAAGTGCCATTGGCTACTAGGAATGTAACTGGGAAATAAATTCATTAAGATACATCAAAGGCCTTAAAGGTTCATTTTCTCCTCTGAATCCTACTTCTAGGAATTTCTCTTAAGAAAACAATTTGTTTTCAATGCCCACAAAGATGTAAGGCAGCTTTGATTATAAGAGTAAAAACTGGAGAGTGTCCAGTAGCAGAGAAATAGCTTAATAACTGTAGTACAGCCATATTATTAAATAGTACTCAGCCACTGCAATCATGTTTTCAGGGAATTTTTAATGACATGGGAAAATACATTCTTTAAGAAAAAGCAAACATGATATAAAACAAAGATTCTTTTTGTTCAAAAGAGGTGTACAGATAAACAGAAAATAGTGAAAAAATAAGTACTTTGAGTGTTGCATTGTGAGAGATTTTAATTTCCCAAACTGTCTATGATGAACTGTATTCCTCTTATTACCAGAATTACATGTGTGTACAGATTTAGATGTAGTTATAGATATAACTTTCCTAGGTTGTATACTTTTTTCTATAAGATTCATTGCACCTCTTATTTAAAGTGCTGTAGCTAAGTGATCCACCAGCTGAACTCATTCACTAACACTAGCTGTAGTGAATATTTATAGATTGGAAATGGTATTTAATTGACTTGAGAAAGATGCATTTTGCCATCTAAATTTTATAGTGCATCTCTGAAATGCGGAAAAGCTCACAGGATTACATAGAGAAGCCAGCCTTGACTATCACATGCTTAGCTGGGGACCCCACAAAATGATCATGATCCTCTAAATATGGCCTAAATCATTTCAACTGCAATCCATATCGTCTCTCTTTGCCTAAAGCAGGTCCAAGATGCTCCCTAGGTAGCTAAGAGGCAGGGACAAGAAGGGGTATGTTATCAGACTCCTTATTTTCACCCTTTCCAATATTTTATTAAGGGAAAAAAATGCACACTTGATTAGTTTAAGGGAAAAAATACACTTTATTGAGAAAGTGTTAAAATAGCATCTGCGTTCTCAGAGGCAGGATCCATTATATTCGCTGCCTTGGTTCCCTAGCTGATATACACAAAGGACAACTTTTGTAAACTAGTTGTTTTTTTTAATTGAAAAATTAACACACAATGATGATTAGATTTATGCTCAAGATGGTGCAGTAACTTCAATCTTTGACTACCCCACTGGTTGCAAACACGGCAATGTTAGATAAAATATAAGAAAACCTCATAGGGCTTTGTCTATATAAATAATTTGATTGAGAAATGCATTATGAGATTCATGGGCTCATGTGAGATAGAGGGATTTACTGATGAAAATTCAGAATGATGGATAGAGAAGAGATACTTACTTAGTGTTTATTGTCCAACCAGTATGTGTGAAGATTCTTTCTTCATACTATGCAGGCACCATCTCTTCCTGTACATGACCAGGACCATCTCTTCACATTCTTTATTGTTAAATATGCTCTTCCTGGCTGATTTCATCTCTCCCACGATAAGAAAAAGATAGCTCTTTAGAATCTGTTTGTGTACATGTGATAAAGATTTTCTTGTTCTGCAGTGTCTTAATACCATTTACTTAATGTTAGTTTCATCATTACTCATGAGTCTGCATTCTCCATCCTGCCATCCATGAATACTGATTTCCATTGACTCTCTCAAACATTGTGTTATGCTTTGTTGATGATGACCTCAAATGCAAGTCATACTCAGAGTATGCAGAAAAATGTGAATTATAATTTGTTTTCTGATGATGTTAAATTTACCTTTCAGAATTTTATAGAACAAAGGTAGAATAACATATTTTCCAACCCTGTTTTCTCTTGAACTTTTTAAGGCCATAATCAGTGCCTTTCTAGATTGTACAGTGTTAACTGTACCCCTGCCTTCACATACCACCACTAACAAGGAGGATAGGTGAGGCCCCTATGGGCAGAGAAAAAGAGTGGTCCTATTCACTCAAGGATATCCATCCCTAGTTCAGCATGGCATAAAACCAGTCCAGGAGAACATGGCATCTACCTGGGAATAGTGCCAAGAGAGGACATTGGTCAGAAGAGCTTTAGCATTGTGGACCCATGGTTTCAAAATCTCTCAGAGGAGGAAGGCATGGCCATCCAGAGGATGCCTGACAAGATGGTAAAGATGGTGAGATAACCACTTTTGGTTTCAGGGACAGGAGACAATCAGTAAAAGCCTGACACCCTCCCCTTCTCCACTGCCCTTGGGTGTTGCACACCAGAGGTGACATTGTGGTGTGGTTAGAAGACAGATGGGCAAAAGTCAATACACAGTATGAGACACCTGACTCAAGCCCCAAATCAGAGTGTCAACAGCATTCTTGTGGCCCAATCTCATACTGTCCTGTGAAAGAAATACTACACAGGTCAGCAGTAATAATCCATTTACTAAGCTGCCCTCCTGGAACAAGAATAAGGCCACAGTAATTTAGGATAACCCATAGGCTCCAGTCCTGGAGGTCTTTGGGGTATCTGGTTGAAATCATGGATAAAGTAGAAGGTAGAAGGTCTAAAACAAGCTGAGGATGAAAACTGGGACCAGGGTCCATGCAGATCCCAGTACAGGCATGAAATGCCTGTTCTTCTCAGACAGCCATGCTGGCTAAGTCCCATTTTGGCAACAGCAGAGGAATTAGAATTTTTCACAAAGTGCTTCTGGCAACTAGGACCCATGCAAGACAGGGTCTGAGCATGGCAAGCCCTGTCTGGATGATGCTACTGGTCCTTGCCAACTCAAGGCATCAGAGGATGACTTTAAAAATTTCAAGGAAGGTAGGGAAGTCCCTGTCCAGTGGTTAGAACACCACGCTCTCACTGCTGAGGGCCTGGGTTCAATCCCTGGTCAGGGAACTAAGATCCCGCAGGCTGTGTAGCACAGCCCAAAAACAATTTTGTTTTTCTTTTAAGGAAGGTACACCAAAGCATAAGGCTCCTGAAGTGTGGGCCTGGTATAGTTCCTAGTTTGCCCTGGTTTAAAAGCAGTATTGCCAGGATGGACTGTGCCTGAGAATGGAGAGCTTTTTTTAAACAATGTAAGGCATTCATGAAAAAAATTATCAATAATACAAGGAAATAGCACCAAAAGACCAAAAAATAAGGAGAAAAAAACAGATGAGAGAATGGACCCTCTAGGTGTTATAGATATTTGGTCATCAGACAAACACTTTTAAATAACTGGGATTAATAGTCTTAAGAAAGTAGATGACAGTTATAATCCATAAAAAATCAAATGGAAATACTGGAGGTGAATAAAATAATAAAATATGTTTAATATCAGGTTAGACACATCAGAAGAGAGGATTATTGGCCCGGAATATGGGTCTGGACTGAATCATGGAGAGAAAAAAGATGGAGTATGTAGAAAAAACCTGCAGCTTCAAAAAGCTCTATGAACTTCCAACAGGATAAATACAAAGAAAACATTATTTAGTCACTTCATAGTAAGACTGCTGAAAGCAAAGAGAAAGTCTTAACATAGCAAGAGGAAAAATGTATATGAACTTCAAAGGAGCAACAATAAGACTTACAGCAGACTTTCTGAAGAAAATATGGGATGAGATCTTTAAAGCACTGAAAGACAGTTTTCTGCCAGTCTGTAACCCAATAACTGGGAAAGGTGCTTTGAAATGAAGACTTTTCAGACAAATACCAAAAGAATTTTTCACCAACAGACCTCTACTCAAAGAAATTCTAAAGTGAGTTCTTCAGGAAGAAGAAAAATGATTCAAAAAAAGCAGCATTTAAAGTCATGAAGAATTGATGAGCACTGTAACAGATTAACACAGAGTGAATATAAATGTATGCAGAATCAAACTATATGACAACAATAACACAAAAGAGGGGGAAGGAATTAAATAGAGTTCAAGTGTGTTAAAATCCTTGCATTATCCAAGAGAGGATAAAAATCTTAATGTATAGTTAACTCTATTAAGTTAAGGATGCGTGCTGTAATCTTTAGGTAACTACTAAAAGAATAATAAAAGCTAGTAGAGAGGGGTGATAGAATTTTTTAATACCCGATTGACCTAAAAGAAGTATGAAAGTAAATAATAAGGAACAAAGACCAGAGGCAACAAACAGAAGATAAATAGTAATATGGTTGATTTAAACCAAATATACCAGTAATTACATCAAATGTGAATGGACTAAATATTCCAATTGTCTTGTCTAGACAAGACAAGAGGTTGGCAAACTTCTATGTAATTGGTCAGGTAGTGTTTTAAGTTTTGAGGGCCACATATGTCTCAGCTGCATATTCTTCTTTGTTTTTTGTTTTTAACCCTTTAAATGTGTAAAAACTATCTTTAGGTGGCAGGCAATATTTGGCTCCCAAGTTTGCCAATTCTGCTCTACACAATCATGATGATGATAATGATGATAATCATAATAATATCTACTTAGGGCCTACTATGTACTGGGAACACTTATCAGAACATTATACGTGTAAATTCATTTAAATATCTATTTCACATTATTATAATGCTATAATCTCCATTTTACCGAAGAGGAACTTGAAGCATAGTTATGTTAACTAACTTGCTTATGTCTCACAGTGAGTAAAACAGCAAAACCAGGCAGTCTGGCTACAGAGTTAACCTTCTTATTGAGTTGATTAGTAGCATGCCTGGCTAATGTGTGTTCCACAGGAAAACAGTAGCATATGATTAGAAGGATCTTGCATCTGAAGGCTAGAGATTAGGGCCAGTTGGGGACTTGAAATATCCTAAAAAAGGTAAAGATTCCAGTAAGAATTGTTGAGTTTTTCAGTAATCAAGGCTGTTGATTTATGCCACTTTTAGTGGTAGCTCAGAATCTATTTTCCTTTATCAAATTTAAATTATTTTCAGTCTTCAGGAAAGGACATTTCTAAGATACCCGTTGTCCCAGTATGATGCTGATCTGCATTGGATTTTAAGACAATCTAGTTAACTGCCTGTTCTACTTCTATGATCTTACAGATAGGCCTGGATCAACTATAGCATGTTGGCCTATAAATTTCTTGTAGCAAGTGGCCTAGATTAATCTCGAAATGGTTTGGAAGTTTGTAAAGTTGCAGTTTATGTCTCGACTAATAATGTTTTCTGTGTGTTTTTAAAAAAACAATAACAACTATAAAGTCATTTCTTGCTCAAATTACAGGCATTAGTCTTTGTTAGCTAGTGTGTAATGTTTAAATGTTTATCCAAGATCAATACACAAATGGTCATCTTCAAAATCTTTGAATTTTTTTATTTCTCAAAGATCTTATAGAAGAAAAGTGGATACAATTAAAATGTATAGTTTACAAATAACTATAAGTGTGAAGACTAGTTTTACCCTTTTCTTTCTTTTAGAAAAAGGCAGATGAAAGAAAATGTTTAAAGTAAACATTAGTGGACTTCCCTGGTGGTGCAGTGGCTAAGAATCCGCCTGCCAATGCAGGGAACACTGGTTCAAGCCCTGGTCCGGGAGGATCTCGCATGCCGCAGAGCAACTAAGCCAGTGCGCCTCAACTGCTGGACCTGCGCTCTAGAGCCTGCGAGCCACAACTACTGAGCCCACATGCCACAACTGCTGAAGCCCACGTGCCTAGAGCCCATGCTCTGCAACAAGAGAAGCCACCACAATGAGAAGCCCGCACACCACAATGAAGAGTAGCTCCCACTCACAGCAACTCGAGAAAGCCTGTGCGCAGCAACGAAGACCCAATGCAGCCAAAAATAAAATAAATAAAATAAAATTTTAAAAAAGTAAACATTAGTGATAGCAGGATGCAATGAATTTTTAGTTGAGGTTCAAATGTTCAATTAAGCATTTTATGTACTGTAAGTATATTGAAGACCCTGAAGTATATTATCTGAGAGTTATAAATTAGGCATTTAAAAAGTGTCCTAGTAAAATTTTACCATACAAAGTCTAGGATACAGACTATTTCCAGAGCCAATTTCACCAATAAATTAAAATATATTCAGTAATATCATGTCCTTATTGATTTCTTCCTGAGAGTTAATTTAGCTCTTAAAATAAGCACTAGTGTTATATTTTAAAATATTATTTTGAACAGAAGTAAGTCTGAAAAGAGATACTATAGCATCAGAAAGAAACAAGTCTCCCCTTAAATCTCAGTTCATTTTGTGCAACACTAAACCCTGTAAGTAAATCACTTACATATGTGAAATCATTAAGTGAATCAAGCATTACTACAGTGAACACACACACAAAAAGTCTGATTCCCTTTGGCATTAAATATTTAAGTGCAAGTTTAAAGTTTCCATCCCCTTACAGATGGGATGTTTAAAAGCCCCAGTGGTAAATTCATTTAATTTTGCTTGTTTCCAGTCTTCATTCCTCTGGCAACTTCAGTCTCTTACCAAATAACTGTCCCTATCATTTGGCTGAGTTTCTTCCAGCAACACACGAAGAGAGGAGGAATCACTGGAGATGTTCTTACTGAGACCAAACATTTGGGGTTGCAGTAGTTGGCAGCTTTTAATTATTCTTCAATAACAAGAGCCCTCAAAGAAGTTTCAGGGGCAGTACATTTTGTTCACTGAAGATTTCCCTATAAAGACATTTTCCATATTTTTTAAATTTTTTTAATTTATTTTATTTTTTTAATTTATTTGTTTTTCCTCCAGTTTTATTGAGACATAATTGACATACAACAATGTATACATTTAAGCTGTACAGCATGATGATTTGACTTACATAAATCATGAAATGATTATCACAGTAAGTTTAGTGAATGTCCCTTATGTCATATAAATACAAAATTAAAGAAATAGAAAAACATTTTTTCCTGTGATGAGAACTCATGACTTTTACTCTCTTAACAACTTTCACGTATAACATACAATCTACAGATTCAATGCAATCCCTATCAAAATACCAATGGCATTTTTCACAGAACTAGAACAAATAATTCTAAAATTTGTATGGAAACAAAAACGACTCCCCCCGCCCCTGAACCTGAACAGTCAAAACAATCTTGAGAGAGAACGAAGTTGGAGATATCACACTCCTTGATTTCAAACAATATTACAAAGCCACAGTCATCAAAACAGTATGGTGCTGGCACAAAAGCAGACACATAAATCAGTGGAACAGACTAGAGAGACCAGAAATAAACCCACACTTATATGGGCAAATAATCTATGACAAAGGAGGCAAGAATACACAATGGAGAAAAGACACCTCTTCAATAAATAGTGTTGGGAAAACTGGACAGCTACATACAAAAGAATCAAACTGGACTGCTCTTTCACACCATGCACCAAAATAAATTCAAAATGGATTAAAGACTTAAATGTAAGACCTGAAACCAGAAAACTTCTAGAAGAAAACACAGGCAGTACTCTCTTTGACATGGGTCTTTAGTAACATTTTTTTTGGGTATATCTCCTCAGGCAGGGGAAACAAAAACAAAAATAAACAAACATAATTATATCAAACTAAAAAGCTTTTGCACAGCAAAGGAAACTATTAATAAAATAAAAAGGAACCCTACTGAATGGGAGAAGATATTTGCAAACAATATATCTGGTAAGGGGTTAATACCAAAAAATACAAAGAACTCATACAACTCAGTAGCAAGAAAGCAAACAATCTGATTTAAAAATGGACAGAAGATCTGAATAGGCATTTTTCCAAAGAAGACATACAGATGATCAACAGGCACCAAAAAAGATGCTCAACATCACTAATCAACAGGGAAATGCAAATCAAAACCACAATGAGGGGCTTCCCTGGTGGCGCAGTGGTTGAGAATCTGCCTGCCAATGCAGGGGACAGGGGTTCGAGCTCTGGTCTGGGAAGATCCCACATGCTGCGGAGCGACTAGGCCCGTGAGCCACAATTTCTGAGCCTGCGTGTCTGAAGCCTGTGCTCCGCAACAAGAGAGGCCGCGATAGTGGGAGGCCCGCACACCACGATGAAGAGTGGCCCCCACTTGCCGCAACTGGAGAAAGCCCTCGCACAGAAACGAAGACCCAACACAGCCATAAATAAATAAATAAATAAAATTAAAAAAAATAAAAACCACAGTGAGATAACACCTCACATCTGTCAGAATGGCAATTATCAAAAAGACAACAAATAACAATGTTGGCGAGGATGTGGAGAAAAGGGAACCCTCATGGACTGTTGGTAGGAGTGTAAATTGGTGCAGCCACTATGGAAAACAGTATGCAGATTCCTCAAAAAATTAAAAACACAATTACCATACGATCCAGCAATTCCACTCCTGGGTTTCTATCAGAGGGAAAGAAAAACACTAATTCAAACAGATACATGCCCCCAGCGTTCATAGCAGCGTTATTTGCGATAGCCAAGATACGGAAGCAACCCAAGTGCCCATCAACAGATGAATGGATAAAGAAGATGTGATATTATATATATATATATATATATATATATATATATATATATATATATATATCACTCTGCCTGCACACCTCTTTAAAAGAACTGTCTGGATCCTCTGTCTTTTCTCTTTCTTTATCCTGATTGCTTCATTCCCTTTTTCTTTCAGGGTCTTCTGCTCCCATCATCCTCAAAACCAGCTCTCAGAAAAGGCTCTGATACATTCGTTCACACTGAGGTGTAATTGACTTGCTGCTCTATCAGGCAGGTATCATGAATCACTTTTTCTGGGAAAACCTGCATTTTAATAGAATTTCTCAAAGTGAATGTCTAGTTGTAAAGGGTCCAACATTAGCAAAGAAGACAATGGTGGAGAAAGAGAAGCAGCCCTGAAATTATAGTATGCAAATCGCTGTTTAGTCTACCTACTTGTTAGGGTGGACATGACAAAAAGAGGCTAAACTACTTAGGATCACTTGGCAAAATAAGCAGTTAGTTGACCTATTGCCAAAAGAACTTAAACGTGTGAATAGGCAATACGTAAAACTGAAGACAATACTGAGGTATTATCTTCAATAATTCAACATGCATGTAAGTGTCCACATGCATATAGGATTGATAAGAGATAACACACTTGTCAAAGGAAATATACATTTAAATTTTACCCATGTTGGCCTTATTACCTCACAATTACTCTTTGCCATTTTTATGGATGGAACAACAGAGCTGAAGGAAAACATGGCTTTAAAATGGTGAAGGGAATTCCCTGGCAGTCCAGTAGTTAGGACTCTGTGCTTTCACTGCCGCACAGTGCAGCCAAAAAAATAAAATAAAATAAATAAAATGGTGAAAAAATATCAGGGATATAGCTGGAATTCTTTCTTAAGGAAAGCGATTTTTTGCGACTTGTGCAATTTGAAATGGCAGCAATTAGTTTCTTAGTGGGACTAATCACTTGCACAAAGAGAAAACATATCATTTTAGATACAGAATCAGCATTTGATTTGATCAGCAAATTCCTAATTTGAAGAAAGAAAAATAGCTTCAGGGCCTGGGTGGGTCAGAGTAGTGAACCATGCATGTAAAATGCCAAGCCTTTGATTAAGAATATAAATAATTATTAGCTTATACCACATGGTGTTTCTCCTTTTTTCTCTCTCATGCTCTGTATCTGCAGGGTATTTTACAAAATTTAACTGTGGGGAGGAGGACAAGCTAGGGAACGGGCCCTGATCCTCGATTATCTCTTGTTAACACAGAATTCTGAATACCTTATTAAATGCAGATTCTTGTTGTTAGAAGGGTAAGGAAAATCATAGGTGTCAGCTGTGGACAGAATGCAGTAACATTACATTCGGGAGATGCTAAGACACCTTGTTTCTTTTTCTTTTTTTGCTTTTTTTGTCCCCTTTACTATTGTGTAATTAAGCAAGTAATATATATTTATTTTTTGAGAAAGTACATAATGCGGATTAAATTTTTTTTAGCCATTAAAAAGAATGAAATAATGCCATTTGCAGCAACATGGATGGACCTGGAGATTACCATACTAAGTGAAGTAAGTCAGACAGAGAAAGACAACTATCATATGATATTGCTTATATGCTGTCTAAAAAAAAAAAAAGGATACAAATGAACTTATTTACAAAACAGAAACAGACTCACAGACTTAGAGAAGGAACTTATGATTACCAGGGGGGAAGGGTAGGGGGAGAGATAGATTGGGAGTTGGGGATTGACATATACATACTGCTATATTTAACATAGATAACCAATAAGGACCTTCTGTATAGCACAGGGAACTCTGCTCAATATTCTGTAATAACCTAAATGGGAAAAGAATTTGAAAGAGAATAGATACATGCATATGTATAAGGGAATCACTTCGCTGTACACCTGAAACTAACACATTGTTAATCAACTACATTCCAATTTAAATTAAAATTTTTTTAATTTAAAAAAACTCAGCAACCAAGATAATAGTTTAATGCAATATTTTATAAAACTAAAAATTAATATAAAATCCATGATACACAAAATATAAAAATGTTTAATAAAAGTGTAGTCCAGAGTGATATCCACAAAGAAAAAAAAAATCAACCATAATCCCCCTACACTGATATACTGATGGTTAGTTGAAAATTTAATGTCTAATCTCCATAATGTGTTAAAGCTTTTCTTTAGGAAATCAAGTCTGTGTTCTTTAGCTTGTTTATAATAGGAAAAAATAAAAAGAAACATCCTTAATGTCCAGCCATAAGGAATCCAGTAACGATAAATGTTGTTATGTATAAGTACATATGTGTTTATATGCCTGAGGCTTATTTAAATGGTATCAGACTATATGTTTTGTAAGACACCTTGTTTCTGGTTCCTTTTTTCTAAAATGACAAGTAATTCTATATTTGAAAACTAAATATGGACATATTCAGTTTTAGGTAATAGGGCTTTCATGTCAAAATTACCATGGAGATTTTGCAGACTTCTTTTATCCAGATTTTTTATTTATGCAATTAATTTTAATTAAGTAATTCTTATTCATCTCCAGTGATATAAAGCACTACTATTATCTCAGTTTCTTAGTAAAAGAAAAAAAAGTGTATTTTTGGCTGAACTTTTTTTCTGAGAATCAAAACATTGAAATTTGATGGAGTGGCTTTTTGGACTTTAGAAAAATGTATTAAACTTGAAGAAACTGCCTGAATATACAGACATACAGAATAATGTGGGAAATTTGTGTAATTATTCAGAAAAATTCAATATATACTCTCAGTCTGTTTCCTTTCAAGGAAGAATTAGTCTAAATACTAAATAATCCAAATATATTGTGTCGATTGAAGGGACCAATCTCCTAAACAGAAATGAGGGTTAAAGAGCCATTTTACACTTATATTTCTGTCTCTGAGGATGCAAATGTCAGAGCAGACCTCCCAGCTCACCTCTTTAACATCTAAAGGAATTGAGTTTGCTCAGTTCTTTACAGAGACAACAAATGGAAAAATTAACTGCAACCCTATTATGAGCAGTTTATTTTCAGGTAATTTAAAGAAGGAACCGGCCATGATGCCCAGTGTTGACCTGTAGTTTACCTCCAAGTCCCTGTCTTGAGGGTGTAGTAATTTATGAACCAGTGCCCAACAGGATGTTCATGGCTCACTGTCTTAGCTGTGTGCCTCTGACCCACCATGTATTCCTCATTTTACTTTGACCCACATTTGTCTGGCCACTTTCAAATACTAACATTAATTCAGTAGTTGTAGAGAACTTGAGTTGCTTTGACTGCAACTGTTCTAAGTTCTTTCCTTAGATTATAGGCTTTCTGTTTCTTGGCAGAGTTCATTCACTTTTGCCTTCTTTGTTTTAATCTTGTCCCTAATTTCCATTGTTCACATGTGTATAACTCAAGACATGCAAGAAGAAGACTCTCCTGGGTCACGCTCTTTCTACATGATATTTTTCTCCTCTTGTCTATTTCCTAAAGCTTGGAGAAGGATTTTATAGTCTACCATGGATATAGGTAGGAAGAGAAAGAAATCTTTAAACCCAGAGCTGTGTGGAGGTCTTTTCCCAGTATTCAAATTTTTCATTTTTTCTCATTCACATTAAAGGTCCTTGCTGCCAAGAAAATGTTTTCCACGGTGGAGACAATTTCTTGGGTAAGTGTATAGGAATGATCATCAGTAACGCGATTCATGATCTATGTCCTTACCCCCAAAATAATAATTTTCTCTGGAATCCTTTATTTCAGAAGTAGAATGCATCTTCAGAAAGTTCAACTTTAGATGTATGATACAGAGGTTTTGAGGTGTGGGTGTATTTTAAAATATAAAGAACAGACCTGTGTTTTAAAACATTCTCAGTTTGGCCTGGATTGGAGGGAAGATGAAAAATGGAGGTTTACAGTGCTGTATATTCTTCATACCAGTCATTCAACCATACATGCTTTGTAAGACAAATAAACATTCATTCGGACTTCCCTGGTGGCGCAGTGGTTAAGAATCCGCCTGCCAATGCAGGGGACACAGGTTCGCGCCCTGGTCCGGGAAGATTCCATATGCCGTGGAGCAACTAAGCCTATGCACCACAACTACTGAGCCTGCGGTCTAGAGCCTGCGAGCCACAACTACTGAAGTCTGCTAGCCACAACTGCTGAAGCCCTCGCACCTAGAGCTCGTGCTCCGCAACCAGAGAAGCCACCGCAATGAGAAGACTGCGCACCACAACAAAGAGTAGCCCCCCGCTCCCCACAGCTAGGGAAAGCCAGTGCGCAGCAATGAAGACCCAATGCAGCCAAAAATAAATAAATAAAAAACAAAAAAACAGAACAAAAAACGTTCATTCATTTGAAAAAAATGTATCGAATGCCCACTAAGTGTTATATATCATTTTAGGTGCTATGGAATCAACAGCGAAGAAGATAAACTCCAGAACTTACATTCTAGTGGGATGACCAGATAATTAACAAATAGCTAAGTAGATGTATAAAATCAGATGCTTAAAAATAATGAAGAAAAATAAAAGAGCGTAAAGATATAGAGAAGATCAAGGTGTGCTATTTTAGGTAAAGTGGGTTTGGGAAGGCCCATCTATGGAAGAAGAGAGTTCCAGGAAGGTGGAAGAGTTACACAAAGGCCAGAGGCAGGAGAGGGCATGATTCTTGAAGGACAGCAAGGAGCCAGTATGACTAGAGTGGAGTAAAGGGGATGGGGAGGAGGAGGAGGAGGAGCAGGGCATGAGCTCAGAGAGGTCGCCAAGGGACAGAACGTGCAGAGCCTTGTAAACCATGGAAAAAATGGATTCATTCCCAATGTGACAGGAAACCACTGGAGAACTGAAGTCAGGGTAGTGAATGTGATTCAAAGTCAGTTTTGGCTTTAAAACATCAGTCTGGTTGTTGTGTTGAGAGTCACCTATAGAAGATCAAGCTGGGAGAAGGGACACTAATTGAAAGCTTATAGCTGTAGTCCAGACAAGAGATGAATGCAGCTCGGATTAGGATATTAGCAATGAAAGTAGTGAGAAACGGTCCGTTTCATTTGCAGGATATATTTAGAAAGAAGAAACCATAGGATTTGCTAATAGATTGGATACGAGATGAAAAGAAAAAGAGTCTCAAGGATGACTCCAAGATTTCAGCCAATAAATCATCTAAGATAATTCTCAGATGATCAGGGTGGAAAAGGTCTCCTGGTGTTTCTAGCTCATGTGGGAGCACTGATTGCAGACCCAGAGCATTCCCTCTAAGTCTCTGGTGTTTACCAGCTCTGCTCTAAACACATCTGATGTTGGCATGGCAGCTGTCTTTTTCGGTAATCTTTAACTGTGTGAGCAGCCAATGAGGCATTAGGTCTTGCATGGCAGAAGTTTAGACTAATTCGGGGGTCCAGACTTCTGTATGTGTTTACTAAATAAAGCTTGCTAATTGTGTTCTTCAAGTCTTATTTGCTTACTAATTTTTTGTTGTTTTATCTATCAAGCTTCAGAAGAAAGGTGCTGGAACCTCCCATTATAATTGTGCATTTTTCAGTTTCTCCTATAGCTTCATACATTTTTCTTTACATATTTTGAGGTCAATTTATTATTAGAGGTGTATCACTTAAGAATTGTTATATCTTTCATTATTAAGAAGTGAATTTTTATCATTATATAATGACATCTCTTATCCTTAAAAATAATTTCTAAGATAAAATCTATTTCGTATGATATTGTATAGAAACTCAGCTTTCTTTTTGTTACATTTCTTTTTTTTTTTGTAACATCTTTATTGGAGTATAATTGCTTTACAATGGTGTGTTAGTTTCTGCTTTATAACAAAGTGAATCAGTTAAACATATACATATGTCCCCATATCTCTTCCCTCTTGCATCTCCCTCCTTCCCACCCTCCCTATCCCACCCCTCTGGGTGGTCACAAAGCACTGAGCTGATCTCCCTGTGCTATGCGGCTGCTTCCCACTAGCTAGCTATTTTACATTTGGTAGTGTATACAGGTCCATGCCACTCTCTCACTTTGTCACAGCTTACCCTTCCCCCTCCGCGTATCCTCAAGTCCATTCTCTAATAGGTCTGTGTCTTTATTCCCGTCTTGCCCCTAGGTTCTTCATGACCTTTTTTTTTCCCCTAGATTCCATATATATGTGTTAGCATACGGTATTTGTTTTTCTCTTTCTGACTTACTTCACTCTGTATGACAGTCTCTAGGTCCATCCACCTCACTACAAATACCTCAGTTTCGTTCCTTTTTATGGCTGAGTAATATTCCATTGTATATATGTGCCACATCTTCTTTATCCATTCATCTGTTGATGGACACTTAGGTTGCTTCCGTGTCCTGGCTCTTGTAAATAGAGCTGCAATGAACATTTTGGTACATGACTCTTTTTGAATTATGGTTTTCTCAGGTTATATGCCCAGTAGTGGGGTTGCTGGGTCGTATGGTAGTTCTATTTTTAGTTTTTTAAGGAACGTCCATACTTTTCTCCATAGTGGCTATATCAATTTACATTCCCACCAACAGTGCAAGAGGGTTCTCTTTTGGTTACATTTCTGACTTTAAAATTTTTTATTTTAATTTTTTTTCCTGTTTCTTTGTTTTCTCAATTCATTATTTACTGTTTTATTCTGTTAGTAGTAATCTTTGAAATTTTACCATGGTTACTTAACAACTTGAAAAAGCTTAAAGTTAATCAATATATTAACTCCTCTTCCCAAAAAATAGAAATGCCTTAGAACAATTTTATTTCAATTGTCCTCTCCCCAAATTATATTGATCTATCTTTAACATGATAACTTTGGCTTCTGTGAGGAGAATGGAGGGTAGGAAGGGCAAACGTGGATATGATGAAACCAGTCAGGAGGCATTGGCACTGGTCCAGGAAAGCAATCATGGAGGCTTAGATTGATGGATTGGGTGCAGTAAGAAAATTAGGTGCAGTTGCTTCCCAGCATAAGATGGAATCAGAGTACTGTCTCATACAGTGTAGCTGGCTTCAATGTGTGTTAACCATAAATAATAGCTAATATCAATTGAACGTCTCTATGGGCCAGGGCACTGCAGTAGGACTTAAAATGGATTTCTCCTTTAATCCTCATAAGAATCCTGTCAGATAGATATTTTGCTTCACCTGGAGAGAGACCCAAAGTTGCAGACTAAGTGCTCGGACACCTAACGCATCAGGAAGGTGAGAAGTCAGGCCACAATGTGGATAGCTGAGCCAAAGGGCTATGATTCAGAACAGGAATAAATCATCCCTTCGAGAACCAGGGATCTAAAATCACCTTGCTTTTGTTTGCCTGTTTGTTTGTTTGTTTTGGCCACGTGACATTCAGGATCTTAGTTCCCCAACCAGGGATCAAACCGGTGCCCCCTTCAGTGGAAGCATGGAGTCCCAACCACTGGACCACCAGGGAATTCTGTGCTTGTTTGTGTTATATTTCAAAGCAAGTTTAAATATCCTTATCTTTCTGTTCTTGAAACTACAAAGCATGTTACAAAATTGGAATAATTGTAAAGATAGAAACTCCTTCTTTTTTCTTTTTTGCTATGTTAGGGTAGAAAAATATTCAATTTTTCCATGAATATACTCCATTGTTATATAAACATATATAGTATCTATTCTGCATTTCATGATTACAACTCTAAGTTAATAGCTGTTGAAAACTCTGTATTAAAAGGCTGAAAGATTTGAAAGGTTGTCTCACATTAAACAGCTTTTTTATTAAATATTAAGAGTGATAAAAAATGTTAGTGAAGTATTGATTATGGGTAGTCCCAATTTATAAATAGGTGGTGTTCCCAAAATTAGTTTGAAATCTCATTTGCATTTCCGTATAAAACAATAATTATAGTCAGCATTTATAAAGTGTCTACTATGTATTGGGTGCTTTACAAATATGATTTTCTAGTCTCCCACAAAATATTTTAAAGTGTACAAATTACTCCCATTTTACAGATGAGGAAACTGAAGCTGAAAGAGGTTAAGTAACTTGCTGACGCTCGCACAGCTTACAAATAGCAGAGTTGGGATTTTAATGCAGGTCAATTTCAAGTCTTGCCCTCATCACACCATTCTTGGCAAGCTCCAAAAGGCTATTGAAGTCATAAATGCAGCTTCAATATTACTCCTAAGAAGTCAGAGTTTACCTACTCCCCCTAAGCCTTTCCAAACCCTGAGCACTGTTTTAACTTTGAATCTTTCTCAGTCCAGAGCCCAATTTCCTGTAAGGTTGGAGCAGCCCCCAGACTAGCATTTCTCTAAACCCGGATATGATGTAGAACAGGATCAGGGCTGGTGGAGAATCAGCATCTGGGTGGCTCCCACAGCACGCTGTGGGTTAAGAGGAGGCTCCAATAACAGCTGGGGCATGAAAGAAGTGAGAAGCCTGGCCCAAGAGTTTATAAGTTGGGTGTGGGAGGCGGAGGCAGGGACGTGGGTGGGGGCAGACCTGTGGCAGGTACCGGCTGGAGCGGGCTCTGTATACAGGTGGCATAAATAGGATGTTAGAGGGAACTCCCTGGTGGTCCAGTGGTTAGGACGCGGCGCTTTCACCGCAGGGGGGATGGGTTCGATTCCCGGTCAGGGAACTAGGATCCCCGCAAGCCAGGTGGGGTGGCAAAAAAAAAAATGAAAGAAAAGAAAAAATGGGATGTTGAGAAACATTCTGTGTCACATGGATAGCAGTTTTCCTTAGATTCCAGGGGTTTCTTTGTTTTGCTTGTTTGTTTGTTTTTTGTCTGAGTTGGGTCTTCGTTGCTGCACGCGGGCTTTCTCTAGTTGCTGTGAGCGGGGCTACTCCTCGTTGCGGTGCGCAGGCTTCTCATTGTGCTGGCTGCTCTTGATGCGGAGCATGGGCTCTAGGCACGTGGGCTTCAGTAGTTGTGGCACGCAGGCTCAGTAGTTGTGGCTCACGGGCTCCAGAGCGCAGGCTCAGTAGTTGTGGCGCTCAGGCTTAGTTGCTCCGCGGCATGTGGGATCCTCCCGGACCAGGGCTCAAACCCATGTCCCCTGCATTGGCAGGCAGATTCTTAACCACTGCGCCACCAGGGAAGTCCCTAGATTCCAGGTTTTACATATGAGATTTGTTTGTATATTTTCCTTTTTTCTCCCTCCAAAGATATCCTATTGGGAAATAAATGTATTTCAGCAAAGAGGAAGGTAAATGAATTTTGGTAAACTAATTCAGAACTAGGCCTCCCTGCCCCATGTGACCATAAGATTATTGTTATACAATTTTTGTTGCCTTTGGTCGTACAAAGTGAAAGACCATGTCTAATTTATTTTTGTACTTTCTGTAATGACCTAGACATAATAGGGGTTCAATAAACACATGATGAAGGGAATTGAATTCTTGACGACCAACATGATAAAATCAGAAATGCATTTTCCTAATAGACTGCACTGAAAATGTTTGAAGAAAACAGGATTACAAAGGTAGACAGCATTGTAACACATTTGCAAGGCTGTATCCGCTAGGTTTTTACTTTAAGCAAGTGTTTCCAACTACTTCTTAAAATCACCACAATCTTAGATCTTTCTGCTGAAACATCTAAGAATAGATGCCTAAAGAATAAAGTCCAAACTGTTAATCATAGCCCACTTGGCTCACCAAGGTCTGGTCTCTTACTTAACTCTTCAATCTTCTTTCTCATTGTGGTGTTTGCCTGAATCTGTCAACAGATGCCCATGACTTTACTCCTGCTGTTCTCTCTGCTGGGAAGAAACCTTTCAAGATCGCTGAGGGCTCTTGCCCCCAGATGAAATCTTTGTGCTCCCTCCATACCCTACCTCAAGTTCAATAGCATATTTTGCTGACCTTGCTGTTTATAAGCCTGTTTCTCTGTACTAGATGAAGAACTTCTTAGCGACACATCTTCTTAAAGATTTGTATTCTCAATGCCCAGCATATACAAGGTCTTCAACAAAGGTTTTATTGTATGTCAGTAGCTTGTTAGGTAAAAGAGGAAACTATGTTAGCACTGGGAATTAGAAGAGCTAGTTGTTTATTTATTACTTTTGTTGCTGTCTCAGAAGCAGACTAATGCAAAAGTTTAATATTAAAAACTGGAAGAGTTTGAATACTTTCTTAATATGATACAAAATATTCTCTGGCAAACCAATGGCTGCATGCTTTGTTCATTCACTCGCCAAAAAGGATTCATAGATCACTTGTCCCAGGTGCTGGGATATCGTGAATGAGAGAGGCAAGGTCCTGCCCACATGGGCCTCACAATCTCGCAGAATAAACAGAGATAAATGTTCATTCAGATTACTATGTCAGCACTTATGTTTCATGTGAGGAAGCAGAGGGTGCTCTGAGAAGCTGTAACAGGATGACCTAAACTAATCTGGGATCCAGGGAAGGCTTCTCTGAGGGATGCTTAAGATGGCCTCTGAAAGCTGAGTAGAAAGTGAGGCAAATTTACAATATGGAGCAAGCATCTTTTCTACATCTTGGCAAATCGTCATACTCCTTTCTAAGTATGGGCCAGCTTCCAACATTTTGTGCTTTCAATGTCATGGAATTATTGGAGAGTTTTTTTAATGAAAAAAAAAAATGAGGCATGTTCTGGGCAGAAGGAAGAGCACACATGAAGACCTCCCAGGTGAGGAGGATCAAAGTGCATTCTGTGAACAGAGGGAGGTCAGTGTGGCCTCTCAACATTACTAATAATCGAAGAAAAGTGGGTCAAAAATTTTAAAAGATTGATAAACCGTTTTAGATGAAATGTTTGGAAAGTGGGAAAACACACAATGTTGGCAGGAGTGTAATAATTTTCCTGAAGGCAGGTTGGCAGTATGTATCAAACTTTGAAACGTATGTAGTTTTGACTATGAAATGCCCTGGTTAAGAATTTAACCAAAGACAAGAACCAGCCCAATGCACAGAGACCCAGGTATTCAAGGCCACTCACTGTAACGCTATTTTTATTAGCAAATATTTGGAAACAATTTAAATATCAGTAGGGGATTAGTGGGTTAAATCACGGAACTAAATGGGCTTTAGAAATGAATCTGTAGAACTATATTTATCATTCAACAAAAAGAGAAAATTTCAACACTACATTTATAATATAATCTCATTTTGTGGAAAATGTGGTGTGGATTTCCAGTCAAGAGGACACTGAAACTTCATGATGATCTGAAACAACAGTGAAAGAAAATAATTCAGGGAGAAAGAAATTGGATCCAGAGAAATAAACAGGGAACGTATAAACTGGAAAAATTAATAATAGCAATTTGTATTCGTAAGTTAGAATTAAATTCCAAACAACAATAACAGGAAAGATGACAGAAGGGTTTTCAGTGTGTGGTTAGAGCAGACCAGGGTCTTTGTCTTGAGGAGCAGTGCAGAGACAGTGGATAGCCTGAGATGACTGGAGAAACTTGTTGTTGAGTATGCATATTAAAACGTTAAATGGGGACTTCCCTGGTGGTCCAGCGGTTAAGAATCCACCTTCCAATGCAGGCGACGCAGGTTCAATCCCTGGTCGGGGAACTAAGATCCCACGTGCTGCAAGGCAACTAAGCCCGTATGCTACAACTATTGAGCCTGCATGCTCCGGAGCCCGTGCACCACAACTAGAGAGAAGCCTGCGCACCACAAGGAAAGATCTGTGTGCCGCAGCTAAGACCCGACCCAGCCCAATAAATAAATTAATTAATTAAAGAAAACACATTAAATGTAAGTACCACCAACTATAGCTACATAAGTCTAGGAAACATAATGTTAAGTAAACAAAGGGCAGGATAATATAGAGAAAAGAATACCACTCATCTAAAGCTTAAAAATTTACAAATCCATATTATATTCCTTAGAGGTTCAAAAATATGTAGTAAAAAATATAAAAACATGGGTAAAAACAATGCATACTAACCTCAGATAATCTAACTTCCAGAAGAAAAGGAGAGAGTAAGGAGCACGGGATCATAAAAGGGTACAAAGTTCACTACAGCACATTTTATTTCCTACAATATAATATATATATATATATATATAAAGCAAATACAGTAAAATGTTAACATTGATTAAATCCTGAGGTAGGTACGTGGATTTTGCCCTTGAGAACTATGGCCTCCAGTTTGAGCAATGGGATGGCCCTGAGTTGAATGAACTTCATCACAGCCGTGGATACCTTCAAAATTCTGGGTGTGCACTTGTAGTTAGAGTGAAATGAAATAGAGATGTGATTTAGGGCCTCACTCACCAGGTGCTTACCTTGGTGGGGCTAGTGTACTTCAAGTCCTGTGCTTGGCTCTGTAGGTCAAGAAACATGATTTTTGTCAGTTTACCCTGAGGTAATGGTCAGGTTTAGAGTCCCTGAGTCACACTAACCCAGCAGAGAAGAGCCAATGCATTCACTTAAGAAACGTATAACTATCAAAGGGGCCAGGAAGTTCACTCAGAGAGCCAACTCTGCTTCTGAGTGAGTGTGAAATTGGAGCTAGGGATATTCTTGGGTTTTGTTTTTTAGCCACACCACGCAGCTTGTGGGATCTTAGTTCCAGACGAGGGATGGAACCCACGCCCCCTGCAGTGGAAGCACGGAGTCCTAACCACTCAACTGCCAGGGAATTCCTGAGCCAGGGATGTTCTTTTTTTTTGTTGTTTTTAACATCTTTATTGGAGTATAATTGCTTTACAGTGGTGTGTTAGTTTCTGCTTTATAGCAAAGTGAATCAGCTATACATATACATATATCCCCATGTCTCCTCCCTCTTGCGTCTGCCTCCCACCCTCCCTATCCCACCCCTCTAGGTGGTCACAAAGCACCGAGCTGATCTCCCTGTGCTATGTGGCTGCTTCCCACTAGCTATCTATACATGGAATCTAAAAAAAAAATAAAAAATGGTTCTGAAGAACCTAAGGGCAGGACAGGAATAAAGATGCAGACATAGAGGATGGACTTGAGGACACGGGGGTGGGGCAGGGAGGAGGGTAAGCTGGGATGAAGTGAGGGAGTGGCATGGACATATATACACTGCCAGGGATATTCTTAATGGTTAGTGCTATTGCGTTGTAGTAAGTTAATTTATCCATTTCAAATAGAATTAATTTAATTCAGTGATTGTCTCCTGAGCATCCGCCAAAGCCCCGCAAGGAAGACCTAGCAATTGTGATGGCCTGTTTGTGCAGCCTCTTCTCTGACAGCCCTGGAGACGTGATGACAGATACCTCATCTCTGCCTCTCCACTCTCGGACCTTCCTACTGCCACACCTCTGGTGGTCCTTCCCTTGGACCAGCAGGGTGCAAAATGTTAGTTCAGAACTTTCTAGATGCTATTGCATTCCGGCTGTGCCTTTGTGTGACATGTGTCCACATCACCCAAACTGAACTTGTGTCTGCAGATCTTTTTTTGCCACCCTTCACAGATGGTCGCTTAGATTACTAGCACAGCTGGTAATTTTATTCTATGTTGGCGCTTACTAGATTTACTCCTTTAAAATGAAATGATTATTCTTTTAAAAAGTTAACTTCTTTTTTCAATTTTTTTTCTTTTCTTTTTTTTTAAACATCTTTATTGGAGTATAATTGCTTTACAATGGTGTGTTAGTTTCTGCTTTATAACAAAGTGAATCAGTTAAACATATACATATGTCCCCATATCTCTTCCCTCTTGCGTCTCCCTCCCTCCCACCCTCCCTATCCCACCCCTCTAGGTGGTCACAAAGCACAGAGCTGATCTCCCTGTGCTATGCGGCTGCTTGCCACTAGCTATCTGTTTTACGTTTGGTAGTGTATATATGTCCATGCCACTCTCTTACTTTGTCCCAGCTTACCCTTCCCCCTCCCCATATCCTCAAGTCCATTCTCTAGTAGGTCTGCATCAAAAAGTTAACTTTTTTATATACCTAATACATGCACATAGTATGAAATGTAACAATACAAAAGGATGTACAGTGAAATCTCCACTTTCTTCCCACCTCTGTCTCCTATTTTTTTTTTTAATCTTCTTCCAACTGTCTTCTTCCTGCTGCCAAAAGCTGAGGAGGTGCTTAGAAAACACATTCTGGGTTAGGTTCTTCTCATACATGTTCTCCCAGCAATCCATACTTTTCTATCATTAGCACATAATTTCTTGCTTACTTGTTTGTCTCTATTATAGATTGTCAGCTTCTTGAAGGATGGGATATTCTCTATCTTGTTTTATTCCCAGCATCTAGCACAATAAATCCACCTTAATACATAGTACAATATATATTTGTTGAATGAATAAATATCATCAATAATTGATATTTACCAAGTGTTTACGATAAATTGGAATAAGTATTGTACTAAGATCATTATTTATGGCAGTAGATGGATATGCCCCACCCATATTCCCCATGCCTTTACTATTTCAGTACACACAGGACCAACTTCCAAATGTATTTCTTTGCCTGAGGGTTTTCTCTGATCACCCAAGCCCAAAATGCAAGGGATTAATGATCTTCTCCCACCACCCCCAGTAGCCCTCAACAAATGACTGATGGGAGGTGGGGTAAAAATACCCAATTCCTTTGCCCCTAGGGTGGGATAACTCTGAGGTATGTGTCCTACATTTGCTTCCAGGATTTCAAAGCAAGATTAAGCCCCAGTTACCTATAATGGTAACTTGTTTGAAAATGTACCAGCTGATACCGATGATGTCCTGAAATTAACATTGTTGTCTCTAATTGGTCTAACTTGGATCATGTTCCTTTTCTGAACCAATCACTATCCCCAGTCTGATTGGCCAGACTTGGGTCACATGTCCACCCTTGGAATATATTTCACCAGAATCGCAAAGATTGAGAATGAGAAAGAGAAGAAAACCAGAGGCCATTTCCAGAAACTATTGTGATTAGATGTGGAATAGCCAAAGAACAACTATATTCCATTACAGACAGAGGACTGAGACTCACTGAAAAAGAAAAAAGATTTTTTTTCATTAAGATTTATAGCTAGTCTGAATTATTTATCAGGCCTTCTAAGGAAAATAATATTTCTCTATTTTAAACTTTCCCATAGAGCATAAAATGAAAGATTTCTTTTTTAAATAAGATAGATATTTTTCTTTGGTGGGAGCATGATAACACCCACCCCCAGTGAGGCCACAGGCCAAGCATTTGGCTTTTACAAACATATTGAAATATTATTCACCTCTGCAAAGATACCTGAATGGACAGAATTTTTTGAAACAATATTTTAAGGAGTTTTCATAAAGAGATAAATATTTTGAGCAGCTCGCCATAGAAAGTTTGAGGTGTCAGCAATCTGACATACTTGAAGTTTCTTACATTAAATAGCATAAAACTGAGATTTTCTCTCTTAAGCGTCCCTTTTCTGCTGCCAGTAAATGCCTCAAACCAAAAGGATTAAGCTTCTCAGCAAACATTCCTATTCTTTTACTCTCTTACCTTCTGCTGTCCTAGAAACACTAAATTTCTCATCAATTCAGTATGTTCAACTACAGGAATACTAATACCCCCTGCCCACCATCTTCAGTGCACAATCTAATTAGCTAAGGAATCACCAGCTCTGTGGATGGATGGGGAGCTCAGCCTTATCTCAAGACCTGTTGTTTGGTAAATTGTCTCTTAAATCAAGATGCATAATAAAGACCTGTCCTCTGAGCACACAATCTGAGTGTCTTTTTTTTTTTTTTTTTTTTTGGCTGCTCCTTGCGGGATCCTATTTCCCCAACCAGGGATGGAACCCAGGACCCTTGGCAGTGAAAGCGTGGAGTCCTAACCACTGGACCACCAGGGAATTCCCCTGAGTGTCTTTCTCTTAAGTAGGAAAAGCAGGAGGTGCATCTAAACTATCCCTAAGATGTTCAGAGAGGGGAAAAGCCAATTATTCTTTCATTGACCCATTTTTCCTAATAATAGCTCACAATAGAATATAAAATGTTGGTGAGGAAATTGGAGAATTGGTTGAGTGGTACTCTTCCCCTGTCTTTGGAGAGCAGCATCAAGGTGGGGCAAAGGAAATGGCTGTATCTTTTTTCTGTTAATTTTATTGGAGTATAGTTGATTTACAATGTTGTGTTAGCTTCAGCTGTACAGCAAAATGATTCAGTTATTTATATACATATACTCATTCTTTTTCAGATTCTTTTCTCATATATGTTATCACAGAATATTGAGTAGAGTTCCCTGTTCTGTACAGTAGGTCCTTGTTGGTTATCTATCTTATATATAGTAGTGTGTATTGACTGTATCTTAAAGACTAAGTCTCCTTCCTGGCTCTATAGGGATCAAGAGAATGATTAGAAAGAGAGGACCAGAAAGAAAGATCAGACCATTCTTCCAAACCTGATATGACCTTTCCGGGGGCCGGGTTCAATCCCTGGTCAGGGAACTAAGGTTCAGCGAGCTATGCGGTGAGGCCCAAAAAAAAAAAAAAAAAAGTCACTCTCCATTACCTCTTCCTTCCAGCTCCTGGAAAAAAAATGTTGCTTTATCCATACAATGGAATATTATTCAGCAATAAAAGTGGATGAAGTATTGACACATACTATAACATGAATGAACCTTGAAACATTACAGGAAGTGAAAGAAGCCAGATACAAAAGACCACATACTGTATGAGCTCATTGATAATGGAATGCTCAGAACAGGCAAATCCATAGAGCCTTTAGCATTTTTTAAAATTGTGGTAAAATACACATAACACAAAGTTTACCATTGTAACCAGTTTTAAGTTCAGTGTTATTCATTTCATTCACATTATTGTTCAGTCATCACCACTAACCATCTCCAGTACGTTTTCATCATCCCCAAATGAAACTCTATACTCCTTAAACCGTGACTTCCCATTCTCCCCTTCCCCCAGCCCCTGGCGACCACCCTTCTACTTTCTGTGTCTACGAATTTGACTCCTCTGGGCAAGTCATATAAGTGGAGTCATACAGTGTTTGTTCTTTGGTGTCTGGTTTACTTCACTTGGCACATGTAAGATACATGCACACTGTAGCATGTGTCAGAATTTCCTTCCTTTTTAAGACTATATAATATTCCGTTGTACGTATACACCACGCTTTGTTTAACCATTCATCTGTCAATGGACATTTGGGCTGCTTCCACCTTTGGCTATTGTGAATAATGCTGCCATGAACCTGAGTGTACAGAGAGCACAAGTGTCTCTGAGATCCCGCTTTCAGTTCTTTTGGGTATATATCCAGAATGGACTTGCTGGGACATAATGTAATCCTATTTTTAGTTTTTATAAGGAACAACAGTACTGTTCCCATTAGCATTTGTAAGGAGTCACAGGAGCTTAGAGTAAATGAATGCTTCAATCCTATCCATCACTGGTGGGGAGGCAGGACAAAACTGTCTGACAATAGTTTAATTCCAGGCTCCCAAACAATGAGGTAAGAAACAAGCTATCTACTCCTCATCACTTGCATTTCTCTTCATAAACTATCAAGTTAATAAAATGTCTCATTTTTCAAAATTCAGTGACTAAAACTGATATCATTCTCAGCATATTATCGGCTAACTTAAGGAAAAATTTAAAGTATTGTTTCATTTTTAATAATCCTGTGAGTCAAACTTTTCTCCTTGCTTGAGCAGAGCCTGCCTGTGAACGTTCAGAGGAAAAGCCCATTTATGAATGGATGGTTTCTGCATGTGGCCCAAACAGTAAGTTATACACTGAATTTTAGTCAGAGAGGATTCAATTTGCATCCCCTAATGGTTTAGTTATAGTCATGCCTCAAGGCATAGGAATAGACTGGATTTTGTATCACTTTATTTTTCTGACTCATGAGGGAAAAGGCAGATTGAAGCAGTTTCTGATTTGGAAAGAGGGAGAGAAGTCCTACCCATTTTCCCTTACCCTGCAGTGCTTTCCTTTATTTTCCATCCTAAATGTCATTCTCCTTGAAAAGAAGATATTCAGAGTCTTAAATTCCTCAATTTACCATTAACATTTTCTTTGCAGAAGTAATGGGTAGAAAACCACCAGATGATCTGACTGGTATCAGTGCCCTTCGGGGAGGACATTCAGCAACACAGATAAGCTTCCTGTGTTGGGAAACACTCTTCCAGGCCCTGCTAAGATGGGCTCCAACTTCATAAGCCTGTGAACATTTTCCATGAAAAAGTCATCTCCTTCTCAATGAAACTGATATTAAGCCATCTCAGAGTTATTCATCTCCCAAATTCTAAGCCAACAAAACCAAGAATCTTAAGTGTTTTTTTGGGGCTTTTTGTTTTTGTTTTGTTTGCTTGTTTGTTTTGTGGTGTTTTTTTATTCTTTGGCCGGGCTGCACGGCCTGTGTGATCTTAGCTCCCCAAGCAGGGATTGAACCCTTGCCCCCTGTAGTGGAAACGTGGAGTCCTAACCACTGGACCATCAGGGAATTCCCCAGTAATGTTTTAAATGAACTAGTTTGCTTCCATTATGTAGTTTGTGGAACATGCATCTTCCTTTTTTTTTTTTAAAATAGATCTTTATTGGAGTATAATTGCTTCACAATGCTGTGTTAGTTTCTGTTGTACAACAAAGTGAATCAGCCATATGTATACATATAGCCCCATATCCCCTCCCTCTTGAGCCTCCCTCCCATCCTCCCTATCCCACCCCTCTAGGTCATCGCAAAGCACGGAGCTGATCTCCCTGTGCTAAGCTGCTGCTGTTTCATATTCCATATATGTGTGTTAGCATATTGTATTTGTTTTTCTCTTTCTGACTTACTTCACTCTGTATGACAGACTCTAGATCCATCCACCTCACTACAAATAACTCAATTTTGTTTCTTTTTATGGCTGAGTCTGACCCGCCCTGCACCCCGGTTTCGTAGAGTGATGTGTACGCTCCCAAGAGTGAACTCCAGGGGGAACATTTGTTACATTTGTTATTCTTTTAGATGGAGAAAACTATTTTGCCCATACTGATGGAAGGTCGTCAAGAACTTCCCTCTGCCCATTACTAAGGCCCCATTGCATACACTGACTCTGTCAAAGTCCCCAGGGTCCCTGGTGCCGCTACATTTGCGTCAGCCTCAAAGCCACCGTCAGAATGACTGAACCGTGAACCCTCAGAGCTCTACCTGCTGTGGGCAGGAGCCCTGACTTCACTCTTCGATGCACTCCAGCCTCTGCACCTTTATCTGCCCAAGAATCCACTAGGAAAAATCCCATCATATTCTCCATCCCTATTAACTTCGGCAAACTCAAGAAAGCCAAGACTCCCAGATCATGCTGCTTTACTCCAGTGCCCACTTCCTAAGGCTCTGGGAATCCTGTAATAATCTGTCCCAATCTTTCTTCCCTCTGCAGTCACGGTCACTTTTGCTGTAACCTCCAGAATTCAAATCTGTATCAACAAAATCACCTAGGGAATTCCCTGGCAGTCCAGTGGTTAGGACTCCATGCTCTCACTGCCAAGGGCCAGGGTTCAATCCCTGGTCAGGGAACTAAGATCCCGCAAGCTGTGCGGCGTGGCCAAAAACAAACAAAAACAACAAAACCCCCACAAAATCTCCTATACCCTCAATCTCATCTTGCTGCAACTCTAACCCAGCTCTCCCCTGAAAACACTACTTCCCCTAAAATCCCCTCAAGTAGTGACTGTTTTTGTCTCCTATCCCTGGGCTCAGAAGGGGTAGCTGTCCTTTGTGTACTTCATGGACACTTCCAGACCATGCTTTCTCCTCTTCCCTAAGCCCAGCAACTCCTTGGAAGCTCAAACTTTTGTCAGTTCTGCCACTATGCCTCCAAGTTGCCATCACCTACAGCTCTCCAGGTCACTCTCCATCAGTCCTTAAAGATTTTAGCTCTTGCCTCACTGTCAGCCTCTCCAGTCGTCTCATTATCACTGATATGATCCTTCCATTAAAGTGAGTTATTGGTCCCTTGATTGCCTCTCTCCAAGGATCTTGTCCTTCATGCCATTCAGCCACCTAACTCCAGGGTCATCTAGACCTCATCACCGCCTTTCCCATAATTCACTCTCAAGCACTTTCACTCCAACTCTACTTCACTCCCTCTGATATCTTGACACCGATGATTCATCAACCCCACTGGAACCTCCAATTTGATTGTTTTGGCCACCTTTTCACTCAGCCTCACTCCCCTCATATCATTTTTTAAACTTTTTTGGTTACACGGCCCGGCTTGTGGGATCTTAGTTCCCTGACCAGGGATTGATCCTGGGTCCTCAGCAGTGAAAGCAGTGAGTCCTAACTGCTGGACTGCCAGAGTATTCCCACACCCCTCATGTCTTTTCTTCCCTTCTGACATAGTTCCAACCCAGTTATCCTTCATTAAAATTATTCCTTAGGCATACCTTTAAATCTCTTGCTTTTCTTTCTTCAAGCAGTGGTTATGTGGGGAAATGCCCAAGTGGTTAAATCCAACCCCTCCTCTCCCCTGCTGGTCTCACTGCAAATTCATCACTGCTCTCTGTGTCCACTTAGTACTGTTCTGTGATCCCACCTCACTGACCCAGTCCAATTGCTCTAAGTTCCCCCAGATCATGGGTTCTCAGTCCTTCCTCTTTCCTTTCCCTGTCCTTCCGCAACACTCAGCTGATGACCTTGACCTTTTTTATTTCATTGAGAAAATAGAAACGATCAGAAAGCATTTACTATTTGTTCCTACAACCAAATTTACAAAGCCACCTGTATTGGTGCCCACCTATTATGCTTTCTCTCCTGTTGTGAGAAAACCAAACCCAAAACGGTGAGTTTATATTTATTTATCCTATTTAAAGCCAATCCCCAATTCCATTTCCATTCCTTCTTTCATCCAAGGATCTCACTCTCCTAGTGGTCCCTTCTCCTGAATCATTGACTTTTTTCCCTCTTTACTGCATTATTCCCATTGGCCTATAAACGTGCAATAATATTGCCCAACTTAAATTTTAAAAAGAGATCTCTTGATCCTACATCTTCATTCAGCTATAGGCTCATTATTTTCTCCTCTTTGTAGTAAAATTCTTAGGCTAATTTGTCTTACTCTCACTGTCTTCACTTCCTCTTTTCCCATTCTTTCCTGAACTCTTTTTAATCATGCTTTTGTCTCCCCATTTTGTGAAGCTGCTCTTGTCAAGGTCACTAATGGTCTCTGTGTTTCTCTGTCCTCCTCTTACTGTCTTATCTGTCAGACACAGGAAATCTCTCCCTCCTTCTTGAAACACTTGCTGCACTTGGCTTATGGGACTCTACCCTTTCTAGATTCTCTTTCTAACTCCCAAGCTTCTTTGCTGATTCCTTCTCATCTTTGATATTTCTTCAGATCTTGTCTCTATTATATTCACTCTCTGGAAACTTCATGGCTTTAAATACTATCTATTGAGGCCCTCAGATTTGTATCTTCAGCCTCTATCTCTTCTCTGGACTCCAGATCCATACAACTAACTACATACTGAAACTCTTGGCTTGAGAGTTTGAGAATCTCAAACTTAGCATGAAAAAAAATTATTGTTTTGAGGTATCTACCCCACCCCTCAAAGTCTGCCCCTTCTTATGACGTGGCAACTCCAGTCTCCCAGCTATTCAGCCCCAAATGTTGGAGTTGCCTTAAATCTTTTCTATCATATTCCACATCTAATCTCAAATTCTGTTGGCTCTACTTTCAAATCATTTCCAAATTTTACCACTCTCTATTACTTTTACTAATACCATCAACTCCTTCTTGACAATGGCCATTGGCTTCCTTGTTGCTGCCCTTAACTCCCCACATCCTATTCTCCACTCAGAAGCCTGGGTGATCCTTCTAACATGCAAGTCTGATCATGACTGTCTTCTACTCAAAAACTCTCCAATGGCTTCCCAGCTCACTCCAAGTACAATCCAAAAGCTTTACCCCAGTCTACAAGAACTCAAATGAGCTGAGCCCAGGGCATCCCTTGACTTTCCTCAACGTCCCTCTCTCTGTTTCAGGCTCTCTCTGCCCCATCCTCCTTAGCCTAACTATGGTCACCTCAACGCCCCAGTATACACTTGCCTCAGGGCTTTTGTGCTTGCAATCTCTTCTGTGTGAAACACATTCACTCCAAATATCCACTTGGCTTCCTTCCTCCCTTCCTTCAGGTCTCCACTCAAACATCACCTCCTCTGAGAGGCTTTCTAAAATAGCACATTCATAATGTACAGCATGGTGACCAGAGTCAATAATACTGGTGTGCATATTTGAAAGTTGCCAAGGCAGTAAATCTTAGAAACTCTCAGCACCGGGAAAAAAAATGTGTAACTTTGTGTGGTGACTGATGGTAACTAGACTTATTGTGTAGATCCCTTTGCAATGCATGGAAGTATTGAATCATTATGTTGTACATCTGAAATTAATATGATGTTATATGGCAATTATACCTCAACAAAATAATAAATAAATAAAGTGCATCCACACCATGACTATCTTTCCCTTTATCCACCATTTTCTTTTTCATAGCATTTATCATTTGGTGTATTAGTACTGTCCTTTATCTGTTTGTTTGTTGGTTGGTTTATTTATGACTATCTTCTCCCACAAGAATAAAAGTTATAGTTCATCCTAACATTTCACTCCATAAAAGCAGTGACTTTTCTGTCACCATTACTTTATATCATATTCTCATCACTTTTATTATCATCATTTGATATTTCCACTCCATCCACTTAATAAATATCTGTTGATTGACGTGAATAGTCCAAATGCTACAAATACAGGAGACGCTTTTATTCTCTTACTTTAATGAGTCTTTCTCCAGAAATATATACCAACTATGACAGGAATGATCTGTGTCAACATTTCAAAGAATTATTTAGTCAAAATCCAGCAAATATGTATTGAGCACCTACTATGCGCCAGACATCATTCTAGGTGCTGGGGCTATAATATTAAACAAAACTAAAAAATACTCTACTCTCATGGCTCTTCTAGAAGAGGATTTTTTTTTTTTTTATGATTTCATGGAGGCATGTTTAATTATGCACATATTTTTTACCAAAAAAAATTGTCATTTATTCGTGTGTCTGCTATAAGCCAGAATATGTCAAAACTTGCACTGCGTGATTTTTTTTTTTTTTTTTTGGCTTCCAAACAACAGAAATTTATTTCTCAAGTTCTAGAGGCTGAAAGCCCAAGATCAGGTGCCAGCATGGTCAGGTTCTGGTGAGAGCCCTCTAGAAGAGGATATTTTATAAACAAGACAAATAAGTAGGATATTTAGCATGTAAGATAACATTAAATGCTAAAAAGAAAAAATAAATTAAGGAAAGGAGATAGAAAATATCAGGGGTTGAGGAAATTGACATTTTAAAATGGGTGGCCAGGGAATGCCTCAAAGAGAAGGTCATTTTTTGAAGGATGTGAGAGAGCTAGCAAAGTAAGAAAGCATACGCAACGACCTTGAAAGCATAAATGGCATGCTCTAGGACCAGTAACGAGGGCTGGGTAGCTGCTGCAAAGAGAAAAAGGAAAGGGTAGGTGATGAAGCTTAGAGAGGTGAAAGGGCCGCCTTGCAGATAATAGTGAGCAAGTTGTCTTCTACTGTAAGCGATGGGAAGAAGACACTGGAAAGTTTTGAGCAAATAAACGATATTACTTGCCTTCAGTTTTTCAAGTTAACTCTAGCCACTGCACTGAGAATAGCCTGCAGAGAGGTAAGAGCAGAAGAGAACAAGGCTTTTAATAATCCAGATGAGGGATGAGTGGTTTGGGACAGAAAGATGGTAAAGCAGGTGGTGAAAAGTGATCTTATGCTAGATATATTTTAAAGGTAGAGGTGCCAGCTTTTGCAGATGGGCTTGTGTGGGTTGTTAGGAAAATAAAGGAGTCCAAGATGACACCAAAGTGATTGGCTTGAGCAACTATGGGGAGGGAATTGTCATAAACTTAGGTGATGAAGACTGCAGAAGAAGACGACAGGAGCTCAGTTTTCAATATGTTTACACTGAGATGACTATTATACATGTACCCAATTAAAACTTCAAGTAACACTTGGCTATGTGACTCTGGATGAGAGAGTTTTGAACATTAAGTCTAGAATGGTATATTTTTTAAAATCATTGTTTGTAAATAAAAGGAGAAGGTTGGAAGTAGCCTGTATCAGTCATAATAGTCTAGGGATTTTGAGCAGGATTGAATTATTCCAGGGAGTTAGAAGCTCATATAATTATTGAAGGAAAGAAGAGTGAATGTCTACTGATGATCACGTCTAGTTTCCTGATGAAGTAGGACACAAGGTAAAGTGCTGAGAAGAAGGGTAAAGAAGGCTGAGTAAGGGGTTTTGAGGAATTAGTAAAAGTTAAATGGGTCATTAAAAAGATTCCTCTGAGCCCGCTCATGATATGTCAGACGAAGAGCTAGGTTTGTGACATAATGATATTTCATACTGTTTGTCTTCTCTGCAGACATTTAAAGTAGTTCTGTTTAAAAGTTCTTTTGGGAGCACAGCTGCACACTAGTTGCCAATAGGAGATGCAAGCAAAGATTCAACTCTGAGTTTGTAAAATGCAGATTTTCAGCCCATCCCCCCAGTGATCCCGATTCATTATGTCTGGGGTAAGGTCCAGGAATTTTTAACAAATACCATGGATAATTTTGAACACTGTGATAAACACTGCTCTGAATTGCTTGCAGACTGGAACAGTTGATAGAAACAGCTGCTGATCGTGTGGGGTGCCCTTGATTTGTTCTAGAAGACATTGCCGCTGAAGAGCAGCTTTTGTTCAAGGTTCAGAGACAGAAAGTTTTATTATAGCACATGCTGAAGATCTCTATTATTCTAGAATGTCCTCCGTTATGCTAGAATGAATCACACTTAAGGAAGAAGTAGGTCAGGCCCCACTGTCTACCTAACAGTGGGGGAAAAGTGAAGATTTCTGGTCTTTTGTTGTAATTTTTAATAAGGAGAAGAAATAGCAATTCTCTCCAAAAAATTTCCTGGAGCTTAGCTCATAAACGCTAGACAAATTTTAAAATAATACCTTGGCCCTCAAATGCCTAACCAGGATGATGTACCCAGGAGAAACTAGAAAATAGTAATTTTTCCCAGGGCTAGTGTTATTAACTTTTGACTATATTTGGCCAAATAAGAGATGTGGGCAGAGATAATCATATAACATTTTTAATGTGCAAATAAATCCCAAGCGAAGCAATTTCATGTGATAGTTGCAGATTTTTTTCTTAATAAGGCTGATTTCATTGTAAAGGAGTTTGTTGGCTTTTTTTTTTTTTTTGTCTTAGAAGATTGTTTAATCAAGGTGTAACTGTGTTAACATTAAAGAAGAGCTACAACCATTTAAATAAAATGTCAGTATGTACTTGGAATATTTTCCTAAAAATTTAAAACTTCTTATTACTAGCAGCCACTTAACAGCCCTTAACCATTCAGCTCAATCAATTAAATTAATCCCATGAAATAAAATATGCAATAGAGATGATATCTGAAATCATTTTTATTCATGGTTAGAGACTATGAAGAGTCTTTTGACAAGCCCATAAAAATCTTGTGGGTGATGTTGAAAACTTCAACGTACAAGTGCTGATTCAGTTTGAGGAGTGAGAGCCTCCTGGTTTGATAAGAGGCAATTCTACACAGAGGGCACGAGAATAGCAAACCCCCAAGCTATACAAAGGCTGCTAGAGTTTTCACAGGCTCATTACCGGAATTTTCTAGTGCTGAGCAACTGAGGAATATGAATATGCGAAGCTCATGGTCTCTGATCAGCAACTTCTTCTCTCAGCCGCTCCTCCTTCTGAAAAGGAAGTCGCTGTGCCCCCGGCTTTCTAAGCTCTGTGTTCTGAATCCCCAAAGCAAGCAGGAGAAGAGCGAAGAGAAGGGGAGAGAGTTTTGTTTGTTTGTTTTTATACCAAAAACTGAATTTGCCTTTTACAGAGCATGTGTTTTCAGACAAATATCAGGATTTAGCCAGTGATTTCTCGTCCAGTTGTCTACCAGGATTAACTGCACATGGTTGTCCCAGAGGTGAAATAAGAGAAATCCCAATGGCTTGGCATCCTGAATTGTCTTCAGTGGTTCTTGACGTTTGTCTCTTGCTCTGTTTCTAATTTTTTAATCCAAAAGGTAAAAAGCAAACACACCATCATGTTCACTTTATATATTTCCATAATTGTCTTTATACTCAAGGGTTTTTTTGTTTTTTTTAAGTCCCAGTCCTTTCTGAGAATCATTGCTTGTTTGTCTATCCTACAGAAAATTAATTTTGTATAAGAATGATTAATCCAGAAAGGGAGATCTCTTAAGTCTACCAGCAACCTCTGCATTTTACCTCGTGGCAGATGTACTGCCTTCTCCCCATCATACCCAACCTGTGACCTCCTTCCCTTCCCTTCTCTATGCTGAAGAGCAACCAAGCTATCTTGGGTCAACGGCACTGTCTACCGGTCGTGGTGGTAAATTGTCTAAAGAAATGGCTTTAGCACACGCACAAGCCATATTCTCCCATGTTGTCTACATTCGAAACTCAGTAAATCATTTTAGAAATTTTTCTTCAGTTGCAAATCACACACCCACATGCTATCTCAGCCATCAAGAGAAGCCCCAACACGACTCATCCTTTAAATCACATCCCCCTACAGCTCTGTCCTTCCTTTTATACGACCCAATCTCACACTCTTCCCAAACTCTTAATTGCACATGGTTGACACAAACTCTTCACTGTGCCCTCTGGAACTCATTGTCTGTCATCAGCAAAATTTCCTGTATCCTCAAGGTCTTCTCCATGTTACCTCCACCTCTTTATTCTAAATGAAACCTGTTCTTCCTACAGCTGTGAGTACTCACTGCCAGTTCCAGATGCTCCCCCTTTTCTTCTCCCTAAACATTCTTGCTTCCTTTGAAGCTCAGCCATTGGTCATCCACTTCTCCATGTGTCAAGCATCTACAGACTTTACAGTCACGTCTCATCATTCCTTGAAGGGTCTCATGCATGACCCACTGTCAATCTCTCCAACAGCACTCTTCTCATAATTCTTGGTGATTTCAAAATCATTGGAAAGATCATTGCAATAAACTCACCTCAGGCTCTTGATGTCCTCTTCTCCTCTGATCTTATTCTCCGTATCACTCCAGCCACCTGCTCCAGGGTCACGCCCTAGACGGTATTGTTACTAGTAACTGCATCCCCTGCATAATGTTAATTTCAGACATCATGCACTCCCACTCTCATCATTTTTTTAGCCCAAGAGGAACACCTATCTATTGACCTCAGCATTTGCCCCCCACCTCCCTGGGTCCTATTTTACCTCTTTCTTTAATTAAGACTCAGTGGCTCAACATGATGATCATTCCCTTGCATACATCCCAATTTCCTGTCCTTCTCTCCTGTCATCAAATGTACTCATTCTTTTTTTTTTTTTTTAAGATAGTAGTCATCTTTTCTTTTTTAAATTTATTTATTTATTTACTTATTTATTTATGGCTGTGTTGGGTCTTCGTTTCTGTGCGAGGGCTTTCTCTAGTTGCGGCGAGCGGGGGCCACTCTTCATCGCGGTGCGCAGGTCTCTCACTGTCGCGGCCTCTCTCGTTGCGGAGCACAGGCTCCAGACACGCAGGCTCAGCAGTTGTGGCTCACGGGCCCAGTTGCTCCGCGGCATGTGGGATCTTCCCAGAGCAGGGCTCGAACCCGTGTGCCCTGCATTGGCAGGCAGATTCTCAACCACAGCGCCACCAGGGAAGCCCCACTCATTCTTAATTCAATCAAAACTTCCACCTACTCCTCCCTGTCCCTGAACTGTTGAAGATGGCTGAAAGAAAATACACTTGTGCTGGCACATATTACTTCAATTTCTTATCATTAATCTCAGGTGAGCCCTTACTGTTGCCAGGAAATTTTACTGCCTTTGACTGGTCCCTTTCCTCTCTGATTCTCCCAGACAACTATTTCTCAACTTTCTTCTCTCCTCAAACCTACAGCACTTCATCCTTTACCCTCACTCTTACTTGTAATGACCATGCTTTTCATTTTACTAAAAAAATAGAGGCCATTAGAAGGAACTTCCTCATGCTCCCACCACCAAATCCACAGACTTTCCTCCCTCGATGCCCAACCTCTGCCTTCCCTTCTGTTACACTGAATACATTGCTCCTAACTAAGGACAACCTCCATCCCCCACGAATAAAATGGCTTTTCTTCCACTCAAGAGCATCCTTCCTGCAGTTGCGTGTCTTCTCTGCGTTGTTGATATCTCCCTCTCTAACTAGATCTCTTTCATCTTTAAAAATAAAACCTAACCTTGATCACACGTGCACCTCCAGATACCACCCCATTTCTCTGCTTCCCTTCATAGCAAAAATCTTCCAGACGGTGAACTCCATTTGCTGTCTGCTTTTCTTCTAATATTACCTGAGCCAATTCCACTTGCAAGCCCTAGCTCTCAAAGATTAACAGTGATTCCCATGTTGCCAAGCTAATGGTTTTTTCTCAGTTCTCATCGTCTGCATTATCAGTAGCATTTGTGTCAGTCGATCACTTCCTCTTAAAATGTTCTCTTTGCTTGTCTCTTTATCTTCCTATATCTCTGATCATTCCTCTTGTCATATTCTTGCTGGTTCCTCCTCATATTCCAGACTCCAAACTGGAGAGTGCCAAAGTATTCCTCCTCAGATCTCTTCTTTGTCATTCACTCTTCACATGATCTCACTCAGTCCTCTAAGTTTGAATGCCAACTAGCTGTACATAACTTAAAATTTCTATCTGTAGCTCACACTTCCCCCTTTGAATTCTAGACTCAAATAATCAACTTCCAACTTGGTATCATCACATGGAAGTCTAAACAGACATCTCAAAAATAACATATCACAAGTTGGACCCATGATCCCACCCTCTCAAATGTGTTCCTCTCCCTGGTTTTGCTAATAACAATAGATGGAAACTTGATTCTCTTAGTTTCCCGAGCCCAACATCTTGAGTCTTCCTTGATTCTTTTTTCACTTTTGTTATGGACATTTTTAACATACACAAAAGTAGAGTGAACCTTGACTCCGTTTTTTTTTTTTTTTGCTCATACTCTACATCTAATCCACCAACAAATCCTATTTGTTCTACCATCAAAGATTAAAAAGACCACTTCTCAGCATCCCTACCATTATTACCCTCCTGACCCAGAATTAGTACTGCAAGAGACTCTTAACTGTTCTCCTAACGTCTGCCCTTGACTCTGTTTTCAACACAACAACCAGATCCTTCTGAAATTCATACAAGATCTTATCATTACTCTGATCAAAATTCTTGTCTCTTTCAGAGGAAATGCCAAAGGTCTTGGGATGGCTGTTGTATGGTCAGGCCACCCAAGATGACTGTTCTCTTGCTGTCTGTACATCCCCTGCTTGACCAGTGCCTGCTTCACCTACACGCTACTTCAATGACTGACTTCCTATTGATACATACTTGCCCAAGGCCCCAGCTAGTGATTGTTCTAACCTTTAGATCAGAATATCTCCACCACCAGAGCTTATCAAAGGGGCTGTGTGAGTGTGCCCCTCTGCTAGTTTCCCTGGTAACCAATGAGCCAACCTGACATCAATTCCCCCTTTAACTGGTAACTTCCCCTTTCCCTGGAGCCAAGACTGCTGCAGTGTCCTGCCCCACATGGTGGGGTGTCGCTCCAGGACCTTGTTTCAGATGTGTAAGATCCTCCATCCATTAAACTGTTGATGTCTCTGTCGCTGACTCCGGGCTCTTTCTTCAGTCCTGAAGCTGGGCAAGTATAGGCCTTGTAGGCCTTTGGGGTGCAGCCTAACAGCTGTGCCCTACATCATCTGGCCCACTGCCGCATGTCTTATCACTTCCCCACTCATGCTTTCTGCCCCCAGCATGGTCTCCTTTCTCCTCTAACTCACTGCCCATGCTCTGGCCTCAGGACCTTTGCACTTCCCATTTCTCTGCCTGGAATGCCATTCCTTTACATGCTTTAAGTCTCTGCTCAAGTGTAATCTTGTCAAGGGACTTCCCTGGTGGCACAGTGGTTAAGACTCCACGCTCTCAATGGAGGGGGCCCGGGTTTGATGCCTGGTCAGGGCACTAGATCCCACACACATGCCACAACTAAGAGTTCGAATGCCACAACCAAGGAGCCCACCTGCCGCAACTAAGACCCAGCACAGCAAAATAAATAAATTTTTTAAAAAATGTAACCTTGTCAAAAAGTCCTTCCCTGACCACTCCACATATTAGCATCTTTCTTTATCCCCACCATGACTTATAGCTCTTATTTTCCTTCATTTTTCTTCATGTTTCTTATCTCCACTGACAGTACTGATTTGTTTGTTTTATATTTCTTTCCACTAGAATATAAACTCCATGAGAGTAGGGACTTTGTTTTATTTATTTTTTCTTACCTAGTGTTTTGAACAGTGCTCAGTGCAGGAAAGGAACCAAATAATTATTTGCCATGCAAATCTCCTTTTATCTTTCTCTAACCCTTGCATTTCCATCTCTCCCCTCCTGGTCTTCTGTCTTTCACTGCTTTTCTTAACATTTCTGAGTTCCAGAGTAACATAATCTAGGGCCAAAAAATTCACCTCAGGACCCCAGTATACTATAAACGTGTGAAGCAACTAGGAGTAGAAATACAGGGGTGGTAGAGTCTGTCTGCCCCACCCCAAACTATTCAAATTCCAATTTTAAAAGGTTAAACAGCACACCTCTCAACACACCTCTTTTTTTAATTTTTAAAATTTTTTTTAGGGGAGTAACATTTATTTATCAGCTATATTGTGAATATTATTTTTAGACAATCAGATATAGACACTTGAAAATTCCACAATACTTTAGAGACCCAAAGGCATAGATACAAGTGATTTACTATGTTTTTAAACTGTGGCAAAAGGGAATATTGATTCTGGGAGATTTTTAATCAATTCAACACTATTATACACTAGAGAAAAAAAAATTCACAAACATCCCCTTGCAAAGCCAGTAGTTTTACATTCACATAGTATTATTATAGCAATTTTAAATGTTAATCTATGATACAATAATGTTAGTTCAGAAAACATAAAAAAATACAGTTTTTGGAGCCAGGCTCCCAGTTTTGATGAAAGCTGGTCAGTTCATCCTAATGTTAGTTTGACTCTAAACTTTGGCCTGAAGTCCATGTGTTTGCCATCCTTGCCCTGACGGTGCTAGGCAACTCTTGTATTAAGAACAATTTCATAACTTTTGAAATTAAACATAGTCACTTTCAGAATTTCCTCACGTTTCTCCCCAGTATTTCATCCACATTAAACCTACTGTTCTTCAAGTTCTAGCATCTGAGGTGTTTTCTTTTTCTTTTTCCTTTTTTTTTTTTTTCTGCTCAGAGCAGCTTGCAGGATCTTAGTTCTCCAACCAGGGATTGAACCTGTGCCACGGTAGTGAACACATGGAGCCCTAACCACTAGACTGCCAGGGAATTCCCTGAGGTGTTTTCCTTAAGTTTTCACTGTTTCCGTGCATTTTGACTAATATTATAAAATTATTTTTCTGCTATTTTCCATATGAATGTTAGTATTTATTACATAGCATTTTATAGACATTTTATAAGGCCTCAGACCCCCTAACATAACTGTATAGTGACTCTTCTTACAGGATGTGAGTAGGATTAATGGATTACTGTAAGCAAGGTAGATCAAAATCTGTGCGCTTCTTTTCAGAAGATAGATCACAAGGAAAGAAAATGTGTTATGTATGAAAATTCTCTACTTAAAGCTGCTTTATGCAAAAACCTTGCTCATTTCTTTCTGCATTTCTATAAAAGGAATGGGGAACCATCTCCCTACAGTGTCCCCAGACAGGGTAAGAAAGCTGTGTTGGAAGTTCACACAGGACCATCATTTCTGCCCTAATTTACTACTAAAATGAGTCAAAACCCAACCCCTGATCCTACCTTTTCACCTCCTCTCTCCCAATCATCACCCAGTTATGCAAATCAGTCATGAGTGACCCTCTGTTGTTCCGTCAAAGCTGAGTCTCCTCATCAGGCCAAGAGGGGCTCAGGGCTATCTGCTTATCTCTCAGCATTTGACAGGGAATAAAGGTCAGGGCTTTTGTCCAGTATTTTCTGTTTCACTGAAATCTTTAAAAATCATGCACATTCCTCCCTGCCTACTTCACTCTTGCCCGTTCCCAAACACCTGTGTTTGCATTTCGGCCTCCGATTTTTAACACTGTTTTCATTGGACAGTGCATTCCAAGCAGCTAGCTAACAAGTGAATCTGTGAAATACAATTCAAGTAGAAATTGGGAATGTTGCTTCTTCTCAAATAGGACCAAATTCGACAAAAGAATGTTCTGGTCTGGCTGGGTCGCTACCAGTGAAGGACTGGGGAGCTGAGCACTTGTCTGGATGTTAGCAGTGTAGACAGCACCCCTCCCCCCACCTCCCCAGTAACCAATACTTCTGAAACGCATGGGTTTTTTCCCCTTCAAGTGCATGGCTCAATGTTGGAGACAAAGACATTTTGCAGAACTAACCAGATAATACTCAAGAGTGGATTATGGGGAGAACTATACAAACATGTCACTCCAAAACGGACCGTAAGAAGAATAGGATTCAGATGTCAAGTCCTAAGTAAGGAAACTGGCTGAGTTGTGAAATACGTTGACAGCAAAACTTCACTTGATATTGGCACTGACCCCCAAGCTCAGCTTTAAGACTTTCTACTTCTGAGCGGTGTCCAAATATGCAAACAGAAAAGGCAAACTATAAGGCTAACAGGAAATTGTACCTTCTCAGAGGTCAAATTTGCTGAAATTTTTGAATAAGATACAAAAGGGCAAGAGGACCAAAGACCCTGGTGAAATCAGGACCCTGTCCCCTGAAGCCAGTGACAGAGTGGGAAAATAATTTCATATCCTCATGCCTGGATTTTAAGGGCAGAAAGCAATATAGTCTGGCAAAAATATGGGACATACATTTAATAAAATGAGTTTTATGAGATGGGGCACCACAGAGCTTCCCTAATTAAACTTTATCCTCATGTTGGGCAATTTTCTTCTTTTTGAGACCAGCCTGTCCTTTATTTCTTAACTTCCTGTCATTCTTTTTATTGGTAAAGCAATTATTTTTACTAAAACCTATGGACAGAGCTCATAAAGTGACACTGTTTTGCCCACACTCTGCATTGTTGAAAGATATAAAGAATAAGTATACATTTTTGGAGGGGAAATAAATCACCCAAATAAGTATTACTCAACATAGTAGATTGTGCTCATGATTGTAATTTTTTAAAATTTATTATTGAAGTATAGTTGATTTACAATGTTGTGTTAGTTTCTGGTGTACAGCAAAGTGATTCAGTTATACATATATATAATAGTTTGCATTTGCTAATCCCAAACTCTCAGTCTATCCCTTCCCCCCCAACCTCCATGATTATAATTTTAAGCTAGTTTTCTGGGAACTTCCCTGGCAGTCCAGTGGTTAAGACTCTGTGCTTCCACTGCAGGGGGCATGGGTTCGATCCCTGCCCCCTGCAGTGGAACTATTCTGCAAGCCACAGGGAGTGGCCAAAAAGAAAAAAAAAAAAAAACCAAAAAAACCAAAAAACAAAACTACATTTTCTGGATGAAGACTGGAAAATTATCCTTTTTAATGAAGGAAAACAATGTCTGCTTTGGGAGACATTATATAAAACAGATTTTAGATTAAAATATTAACTCAAAGGACTGAAAGAAGATATCCCACAGAGGTCCTTAAATATATTCTTAGGTCAGAAAACTGTACCTAAACCAGTCATTACTGCTAAAACTCTCTCATGAAAGTTACTCAAAGTGATTTGGTATGGGTGCATAGCTAAAATTGCTACCTGTAACTATACGTGCAGGCAAAATAAACTTCTGACACAGGTCACTACCAACTTCTATTATTTAAAAAATGTATATCAAGTTTCATTAAATATCATCATTAAATATCTTTTTTGGTTATTGAAAAGTCAACCAGATGTATACTGAGCACTATCCATTGGTAAAGTACCAGTAGCAATAGAATTTCATAGTGTAAGGTAAAATCTACATGAAAAGATTTGGTGACAAACTTTTACAAATCAGTGTTTTATTATATTGGGTTAACTTCTGGATTGGTAGAGAGATAGATAGATAGACAGGTAGATATCTAAGAGAAAGTTAAGAATTATGAGCTTCTAGTCTCTTCAAAAAAAGTTGTATTAGGCTTCCCCGGTGGCTCAGTGGTTAAGAATCCGCCTGCCAATGCAGGGGACACAGGTTCAAGCCCTGGTCCGGGAAGATCCCACATGCCGCGGAGCAACTAAGCCTGTGCGCCACAACTACTGAGCCTGCGCTCTAGAGTCCGCGAGCCACAGCTACTGAAGCCCGCGGGCCTAGAGCCCGTGCTCCAAAACAAGAGAAGCCACCTTAATGAGAAGCCCGCGCACCGCAACGAAGAGTAGCCCCCGCTCTCTGCAACTAGAGAAAGCCCACGTGCGGCAACGAAGACCCAACGCAGCAATAAATAAATAAATAAATAATTTTAAAAAGACAAGAGTTGTATTGTCACTTGTAGAAGAGGGTGGGACAGATCATACCATTAGGTACAGTTTTGATGTTTCTTCAAGCTGAAAGACCCTAAGCTATGAGTATAGTGATGTAACATATCCACAGAAGAAATTATAACCACATTCTCTGAGGTCAATATTCTCAAGATATCAGTGTATTCTACCTGCTGGGAGTCTACAGAGAAATGCACAATGATGCTGGCGATAGCCTTAGACTATTTTCCTTTGAAAAAAAGGAAAATAGTTTGGAAAACTATTAGTTTGAAAAACTAAGTTTAATAATCCTAACCCTAACCCTAACTCTAACCCTAACTATTAGTTTGAAAAACTAAGAATTATTCTGATCTATGAGCCACCAGAAGCCATGTGGATACCATTGTTATAAGGAGACCATGAGAACTCCAAAGTTGCTGATCCAAGATGGATTCATGAGGTAGATTCTGTAAGATTAATTTACTTTCATTATTTGTTTTTCATTAAAAAAAAAAAAAAAAAAGCTTTCAGGGATTTTGCCATGGAGAAGAGGGTAGAAACTGTGCAGGGAGAAAGTGGAAGTAAAACTAGGAGGTAGGTTGAAGAAGCAAACCTGAAGAAAGGGACTCTATTCTTTCCCATTATGGTTTTTCTCCCAGAAATAAAAAAACTTTAATATAAATATAGATAGATTATTTGCTTTGGGCTATGTTAAATACAACCTAAATAAAAGGACACCAAGTGTGGATTCAATCAGTGTCTTTTAGCATCACAATATAGGCTTTCTTAATTTTCAAAAGCAGAATAGGAAAATTTAAAAAGTGATCCAGTGTTCAGGAATATTTTACTTACTATTTTAATAAACGTTTGTTTATGCCTAGAGGTGCCATTTAATTACCAGCCAGACATTAATACACAGCTCACTGGGGACTGGTGTATATGCAGTGATTATTGCTGGGCTTTTCATTTGGGGCTCGCCCAGCTGTTTATAAACAGCTACTGGACAGATGATTTTAAAAAAAGAAGTCTGGGCTTCATTTATATCCCAAGATTGTTTTTCTATCATACTTGGAGATGAATAGCTATTTAAGATGTGGATCAAATAATCACAATAGCAGGCTTTTAAAAAGAAGGCATCTTTTAACCAACAAGGACCTGCTGTATAGCATAGGGAACTCTATCCAATATTCTGTGATAACCTGTATGAGAAAAGAATCTAAAAAATAATGAATATATGTATATGTATAACTGGATCACTTTGCTATACACCTGAAACTAACACAACATTGTAAATCAGCTATACTCCAAGAAAATTAAAATATTTAAAAAATAATAGGGCATCTTTAGACATTTTTTTCTGTGATTACAGTAGAAGGTAACTTAATTTTTCCTACTTGAAGAGGTGACTGAAAATATGGTGTTTGATGATGAATAGTCTTTTGCCCTTTTTCAGTTTACAGTTCAGAGCTTAGCATAAGAGTCAGGTTAACAGACTGTTATACCTGGGAGGACCACCGAGGAGACACTGATTTCCACCTGTGCAAATACATGCCAGTGATTATGTATTTCAGAAAATCAGTCAGAACATTGTTGTGAAACCCAAGCCTGAATGTGTTTGGTGGGTTAATTCTAATTATAATAATTAGGTTATAAATAATTCATCCTGTATCAGTACAATGGGTTAAATGGCATTACATTTCTTAGATGGGTGATCTTAATTTTTTTTTTCTAGCACTTAAAAAATAAGAATGCTACCAAGATGCTGCGATTCATACCTCTAAATTGTCCTTTTTTTAAAAAGTTTGTAATGCAAATCAGAGCATAGAAATTCTAGTCAATGATTTTAAATGCATTTTTATAGTGCTTTCAGGTGCTAGAAGCAAATAGCATAGCAGCAGGATGAAAATCAGAAAGCAATGCTGGCAAAATGGAGCTGTTGTCCTCTGCTGAATGGGATGCAGAAAGCATTCTTAACTTCAAGAACCAGTGGAGGTACTTCCCTGGTGGCGCAGTGGTTAAGAACTCGCCTGCCAATACAAGGGACATGGGTTTGAGCCCTGGTCCAGGAAGATCCCACATGCCACGGAGCAACTAAGCCCATGCGCCACAACTACCGAGCCCACGTGCCACAACTACTGAAGCCTGCGCGCCTTGAGCCCGAGCTCCACAACTAGATAATCCACCGCAATGAGAAGCCCACGCACCGCAACAAAGAGTAGCCCCTGCTCGCCACAACTAGAGAAAGCCCACGTGCAGCAACAAAGACCCAACACAGCCAACAATAAATAAATAAATAAATGAACCGGTGGAATGAGTGAATAACTTCCCACTGCGGCTCTCAGAACTGTTGGCGGTTAGAGCTCTATTTTGTTACCTGTCAGAGCTTCAGAAACATGGCTATTGAAGGCCTGTTTCACTTACTTTTTTTTTTTTTTTTTGGCCATGCCATGCAGCATGCAGAATCCTAGTTCCCCACCCAGGGACTGAACCCGTGCCCCCTGCAGTGGAAGCACGGAGTCTTAACCACCAGACCACCAGGGAAGTCCCTCACTTACTTTTAAAATACAGGTGACAGGATCAATGAGCCTGGTGAAACTCGAATAATCACTGAATTTTTCTAGCATCACTAAGGAAGTAATGTATATAGTAATTACCCCCAATTATGTATGCATATATGCATATAAACACTAAAAGTAAACATTGGTTAAAACCAAAGGGGAAATGTAAACTGTTAACATCTTTTGAGAATGCAATTCTGGACATCTCTACTAAGATTACCGTACATACACCCCCTCTCCTAGCAGTACCATAAAAACTAATCTACCAGCCCATAAGGGTGCATGTGAAAGATGTTTACTGTAGCTTTGTTCATTGGGGTAAAAAACAGGACTGTAAAGGGAGTGCTGATCACTAGAGATATAGATAAATAAACTGGGTTTCATTCATACCATGAAATGGCATGCATTCACTAAAGAAAACATGTTAGGTCTGTATTAGTTGATTGGAGGGATTTTCACACTGTGTGTTCAAGTGAGAAAAAGAGTTTTCTAACATTTTTTATAGGAATGGTGAGGAGGGATGGACAAGTGAGGGAGAGGAAATACATAAAGAGCTTAAAATGCTTTAAAGAATATTCTTAATAAAATACATGTATAATATGATCCTATTTTTTCAGAATTTAATTTTATTTATTTTGGCCGCACAGCGTGGCTTGTGGGATCTTAGTTCCCCAACCAGGGATCAAACCCAGGCCTCTACACACACACACACACAGTGGAAGAGCAGAGTCCTAACCACTGGACTCCCAGGGAATTCCCTCAACATTTTATATATAAGTCTGCATATATTAGTCTGAAGAGATATGTTAAAGGATGGTTACTAAAGTTTTAATAGTGGTTATCTCAGATGATTTTTAGTTTCTTTCTTAAATTTTTTTGCCCCAGTTGATTACAACATAGCATATTTTACTTGTACAATGAGATGGAAAGAAGTGTAAAGAATTACCAGTAGCAATTTTAATGTTCAATTTAAGAAAACACTTTTCAAATCCGTAAAATACAGAATATATAAACGGGCTTTCGAAAGGCCAAAAATTAATATTATGTTTTCAAATATAAGGCATCATATATTCTCCAGATAACCAGTAAGAAATATTTTGATTTGGCAAATCTTTAACATTGCATCAAGGATTTATATTATGCTGATATGTTATGGTCCAAGTACAAAAAGCAGACCATTTGCAAAGCCTAATCCTGTTCAAGGGTCATTAAAACCAACTAGAATATCTGTCAAAATGGGGTATGCAGGCTTTGAAATGTTGGGTTTTGATATAGAAAGTCAGAATGTATAGCAGATCCTGATCCTCCGGGGGCAGGAGTTAAGTTCTCCTTCCTTCCAAAGATTTGGAGCACGCAAGCCCAAGGTTTGCAAAAACCCCCAAAAGCCATCTAGAGATACATATGCATCATAGCACCATGGACTTGTCTTGGTTTTGAACATGGTGAATAAATATCTTGGTTGCCATCTATAGAAATAACAATAATATCTACTATAGGAGAGGAAAAATATCTTTTCCTTCTGCCCTTCTAAGTTCTCGACTTGGGTCCCTGTCCCAAAAGATTAACAAGAGAAAGGCATACAAGTTTATTTAATGTAGGTTTTACAGGACACTGGAGATTTCATAAGGAAATAAGACCTGAAGAAGCAGTTAAACCTGAATGTTTTCATGCCGGGTTTGATGAAGAGAGGAGAGTAGTGGGAAAATGTGATAAGACCAAAAAAACGGGGCGGGGGGGGGTTCTCTTGGTGTCCCTCCGTTTTTGGAGATAAGGATGTTCCTTTCTAAGGGAGGCACCTCTCATATGAGGGTTTTGTGACCTGCCTCAGGGGAAGCCAGAAAGTCCTTCCTTCACCTGCCATTTCTCATATTCCTTCAGCTTGAAATATTCAATATGCCAAGGGATCACATTTTGGGATGTTGTGTCCTGAACCTCAGCACTACCAGTTGCTCTTTCATTTCATTCAGATCCCAAAGGGCAGCTCCTCCTTCCCTAGTCACTCAGGCTAAATTAGAATACCTCTGATATCCAACAAGACCCTGTGGGGCCCCTGGGCACAAAAGCCTTTCTCTGTCCCTCATTTCTTGATTACAGGAAATAGGCTTCATTCAGCCTCCATGACCTTCCCTGAGTTCCAATGGGTGGGTTCAAACAGTTGCTCATTAGGGAAAGGAGGGGATGCAGAGACAAGGGAGGAACAGTTAAAAGAAACAAAGGTGCAGCCTTGGGGCAGGGTCCTGGTTCCCCCTCAAGGATACACATAACACTATCTTTGAGCTGTTTTGCAGATACTGAAACGCCCGCCAGGTGGGAGAAGTTAATGGTATGCTGCCCACAGGCACGTAGACCCCAGACCGGTTGGGGTTGACCCCCAGAAGGTTGATGATGTTGACTCCCACTTACCACCAACCAATCAGAAGAATGGCCACGAGCTGATCACACCTTCTTTGAACCATTACTATAAAACTTCTCACTACTCCCTCCAGGTTGGGACACACAGTTTTGGGGGCATTAGCTCGCTCTAGCCTCCTTTGCCTGGCAAAGCAATAAAGCTATTCTTTTCTACTTCACCCAAACTCTGTCGCCAAGATTTAATTTGGTGTCGGGGTACAGAGGCTGGATTCGGCTTCACCTCCCCCTGGGCAGCCGTAGGGGCACGGTGGTCCTAGTCCAGAGCCTCTGAATCTGTCTAGAACTTCTTAGGCCTTCAGTCAATATTTGCCGAATAAATGAATTCTTTTTATTTCTCCAATAACGTAAGGTTGCGAGCCTCGACTTTGTCTATTTCCTTTGTTTGTTCATTTATTAACTCAACAAATATTTATTAAGTATTTACTATATTCCAGCCCCGTTCAAGGCCTTTGGAATGTGCCAGTGAACAAAGAGACAAAGTTCCCGCTTCCTTGGAGCTTACTTTTTAGTCACTAAAATCTTAGGTTCTTTTTTTTTCCACCTAGTTTGACTAATTGCCATAAAAATAGTAACAAATGTAAACACTGTCCTGATTTCCTTCTGTAGTATTTAAAAATGTAGATATGCTACTTTGAGAATTAGAGAAATCAGAAAAAGCCTTTACATTTCTTTTTTTGTAAATATTTAATTCTATACGTAAGTTGTCTCAGATGGCTGAAGAGGTAAAACAGACTTCTTATAAGCTAATGATAGATGTGTCTAGTTAATAAAACCATTGTTCTTATATACAAGGTCATGATAAAGAAGTCAAGGAAGAATTAATTTTGAGCCCATATTTTCTATTCCTTGGTATTACCGTTAGATTTTAACACTTGAAAAATGGTTTTACCAAGCTTAAAATACTATATCCAATACATTTCCTTCTTAGAAAAAAAGAATGCTTGCAACTGCCTATGCACCAGCTCTTCTCAGGAACCAGATAACTTGATTTGTTTGTTTGTTTTTGAATCAATGCTAAGCCTGGGCAGAGACCTCAGACAACCCTGAGTTTCCTTTAAATAAAATGAGGAAATAATACCTGCTCTGTCTATGCCACTATGAGAAGTGAATGAATTCATGTGGTTTCCTTAACTGTAAACTACTGCATACAACTATATGTAAATATAATGTTTACTTGGTGCAATTTTAAGAATATAAAAATGGAGCCTCTTAACAACAGCTGATACGTATGTAGATAGTTTTAGAATGAGAAAAATTAAATTTAGTGATAATTTCCAAATATGCTCCACCTTCATGAAATAAATGCCAGACACTAAGAATAACCAATTTCAAGTTTACATTGGTCTTAGAGATGGTATAAGCATAAGAAAAACTTGAGAATTCACTTTGCTGCCAGACTGAATTTATAGTTCTTGTAGAAGGCCAAAAGGCAAGGTCAAGCTGCTGGGAAATTGTAAATCCTTTGGTATTTCCCCTTGATAATTTAACTGGGCAGATTAATATAAACACAAAAAAATAAGGTGATATTCAGTGTGAATAAAGAGAAGATTCTGATAAAAAGCACAAGATTAAAACTGATTCTAGAGAATTCCCTTGCAGTCAGTGGTTAGGACTCTGTGTTTCCACTGCAAGGGACCTGGGTTCCATCCCTGGTCGGAGAACTAAGATCCTGAAAACACACAGTGCACAGTGCGGCCAAAATAAAAAGAGAAAGAAAGAAACGGATTCTCAGCATTTATGGGATAATCCCCCACAGAGCAGGAATTCCCTGGTGGTCCAGTGGTTAGGGCTCTGAGCTTCAACTACAAGGACCACGGTTCGATCCCTGGTCAGGGAAATAAAATCCCACAAGCCACGCAGCACAACCAAAAAAAAAAAAAAAAATCTCCACAGAGGATAGCTCAGGCAGGGAGGATGGGTCCCACTGTTGGGTTTTTTTTTCCTGATTTGCTCTCCTCGAGTCTGCAGCTGCTTAGACACTGGTCCAGCACACCTGATTCCCCAAGAGCACAGTGACCTTTGATCTTCTCCATCTATTGTTGGCGAATTCTCCTTGGCTTCTTTGCACATGGTGTTCCCCGTATCAGAGGCTAGGTGTATGGGGGTTGGAGACACAATAGGAGGCAGACCTCACTTTCTGTCCCAGGGGCGTCAGCAGTACTTCATAGAGGAGGAGACACCTAAAGTGAGTCCTGAAGAGTGAGTAGAAATTGTGCAGAAGAGCAAAGCTACTGGGGGAAGAGAAGATGAACCATATCTATAAAAACAGGAAGAAATCCAGAATACAGAGTGTTGCTGAACCTAAGTTTGTGTGCCCAACACACATTGAGGTCAAACAAACCGAAACGTCAGAGTTTGGAGCAGAGAAGTTTTATTGCAAGGACCATACAAGGAGAAGGGGTGGCTCGTGCTCAAAAACCCCAAGGGGGTTTTGGGGAAGAGTTTTTATAGGCAAGATCTGGGGGAGGGGCTGGAGGGTGTGAGACCTTCCTCTGATTGGTTGGTAGTGAGGCAACAGGGCGGTGTTCCAGGAATCATCCTTCTGGTTTCCACCAGTCTGGGCCATGTGCCTGTGCTCAGCCTGAAGTTGCCATCCTCCACCTGGGTGGGGGCCTTAGTTCCTGTAGAAGAACTCAGATTGTTATGTATATTCACTAAGGAGGAACCAGGACCCTGCCCCATCACTGAGCCATTGTTTCTTGACTGCCTTTCCTCTGTTTCTGCATTCCCTCACTCCCCTAATTAGTAACTGTTTGAAGCTGCCCTTGGAACCCACAGAAAGTCTAGGAGGCTGAAAGCCTTTTTCCTTCAAACAAGAAAAGAGGCACATGGAGTGGCTTTTGTACCCAAAAGGGCCCACAGGGTCTTGCTCAGTTTGTATTTCCAAAGCATTCTAGTTAGCCTTCATAGAAACATAAACCTCTTTCTTTTGTATTTTTATTTTATTAGTCCAGAAGGGTGTTATTAATTAATTATTTAATTAAATAACATAATTCAAATAACAAGTACAAAAGACAGGCTGGTTTGGGAACAAATACAATTGATTCTTGGTAAGAGTATTTCTGCTATATTCTTGAGTGACTTCACATTAGCATATAAGGACAATCCCTAAGCAGCTCTTAACCGGAGTTTAAGAATTAGAAAGGTCTGGGGACTTCCCTGGTGGCGGAGTGGTTAAGAATCTGCCTGCCAATGCAGGGGACACGGGTTCAAGCCATGGTCTGGAAAGATCCCACATGCCGCGGAGCAACCAAGCCCGTGTGCCACAACTACTAAGCCTGCGCTCTAGAGCCTGTGAGCCACAACTACTGAGCCCGTGTGCCACAACTACTGAAGCCCATGCACCTACAGCCCATGCTCCACAACAAGAGGAGCCACCGCAATGAGAAGCCCGTGCACTGCAATGAAGAGTAGCCCCTGCTCGCCACAACTAGAGAAAGCCCGTGAGCAGCAAGGAAGACCCAATGCAGCCAAAAATAAATAATATAAATAAAAATAAATTTATATTAAAAAAAAAGAATTAGAAAGGCCTGGGTTGAATCCAGACTCTGTAGTTTACTTTCACTAACTGTGTGACCTTGAGTAAGTCATCTATTTTTTCTGAGCCATGGTTTCTTGGCAGGTAGCATGGTAATTATAACTCTGAAAATTCAGTGAATAAATGAGCTCATCTAAAAGAGCTACTGGTACAATGTAGATACTCAATACTCTTCTCCTTACTTCTCAGTAAAAGAAAGAGATAAATTTCTATTACCTTCACCCTTCCCAACTTTTTTTGTCAACACTCTGTACAGTTATCAAGACCTCTACTAAACAGTCAAATCAGACTCATTTAACCCTTGGAAATAAAAGGTTCTTAGGATATGTTTAATGGACTATCCTAATTACTTGTAAGTGATGCCGAATAAAAATGTTGGTCTCTGATCTAGAGACAGGTGAGTATTTCAAATAACAGGACCAACATTTTAAGACAGGAAGGGGGCAGGGCACAACCTTTAAAAGAATGACACAGCTGTTGAGGACACAATATAAACTGGTTAGAACCAACTAGGTCCAAGATGGTGGATGAGTCGACTTCCACTAGACCTTGAGCTTCCTTATGTGCTCCTTGTAATACATTAGCCTCTAAATGACACACCCACCAGCACCATGACAGTTCCAAGGCCCACCATAAAAGGCCAAAAAGAGGGCGGTGGCCCAATTCCTGGAAATCTCCACCCCTTCCCCCAAATTGTTGGAAAAATCATCCCACTCATTAGCCTATGAAATCACCCACCCCTATAAAAACTGACAATCCTGTATCCTGGGGCCTCTCGCCTCTGTCTATGGAGTGTGTATGGCCCACACTCTGTCTATGGAGTGTGTATTTCCCTGAATAAACCTTCTTTCACTTTACTATGGCTCACTCTTGAATTCTTTCCTGCACAAAGCCAAGAACCCACACTTGGCAGCCATCCAGGGACTTGCCTGAGACCTGGGACGTGGTCATCCTCTTGCACCCCACTTTCTTTCCTGCAGCAGTTTCACAGGTTCAAGGTCCAGTTGGCTCCATGTCTCCCTGCCACTCTTTTTCTATACTGATAACAATAACTGGTAACTGGAGAACCAGAGAAACAAGAAGTCAAAAAGAAAGTGTCTTCAACACAACGGGCACATTTTGTAGTGAGACCCCTTTCTTCTGCCCTTAAGAACACTTAAGAAAGTGTTATTTTCTTGGGTTGATAGAATCATGCCCCAAGCCTTTTGCTGGAGGCTGAATATTCATATACAACCCCAACAGGCCTACTCTTGGGTCCACTGTGAGCTCTGTGCTGCTCTCTAGAAAGTCTTTGTGTGCTTTCATTTGAACACTAAGCCTGGTGATGATGGGAAGGATGATATGGGCTACTTTCCCTCACAGAGGTGTCATAAAGATAAATGAAATGATATTCATACAGCACTTTAGGATGTTCTTATAAAATGCACCTTTGTAAATATGACTTATTCTAAAAGACCAGTGACTGCAACTTCTATTTAAAATAAAAATTGCTGACAACAATTTCAGCCTTGGAAAGTAAACCCATCAGCTTGAAATTGAAGTGCACTTTGCCAAGTAGCAGCAGGCTGATGGCCTATCTGGGTCCTTACTGCGAATAAGGCTAAATGTTCACGTGGATCGCTGTGTACAGTTCATCCTGCTCTGCTATTTGGAAGCATCGAAAGGCAGTGGCCTGGTCCCGTGTTCTTTGTGATCCATGAACATCTGGAAGCATGGCTTGGTCTTAGAACCTCCAAGGATGTCTATCTCAAGAAAACTAGGATTAGAGACATCTTGAGGATACTGAACTGCAGCAGGATCCAAGCTACAGGGGTACACTAAAGCTATCCCATCGGGGACCCTCTGAAACTAGATCAAAGTGACTCTCTGGAAAACCTTCAACCTGGAGACAGGAGCAAAATTCTCATCCCTCAGGTGGCCATGGTCTGAGAATGAGGCCACGTCCTGGAACATATTTAGAGATCTTTGTATGCAAACACTGTACGTCACCCACTTATAGCATTCTGGGGGATGTTCTAACACTGTCACAGGGCATTGATGTGTTTTATACTCTATCAAGCAAAGGGTGTCCTAGGACTAGCAGAGATCACACGGCTAGCATACTGTGTGCAGAGGGCAATAACCTGGCAGCAGTGAAGCACATGTAAGTTGACAGAGGACCAAGTCAGCAAATGCAATAAGAAGAACTAGGAAGAGAACCAGTCTTGAAGAGTGCAGTCTTGGGAGAGACCCCAGGCAACTATGCAAGTGGGACCTGGCTCTAAAGTAGCAGAGAATAAAGTTTCACAGACTCAGCTATAGAAACACAGGAAGTTCAGTAAGAGGCAGAGGAGAATGATATCAACTACTGAAACAAAACAGCTTCTCCACCATGACAGCCATGGCAGTTGCACCTGTACTTGCTTGCTTATAGCCTCATTCTTTCTCTCCACTGTGGGTCTCTGTAGGCCCTGTTGCCTTCCTGATCTAAACCTGTAATGAGATATCCATTTAAAAATGCACAGAAGAGGGAATTCCCTGGTGGTCCAGTGGTTAGGACTCAGCGATTTCACTTCTGGGGACAGGGTTTGACGCCTGGTTGGGGAACTAGGATCTCAAAGGCTGTGTGACACGGCAAAAAAAAAAAAAAAAGAAAAGAAAAGAAACAAAAAAGCACAGAAGAAAATCGCAACCTAAAATTAACTAGTGATTTCACTACTGGTTGCTGACACACATACAGTACACCAAATAATATCTTAAACATAATGTATTTGGTTTTAGAATTTTGAATTTCAATTTGGAGATTTTGACATTCTTTTTGTATCTGATCTTAGGTAACTTCAGGGAAGGTATTAACATTTTGATGCTTCTTTGTCTGTGTTTTCAAAATGAGGGAAATCGTATGATATTTTCCCTGTGCAAAAGGCATTAGAAAGGCATTATATGTCTTGCTATCATTCTATGTTTATCATTAAAAAGTCTGAGACTTTCCTCTTATTCTGTTTTTAAGTCCATTCCACAAATATTCATGTCTAGGATCACCGCTGACTTTTCTCCTTTTTAAGAACGGGAAGAAAGAGGGACTTCCCTGGTGGTCCAGTGGGTAGGACTCTGTGTTCCCAATGCAGGGGGCCTGGGTTCAATCCCTGGTTGGGGAACTAGATCCTGCACGCATGCTGCAACTAAAGATCTTGCACACTGAAACTAAGACCAGGCGCAGCCAAAATAAATAAATAAATAATAAAATAAATAAATAAATATTAAAACAAAATAGAATGGGAAGAAAGACAAAACACAAGGGGATAAGAATGAACATTTATTGACCATTAACTCTACTGCTAGGTAATTTATCTATATCTAACTGTCATGACAACCTTGTGAAGTAAGTATTATTAACCATAACAAGTTTCACTGGGGAATAAGAGGGTCACGTGCCTCTCAATTGAGATAGCATGAGATTTTTATACAATTTTTAAAAGTAACAACAAAATCGTGTCTTCCCTATGATTTTTGAGAACTCACATATGCCAGATAGCAACCTCGCTCCTTGATGACTCTGTTCTGCCAATGAAGAAACAGACCTATAACTGTGGTCAGGTAATTTACTCAAATGGTGGATGTGGAGTTTGAAGGCTCCAGGTTTTCACTCTCTCGCATTCTTGTGTTTTAAAGTAAGGCATTTCAAATGGGTGATTCATCTGTGTAATCACCACTTAGCCTTCAAAATAAATCTTCAGGTAGATGACTAAAATGATCATGAGAAAGTCATAAAGCATGAAAATGGAATCATTTAGAACATGTTTACTCTTTCCTTCTTTATTGCTTTTAGAGTGTTTGGTTTTAGGACATTCAACAAGTGGGAATAATACCATGAGAAGTGATAGACTCCAGCTGTTTGCAACGTGGTACCAAGTGAGGAGGCATATGATTTCAAGGAAAAGGGGGTGCGGAGAAACAGACTATTTACAAAGTACTTTTTTATTGCTTTTCCCCATGTTCTTCTAGAAAGCAATACAAAAAAAGATTTACAATATCTTGCTTGTGGTTAGTTATTTCTTAAAGCCCCAAGGTTTATACTTTGCTTTCTTGGGCTAGGTAGTCAGTGGGGTTAGGCATGCTTCCTATAACATATATCTCAAGTATAGGGACCCAAAATATTTGTCAGATATTCCCAGCTCTTCATGAAGTCAACCCAATAAAGACATGACACATAACCAGAGGAAATGAAGATCTTATTCTTTGAGAAAATCCCAGTCTTCTTACAAGTCAATCGAGCAGAGAGCCAGAAAGAGCTTTTTAAGAAGATATTTCAGTTTAAAACACAGCAGATGACAAATTCAGTCCTAGAGCCCTCCGGGGATTTGACTGCCACATGCTGATATATCACAGAAACATTTATTTTGTAAGTAATGTTAATGATATTCTCAGAGCTCTGTGTTTACTGTTTAACACTGCTATTATTTATTGATGACTAATGGCCAATAAACAGAGCCTCTTGCCTTACTCTGGCTTCCAGTCAGTATTTGTGGAGTAGGTCCATCAGTCTCCTTTGGAAAGCCACTGAGACAATGCAGCTGGCACCCAGCTGAAGAGGAGACACAAAAAATATTACCTGCCACTCAAGGTAAGACAAAGAAGAGAACTTGTAAGGAAGATGTGCTATTGCCACCGCAAAGAAGCATTTAAGTATTATTACGACCTAATTAATATTCCTATATATCTAGTAGCATGGTTTACCTTTTTATTCTCATTTCTATCTCTAAAACACTCCATACTCTCTAACACTGTTCCATAAAGGACCATGGGAATACAGTGACTGAGATCCCTTTAAGAAAAATAAAAGCTCAGGCATTTAAGAATGTGGAAATACGTACTTGCCTGGTGGTCCAGTGGGTAAGACTCCGAGCTCTCAGTGCAGCGGCCCCGGGTTCAATCCCTGGTTGGGGAACTAGATCCTGCATGCATGCCGCGACGAAGATCCTGCGTGTTGCAACTAAGACCCGGCACAGACTAAATAAATAAATAAACAATAAATATTTTTTTTTAAAAAAAAGAATGTGGAAATAAAGAAATGATAAGAAATTTTAATTACTGGAAGTAGATGGTAAAAGGAAGATGGCACACAGTTCAGGGAAATACATCAAAAAGTTACAGTAATTAAAATACTCAAAATTGTTTTATTAATTTGTTTACCACATGAGGAAAGAGGAAAAATATTAGTGGAGTTTTCCCCTTCTCCGTTCTTAACCTGAAGATATATTTGGGTTATCAAAGTCCTGTTACATTTCATTCATTTTGCAGCTAGCACAGGTACATTAGGAATTGAACTTTATCTTTCAAAGGAACTTCTAAAGGCTTATCTTCCAATTGTTCAAGACAACTCTAAATCTCCAAAGGTTTTGTACTTTCTTTCCCCAAACTGAATTCTGTGTCTAATAATTTTCACCACTAAAATAGCTTTCTGGGAGGGTATATGTCCTACTGTAGTGTATATGGGAGAAAGCACAGAGTGACTGAGGGCTCCGATTGCTTGTCCCAGCTCTGTCACCATGCTGTGATTTTCAGCAGGTGTACAGTTGGTTCTTGTTGGTATAATCAGCATGTTGGACTAGAATTATTTTTACTTTTAAAATTTAGTTTTAGGGCTTTCCTGGTGGCGCAGTGGTTGAGAATCTGCCTGCCAATGCAGGGGACACGGGTTCGAGCCCTGGTCTGGGAAGATCCCACATGCCGCGGAGCAACTGGGCCCGTGAGCCACGACTACTGAGCCTGCGTGTCTGGAGCCTGTGCTCCGCAACAAGAGAGGCCGCGACAGTGAGAGGCCCGCGCACCGCGATGAAGAGAGGCCCCCGCTCGCCGCAACTAGAGAAAGCCCTCGCACAGCAACGAAAACCCAACACAGCCAAAAATTAAAAAAAAAAAAAATTGTTTTAGTTTTGAAGCCGAATCTGGCTTCTGTACCCCGACACCAAATTAAATCTCAGAGACAGAGTTTTGGGTGAAGCAGAAAAGAATAGATTTGTTGCTTTGCCATGGGGGCCAGAGCGGGCTAATGCCCTTAAAACTGTGTGTCCCAACCTGGAGGGGGTAGTGAGGAGTTTTATAGTAATGGTTCAAAGAGGGCATGATCAGCTAGTGGACAATTTCTGATTGGTTGGTGGTAAGTGGGAGTCAGTATCATCAACCTTCTGGATCCAACTGGTCTGGGGTCTGTGTGCTTGTGGCCAGTATTCCTTCATTAACCGTTAACCTCTCCCACCTGGTGGGCGTTTCAGCATCTGCAAAACAGCTCAAAGATAGTGTTATGTGTATCCTTGAGGGGGAACCAGGACCCTGCCCAAAGGCTGCACTATTGTTTCTTTGAACTGTTCCTCCCTTGTCTCCCGCATCTCCTCCCTTCCCTGATTAGTAACTGTTTGAACCTGCTCATTGGAATGCAGGGAAGGTCACGGAGGCTGAATGAATCCTATTGCCTATAATCAAGAAATGGGGGACACAGAAAGGCTTTTGTGCCCAGGAGCCCCACAGGGTCCTGCTTGGTATCAGTTTTATCTTCAGTTTTAAATTTCTAAAATCCCAGGAAAATGGTGACATATCCAAATAGGGTTGATCTTTTTTGGGTAAGCACTCCTGTGTTAGGGGAACCACTGACCGAAACCACCCAGCCTGGCCAGGCTGATAGTAACCACTTGCATGTAATATCTTACAACAGGAGCTCCTGGTAAGGAACGCGGAACTAACAAGCTACCACCAACCAGAAGAATTCGGGAAAGGTCAAAAGGAGAGAGGAGACTTCAGTCCATATCTCCTACCAACCTCCCAGAATCCTTCTTGCTGGAATCCATCTTGGCTAAGAGATGCACGTGCCACTGGGAAAGACCCTGAGTCAGAGTGATTGGCCAGAGACAACCTGGAAACTAACCTCATTACCATTAAACCTGAGACCGAAAACCACGTGGCAGAGCAGTCCTTCTGGGTTCCCTTACTCTGCTGCTCTCCACCCAGGCACCCCGTCCCAACAAAGTCTCTTGCTTTGTCAGCACATGTGTCTCCTCGGACAATTCATTTCCAAGTGTTAGACAAGAGCTCACTCTCGGGCCCTGGAAGGGGTCCTCTTCCTGCAACACATGGAAGAAACATGTGAATAACTTTCAACCAGAAATGAATGACTTGACCAGGAAAGTCTATTTGCCTTATCGGAATTATTTCTGCCTACCTTAACATACCTCCTTGCACTGCTTTTCTTCTATGCTATTTTCAATGGTCCTATCTTTAACTTTACTCCTTTCCCTCAGCCATATATTGTCAGCTGAATCCTTTTTCTGTTTCTTTCCTTGATCATTTGTTGGTTTCATTTCCTCTGCATTTTTTTCTACATTCCAGAAAGGAACAAAAATTATGTCATGACATCGTCTGGCTACCCAAGGACATAAATTTCTAGATGCAAGCACTAAGTTGTATAGATACCATCTTTGGCTTCAGGTCTTTATATTGTCGGGAAGTGTTGCGGGCAAATTTGACAGTGAGACTTGACAATAAATTTCTACTCATGCCCTAGCAAAGCATGTCAGCTGCACCCAGAAGTAGACAGAGGTGGGGAGTTATCTTAGCATAGGAGGGACTTAAAAGTCAAAGAGGAATCTTAAGAACCTTAAGTTTTTCTTATCTAAGGCAGTGCTGTCTGGGGAGGGAGAGGGCAGCAAATATTTTTTACAGAGACAAATGTCTGGAACAGGCCAGATAATAAATATTTTTGGCTTTGCTGGGTAAGGAGATCATTGTGCAACTACTCAACTCTACTTTGTAGGAAAAACGGCCATAGATAATACCAAACAAACAGGCAGAGCTGTGGCCATGTTTCAATAAACTTTATTTATAGCCTCAGGATTTGTTTTATTTACAAAAAACAAACAAAACAAAACACAAGGGGTGGGCTTTAGTTTGCTCACTGCTGGTATAAGAGAAATACTAGGCTAGTAATTTGGAGATGTGAATTTAAGAGCTCCACTTTGATCAACTGAACAAATTAGGACATGCCATTGGTCCAGTTATTCAATCCTTTGTTTCTAGGGAAACACAATTGCCACAGCCCTTCCAGTCGAAGAATAAAGTGACACTTTCCTCGGAGAATGGTAGTGGCACCTGTTTTCCTCCTCACTGTTCAAGAGTTTCAATACCAGTACCCAGGCCACTTAAGAGATCATGAGCCAGCCTCACAAATGATGCTAGGAGATGCAGTGTATTCAAAAATAATATTTATAGATGCCTGGCCAGTGTGGCTTTAAAGTGTCTTCAGATACAGCTTCTGGCCCCTAGGTCAAACTTTTTCTTCCTCCAAATAGTATGCACAAATCGGATCCACCAAGACAGGTAGGCCAATCACAACAGCAAACTCCAGTCTTAAGTTTCCTACTTAATAATCTATTGCTTTTCTGCAAAGCTGCCAAGGAAGGAAGGTGTATGAGGCACCATCAGTCACATCAGCCAGGCAGCAGGAGAGCCTTCAAGGTGCAACAAAGCCTGAGTTTTGAAGATGCATGAAGGTCATTGGGATAAATGTTTTCCAAGGACTTGTCATAGAGGACAGCTGTGAAAAAACCACTAGGACCACAGCTGCATGTAAGGAGCACATAGGTAGCTACAGATGAATGTCCAGGTTCTTAGCTGTGGTGTTCAGAAATTCTTCGTTATCTCAAGTGTGGCATGCAATGTTTTAGAAGGAAAAATGAGGAACTGGATCAGAACAGATGAACAGAAGCAAGTGATGAAAATCAATATTTTATCTGACATTGATAACCTCACAGTAAATTATGTAGAAAAATAAAACCTAAACAAACCAAAAAAATTAATTTATCACTGATGATTCAGTTTCTACTATGTGTAAATTCAAAAGATTGTATGAGTTGAAAGCAGGCAATTAGGCATTAGGGTTAGCAATTCACTTTTTTGATCACTCATTAGGTCAAGAGATCACTGCTTACTTTTCAAGTTTTCAAAAATGTATGGCATATTAATTAAAATTAGGCTTGGCTATAAGCAACAGAAAACTCACAATAATAGTAATGACCACAATAGAAGTTTGTTTCTCACTTACACACATACAATCTGGTCTAGAGCTACTATGGTAGCTCCAGGATGCACCCGCTGTCTTGCTACTCTGCCAGTCTTGGTGGAAGCTGGCTGCTGGGATTTTAGCCTTTACATCTGCATCATAGCCAGCAAGAAGAAGGGTATAAAGTGAACATTGCCTTCCTATAAGAATCATCCTAGAAATCAGGTACTTCCAATCACATTCTATTCCTGGAATTTAGTCTCATGCCCATTTACTAGCTGCAAAGGAAGTTGTAATCTTTATTTGGTGGCCATGTGCCCAGCTAGAATCAGGAGTTTTGCCACTAAGAATGGGTCCTAGCACCCATTCTAATTACGTACACAGCCTTTATATTAATTAATCAAGTCTATGAAACGTGCAGCTTTGGGGAGCTCCACGAAACTAGTGTAATACACACAGGTCTCCACATCACAGAGACTTAAGGCTCTCTGAATTTCTTTTAGATCTTTGCTCTTTCTTTTTTTTTAAATAAATAAATTTATTTATTTATTTCTTGGCTGTGTTGGGTCTTCATGGCTGCGTGCGGGCTTTCTCTAGCTGAGGCCAGCGGGGGCTATTCTTCGATGCAGTGCACGGGCTTCTCATTGCGGTGGCTTCTCTTTGTTGCGGAGCATGGGCTCGAGGCACGTCGGTTCAGTAGTTGTGGCACATGAGCTCAGTAGTTGTGGCTCATGGGCCCTAGAGCGTAGGCTCAATAGTTGTGGCACATAGGCTTAGTTGCTCCGCGGCATGTGGGATCTTCCCGGACCAGGGCTCAAACCCATGTCCCCTGCACTGGCAGGCGGATTCTTAACCACTGTGCCACCAGGGAAGTCTCAGCTTTATTTCTTTTACTCTTTCTATCCTTCATCATTTATTAATGACCCAGATTGTGTGATGAAGAGTTGTCAACATTATCATTTTTCTATATTTACAGGTATAATAACTGCAGTGAAGTGGATTTGTCATCTAATAGCCTTAAATGATCCCTCTCTTTTGGGCTGCATTTCCCTCCATTATTTACTGGGCCTCCCCATAGGTTATCATCCATGGCTGTTGACTCTCCTCTCTGTCCTTAATTTCCTGAGACAGATTTCCACTTAAGAGACTGAGAAACTATTAGAGAGTTTCCACAAGCCACAGGAGCAGAAGGTCTTCTGCAAAGAGACACTTCACCCACTATGGGTTAAAGAAAGTAGCATTACATCTCCACCTGACAAACCCAGTCCCTATCAATGTGAAGAGGGCAGAAACACATTTAAATTGAGGGAATCTACATGCATAACTCTCATTAACACAAGTACAATAGGAGCTAAGTGCCTAAATTCCTGTGCAGGAAAAACCGAAGTGGTTATACTTCTAGTCTAATGTAAAGCATGGCCTCCTATATTTGAGTTGGTTTTCATAACTGTTTAATATTAGTCTGTGAATTGTTCCAGGGAGAGCCAATAGCAAAGAAGAAAATAATACTCTACCTCCATAAAGCATTTTAGCAACGCTCAGAGAAGCGGACTACCAGATATTTATTTTGGAAATTAGCTAGGTAGCTACGATATATTTTCAAATTATGCATGTATTGGTAGTTTTCTGCTGTAATTGGCGAGGCCACTATTTATCTCTATCTTTGCTATATTTAGAATACTGTACAGGAAAATAAGTCAGCATTTCCTTTCATGGTAACATTTTGGAGCCAACAATATTCACTAGTGTAAAAGTATTCTCTGATCAAAACAGTTGCATTTGTTATATACATTTGTGGGAAGATTACATGACATGTTGAAGATTATGTCCTTATGGATTTTTCATTTAATTTGTAATTACTTCCAATCATTAAAAAGAATACAAATGACTTAACTTCTCAAAAGAAAAATATAAAATATCACCACACCCTATATAATTTTCACAAATTATTCATCAGTGATAAATTACATGGGTTGATTATTGAACCGGACACTACCATCTAAATTGTTTCTGCGCATTGCCAGGTGCCTTTTTATTAAACTTTTATTCTGTGGGATATATGAAGCCATTGAAGATCTTTGAGTCGAGTGGGGCCATATTTCTGGAAAGAGGGTGAGATTTCTAGTTGGTGGTAGTTGACTTATAGTCCTTTATTTAAACTTTTTTCTGTTTGGGTAATCTTATCCAATCGCATGGCTTTAAAGACCACTCACGCCTATGACTCCTACATTTTTCTCTCTAGCTTTGATCTCCCTCTGTGAACTGTTTGGTCAACTGCCTGATCTCCCTCCACCTGAATTTCTTTCCTTTTCTTTTCTTGCCGTGCCACGTGGCTTATAGAATTTTAGTTCCCGACCAGGGATCGAGCCCAGGGCCCCAGCAGTGAGAGGGCTGAGTCCTAACTACTGGACTGCCAGGGAATTCCCTCCACCTGAAATTCTAACAGGCCCCTCAAAGCTATCTCAAAATAAATCTTGATTTTCCTCACTAAATCTGCTCTGCCCTATCTCTTTCATCTTTGTAAATGGATACCAATGTTCACCCAAATAAATAGTGGATTTAGCTAAACCTTAGGTTTAGCTAAATAAATAATAAATCCCTGATTCCTTTCCCTAACTCATCTAAATCCAGTCCAACAGCAAATGCTGTCTCTGCCTCTGTGACATAACTGGAAATGATTGTCTTTTCTCCTCCCCATTACCACTGCCCCTCCAGCACAGGCCAGCAGGATCTCTTCTTTTAACTACTCCAAAAGCCTCCTATCTCCTTTTCCATCTTCTTTAAAATTCCTCCTCCACACAACAGCCAGAGTGACCTAAGAACGATTTTTCCTTGCTTAAAAATTTCCTATAGCTTCCCACCACACTTAAGTAAAATCTAAATTTTATTACCTGGTCTACAAATACCTACATGATCTGAAGGCTCTGGCCCTGCTTCCTCTGGCTCCCCAGCACACTGTATCCCAGTCCTTTGGCCTTCCTTCCTTTAACATGCGGTAGTCGGTAGAATAATGGCCCCTAAAGATGACCACATGCTAATCCTCAGAACCTGTGACTATGTTATTGTGATTAAGGATTAAACTAAATAGGAACACCACCTTGGATTATCTGGGTATGCACATTGGAATCAGAAGGGTCTCTGTAAGTGAAGGAGGGAGGCGGTGCCAGAATGATTCTTCATGAGAAAGACTGGATGGGCAGTTGTCGACTTTGAAGATGAAGGGAGCCCCTAGAAGCAGGAAGAGGAAAGATTCTCCTCTAGAAACCCAGAAAGGAATGCAGACTTGTGGACACATTGATTTTTAGCCCAGTGAGAACCATTTTGAACTTCTGAGCCCCTGAACTGTAAGATAATAAACTTATGTTGTTTTAAGCCACTGAGTTAATTTGTTACAGCAGCAATAGGAAACTTAATACACATGTCAAGATCATTTCCACCTTAGGGCATTTACAAAGGTTGTTCACCAGTTCTCCCTCTGCCTGAGGCGCTTATCTCTCAGATATCAGCATCATGAATGTTCCCCCATCATTTGGGTCTCTGCTTAAATTGCATCCTTCAGAAAGGCCTTCCCTGACCACTCAAAGTAGCCTCCTTGTTACTTTCTCAAGCGACCTGTTTTATTTGCATTGTGGCAGTTATCACTACTTGTTAATTTTCTTTTTTATGTCATTATTGGAACACACAAGGAAAGCTGAAACCTTGTCTCTCACTCTTCCTTGTAACCCCAGTATTTACGGAATAACGCCTAGCACAAAGTAGGAGCTCAATAAGTATTTGTGGAATAAATGAATAACTGAGCATTTTTTCCATGCAAAGCAACGTACATACAATGTACACCTCACTGAATCTTTTCAATAGCCTGATGGGACAGGTTCAATCACAAGGTGTACTCCTATTCTTAGCACATAGTAAACATTCATAAATATTATAAGTGAACTATATTCAGAGATTGAGTAACCAATGTGACAAAGTATAAAAGTAAATATTTGCTACATTACTGCCTATGATTTCCATAATCTATTGTTGAAGAATCCCAGAGCTACAGCAACTCTGTACTCATGAACTCAAACATCCATTCTACCCCCTCTGGACATCTCTATTTGTATGCTCCAATGGCCTTGAACACAAGATATAAACTGAATTTATAATCTCCTCCTCAAATCTACTATATAAAGTTTCCCTGGCTGAGTGACTGGCACCAGCATCTGTCTGACAGACATACTCTGGGAGTCATTTTAGACTGTTTCGCCACTCCCCTATAGGCAACTGGTCATTTATTTTTGATTCTTCCTGCTTAACAGTTCTTATACTAATTACGTTTTCCGGCTCCACTGACTTAGTCACTTCTGAACTATTTGTTCAGAGACTGCCTCTAAAGTAATCTCTCCAGCAAAACTGGACAGGACTTCACTAGCTAGTTTTAATTCCTTTAGTGGCTTCCTACAGTGTTTAATAAAATCTAAATCCTTTACCACAGCTTCCAGTTGCCCCACTTCTGCAACTTTCCAGCTTCTGGTGGTTGGTTGCAAAGTGGAACCCTTGGCATTCCTTGGCTTGTAGACACATCACTCCAATCTCTGCTTCCATCTTCACATGATCTCTTCTTCATGTCTCTTTTGTGTGTCTTCACGTGACCTTCTTATAAGAACATGAGTCATTGGATTTAACACGGTATGAGCTCATCTTAACCAATTACATGGGCAAGACTCCATTTCCAAATAAGGTCACCTTCTGAGGTTCTGGATTGACATGAACATTTGGGGGACACCATTCAACAAAGTACAGTTACCTAATTTGGTAAAAGGATATTTGCAGATATAGTTAAGGATCTTAAAATGAGATCATTCTGGATTATCGGGTTGGGTCCTAAATCTGATGACAAATGTTTTTATAGGAGACACACAGAAGAGCAGGGGGCAATGTGAAGACAGATGCAAGGTCTGGAGTGACGTGGCCATAAGCCAAGGAAGCCAAGTTATGCCAGCAACCACAAGCTGTAAGAGACAAGGAAGGATTCTCTCCTTAGAGCCTCCAGGGTTACTGTGGCCTTGCCAACACCTTGATTTTGGACTTCTGGCTTCCAGAACTATGAGAGACTAAATTTCCATTATTTTAAAGGTCTCCGGTTTTAGGTATCTGTTACACTATCTGCAGGAAACTAATACAGAATTCACAGTGCACTGTATTCTTTCCCTTTAAGTAACCACCAAAACAAAAGTCATTTCCATGAGTTTGATTCTGCTGTAAATAGATCTGAGTTCTTAGTAAACTGTAACACAGCATTTGCCTGATTTACTTGGGTGCATAATGTAAAGAGTTGATGTTCCTGCAGGGTCTGTGGGTAGGAAGTCCATTCATGAAACTATCAATGTCACTGGTTGGCTGAAAACACTTCAAGGGAGAAATGGGGACGGATAGGATCTAGCACGTGGGGCATGGAAGGCAGGAGCCCTACCTCTACCTGGTCCCTCACCACTTTTGCCTTGGGTATCCTGACCTCCTTCCCACAGTTGCCCTGCTGCTTGGGTGGGGCAAGTTCTGGGGGTCAAGAGAAAGCGTGCACGCTTCAGACTCGCCAGCTCAGACTCCTACCTCGCCACCCCCCCTCCCCGTCAGCTTCGCTGGGAGGTAGGGAGGGAGCTCAAGCACTCACCCACCATCCCCAAAGGAAGATGTGGTCCCCGCTTCCCGGTAGGGGGCTGAACCTCTGCAGTCCCCACTCCGGGGCTGGTGATGGCGAAGGGGGTCGGGGCCCGGCGCCCACCCGCGGATGACCGACCTGGGGGTAGGTACCGCCCACCCTCCCGGGCTGCAACGCTGCTACGTATGTGGGCGTCGGCTCGGTGTCTAATTCTCAACCCATTTCCGGGGCTAAAGCTACCCGCACTGGGGTGCCGCTTTCCCGCGCCGGGGTATGAGCATGGCTAACTCCAGAGGCTCGGGCCGGGACTAGGAGACCGAGAGCGTCCTCCCCTTCCCCCCCCCACCCCCGCGTACACGTCAACGCCGGCGTCGAGGAAGCGTCGTAATGCCTCGAAGAAGCTCGCCACCAAAAAAAACCTGAACCTCGCCGCCGCAGCTGCCTACCGAGAAATCCCTGCCCCAAGCGCGCGCTAGCCCTTACCGCAGGCTCAAGGCGAAGCCAAAAAGAGTCTCTCCATGGATGTATTCCAGGGGCGCGGGGGGCTGTGTCTAAAGGTTTGTTGGAGCCGGACCCTTGATAGAGCTAGGAGGCTGTGGTGCCTCACGCCACTCCCCGCCCCTGTCATTCCTAAGGTTCCACAGGTCTTGACGGTGGCGAGTCTGTCAGTCCTACTCGGCGGCCAGCTTCCCTTCCTCGATCGCTTGCGCCGGCCGGCCTGGCCCAAACGTCCGCTTCAGAGGGTTGGGAGGCGCAGCCGGAGCCGCGGTGGCTTGTGCGCGTCTATTAGTAGGCGCACGGTAGTGATGGCGGCGCTCAGTGAGACTTTCCTGTCACTGGGTACTACTACTCCCAGCCCTCCTCAAAGCAGCCGGAGCAATCCCCCGGTCTTTAATTTACGAGTAGCAATTTGACTTGCTCTGCTGCATGTCAGGTGGGACCGTGGAAAGTGTGGAGACGCCCCGGGGATTAAGCGATAGCAGCTTAAAAAGAAAAAAAGCCAAACAAATAAACAAAACCCACCCGCCCTAACAAACATGAGGCTACTGGAGAGAATGAGGAAAGAATGGTTCATGATTGGAATAGTATTGGCGATCGCCGGAGCAAAGCTGGAGCCGTCCATAGGGGTGAATGGGGGTAAGTGCTGCACCTCTGCATGCTCCACCGCGATTCCCACTTCAGAACTAATTTGCAAGTCTTGGGAAGGAGGGGAGACCGGAATCGGGGAGTGTCTGCCTCTCTTAGGGGCACTGACCAGTCCAAGGTGTCTTTTGGCCCTCTTGCTGATTTTTTAATTTGCCAGCCCCAGAGAGGATTTATAATTAGGAACGGGGCAAGGGAATTTGAACGCAGGTTGCCTTTTCCGCGAACAATCAATGAGTATCCTTAGTGTCAAGGAGTGAGGTTACCGAGAATGAAACTTATTTGCCTTCAAAGTAGCATCCTATCCCAAGGGACGGTAGGTTGCCAGGAGTTCCTTATCTATCTTGGAGTGGACACCATTACCTTGTCTGTTTCCGACACTCCCCTCCCCCATGTTAAAAAAAAAAAAAAAAAAAAAGGAGTGGAGGAAGAAAAAGGGACACCCATGCCTCTTCCAACTCAGATTTGTTGGCCCACATGTTGGAGGGTGATGATTTGCTGCAGTTGCTGCCGTTCCACAAACTCTCAAACCGACTGACACGTTGCACTCAACTGCTTCCGTGTGCTGCCGGGACTCAATTGCTACCTTTAGCAGTCTCACAGATCCAGGCTGTGTTAGACCATGTGTAGTGTGTATTTTGGCAAGGAAATGTAGGCGGGCTAAAAATCACACCCAGATCTCTGAATTGTGGGATCCTTGTCTTGTGTGGATGGGCACTGGTGGAAACGACTGGAAATATCGTTAGCCTTTCATGCCCCCCGACCCCCTCCTCCCACCCTTAGACAATCATGTCCCATAAACATTAATTGAATTTCTTCAGTTCATTGTCTGTTTGACTTTGTTTAGCAGTTTTCACGCTTATTGACAGGTTTTACACATGCAAGGACAGATATGAACCGAAGTGAGCACACACAATCTTTATGCTAGGAAGCTGTCAGGAGGATATTTGAAGTTATTTGAACCTTTTTGTTCAAACATGATGGAAGTGAATGAAATGATCTCTCAGGAGAAGAGTGGTTCCTTCTACCCTCTACCCTCAATACCTCCATTTAGAGGTAGCTTCAGAGAACATTTAAAAGGAATTTTTTGGACAAAGGTAGTGGGGATTCAAACTTTTTGGTTTATTTTATGTTCTTTTCTTCTATGTTCAACTTAGTACAAAATGTGGAGGGTGGGTAACTGTGAGAGTAAAGCTGTTTGGGGTTACCCCGCTGAAGATACCAGTTTCTCATTTGACATAGTTTCTCTGTGAGCTTTGGGGAAACTTGTGAAGGTTGGTATTTAGGTTCTGTCCAATGAGTTCCCCTGTCCCTGCAGCTAGCCAGGTAGTAAGAATGTTGGAGAGCGTCTTTGTGGTGATCTGGAATGTATATTTCACTAGCTTCACTTGCAGACTTTATAGCTTCTAGGGTTAGATCTCTGATTCGCTCAGTGTTAAGGTGAAATTACAGGTGATGTGTGATCTTTAAGTTGAGATCTGCAGAGACTAGGTTTGGTAAAATTCCTTTTCTCTTATATTCCTAGGCTGCTCAGTGGGAAGGAGAGCTGTCGATTGCTGAATCATTTCCCTAGGGCTTCCCCACAGTGGCGCGTGTGAGATGGATTCTGTAATCTTATTTGTTCCCTCAGACTCTGCTTCTTGATGTTTTGGGAATTATTGTATCTTAGAAATATTGTTTCTCATTTTCACTAGTCCTTATGCCATTGATCTAGGAGAGTTCATTTGTTTGTTTAATTATAAAAGAGGAGACTTAAGAGCTGAGGGAACTTTATTTTAAGCTAACATGCTTCTTTTACAGCTGAAGATACTGAGACCTCAGGTCACGTGACTCACCCTAGGTCAGGTTAGCTAGCTTAGGGAAGAGGAAGGACTGGGGACCAGGATTCCCCTTTACTTAATATCAGTTGCAACATCCATCCAAATATTCTTGGCAAAAATCACTAAAAATGAATAACCGTTATAAAGAAAGACTCTGTAATAAAGACGGTTTCCATGCCCTGATTTTTAGGCCAAAAGAAGCTGAGCAGAATCAGGTAATATTAGACAACCGTGTATTCATGTGATTTTTTGAGATCTGTCCAAGTGTAAAAGTTACTGTTTCTAAAAACGAAAGTTAAACAAACAATTGTTTGGGATTTCATATATAAGCTGTCAGGCTAAGTTCTTCGTACTTCAGTTGACCTTCCCACCTGTAAAACTTCTTCAATAAAAACAAACTTCCTAATAGTACCAAATAACACTTTGACCCCATCAGTTAAAACAAGAAAAATCTAGGAACAAGGAGAGTAATGGTGGCTGAAAGTGGTCTGTCCTCTTCTGCTCTACAGAATGATCTAAAGCACCTCTTTTTGCTTGTCACTTTTAGTCAGAAGTTCCATTTTTGAGTCTGTACACTAGAATGCGTGTGCATTTTTAATGTGCTCACATTGACTGAACAATTTTCAGTCGAACAGTTTTCTAGACATTCTTTTCTCTTCAGTAGAAAGTTTTGATTGTTTTCAACTTAAGATGCTCACTTCACCTGTACCTGGATCAATACCTTAATGACTTTATTTTGAAGTGTAAGACTTCTACACTTAAAGGATCACACCTTTGCTCTGCCCTCCCTTTAAAAACAACCTTTGTAGCCAGTGGGTGAGTTATGTATGGCAGGAAATTTATAGAGGTAGGAACCCTGAAGTGAGAGAGGTTGAATGACTTTCCATATGGGAAAAAGTGTAACAGGTACTAGCATGGAAAATTTAATTTTTAGTTCCCTGTTCTTTTTACTCAGTTACATTTCATTTTAAAATATATAGAAGGTTGAAAGTAAAGAGCCACAGGAGATGTAAATTGTAGATCCTGAGGTGTAGATACTCTGTTTCATTTCCACCCAGGGGAGCCCTGAGCTATGCACATCTTAGAGTTTACCAGAGTTCAACACTGTGCCATTCATTCTCCAAGAGAAAGGCTTACTTCTTTGGAAGTACAGATTAAGGGTCTCATTTCTACCTGCATCTTAACTAAGATTTTTGCCATTAATAAGACATAAATCCTAAAAAGGAAATCGCTTCATTTTTGCATTAAGAAAACATAACCAGAAACATGCTACTGTATAAACTTAAGAATATTAGCATGAATACCTTAGATTAGGTTTAGGAATGAAATTTACTAGATGATAAGTAGATTTGATGAAACAGTAATAGTTCCTTGCATTCCTAAACATTCCAGATCATCTTCTTTCCCCACACTCCACTCCCACATTAAAAAACATGGGTTTGAAGTCCCAAAATCGCTTCATTTTTTACGGCCAATTTTTCTTTTGATGTTGCTACTCCGTTCCATTTTCACTGATAAACATTTTTTTGTTTTGTTTTGCTTTGGTTTAAGGAAGAGTTAAAACTTATATTTCCGCTTTGCACTTTGTAGCCTTCTCAAGATCTGAATCTGGTTATTTTCATGACTTGGAGGATATAATCATTACCTTGGAGAGGGGCCACATACCATTTCATAGCGTAGTTTCAACTCTCACCTCTGTGCAAATATTTACCAGCTTTTTATTTCAGCCCTGCCTGCTTCTAGTTCTGCATTCATTCACACCGTGGGCAATCCATTAGCAGCTGTCTCAAAGGGGCCTTAGGTTTCCCCAGATCAGAATTAATTCCTCCTTCCCTTTTAAAAAGATACATTGTAGGTAGCCCTGGAAGAGCCTCACCAGGTCCTTTCATGGATTAGATATCTGGATGTGCATCTAATACAAAAAAAACAATATAAAAATAAACAGTATACCCTGTCTCTAGGATTTAAAACATTCAAAGTAAGGAATCATTCCACTGAATTATGCCAGTTAGTTAATAGCTACCATGTGTATTTATATATATATGTGCATGGAGTGTAGGAAGAGTTACCTTCTTAAAAAATCCAGTTGTTGGCTAGCTAAGGTAGATGCTTTAGCTGCCCCAAAGAAACATGTGGTCTAAGTCAATGCCATGTGCTTGCTATGCAGATGCATCTTTGGACACATCGCCTAGCTCGTGCTTGCAAATATACTGCTAACTATAACCCATCCTATAGAGGAAATCTGGGGTACCACTGTGGATGGAAGCACAGTTGACAAAAACGGGTCTCACAAAAAGCAAGGGGTTGGAGGAAAAGAAAAAGGATATGAGTTTGAAAAAAAACAAACAGGATATTAAAAATTCCTGGAAGGCATTTACTTCCAAAACAAGCCAGATTCCTTGACTTTCAAATCTGCTCCTGAATCGCCTTCCTCAGCTTTTGAGGAAATATTATTTTGAAGTGTGAGCAGCTGAGACAGATTCACTCACAAGTATGGGGGGGAAAATGTACTTCTTTTTAAGTTTTTGAACCACTTTCGCTGCCCTGAAGTGTAATGCCTCTTTCCCTGCCTTCTCCCTTTTGCCGCCTTTTCTCAGATCACAGCAAAATGATTTGAGTAAATGCCAGGTATCTAGAAGAATGTACTGCAGTGTTTTTTTTTTTTTCTTTTTTCCAGCTTTATTGAGATATAATTAACATATAACATTGAATAAGTTTAAGGTGTACAATGTGATGATTTTAAATATGCAAAATGATTACCACAATCAAGTTAGTTAACACATCCTTCACCTCACATAATTATCTTTTTTTTCTAACATCTTTATTGGAGTATAATTGCTTTACAATGGTGTGTTAGTTTCTGCTTTATAACAAAGTGAATCAGTTATACATATACATATGTTCCCATATCTCTTCCCTCTTGTGTCTCCCTCCCACGCTCCCTATCCCACCCCTCTAGGTGGTCACAAACCACTGAGCTGATCTCCCTGTGCTCTGCAGCTGCTTCCCACTAGCTATCTATTTTACGTGTGGTAGTGTATATATGTACATGCCACTCTCTCACTTTGTCACAGCTTACCCTTCCCCCTCCCCATATCCTCAAGTCCATTCTCTAGTAGGTCTGTGTCTTTATTCCCGTCTTACCCCTAGGTTCTTCATGACCTTTTTTTTTTTCTTAGATTCCATATATATGTGTTAGCATACGGTATTCGTTTTTCTCTTTCTGACTTACTTCACTCTGTATGACAGACTCTAGGTCCATCCACCTCACTACAAATAACTCAATTTTGTTTCTTTTTATGGCTAGTAATATTCCATTGTATATATGTGCCACATCTCCTTTATCCATTCATCTGTTTATGGACACTTAGGTACTGCAGTGTTTGAGGAGCTCTTTGTTTCTTTTATTCACTGATGTGCTACAAATGCCTAAAATGTAGCATTGTGGTTGCTCAATGAATATTTGTTGACTGACTGAGTGGTGATTTTTCCCCAGCTTGGTCTTATTTGCTGAGCAGTATCTATTGGAACGGTGGAGGGTTACAGGCAATGGAGGAACCATGATGTGGTCCTGTTGTTTGGCTTGAGGGAATGTGTTCATTTCCTAGCGCTGCCACAATAAATTACCACAAACTGGGTGGCTTCAAACAACAGAAATTTTTTTTCCCAGAAATTACTCTGGTGGCTAGAATTCAGAAATCAAAATGTCGGCAGAGCCAACATTTACTATGGCAGATAAAATTAGAGGACCTAATATGGAAAAATGTGGCCTATTTGCTCTCCCGTGTGAGAGCAGCATTTATTTTCATTTTTCTGCTCTGAGGATACTGTGCTGCACTGGACAACCATGGTCTTCGCCTTCTGGAAAATCCTCTCTGGAGTTAGGCTGCATCACAGCAAACACTTAACTCTGTCAGGACATTAGTATGTTAGCGGCGACACTGAGATTTAAAGTACCATTTATTCTCCTCAAATGGATTCTCCTTTCATATCAAGTTATCTACAGGAAATGCCTATCTAACAGTGACTCATTTCTCTCTCTTTAGGACCACTGATGCCAGAAATAACTGTCTCCTACATTGCTGTCGCAACAATATTCTTTAACAGTGGATTATCATTAAATACGGAGGTACTGTCAACTATGGGGCACATGAAAAGCAGGGAGAAAAATTTAATTCGTGCTTACTCTTTTGAAATTTCAGATTCCTTTTGTAAAGCCGTGTGTAGGTACAGTCTGAAGCTTCACTATCACAGAAGAGAACTTGGACTGCAGCAAAGGACTTGCATTTTGTACCTATATATTATAGATACTGCATAGCTGGGCGGCATGGAGAATAAGGGTGTGTTTATAGTGGTTATGTTTTCAGTACAACAACTGAACTGAAACATCTACTTCAGGTCTTCCTCAGATTGTGGTGGTCACTATAGTGGCACTGAGGCACGCTGGAGTTACTGATGTTTAGTTAGGTTTCCATAACTTGTGGATTATCTTTTGCTTCCAGGACCTATGCTGCTCAAGTGATGCTTGTTATGTTATAATTTTTAACTAATTTTTTTTAAAGTATATTCTTTGCTGGTATATCTGTTACATATTAATAAATGTTTTAAGAGAAATGCTGGAATTTTTCATACTAAGCCACAATCTATTATGAAGACACACAGGTAATGTTATTTACTGATCTAGGTGTCACTAGATATGGGATTCTTATAGAATTAAACAAATCCAGGCATTTTTACATCCAAGAGAGGAATGAGTAGAATTTATGATTCTCTTTTGAATTGTAGTAGAAGAAAAAAAGAGGAGAAAATACCTATTTACTTTTGAAGAAATTACATTGAGTTTCTAAAGTTGTCATTCTAAGATGCTTATTCTTATGTAGATAGGGAAATCGTACTATGTCAGGATTTTGGGTTTTTTTGGAAATGGCTGTAAAATTTGTTTCAGCATTATGTCTTGCCTTTATTTATTTTAAGTTTATTTTCTTTGAAGTGTGCTTTGAATGAAGACCAAATTTAGTTACCTTCTTCTTTGACCATCCTAGTAGTGATGTGGAAAAAGCATGGTTTTACTAAATTTATGTATTCTGTAGTTGTCAGGTTGGTATAAATCTTATCAATGGGGCATTTTTGATGTAAATGGGATCCCCGTGTAGTGTCTGAGAAATCTTGTCTCAAGAATTTGAAATATTCTCACTAATTACTTGCTCTTTTGAAAACGGACCTAGAACAGGATTTCCTAAATATGTTGGATTCTAGTTTTTGGCAATTATATTGCCACGAAAGGACTGTGATTAGTGCTGAAGGGGGCCCAGGCTTTTTCTGTCAACACCTGAGTTCTCCTACTGGTTCCGAAATGTGGGACCCAGTGATACAGAAAGATAGTTGCCACTCTGGTGGTGCTGGACTGATCTTCCCTGGAGGTCTTCCTGCTGGCCTTGGCTGATGCTCTTTGTGGAACAGCTGCCTTACCCAAGTCCTCTACTTGGGACGTTGCTCTAACTACGTCCCCTGATGGCTGCTTAATGGCTACAGCTGTTCTTTATGCCATGGGAAATCCGGCAAGATTTGATTCTCTCACTCCTTTAGCTTCTTGCTTAATGCTATTCTGTCAAGCAGCCAACTTTGCGGGATGCAGGAGCTGAAGAAGGAAGAATGTCATTCTTACCAGCATTTCTCTAAGGACCGAATTCTTCTGTAAGCACCTAGGAAACCTTCAGAATCATCCAGCTAATTTGGATCTAACGATGAAATGCCTTGATCCTGTGCTTTATTGTGGTATCTAAGTAGCCATCAAAGCCACTTCTTCCATATTAAAGGCCCTTTTCAAACTAATACAACATTAAGTCATTTTCAACATCCGTTTAACTTAAGATGCCCTAGATTGCATCATGATGGAATGTTAAGCCATCTCTAAGCCCTGTTAATTTCCCGGGCAACCAAACAGTTGTAAGTTAGGAGGTAATGAACTTCTTGTTATTTGTTTTCTAGTTAACAATCTTAAACTAATTTCAGCTGGGACTACTATTTTTGTATCCTGTTAGGTCCTGGAACAGTGCATTTTTGCACACAGGAGACAGTAGGTTATAATTAACTTGCATTTATTTGAAAGCATTTACATTGGCCCCACTCAAGTTTGATTTATAGTGAACATTTCATGTAGTATTACTTATACATTGATGTAATGATGTGTATTCTAAAATTTGTTTTGTTCATTTATTAAAGTTATAAAGGGCTCTATGTTAATACTTCATGCTAAAAAGCATGCTAAATCATTTAATGCTAAATCTTCGGTTTTATGACTGTTGATTTCTAGTTTGTGACATACCTGTTGAAATGGTTTCTGAAATTTTGTTGTAGTGAAATGAAATAAGGTCACATTCGAAATATATTTCATATTTAGCTAACTTCAAACCTACAGTTTCAGAGGATTTGTTACTTAAGAGACTGTGATAAGACCAATCTCATTTAAACAAGTACCTATTTAGCGCCTGTGGCCACAAGGCACTGCCACCTTGTGCACTTGTACTTGGCTTGACACAGAAGCAAAGATGAGCAGGAAACTCAGGGCCTGAAAAGGGTCCCCACTAGGCCAGAATATACCGGCTTTCCTTTATTTTCCTAAACAGATCATTTTTTAAAAATCCCATCAGCTTAGAAATAAATACAGCAAATTCTAAACTTGAGGCTCTTGCTGCTTGTCTCCAGCCCAGAGCTATGAGGCTGACTCTCAGAAAGCAAATCCAATAAAGGTCAAATAAGGGTTAGGAGGGAAATTGGTATGTAATGAAAATATTTCTAAGTCCCAGTCAGAGCCTCTGATTTTAAGCGATTCTTGATGCTGTCAGTGAGGCCCTGGTATGTGGAGTATCTCCTTAAGTTTATTTTAATGGAATTCGACCTGTATTACATGTGAATAAATAAAATGTCATGTGGAATCAACTCTTCAATTATTCATGATGGTATTTATTTGAGTATGTGGCCCTCAATTCTACATGGATATGTATGGAATAATACTATTTTGAATTTTATAGTGTTTACTTGCTTTTTCTTTTCCAGGGCAAGCTCATTTTATCTTTAAGGTTGTATGAAGAAGATATAGAAAATATAGAACACTGGGTTTTTGTGACAGTCTTGAAAATCTTTCTTGGAAACACTTCGTGTCTGTTATTTCCCTGTTGTTAAGAAGCCCTTGAGGACCCAACACACATAGTGGCCCCTTGTGATTCATTTTGCTGGGTTCTTTACTGTTCCATTATTTTGATACAATATCAGTTGTTTCTACTGTCATTTTTCAGATCAACTAGTGTTTTCTAACTACATTTTATTTTTTATAACTTTTTTCATGATTACAAAAGTAGTCTTTCCCCATGTAGAAAGATTAGAAAGAATAAAAATAACTGCTATTAACATTTGTGTGTATTTTAGCCCTTTTTTCCCCTAAACATATTTTTTATATAGAGACTACTTTAAAAATAAAATATTTAAAAAATTGTATATATGTATATATGTGTATATATGTATACACATACTTGCATAAATATACACATACATACACACATACAATTTTATTTTTAATACATGACAGTGTATAATAGTAATTTTCCATGTAATATATTTCATTTAATTTTTCTTCATATTTGAAAATAAGATAATTTATATTTTATTTACTTTTATGAACATAAATCAAAAGGTACAAAAGTATATATGATGAGAAGTCTTCTTTTTACCCCTCTACTAAATATTCAGTTCTCGTCTCTGGAGGCAACCGATGTTAACAGTTCCTGTGTATCTTTCTGGAGATATTCTATGCAAAACATACATATGTGTATCACCCCCCGCCCCTGTCAAACTGTGGTGTTTTATACCGTTTTCCACCTTACCTTATTTTACTCAAAACACATATCTTGGAGGTTGTTTCATATCAACACGTAAAAAACTCCCTGTTTCTTTTTGGATGCTGAAAAATATTCCATTTTTGAATGTGTCTTGATATATTTTCCTCATCTTCTCTTGAATGGCATTTAGGTAACTTATGGGGTTTTGCTATTATAAACATTCTGCAAAGGATAACCTAAAAATATGTCATTTCCTACATTTGGGTATATGTATGAAGGATTAATTCCTCGAAGTAGGATTGCTGGGTCAGATGATATGTGAAGTTTGAGTTGTGAGAGATAGTCCAAGTACCTAGAAAGGAGGCAGGTGCTGGGTAAGTGTTTGCCGCCTGAAGGAATGAGTTGCTAGGTTGGTCTCGTAGGCTGTGCCAATGAGACACCTGTTGGTTAAGTAGGGAGAGACCCTGAACTTCTACATCCTTGTCTACACAGTTTTAACATAGTTTCTAATAGCTCTTAACACTCTGTTGCTACCTTAAGTTATTTAGTTATTTCCTCACTTTTGGACATATAAGTTGTTTCCAGATTTTACTGTAATAGATAATGCTGTGACTATCAACCAATTCTATATATAAATGCTTTTTATATCCTTAGGAGAAATGCCTAGACATAAAATTTCGGGGTCCAAGAATATGAATCCTATTATAGTCCTTGAGATATTCTCCCAAATTACTTTTCAGAAAAGTTACAGCGTTTTATATTCCTATGAGAAGTGTATGCAAATGCCTTTGTTACTGCCTTCTGGCTAATCATTTTATTTTCATTTTTTGAAAATAAAAAACCCACTGATATTTATTTGGTTATTTAAGAATGCCTCTGAGTGTATTTGAGTGAGATTTGGTTTCAAGACTGCTGAGAATTCTTGGAACTACTGGTGCTCAAGTTTTCTCTGGGGTGCAACTTCTGGTTCATTGTAAAGATGGCTCCTTTTATGTTAGCTCTGATCCATGGACCCAGTGTGGCCTCCAGTCTGCACAGTGTTTTCCAGTTGCCCTGCATTAGACCCAGATTTCCAGAAGTTCCATAGATGCCATTAGGGACGTATGTGATTAAACTGGAACTGCTGTGTAACATGAAGGGAGATGAATGGTGGGAGCTAATGAGACAGATTGCAGAAAGTGGTGACCAGTGAATGAGTCTGCATTAACCTACTGTTTATCACACCATGAACTTTGGCTAATGTCTCTGAGGCTAGTTCATGACTTACTTGAACTAAGGGAGGTGGGGGACATGACAGTGCTATGTTTATAAACCAGTGAATCTCTGGCAACTTTGAATGTGTTTAATGACTGCCTGCATGTTTTATATTCTACTACTTTCTGAATTTGTTTTATTTTTGCTGAATAACCACATAACGCAAAGAAATTCAAATGTAAACGCTTGTTGGTTTGTACATATTGAAATCCCAAAGTTTACCGGAGTATCCTTTTTTAGCTGTGAGACTTACAATATGTGCCTGGTGTGTCATGATTCATGCAAATCTTTTCTCTCCTGGGGCAGTGGTGTGACATGGTGGGAGAAGCAGGAGTGAGTGGGTTTGATAGAATGCCAGAAATGGGTTTGATTCTGAGCTTCACTCTCAATCTCAATTTCCTCATCAGTACAATAGGGATAATAATACCTTCCTAACTGGGTTGTTTTCAGGATTAAATGAGATAACATACATAAAGTGGCAAGCTCAGAGCATGGCACAGAGCTGCTATTCAGTAAATGTTAATAAAGAAATCTAGTGAGTAGATTTTGGGGAAAAAGCCCTTTTGAATTGTAGAATATTGTTGGGGAAAACATTTTTAAAAATTATGATTTGTGTGTAGATTTAGTAACATCTTGCCAAATTGAGGCCTTGCCAGGTCTGGTGTAATGAATAGAGGTTAATTATCAAATTTAATTAAAATTCTAGGTCCTGCCAAAATTTTTAAACAAGATTTTGTTTTAAATAGTTAAACATACATGTTTGTTTGCAGTGTCAACAATTCTGAAATCTATACTAGTGTAAAGGTAGTTAGCTTAGTCCTGTTCCAGAATTTTACAAATCTGAATTGTTGGGGTATACTGTATTTGAAAGAAATTAGAATGCTTCAGAAATTTTATAGAAAAATACTTTATCGTGAACAACTTTTTTTTTCTTAAAGTCTGTCTCTTATGCATATGCTTATAGGTAAAAATTTTAGCTATGAAATAACTCCACATTGATGGATATTAACTAGACTTATTGTGGTGATCATTTTTCAGTATACACAATGAATGTTCATGTTGTATACCTAAAATTAATATAATGTTATATGTCAATTATATCTCAATTTAAAAAAAACCTAATTCATGTGATGTTGTTTTGGTAGCAGTCTGTCTTCAGAAATAGTTTTCTTACCTTTGTTATTTTGTGTCCTTCATTTTCACAGGAGCTGACAAGTGCTTTGGTGCATATAAAACTACATCTTTTTATTCAGATCTTTACACTTGCATTCTTCCCAGCAGCAATATGGCTTTTTCTTCAGCTTTTGTCAATCACACCCATCAATGAATGGCTTTTAAAAGGGTATGTTTAAATATTTTGAAGGGTCCACTTTTAATGGGGTATCTTTAGTAACATTATTATTTCTGTGGCAACTATACACAAAAGGGCTTATGTGTCATATAAGGAAATAAAAACACTTATAACATTATTATTATTCTTTAAAGTGATAGTGTTTCACCAAGGAACTTCATTAAAGAATTTTATAACAAGAATCTTAAAATATACACTCTTGCTAAATGATAAGGTTCTAGGAGAGACAATTTTCTGTTGGGAGAAAAATGGAAGGCACTACAGGATGTAAGGTCTGTGTGCATGTGTGTAATGTAGGCTGTCAATTGGGTGCTTTACCTTTTGTGTTCTATATCTTACCAAACGTATACAGATACTGGCTGACTATAATATGTGTTTTTAAAATGCATAGGAAAGAAAAAATATATAGAGGGGACAAACATTTACTTTTTCACTTGTTCTGTTTTATGTTTGATAGGATAATTGAATTAGCAATAGATTTTTTTTCATGTTATTTTTTTCATTTATTTTTTTAACATCTTTATTGGAGTATAATTGCTTTACAATGGTGTGTTAGTTTCTGCTGTAAAGCAAAGTGAATCAGCTATACGTATACGTATATTCCCATATCTCCTCCCTCTTGCGTCTCCCTCCCACCCTCCCTATCCCACCCCTCTAGGTGGTCACAAAACACCGAGCTAATCTCCCTGTGCTATGCAGCTGCTTCCCACTAGCTATCTATTTTACATTTGGTAGTGTATATATATCCATGCCACTCTCTCACTTCGTCCCAGCTTACCCTCCCCCCTCCTCGTGTCCTCAAGTCCATTCTCTACGTCTGCATCTTTATTCCTGTCCTGCCCCTAGGTTCTTTTTTTTTTTTTTATTTTTTTTAGATTCCATATGTATGTGTTAGCATATGGTATTTGTTTTTCTCTTTCTGACTTACTTCACTCTGTATGACAGTCTCTAGGTCCATCCACCTCACTACAAATAACTCAATTTTGTTTCTTTTTATGGCTGAGTAATATTCCATTGTATGTATGTGCCACATCTTCTTTATCCATTCATCTGTCTATGGACACTTAGGTTGTTCCCATGTCCTGACTGTTGTAAATAGAGCAATAGTTTTTTATTACAATCTTTTCTCCCATTTAAAATGTTGCCATGTTTGTTAAAAGGATTTAATGATTTTTAAAAATTATTTGAAGTGGTTTAAAACTAACCACATTTTAGCATCATGGTATAACAACTATTACACTGAACTTAAAGCCTAAAGATTGCACTCTGACCTTGTCCCTAAGTTGCTATGTGACTTTGAGGAAAGTCATTGAATAGTCTTGAACCTCAATTTCCCTGTGTATAAAGTAAGGATAATCATACTTTTATTGCCTGCTTAGTAATGCTGTGGGGATATCAATTGAGATCACTTATTCATTCATTTATTCAAGTCATTTATTCAGCTCCTTCTATATGCCAGGAATTATCATAGGTATTGGAGAAACAACAGTGAACAAAATTGGCAAGTTAGTTTTGCATGTCAAGGGCACTCTAGGTGTGATTGTCAATAAATAAGTAAATGGATGATCAAGATAGAGATAAGTGATCTGAAGTAAAACTGTGTGATATGGATGGTTGAGGGGACAGGCTGGTGATTAATTTAGACTGCAGAGTTCTGGGGGCAGAATGTTCTAGGTAAAGAAAACAAAATGTGTAAGGACTGGAACAAGCCTGGTGTATTCTAGGGTCAGGAAAGTGAAAATGATGGCCAAAGCCTAATGATGTAGAGGAAGAATAATGTGACTTGGGGTTGGAAAGATGGATAGGACCCTGGTCATGCAGAGCCTTGTAGGCTGGTAAAGCATTCAGTTTTTATTTTGAGTGCTGCAGGAAGCTACAGGAGGGATTTAAATGAGAGAGTAATATGGTTCTGATTTATGTTTGCAAATGATTCTTCTAGTTCCTGTATGAAGAATAGATAGTAGAAGAGCCTGAGAGAAAACTAGGAGACCAGCTTGGAAGCTAGTGTGATGAGGGAGCAGCTCAGAAGAAAGAAATGGATGTATGGAGGATATATTTTAAAATTAGGTCTCTCAGTATCCATGGCTGGATAGGTTGTGGAGAGAGAAGGCCAGGAAGGAGTCTGGATTTGGGGTATGAACCACTAGCTGATTGGCGGCATCATTTTCTTAGCTGGGGGAGAAATAGGTTGGGACGAGAGCGGGAAATCAAGAGTGCTGCTTTGGCCAGATTGAGTTTGAGAGAATGAACATAAAATTTCACCAGAAAGCGTAAAATGCTACATAAATGTGATGACATCATTTTAGAGCAACAAGGTATGATGCATATAAAGAACCAGTATTTACCAAGTATCTGCCCTGTATAGAGCACTCAAGAAATTGGAAGATATTAACTCATTTTCATTGTATTCAGGGAACTTCCAGTTTAGTTGGATAGGTAGGATATATATACATATATATAAAACAGTAACCAATAAAATGGGGCAGCATATGATTTGTTAGATAAGTGGTGTAATCAGTTAAAGGGGAAGAGGTTCAGCAGGGGTTGTGTACTCCTAAAGAAGAGAATTCAAACATGAGACATTAGTGGGAGACAAAGATAAAAAGTTTCCTTAAGGCCAAGTTGCAAGAGACTGGAACTACTGGGCTGAGGAGTTTGAGTTTGAATCTGTAGATGATGCAGAGTTCTTAAATGTGCTAAACAAGAGAACCACATGCTAAAAAATGGTCATTAAAGAAGATTATCTGATAGTATTGTCCTGGGTATATAAGCAGAGCAGAGTAGAGTTTGTAATCACAGTATGCTAAATAAAAAAAGAGCATACAATTCTCAGCTCAGGATATTAAACTTAATGGAGTACAAACTTAGTCTACCTCACTTAGAGAAAGCTCTTCCTCACTCACTTTTTCTCCCTTCCCCTCGCAGTTTGAGAGTACACACTTAGTATGTTAACTGGAGGGAATTGCCGACTTCTACATCAAGATCCTGTTTAAATCACTGAGATAAATGTATTCTGAGCACACACTCCTTACCTTGCTGTGTTAAAGAGGAAGAGTGAAGGTAGAGAGAGCACTGAGTAAGCGTTTAGAAATGTCCAGACTTGGCGAAAAGCATCTGAAGGGGGATAATGACAACAGTCATGGAAAAGAATGGAAAGTTGGTTGTGGTGATTGTTTGGTTTATTAAGAGTGAGTTGAGCTCCACTTAACTCCAAAGTTTCAGACTGGATCATTAGGAAAAAAACTGTCCCATTGGCAGAAATAGGTTAATTGAGAGGCAAAATTGATTTCTTAGAAAATACATAAATTCAACATTAGACATGTTTTGTTTATGGTGGCAGTCATAGGCAGCTATGGATTTGGGAATGGAGGTTAGGGTTAGCAATAGAAATTTGTAAGTATTCATATAGATTCAGATTTGCAAATAATATTGAGAAGAAGACAGGAAAAAACTTGAATGGGCTGGTTTAAAAGACAGGAGATAAATTAGAATGATACTGTACTATGGCAACCAAGAGAATAGAGTGCTTTGAGAAGCAAGGAGGTAAGGAGAATGAATATAGGGAAAAGGATGTTGGATTTGATGATGGAGAGATTGCTGGTTACTTATAAGGTTACTGCTTTTACTAGAAGGGGCATAAGTCAGATTCCAGGGGAGTAAAGAGAGAATGAGCTTTGGGGTCATGGAGGTAGAGCACAACAGTGAGCCACAGTGGAAGAAGTATGATTACATCCTGAGGAGGCAACAGTACTAATTTTGAGGTTAGTTACCTACATTTGTGTGTTGAATATTCTGCCTCCTTGAAGGCAGGAATGATGTCTTATACTTTTTTTTATACCCTTGTGTAGTGTCCTACCTGTAGAAAGTATATGTATTCAGTATATATCTTAGAGATTTTTTTTTTTAAGATATGGAGAACTCTCCTTCTTTGTACATAGAGGGGAAGAGGCCAGATGAGAGGGAAAGATTGAAAAAGTTAGATTGAAAATACCTGAGAGGACCTGTTCCTTGTATTGGTGGTAGAGAAGCCAGAAGGCAGAGAGCCTGGAGGGGTGGGCCATGGTAAGGCTTCAGCCCTGGATTACAGAATAAAAGTTTAACCCAAGATAGGTGATTTTGTGAGTTTGGTCATATTATTTAACTCCTTTCTTAACTTCAGTTTTTGGAAAAATGAGAATAATAATAATATTTATCTTAAATACTTGTGAGGAATAAATGAGTAAAGTGTCTAGAACAGTATCTACTACAGATGGTAAAATCTCAGTAATATTAGTGATGTTGATGGTAATGATCACAAGGAAGGCTCAGAGATTGGGAATTCATAATCAGATAGACTACTTCATCACTTGGGAACACAGACCTTAAAAGAAGACCACGTTAAAGTGAATTGAACTGGAAGTTCCCTATACGTTTTTTTCTTAAGTTTTCAGTCAAAAATTAATGAAAACTTTTTATTTTTTCTTACTTCAGAGCCAATATAAATTCATTGCATAAAGATTAGACAATATATTATTACAAAAGTGAATAAAAATGACCTGTGATCCTACATTCAAAATATTAGTCAGATACTCTGTGTCCTTGATTCCTTGTATAAACTTTCCACTTTAGTTGGGCTTTGTCCCCAGAATATATATTCTGTATGAATGCTGAGGAATGTTTTTTATCTTTAATACTTGGATTTACTACTCATAATTTCATTTGCTTGTCATGCAATGTGTTTTCTATTCTAAACTAAGAGAATAGAATTCTTGTCACGATCTTGGGAGTATACACATAGTTTAATAAAAACCAAATTTAGAATAGACACTAGAATTTTCTATAGGGTCTGAATCTAAGAAGTACATGATTGTGTCATGCCTATTTTTATAATGATATTACAACAGCATGAAAATGTCTTTTATGAGATGAAAGTTTGAGAATTGCTGTTATATGGAAAAGAATCTGCAAGAGGTTTTAAAGTTTTATTTTTGCCAAAAACCTTCCTATAAAAAATGTAAGGAAAAGATACCTGAAAATAACTGACTATATACACTTACCAAATGATTAACCATTTTGGTTATCTTTCAATGACTACACTCACCGTAACCTGACTGTTTTTTGAATTGTATAAGAGCTTAAATAATTTAAAAAATAAAATCACCCAAGTCTGTGGAATGGAGTGAGAGCTTCTATTAAGCCACGCTGCCTCATGTAGAATTGTCTAAACTCGAAAGGGCATGTGCATCAGTAAACGTTCTCCTATTTTCATTTACTCAGCTCTGCTATTTTAGAATGAATGTAGTGAAAACTATTTATAATTGAAAACAAAAGCCTACTTATAGTTGCTTATTTTTTTCTTTTTCAGGTTGCAGACAGTAGGTTGCATGCCTCCCCCTGTGTCTTCTGCAGTGATTTTAACCAAGGCAGTTGGTGGAAACGAGGTAAGTCACAGGGCTAACTTTGTTTAAACATAAGTGGGTGCTATGCTCTTATTTTATATTTTATTTTATTTTATTCTATTCTTTTCTATTCTATTCTATTCTATTTTATGATGGAGTCATGTCACAGAAAACACATAACCAGAGCAGCTTATGAAAGAAGTGGGTGGATTCATGTATTAGGATGATGCTAAAATTGACAATAATGAGTGGAGTTTAGGATTTCAAAGAGAAGAGCAAGGGAGGTGAATGAAATAGAGATGGTGATTTTTCTACCTCAGTGGGAAATGAGGAGACAGAAGACAGTGAATCCAAGGCAAGGGACTTTCACATCTGAGACTCATGAACTGAGGACACCCGCTACGGCCATTCCTTAGTTCTTAAAAAATTTGTAGCAAACTAAATTCATGGAAAAAGGGTCAATATAAGTTTAATGGCAAATGAAGATGATATAAAAAAGGAGAAATTAGGCCAGGTTTCTAAGATGAGTTCAAAGAAATTATTCCACTACTAGGAAACTGTGGCCAAAGATGAGTGCTTATATATTGGGATGGCAGTTGTCCATTTCGGGAGCTACTTATAGGTGGTTTTTCTTGGCTGAAAGACCCTACGACTTTATACTGAGGGACTCTGCTTTGTAGTAGCTTATTCCTCCTTTTCCACTAATATTTTATCATTCAGAAAAGAATACTATTGAATGAGGGAGGATATAAATGTTCCCACTGCAATTTGTTCTTAGGATTTTGCTTTCTTTGCATCTGTTTTCATCTTTAGTCACTTTATTCAGTACCTGCTATATTCCTTTTATAAAACAGTTTATTGAAGTATCATCAACATACAATAAACTGCACAAATTTAAACAATTTAACATTTTGACATATGTATATACTTGGGAAACCATCAACACAATTGAGATAGTGAACGTGTTCATCACCCTCAAAAGTTTCCTTGTACCGCTGTGTAATCCCTCCCTCCTGTCATCTTCCCCAGGCAACCTCTGATCTGTTTTCTGTCACTATAGATGTTTGCATTTTCTAGAGTTTTATATACAGTAAGTCCCCTACATACAAACCTTCAAGTTGCAGACTTTCAAAGATGCGAACGTGCGTTCCATCGATGTCAAGCGTGAGTGAAATTGCACCTTGCCCTCCGTCTCCTATTGCTGACAGCTCTATCCTCTCCCACCTCCTCTCCCTCCTCCAGTCAGTAACTCTTCTTGCCTGTTTACTCGATGCCAGCCCCTGTATGCCAGCTGTTGTACTGTAGTATTGTACTTTTCAAGGTACTGTAGTGTAAGATTAAAAATGTTTTCTTTATTTTTGTGTTTGTTTTTTATGTACTATTTGTGTGAAAAGTATCATAAACCTATTACAGTACAGTACTATATAGCTGATTGTGTTAGTTGGGTACCTAGGCTAACTTTGTTGGACTTACGAACAAATGGACTTACGAATGCGCTCTTGGAATGGAACTCGTTTGTATGTAGGGGACTTACTGTAGCGGAATCATGCAGTGTGTACTCTTTTTTTTTCCTTTTCGTCTCTTACTCAGCATAATTATTTTGAGATTCATCTATGTTGTGTGTATTAGTAATTCAGTCCTTTTTATTGCTGAATAGTAGTGTTTTGTATGGATATGCCACAATTTGATTATCCATTCACTTGGTGATGGACATTTGGGCAGTTTCCACTTTTGGGCTATGAACGTTTGTGTACAAATCTTTAAGTGGACATATACTTTCTTTCTTTTGAGAATACTTAGGAGTGGAATGGCTGGATCATCTAATAGGTGTATGTTTTAGCACCTTTCAGCCAAGGGAAGAATCACCAGTAAATATAAGTCATCTATAAACAGCTTCTGAAGTGGACCATATCTGTCAATATATAAACACTCTTCTTTTACCACCAGTGTATGTTTAACTTTTTAGAAATTGCCAAAGTATTTTCTGAAGTGGTTGTATCATTTTACATTTTAAATAGCAATATATGAGAATTGCAGTGTTCTACGTCTCATCAATACTTGGTATTGTCATTCTTTTTAATTTTAGCCATTCTAATATGTATGTAGTTGTATCTCATTGTGGTTTTAATGTAATTTGCATTTTCCAGTGACTAATAGTGGTGAGCATTCTTATCTTTCCATGTGTTTATTTGCTATCCATGTCTTTCTTGGGGAAATGTCTATTAAAATTTTGTTTTTTAAAAAATTGGGTGTTTTGTTTTCTTATTGATGAGCTTGGAGAGTTTTATATATTCTGGATACAAGCCCTTCATTTTATCTATATGCTTTTAAAGTGTTTTCTCCCAGTTTGTGTTTGTCTTTTCATTTTCTTATCAGTGCCTTTTGAAGAGCAGAATGGTAGTGGAAAAAGTAAAGGATGGTTGGATTCTGTATGTATTTTGAAGATGCAGGATATGCTGATGAATTGGATGTGGGGTATGAGAGAAAGAAAGGGGTCAAAAATGACTTCAAGGTTTTTGACTGAGCAGCTAAAAGGATGGAGTTTGCTGAGATGGAAAAGACTACTATGTGAGAGCCGCTTTTGGGGAGTATTTAGTCTGGGTAGGCAAGGCTATACTGTGATAACTAAGAACTCCAAAACCTCAATGGCTTGTTAAGCATACAAGTTTATTTCTTGCTAATGGTACCTGTTCCATGTTGGTCAATGGGAAGGTCTTTGCCATCACTAAGGAAGCCTGGTTGGTGGAGGCTCCATGTCTTGAAGTACACCATCTGGATGGAACACAAAACATTTTCAGTTGCCACAGCAGGGAAAGAGAGAGATTGGAGAATCACAATGGGCTTTTCATGTCCAGGCTGGAAATGATACATGGCACTTCTGCTCACATTACGTTGGCCAGAACAAGTCATGTGGCCTTATCATGGGTTGTCATTCCTGTGCCCTGAAGGGGAGGGGAGCTGGACGTTGATGAACACTTGTAATGTCAGCCATATGGTAAAGATCAAGAGCTTATTTTTTTGATGTGTCAAGATGCCTATTACATATCCAAACAAAAATGTCAGTGAGCAATTAGAGATACAGGGGTTGAGAGTTGAGGGAGTGGCCTAAACCTGGTGACATAAATTAGGGAGCCATCAGTGAATAAATTGTATTTAAAGCCAAGATTGAGGATGAGATTCCTTAGGGAGAGAGCATAGATAGAAAAGAGCAGAGGTTCAAGGACTGAGTCCGGGAACCCTCCAACATTAAGAGGTCAGGACAATGAGGAACCAGCAAAGGCAACAGAGAGTATAATTAGTGAGACTGAAGAAGAAACGAGAGAGCATGGTATCCTGGAAGCCAGGTGAAGAAGGGGTTTGAAGGAGGAGGGTATGATGAGCGGTATCAAATTCTGCTGATATGAGTTGTGTAAGATGAATTCCGAGAATTGACCATTGAATTAAGGTATGTGGAGGTTACTGGTAACCTTGACCAGGGTGGTTTTGGTGGAGCATAGTGGCAAAAGCTTGTAGAGTGGGTTCAAGGAAAACAGGAAGAGAAGAATTAGAGACAGGAGGTCTAGACCACTGTTATGAGGTCCTTTGTGATAAAAGGGAATAGAGAAATGGGACTATGTTTAGAGAGGGATGCGGGGTCAAGGTATTTTTTTTTAATGCAGAAAGGACAGTGTATTTCTATCATGATGAAAATCATACAGCAGAGAGCAAGCTGTGGATTTAAGAGAGAGTGCTGGAGTAGTTTATTTGATCAAGTGGGAGACAATGGTATTGGGTTGTATGAGTTTCAGTAGGAGCTTGGACCATTTATTCATAATAACAGGAGGGAAGGCAGAGTGCTTGGCTATAGATCCACGTAGATGGGTAGAAAGGATACACTTGGGAGTTTTTTCTGACGACTTTCATTTTTTCTCAGCAGCAGAGAGTGATGATGGGGATAAGTGCTATTAATGTTCGAGATGAGACGAGAAAATGTGGAATTGCCATGTAGATGGGGAGAGTGAGTCAAATGGAGAAGATAGTAGCATTGCCAGGCAGCACCAAGGACCCAGCTGAAATCAAGCCATGCATTTAAAATGAAGCCAGGCATCATGGATATGTGTTTTCTCTAAGCCACATTTAACTTCTCGGTGTAGGAATGGAATTGGCAGATAGTTGGATTTAACCAACATTTCAGTATGCCAAGTAATTCTTTCAGTTGCCACATAATTAGTGAGGTAGAGAAGTTATTGGAGTCTTGGATTAGCACCTGCTATGATTATCTTTCTATTGCCTTGAAAGAATTTGAGGAAAGGGTCTCCTGTGGTATATCTGAGACTAATGGTAATTAGTTTAAAGGTGTCATTTATCTCTTTCTTTCTAATGTGATTCCCTTAAAAAACTTTTCTTTCTCAAATGACTTTTGGCAGAAGTTCAAAGTTCACTCATTTTCTTGACATTAACATATAACATTTGAAATTGTATCTATATGTTCATTCCCCAGTAGATATTTAAATTAGTTACATTAATGTTGCATGTTAATAATGTTGAATTTATGAACATCTCCTTTGTTTTCTAGCATCATTGGTCTAGTTCTTTAAATGTTTATATTGTGCAGCTTCATGATTGTCATTTTTTAAAAAATTTTATTTATTTATTTTTATTTTTGGCTGCGTTGGGTCTTCGTTGCTGTGTGCGGGCTTTCTTTAGTTGCGGCGAGTGGGGGCTACTCTTTGTTGTGGTGCACAGGCTTCTCATTGCGGTGGCTTCTCTTGCTGCGGAGCACAGGCTCTAGGCATGCGGGCTCAGTAGTTGTGGCTCGCAGGCTCTAGAGCACAGGCTCAGTAGTTGTGGCACACGGGCTTAGTTGCTCCGCAGCATGTGGGATCTTCCCGCACTAGGGCTCGAACCCGTGTCCTCTGCATCGGCAGGCGGATTCTTAACCCCTGTGCCACCAGGGAAGCCCTGTCAAGCATTTTTGAAGTCCTGGGGAATAAGACACAATTTTTCATAAATATTGAACACTGAGCTTCAGAAATGAAGCTTTCAAAGTCCATTTTGGTCATGTCTTCCGATGTGCAGTGAATAGACTATTTTATATTTATGTCAGATTATGGAAGAAGATGATCTGTAGGTAAAAATATTAGATAATTTTAAGTTTCATGGTTTTCTAAAATACTGTTGTAAGGTAATCGAATATAGGCTTTTGTTGAAATAAATGTAAGGGAATATTAATCTTTTATATCATATATTGGAAAAATCTAATCTAAGGATAGAAAATGAATTTTTTGGTGCATGTAAATGAAAAGATCCAAAAGCTGAGTGCAGTGTCAGGTGCCATTAGGTGAAGGTTTCGATTCTACTTCACCATGATTGTCTGCTCTGTCTCACACAGAGCGGCTATGTACCCACATGGATTTTAGCATGGGGGGAAAATTACTGGGGCACGTTTCCATGTTACACTGTTCTTACCAGCTGACCATTCTTTGCAGTGTTTATACATGTAAGAAAACTTTTTTCTTTCCAGATTTTGTGTTATTAAACTTATTGACCTTGAGTTTATGCTCTCAAGTACTTATATATACATCTTTTAATACCTGTACACATGTTTAGCATATGCTCTCGTGTGTTAAAATGTGCGACTGTGTAGCATATTTGTATTTAATGATTTTGGGGGACGTATGCAGATATAATAGTGTCATTTGAAATGATTCTCTTCATTTTATTTTGTAAAGTTGCTGTATAACTTAGAAGGAATTTTTTTTTTTTTCTGTTACTTATATACCTCTCATTGTAAATGCTTTTTTCCGTAAAACTGTTACTGAAAGGTTTTTGTCATGGATTGAAAGTTATTGCATCCCTTAAACTCACATCTTGTACTTTGGTGAGAATAGCCTTTTTACTTTTTGTTAAAGTTAAAAAACAATTTCTGTTTTTATAACTTAGATTGTTTTTGTTTCAGTGAGCCAATTAAAATTTATAATCATTTTTAGCAGCAGAGGGAACTCAATGTACGTGCATAACAACGCATGTACGCTGGAATGCCAGCATATCCTTTAGGTATTAAAGTGAGACTGTTTAAGGGTGTAGATGACTGGCAGTCTTATTTCGTGGCTTTTAAATTTTAAACTACCTTCAATTAAGTATTGGAAACTTGGTTAGGTTCCTTTTTGTGATTGTTATTTATTCATTCCAGTGTCTTAAATGCAATTTTTCAAACCTGCAGGATTGTAGTGTGTGATGTTGACATGGTCTAATCGGTGGTGATAGTGGTAGTGTGTGTGTGTGTGTGTGTGTGTGTGTGTGTGTCCTAATTACATTGCCAAGTATAAAAAAGAAGATAGGTCAAAATGTTTTTTATTCTAACATGGGAGACATAGTATAAAGACATATTTTTTGTTTCAACCTGTATATAGTTCTGTTCCAAATGTAAAGTTTGGTGGTAAAATACATGATTTTTTTCCCAAAAGCCTTACATAGGTTTTAAACTTTATGGGATTTGCTAAGAAAATCATTGTACTTAAATTCAAGTAACTTCTGCCTTATAGTAACTACCACAGGGATGTCTTTTATAAAAGGCGTTTCTTTAAAAAAAAAAAAAAAACTGGAAAATTATTTCCCTAAGTTTGGAGAGAAGGTATCATGTGGTTTTTGTGTTGTTGTTATAGAGGTGTTTTTATTTCATTTGACACTTACACTGTTGTTTAATGAAAAAGCAAGAGAGGTAGGGTTTGGGAAAAGATGCACTATCTCCTTTTACCTGTATTTCTTTTTTTGCAAACTGAGATAGGGAAGGATTCAGCTAAAAGCCCTTCCTCAAAATATGAAGTAAATATGAGGTCTTACTTCCCAAGTAAAGTTGCAAAGCTGTATAACTTTGTAAAATTTTGTGAGTCTGGGCAGTAAACCAAGTAGGAGAGAAATGTAATTAAGGATTTCTACCTTCAAATATCTGAAGGAAAAAAGAAAAGGAAAACAAAAGCATTAAGAATTATAATAGAGGAAAATCAGAGCAAGTTAGGAAGGAATTTCCAGGCATATCTGAGAGTAATATTTTATGCTAAATACTATATTCTCTGTGTTTAAGTCTGAGCCTGATAATTTGAACCAGGAAAGTCAAACACCTTCACCACTAATAGCAGTGTACAGATAACAGGCATGTTATTTATGTTGGTCTGCTTATTTATTTTTTTGTTGTTTTTTTTCTGAAGGTGAATTCTATAGATCGCCCACATCTGCATTACCTGGGGTGATTAGAAAAAAAAAATCCCTTATCTCCACTTTAGACCTATTGAATTAGAATGTATAGTGGATGGGCCTCAGGATTCTCCCTCTTTTTTAAAATTATGAAATATCATATCTACAAAAAATACACATATATCCAGTTTAAAGCATAATAATAAACACCACTGTGCCCATCATACAGCTTTAGAAATAGAATGTGCTAGTCAACAGTAGTTTAGCACCCACTTTATGTAGACACTGCCTTTTACCATAGGGAATAAAAAAGGAGAGTAAGATCTGGGGCCTGCCTTCAAGAAGCCTACATTCAGTGTCATGTTACACTATTCACAACCTCTATTTCACATTAAAAACCTCACAAAAGTAGGCAAAACAGAGTAGAATGGCTTTACATTGGCCCATATCATTAAAATCATTGTTTTTCTTTCTTAGTGTAGAAAAAAACCAAAATGTACCCCAAGTGAGTTCAGTCTCATTCAGCTGTGTAGGGCAGCCAGAAGTTCCATTTGGGGTTGTGGACTATGGTTGCTTCCTGTAGGCATTAAGCTGTCCTCTTGCTTAGTCTAGAGTTAAGATGGTGTGTTGCTTTTAGTGTAAACAGATTTAGCTGACTTTTTATTGTGTTTTAGTTAACAGACTGAAGGATTTTAGAACCCTTTGGTAGTCATGCAGAATTCCAAGTACATTTTAAGGAAAAGTTTTGATTTCAGGTACGGTAGAAAGGTGACAAGTTGAAAATGTGTGTGTGTGTGTGTGTGTGTGTGTGCGCACGTGCGCTTAATTTCATCGATGGAGTTATTGCCCAAATCTCTTCAAAGAAAACTTAAGAATGTCTCCCGAGCAAAGAAAATTATTAACATGTGGTGAACTCTTTAAGTCATTGACGAAGGTCATGGCAGTCTGAGTGTATTTAAAAAAGGTGTTCTATCTGCTTGGAAAGCAAATGAAGCACTCATTACGAACTTTAAAATTATAGCTATGAGAAGATTTTTGCTAGAGGTGAAAGATCAAGATCATCACAGTCCAAATGGAGATGGAAAGTTCAATTTCTGGCTGATCAGCAAGGCATGAAGCACTTCAGGGTTATTCTGCATTATCAGTGGGGAGTTGATCTTGCTAATCCAATGCATGAAGATAAGATTCACTGAAACATTTATAAAGGCATTTAGAGTAGATCTGATCAGCAGAGAGAGGACTTGAAGTGAGAAGGAAATCTGATCTGTCAGTCACTGTCTCAGCTTCAGCCATCACTGGGCTTTTGTGTGCCTTGCCTTTCTCTCCTGTTAAATGGGCTTGGTCACTGCTTTTGCTTGCAGTGGGAGTTTACTGGCCTCCTGGAGCAATCTTGTACAGCCTGAAAAAGGCTGTCAGTGTTGAGCCCTCTTGCAAGCTGGCCTATGTGTACTTTCTACCCTCCAGCCTCCTGTGCTCTCAGAGAAATGGTAACAGTTTTTCCTCTTTGACAGATGAAAGAACAGAAGTAATAGCAGCAAGAAATTCCATGTCCCTACTAGTCTTCCATTTCTACCTTTTAACTTTAGTCTCATTGTCTGGATTGGGTTAGCATTCTTAGGAGTCCTCAGAAGAGTTGACTGGGTTTGTTTGAAGCTGCTCTAAAACTGGCTTGAAACATACCTAGATTTCCCAAGATTTTTGTGTGTAACTTAGAATTCTCTCATTTAACCCCTTAAAGCCTCTCAAATTGTCTTCCATTTCTACCACTCCAACCAAATGGGTCCTCTCAGTGGTTGGCAGTGATGTCTGTTCACCAAATCTAGTGTCCATTTCTCATCCTTCATGACCTGACTTCAACCTGTGACACCACACCTACTTGCTTCCAAATTCCTTTTGCTTCTCTGACCCTCTTCTCTCCTAATTCTCTTCCTATGTTTCTCATCACTCCTTTTCTTCTTACCTGGCTCCTTTCCCATCTGAATGGGAGTGTCTTCCAGGGACTTGATCTTGAAACACCTTGTTCATCATCTCCAGATTCCTGTTTCCAAGCCCTTCTTTCTATAGCTGAAGTCATTTGACCCCACCTTTGGGTCCAACTCTGCCTCAGACATAAGGACCAGTCCTGATCTTGGGTGAGAAGTATTTAAACAACACCAGCTTAACATGCTGGACACAGCATCACACCTGAGCTGCTAGGCCACCTGACCTTTTAGCAAAGGATACACTTGCCGGGAAATCAAAGCAGGTGTTTGATTCCTGCTTTTGCCGTTACTCACCTAGTGGTCTGAGTGGCCACCAGGTAAGCCCTAGACCTCTCTGAGCCTTGGTTTTCTCATCTGAGGATCAATTGTGTTTGCATCCTTATTTCGTAGAATTGCTTACAAGAATCTCATGAAATCATATGCAGAAGTACTTATAAATTGTGAGGGAACATATCAAGCAAGCATCAACGTTATCCTCATTGTAGAGGTTTGTCACTGATGAAATCACCTAGTTTTCTGAGTCATTATCATTGCTTCATCAAAGTTTGATCTAAGTCCATTCATTTACTCTATTCATTCATTCATTCAAAAATATATGTTGAGTACTTACTATAGCTTCCTATATATTGTACCTTCATAGAATTTTCAGTTGAGTAAGTGATCTAAAACGTAAACAGTAAATTGCAACATAAGAAGGTTGGGGTTTAAATAAATTTACAAGATGGCAGGTGTCTAAATAAATTTAACAAACTGGGTAATCCTAGTTTATTAGTTTGTATTACAGATCCTCAACATTTTTGTATAAATATTTCTTACCATAACATGGAATATTCATGTCAGATATCCGAGATTACCCCCTCTGGGAACTAAAGGGCACGGGAAGTCAAGTTACTTATGGAAAGATTGCTTTGGGAATTTAGAACCAGATAAAGAGGACTGAACAGACCTGCAGGATGTTTCCTCTAAACTGTAATGCCTGGAAAACCACCCCGGGTTCCTTTGTAACTAACAAACAAACAAACAGACTACAGAAACAATCAGGTACCATGTGTCCTTTGAACAATTCTTCATAAACATTGGACATTTGTTATCTAATTCTTTTTCAATGTCAGATTGTCTGCATATATTATGACTAACAAAACATTTTTCAATAATTTGGTTTATTTCTATTAGTTACATTTTAATAATCAAACTTCCTTTTTTAGGGAGGTACCCTGGGTCCATTAGTGATTTTGAGGAAACACTAGTCTAAACAACAACACACTCATAACTTTTTTCTTAGTTAATCTTATTTGATTAATGTTCACATTTGTTGTATCTCATTATAGAGAATTTGATTATTTATACCTTCATTTCCAAATTCTGGGCAAGTACCTTTTTTAGGTTCTTTGGCTTATCTGTGCATTGACTACATGCCAGTTACATATATATTTGTATGTGTTTATAAAGTTGTTACTATTGAAAAAGGAGACTTATTCCCAATAATTTGTTAAACCATGGAATTACGGTAATACTAATAAATTAAATCTGAGAAGACTTAGTTTCTTCTCTTGGCCCCATCGCTAACTAGCTCTGTGATCTTGGGTATTCTCTCTTTCAGCTTTTTAATCAGTTGTATGTAAGCAGGGTTGTTTTAGATGAATATACTTTGGGAAAAAATATATAAGGACTTACATAAATGAGAGGAGGTAATCTGTCATTTTAAGCTGTTTACTTCTTGGTGAAATATGATCTACTTTATTGTGTTAATTGTAGATCTTTATGCTTTCTCAATTTATTCTCCCTATGAGATTATCCGCTTCATAACAGAGAATTACATTATCCATGTATCTTTCATATGAAGATGCTTAGCATCTGTCAGTCTAAAGGAAACAAGCATAATCTTTACTGCATTGCTATGAACTTTGGAAATGACTCTTTTAAACTTTACTTGCTTTGTGAAGACATCAGACTGTGTCTTCTAAGTATCTAATGAGAACATCTTGCTTAGTGCAGTAAGATTTTTTAAGTCAATTATTCATGACCAAGAACACTTAGACCCAAACTAATGGTCTGAATATATTGAGTGAGACTGAGCTGCATTCTAATCAAGTGCCAAGATATTAGACCTGAAGGGCCCTTTAAATGAGTGAGTTTCATTTTTTTTAAAAAAAGCACAGTCCACAGCTAGAAACTGAAAAGTTACTCTGTCATTCACTCTCTCCTCTCCTCTCTTGTCTTCTTCCCTTCCCCCTCCTCCTCCACCTTTCTCCTTTCCTTCCCTTCCTTTTACTTCACTTTCTTTCATTTTGTAAAATAAATGCCAATTTACTAATTGGTTTTGGGAGCTACAGTTTGAAAAACACAACCCTAAACTGTAGTGGAAACGCGCCACCTGTATTTCCTCCTGAGTCAGCTCCTCTGATCCTCTGGACAGATTTTCTAGCCTTTGGTCTATGCTCAGGGAGATTCCTGGCCTCCTACTACTTGCAGACAGTTCCTTTGGTGTTGGCCCTCAGACCAGTGTGAGAACTTTGTGTTTCTGAGAAGGTCTTCTGCCGCTTGTGATCAGTTCGCTTGACCAGTCTGCTCCTATAACAGAGACCTCCTCATCTTCCAGTACCTGCTGGTGGAAATCCTGCCCATCAGTCAAAGCCCCAGCTCAAATAATCATTTCCCTCTTAAGAAGCCTTGCAGATGCCCAGGCAGAAATATTAATCTTTTTTTTCCTTTCACAGGAGAGACTGTTTTTGTACCCTTAATCAGATACTTTTGCATGTATTTGGCTCTTTAATCAATTTTTGACTTTTCTTGGCAGAAACTGCTTTTCTTTGTATCCCTTTAATGCAGTACAAGAGTATCCATAATAAAAATGGCAAAGGATTGGGGAAGCTAGAGAATGACTCTAGCTTTGTATGACTCTTAGTCATGCAATGGTCCCAGCAGAGTTGTTCAGAACAATGTGAGGTCACTTACATTGCAGTAATTTTCATAAGCATATGTTCTCAATCTCTCCTTCAAGTATCTTTTTGTATTTACTGTGCCAGATTAAAGTGGGATAGAATTGAACAATGTTCTGTCTAGATTAGACATATTTTCTCATTGATGCACGTACATTTTAGATCCCATCAAGAGCGCTTATTTATGGGAAGTTTTCAGAGTTTATGCTCCATAGTGTTTCTCATTAAACAGTCCTTTAGATCTGGACTCAGAGACAGTGTTATTACAAACTTCCAGTCTTATTACAATTACATTAAGTTCATGTTTGAGAACGGTATAGTTTTTCAAATAGGGAGATCATGGTACTTTAATTCTGAAAACCAGTCTGAGAAACTAACTATATGAGGCAAAGTGTATTTATGTATTTATACATACTAATCTTTTTTTAAAGTGCATAATGAGTTAGCCCATGAAAAATGCTTTTCAACTTTTGTGGACCTCCTTATCAAGGACAGCGGGGACTGATATGCCTTAATTCTTGTTTGAGTTTATGTTAAGTCCTTGGCAAAATAAACCATCGTAGACACTCATTGCATTTATGCAATGGAGTTGCTGACATGCGTTATTCTTTTAGTTCCTCCAACGTTTGATGTTTCCAGTTTCCAGATAGTTTTAATTACCAATTATTCTGCTGTGTGCTTGCACACTTGCTGTTAAACGTGAGATACATAGTCACATTTTCATATGAAAAATGGAAGCTGGCATTAAAATTAAAACAGGATCTACCATGCTCAAGTAGTTTATAAAGAGAGACATGAATTCTGTTGGCTTGATATCGTTATCTTTTTATGGATAACCAAAAATGAAATTTTTGTTGGAGGATTATGTAGCTCTCTCGAAAAAATTTTTATTTTCAAGTTGTGTTTGAAATACTTCTGAGGGTAAAAAATAGAACCTACTTCAAGAAACAATTTGCCTGTGGTTGATGAAGTTTTACAACTTCAGGCCCAATTCATTATTAATTGATTGTCAATATAGAAAGAGGAAAGAAGTTAATTGAGTTAGAAGCTTGCTTGTTTAATTAAAGGAACCTTTTACTGGTTGGAAGAAGCTTGACCTCAGGTTTTACAAAGCCTCTTAGACATGTGAAGAACTGCTAACGTTTTTCTACGCTTCCCCAGTTTCTGACCTGGAAAAGAAAATAAGGGCACAGCAGGACAATGGAATGACACAGGACTGCAACAACGCACAATTCCGGGAAGCATTCTTAACTTTTGTGGGCAATTCCTCTGCCCTAAGTGGACTTATTTAGCTGCTGACCCACACAGCAAGAGATAGCTGCAATCACAGTAAGGTCTTGCCATCAAAATAATAACATCCCAGTGCGTTTCACGATATGTGTCAATCCTTGTTCTCAGTGCTTTATATTATATATTAACTCCTTTAAGCCTTTTAACAACCTTTTGAACTAGGTACTATTATTATTATTATCTCCATTTTATAGATGAGAACACTGACGCAAAAAGAGATTAAGAAACTTGCCCAGGGTTATGTAGCGCAAAAGAGGAAGAGCAAGGATGTAAGCCCAGGAGCTCCTCTTCCAATGCCTGTGCTCCTAGTCTTCCCTTCAATACTAGATTCTCAGTTAACACTGGAGGTAGATAGGACCCATGGTACTAAAAGCTCTCCATCTACACATGGCTTAGTGCCTGAACTACTTAGGTAAGAAAAATAAGGGTTGATCTACGAGTAGACCAAAAAGCCAGTAGTTAGCAAAAAAAAAAAATGGAGTTAGGTAAAAAACTAAGAAGTTGTATAGGTATTGACTTTCCCACTTGACTGCAAGCCTCCCTTGAGGAAGCTTTCCCATCTCTCTACCAGGGCTCTGTGGTACTTACCCCATCAAGGCACGTATAGCACAGAGTATTGTAAATGCCTATGTATCTCACTGTCGTCATGAGATGACAGGAAATGTGTATTTCTTATTCACGGTTGTGTCCTCTGTGTCTGGTGCAGCATTTGGCATGTATTGGGGCCACAGTAAATATATTTGAATAGATTAATATTCTTGAAGGACTTTAAATCTAGCCCTATCAGTGTCTTGATTTAAATGTCTTATTAAAGTAATATCTGATATCTAGTTTTACTTGGTTGTATGTTAAATAAACTTTTATAGAAAAATCATAAATTTTTGTAAAAAGTCAGGATACATAATTGGCTGTCTCTTGTAATATTTCTGCTTTTCTCCGTTATTCACACCTGTTCTGCTTTGTCTAAGCATCAGCAGTCATAGCCACTTACGTGATGGCAGCCTCCAAAATGGCTGGCATAATGCCCAGAAGGAAATACAAGATTTCTAGTGCTTGGAAGGGAATGAAAGACTCTTATATGGTTGATCTGGCCTGGAAGGGAATAAAAGACTTCTGTAGGGTTGATCTTGCATTTTCAAACCTATTAAGTGATGAAAAACATACACAGACATTTTAGTAGCTGAATGGGACCTTTTAGTCTATTTTCTTCCCTTTTAAATTTTGGATGCTCTTAAATTAACTAGTAAATATCTCATGTGGGAAAAATGATTTTGACATTAAAGACATTAGTAGATACTTAAAATATATTTTTTTGCATGAATGATAAGGTAAAATTTCTTTCCCTTATTTAAAATAAATAGTGATTTCCGTATGGAAGTTTCAGTATACAGTTGACCCTTGAACAGCAGTTGACCCTCCTCTACATACAGTTGACCCTCCTCACAGTTGAAATCCATGTATAATTTATAGTCAGACCTCATACCCTTGGTTCCTCCATATCCATGGATTCAACACCATATACACATCCACGGATTCAACCAACCACTGACTGTCTAGTACTGTAGTACAGTAAATACTGTAGTATTTACTACTGAAAAAAAAATCTGCATATACGTGGACATGGGCAGTTCAAACCCTTGTTGTTCAAGGGTCAACTGTATATAGACTTAAAACATATGACAGTACTTCTTTAGAGCATCTCCTATTGTGATAAATATATTTATTTTGCATATCTTATGAAATGCTTTTACCTGTATTTTCTTTTTCTAACCTCACAACAGTTACATGAAGTAGATAGGACTGGTATTATGTTATCCTGATTTTCGTAGTTGGTCAAATTAGGATTTAGAGGTGAGTTGACTAAAGTCACACAGCTGGGAAGTATAGACTCCTTCTCCAGGACCCTTTCATCCAATTATGCAATATCTTCAGCAAAACCAAGAAAACTCTAGAAATCAGTCACATAAGAAGGAACACCTAGATCTTGTGTTGGCTCCTCATTAAAGGTGGATGGCTTGATATTTTTCTGAGAGATGAATGTCAGTGTACAATTAAATTAAAACAAATTAGCGAGCATTTGCAATTTACAGAGCACTGAGCTAGTATTTTGAGGCGTGGGGAGGTGGAGTACAAAGAGAATGCAATGTCGTGTGCTTTCACAGAGTTTGATAATGAAATGGGGAAAACCGGGAGCGTTAACAACAGGTGCGTGTGAGTGAGCTAGTGGGGTAAGTCAGGAGGGGGCAGGGGAGGTCCCTAGAGCTTGACCTGGGCCCACAGGTCCTGGTTGGCAAGTTGGTTCTTGGAAGTGATAGGCTTTCAAATTCTCTCCTAGTGCTTAGGGTATCTTTTTGAAAGGCCTCCCCCTTAGGGTTAAGATAATACACTGGTTGGAAGATCCAAGAGAATGGATGGGTCTGATGGAAGGGGTGCCGCTCACAAATCCTGTCCCAGTGGCCTGATCAATGCAAAATGCCTGACCTGCATGTGAGAGCCGGAGTGCAGACTGACCAAGGAAGCAATTGCATTGTGGCTGACAATTTGACTGCAAACGTTGCTTCCTTTATACTTAGTGAGTTAGTGGCAGAATTACTGCTTTGCTGTGCCACATAGGTACCAAATCTGAATGGAATAACCAAACGCTTGGGTGGTGTGGGCAGGTCAGTGGCACAGGGAGGCCAAGCCTGTGTGCCCTGCTTCATGGCAGTTGCAGAGTTAAAAGAAAAACTCACCACTGCCCTAATCACAGGGAGATTCTTCACGTATATCTCAGCAACTTCCATTCCCTGCAGGATGAAAAGGTGAAAAGCAAAGCTGAGGTTTCCTTCTACGCCTCAAACGTGAGAGGCCTTTTGTCTTGAATTTGTTTTGGTACCACAGACCCAAACTCTACCACCAGGAAGCCAGTTCCACCCAGAAACACAGCAGCAAATATATCCCTTTCTAGCAAATGTTATTCCAGTATCCGAAACTGTAAGATACCATGTACATGCTTTTTCTTTAAAGGCTATTTAAATAGAAAAAATTAATTTCAGTGTTAGAAACCCTATAAGTACATACCCACTTTCCCCCCTAAATCCACACCATAGATTAAGTTATATAAAATATCTCCCAGCAATAGATACACAGTGTTAGCTTGTTAAATGATTAAATTAGCATAATGTGTACATGCTTTGCAAATTACAAAACATTATATAATTACGTTATTGCTATAGATGACTGGCTTTTAAAAATTTTGTTGATTGGAAAGTCTATTGGACATAGCTAATTGTTCATAAATTAATCATTGCTCTCTTGACAGCTTATTTGAATGGCCTATAGTTTCTAGTTGAGTATTGAATGTCTTATTGAATGTTGTGTTATTACTTTGGGGGTTAGAAGTTAAATGTGGTATTTTTCACCTTGGTTGATAAAACTAGTTTTATCATGATACCTGAAAAAACATTTAGTATTTATTATCTCTCTTACTTGCCTAAGTTGCTTCACATATTTCTTTTTGCCTCATAAGCCTGGGAAGAGAGGATGCTATGATAGTCTACTTGATTTTTTAAAGCTTATTCATTTTTTATATTTATATTTTAAAAATCTATGCATCTATCATCTGAGCTTCTCCCTTTCTCTTTCCTGTCCTTCTCCTCTTTTTCTTTCATCACTGTTTCTCCCTCTCTTTGCTGGTGAATTTTAGTTCCTCCACTAACTAGGTCTTAACCCAGCTAGACTGTTCAATAGGTTCCTGCATGGTCCTCTGGTGCCCTTGTTGTTGTCACTGCCCTCATGGTCATCTCGCCATTCTGTGGTCTCTTGGAAGCTCTGGGCGTAACTGTTTTTCAGCCCAGAGTGGGACATCCACTCAGGTTTCCAAATCCTGAACCGGGCCTTATAATGACGAAAGTATCTACTTTCCTGGCCCTACGTATTCTTCCAAAAGCTGTTAGGGTCTGTCAGTCTGCTCCGGCAGTGATAGTCTTTGAAGGTCTCCTGGGACAGGGGATTGCCCTCCACACCAGCTCTGTGTGTAGCAGGTGTTTTCAGGGTCCGTGGGACTCTCAGTCATTCTGCCCTCAACACCAAGATATTAGGAAGCTTCCTTTAGAATGTGTGACCCTGTTGTGCTTGCTGCTACTGTCATGCTGCTACTGTCATGCACCTTTGGGCCTTTCTCCTTGGCAGCCACTTACTCTTTAAAGTGCTGCTTCCAAAGCCTTCTCAGAATGAATCATTGCAGCTTTATATGGATGTTGCAGAAGTCACGGAGATCAATAGCCAAATGAGAGGAATTTGGGCTATAACTGGAACTCTCTAAAATCTCCAGTCAGAGTCAAATCATATAATCTTCTTAAACTCCCTCCTCCATGATTCTGTACAAATAATTCTCCATTTGATCTGGAAGATATGCCTTAAGGGGAATTGGTTTGGTTATTCTGATTTTCACTCTTTTGCTTCTTTTCCAACTTTTTTTTCCTCAGTAGTGGCAAGGGATGGGGGTGGGGTGATGGAAAAACACTGTCTTCAATCCAGACCTAAAGTTATGTTTTCATCTCTACATTGACTCAGTCTAAGCCAACACACAATATTAACTCATTGGGAGAATCTGCCTGATTCATTTATTTAGTTAGTACTCTATTCATATTTAAGGAAATAAATGAAATTCACTGTGTTGCAAGGAAATGAATTGATTCCCTGTCTCTTTAATTGGATATTATTGATATTTTCTCAAACTGAAAACTAATTTCAAATTTCTTTTTTTCATCATGGTGATTTGTTGATAATTCTCATTCTTTTATATGAATTATACTAGTCAGATACCAGTAATAGTTAATGAATTTGTTTTCCCTTTGTTTCGACTTGTTTATTTACCTACAATAGTAGTTGTATTTAAGTGAATATTCTGGTTAATATATGTGTCAGACACCTCTGGTTGCTTTCTAATTTCCTTTTCCCTTCATCTTTAGAGCAGAACCCAAACTTTCAGGTGGGCACACTGCCACCTAAATACTGTGTTTACTAGACTTCCTGGTGTTCTAGTGGCCACGTAACTAAATTCTGGCCAGTGAAATGTAAGTGCAAATATTGTATATCAACATCCAAGACACCTCTTTAAAAGTAGGTGGTACAGCCTTCATTTTTCCTTCCTCTCTGCTTACTGGAATGTTGACTTGATGACTAGAGCTTGAGGAGAAATCTTCGGCCATGCTAATGATTTGACCTGCTAATGATAGCAGAGCAGCAAGAATAGGATTCTGGGTCCTTTTGTCTGTGGAGCTGCCATTCCAGCCCTGGATTACCTACCTCTGGACTTCCTTCACGTGAAAGAGAAGTGAATTTCTCTCTTGTATAAGCTACTATTATTTGGAGTTTCTTTTTTAGTGTGTGTATGTAGTTAAACTTAATCACAATTAATATAAAATATATTTGTATAATTTTCAAATGATAGAATAGAATAAAGTAAGCTTAGCACTGGAACTACACTGAATATAATTTAAAATAATATGATATTTGGAAGGCACTTGGAGAGCCGGATTAATTCCTGGGTCCATTATATCTTAATAGTTCACAGTATTGTAAAAAAATCTCATTGGTTGTCTTGAATTTTCTACCTCTTTTGATTCTGGAAATGCAGATTAATATTGAGAAATAGTTTTGTTACTTAGCAGCAGTATTCCTAACGTGAGGTCCCAAACTCTAGACATCTAGGGGAAATTTTGGAAATATGTTTTTTGGAATCCATTCTGCTAATGTGCTCTGGAACTGATTTGAGGCTTTTGTTTTGTGTTTTCATTTCTTGAGTGATGCTGATAAGAGTATATAAATTAAAACGTGATTGCGGATGCTTCTCATTTATGTATCTTTGGTCAAGGAAAGACATTCAAAATAAAAGACCTCCAAATTTTCATTATCTTGGAGTTTTCATATTATTATATATCTAACATAAATCTTCTAAAAATTGTTGTAAAATATACATACATAACATAAAATTTACCTTTTTAATTATTTTTAAGTATACAGTTCATTGGCATTAATTACATTGCTATGTAATCATTACCACCCAGAACTTTTTCATCGTCCCGAAATAAAACTCCATCCCCATTAAACAATAGCTCCCCATTTCTCCCTCCCCCCAGCCCTCAGCAACCAACTTTCTTATTTTGTCTCTATACATTAGACTGCTCTAGAAACCTCATGTAAGTGGAATCAGACAATATTTGTCTTTTTGTGAGGGGCTTATTCCACACTAACATAATTCTTTTGCTTTACTTGATAATAACTGAATCGTTATTGCTTAAATTGTATTTCTGACATTCATCCTCTGAAAATTTTTGTCTCTAGTGGTAATTATAATGGATGTTAACAGAGTAGATAGTGTTAGGATAAAATAGGATATTAGAATCGTTAACTTATGAAGTACAGTACAAGGTAGAAGTCTTTATATAGTTATGTGTTTTGAATATTATAAAAAAAAATTGAAACATAAAACAAGGACTTCTTTTGACAGGTATGAGATGAATGCATCAGGTATTTTAGCCAGTCTCATGAGTTTTCTGTCACCCTGTATAAGAACATAAATGTCATATGTAGTATAACACTTGATCTCATATATTATCTGAATGTATTGCAAATAGGTAAAATGTGATTTTAGGATAAAATATTGAAGTTCACAGATTAAGCCGTTATCCCACTTGGCTTATATTCTATTTGTGTAATAAATGGTAAATTATTTTTTTTTCTCAGAATGTGTAGACTTGGGGGATTAAACAATAATCCTTAAAAAGGAATTAAGATGATTACTTGTTGCCTTGGGGGGAAAATATTGATAATCTTTGTCATTTCAAAAATAACATTTTGTCCTTGACTGAATTGTTTGGCTTTTTTTTTTTTTTTTTTCGCTTACATCACTTCTTGCACCCTCTTGCTTTCCTCAGAGGCACATTACAGAAGTATACTTTAATCAGACCTTTCTGGTAGATTGGCAGCTAAGATTCTTTCAAAAAAAGTCCCAGTTAAAAGAAGAAACATGATAGGAAGTTGGCGTAATGAGAGGCATGCAACTGTATTTGCAAATCTTAGACATTATCCCACGGTTTTGGTGTAACCCTTCAGCTGACAGTTAAAATCTTTGTTTTATCAGTCATCACCCAACCCTAACAGATGGGTGAAGAATTAATCTGATTTGTATTTTTCCTCACAACTTTCTCCTACACATTGTAATATTCTATGATTAACATTCGGTGAGTTCTTAAAGATGATTGATGGGCCTTAAGGATATGATATATACATCCTATTTAAATTATGCTGGAGTAAAACCACAGAACAGAAGCACTCCTAAGACCACTGCAGAAATTTGAAGACAATTTTGATACTCTCGTCCACTCAAAAAGAAATCTGCTAATACTGTAATGTTTTTTCCCTTGCCAGGACCCTCCTTGCCTGGTGTCATTTCTTGAGCTCTCCTGGGAGGAGATTAGTCTAAAACAACAAAGTAGCCAGATGTCTGGTTCTGAGAGAGTCCCAGAGGCCAGGCTACGGTAGGCAACAGAAACCGCATGGGGCTGAAGATCAAAGATACCTGAGAATTACTTATGGGCACATAGTATGAGTCATTCCCATTATTAACAGTCTGAGAAAATTTGTTTCTCTAATTAACCCTTTTGTTGGAGTAACCTTAAATTTTAGTGAGTATATTTCTTTTTTGATATGTATTCTTTTGTGGAATTTTGAGAAGTGCACGTATCAAAACAGAGAAATGAAAAGGAAGTCACATGCTTGATTGAAATCTCTAAGCCTTTATCCGTATCCAAAATAGATACGCTATCCAGTGTGTAATCATTTATTCATGAAATAAGTGGGCATTATGGTTCTAAGTTAAAATTACAAATTAAGAGTCTGGAACTACATGGTTTTTACCTACAAATAGCTGTTCTTCAAGCCCCAATCCTTAAAGTACCGTTATTTCAACTTTTAACCCTTTCAGAGTGGAGATTTTTAAGATCACAGCTTTCTGGTCTTAAAATGAATTCAGAATAAATCCCAGTGGTGGGAAATCTGTCCCTTATTAATAGTTGACCTCTTTCTTTTCACATTGGTATTATAATGAAATGCTAATTAAAAATTCTTGCCATCCTTTACCTGTTTGCTTTATAGGTATAATTTTATATTGTTTAGACATATACAGATTTGGACAATATGAATACATTTGCTTTTTAGAGTTAGTCTTAATCCTAAAGACTCTAAAGCCTTTTAGCTGAATTTATTCTAAAGCACGAGGAAAAATCTAATGATAACTTCCCATGTCTTAGCCCCTAGATGAGAGTATCAAAAGAGAGAACAAAAGATTTGGGTTGGCCTTGCCCCTTGTTTTTGCTTCTGTTCAATATCATCATGTAACAACAAAATCGTGTAAATGCCTTCTTCCTGCTTTCCTTGAGATACAATCATAAACCATTGTTATCAAGAGCGTGATTAGCCGGCTTTAGCGCTTTTAAGTGCTACCACACATTCTTTAACATCTGGTAATATAAACTTGGCATAAAAGCTGTAAAAATGTCCTTAAACCTAATTGGAGCTATGTGTTTGCTATGTAGTGCAGAGATTTCATCTCCTTTGTGTGATGGTCAAGGCTTCTGTTAACTCCTTGAGGAAAAGGAAGCTCCTAGGAGCAGTTTATAAGGATTAATAGATCTCTTTGTCTCTAGATTTAGGTATGGAAGCAAGAATAAAATTGGCTTCTTGCACAAAGAACTGGAGAGGAAACTATTTATTTTCAGAGCAGAATTTGTTGTTACTTCCGTGACAAAGGGCGATCTGCGTTTTCACTCTTTCCACCTGTGTTTCTCTTACTGGCTACCATTGTGAACACCATTTGCTATCACCAGAGGCTGCTTATTTGTCTTTCTTTTTTTTTTTTTCTCTTTTATTTATTTGCATTTATTTTATGCTGAATTTATTCCCAGGCCATACGTTTTTGTTTCTTCAGTTTCTTCTGGGATATCTTTTTCTCCTGTGCAACCTCTTCTTCTGCTTTAGGAACAACCTGCTGTGTTTCGGTGAGGGTCAGCTCAGCGTGGCAGGGAAAGCTCACGCGCGGGTTGTCTGTAGGTTCTGTGCCGAGGCTGTGTTCACCTGGATATGCTCAGTGATCAGAGAATCTGCTTCTAGGCCCTGTAGTTCAGCATTCCTCTCTGCTTTTTTAAGCACGTGCAGTAAAAATTCAGCACTCTTTGTGGGCCATCGACCCTGCGTCCAGCCCCTCTGTCTGGCCTGGGCACACCTATCAACTCCACCATTGTAACCACAGCGTGGCACACATTGCTTCTGTAAAGTGACGTCCTTCACATACGTGGTGGCTTTTCGGATATGCATACCCTTCATGGCCTGGGTGGTTTCACGAGTGTTCCTAGAGTGAACACAAAGATTTGAATCTCTTGACTTGTATGACTCTGTGGGGTTTTCTGGGTCAAATGAATAGTGAACCGGTTTCAGAGGTCACCTCGCCGCTTATGGGAAGAGGAAGCTCGGTTTTCCTATTTTGAATGCAAGTTGTCAGCTATGACCGCTATATCGTAAATATTTCTCAGCCCCAATTAATGGCTTACCTTAAGCAAGTAGTATTCAGCGTAACAAAACACCTCCCAGTACCCCAATATTAGTCAGTTCCTTGGAGTTGGTTATATGGCAAGATTTGATCTGAGGGAATGAGAGTCATAGTTCCAGGACTGAGGTCCAGTGGTAGAAGTAGCACTCCACCCTTTGTAGCCCAGGGGGCCGTTTTTTTTTTTTTTTTTTAATTTATTTATTTTGTTTTTATTTATTTATTATTTTTGGCTGCGTTGGGTCTTCGTTGCTGTGCGCGGGCCTTCTCTAGTTGCGGCGAGCGGGGGCTACTCTTCGTTGCAGTGCACGGGCTTCTCATTGCGGTGGCTTCTCTTGTTGTGGAGCATGGGCTCTAGACGCGCGGGCTTCAGTAGTTGTAGCACGCGGGCTCTGTAGTTGTGGCTTGAGGGCTCTAGAGCACAGGCTCAATAGTTGTGGCGCACGGGCTTAGTTGCTCCGCGGCACGTGGGATCTTCCCGGACCATGGCTTGAACCCGTGTCCCCTGCATTGGCAGGCAGATTCTTAACCACTGTGCCACCAGGGAAGCCCCTGGGGGGGCTGTTCTTGTTTCCCTCTTTCCCCTCATCCGCAAGACACACAGACTTATGTACACACACACACACACACACACACACACACGTAAAATAGGGATTTGCTAAGGAGAAGACAAAAAGGTAACCCCTCTTTTTATCTTTCGAAGTTACCAACGCTGCTGACCATGAACCTGTGAATGCCTTCACCTTGGGTTGCTCCACTGACATTTGGGGCACTCATCTCACTCCCTGCCCACCTTCTTTGCCTCCTCTCCCCCTCTCTTAACTTATGAACCATTGCTGTGTGTATCAGCTCTTCGTGGGTCATTTCTCCCACAACACTGTGTACAAAGATGTGTTTAATTATGTTTTTTAAAAATTAGATATTATCAAATTTGAGGAGGTGAAGAGTGTGGGTTTTCTAGTTCCTGCTTTTTATCTATCCACTTGATCTTCTCATTCATAGATTTCTTTTTTTATGACCTCCTCCTCTACCCTGTCATATTTTCTCTTTTTCTTCATCTTTTACTTTTCTTAACTCTGTTTCAGCATTCTGCCTACAGCTTTCTAGGATGGGTTCTGATTTGAAATAAGAACTAAGTTGTTAAGAGCAGGCAATTAAGACCTATATTAAAAAATTCTTTGAATAACTTAATGCATAATGATTCAGTACTTGAGTGGGCATGGAGGGAGTAATCTATAAACTTTTTGTGATGGGATTATGTGCTAAATAAAAATGCTTGCAATATAACTCAAGTTGGCTTTGTTAGAATGTGATGATAATATGCATTTTAATTCGTCTTAATTTTAAAAGCTTTGAGGTTAAAGGTAGAATCTTAAACTTTTCTTTTTAATTTATGATGGTCTGAAAGATCTTAAGAGCTCCTGACTTACTTACCTTTTTACTTGCTTGCTAAATTTCTTTAGTTTTAATTTAAAGTTGTATTTATCCTCACCTGAGGTTTGGAGTAATAGCCTTGGAACATCTGTTTACTGTTTAAAGTGGTGGTGGTCTTTGACTTTAAGTTGCCTGAGAGTCTGAGGTTGCAAAGTGATAGGATTAGATCTTAGCAGATGGGAAGGTCCTTTCCCCAGTGGTAAGTGTAGGGTAGCACGCTGCTAGAGAGGGCAGTCCTGGAAGGAAAGTTATGGGTTTTTTTTTTTTTGTAATTAAAAAAAAATTTATTTAGTTTTGGCTGTGTTGGGTCTTCGTTGCTGCACGTGGGCTTTCTCTAGCTGTGCGGAGCAGGGGCTACTCTTCCTTGAGGTGCGCAGGCTTCTCATTGTGGTGGCTCGTCTTGTTGTGGATCACGGGCTCTAGGCGCGCGGACTTCAGTAGTTGCGGCTCACGGGCTCTAGGGCGCAGGCTCAGTAGTTGTTGCGCACGGGCTTAGTTGCTCCGCGGCACGTGGGATCTTCCCGGACCAGGGCTCGAACCCGTGTCCCCTGCATTGGCAGGCGGATTCTTAACCACTGTGCCACCAGGGAAGCCCCAGGGAAGTTATGTTTTGAATACAAATGATCCGTTCTTGAATCCTTGTGACTTCTAACTCTATTACTAAAATAAAAAAAATTTTTTTTTAAGAAGTTGTAGAAAACTATGTATCGTCATTGAGGGTATCCAGTATGAGCAGTTGACTGAAGAGAAATGTTTCCAGTGGAGTAGTTTTCCTTTTTCAAGTAAGATTTACATGATTCACTATGAAATGAAACTACAGCCCATAGATAATCAGATACCTAAGAATAATGTTTGGGAACCTGGGTTTTCTGAAGATATGAGACTTAGTTATTTTAGCCTGGGGATTTTGCCTGGGGAAAAATGTATGTGCCTCAACAGCTGAAGGGCTATTCAGGGAGAAACAAAGTAAAAATGGCATCTATTTTAACGTGTAATTTCGATATTTCATACTTAATCTTATCCTTGGCAGAAATGTCAGAATATACTAGCTGCAAACCATCTCTGAAGCCATATCTACACTATCAAATTGAACTGGGTAAAGTCTTTAAGAATCAAGTAGTTTTCCACGGGGGAAGAGGGTCCTTTCTAGGTAATTCTCTGCTGGGAAGGGACTACTCTAGTAGAATAAAAATGAAGATGTGGTGTATTTCAAATATAGGAATATACAACCTAAAGGAATGACTGCAGGGAGGTGGGGGGGAGATTTTAAACTTTGGTGTATTATGGTTTGTTTTGCATTATTTTCTATTTCTATTTATTCCCACTTAAATTTGAAATAACTCTTTCATTTATGCTTAGGTGGTTTTTTTTTTTGTTTTTTTTTTTAACCTCATGCAAAATTGAATATCTCATGCTAGAAATGATACTACAATTCTGTCCCTTATTTCCTTCTCTACTATTCTTTAGAGGCTGAATTATTCTAGCTGTATAAGTTGCTGTTTAAGTTAAAATCAAGTTCTTACTAATGGAATAGCTAGATTTCTATTTTCTATAAATGCTTTTCTTTTGTTTATGCTAGAATAGAAACATACCCCTTGAAGGAATTAAAATGGTAAAGTCTAGGCTGCCATTTATTCTGTCACCACGTGGCTGTTGTTTATTGTTTTTTAATCAAAAATCAAGTTTCTGTACTTGATGACTTGGAAGATGCATTACATTTTGTCAAAATATAAGAATTTATGAAGAATAAAGAGCCTCTGGAATCCCCAAAAGATCAAGGAGGGGATGTGTATAATTTTGCTGTTTAACACATATATAAGCATTAATATTTATTATTGAGTTTAGTATTTTGTACTTACACTCCCATCAATGTATAATATATTATAGCGTATTGTTTAGAGGCCGTTAAATAGCTCACGATTTATTCACAGAAGAGGAAAAAAAAATGTTAGGTTTTTTTTTTTTTCTCTCTTTTATTTGAATTTTCCCTAGGTTGTTTGGTAAAGAGCAAACAAATTTCTTCCTGATGAGGGGACTTACATTATATAAAACCTGGTCTGGTATGTGTGGAAGTAATCAAAGAACTGACAAGTTGCTGCATGGTCACCATCATCTGTTAATGTAATGCACAAACTGTTCGTGCTAAGGTAACAGAGGTAACCTTGACAGTGAAAATCCGTGGCATGTGCAGATTTGACCCTTGTACTTAATTTTTACTTAATTATTAGGACACACCTAAAGCACATCAGGTTGGTTGGCTTAAACAATAGTATTAGTTCCGTATCATTTAAAATTCATAGAAATGTTAGATAAATGCACTTTTGTTTGACTAGAGGATTCATTTTTTATTAAAATAGCCATTAAAAAACCCAAAATATAACATTTCTAGAAACTCAACTTTTTTAAGAAATACTTGACCAGTAGAAAATGCTTCTCTAGCCAAATTGGTAGTGTCGTGATCTTTTAAATAGCATTATTTGGAATGCTTCTAAAAGTACTTTTTCCCATAATAAATTAAATGTCAAATTATGCACCTTCCTTGCAACCTTTTTAAGGAGAAATTTCATCAGAGAATGAGGCTACTATGTTTAATTCACTGAGGTGAATTATAATTTCAAACATATGTTTATGACGTTTTAAAGGTGATCCTGTGTAACGTATAAATAATATCTTTTTAGTGGAATATACCCCTGGGCTTTTCCTTATTTGATAGATATTGTGGCTTGGAAAGAAAACCACACATAGAGTAAATCAAAGGCTCCGGGAACCGAGCAGCATTAAATCAAAACATGCTTGGGTCAGAATTAAGAAAAACTACATTTCGAGAAGACATGGGGGTAGGATTCCCCCCAACTCTGTCGCCTCGAGGAAATAGAGATGGCGGCCTTTCAGGTCTTCCCCACATCTCTAGTGCTCTGTATTGATGAGGAAAGAATCTTTCGACAACTGGTGACCAAGCAGTTAGCTTTACCAACCTGGGCTCTTGTGTTGGAAATTTGGTTTTCATTCTCATTCCTTGCCTACTGCAGTGATACGGCCTTTGGACAACTAGACTTTCAAAAGTTAAAAGGCAATAAGTCAATCCCCTGGAAACGATGCAGAAACGTAGATTCAAATCGTAAATAAGGAAATGCATTGAGTACATTAAATAGACATAGAAAAATGGATTTCTGTCTTTTGTGGTAAGGTAATTGGGCACCACTGCTTGGCAGGAGCTGGTGCTATTGAGCCCGCTGTAGCTGCCACAGGTTGATAGGCAGGTGATCCGGCAGCTTCCACCAGGGTCTGCACAGGAGGCCTACCTAATATGCTGTCTGCCCTAAGGGCCTATGGGAACACAGTTGGATTATTATGTTAATGCATGAGCCTGCTGCCCTCTTCCTATCCCAGCTGGGTTCCCTGTTGTTAGGAACTGCTTTGCACTGACAGTGGAGTAATATGCTTCATGATTGAAAGGGCAAAGGGGCTTGGAAGGAAAAAAAAAGAATAGACCTGCACAGATATGTAAATGAGGGAAGGCAATCCGTAGGAAGATTTCACTCTAAGTGTAGAGGGAAAGTTTATTACAAAGTACTTTCTCTCATAGCACAATGAGTGGTTTTACTCATTTCTTAATTAATTTCTGGGTTTGCTTTCCCCTAACACTGGTGTATACAGCACAGGCAATGTTTTTTCCAAAATAGGCATTTAGGTTGATTTGTTTTCAAATAAGATGCTCTAACACATTGGTACCCAGGTAGAGTGCTGACAGTAATGCATTTTTTTCGCACTTTCATTATTCTTTAATACTCGTCCCTTAGTTATTGCACTATATTTTATAGAAAAGTTATTTTTTTAAGATGCTGAAGGATTTATATTTTGTGTTGACATCACTTTTATTTCTCTTTATTTTTGATGCAGCTTTAGAAAACTGCCTAAACCTCTTTTGGGAGTAGGTAGGGGTGGATGTGAGGAAATGATTGAATGAGCTGGAGGGATATTTTGGCGGGTTATGAGTTTGATATGAGTAGGGGTTCAAATTGCAGTAGCATTTTGTTTTCAGTTGAGATTTTTATTTTTATTTTTTAAAAATTTATTTATTTGTTTATTTTATTTTTGGCTGCATTGGGTCTTTGTTGTTTCGCGCGGGCTTTCTCTAGTTGCAGCAAGGGGGGGCTACTCTTCGTTGTGGTGCGCGGGCTTCTCATTGCGGTGGCTTCTCTTGTTGCTGAGCATGGGCTCTAGGCGCATGGGCTTCAGTAGTTGTGGCTCGCGGGCCGTAGAGCGCAGGCTCAGTAGTTGCGGCGCACAGGCTTAGTTGCTCCACGGCATGTGGGATCTTCCTGGACCAGGCCTCGAATCCGTGTCCCTTGAATTGGCAGGCAGATTCTTAACCGCTTCGCCACCAGGGAAGCCCTCAGTTGAGGTTTTTAATGTTGCCATTGTAACATAATAAAAAGAGTATGGGCTTTGGTGTGTCCAGACCTATACAAATCCCAGCTCTACTAATTACTAGCTGTCTAACTTTAAATTACTTTACCACTCATCTACCTCACCTGTAAAATGGGTGTGATATGAATTTTAAATGAGAGGATAATGAATATAAATCATTTAGTCTGACCTAGAGTGAGTACTCACAAATGCTTGCCATAATAATGATACTTAATTGCCATCATAACAGTAATAATTTTCAGTTATTAGATGATTATTTTAATATGTATGGCTCTATACTTTCAGCAGATTTCAATGGATTGAAGATTTTTTATCTTTCTCCTAGATTATCTACCTTTTTATCACCAAGCCTCACCAAGTGGGAGTAACTTTAGCTTCAACCAGAATTTGAGACAGAAAATTATTCAGATAGACATTATTTAACTGAAAGGGTTAATGCTAGAATATGCTCTTAAACAATTAGTTTTATAATAAGTCGTCCTTCAAATGCTAAAGAATATTGAATGGAAAAGAAAATCTAGTTGGGCCAGTGTTCTAGACAGTTCTGGAGGTACTTTTAGTGTTTGCCTAAATTCGGGAAAGTTTCCAAATATTCCTGTATGTGTAATTTGCTAATACATATATTTAAACTAGCTTAAAATGGCAGTATTTGATTGGGAACTATTTTAAATATATCTCTTGTGTTTATTACTTAGCACCGTACCTATTGCACGAGATGACTGTGTAACGATGATCTGTGCGCAGTGCCTGACACATATGGAGGGATTGGGAGATGGCGGTCACTGATATTAGTGGTAGTGCATGTTCCATACTGACAGACCAGCCTGTGTTAGTAACTTTGCAGATTAAAAAGGAGGAACTTAAGGGAGATCCTCAAGGTCAGCAAATGCAGAAAGTCTGGGTCTAGTATAGGCTCTTCAGGCTAGTAAGACAGTTACCATATATATCTGGTGAAAAAGGGTCTACATGACTCTTTGTAATTTTTTCAAATCATTTTACTACTCCATTGAAAACTTTGTTAAAGGTTAAGATAGGTACCTTGTGTTATATTAGCAAAAAGATTCTTTCTAAAAAGATAATTGTGCATTTACATACACAGAATAAAGGGAGAAGGAACCAGTTCTAAGCAATCCTTTGTGGTTATAGCAAAATTTTATAACATGTCTTCACATTGTGGGTAATGTGTTATATATGTTATATGTAATGTGTTTTATGTATGGGGTGTGTGTAGAAGCAGTAAGACCACGAGGTAAGTAGAGAAATAGTCGAAGGATTACCCCTTTCTTCACATCCTTGTTTTCCCACCAACCAACAGAGTTCAGGCTGTGTACACTGCCTATTGTCAGAACACAGTTATACATCTGCCGCAGACATAGCCACTGTGCACAGAAAGAAGCCCATCACAGAGTAAATAACAAACTGTTTTAAAGGAAGTCGAGTTTGAAGAAAATCTATGCATCTATTTGTTTTAAATAAACATTTGTCCAATGCCTGCTTTTCTCTAAAGTAGCTTTGGATTTGATACATCCTATACTCCCTGGTAGGTTGAAATATTCTTGAGGACAGGGGTCACAGCTTATATTTTAAACAAGGAATCCCAGTTCCTTATACACAGAAGGAATTCATCAAATACTTGTTGACCAGATAACTGGGTTGGTTTTGATGGTAATACTCAGATTTTAAGTCCATGGATCTGAGCATTCCTTGCTTTCTCTTACCTTTCCTTAGTACTGCTTTCAAGGAAGCATTATCCATGTGCCCTTTGGCAACTTCATGAAGCTGCTGACTGAGTTCAATTTTCAACCTTTCTGACGCCAGTGGTAACTTCTCCTGACCACCTTCCTACCTCTACCGGCCACGTGCGCCTCCTTACCCCCTCCCCACATTGTTATTTTATCAGAGGTGCAAGAAAGGCCAGAGGTGGAGAAATGATGGCTGGATTGAGATTCACTTCCTAGAAAGATGCAAAGATCTTGCCAGATGGGTTGGTTTCTGTTCTGCTGGAAGCCATTAGCTTCTCCAGTGACCGTGCCATCCCTCTGGCTGTGTTCCCCATTCAGCCTTTGGCTTTCGGGAGACTTTATGAGCACTGTGAATGATTAGTTTATTCCAAACCCCAATCCTAATTAGGATTGTTAGGCCCCACTCTGCTATAAAGGTTCATTTCCACCTCTTCTCCCAACCCCATTCCAGGACTTCTTTCAGGTTTTTACCCCAAAAGTGGTAAAAAAAAATTTTTGTTGTTGAATATTTTCTGAGGTCTGACAAATCTCTAAATATTAACAAAGAATTTTACATAACAGGTTATAATTCTAAAACACAGTGAGTTATGTTGTAAAAAATAAACACTGTATTGTTTTTTAACATCTTTATTGGAGTATAATTGCTTTACAATGGAGTGTTAGTTTCCGCTGTATCACAAAGTGAATAAGCTATACGTATACATATATCCCCATATCTCTGCCCTCTTGCGTCTCCCTCCCACCCTCCCTATCCCACCGCTCTAGGTGGTCACAAAGCACCGAGCTGATCTCCCTGTGCTATGCGGCTGCTTCCCACTAGCTATCTATTTTACATTTGGTAGTGTATATATGTCAGTGCTACTCTCTCACTTTGTCCCAGCTTACCCTTCCCCCTCCCCGTGTCCTCAAGTCCATTCTCTACGTCTGCGTCTTTATTCCTGTCCTGCCCCTAGGTTCTTCAGAACCTTTTTTTTTTTTTTAGATTCCATATATATGAAACACTGCATTTTTAAAAAGGCTTCCTTGCCTCACATCCCAATGTTCATCCTTCCTTCTTTTTCCGACCTTAAATTGTCTCTATTTTTTCAAATTTACCAGAAATCTTATCTCTATTTCTGGATTTCTAATTTGGCAAGTCATTGATTAATGTTTCTTACCACTTAATAATATGATAATATTGATGATATTATATATCATATAATATATATAATATAATATAATAATATAACATATATAATAATTACTAACCTTTATTAAGCATTTACAGTGCTAATACTTTACATGAATTGTCTGATTTAATTCTCACTTAGTACTCACAAGTAGATACTAATATCACACCTATTTTTTGAGATGAGGAAACAGGCATAAGATGGTAAAACTGATCTTGTTGGAGGTACCTCTGGCTTTGGTGCTGGATTCGGACCTAGGTCAGTTAAGTCTAGTGCCCTCTTGTGTGTGCCTGTGTATCTCATGGCTATTTTAGGTGGTAAACTACATACGGAAAACATAGCCCTCTTCTCCCACCTGTCTCCCTTCAGTCTTTGGGTTCTGTCTGTATCTATTTTTGCACAGGAGTTTGTGTCACATTAGGCATAATCATGTTGTCACATAGGTCTAGGAGGATGGATCATGGATAAATAAAAGGAAAACCACGTTAGTAGGTTTTTTTTAACCCTACTTTTCCGGGTTGACTGGGTAAGCAGTTTAGTAACTTGGTATTATCTCATAATGATGATCTCAAAGGAAAAACTATGAGCTAGGCTAACTAGTCCCTCTTTTACTAGCAAAGCTCGACAGCAAATGTTGTGTGGGTAGTAAATAGCTAACAGGAAGCTGACAGTTGAAGGGAATGAAATTTGTATTAGTTTCCTTAAAGATAAACCTCACCTTGGAGGTAACAGTCTGCTAAGTGCACAGACAGACCTTGAAGAGAAAAGTTATCAAAAGGAAACCGTGTATAAGTTAATAAGTCAGATCTTGACTTCCTGATAAAGCCTGTCCTGATTGCCGGACACTGATTGAAAAGGCAGTGAAGTAAGCCTGGCTTTCAGCAAGCTTTTGGATTTTGCAGAAAAAGCCCCGAGAGTCCCAAGAATGAAACTTTTTGAATCACTTTATCCAGGCTCCTAACCCGAGAGGAAGGTGTCTGCTGGGGTGCCTGAAATCCCAGCGGCCTGTTTGAGAGGATTCTCATTAAAATGGACAATTGAAAACAGGTGCTCTGTCCTAGGCTTTCTTCCTAAGGTCTCACATTTATGATACTGTCCTTTTACAAGAGCATGGGTTTAGGAGTCCCAGTGTCACCACTGATTCATTGCACTTATTTCTCTCAATCACTTTACTTCTCTGAGCCTTATTTTTCACAATCTCTAAAATGGAATAATACCTCATAGGGTTATTTTGGGGATTATGTGAAACATCACTTATTGTTTGGCACATAGAGGATGCTCAGAAAAGGTCAACTTTTTTTTTTCTGCTTATGAATTGCTATTTTGAAGGAAAAGTAAAAGAGAGGTCATTTCACTGTAAATTCCTGGGTCAGAAAACAGGTTTGATCTCCTGATCTTATAGAATATTGTGCGTCATCTCTCATTTAAGTCCCTGTGAGCTCCTGATGTAGGGGATAAAATGAAGTTTAGTTTGGTTAATGAAAACTCCTAGACGGTAGTTTTTAAACTGTGATGAAGCTAGGTTAAATGGTAGCCAAGTGGGGCCATTTCCAGGGGTCTTGGAGGTGAAACAATTTGTTTTTGTACTTGTATCTGTGCTTTTACTCTTTTAAATCTCATTTCTAGTCCCTTGGGTTCCATAATAAAGTCTTCAGTACTATACATTTTTATTAAACATCTTTTTTGGACTTCAATTTGCATTTCAGATAATATAACAAAATGTATGTGTTTCTAGTATTCACTGCCTAATTGTGATTGGAACATGTAATCCCTCAAAAGATGTTAATTGCAATTTAAATTCACGCTGAATTTAATTAAGTGAGTTGGGGATTAGAAAGTAGATGTAAGGAGTAGTTAAGGGAATACATTTTGAAAAAGCATCCACATTTTTTCTGAAAAATGTAAACCTCTTTCAAGTTTAAGGTTAGAAAGATAAAGGACATTTGGAAGAGAAGGGGAGGAAGCAGGTTAAAGGACATATTAGAAAAATTTTAAAACTGTGTTCACAATATGGGTCCTGAATTTAAGCTACTTGTGGTTAAAGAAGGAGGGGTGGTTTGAGTAGCCTTCTCATTTATATCCCTAGAGTCTTCCAGTACATATTAACTTGCTTGGTGTCTGATAGAGACTTCAGTTAACCTGAGCTCTTTAAGAACTGCCGAGAATGATTGGGAAGGAAGTCGATAGAAACAGAGGTCTTTCAATTCACCTGTTACCTGATGCTTCAATTTTCCTTACAATATTCTGGTCAAGGGGGTGTCTTATGAATAATTAGGTGTAATAGACACTTTGTGCATAGACAATTCAGATTTAAGCAGTGCTTTTCTATGATAACTTCATTATATTAATGGAAATGAAGAGTAGTATTGGAAGAAAGAAAAATACCTTATTTTTTCCCCCTAGTTTCTATAGAATACTAAAATTTGAGATTTAAGGTCTTAAAAAATGTTGAGCAGTCATATGTCTCTGATTGGGAGAATGAAGTATAACAATTAATTATTTGATATTGAATTTGAAAACAGTTTTTAAAAAGGAGTAACGTTGTGCCTCATTTTATTCTTAAAATTTCCCAGGAACACATTTTATTTTATTTTAATATTTATTTATTTGGTTGTGCCAGGTCTTAGTTGTGGCAAGCTTGTGGCTTGCTGGCTCCTTAGTTGTGGCACGTGGGCTTCTGAGTTGCGGCTCACCGGCTCCTTAGTTGTGGCATGTGAACTCTTAGTTGTGGCATGCATGTGGGATCTAGTTCCCTGACCAGGGATGGAACCCCGGCCCCCTGCATTGGGAGTGCGGAGTCTTAACCACTGCACCACCAGGGAAGTCCCAAGAGTTTGTTTTAAGATGATCTAAAGAGTTTTTTTTGTTGTTTTTTTAAATTTTCTGTTTTTATTTTAATTTATTCTTTTGGCCATGCCAACAAAAGAATTGTGGGATGGCTTGCGGGATCTTAGTTCCCCAACCAGGGATCGAACCTGGCCCCCCTGCAGTGGAAATATGGAGTTCTAACCACTGGACTGCCAGGGAATTCCCTAAACACAGTTCTAAATGCAATGGTATTATTCCTACTTTTAAGTCATTTCCTTATTTTCACATGTGTCTAGAAGAGGAAAATATTTACTTCATAAACCTGTTTTGAATGAGTCATACCGTAAATGTGATACACAAACCACAGTGTGTATGTGTGTGTATGTTAGTTACACACATTGGCTACCTAATATTTATTGGACTCTATAAACATAATATAAAAAAAAACAAATTTCAAAGACTTTTAGATTGTCTCTTAGTAGAAATATTTCATGTGAAAATTCATGTGGGAAGCTCTGTCTTTGTTTCATTAGAAGTTGAGCATCCTTAAAATAGAAACATGAATCTGACTTTACATCTGGAACAGAGTTCTTTGACTTTGTGCTATATTGTAAGGAGTATTTAAGGGAATACATTTGTTTAAATGAGTAAATACTAAACTCTGTTTTAAAGGAAATAAAAACTCTGTTTTTACTTAAGGTACTATTTGTGACTTTAAGTATTTAAATCCTCATTTATTTTGCTTGCAACCTAAAATCATTCCATGTAAATGTCTTCATTTATTTGCAATTTAATTTCCCCAAAGTGACTACTTTGATAATGACTGTCATGGTTTCTTTTTCTAATAACATAAAATTACTGTTATTCTCAATGAAATGATTATTTTTCTTTCGGGTTAGATTCTCACTATCACATAAACATAATTTTTTTTCACATAAACATAATTTTTGACCAGTGGCATATCAAAGGAAAGGCTTACCATTCATTCACTGCCCTAAAGCACATTGTATTGTGGCATTTCGAAGTCACATACAATATTCCAAAATGACTATATAGAAGTTTATATTCTTGTACCGTTTAAAAAATTTTTAATAACTTGTTTTTTTCTTATTACAAAAGCAGTATGTATTCCTAGTGGATAATCGAGAAAATATAAGTAAACAAAACAAAGGAATATCATAATCCCACTGTTCCGACAACGATAGGGATATTTGAATGTGTATTTTCCAGACCTTTTTATCTGTACATATGTTTAATAAAATGAGATCATATAATATACACCATTTTGTAATCCTATTTGTCCACCTAACAATACATTGTGAACATTGTAAACAGGGTTCTGAAACATTCTTTTTAAAGACTACTGACCGTTCTCATGTGTAGCTGTGCAGTGGTTCATTTCAGCCCTGGATAACTTTTGCTATTAAAAAAATAATAATAATGTTAAAATGAAGATCCTTTTAGTAATCTTTTCTTGTATCTGTATTATTTTCTTAGATAAATGTTTTAAAGTGGAATTCCTGGATTAAGGGGTGTGTACGGACATAGTTAAGGTTTTACTACTTACTGCAGCACGTCCAGTATGGTTATAAAGGACGCAAGGTGTCTTTTCCCTGAACTCTGATCAATCATCAGCATTATTAATTTTTTAATTCTTTGCTCATTTGATATTTTCTTCCCACACGACTTTCGTTTTTCTCTTCCCATTACAGGTTGGTCCATGTTGTAAAGATGAGGAGTCCATGTAATATTTTATAGAACAGTGTATTTAATAAATTTTCTCATTTCATCCTCCCCAGTTCTCTCCCAATTTCTACTGCTCATATTTTAGAGTAAAATCTTGAGGGCAACATTTAAAAAGTTGTTCTATTTCTTTTATTTCAACCAGAAGAAAGACACAGTGTGGTTGCTGAATGAGTTGTTTAACTAGATCTCTAACCATGTTATAAATGGTGCCTGTAGAAGGATCTGGGGACAAGACCTTTAAGCTTTTTTTGTTTTTAATCACATCTTTAGATCTCGAAGAACCTGAACTTATATAAGAATGTTTGGGCTGCTGTTATTACAGTGAAACCTTCTGAGAGTATCTTCTCAGGTAATTTTTTTAGAGAAAGTCACTTACAGACATAAAACATTTGACCAAAAGAAAGCCTCAGGTTGTCAGAGTTACTTATACACTGTTGTTCAGCTGGGCCTTTTTATTAAATCATCTCTTGGCAGTCCATTAGTTGTGGTGCTACAGCTATTGCATGGCCCACTAAGCTAATATACCTTCAATCACTAACAGAAGGATAACCTTAATAAAAATTTGAAGTCGATTTAGTGCTTCACTGCTTGCTGACTAGTGTTTTACGCTTTAGTGTGTCTATATAATTTCCATTCCATGTATTTTTTTTGATATTCACATAGATCTTATCTACATAATATATTAGAATCAAATAAAGATTAATGGCCTAGAGAAGGAAGAGTGTTTGGGAGCTCTTATAATCCCAGCTTGGCCACTGCCAGAAACTGTGTGATCTTGAGCAAGTCACTTCCCACGCTGGGCTTCTGTCCAAACCTTATATGTAAAATTTAGGAAATTGGGAAGATATTGGCTGATATTTCTTCCTGCATTACTCTATTATTTGTAGAAAATGTAAATTACATTCTGCTGAATGTAACACACTGAAACACTTTTAACCTCAGCGATGCTTTTATAGGAAATAAAAAGAATTGCTCTATTCTGCCCCCCCATAAAAGTTTGAGTAACTAGAATGAAAAAAACATCCAATTATTCAATGGTAAATGGCACACAAGAAAGCTCACTTAAAGTCAACTAACTTTAAAAAAAGAATTAGCATTTAGTAATAATTACTGAAAAATATTAGTTTTTAGTTTGAAAAAGTAGAACTGGAAATTATGGAAATAAGCTTATTTTTTTATTTATTGAACAAAATTCATGTTATATTATAACTGTCTGCTAATTCTTGGAGTGAATGAAGAAAGAATCAAGTGTTGTTTTGGAGGGCAGGGATCGATGTAATTTTCCCAAGGAATTGTATGATGATGACATGATGTCACATCTTTTTCTCCTGTTTATTTTTGTAACACAATCATAAAGATACAAATTTGCAAAAAAAAAAAAAAAATGAGGCTTCATCAATTTTCACAAGTGCTCTCACTTAAAAAAATATTTCAATTACTCTCCTTTTAATACCTATCCTGTCATTTTTTTCTCACTTGTCATTGACTTTGTTCTGATTTCACTGACTAATGAAATCCTGCATCTTCTATAGGACTTGCAATTATACTTAGCAACCTATTTGTGTTTTATTTGTGTTGTATTGTCAGGTGGCTTAAAGTACCAGACAGTTGGTGAGAATAAACCAACCAAAGCTGAGGTACAGAGATAGATATTATTGCGAAGTAGTTGGAGTGTGAGTGTGGGAGGAGAAAATATTTTCTTGAGAATCATTTTAGAAATGGTCATGAAGAACCTAAGGGTAAGACGGGAATAAAAACACAGACCTACTAGAGAATGGACTTGAGGATATGGGGAGGGGGAAGGGTAAGCTGGGACAACGTGAGAGAGTGGCATGGACATATATACACTACCAAACGTAAAAAGTGGGAAGCAGCCGCACAGCACAGGGAGATCAGCTCGGTGGTTTGTGACCACCTAGAGGGGTGGGATAGGGAGGGTGGGAGGGAGGGAGACGCAAGAGGGAAGAGATATGGGGATATATGTATACATATAGCTGATTCACTTTGTTATACAGCAGAAACTAACACACCATTGTAAAGCAATTATACTCCAATAAAGATGTTAAAAAAAAAGAAAAAAGAAATGGTCATTTCATTTGTGAGTCTTTCCTTGCTGTGATGTCTCTGGTTTCCCTGTACAACCTAAACCTAAATTCTTCAGGGACTTGGAGAATGAATACTTGTATGATGAGGGCTTGCTGGGCTGTTTGTATATGAGATTTTCTATGGCTGTAGAATACCCAGGGGGTCTATATTTGTCATCTTATTTAATCCTTACAAAAATTTTACGAAGTGGATGTTGTTATTCCCATTTAATAAAGTGAAGAAACTGAGATTTAAAGAGTTTTCATAGCCGAGTATGTGATCAGGTTGTTTTGAAACTAAGTCGTCTGACTTCATTATCATTGCTTTTTCTACTTTTTCAGATATGTCTCTGTGATTATTTTATTTTATTTTTTACCATTTCTTTTTTTAAAATTAATTTTTATTGGAGTCTAGCTGATTTACAATGCTGTGTTAGTTTCAGGTGTACAGCAAAGTGAATCAGTTATACATAAACATATATCCACTCTTTTTTAGAGCCTGTTCCCATATAGGTCATTACAGAGTATTGAGGAGAGTTCCCTGTGCTATACAGTAGGTTCTCACTAGTTATCTATTTTATAAATAGTAGTGTGTATATGTCAATCCCAATCTCCCAATTTATCCCTCCCCCCCCTTTTCCCCTTGGTAACCATAGGTTTGTTTTCTACGTCTGTGACTCTATTTTTGTTTTGTAGATAGGTTCATTTGTGCCATTTCTGTCTCTGATGATTTTAAATTAAGACGGTTATTTAACATGATATCTTTATCATCTTTAAAACAAGGGTATCTGTTTTGAGTATCAGATAAGCCCACAGAGTCTTTAAGTATCCACATTATGTTAATGTTTAAAACAGTGACTTGGAAAGACATTTTTACAAATTACAAGCAGAGCTCTGAAGCTTCAGTTTTCATAGGTAGTAAGTAGTAACAGTAATTCTGTGGTTTTGATTAATTTATGTTTTTATTAAGTAAAGACCTATTAATGCTTATTTATTGAAATTTCCTCTGTAAACCTCAAAACAAAGTAAACATGAAAAAGCTAAATCATAATATTATATAGTTACATTTCTCTACTTTTTTGTTTACTTTCAAAATTTTTATAAATCTACAAAGTCAGGTTTATGGATGTATGACTTATAGATATTAAAATTCCCTCTTTTAAAGTATGTAGTTTGATTAGTTTGGAAAATAAATAAAGTTGTGTAGAACATTGCTATCATGCAAAAAAATTCTTCTGTGCCTCTTTTCCTTTTCCCTACCTGCAGTCCCTGACAGCTAGTGATCTGAATTCTGTCTGTATAGTTTTGCCTTTTCCAGAATATCATATCAATGGACTCATATAGTACATAGCCTTTTGTGTCTGGCTGCATTTGACCAGCAAAATGCTTTTGAGATCCATCCATATTGTTGCATGTATCAGTAGTTCATTCCTTTTTGTTGCCAAGTAGTATTCTCTTGTACGGATGTATCATAATGTGTTTATTCACCAGTTGATGGATATTTGGGTAATTTCCATTTATGAGCTATTACAAATAAAGCTGCTCTGAATATTTGAGTACAAGTTCTTGTATGAACATATTAATATCTGTCTCTTGGGTAAATAAATACCCAGTGGTGGGATAGCTAGGCCATATGGTAAGTATATGTGCAACTTTAAAAGAGAATGCTAAACCTTTTCCAAGGTGGAAAAGGATCACTTGGATTCATTCCAGAAATATATGAGAGTTCTATCTGGTCCACATCCTAACCAGCCCTGAACTATCAGGGTTTTGTTTTGTTTTGTTTTTAAGTTTTAGCCCTTTTAGTAGGTGTGTAGTGGTATCTCATGATTTTAATTTACATACCTCAAATAACTAATGATGTTGAGTATCTTTTCTTGTGTTGATTTTTCACCCAAATCTCTTCTTTAGTGAAGTGTCTGTTCGAATCATTAGCCCACTTTTTTATTGGATTGTCATCTTATTATTTACTTGTAAGAATTTTAAAAATATATTCTACCTACAAGTCCTTTATCAGATGTGTGTTTTGTAAATATAGTCTCTCAATATGTAGCTTGCTTTTGCATTTTCTTAACAGTGTCTTTGAAGGAAAAGAAGTTTTAAATTGTGATGAAGTCTAATTTATCATTTTTTAATTTTAAAGTTACAAGTTTTGTGTCCTGAGAAATGTTGTCCTAACCCAAAGTCACAAAGATTTTCTCTATGTTCTCTTCCAGAAGTTTTATAGATTTAGTTCTTATATTTAATTCTATAATCCATTCCAGCTTATGTTTTGTGTACAGTGTGTAAGGGTCAAAGTTCTGGTTTTTGTTATTGTTGTTTTTTGCATAGAGATGTCAGTTACCACTTACTGAAAAGATTATTCTTTTCCCATTGAATTACTGTAGCACCCATGTCAAAAATCAATTTACCATTTCTATATAGATCTATTTCTGGACTTTGTATTCTGTTCCATTGATCTATATACTTGTCCTTAAGCCAGTACCACACTATCTTAACTAATATAGCTTTATATTAAGTGTTGAAATCAAGTTGTGTGAGTCTTCCAACTGTTTTTTCTTTTTCCAAGAAGAAGATTTCCAAATACATTTTAGTCGTCTTGTCATTTTCTTCTAAAAATCCTGCAGGGATTTTGATTGGAATTACATTAAATCTATAGATCAATCTGGGGAAATTTGACATCTTAGTAATTGAGGATTCTAATACATACATCTCTATTTAGGACTTTAAATATTTCTCAACTATTTCATGGTTTTGGTGTGCTATTGTAAATGGTATTTTTATTCATTTCAGTTTTAATTTAGTCCTTGCCAGGATATAGATGTTCATTGATTTTTACACCTTTTATGCCGCAACATTGCTAAATTCACTTATTATTTCTTGGAGTTTGTTTTGGTTTTTTTTTTGGTCAAGGTTTTCTAGGATCATATAATTCGTGAAAAAAATGGGTTTATTTCTTCTTTTCCGATCTCTCTGCCTTTTATTTCTTTTTCTTGCATTATTACATGGCAAAGACTTTCAGGCCAATGTTGGATAGAAGTGGTAGTTAAGAGTAGAGATCCTTATCGTGTCCCTGATTTTAGGGGGAAAGCATTCAGTCTTTTCTCATTAAGTATGATGTTATCTGTTTGGTTTTTGATAAAGATGCCCTTTATCAGTTGGAGGAAATTCTTATCAATTCTAATTTTCTGAGAGTTTTTATCATGAACATGTATGGAGTTTTGTCAAATACTTTTTCTCCATCTAATTGATCTGATCATATGTTTTTTCTTTTAATCTGTTGATGAGGTGAATCACCTTGATTGATTTCAAATCTTAAACCAAGTTTGTATTCCTGGAATAACTCCACTTGGTCATGATATATTATCCTTTTTGTATATTATTGAGTTTAATTAGCTAAAATTTTGTAAGTTTTGTGTTTGCCTGTGTGCATGAGAATTACTGTTCTGCAGTTCTTTTATGATGTTTTGACTTGGTTTCACTATCAGGCTAATGTTGGTTTCATAAAATGATTTTTCCCTCTTCTTGTATTTTCTGGGTGAGTTTTTACAGAATTAATATTATTTCTTCTTTAAATATTTGGTAGAATTCACCAGTGAAGCCATTTGGTTTTGGAGATTTCTTTTGTGGGAAAATTTTAAACCACAGATTCAATGTCTTTAATATATAATGGGATATTTTTTTTTTATTTAAAAAAATATTCTATTTATTTATTTATTTATTTATTTAGGCTATGCCAGGTCTTAGTTGTGGCATGCAGGCTTCTTTCTTAAAATAATTAATTAATTAATTAATTTGGCCATGTCAGGTCTCAGTTGTGGCACTCGGGATCTTCACCGTGGAATGCAGGATCGTTCGTTGTGGTGCACGGGCTTCTCTAGTTGTGGCCTGCTGGCTCAGTAGTTGCAGTGCATGGGCTTAGTTGCCCCATGGCATGTGGGATCTTAGTTCCTCGACCAGGGATCAAACCTGCATCCCCTGCATTGGAAGGTGGATTCTTAACCACTGGACCACAAAGGAAGTCCCTATAATGGGCTATTTGGGTTATTTATTTATTCTTGAGAGAGCTTTGGTTACTGATGCCTTTTAAGGAACTTGTCCATTTCATCTAAGTTGTCAAATTTGGGGGCATAATGTTGTTCACAATATCCTTAGTCTTTAAATATCTGAAGTACCTCAAGATGTCACTTCTTTTATTCCTGAAATTGATCATTTCTATCTTCTCTTTTTCTCCTGGAGCAAAGATGGGCAATCTATGGCTTGCAGGCTAAATCAGGCTTGCAACATATTTTGAACAGTAGATGACTTAAGAATGGTTTGTACATGTTTTAAATGGTTAGAAAAAAATCAAAAGGAAATAAAACTTCATGACACACAAAAATTAAATGAACGTGAAATTTTAGTATGCATAGATGAAGTTTTATTTGAACACAACCACACTCGTTATCTTGTACATTATCTATGGCTGCTTTTGTGCTATAACGGTAGCACATATGGGCTGCAAAGCCTATAACATTTATGATGTTGCCGTGGTATGATAAAAAATATATCTAATCTCTGTTCCAGGTTCTTGGTACAGACCTTCAAAAACCCTTGGAATTTCCTGAGTAATTAGAGTGTATTTCTTATTCTAATTAGGTGACTCTCATGGGCCCCTAGATAACTTCAGGAAGGAGGCTGGTCATAAGAAAGACCAAACATGTGATTAGGGTATTGAAACTTTTAACCACTTGACCTCGGGGGAATGAGAGGGGGCTGGAGATTGAGTTCAATCACATAGTCAATGATTTAATCAATTATGCCTACATAATGAAACCCAGATTAAAAACTCTGGACACTGAAGCTCAGTGATGCTTCCTGGTTGGTGAACACATTGATGTGCTGAGAGAGTGATGTGCTCTGAGTCCATGGGGGCCCAGCCTGGAAGCTCCCAGACCTCACTCTATATGTACCCCTTATATAAAACTATGTTTTGAAGTATAGCACTTTCATTGAGATCCATGAGTTGTTCTATTGAATTATTGAACGAGAGGGGATCATGGGAACCCCTAAATTTATAGCCAGTTGGTCAGAAGTGCAAGTGGCCTGGGGACTCTGAAAGTTCAGCTGCCATTTGAAGTGAGGGCAGTTTTGTGGAGGACTGAGCCTTTAACTTGTGGGGTCTGCAATAACTCCATGTGGTTAGTGTCAGAATTGTATTGCAGTATATTCAGTTGTGTTAGACCAGTTGGGTTGAAATGGAACAGTAACCATTTACAGAAAAAGTATCCCAATCCCTGTTCTAAAGGTATATTAGTTTTATTGATTTCTTTCCCCCCAGAGAACCAGCTTTTGATTTCATTGATCTCTATAATCTTTCTCATTTTGATTTCATTAGTTTCTGCTCATATCTTTATTTAATTTCCTTCTTATGCTTATTTTGTGTTCAGTTTGCCCTTCTATTCCTAATTTTTATGCCTTTGGAATTATACCATCTCTTTCCATCTTGGTGTTCAGTGACATCATGTTTGCAGCTTGAAATTGGCCATGGTAGGAGCACTTATAGCACAAAAATCAGCAAATATTGCAAACTGATGGTTCTCCCTTCATCCTGAGAGCCAGTTGTTAAACTTACCAGCATACTACTTATAATACCGATAACACAGCTCTTTTTTATAATTAAAAAAAATTTTTTTAATTGAAGTATAGTTGATTTATGTTGTGTTAGTTTTAGGTGTACAGCGAAATTATTCATATATATTTACATATATTTATATATTTTTTCCAGATTTTTTTCCATTATAGGTTATTACAAGGTACTGAATAAAGTGGTCCTTGTTGTTTATCTATTTTATATATAGTAGTGTATATCTGTTAATCCCAAACTCCTAAGTTATCCCTCCCCCCCTTTCCCCTTCGGTAACCATAAATTTGTTTTCTATGTCTGTGAGTCTATTTCTGTTTTGTAAATAAGTTCATTTGTATCATTTTTTTAGATTCCACATGTAAGTGATATCATATATTTGTCTTTGACTTACTTCACTTAGTATGATACTCTCTAGGTCCACCCGTGTTGCAGGAAATGGCACTATTTCATTCTTTTTTATGGCTGAGTAAATAATATATTCTGTTGTTTATATATACCACATCTTCTTTATCCATTCATCTGTCCATGGACATTTAGGTTTCTTCCATGTCTTGGCTATTGTAAATAGTGCTGCAGTGAACATTGGGGTGCATGTATTTTTTCGAATTATGGTTTTCTCTGGATATATGCCCTGGAGTGGGATTGCAGAATCATGTGGTAGCTCTATTTTTAGTTTTTTAAGGAACCTTCATACTGTTCTCCATAGCGGCCGCACCAACTTACATTCCCACCAACAGTGTAGGAGGGTTCCTTTTTCTCCACTCCCTCTCCAGTATTTATTTGTAGACTTTTTGATGATGGCCATTCTGCCTGGAGTGAGGTGATACCTCATTGTAGTTTCGATCTGCATTTCTCTAATAATTCGTGATACTGAGCATCTTTTCATGTGCCTGTTGGCCATCAACAGAGCTCTTTTTTAATCTTCTCAGGGCACCTAACATAAAAAGATGATCTTAAAAGTTAATTCAGAAAAGGAAAAGACTTGTTAGTGAAAAAATGTGATTTAAAATATAGATTTTAAATCTAAAATTCTAAAAGAGATTATGCAGTCTTGATCCTGAAGTCATGAAGAATAGGATAGTAGGTTCCATTTGTTAGTGATTTCAGTGTAGTCCTTTTTGAGGAAAAGTGCCTTGATTAGATGATCTGTAGAAGTCCATTGCAGTTCTGTGAATCTATGGTAAGTTATTTCCCAGAAGATGGTAGGAAAGCTATTTTATTGCTAATGAAAAGCTGATGAGTGAGTTATTGCTGAGGGATTGATCCATTGCCCTTTTAAGAAGCTCTGAGATTCCCAGACCTAATGGATGGAAAAGAGCAGAAATAACAGAGTTAGGTAGCTCAAGCCTAAAATTTGTAAGAACATTAGAACATTAGATGGTTTGACATAAGTTGTCACTTATGTTTTGTGGATGCCCTTCTAAGCAAAGTGTTAGGCGAATTCTTGGCCAATTTCTCTGTTGGTGTGCTGAGAGCTTAGTTCATGTGTTTGGCATTAAATAGAGCTTCCATTAATTGATCAGAAAAGTGTTTGTATATCACTAGGAGGTATTGAAAAAGCCCACTTAAAAGGAAATTTTAGTAGTTAATTTCTGTGCTGCCGTAGCTGTGATCCCATTGATCTTCTTGTGTTATAGCCATTATGATGTCTCTCTTCTAGCCCGATACTGTGAGCAGATACTCTATTGTATTTGTTTTTGTATTCTCAGTGCTTAGCGTTGTAAACTGCTTAATAAATTTTTGTTGAATGAATGAATAATTAAAGGAACATTTATTTTATTCCATTTTGGCAGGACATAGGGAACCCAAAAGATTAAGCACAATTAAATTTCAGGAATATTGAGAAAATTGGCATTAAAAAAAAAGATGTAATGTCAAATTGTGTGTAATATTTCAAGTACATTTTGTTCAGCTTCATCCTAGATATTTACAAGTGTTTAATAAGCTATTAATAAGTAAGTAACATATATTTTCAATTTAATAGTTGATATTCTGAGTTACAATCACACTTTGTTCCTCTGAGTATTCAGCATTAATATAACAAGTAGGACTGTTTAGGTAGTTTCTTCTTGGTATTATCTTCAGTATCATTCAGCTTTTAGTTAGATATCGATTGAGTGCAACATTATTCAAGGTTTGCCTAAAGATTAAAGAGAGAACCTCTAAAATGCTAGTTATATTTAACATATAACATTTATTATATGCTTTTTTTCTAATAAATACATAATCAGTACAAAAAACCTTGAAAATCTGGGAAAAGCATGAAGGAAAAAAATATCCATAATCCTATTACCCCAACATAACCACTATGAGTGTTTTGGTGTATGCCCTTTTTATACTATAAATCTACAAATATCATATTAAAAATAATATATAAAGTAGGCCGTGTGGGTGTTATAGAGAGGGTAGAGGGAACGTCTGGAGATGAGTTCTATTCTGGCTTTGCCACTAGCCGGTATGACCTTGGGAAAGATCCTTTATCTCTAGAGTTCTGTTTCTTCATTTATAAAGGGATTGTCCCAGTATATAAGGGCCTTTTCTCACTTGAAAATTCTGATTTCATTGAAACTGAACACCTTTGAAGACAGATTTCGGAGGATGAAATCGAAAGTGTTTAAGTCTATATTCATCTTAATTATGAGGCAGATTTAAAAATCTTAAACTGGTATAAATATTTCTTGCTAATATCATTAGGTTTTTGTTATTATGAAGCAGTTATACTTAAAGTAGCAAATTTCTCTTGGAACAAGAATCACAATCTGAATTCCAGATGAAGGTATTTGAGCTGATAAATATGTTTGTAGGAAAGTCTTAAAATAATTCTCATCAGCCTTTAGGTATGTGACCAGAAATCAGATATACAGTATCACCACTATTTTCAGTACATGGTATTTTATCAAAAAAGCATACCAAGGAGAAAAATCAAAGCAACTGCTTTACTTGATTATTTTTGCACCTCAAGAAAATTGATTTTGTCTCCCCTTCCCTCCTCCATGCATATTATAAAAATGTAGATTGGTATGCAAGAACTATTGCATATGATGCATCAAAGCTTTAAAAGTGTTCCAAGGTGTCTGGTTTATCTTACAAGGGTCCGTTTTCACATTAAACAATTTTTGTTGAACAGTTAAGATGTCCTTTTACTTTTACCATTTCTTAGTAGGATTTTTGGTATGCATTTTAACTGTTATTTAAGAGTCCCCATATGCTTAGAAAGGAATCAGAATGTATGTGCCTTTTTTTTTTTTTTCAAAGCCTCAGCACAATGTAGGTTATTCCATCAATACCATCAAATGACTGGGAGCTGGAGTTGGAACAATATGTAAAAATACAGCTTGCGAAAGATTTCCTTTATTAGCTGTCATCATCCGCAGAATATATGTTCAAATAAACGTTGTGTAATAACTAAATTTGAGATTAATAGGCCCCTTAAGAAACAGCGAAGTCATTCAGAATTGTCAGTGAAAAATAGGCTGTAAGACTGTAACATGCACATATTGTCCTGCTTACATGCTCTCTCTGGTGTCATTCCCATTTATCACTGTCGGCGGGCTCGGTTCTCATTAAAACACTCTTGCACAAAAGCAACTTAATTTTCTTAAGAGGAGAGGACACCTGATTCAATTTGGCACCCAGAAGCGGTAACGTGAATATATTTTTTCCTTGCCTGAATTGAGATGAATAGTTACAAACAAGAATAGCCATCCCCCCACATTCACCTCAAGATTAGGGATGTTAAATATTTTTTTCCATTGATATCAAGAAATGGACCCATAGAAATAGGCAAGAAATGTTGCTTACTCTCAGAAAAGCAGCTGGATGGCATTTTCTCATAACTTGCATATAGATGAACGTCTCTTCATTCCTGTAGTGTTTTCAAAACAAAGAATGAAAGCGGTCATTAAGATGGTGAATTTTAATGGTGTATTAAATAATCTTTCTTTAAATTGGAGAATGCCTTGTAGCAGTTCTGTAGTCTTCATTTAGATGTATTTGTTGAGAAGAAATATTCAGTAATGACTTTAAAACAATATTCTACTTTTTAGCCATTGCTGCTTAAAAAATACAACACAAATAATGGAATCAAATGAATAATGCTCCTTTAATATTGAGCATGGTAAATAAACTCACATTTAAATTGATGTCTTATATATACTTTTGTGTCGTATGGTTCAATAATACTTAAAGGTAATATAGAAGTGTATAACTCAAATTTTACTTGCTATGAGATTTATACAGTGAAAATAGTGGTAATTAAGTAGTACTAAAATGTCCTAGCAACTAAGGTGCTTGTCAGCCAATTATAATTTTTAAAAACAGTCAGAAAAAGCTTTTCTTAAGTCTTTTTTTTTTTTTTTTGGCCTTTCTATAGCATCTTGCAAAATACCTTACAAGTAAAAAGAAAATGTTTTGTATTTCCTTATTTAATTGGAGACCAAGGATAGGAATTCAGTCTTTGATGTCTTTATGCTTTTTCTAACTACACCGAAGCTTAGAAAGGGAATAAATATTTAGGCTAGTTCTCCTTCTTGTGACTCAGAGGCAGCGGGTGGTATAAATTCACATAGTTGAGGAACTTTTCCAGGTTAGGATAATGCAGCTTTGATCTCCAACAACCGTCACCAATAGTCAATTTTTTTTCTGTTGGTTTTTCATGATGTGTTATGCCATATGCAATGGGAACAAGAGATTATGCTAAATAAAACTTAATAGCCTAGTCAAGTTTATGTCTTGGAAACGCTTTTGATTTATCTAACCTGCCTCATTAGTACTTTATTACTTACTCCTTTGTTTAGGAACATGATTGTATCAGTTAGGCTTCAAGTAATAGGAAATCAGACTAAAAGTAGCTTAAACAAGCTGGGACTTATTTTTCTCATATACCAAGATGCCTGGAGGTGCGGCTGGCTGGCATTTGTTCTGTGGCTTAATGATAGTAGAGTGGTTATCTCTGCGTTGCTCTTGGCCTTTCTCTGCTGGATGCAAGGTAGCTTTCACTGCTCTAGGCAGGAAGAACGGAAGAAGGGCAGTGCCAGAAACTAACTTCCCTAACCCCCAACCATCAAGCGGAAACCAATTTATATCTCACTGGCCAGGAGCTTGTTGCGTGGCCACCCTAGCTTTTCCTATTTCACGTGTACTTTTTGCGTCTTATTTAAATTTTTTTTTCCTTTTCAGGAGGCATACAGTGAGTCTCATATTTTCTTCTAAGGGTTTTAAAGTTGTGCCTTCCAATTCTAGGTCTCTAATTTATGTCGTATTTTCTTTTCTAGCATATTGTGAAAAACTCAGTTTCTCCTCCTTTCCCAACTGTGTTACGGTGGAGCTGCTGTCATATACAGCTTTCTCACATTGTCTGTACTTTTTTTTATTGTAAACTCCTGTTCACTGGGGGTAGTTTAATTGGGAATCTGCTTTGTTCCAGATTATTGAAGTGACTCCAAAGAGAAGTTCTGCGTTTGCTTCTTTCCTGGCCTCAGGGGTTCCACCGGTCTTTGATCCGTTTTGTCTTTTCTTTTCTCCGAATTACTCGTTAAGTTTGGGATTCTTGAGTCACCTGGGTGGTGTAAATTCCATTCCGTGCCCTTGATGCCAGGCCCTGTGTTACCTTCGTGACTGTCTGAGGAGCGTTTTCTAGTTGCCCTCGCCTGGTGGGCAGACCCTTCAGCATCCTGCTCTGCTGGCCGCAGGTGCCTCAGCTCCGGTCCTCACCCTTTGCAGCCAAAGGCAGCGCTTCCTCCTGCTTCTTGCGCATGCGTCAGTATCGCCTGGGAGAGTGCAGCCTCAAACCCCCTGTTTGACCACTCTGTCTTTGACTAACTTCCATATGTCTCCTACCAGGGTTTTTGGTTTGTTTTGGCTCAACTGTACATTTAAAATATTATGTTCTTATTATCTACTGAGTGGTGTGAATTTGAGGATTTATATACATGAAATGCCGTCTTACATACTCCTTTTCCCCACCCTTACCCTCTCTTTGGGCAACATCTCTGAGAGATCTCAAGGTTTTTCTGGTCAATTTGTTACAAAAACAGTCATATATTTAGTAATTAAGTTTAACTTTCTGGTATTATATGATTCGGGGCAGTCTAGCTTAAACACGTTCTCTTCTTTGCCAACCTAGGCCTAATCTGTGTTTTTTGTTTTCTGTTTTCTGTTTTCGTTTTTTTTGGTTGGGGGGAGAGAAGGAAGGATTTATTACTTGCAGCAAGTAAGGAGAACACCGGGGCTCTTTTCCCAAAGCAGTGTCTCCCTGAACTGCAAAATTGGGGAAGTTTTAAACTACGGGTACGTGCGTATTCATAAGGGGGCTTGAGCAGAGAAGAATTCAGCCTAGAATTGGGGCAAAGGTCGACAGAGTCCAAGCTTTAGTTTGTTGAAGTCAGGAGGGTCAACATCATCATTCCATCCTCCACCTGGGTGGGAGCCTTAGTTCCTGGTGTCAGGACTTTACTGAAGCTCAGGTTCTTGGTCTCGTTGCAGAAGGAATTCAGTGAGAGACAAAGTGATAGGTAGGAAGTGGATTTATTTGGAGAGGTCACATACCATGGACAGAATGAGGTCCTTCTCTAAAGGTGAGAGTGGCCCTGGGAGACACACGCCCCACAGAGTGAGGACCAGCTCAGAAGGCGAGAGGCCCTGATCTGTGTTTGTAAAGCACAGAAAATTGTACTTTTTTCTTGATGAATACATACACATGTACAAATATAATCTTTTTTTTAAATAAACAGATAGGTAGAACCAGTGGGGAAGAAGGTATGGTCTGTTTCACTATTTTTTTACTTTCTCACCCTCCCTACTCTGTAGAGTCAGGGGTGAGAGTAGGACCACTGGATTAGAGGGAGAGGGACAGAGTCTGATCTTACTGGTGCTGTTCTAATCTGACCCCTTAGTGCCCTCTGTCATAGCAGGTGTCCACCTTCTATTTCTTTTTCCAGGACAGGTTGGGGAGGGAGTTCTTCAAAGTACACCTGCAGCTTCCAACCCTCAACACAGCCCTTCAGCCTCTCATTGCTAGAGTCTCTTCGCCCTGGAAGGCTGCTATGTAGGGTCTCTCACAATGAATCAAGTTTCATGGCAGTCCTCTGAGGCACCTACCTGGCCCCTGGGATTGACGGAACCTTGCCCCATCACTGAACTGAAGTATACTTTGCCCAACTGCTTACCTCTGGCCTTGCCCTACCCTAGGCAGCCTCCCCAGCTTTGCTGTTTCTAGTCGGGAAGCAAGTACCTGTCTCTGGTTCATTACACACCCTCCCTGTCCCCCCAGCGCAGTTCGAGGGAAGAGACCGTGATGGTTCCACGAGCGCTCACAGAGTGCACTCCACTCCTGTGGCAGCCTGGCGAGCACTTTCTCCCTCAGTAAACATCCATCCCCAGTTTGGGAGGCATGGCAGGCACGTCAGCTTTCTCCCCTAGAGGAAGAAGAAAAAGTCAAAAAACCCACTACTCCTAGAAATTTCCTTTTATCAATCTCCTCCAGAACGTCTAGGCTTTTCTTATATAGGCTGCATATGAAATGGTCCCTAGCTTAGTTTTCATGTCTTTTTATAAGCTCTGCCTTGATATGTCTGGAATATTACTTTAGACTAGTGGGATACTTGCCACACATTCTCCTTAGCTTGGAGCATTATTAGAAATTCCGAGACAACCATAAATGTTCCATTTTAGCATTTTAGTAAGCATTGCTATATACGTTGGCTGGGGAAACAGGTTATGCAACGGCGAACACCAGACACCACGCAGGAAGTTTCATAAATTAATTTGTAACAGATCATTCACACTCAGTGTAAACAATGGATCTCATTTGTTTTTTTTTTTTAGTGGACTGATGAGGGAAAGAAAAAGAGGGGTGTTGGGCCAGCATTATGAAAACTGTAGATATAGTGTTATGAGGAGAAGACTTGGGTAGGGGCCAACAGTGTCATATATTTGGAGTGCAGTCATTTTATAAGGGGACCACATGTTTATGTAACTCCAAAGCATGGAACATGGTCAGTGCACAGCAGTTACAGAAGGTGAAAGTTTTGGGCTTACTGTCAGGTAGGACTTCATAACATTCAAGGGGATTCAGCAATGGAAGCACTTGATTTCCTGAGTTAGAGAACACTCTGTCGCCATGCTTTTCAGTGGTTTTTTTTTTTTTTTTTTAATTTACCTTTTTATTTCAAATAATTCCAAGTAAGTTATGAAGAAATTAATTTGTTATTGAACTTGCTCAATTTTCCAAAATAATTTAATAAAGCCATGCTGTAATATATAATGAAACATTAGTAAAATACCATACATCAAGTAAAACTGGGCTGATACTAAAAGCAATATATTATCTAAAAATGTACAATATAAAGGAAGCCAATCTACTCAGTATTAAAAAACCACCTCAATATGAACTTTTTTAGTTAGCATTGATCAAATTATCCATCGAACATGATTACACCAAGGTATGTACTTTGCACATGGGATTCCTGAGTTAATAATGAAAACATAACTGTGCAGGACATTCAGTTAACATAAAAACTATTGATTCATTCATTTATTCATTCATTCTTTGGTTCAGTAATATTCGTTGAGGGTTTACTACAAGTCAGGTGCTGTTCTAGGCAGTGAAGATACAATCTTGTACAAATTAGACAAAATTCTTCTTGTGATGGAACATTCTAGAGGGGGAATGGGTAATTAAGTTGTTTCTGGCAAAAGAGGTAATAAATAAAATGCACTATTTAAAAATCAGAATGGATAAACAACAAGGTCCTACTGTATAGCGCAGGGAACTATATTTAATATCCTCTGATAAACTATAATGAAAAAGAATATGAAAAAGAATATATATATGTATAACTGAATCACTTTGCTCTACAGCAGAAATTAACACAACATTGTAAATCCACTATACTTCAAAAAAATTAAAAAAAAATCTTTAAAAAAGTAAATAAAAATCAATGGACTCTCTCAGGTATGGCTTCTAGAAGACAGAGGAGAGGAAACTCATATCCTAAGACAGTCTGGTCATATAAACTGAGGGGTCCTCCCTTCAGAACAAATTGTCTTTGGTGGTTCACGTTTGATCTCAGTACATGAAGTTTGTGCACAGCCATGTTTGTTTTAATATAAAAATGAAAGTGCATTTTTGGTTTATTTTCAAAACCAAATATTCACATGCTACAGATACTTGTGGAAGGTGTCCTCTGTTCATCCTGTGGCTTCTCGTGCCCCCAGCACACTGATGCATGTTCCAGAGGGTTCTCAACCTCTAGCTCGTCATGCAGCCAGCAAGAGATATCACTAACGTGCAAAGTAGGGATTGAAATCTTAATTTTATTTAAAAATAAAATATGTATTCCATTTTTAACACAAAGGGATTTAAAATGCGGACAGTAAATGGTGCAACACCTTCCTGCCCAGATATAGAAATGCAACACGTTTAAAAGAAGAAGACAAACAGGACAGACAGAAGAAAATGAAAAATAAAAATGACCCCCACCCAATTCCTTTCAAACAAATTTAATCAGAGTTAAGAGGTTTTTTCTGTGATCCCTTTCAGAAAAAGTGTTTCTTTATACTTGTCTGTGTATATGTGTGTGTGTGTGTACACATTTACACAATAGGAATGTGATATTATGATTATAATAAGAAATATATATTTGGTCTTTGTCTCAATTCCTGGCACAGAGCTCCTAAAATGATTAGATTTCCTAAGTGAAGAGAGCTGGAAAAGGTGTCTTTTGCTATGCTAAATAGATGACTTTTGGAAAGCCCCTAGCTAACCTGAGTATGGGGCTGGTTGCCAGGGGAACCAACCGGAGATTAGAAGTTTGGACCTCTGGGGAGGGGAGAGGGGCTAGAGACTGAGTTCAGTCACCAATGGCCAATGTTGAAATCAATCATGCTATGTAATGGAGCCTCTATAGAAACCCAAAGGATGGGTTTGGAGAGCTTCTGGGTTGGTGAGCACTGGAGGTGATGAGAGAGGCAGGCGATCAGAGGGCATAGCAACTCCACAGCCTTGCCCCGTACCTTGCCCTCTGCATCTCTTCCATCTGGCTGTTCCTGAGTTATAGCCTTTTATGATAAAGCAGTAATCTAGTGAGTAAGCTGAGTTCTGTGAGCTGCTCTAGCAAATTAATCAAACTGGAGGGGACTGGGTTGTGGAACCTCCGATTTATAGTCAGTTGGTCAGAAGCACAGGTGACAGCCTTGACTTTTGATTGACATCTGAAGTGGGGACAACCTTGTGGTTCTGAACCCTTAACCTGAGGAATCTGATGCTATTTGAGGGTAGATAATGTCAGAAAATGAGTTGAATTGTAGAAAACCCAGCTGGTGGTGGGTGAATTTCATGGTGGTGTGGAGAAACACATGCTGAAGGAATTACACACACTGTTTTGAAACCTGCTTTTTTTACTTAAAATATCTTAGCCTGCTTTAATATCAGTATATGCAGATCATCTTTTTAATGGCTACAGAGTTATTCCTTGGTAATTCTAGATTTTATTTAACTAACTCTATTGCTATATAGCGGTGGCAAATTTTAAAACATTTTTTTATATTACATTAAGCATATGTATATAACTATATAAGAATAGGGAGGTTAAGAGAAGTAAAATACGATGCTGTGAGAGAGATACGTATACTGGGTGAGAAACCAAAGTCTAAATGTCATTTTCGCTGCTTGGCTGTGGTGCCAGGTGGCAGATCCAGTCTTCTTTGTCTGCCGATCCTTGGATTCTGCCAAACACATAGAATAATGTAGTTGGAGAAGTAGACTTTGGACGTTTCTGGGAAGCCTACTTATTTTAGAAATCCAATTAGCAAACACGGAGGTGTTCAGGATGAGCTTCATCAGATTCCTTCCTTAGAAGACTTGAGTCTCTCGTGGGGCAGGGAGGCGTGTAGATAGGTCATTCAATAGTGTGACAAGTGCCAGGGCAGAAGTATGCCCAGGATGTTGTGACAGCAGGTATGGGGACACTCAGGCCACCCAGAAGTATGGATGTGTGAGTGTTGAGGAAGTGACTGAAAGCTTCTTGGAAGGACGAGGCTTAAGCTGGGTCACTAAGATAAACGGGAGTTCCCTGGCAGGCAGAAGGGCATTCCAGGCCAAGGCGCAAAGAAGTAAGAAACAGCATGATGAGTGTGGGGAATCACAAGTAGTTTAGTGCTGTCAGAATATACATTTTGCGGCAATAAATGAGATGGACAGAGACCTGTTCATGGACGGCCTTGTAGTTCATGCTGAGGAGCTGGGAATTCCCCCTTAAGTCAAAAGATACGCCTGTCTTTATATATCAATTCAAAGCTCTCTAAATATTTGTCATCACTTTTTGGAACTCTGGAAAACGTAATGGCTTCCTATGCTGCAACGGCAAAATTGAGCCAACTGTTAAGCTTAATTATCTGTTGCTGTTGAGCCCAGGATCCTTGGTTCGGTGTCCGATTTCACGTGGTTCTTCAGAGAACCCAGAACCTTAATCAGCCAAGTCACCAATGGTTGCCAGAGCCCACTGCATGGTGAGTGATTTCAAATCCATCACCACTGTCAGGAAAATAGCTAAGAAGTTGGCCTGCAGCATCTTTGGATACCTAAGATATCTCATCACTGTCATCTCCATCATTTTATAAAATGCAGGAACATAGCCAATCCACATAAAATATATTGCTTGGGTTTGGGTTAAAAGAGAACAGGATGGGGTGGGAGTATAGCGATTTGATCTAATCAGTAGTAGTTAATACTTATTTTACTTTGACGTCTGAGTCTTTTTGTTTCTAATGTTCTGTGTTTGTTTGTTTGTTTTCTTAAATGCTAGGCAAAACTATTAGTGATCTAGTATAAGGCTGGTGAAAGGCACTGGAAAGAAACAAATTTGGAAGAGAGGAGCTCAAACAGGAATACCTAATTTCTTTACTAAAAAGAGAGAAATTCGTTCTAAGCACAGAATAGGGTCTAGAAATAAACATTGTTTGTGGGGAAGGTACATTTTTATCAAAAGGAAGGCAGTGTTCCCTACTGATCTCCCCACAACTTATTTATTTATTTATTTATACAGTTTTACTTATTTTTCTCTGCACATAAAACTTTTTCCTGAATCATCCATAATCGGATTCTAGGAAGATGTGTTAAATATGTTGCTACAGTTTACATTTTTCATCTGTGATGTTTTATTTAGCCGAATCTTTTTTTTTTCTTCACTGCTCCCTGTACAACATGAAATACCATATGCCATTGTCCCTGTCAGGAAGCAAAGGTTTCCCTGGTCTGTGCCTGTGCCTATGTTTATGCCACAGCGGAGCTGTGGTCCAGTGCCATCTTTTATTGATAAGGCCAGCAAAGGAGAAATCTAATGAAATTATCAAAGCTTTGAATTAATTATGAACTTGAATAGGAGAGCTAAGCTCTCTGGAGCCAAGGATCTCATTACCCATGCATTCTCATTGCATTCTCTTCTGGGGCAGAAGGCATTTTCAGCTACAGCTCTTAGCCTGGCTTTGGACTTTATTCAAACTTGCTAAACTGACATCCTCTTCTTACTACAATGTGGCTGCTAATGTCCATGATGATTAATTTAATTCTGCTCTGGATCCACAGGAGATGTCAGTAGGTTTTCTCTGCCCCTCCTTCCACTTTTTATTATTTTTCTTTCTCTCTTTTTTTTCATCAAATTGGATATTATACGAGTTTTTATCTTTTGGAGGTCATGTGAGAAGCTTTCAGAATTCAGGTGTAGCTTCATGGACTATAGTGATTGAATTAAAGTTAAGAACTGTATTATATCTACTATGTATTCCCGGGATATTTAGGTAAGCTCAAAGTCAAGTATTTCGTCTTTGAATTTTGAACACCAAACAGAAGTTTCTCTTGCCTGTTTCTACTTTAGAATTAATCGTGTAGCAATAACTTCCATGGTCTTAACAGCATTGTTCATATTTCTAACGTGTGTTGTATGGGAACTACAGATCTCACTTTGTGGGCGTAGCTCATAGGTCTTATGCTCCCTGATGGAGAGTAGTTAATGTTTGCTTTATAATTCTGGTATTCCTTTTCCAAGTAATATGAATTTTCTTCCTTTCTTTTCTTTTTGTTTTTTTTTTCTTTTTTTCTTTTTTGGTGAATAAATCAACCTCTGATTGTTTTAAGTCTAGTAGCAAAATCAATAACAACAATGTTTCAATTTGCTATTGGGGATGATTCTTCAGTACTGTCATATAGGTTCAAAGCATCTTATGGCAAGCCTTTTCTGCTTGCTTTTGAGACCCATTATTTATGAATTCCTAAGCTGTAACTCATCTATCTTAGTAAACTACAGGCTACTGGCAATTTTTGTAAGCAGTGACTAACTTTGCTTTACGGAGTCAGTGTTTTAAGGTTTTGAATAGTGGGGGATGGGAGAATGATAGTCTTTGCTTTTCCTTTTCCTATTTACTTTCAGTGAGTTTTTTCCCCCCATTTATTTTCTCTATAGGCAGCTGCAATATTTAATTCAGCCTTCGGAAGTTTTTTGGTAAGTAAACATGGTTTAATTTGTCTTTTATAACTTTTGTTGTGATGTTTGTATGAAATATTTAGTGAAAATTAGACTTTTTTTTTACTATTTGGTTAAATATAAAAGTTCTTGAATCCTGTCATATGCCATTATCCATACCCTAAAGAAAATTAATAAATAAAGGAAATGTTCTCTCATAATATAATTTGGAGGCTTGGGTTTAATATTCCATTTAATGGATTCAAGGAATCAATTAAAACACTATGTGTCTCCTTATAGAGGTATGTCAATATATTGATCATTTAATGAGGTCTTTTAGATTATTATTATTTTGTGTCATGGGACTGAGGATTTTGAAAAGGAAACATGACCCAGCTGGTCAGAAAGGGAATGCTAATTTACTTGTTGACATGTCATTTATTTTGTACATTTCACTGTTAAAGAAGCTACTGTCTTAGATACTTCTGAGAAATCTATGTGAAAAAAAATTTGAAATGAGGAAATAACTAATGAGTAATTTGCAAGAAAATACAATATTTTTTGATATGTGAACTATCAATTGTATATAATAGGATTAAAAATAGTTCATCTTTCATAAGTAGAACCAATATAATTATAAGGACAATACTATTTTAGCATTTTTTAATCATTATCTTTTAAACAGATGATATAAACAAAGACTTGGTTTGTGTTATGAAAGAATGAGTTTTCTGTCAACTGAATATTTTATTTATACCCTCCCTAAAACTTCGCTAAATTGATGAAAACAAATTAGAATATTGTATTTTTAGATATATAACTCATTAACAGATATGTGGTTACAGTGATTTACAAAAAATTGAGAATGAAATCAGCAAGGTATATAAGCTGGTTCATGAGTCTAGGCAAAATATCAATTACTTCTGTTTAAAATGCTCTTTATGTCACTTATTATTGTATGTATTTAAATGTAGTTGAAGCTTTAAAACATATTGTTACATAGTGTTAATTCTGTACAGTCCTATATAGCTTTTAATGTCCCAATGTTACAGAGTTTTAATGATGTAGCTTCTGCAAAATACATGCTTAGATTCTATCTTATTTTTAAAGAAGTAGTAATATTATTCCCAATGTTGTATTATTATTATTGGGTTTTAGAAGAGAGGTAATAGAGTCCATTTAATGCAAATGATCTCTTGAGCTACTTATTTTAGACTCAGTGATATTTTCTTGTCATTATTTCACATATCCAAGTACTATTTTCTATATGTTGTCACAATTGACAAAATAATATCTGTAGATATGTTCTTGCTGGAAGCCGGTTTTTTTACAAGGTTTGGATTTGTATACATCCACTATCTAAACATGGTTTCCTAAGCTGGATCTCCTACTCTTTAAAATGTCTGGTGTAATTGAGAAAATAACTTTGAGGCAATTGTCTGAGTAACTAAAGCAAAATACAGTCCTTTAGTTGGAGGACAAGCTCACTAAGTACAGTTTGAGCTTTGCACTGACTGACTGTATGAACAATAAATGTATCATGTTATTTGTTCTACCAGGCACAATTCTTTGGTAAGATCCAGTGAAGTAAAACTTGTTCTAGGGATTCTTTCGGATTTTTGTTATGCTCTTTCACTTTTAAAACGTTATGCATTCTCACTCCTTAGTCTTTTTCCTCTCTTCACCTTTTTTTCTTACATTAATGAGTCAATCGAAAGTATTTATTGATTTCCTGCACACAGAGGTGGTTTTCTAATAGCTGTAGAGGTGCAAAAAAATACAACATGGTCCCACTCTGCTGTAACACATAGAAAAAGAAATACAATGTAAAAGCTAACAAATCAAACAAAAGATGTTATTAGGTGATGTATGATTGTCAGATATGAACTCTGGGTTGAAAGGTCAGACAGAAACAATTTCGCTGTTGGGCCTAGAAGCAGTCGAGAAGAGAGGAGAGGAAAAAGGCATGAACAGTGGCAGCGAGACAGAAGTGTCTTCCATTTTTTCCCCTTCCCCTTCCTTTCCCTTCTTTTTCTTTCCAAAAGCTGAAAATTACCAGAAGGGGTTGAGAATAAAAATTATGATTGGAGATGTTTTGCTCCAGTGTTATAAGGGAAATAATTCTATTTCTTTTTCTTCCCTCTCCACCATAGTTACAACAAACCTTGGATTATGAACTATGCACAAGTCTGACCTAAATCAGTTAGAATTAGGCTCAGCTTATTTACCAGAAAAAAAGAAAATAATAGTGGCTTGGACAAAGGTAAATGTTTATTTCTCTATTATGTAAAATCTGGAAGGAGGCTGTCATGGGAGCTTCCTGGTCTCATTGTGTACAGAGACACCCATCTTTCTCCTGCACCATCCACAGCACACAGCTGCCTTCATCAATGTTACCTTATGGTCCAAGATAGCTGCTGGAGCTCCAGCCAAAAAGAAACCTGGATAGCAAGGTCTTTACCTTGGGAAAGCACAAAAGAGCTCCCCTAAAAGCTAAGTCTGCTTTCTTTCTTTTTTTTTTTTTAATTTTTAAATTTATTATTTATTTATTATTTTTATTTTTGGCTGTTTTGGGTCTTCGTTTCTGTGTGAGGGCTTTCTCCAGTTGCGGCGAGTGGGGGCCACTCTTCATCGCGGTGCGCGGGCCTCTCACTATCGTGGCCTCTCTTGTTGTGGAGCAGAGGCTCCAGACGCTCAGGCTCAGTAGTTGTGGCTCACGGGCCCAGTTGCTCCGCGGCATGTGGGATCTTCCCAGACCAGGGCTCAAACCCGTGTCCCCTGCATTGGCAGGCAGATTCTCAACCACTGCGCCACCAGGGAAGCCCCTAAGTCTGCTTTCTTTAAACAGCATTCCTGGAACCCCAACACCATAGTTGCAGTAATATCTTATTGCAGAACTTAGTCATATGATCCTATCCAGCTACTGGAGAGGCTGGGACATGTGGCAATTTGGTAAGAGCTACAAACTGAATTTCTGTAACTAAGGAAGAAGAGAATGTATAAGAGGCAGCTAGTGCTTTGTGCAAAAGAGCAGTGTATAGCATTTGTCAAGAGTTTGAAGAAAGAGATTAAACTTAGTTGAATGATATGAGAAGGCTTCAGGGAGAAGTTGGTGCTTGAGTTGGGCTTGGGAAAAAGGACTTATTTTAGAGGAGGAAAATTCCAAACTATAACCTTCATGTTTTACTTTGTTATTCCTGAAGGGTGGTACTTGTTAAGAGTTTTTTTTGGAATTTTCTTTATAAATGAAAAATATTCACCTATCCTTAAAATTTAGGATTATTGGTAGTAGGATGGTGTCTAGAGTCAGACTGGGTTTAAATCCTTACTTGACTGAATGCTATTCTAACCACAAAACCTTCCATATATATAAAATGGGGTAATGATAGTACCTAAACTATACAGTTGAGGTAAGGATTAAATGGGATAATCTATAAAAAATGCTTGAATGATGTAGTAGAAATAACTGGTCTAGGTTTTGTGCAAGTTCTACCATGAATTTTTTGTGCATGACCATGGACATTCATAAAATGAAGAAATTGGTTATCTGTGACTAAGCCCTGTAATTCTAAGATACACTGATTCAATGATTATTCTCTGGTTATGAGTGACCATTTCTTTTGTATTTACAGCATAGAGTGTGAAAAGGCTATCTATTTTGGATTACATTAAAACTTTGAATGAAAGCCTTTTACGAGAAAAAAATTTTTTTTTTTTTAACTTTGGGTTTATTTATTTATTTATTTTTATGGCTGTGTTGGGTCTTCGTTTCTGTGTGAGGGCTTTCTCTAGTTGCGGCAAGTGGGGGCCATTCTTCATCGCGGTGCGCGGGCCTCTCATTATCGTGGCCTCTCTTGTTGCGGAGCACAGGCTCCAGACGCGCAGGCTCAGTAATTGTGGCTCACGGGCCCAGTTGCTCCGCGGCATGTGGGATCTTCCCAGACCAGGGCTCGAACCTGTATCCTCTGCATTGGCAGGCAGATTCTCAACCACTGCGCCACCAGGGAAGCCCAAGAATTTTTGAAGAAAGAACTATTTGGGCATTCTTGTTGATTTTCAGACATCTGGGTATACCAAATAAACTACTGTACATATTTATAGCTAGTTTAATAATGTCCCAGGTCTAATTAAAACAGTGTTTTTAAGAACTAATTGTCACAGAAAACTTTTTTTTAATGTAGCTAGGCTGATAATAACTAATGATAGATGAATTCAATTTACATAAATTTCAGGCCAAGAAAATATTTTAAAATTATGCCACAGAGGATTGCTTTAAGTTAAGAAGTTAATGTTATTATCTCCTCCTCTCATTTAAATTGTTTGGTTTATAATAATTGTGGAGCATAATAAGTGTTTTGAGATTTCCCTCTTGATGAGATTTTAATAAAATTTGATAGTCAACCACCCTGAATAACGAAAATGTTATGAAAATTTATATGTATATCTATTTTTTCTATGTAAAACCACGTATTTCAAGTTCAACCATTTCATATGTTGCTTCCTCATCAAAAGAAAGATTTTTAAAAAATACATTTAGATATTGGCAACTTTTTGAAAAATTCCAATTGAAAAATCATTTCTTTAACTTAAAAAGATTCAACTATGTTGAAAAAAAATTGATCACATTATTTGTTAGACCCTGAGCATTTTTGGTTTGGAGGCTAAATTCAGTGTTTCCATGTCCTCAAGAATTATAAGTTAAAGTTTAAAAGGAAGAAGTAGAATTTTTTCTTTTTAGATTCCTTAGCCTATTTTATTATTTTTGGTAGCTCCTAATCTTAAAGGGAAACCTTAGTGAGTAACAAAGTCGATATGTCAAATTGAGTTTCAAATAACTATGTTATACAACATTATAGCAATTCATGGCAACATAAATGTAAGGAGTTCTGAAACAGCAGCAAAGAATTCTAAGCAAAGTTAAATCATTTTTGTGAATTGATAACACCTAGTCTAAAAAAGATCTTTACGAGTCACTGTTTACTTTCTAAATCTCGTCATTTAAAGTATCAAGAAATGGGTTTCTTCTACATAATTCTCCCTTAAAATAGTCATTGCCAGAACCAGCAGAAGCTATTCTAAGATGAATAATTTTATTTTTTTTTAATGCCAGACCAAGGGTTAAAAGAAACTCCTTACCTAGAGCTGAAGAAGTAGCCAGCACGTATTTTTCTTGCCTTACCTAACTGTTCTGTCTTCCTTCTTTGCTTTGGCCGATGCTCTATTACTACCCATCTTTCTAGAAAGATTTAATAGTTAACTGATGCTGAAAGAAAAGAAGTCTCAAACACAAATGCCATGTTGTAATAACTTGGGATATATGTTTATCACTTTCTTTATTCTTCCTTTCTTGTAAATACGAAAATGTGCTCAGCCATACTCAGAACAGTTAGAGAGGAAGCACATTAACTTTGTAACTTGTTTGATTGCTGTGCAACCCTGCTTTTTAAAACTCAGATCAAGAATCTCAAATATTAACGAAGAAGGTTAAGGGTGGTACCATACAAGGCTTAATTGTTAATTTGGGTTTCCTTTCATCTAAATCTAGGATGTCAGTTTTTAATTCAGTTTATGTTTACGGAATACTCATTTTGTGCAATACTGAAAACTATGCCAATTTTTTCCTTAGTTTGTTTAAAATCTTAACCAACCTGTATTATTCAGTTGAGATCTTTGTTTCTCCTCAAAAGTTCATGACTCGTTTAAAACACAGGTTTTTATTTTCATTAAGCTTAAACACCAGAACAAACAAACAACTGAATTTTTGAGCAATATTCAGTACTACCTTACAGGATATTTCTTACATTTATCCTTTTATTGCTAAGGACTCAATAAAACCAGGATTTTAAATAACCCATCCTGGGCTTTAAAGTAACTTATGAACTATGTTTGGACAAAAGGAAGCTAGTTTCTACCTTTATAAAACAGAATCCATCATCATTCTATGCCTTTCATTTGTTCATCTCTTTGGGCAAATGGACACCATGAAAGGTGGATTGCTGAGAACAGACTACTTTCTCTTTAAAAAATACTATTGGGTCAATTAGCAGTATGGCACAAAATAGGAAAGAAAGTAGCATATAAAATTAACACACATGTACTGCGTCAATTAGATTCAAGGCACTTTTCCAGATACTGAAGCAAATGCACAATACATAAATATGTGAAAAAAATAAGTAACAGTAAAAGAATTAAGAGGACAGGAATTGCCTTGAAGGCTGTGTCTTCCAAATTTCAGGCACCTTTATGACTTTCGCCATGTCAGCATATTATGTGTATTATTAAGTTAAATAAAACTTACTTTTTAAATTTAAATTTATTTTAAAGTGAAACTCTACATCAGCACGTCAAATAAAAAACCAATCTTGTCATGAAGAGAAGGTAACTGAAGTTAAATCAAATAGGAAAAAGCTATTATTAATTTGTACTCTGCTGCCTACACAAGGCTCTGAGTCCATGCCTACCCTCCTTTTGATAAGAAGTGGAATTAGCATCAGTACCTAACCAAGAACTGTCTCTTCCTTCAATCTGAAGGATTGAAAAAGATTTTTTGTAAAGAGAGTAAGTTTTATTACTAATTCTCTGTCTCTGTGTCGTTTGCTTTGACTTCCACTTTGGGCTTCACTGTTCTTAGACTCTGGGAAGCACTGTTCTCTAGGGTCATTTCTCAAATCATTTCAGCAAAGAGGTGAATTAAAACCATTTGGGGAGGTCAAATGAGGAAACCCCCAGAATCAGGGACTCTGGCAACATGAATATGTTCGTGTTTCTTTCATTAGAGTATTTTCTACCTAACACTTGTCCAGAAAAGCAGGATGCATGTGTGCCAAACATGTTTGTAGACGTAAAAGTACGCAATATTGCTTGAGTAAGGAAAACCCCGTGATAGTTGCATTTGAATTCATTTCTCAGACAAATTCTTATCTGAAGTACAATCACTGTAAATAAAAAAATGGTCTTCGTTACTTCATAAAAATGTATAGAATCCTTACCTACTCCATTATAGCAGCATAATGCTCTATGCCGTCTGACAGGACTTGTGTAGCAAGTAAATGCATTAGTCACAGTGACCATTTTTCTTGCAAATTTGTGACATAGATTTAATTATAGGAATGACCAGCAACTTACAAATCTAATTTTGGTAGAGGCTGAGGCAACTTTTTTTTTTTTATTTTAATAATGATGGATTTTTTTAAAAGCAATGATTTCATTACTATTTAAAGAAATCTACTGGTGTAGAACTAGCCAACTGACTGAAGTTATTTTATTATCCTTTAACATATGGCATGTACTTTCATTTTTATTTTTATTAATTTTTAAAATGTCATCATTCCCAAACTGGAAAAGTACTTGCTCCTATGCCGATTTAGGTAAAAATAAATAAATATAAATTTGGGGGGCGGGGCGCAGGATATTTGTAAAAGACCTCCTAAGAAACACAATCCTAGTAGTTGGTTAAAAGCAAGACTATTTCCTTAATTTGAATCCAACCTAACTACAGAATTGCTTAGTCTATGGCCTTTAGTAGGAGATACCCACTAACTGCTAAATGATGATAATGTGTTAAATAGTTCTCATTTCTCTGTTTCTATTTCTCCAAACTAAAAATTTACCATGATTAACCCAGTTATGAAGCTAATATTTGGGGGATCTGGGGATAATAGTGTGGTGAGCCAAACAATTAAGTTTCATGTCTTCATCTGCATTAGTGATCCTTAAGGTGAGAATATCATGTCCCATGGTGGGGGGAAGGGAGGAGGTAATCATTTTCCATTCTCAATATACCTCATTGATTCAGACCAAACTGCCATTCCGAAATAAATCTGGGCATGGGAAAAGAAGCAGAAGGGCATCTGAGCATGCATAAACTGTTTAAACTTGTGGATTCTACCAACCAGAAAGAACCTTCCCTTTAATTACTGGTCTTTAGGATGAAAGCAAAGTTAGACATCTGAACTCCATTATGGACTCAGGTTTTCAAGTAAACTTAGCACTTCTAAAAAACAATGGTCTGTGTTATTGGAAATGGCAGATTGTAGTTTGAAATTAAGAAATCAAACTTTTTTTTTTTAGCTCAATTCATTGTGTGTCATTGTTTGCCCTTATATCAATTTTATTAATGAAACATTTGTGGACTTCCTGCTAGGAAGTAGCCTACTATGTGCTAGGCTCTGGGCTAGGTTTTAGAGCTAACTAACTAAATTTTACATATATATATATATATATATATATATATATATATATATATGAGGTCTTAGCTTCAAGGAGTATAAAATTCCTGGATTTTAAATGTCATTTTTCACAGTGTGATTACCCAGGCAACCTGATTCTTAATTACCTCTAAATGATGATTTGCTCTCATGGAGTTTGAGGACCACTTATTCTGACTATATAACTTCAAGTAAAGCAGAAGATTAGCATCTCCAATTATTAAAATAAAACTCTTTCATTTTTATTGCAACTCCAAAGAAAAGTGAATTTTAAGTTTATGTGTCTGCCAATATAGATGTTTTTAAAAAGCAGCTTATCAGATACTACATTCAGTTTGTAAGTATATCAAAAACTGACTTAGAAAATGACCTTACGATATATAACTTATTCTGTGGGAACATTGTGTTAAAAATTAACTTTTTTAAAGCTATTTTAATTGTAGTATAGTCAGCCCTCTGTATCCTCAGGTTCCACATCCAAGAATTCAACCAGCTGAGATCAAAAATATTCAGAAAAAAAAAAAAGATTCCAGGAAGTTCCAAAAAGGAAAACTTGAACTTGCTGCAACTATTTACATAGCATTTACCTTGTATCAGGTATTATATGTAATCTAGAGATGATTTAAAGTATATGGGAGGATGTGCATAGGTTATATGCAAATACTACATTATTTTATATAAGGGACTTGAGTGTCCATGGAGTTTAGCATCTGTGGGGTTCCTAGAACCAATTCCCTGCAGATACTGAGGGACACCTGCATATGTTTAATATCATATGAAATCACCAAATTGTTTTCCAAAGTGGTTGTACCTTTTATCATTTCTATCAGGAATGTTTGAGGAATCTAGTTGCTCTATATCCTGGCCAGCCCTTGGTATTAGCAATATTTTTTATTTGAGCCATTCTAATAGGTGTTTAGCGATACATCATCATAGCTTTAACTTCTAGTTCCCTAATGGCGAATGATGTTGGACATCTTTTTTTGTGCTTATTTGCCACCTGTGTATCTTCTTGGGGGTGTCTGTTCAAATCTCTTGTCTATTTTTTAATGGGGTTGTTTTCTTATAATTGGATTGTGAATTTCTAAATATGTTTTGAACACCAGTCATTTATCAGATATGTATTTTGCAAGTGTTTTCTCCCAGTCTGTGGCTTATCTTCTCATTTTCTTAATGGTGTCTTTTGAAGAGCAGAAGTTTTAAATTTTGATTAAATCCATTTTTTTTTCTTTTATGGCTCTTGGTTTTTTGTGTCCTCTAAGAAATTCTTGTTTAATCCAAAATCACAAAATTCTTTATGTTTTCTTCTAGATGTTTTATAGTTTTTGTTTTTATATTTAAGTCTGTGATCCATTTTAAATTAATGTTTGTACATGATGCCTTATATGAGTTGGGATTCATTATTTTGCATATAGTTGTAGAAGTTTAAAGTTTTTATGTCTGTCAAATGTATCCATCTTTCCCTTTATGGATTTTTCCAGTCTTTATACTTATAAAGCCTTTCCCTAATCACAGTATCAGATAAAATTTCACATGTATTTTCTTTTAGCTTTATAGACAAAATGCATATATAATATATGTTTAAAAGTAAAGCCTGTCATACAGGAGTTAAGAAATACAAATAACAGTTTGAAAGTACTTCACCTGATTAAGGTATCATTGGTTAAAGAAGTCAATTTCTGTTGTTGCTGGCCCTACTGTTGTTTTTTGTTTTCTTTTCATGTAAGTCCATCTTTGTAGTGATACTCTCATATCTACATAGTGACATATATGCTTGTCCCTGAAAATAATTAGATCAGTATTCATGACTGTTAAAAATGGTTTCTCTATCTTAGGATATTACCCATGACATTAATATAATTACCTAAGATAAAATTATTCATTTGAAGTATAAAATGGAGATGTACATAGAATAGTGATTGAAAATTATAGAAACCTCATTTTGATCTCTATCAATTTAATTTGCAAATATTCACACAAACTAACAGTAAAATGTTTCTACTTGGAGGATTGTTGAGTAAGGTGAATAGCTCTCTTAGTTGCAGAGTTTCAAATAATAGAGGACTTTTAAAAAATAAAATATGATTTTAAAAACCCTGGTCAATTTGATTTTAACTTTTATAATTGAACAAACTGTACTGGTCAGGGGAAAGAAACTTTTCATGATGAGAACATGGTATCTTGGAAATTAAAGTCAAAGCATCACAGCTCTCCAGGCTCATGAGATGAACATTGATTCATATTTTACATGTCCACTGATGGTTGTACTCCAAGTATGCAGTTTATACATTTTCTTTCTCTTTTGACAGAACCACATACGTGTTTACTTTTCCTGGGTAGCTTTTTCTGTGATGTTTCTAATAAGTAGAGTAATTAAATTAAAAATGTCCACTGTGTTTATAGTTTTACTGTAACAGTGCTTGGTCTAGTGGTCAGCATTTGTGGTTTAGTTTTTCATTATTCAGGCAATTCTCTTAAAAGTAGTTATTTCCTAAAGTGTTCCTACGTTTTCACTTGAAAGCTTATGATATTCTTTTTATCCTTTTATTTAAGAAGGATAATGTTTATTAACATTATTGTGCTTTTGGTTATTCTCAAGAACCAAAGTGTTGCGTCCTATATTCTTTCTCACCATCCTATATGTTATTGTAAGATAAACTATCTTCACATACTACTTTTATATGTTACTCCTATGCCTCAATGCCTTCAGTGGCTCTTTATTGCCCACCACCCAGTTGGCCATTCTGGAGTCTTCTCAGTGCAACCCCATCACCTCTCTCTCCGGCATCCTTCTTACATTCACATTTTAACTGTTGATTTACTCTTTCCTCCCTTTCCTCCAACACTTGGGGCTCCCACCTCTTTGCTTATACTATCCCCATCCTTTCCATATCCTATCCATCTCTCAAAAGCCTGTCTGCCCCTTCAAGCAAGTTCTCCAGCTTTTCTTTTATGGTTATTTAGCTCTTGGGATGACTTTCCATCTAGGTTGCAACTGCTTGATATAGTTAACTTAAAATTCTGATCTTGTCTCCCACCTCTGGCTCCTCCTGTGATCCTGCTCTTATTATTTTTTTCTAAAATACTTATCTTCTAACATTATATATTTATTATTTTTATTGTCTGTCTCTCCTTATTCCAATAAATGCTCCACGAAGGTGGGAGTTTTTCTTCTGGGTGGTTTGGTTCACTGCACTATCCACAGCACATGTAGTACCTGGCACATGGTCAGCACTCAAAAAATATTTGTTAAATGAATAAGTAGGTTCAGTGAATGTTATTTTAACCTCTCTTCTTCATGTATCTAAGATTGTAAAATATCTTATGTATACTATGCACTTAAAATGCATGCTAATTATATGTTAAATTAGTTTGACAAAAATCCCAATATTACTTTAATTGATTATCCACCAAATTTTTCTTAACTTATGTTAAAGTGATTTTTAAAAAAATTTATTTGTTTTTTTATTTATGGCTGTGTTGGGTCTTCGTTTCCGTGCGAGGGCTTTCTCTAGTTGCGGCGAGTGGGGGCCCCTCTTCATCGCGGTGCGCGGGCCTCTCACTATCGCGGCCTCTCTTGTTGCGGAGCACAAGCTCCAGACGCGCAGGCTCAGTAGTTGTGGCTCACGGGCCTAGTTGCTCCACGGCATATGGAATCTTCCCAGACCAGGGCTCGAACCCGTGTCCCCTGCATTGGCAGGCAGATTCTCAAGCGCTGCGCCACTAGGGAAGCCCTGTTAAAGTGATTTTAAATCATAAACTTTTAGTTTCAATAAAACATAAGCTATAAAAAAAAACCAAAAAAAATGCTATAGCCATAGAAATTCATATTGTTTTATATTCACGGTATTGATTTGGAATGAGGGTGCAAACTCATTCCCACATCTAAATTTGATATTGGGTGATTTGTGAGATTTTCTTATAATAACTCCCTGTGAGTAGATTAGGGCAGATCGTCTCTATGTAATAGATTACTAACCCATATGCTATTATGATTCAAATAATTTATTTTAAATATCAGAAAGTTTTCCATGAAAAATTGCTACAAGTTTGATTACTACATATATATTTATAAAGAGCTGGAGATTTGTAAATAAGGGGCTATAATAAGTGAGTTCATTTTAAAGAATTGTTGCACTGTTGGTATTCAGGAAAAGGATTATATCATTAAAGTTTAACCTTTCACAACTTGTGAAATATATAGTTAAATTGACAAATGAGAGCCAAATTTCTAGACAATGCTGAAAAAGAAATTGTACAGTATCCTAGAGAAGAAGTAAAAATGAAAGTAAGTCTGAAAAATAGAACCAATTCAGTGGTGTATAAAAACGAGGTCAAATCCATGACTGAGAGGCATTAGAAGTACTTAGGAAATAGAAATGACCAAAAAAGAAAAAGAAAGAAAGAAAGAAAAGCCAAGGTGATAATGAGGAAGCAGGTAGCTTGAACTTGCAATATGATATGACAGCAAATGAAAGCTAATGCAGTTCCTTCTTTAGAAGCATCATGTTACAGCCGTCTGCACTTGAGTTTGGTAGGTTCATGATTCAGAATATTGCTTTGATGTTGGTCTTATTATCTTGTCAGAGGTTAAAATTTGTTAAGTGAGATACAGAAAATAATGAAGTTGTGACTTTAGCTAGCAGAGCTTTGGAGAGTGAGAAATACCTCTATATAATGGAGTAAAGAAGAGAGAATTTTAAGATACTAAAGGAAGAGATGTATAGTTAATCAGACATGATTTTTTCACGGAAGAGTTGGTTGCATTTTCTTACGATAACCTAAAAAATACCTTTGTGCCATTTGTATTTGTTATAGCAGCTCAATAAGCCATTCAGAATTCCTGATCAGTAACTGCTGAGGTATACAAATTTGGAGCAGAACAGCTTTTCAATCTTTTTCAATAACTAAAGCAATAGGAAAGGTTATTTCTTCTTTACTGTCCCCCACCAAAGAAAGTAGACCTACATGTTACTTTTTTTTTCTTCATTTACTTCTACTTCTTTAAACTAAAGAGGAAAAAATGAGTAGAAATAATGGAAAATATTAGAGAAATGTATGTGGAGGCTCCCTGCCTTTTGCCCTTTAATTCATAGATATTTTCCATCAAAGATGGTTGAATCCTGATTCTGTATCATTAAATGTCTCTATAGAATTTGGATCCATATCTCATGTAGTTTCAAGCTACACAACTGTTGAAGTCAAAAGGTTAAATTTCCAACTCTTAAAAAAATTGAATAAAAACTCCCACCATAGCAGACAAGTGGTCTTAAAAAAAGGCTTAAATGTGTAACAGTAGAAAAGATCTACATTAGGAAGAATGCTTCCTCTTAGAGTGCTTTTTTTTTTTTTTTTGTATGAAGCTTCAAGATACATTTGAAAAGTAGCATCAAGATCTCCCTAAGGAGCAATCTCAACAATCGTTAGTCTTGAAACGAATCTTCCATTATGTCTGGCTTTTTTCCCCAAATTCTATCAACCTGATGCCACAATCACTAAGGGTTTTCTAGTGACAAAAATATCATAAACTAATGGAAATCTAAAGTAGCATTGTGCATCGCTGTCTTAGATTTCCTAGGTGTTGCTAGCCTTTCATTTCTATATGGGAACTATATGTAGTGAGTCACCTAACATATATGTTTTGATATGTGTTATAAAAATACAAACAAACTAGAAGTGGAAGTTTTTCTCCTTTAAGAAGAAGTTGGGTGCCATATAGTCTTAAAGGAAGTTTTTCTTTCTCTGCTTCACTCTTGTTGCTTCAAAGATCTGAGACCTCTTTTCTTGGGTTAAGCCTTTTCTTGGCATGATGTCATCCTTAAGCAGAATCATTTCCAGTAACATTAGTGTTTTTTTCTTTGTCTATTTGAATCATCCACTTTTAAGATACTGAGCTCCTCATTGCCAGAGCTCTAAGGGACATATACTTTGTAAATTTACTATGGTCCTGTTTCAGAAACTGATTTTGTGTCTCCAGCTCACAGGGATGGACTCACATTAATCATACTCATAGATAATGATATATCAAGCAGATTGCCAATTTATTAATTGAGAGTGGGAAAGATAATTATGAGAAGCTCTTAGACACTTGGGTTGATGCCTTCTCTCCTCATGGCTAAATTCACACGAGAAGATATTTTAATAAGAAATTTACTTTAAAAAAAAAGAAAAGGAAGTTTACTTGGGACTGGAATTAGAGGCAGGAGAGATAGGGAGATAATTCCCAAGTTTGATTCTATCAGGCTGTTGTAAGTGAATGTGTCTGGCTCCACAACGAGGGATATGTTGCCCTTGGAAACAGACAGGTCCATCATTTGGATCAGGGATCTTCTTTCCTAGATGGTGCTTAGGTAGGTGTTCTTAAAAATTACTTTAAGGTACTTTCACTGCTTTCATTGCTGACTAGTTTCCCTTTTTATAGACTTACCTATACCTTAAAGTGAAATCTTGCTGACATTGAAACCATTCTAATGTTTTAAAGTGATTTTGCATGTCTTTGCTGTAAAGGCATTTCCTTTATTTCCAAGTTCAAAGAGGGAAGAAATACAAATATAAAATCCCATTTTGTATCATCTATGGTTAAACTGACCGATAAGGTAGCTACAAGCTACATGCGGCTATTTAAAATTTAATTAGTTAAAATTAAACAAAATTAAACATTCAGTTCCCCAGTCACACATTTCAGGGATTCAGTAACCACATGTGACTGCTGGTTACTGTAATGAACAGTGCAGGATGCTGAACATTTTCATCGTTGCAGAAAGTTCTGTAGGACAACACTGAAGAGATGTTTAATTGACAAAATAGTTTGCATTATCTATGTTAATATAATTTGGTGTCTGATATGTTTATATGTCTTCATTTTTGTATATGTATTTCAGATATAGTCCAACTAACTACTCCGATCTTCTTTAGTGAATTTGAAGTCGATCAACAGGGATTTTGTTGTTGTTAAGATAATTGTTGGTTATATATCCAGCACTTAACTACTCTGCTTATTAACAAGTGCTCATGAATTTCGTTTGCAATTCTCCTACAGTTACTGAGAGTACTGTTTACTTTGGAGTACTGGAAAAAACTCCAGTGCACAGCCAAAACATTTTTAAATGGTTATATTATAATTTTCATAATTTTGACTTGTAATGGTAGAGTTCTTTCTTTTTCCAACACTTTGCTATTTTGTTAAATTAATAAAGCTCATTCAGAAATGCTGACAGTGCCAGGAAAATAAATGTATAAGAGATATCCTTTGGAAAATAGTACAATGTTGTAGCTAGAGGGGCCTGAAAGTCAATCCATTTTCAAAGTCTGAATGTGATTTTATTTTTAATTCGTGTGCCTTCCTCTGCATTTAACAACTGTTCTCATGGGACTCTTAGAATTTTTAAAAAATCTGCTTTACCCTTGCACATTTGAAAGATCATACTCAATAAGACTGGTCTTTCTTACATGGTAGTTTAACGAGGTCAGTGATTTTCGAACATTTGGATTTCTTTTTTTTTTTTTTTTTTTTTTGGATTTCTTGATCAGTAAAATTTCAAAAAAAATTTTGGGGAGTGCCCGGTGTCTTTTAATTCTTTATTTTGCTAAATAGGAACTACCATTTATTATCATTTTCAATCCATGGAAGAATGGACATTTAAAAATAAAACCTGAAAGGATGTATTTCAGACATCCTTGAATAAATTTAGCTTTATGATAGTCATACTACATTCTTCTTATTTTTCCCATTTATTCTTTTGGAGCTTCTGACTAGTCACAAGCCTAAGCTCTTCACTGTTAAAATTACCAACCTTTGTTCGTTTTCTTCTTTTTTTTTTTGATATTTTTACCACCTCTATCTGGTATTTTGAATTATAATTTTGACATAGATTCTATGCTATTAGTTAGGCAAAGACTGTCTCTATTCAAGGAAATCCTATAATATAATCAGGCCAGTCAGAACATTTAATAAGTGGTAGTAATTTATCAAAAAGTTATTTAAATCTCAACCATGGCAACTATTAACCAAATTTTCATTTGTCTGAGTTATACTCTATGTTGGTCCAAGTTATAGTCTGTAGGGAGTAGGAAGAAATAGATATCTCTTCCAGAACTGGAGGAAGATGAAAACAAAGGAATAAAGACAAAGTAAATTCTTAAGTAGACCTAAGAATTCATTTTCAAAGAAAAGTCTATTTGGGGACTATTTGGATAATATAGCTCACTTTTTAGAAACTTAGAATTTTAGAAAAAGATATGTAGTTTGGAAAAATATTTTTTAAGGTAACATATAATTCATATATATATAATTTTTACCTGTGGAATTTTAATGTGCTTGGTGGACTTGTGAAAGAACTTATTGGAGAGTGTGTATATACACTCAAATAAATATTTATTCATCCATATTCTTATACACAATTGTTCTTATCATTAGAAAAGGTCACTTGATATTGAGTACTTTAGAGGTAATGGATTCAGTGTAGCTGCTGGGAGACCAAGATGTCTCCGGGCACAGATCCTGCTCTCAGAGGGCTTACACTGTAGTAACCAAATACATACAAAAGTACATGTAAAAGAATAGCTACAGTATGCGCGATTGGGAATATTTCCCAGCAGGGATGGTATGAGAAGAAGCCTTGCAGAAAAATAGAATTTGGGAATATAGTGATGCTCATTCCAGACTAAGGCTAAGGGGATCTTACTGTTACTGATTCTCTATGCAGAAGTCTACCTAGTAGGCTAAGTTTTTGATGAGTTATAGTGTTAGTGTCTTGTAGACAAAAATCTGGTATAATACAAAATAATAATCCAACAGAGACAAGTAATACATAGAAGGAGGCCTGGTCTAATATTTGTCATAGCTGAATTTCTGCAAGAAAGGTATAATTGACATGCAAAGCCTGCAAATTCATTTATTAGACTTTTTAGTTACACTTTTACACATGGTTTAACTGTTGTAATATTCTTTTTAGGTAAATATAAAAGACAGTAGTCTCTATATATAGAAAATGAAAATGGTCTCTACATGTAGAATATTAATCTTTGCTTGCTTTGAAAATAGTTTTTCTTTTAAAAAAGTTAAATAAGTAAAGACCTCATTTACTTTTATCAATATTATTGACATCTTAGTAGAACCCTATTAAATTTGGGCTATAGTACGGTCTCTATGTTATACAAAATAAATATAAAATACATGAATTAAAGAAAAAGACTGATGTTTCATAGAACTTATAAAGTATCACACATGATTGGGAGACAGTTATATAACTATATCTTTTATATACCTGTTCCTTCTCTAGAGATTTTCTTATATCTCTATTTGCAAAGGTAAATTAGATCTTGGTCTTAGTTTGACTTAGTATTCTAAACTCTTTTCAATACCAAAAACTATTGATTAATGACATGCTGTATACATATCCATGAATTCAGTTGAGTTACATTCAGTTGGGTGATGAAGAAAAGTATAAGACACAATTTCTGTTCAAGAGACTTAGTGTAATGGAGGAAATGAAACAGGCATAAGTAAAATGCTGGGAGAAAAACAAGAAAAAATATAATCAAGTGCTTAAATATGTGGTACCATCAATTCAGAAAGGGAGAGCAAGACAGGGTAAAGTGATCAGGAAAGGACTCCTGGAGGATGTTCAATGTAAGATCTTTAAAATCGAGAACAACACAAGCAGAGAAGGTCAACCTGAGAGTGGATATGGCCCAGCAAAGGCAGGGACCGTGCTTTTTATGCTCATTGCTCTATCTCTATATGTAGATGTAATGGCAAATATAGTGCCTGGTACATAGTAGATGATCAATATATAATGAATAAATAAATGAATGGGTAGATGCAGGTAAAGCACAGTGAAAAGAGAGGTGTTTATGGGACTAAGCCAATTCTTGTTGGTGACTGGTAGAAATTATGTGAGATAGGTTAATGAAGAGCCTTGAATGAGAAGCAAAACTTGAACTTGATACCAGGTGAGCCATTATTGAGGTGTCTTCTAGGAGTATATCATGCCAAAAGTGGTATCTTAAGGTAAGTAGCCTGGCAGCAGTGTGTCTGTTGGTGAGTTTGTATGCGAAAGACGAACGTACACCATTCTGAGTGTAGACAAACAGTGATGAACGCCCTGGCTAGAGCCTATAAATTTTCTTTCAAAGAAAGAACCACAAGCACAAAAGAAAAAGGAAAAACTTTCTTAGACATTTATTAAATTATTTAGATAGCTAATATTAACCTAGTGCCTACTGTATGAAGGTCCTGACATAGGAGTCTCACTACGAAGCTTTGAATCAAGGATACTTACCTCCTAGCACTGTTAAAAAGATTCAGTAAGATTGAGTCTCTGAGATGTTTAGCAGAATGTCTGGCACATTAGCAAGAATTATAAGTGGTAGTGGCTATTACTATTATCCAGCTTACTTTAGAAACCCTGACCCTCCTCATCCCTATGGCCAAAACCCTCTCTGTAATCCTGTATTTAGACTTTTTATCTAGTCCCTAGAAACAGTGTTTTCCTAAGCCTCTGGACCCTTAAAAACAACAACATTTTTTAGTTAGAAACTCTGAAACTTATACAAAGTAGATCAGATAATATTAATGAATGTTGTGTACACATCTCTCAGCTTCAGCGATTGTAAACTCAGCCCACTCTTGTTTCCTCTACACTCGCATCCACTTTTCTTCTCTCAGGTATTATTTTGAAGAAAACCCCACACGTCTTCTCATTTCAACATGAATTTAATAGGTAAGGGCTCTCTTTTTTAAACATAACTATGATGCTGTTTTCCCACTTACAGACTTTTACTGGTCCAGTTTTTCATGAAGGAGTTTGGGATATCTTTATGGTAGAAAGGCCAGGAAATGCAAGGAACATAGACAGGAGACTCAAGGATCTTAGGATTAAAGCTGTGGTGTCATGAAGAAAAACAGGGAATTTAAGCAAGAGACTAATTTTGAGTGAGATGACTAAGTTTGAATTGATACCTATTAGTTACATGGTGGTGGTGGGACGTTGAAAGGCAGGTGTCCAGGGATGGACATGATTGGAATCTGTTTTTCCTTCATGAATGGAGGATACATGGATCTTAAACCAATATAGATTCTTTGGGGTTGACCATTAATTCCCTTCCCTCTTTTTTTTTTTTTTTTTTATTAAACTTCTGATCTCATCCTTCTGTATCCCAGCCTTCACCTCTCTATTGCCACTCCCCTCTACTCATATACATTTTTTAACCTTACTTTTCTATTAATTGTGTTTATTTGAGTTGATTAGGTTAAAGTTTATTTTTTTATTAAAAATAGTTTGGCCCATCTGACAGTACTTAGAGTCAGTGATGATTAGGTAATGAATAAATATTCAAATGGGATGGATGATAGCTTCAATTTTGATTTTATAGTGATTTCAGCTTAAGACGTTTTTCAAAGGAAAAGTGTAAAATATTATCATAGCCAAAGTTCCATTCATTAAAGGGAGACAAATAGTTGCTACTGATTCCTGAAATTAGAACACAAAATGCTCATAAATTCATAATCTTAATTCTTTTTTTTTTAAAGTTCTTAGCTTTCAAAATACCTCTTCCTATTTCACTTTGAAAATAGTAAACAATTTAGCTCATAGGCCAAAATAGAGATCTTATTATTCTTTTTGATGCATAGGTGTCATGACATTAATGCTAATTTGGGTTATGTGTGTTCATTGAGAGTGAGAATCAGACTTATTTTAGCACCTGATTTGAGCCTGCAGCAGACTTTCATATTCGAATTAGAAATTTAGAGATGTGTATAGAAAGTGGAGGTATATATGGTTAGGACCTACTTCAGTTTTATAACAGGCTCATAATTATTAGCAACGGGATCCTTGCTGTAAACATTGGATGCTGTTTGAATGTTCTGTGATAATTTACAGGGTTGATTACTCCAGCTTCAAGTGGAACCTTAGAAAGAAGAGCAGCAAATGGTAAATCTCTGTGATGGTCTCTGGAGTAGCATTTCAGTTTGAGGCTCTGAGTTATGTGGGTCTCAACCTCTTTTCCTCCCCTGGCCTTTCCTGTGGCTCATCAACATCATCATCATCATCCGTTCAGATCATGCCTGTTCGGAAATCACAGGTCCCCAGGGAGGGGAGAGTGGGGAGAGTCCTGTTATAAGCACACTCGCCGCAAACCTTTCACCTTGCTGTCAAGGTGACAAATGTTTATCCTTAAGGGAACACTGGAGGTTAAATCACCAGTGCTTCTCTCACTTATCTTCTCTCCCATACTACCAAAGCTCTTAGCCAAATTTATAGCAAAAAGAACCTCAGAAAATTAGGCTCCTCATAACCTTTATTCACCTTGTTCAGAGATATGTTTTGTGTAAGCTCAAAGTACTGACTATACATTATGCATTGGGGGCTGAGTAATTAGAATTTCCTAAAAGTCATTATATAAGTACATTTTCCTTGCAGGGCTTATTCAGAAGGAAAAGATATGGGAAAGAAACATTTAAATTTTGAGAGAGAGTATTGGGAGCTTTGCAAATATAATTGTGATAATGTGAGCAATACCTTCTTTTTACATCAACATGTGTTAAGGGTGTACACATCCTCACATGAAGAGACACCAAAACATGCATTAACCCCAGAAATGGAAGTTGCTCTGGATTTCTCCCTCTCTTTTTTGGCCCATTCCATTCTATTCTCTATATAGCAGTGAGAATGATCTTGAACCATGTAAATTGATATGACATTTTCCTGCTTAAAATCCTTCAGTGTTTCTTAGAATAAATACCCAAATTCCTTATATGGCTTACAAGGTCCTGCATGATCTATGCCTTGCCTTCCTCTCCAGCTTCATCCCATGCCACCTTCTTCACCCACAAGGCAGCTTCCATGCGGACATACTTGAGTTTCTCCAGTTCATTCATCCAACTAATACTTTATTGAGCACATACTCTATATTGAGGCTATGGAAATGTATAAAACAGACAAAAACTCATGGAGCTTACATTCTAGTGAGGGACTATAACAACTAAAATATATAGATTTGTGACTAAACGTATATATTACATGTATATATATTCTATGTGTATATATATTTCATGTGATTATTACATATTCATTTTATATTATATATTTTAGTTATCTATATATTTTAGTTATATCTATATGTGTGTATATGTCATATGGAGAAAATGGAGAAAAATGAAGCAGGAAGGGAGAAAGACAAGGAGGAAGCTAGAGGGGTTGCAGTTTTTTAGAAAGGTGACAGGTGACGGTCTCACTTAGAATGTTTCAACAGAGACGTGAAGCAGCTGAGGGAGAAAGCCATGAGAATATTTGGGGAAATAGTGTCCATATAAAGAGAATGTCCCCAAAGTTGAAAGGGCCAGACAGGAGAAGGGCCAGAATAGGGTGGGCAATAGAGATAAATTCAGATATGTGACAAGGGGCCAGATTATATGTGGGCCATTGAAAGATCTTTGAGTTTAAATCTGAATAAGATGGTGTATTAGTCAACTTGAGCTGTCGTAACAAAATGCCGTGGACTGGATGACTTAAGAGAGAGAGAGAGAGAAAGAGGGATTGGATCTGGTGTCTCTCTTCTAATAAGACACTAGTCCTTTGGATTAGGGCCCCATCCTTATGACCTCATTTAACCTAATTACCTCTCAAAGACCATATCTCCAAATACAGTCACATTAGGGGTTAGGGCTTCAACATAGGAATTTTAGGGGAACAGAATTCAATTCATAGCAGATGGGAAGACATTTGAGAGTTCTGAGCAGACCAGTAACATAATCTCATCACCACTTTGTTGAGAATGGACTGTAGGACTAAGAGCAAGAGCAGAGGAACCAGTTAGGAAATAGTTGCGCTAGTTCAGCCAAAAGATGATAATGGCTGGAACCCAGGTGATAGCTACTGAACCAAGCTTGTTACAGCTTTGGGCATTCTCACAGGCTGCTCCCTGGATTGCTTATATGTATATAGTATCTTATGAATGTCAGAGCTCTTGTACACATATTTTCTCAGGCAAGCACCATGCCTCTCCTGTGAGGCAAGCACAGTATTGTGAGACTGGAGTTTTGAATGAGACTAATTCTGGAGCAACTTCCTGGGTGTGTATTTCCTTAGGTGCGTCCCATCCCTGAGAATCGCAAATGTGGCTACCTTGTATAGTGTTGTGCAGATTAAATGAAACATTCTTTGTTAAATGTTTAGTAGAGTGGCACACTAGTAAGTAATAAATACTAGCTGTCATTATTTTTGTCATTTAATAGATAATGAAATTGAGAGTCAGAAAAGTCCATTGGTTTGTCCAAAGTTACCTAGCTAGTAATGAGAAGAAACACAGCTAGAATCCAGTTCCTATTACTTCTCATACAGTCTGCTTTCCATTATATTTTGTAGCTGAAGGAGTTCCATTTTAAACCAGAGTATAGTTTAAGTTATAGAAGGTAGTAAAAGTTTCTTTTAAAATTCTCTATAATTTGAACTTTGCAGTATTCCATCCTGACCCACATTCCTTCCTTCTGATGGCATTTCCCCATGTATCTAATTTTTCATGAAGTTTAGCTTTGTTTCCTTGAAGTAGTCCAAAAGTTTGAACCTCCTTTGAATTATCAAATAATTCCTTCTCTGGAAATTGCTTAATTTCTGTCGTTTTCTCGACTGTTCACTGTTTACTGTTTACTCTCGGAATTAAAGTTCTGATTCTGTGAGTGTTAAATTAAGACTTTAAGGAGATATCTGCTCCCCCCATAGAGAAGTTCAAATGGCCCTTCAGAATCCCTTTCAATTCAATCGGGTAGAAAAATTTTTAATTCATTTGTTTAAGAAAATTTTACTTAGTATGTACTGTATGCCTAGGGCTAAGCTAGACATTAGGAATAGAGTGGTCAATAAGCCAGGCATGGTCCTTGTCCAGATGGAGTCTACACTCAAATAGGGAAATGAACAAGAGATGAAATAATTACATTATAATTTTAATTATGAAGGAAATAAGCAATGATAAAGCAGAAATTGTTCCATTTTGTCCAGTTCTTTTTTCAACTACTCCCCATTTTTCCTCTTCTCCTAAGATAATTTTTTTATCAGAGAAACTCGTTCTTTTAAGTTTTTTTGCTTAAATCATCCATATGAAGTTGTTTAATACAGGGCAAATAATGGGAGTCATTGTTAATAGATAGACAGTCAAAATTTGGCTGATATTTATGTTGATATACACAAAACTTTAACCTAGGTCACATTAGGGGCACTAAGCTAGAAGAGTATCATTTTAATAGCAGCAAAATAATAACTAGTTTAGAAGAGATATTTGTGTACTTTACAAATGGTATCAGTCATTGCATTTAATTTTTTACTTTCCTTTGCTCCTAAAACAGATACTCATTGCAGAAAAGTGTTGATGCTGTTATTTTTGCCATACAAAATTTATGTTTAAAGATGTATATGATAAAGAATGATGATTAGTAACTTGTTTTAAAATTACCTTTGGATAAGGTAAAGGAAAATGCCTTTCAGAAGATCATGTGAGTTCCTCCCTATCTCTTTTAGGCCAAGTAATTACATTCCATCATGCAATTTTTTTTTTTTTTTTTTTTTTTTTTTTGGTTAGAGGGACAGAGTAAAGATAAAAGACAGCCATAGAAATAACAGCCTACTTCACAGCTGACTGTGACTAAAGACTATACAAATTTGAAGTGAAAATGCCACTGGTCTGCATGCAGCGTTCTGCACATACGAAGTTTCAGGCAGTTCAATTATTCATTGTATTGTGTGAACTAGTTCAGGAGTTAGGGAAAAGGTGCCTTTTACATTTAAACTGTTTCTTCCCCTTCTTCCTTTTATCTGTACTTGACAAGCAAAATGAACTTCATTTTGTAAGTTTTGTTCCAGCAAGTGACTTACATCTCTATATGAAAAAAAAAAAAAAATACACCGAGGAACAGATAACTCACAGGTTTAAGGGACGATATAAAACAATAGAAACTGGAAATTGTTTTTCTTTCTCATTTTTTTATAATGAAAGCCACTAAAGACAAATAAATGTGAAAGTGGCTTTCTAATTGTCATTACCATCAACCTCACCATGAAATATTTCTCAAGTCCCTGTGTGTGCATTATTCCGTGCTGGGTAAGAAGATTTAAAAAAAAAAAATAAGCCATTTGTTCTATAATCTTATAATTAAGACTCCTGTTTTTTAAAAGGTAGAACTGAGATATTTTTAAACATTTAATATGTAATTTTAAAGCAGACTTACATTTTAAGGGAAATATCACAATTCCTGGAATTATTTCTACTCTCATTTTGTGTTTTGGTCTCAAAGGCTGGTTAACCTTGCTACAGGGTACCACACTGGTACCTAGAGACTGATACTAGTGTCAAAACACCTGCTTTTGGTGAACTCAGAGCACTTCAGGACACCCAAAGAGGTTTTCTGTATGTCAAGGAGAAAAACATAAACACCCCATTTTAAAGGTGAAGAAGCTAGGAACAAGATATGCTTTTGTTTCTTTCCTTCTCTCTCTCTCCTTTCCTCCCACCCTCCCTCCCTCCCTCCCTTCCTTCCTTCCTTCCTCGGTTGAGACTCAAAGTTTTGGAACTGCTAAAATTTTGACTCCATCTGTGCAGATGTATAGGTTTAATGTATCTTTCTTTTGGCTCTGAAGACAAAAAGCTTCAGCATCGATGCTTTGTGGCCTCGTGGTAGCAAGATGGCTGCCGCAGCTTCAGGCATTGTGTGTTGTTCAAGGTAGGATGGAAGGGGAAAGGCATTGTTGGGAAGCTTTCTTCTCATCTCTGTCCTTTTAATAAGTAAGAACAAACATTCCCAAGATGTTCTCAGCAGACTTGCTCTAATCTTTCATTGGTCAGAGCTCAATCACAGGGTTACTGCTAGCTGTAAGGAAAGAAGACAGGTAGGGTATCAAAGGGAACAGAGTTTGGCTTAGAACTATGCTTCTTGACCCCTTCGCTTCATGACACATCCTAGGGGTAAAAAGAGTGTTCCTGCTCCTCTAGGTCCTGCACTTTTGCCCTGAGGGTTAAAGGGAGTCAAAAGTTGGCTATCTGTGGTGCATTTAAGACTCATATTGGTTGGAAATGACTAGTTTAGACTAGTAATGGGTCACATCCTAGATTAGACGTATTGTTGCTCTAAAGAAAACAGGGTTCTATTAACATATAAGAAGATGAAGTGGCTTTTAGATAACCAATTAATAGAGTCTGGCACAGTAACTGTTCCCTTAAATAAGTTACATTTGATCTTGGAATACGTTGTGTTTGAATAAATGTGTATCTGTTACTCTCCGAAGTTACTTTTTTTCCCCCTTTAATAGTGAAACTATTACATACTGTGAAGGAGGCTTGGAGCTGTAAAGTTGACTTCTTTTTTTCAGGTATACTTTTTCAGTGTCACTTGCAGTAATATGACTTCTGCATATGTTGAGTTATCCTGGCAGTTGTAAAGAGAAAGTGAGGGGCGGGAAAGGGCCTATCACCAAAGTGAACCAGGTTTATACGTAAGAGACCGGAAGGGCATCGTAAGGAAGGATCCTAGGAACCAGGCACTGAGCAGATCGGTGGTAGCTAGCTGCTTACATGTCAAACTGCAACGGCTGCTCTGACAAATCATTAGGTCTCCAGTGTAGTCAGTTCGGATGTTCCTTGGAAGTCGGCTGTAGCTGAGAGTGGAGATCAGGTAGAAGCTGCATCAGAAGTGAGTTTCAGGGGTTGACAAGGCTTTACTCTGCAAAGCACTGATGAAGAGCTTATGGATGAGGTGAAACTTATGGTGAAGCGTAAATTCTTCTATGCTCCAAAATAAATAGATGGAGTACCTAAGGTAGAGACAGACTAGTTTGTATATTAGGTATTTAGTGATAGTTTTAAAAACCAAATTTCCTCTAGAGCAAGAGTTTCTTAGCCTGAAGGCTTGGAGTCCTAGTACGTTCTGAAAATTTATATTCAAAATTTATTCTGTAATTGTACATGGATTTTTCTAGAGAGCAAGACCATAGCTATCATCTAATTTTCAAAGATTAAAAACAGAGAATCCGTTGAATGCTTAAATAACCCAGACTTGAAGCAGTTTTCCAAGTCTCATTAGAGTTATTTAAAGAGAACTACAGCTTCTAATTGTTCTATGACCTGATAATCTGTTTAAACAGTAATTTCTCTTTGATGTATATGGTGCTTTACAGTATGTGCAGTAGATGGCATAAGTGGTTTTATGGAAAAGATATGTTTTTCTGTAAAATATTCATCAGTCCTGAGTCCACGAAATTCAGTTTTTCTCTTGGGGAAGATAAAATATACTGCATGAGATGACCAAAATTAGGCAGTGTGTTTGTAAGTGATATTGCAAAGGAACCATAAAACTCTTTCTTTTACCTTCAAGATTATGTAGAGTTAAGGGTAAATTAGTTATAATAGTCAAATGCTTAATTATTTACTAGTGCTTCCGGAATTTGAATACCCAAGGTATCTGGATATTTACCTACTTAGACTTTTAATCATAGCAAAATAGTGGTAGATGATGGATAGGTAGGTAGCTAGATAGAAAGATAGATAGATAGATATAAAAAAGAACTATTTTTCTCTATTATAAAACAATTCTCTGTTCTTCGTTGCCTTCAAAGTTACTCCTACCCTTTAGATGCATGTGTGTTTAAATAATTTCCCCCCTGTGGACGAAGCTGACATCATTTTTGCAAATTGATTTTCTATCTGTAATATTCTAACCATATCTCAAACCTCCTTAAAGCCCTTTTCATCATTTCTCTGACTCCATTATTTATGGCAGCATCTCAAAATTTAGTTTTCCCTGTAAATTTCATTATTGTGGTTACCAATTCATTATAAAATGATCAGAGGAGTAGGAGAGGGGGAAGAGGAATTGACATATGAAGACAAAGTGAAAGATTAGGACTCTTTGGCCTGGAAAGTAGAAATCTATCAAATCATGAATGGCGTGGGTAGGGTGAACATGGACCAAGATGCTAGATCTGGAAACAGAAAGATGGAAGGACATTCTTGAAACTCTCTTGAAATATAAGAAGTGGAGCTACTTAACAGGGACAGAGAAGTAATTTTTAAAAGCTTTGGGTGAATTTATTTTCACACCAAAGAGAAATTAAGATGTAGCAAATCTTCCTGTAAACTCTGAACATATCCTAAGTAATTGTAAATGTTATTATGCTAAACAAGGCCTCCTGTTTTTTTTTTTTAAATCATGTTCTCTGGGACATCCTCTAGAAACAGAATTTTGTGCTGATTAGGCAAGATGAGGTCAAATCTGACCTAGAAAGAAAGATGTGGTCCTATGTTCTTTTCATATGCAATTGGCAAATGAGATTGTTATAGCCCAAACCACTGCAACGTACATCAGTGAAGACTACATCTTCAGTTTATTCTGACAGTGATATGTAACCAATTCATCCTCTGTAAAGAAAGTGCTTTCAGTATCCGAAGTTCACCATAACAAAGGGGCAAAATTTACACAAGGATGTTTTTATCTTTAATATATAAACAATTCTTATAGATAAAGAAGAAACAAATACATATCCCAGGAGGAAAATGAGCAAAGATCTTTAACTGGCCATTCACAGAGGAACAACTATGGATGAGCAATAAACCTATGAAAAGATGAACAACTGCACTGCCAGTCAGACCAATGCAAATAAAAAATATTTTCCGTCTATAAAATTGGCAGAGTCGAACAAGATTGACAAGACCTATTATTGGTAAGAATGGAAAGACTTAGAAATACACACTGGTGGTAGGTGTGTACGTATATACAATCTTTCTAGATGGTAGTTTCACAGTGTGAAGCAAAATCGAAAACACTTAAAATAATAACAACAATAATAATAGCATCTATCAAAGCTACCCTGAACTTGGAGCTGTGCTAAACATTTAGCATGTATTATATTTTTCCTCACAATAATTATTATTACTCCTATATTATAAATGAGGAAACCAGAACTTAAAGAGTTTGAGTTCCCCCTTCCCCCAGAGTGATATAGCTATTAAGTGATGAAGTCTAGATTTGAACTTATATCTTTCTAACTCCAGATTCCACAGTGATAACCACTATGTAGTTCAGCCTGCTCTTGGTGGGTCAGTTCCAATGCTAGGAGTTTATATCAAAAAGACAATCGTCAGGACTTCCCTGGTGGTCCATTGATTAAGAATTTGCCTTCCAGTGCAGGGGGTGCGGGATCGATCCCCAGTTGGGGAGCTAAGATCCCACATGCCTCATGGCGAAAAAAACCAAAACATAAAACAGAAGCAATATTGGAACAAATTCAATAAAGACTTAAAAAAAAAATGGTCCACATCAAAAAGAAATCTTAAAAAAAAAAGAGACAATCATCAATGCCCAAGTTGTACGTACAAGAATGTTACATACCTTCATATTTAGGTGAGAAGTATACGTGCACCCACATGAAATGTAGCTTGGGCATATTCAAGGCAGTTAATGAGAACTGAGACCACTGAAGAAACTTGGGAACCTAAAAGGTGCCCCCTCAGTCACAGGGGTACTGGAAAAAAACCTACTCATTGGCCAAGATAAGTGATAGTGTTGTCCTAGGCTGGGAGTTTGAATGGAAGAAAAGGAATCTCCTGTGAACAATGGAAACTCAAAGCCTGTTCTACAGGTGGTTGTGGAGTATGAATTTATACTATTTTTATGGGCCCAGAAACTCCAAGCCTAGAAATTAATCTAAAAACTAATTTCAGACAGGAGTTCCAAAAAGAGAGAATTTTTTAGAATTAGAAGATATGAATCCCTAGATTGAAGAAGTTCACCAAGTCCCAAGTAGGGTGAGTATAAATGAGTCAGAATAAAAGTTCAATACAACACAGACTACTATGACTGCAACTACTACTAATAGTACTAGCAAACACTTATATAGTGGTGGCTTTGTCTGGGTAATCATCTAAGTGCTTTATATACATATTAACTCACTTATTTATGGATAGTAACTCACAATTTTTCCTATTTTATTGAAGAGGAAAATAAGGCACAAAGAAGTTACTGAATTGTCTTAAAGCCATTCAGCTACTATGTGGCCAAACCGGGATTTGAACCCAGATAATCTGGCTCCCAAGTTTGTGCTCTTAACCACTGCACACAGTGCTCAAGGAGAAAATCTTCAAAACAACCAGAGAGAAAAGACAACTTTCTAAAGCAACAGCAACAACTAGTCTGGCAGCTGACTTCTCTAAAGTAGTAAGAGAGGACAAAATAAAATGGAATATCTTCAAGTGCTGTGGGAAGTATCTTCAAGTGCTGTGTACCTCTTAATCCTCTACCCCTACCTCCCTCCCCCACAAGATTATTGACAAATAATCATTCAAGAGTGAGGCTGAGCTCTTCTTCCTGTCCTCCTCCAATTTCTCTTCCTTTCCTCATCATTTCTTTAAAAAATAATTTGGGTTCCCTTCCCTCCTCTTGAGGCAGCTGGGGTTGGGGTGCCTTCAGGTCCAGGGCTGAGGAGGCAGCCAGGACCAAGAGGGCTGGTCAGTGGTCAAGCTGAGGAGGCGACTGGGACTGGGTTTTGGGTGGAGGTAAGACTGAAGAGGCCACCGGGGCTGAGAGGGCCAGGATACCCATTGTACGTAGGAGGTATGGGGATATGACTAAATTGAGGGTAATTAGTGCTAAAAATGTGTGATCTCACTTATATGTGGAATTTAAAAAATAAAACAAACTAGTGAATATAACAAAAAAGAAGCAGACTCACAGACCTAGAGAGCAAACTAGTGGTTCCAGTGGGGAGAGGGGATGGGGGAGGAGCAAGGTAGGGGTAGAGGATTAAGAGGTACAAACTACTATGTATAAAATAAGCTACAAGGATGTACAACACACGGAATATAGCCAGTATTTTGTAGTAACTATTAATAGATTATAACCTTTAAAAATTGTGAATCACTATACGGTACACCTGTAACTTATGTAATATTGTACATCAACTATATTTCAATTAAAAAAACTTAAAAAAAAATGATGAGGCCATGTCAGAAGTTATACAGGAGCCAACTTGAAAGGACATGCACTGGTCAAATCTAGAATTATTTGAGCATCAAAATAAATAATGATTGTAAAAGATTATACTCCGTTGAATAAAATAGGAACCCACGAGTCCATACTAATATAAATAAATAACTGAATAAACAAATCAATGGGGAGAATTCCAGGCTATAAACATAGAAAGAATGATGGAGTTAGGAAATCACCATTTGGCAACTACTGTAGAAGTAATACGCATAATTGATTCAGGCATGAATCATCCATGGAGGTTAAAACTAGCTCTTGAAAGTTAATGAAGGAACAGGGTGGTAGTATTCTCAAAGTATTTTAATTAAAAAGGGGGAAACAGTAACTTCACTGAGGAGAAACCTAGAAGATACCACCTTTAAACCAAATGGGCAAAGTGAACATCCCCGGTAGTGGGGCAAATAGACATCATTGTCGCCGAATGTGGTACATTAAGAAGAGTATAGCATCACTTCTGAGGCATTCCTGTCAAAATGCATCACCTGAATTTAAAGATGAAAACGACACAGACAAACTCCTCTCTGACTGCGAAATAACTGGTCTGTACTCTTCAAAAATACCAAGGTTATAAAAAGCATGGAAAGATTAAGGAATTGTTCTAGATAAAGAGACATGACAACTAAGTGCAAAATATGACTCTAGATTGGGACAGTTGGGTGAAGTTTGATGGGACTGCATTGATGGTAGATGGCGGTATCATTATCAAGATAATTTCCTGATTTAGCAGGTTTTACTGTGGTTTAGGAAATACGCTCTGAAGTGTTAATGGTGTATCACGTCTGCAACTTACACTCAGTTGGTTCTGAAGATAATGATTGTGTGTGTGTGTGTGGTGTGTGTGTGTGTGTGTGTGTGTGCTCAAGTGTGTATGCCTGTTCATACCTCTTTTGTGGTGGTTGTGTAGATGTAAATTTTTATTTCTTTCTAAACAGGTCAGCATGCTATGTAACCCTTTAACCTGGTTTCCCAAAATGTTTCATAAAGTATCTATTGATCTAGTTTTGAGCTTAGTTGACCTTTGCAATCTCAACAAAAAATACTGATTCAGAGTATCCCAAATCACAAATTTATTACATTTATACATTTTTTACTTATTATTTTCACATAATTTCTTTCTATTTATTTGCTTTGTATTTTTTGTTTCTAATTTTTTATTGAGATATAGTTGATGTACGATAGTATATAAGTTCATAATTTCTCATTAGTTTAGTATATTTTAAACATATGCAATCCACTCCTTGGTGTTTTATGATGAGAAAATAATGGTATTTAGAGTCAGACAGACTTGGTTTCACACCCCACCATTTCTGCTTCTATCTAGCTGTTTGATTGTGGCAAAATTCTCATTTTTTTTTTTTTTGGTTCACAGTTTCCTCATCCATAGGCAACTCAGGATTGTTGTCAGGAACAAATGTGGAAACATGAAAAGCCTAAGCAGAGTTGCTGGCATGTAAGAGACATGCAGTAAGCATTGCCTTTCCTCACTTCATTCTTCCTTCTCTCACCAAAAGCATCCATACAAGCCTCCCGGGCATAGGGAAGCACAAAGCTTATTAATAAGGGACCATAAGAAAGGGCTCTGTCCCTGCCCTTTTGTTCACACTTGGCTTCTCTCCTTGTAGCTGATTCTTGCCTTATTTCTGTAATTAAGTCATCCATCATCATCCAGAAGATGAACCAAGCCAGATGGTGATCACAGTTTGGGGGGGAGGATGGGAGTAGAGCACAGAGAGGACGAGAGGATTGCCGGAGAGGCTTACTGGGGACCAGCAGCCAGTGCCAGTGAGGAGGCTTGGATAGAGCAGAGCAGGTCTTTCCAACCTGGAGACTATTATCTCTGCTGCTACAGCAGCTTACGATCTCTAAGAAAAATACTGATTGATCATGGCCGAATGACTGTCTGATTCTCCTCTCTGACTCCTGACTCAGCAAGGAAATTTTAGCTGTTCTGAGTCTTGAGGCCATTCAGTGTTTGCAGTTTCTTCCCTTTCATTGATGGCTTCCATTTTTCCTTTGTTCTTTTTGGGGTATTTTCCTTATTGCTAGCCTTCTTTACACTTTCATATGTAAATATATATTCCCTAAATGTCCACATACATTTTATGCAATCTTTATTACATGTTAGTTCATTTCTATTTCCTTCATATTCTTCCTCTTCTTTTTCTTTTAATATCTGTGGGGTCGGGGGGCACGGTAACTGGGCGAAGGTGGTCAAAAGGCACAAACATTCAGGTGAAAAATCTAAAGAAAAAATATATATCTGCAAGGTCAGACTGATAAATGTTGTATGTGTGGCGAATAGGAGCTCTTGTTGACAGCCTGTCTGTTCATCTGTCATCAGATGTGAAGTACAGTAAGTCCAGTGGGACCTGAAGCCTAGCCTTCTTTTTTTGGAACCAAATTCTAGGGTTAGGGTTCTGCTGCCTGGCAAGAGCTGAAGTGCTGAAATTCCAAGACCATATCCCTTTCTTTTAATTAAAAAGATTTTTAAATTGAAGCAGAGTTGATTTACAATGTTGTGTTGGTTTCAGGTGTACAGCAAGGCAATCCAGTTATATGCATATGTGTATATCATCGTTGTTTTGATTTCAAGCCCATGTCCTTAGTTCTATTCTGACTCCTACCACACTGCACATCTTGCATCTAGATGTTTCACAAGTATTTATTGTATCAGTGACTCAGTAAATAACTCAAGATCCTGCTTTCCATCCCAGATATTTATACTGAGCCTAGAAACCAGAATAGGATTGAGTGTGGGCCTCTACTTGAGCGTGTTCTTATAACACCTTCCAAGTTCCCTCCAGCCACTGCCCCATTTCACTGCTCAACTTCCAAGCAAGCAAAATTTGAAATAGCTGTCCCAATCTTTACTCCTTACAGCACTGCCTCTCCTCAGTTGACTCTAATCAAGCCTCCCTAGCACTCTACTTAGAACTTGACTCTGCTCTTGTCAAGGTCACCAGTGACCTCTATCTTGCCAAAGCCACTGGTGGCTTCTCTGTCCTTGTTTTACCCAAACACTTGGCACTACTAGACACAGTCAGTCATTTTCTCCTTGAAACATGTTTTCCTCTTTCTTCATTTCCATGCTACCTCCTTCTCTTGAGGTTCCTACTGCACCTTTTCAGTTTCCTATGTGGGTTCTCTGCTGTGCTTAACTTCTGTAAATGTTAGATTGTGTCAGGATTTGGTGGCAAGTCCTGGTCTTTTCTTAGTCTACAGTAACTCCCTAGGAAAGATCATCCAATCTCATGGATTTATGGAACATCAAAATGCATCTGCTACCAAATTGATGTCTTCAGCTCCAACTTCTCCCCCAAATGCCAGACTCATACATCAAGATGCCTATTTGATGTCTCATTTTGGATATCTAATAAGCATCTCAAGCTTACCATATGCAAAATAGAATTCTTGATCACACCCCCCACACACACATCCTTAAACTGCTTCTCCCTTAATCTTTCTCATTTCAGTTAATGGCTCTACCCATTACTTGGATTTAAGAGTTTTCCTAGATTTCTCTCTTTTCAGCATTTCCCCCTCCCCATATCTAAGTCATCAGCAAATCCTATTGGGTCTACCTTCAAAATACATTCTGAGTTCATCATCTTCTCTTCATCTTCACTGTCACTACCCAAATGCAAGATGCCATCAACTCTTGCCTGTTATGCTACAATTATGCCCTAATTTGTTCCCCTGCTTCCACTCTGATCCCCCTAAAATTCTGATTTCACATATCAGCTAAAGTAATCTTTTCAGAATGTAAAACTCATGTTGTGTCACCATACTCTCTCCCAGCTCTTCCCTGGTTTTAAGACATCTCTGGTGTCTTCTGTTGCCCTTAGGATAAAATCTAGACTCCTTATCCCAACCAATAAGGTCCTATTACCTAGCCCTGCCTTCCTCCTTGGCCCTACCTTATACCAACACCCCATACTCAGCACACTTCAGCAGCACAAAGTTTCTCTCCCCAAACACACCAAGCCCATTTCTTCCTTAGGGCCTTTGTACTAGCCCCCCCCCCCCACCAGTCTGGAACATTCTTTCCTCCAGTCTTCACTGGATTGGCTCCTTCTTGTCATGCAGGTGTCAACTCGTATGGCACCTCCTCACTGACCTTCCCTGAGTGCTTCCCCAGTACTTTCTATCACATCAACCTGTTTTATTTTCTTCAAAGCCGTTATTATTATCAAAGTCATCTTGTTCATTTATCTGCTGTATGTCAATCCCCACTAGAGTGTAAACTCTGAGGGAGGAGGGTCCTTGTCTGCCCTTTTCATCCCAATATTCCTGCTGTTTATATAGTGCCTGGCACCTATACTGTGCTAAATAGCTATAGAATAAATTAACCATTTTCCAGGACTCAGAGTAGAACAAAAAGCCTGGGAATGTTCAAGTCTTACCAGTTAGCAGTCTGTCTGTGTTACGTATTCACAGGTAAGCTTTCACTTTTCCCACCTTGCTGTTTTTTTCTCTCCCTTCTTTTCTCTTCTTCAGGATGGACTTGTCTTTGTTTCCATCTCTAAACAGCCTTTCCAAGGCCACATTTCATCCTTCTGGTCTTTTGACATCACTCAGAGATTCGTTTCTGAAGGAAAGTAAGTCCAGCATTCAGTGGTCCATAAAGCTGTTTCTTATTACATCAAATTAAAGGACTTCCTGATCACTGGTCCAAGGCTTGTCTACTTTTCTTAAAACAAATGTTCCACTGTTGTTCCAGTATAATCTCGTATAGATTCTCCTTTGGAGTTTCTGATTTTCTTGATCTTCATCTGTCTTCTTTGACTTCTTTTGTGATGAAGAATCTTTTTGATACTCCTTCTCTTACTATACTGAAACTAGAAAGATAACCAAATATTTAAGCTGTAGTGGATATCACACATTCACTGTGTGTGTGTATAAGTGTATGTAACTATTACCAGTTTTCACATAGCTCGTTCTACCTTGATATTTCATTGCTGAAATAAATATGAAATTGTAGGACACTGACTTACATAAAGAGATTTATCTATTTTTTTTTTCAGTACAGAATCTTTTTCCTTTTTTGATTGAGAGGGTCCAGTAGAAGAGTTCTACTCTTTCTCAGGCATTTGTACATGTCCACACATTTCCACATATTTTCAGAAATCTCAGGGTGTTCTGATTACATGATGTTGCAGAAAATGCCAATGCTCTATTGTTAACATTTTGAAAACTTGTGCATTATATACATCTGCACTGCCTGAAGAGCTCACTGTGCTTTACAGCTCTACCTCTTAAACTCTAGTCCCTAGAGCCTCTGCCCAAAATGAACAACTTCTTTTGTTACTGCTTTATCCAGTTTTTTTCTTTCAGCTTTAGTTTCTACTCTGGTTTGTATTGTTAAATCATACTCTGGAGAATTCTTAAAGGTGTTTCTTCTGCTGTCCTATCTTGATGGTACCCCAGATCTACTCACTGTACAGTGATTACATCCTTGGGTATCCTGCTGCAATCTTTTATTTGTTCTTGAACAACCCACAGACTTATGTCTCAACACCACGTCAGCATAAGAGGATGGGCCAAACTGAAGGACTTCTGTTTTACAGTCTCACTTTGAGACTTGATGTTCAGGAGTGATATTAGTGAAAAGCCCCATTAAGCAGGGTGTGAAGGAAAGCTCAAGCTGTCCAACTGCTAAAAATCCCAGGCTGCTATGCAAATTCTTCCTGATGTAGACTAAAACATAGTCATGGTTGTTTTTTTTTTTCAAGCTAAAGGTCCCACAGCAAAAGCAGAAAAGTTACCTGTGATCAATTGTGTATATTTGGGAGGTTGTGTTTTGAAAGCAGCTCTGTCTTATCCTGAAATTCCTGGATGACTTTGTTGTTGCTGGAACTTAGTTGTTAAGTTGGAAGAAATTCCCAGATGTCTGAAAACTTTTCTGACATTATTTTAGTTGACAAATAGTGTACAGGTGACCTGCTTTTTAAATGAGTATTATTTAATCCACATTAAACCATCTTTTAGTTCTTACAACCGTCTTAACTTTATTAAAGTCAAAAATAATGTTTAGAGAGGGTAAAATCGTAAATATGATTCATAAATACTTAAAAAAACAACAAATAGCACTCCTAGTTGAACGGAAATCTCACTTAGAACTGTAGTTTATCTTTGAAAGAAAAACTTCTGGGACTGAGGGTAAAGCAGTTTTAGAAAAGAAATCAAATATTATGGAATTTGAAAATCTAATTTGGCGTATATTAGATTAATGCCCTGTAAAACCCTGAAGTCTGAATTCAGTTTACAGAATGTTTGACTTAATTCTGTTATTTCTTTTTCTCTTTTTTCCTTTGTTACGTATGTATAAATCTTGGTGACTTTTCCTTTTATGGGTTTAAACATTTAGTACTGAATTCTAAAGGGGCAGGTCCCTCCCTGCTTTTTATTCTCAGTGAACTTTTGAGAAGGTAGTGGACAGGAATTTGTGAGTGTGAGTGAAATTACTTTTTCTATGAATATATGCATAATCCCACAATTTCACCAATGTACACATTTTTTGCTTGCCAATAGAAAGGGATTAAAAAATTTCGTATGTAAAAAGCAAGGTTGATAAAGACCTTTTCATATATTTGTGTCCTAATGTGTTTCTATTTTTTAAAAATATGCTGCAGCTGATTGAACTAAATTTGATTTTGACTTGTACCACACAACTATAATTCCTTCAAAAACATGTCAATATGCAGTATATTTAAGGTGCTGTCAGCAACAATTCCTTCTTTATTTAGAGTAATGTAATCTGAAACTATCAACCTTTTCTACTCTCATGAGCTTTTGACTTTCACACCACAATGCATGAAATAATGCATTTTATTTAAAGCTTTCACTAAAATGTCCATCACTGGAGGGAAAATTTTTATTTAAATATGCCCCCTCCATTGAAATAGCCTTTTCTACCATTGTCTGGGTGTCTTCCAATATTCTAAGCCCTTTGGATTACTTTGGATTAATTAGTTATCACTTTATTTATAATAAAACAACATAATGATCCCCTATTGTGGCCAAAGAATTGGACTAAGCAGGGTGATTAAACTGGAGAATAGAATATCAAATGATACCACAGTCTAGTTACCTTATCAGTTTTCTTCAGATAGAAATGATTAAGCAACCTGTTGGATAGTAGATCCAGACTAGAGAGAAGAAAGTATAATTAATATTGGAAGGATGTAAAGGGGGGGAAAAAACCCTGTAAATTGACCTATAATGAGAATAATCGATGATGCATAGCAAAGAGAATGTCAGTGTCTGGAATTCAATGCCAGCTTGGCTTACATTTATGAGGATATCTTATTCATTTTTATGAATATTAAGTTCTATAAAGTCCAAATTGAGCAAAGGAAAACAAATGACATATACGGTTATCTACAGGTACAGGGTGGGGGGAGCCCAGGGGATAGAAAATACATTGAAATATTGAATAATCAAAGTAGAAACACTCGTGTAGCAAGATAGTCATGCCATCCATACACACATTGTTTTGGTTTTTTACTTACGTTATAACATTTTATCAAGTTATAACCTCATCTCTGATGTTATTATATGTTGGAGCAAATATATATTAACACCTGTCTCTACTGCATGCACAGACGGCCATGTTCATTTACTTGTGAAGTGAATTGTTCTATCGATTATGTGCATCCATTATGACAAGTGCTTGGGGGAAGCAGGGCAGATTTTATTCAGGTGAAAAACCTATCCCAAAAGAGCTTCTACTTTAAAAGGGGAGACGTGTACACATAAATATATGAAAAGCAAGATAGTAGAAACTGTGTGCTTTAACAGGGAAGCATATAACTGAGGGGCAGGTACCATGGAAACAAGGAGTAGGAGCTCAGAGATTTAGCAGGGAAGAGAGAAATATTCAGGGAAGGCTCCATGGAAGAAGTAGAGCTGTTGATCAGAGAACAGTACTAAACAATTCTGACAGCTGAACAAAGTTCATGTATGTCAATTAAGGCATGTGTTTTGAAAAATACAGATAATTCATTTTATACTCATAAGAATGAGAATATGAAAGAATGTGATTCCACAGATACATGAATGGAAAAAGGATTTAGAAGGGAGATGTCTTTGCATCTTTTCCAGGTCCTCCATATTTTCATTTGCTCATGTGGTTCATATTTAGCGTATGTGTACATGGTGGGCTCTGCAGGCTGTCTAAGTAGGTACATTGCTAAAGATATAGTGACAGACTTTTGTCTTAGTGTCCTCATATAAGTGCTGATCTAGTATAATTAGCCTTTATAATATGTGATTTAAGGTATAATATTTGCACTCCTTGAAAATATTTTCATGGCAAGCTGCCTCATGCCTTTGGCCATGTCAGTAATCATTAACCACTTTGTTACAGAAAGGTAGAAAGGAAAATTATGAAGCAAGACCTATTTATTTTGCTTTTCAGTTGCAGCACTGATAGATAAAAGATTTAATGAGGAGGGTGGAGTCAAGATGACAGACTAGGAAGATGAGGAATTCGCGTTCTCCGCACAACTAGTGCACCTACCAGGCACCGGTGGGGGACCACGGACACCTAAGGGATGGGAGGAACCCCCAGCGACGAGTTGTTTCAATTATATTTTTACCTTTCCTAATATATTCTTTATCTTTCTAATTTTATTTTCTTTTTTATTCTTTGATATTGTACTGCTCCTTTTTTTCTTTCTTTCTTTTGCCATGCCACGCAGCTTGCAGATCTTGGTTCCCAGGTTGGAGGTCAGGCCCGAGCTCCTGTGCTGGGACCACTGAGTCCAAACTGCTGGGCTAACAGAGAACCTCAGACCTCAGGGAATATTAATCAGAGTGGGGCCTCGCAGAGGTCCTCATCTCAGCACCCAGACCTGGGTCTATCCAACTGCCTGCAAACTCCAGTGCTGGACGCCTCAGGCCAAACAACCAATAAGACAGGAATACAGCCCCACCCATCAAAAAGAAAAAATGAAATGACAAAAAAATATGTTACAGACGAAGGAGCACCTACAAGACCAAATAAATGAAGATGAAATAGGCAACCTACCTGAAAAAGAATTCAGAGTAAAGATAGTAAAGATGATCCAAAATCTCAGAAACAGAATGGGGAAAATACAAGAAACATTTAACAAGGATCTAGAAGAACTGAAGAGTAACCAGACAATGATGAACAACACAATAACTGAAATTAAAAATACTGTAGAAAGAATCAATAGCAGAATAATTGAGGCAGAAGAACGGATGAGTGAGCTGGAAGATAAAATGGTGGAAATAACTGCCAGGGAGCAGAATAAAGAAAAAAGAAGGAAAAGAGTTGAGGACAGTCTCAGAGACCTCTGGGACAACATTAAACGCACCAGCATTCGAATTATAAGGGTCCCAGAAGAAGAAGAGAAAAAGAAAGGGTATGAGAAAATATTTGAAGAGATTATAGATGAAAACTTCCCTAACATGGGAAAGGAAATAGTCAGTCAAGTCCAGGAAGCGCAGAGAGTCTCATACAGGGTAAACCCAAAGAGAAACATGCCAAGACACATATTAATCAAACTATCAAAAATTAAATGCAACAAAAAATTACTGAAAGCAGCAAGGGAAAAGCAACAAATAACATACAACGGAATCGCCATAAGGTTAACAGCTGATCTTTCAGCAGAAACTCTGCAAGCCAGAAGGGAGTAGCAGGACATATTTAAAGTAATGAAAGGGAAAAACCTACAACCAAGATTACTCTACCCAGCAAGGATCTCATTCAGATTCGATGGAGAAATTAAAACCTTTACAGGCAAGCAAAAGTTAAGAGAATTCAGCACCACCAAACCAGCTTTACAACAAATGCTAAAGGAACTTCTCTAGGCAGGAAACACAAGAGAAGGAAAAGACCTGCAATAACAAACCCAAAACAATTAAGAAAATGGTAATAGGAGCATACATATTGATAATTACCTTAAATGTAAATGGATTAAATGCTCCCACCAAAAGACATAGACTGGTTGAATGGATACAAAAAAAAGACCTGTATATATGCTGTCTACAAGAGACCCACTTCAGACCTAGAGACACATACAGACTGAAAGTGAGGGGATGGAAAAAGATATTCCATGAAAATGTAAATCAAAAGAAAGCTGGAGTAGCATTTATCATATCAGACAAAATAGACTTCAAAATAAAGACTATTACAAGAGATAAAGAAGGACACTACATAATGATCAAGGAATCAATCCAAGAAGAAGATATAACAATTGTAAATATTTATGCACCCAACACAGTAGCACTTCAATACATAAGGCAAATGCTAACAGCCATAAAAGGGGAAATCGACAGTAACACAGTCATAGTAGGGGATTTTAACCCCCCACTTTCACCAATGGACAGATGATCCAAAATGAAAATAAATAAGGAAACGCAAGCTTTAAATGACACATTAAACAAGATGGACTTAATTGATATTTATAGTACATTCCATCCAAAAACAACAGAATACTCTTTCTTCTCAAGTGCTCATGGAACATTCTCCAGGGTAGATCATATCTTGGATCACAAATCAAGCCTTGGTAAATTTAAGAAAATTGAAATCGTATCAAGTATCTTTTCTGACCACAACACTATGAGACTAGATGTCAATTACAGGAAAAAAAACTGTAAAAAATACAAACTCATGCAGGCTAAACAGTACGCTACTAAATAACCAAGAGATCACTGAAGAAATCAAAGAGGAAACCAAAGAATACCTAGAAACAAATGACAATGAAAACACGACGACCCAAAACCTATGGGATGCAGCAAAAGCAGTTCTAAGAGGGAAGTTTATAGCAATGCATTCCTACCTCAAGAAACAAGAAAAATCTCAAATAAACAACCTAACTTTACACCTAAAGCAATTAGAAAAAGAAGGAAAATAATCCCAAAGTTAGCAGAAGGAAAGAAATCATAAAGATCAAATCAGAAATAAATGAAAAAGAAATGAAAGAAACAGTAGCAAAGATCAATAAAACTAAAAGCTGGTTCTTTGAGAAGATAAACAAAATTGATAAACTATTAGCCAGACTCATCAAGAAAAAAAGGGAGAAGACTCAAATCAATAGAATTAGAACTGCAAAAGGAGAAGTAAAAATTGACTCCACAGAAATACAAAAGATCATGAGAGATCACTACAAGCAACTCTATGCCAATAAAATGTACAACCTGGAAGAAATGCACAAATTCTTAGAAAAGCACAACCTTCCAAGACTGAACCAGGAAGAAATAGAAAATATAAACAGACTAATCACAAGCACTGAAATTGAAACTGTGATTAAAAATCCTCCAACAAACAAAAGCCCAGGACCAGATGGCTTCACAGGCGAATTCTATCAGTCATTTAGAGAGGAGCTAACACCTATCCTTCTCAAACTCTTCCAAAATATAGCAGAGGGAGGAACACTCCCAAACTCATTCCAAGAGGCCACCATCACCCTGATAACAAAACCAGACAAAGAGGTCACAAAAAAGAAAACTACAGGCCAATATCACTGATGAACATAGATGCAAAAATCCTCAACAAAATACTAGCCAACAGAATCCAACAGCACATTAAAAGGATCATACACCATGATCAAGTGGAGTGTATCCCAGGAATGCAAGGATTCTTCAATACACACAAATCAATCAATGTGATATATCATATTAACAAATTGAAGGACAAAACCATATGATCATCTCAATAGATGCAGAAAAAGCTTTTGACAAAATTCAACACCATTTATGATAAAAACTCTCCAGAAAGTAGGCATAGAGGGAACCTACCTCAACATAATAAAGTCTATATATGGCAAACCCACAGCTAACATCATTCTCAATAGTGAAAAACTAAAACCATTTCCTCTAAAATCAGGAACAAGAAAAGGTTGCCCACTCTCACCACTATTATTCAACATAGTTTGGAAGTTTTAGCCACAGCAATCAGAGAAGAAAAAGAAATAAAAGGAATCCAAATTGGAAAAGAAGAAGTAAAACTGTCACTGTTTGCAGATGACATGATACTATACATAGAGAATCCTAAAGATGCTACCAGAAAACTACTAGAGCTAATCAATGAATTTGGTAAAGTTGCAGGATACAAAATTAATGCACAGAAATCTCTTGCATTCCTATACGCTAATGATGAAAATTCTGCAAGAGAAATTAGTGAAACACTCCCATTTACCATTGCAACAAAAAGAATAAAATACCTATGAATAAACCAACCTAAGGAGACAAAAGACCTGTATGCAGAAAACTATTACACTGATGAATGAAATTAAAGATGATACCAACAGATGGAGAGATATACCATGTTTTTGGATTGGAAGAATCAACATTGTGAAAATGACTCTACTACCCAAGGGAATCTGCAGATTCAGTGCAATCCCTCTCAAACTACCAATGGCATTTTTCACAGAACTAGAAGAAAAAATTTCACAATTTGTATGGAAACACAAAAGACCCCGAATAGCCAAAGCAATCTTGAGAAAGAAAAACGGAGCTGGAGGAATCAGGCTCCCTGACTTCAGACTATACTACAAAGCTACAGTAATCAAGACAGTATGGTACTGGCAGAAAAACAGAAATATAGATCAATGGAACAGGATAGAAAGCCCAGAGGTAAACCCACGCACATATGGTCACCTTATTTTTGATAAAGGAGGCAAGAATATACAATGGAGAAAAGACAGCCTCTTCAATAACTGGTGTTGGGAAAACTGGACAGCTACATGTAAAAGGATGAAATTAGAACACTTCCTAACACCATACATAAAAATAAACTCAAAATGGATTAAAGACCTAAATTTAAGGCCAGACACTATAAAACCTTTAGAGGAAAACATAGGCAGAACACTCTACGACATAAATCACAGCAAGATCCTTTTTGACCCACCTCCTAGAGAAACGAAAATAAAAACAAGGATAAACAAATAGGACCTAATGAAACTTAAAAGCTTTTGCACAGCAAAGGAAAACATAGACAAAAGGAAAAGACAACCCTCAGAATGGGAGAAAATATTTGCAAATGAAGCAACTGACAAAGGATTAATCTCCAAAATATACAAGCAGCTCATGCAGCTCAATATCTGAAAAACAAACAACCCAGTCCAAAACTGGGCAGAAGACAAATAGACGTTTCTGCAAAGAAGATATACAGATTGCCAACAAACACATGAAAGGATGCTCAACATCACTAATCATTAGAGAAATGCAAATCAAAACTAAAGTGAGGTATCACCTCACACAGGTTAGAATGGCCATCATCAAGAAATCTATAAACAATAAATGCTGTAGAGGGTGTGGAGAAAAGGGAACCCTCTTGCACTGTTGGTGGGAATGTATATTGATACAGCCACTATGGAGAACAGTATGGAGCGTCCTTAAAAATCTAAAAATAGAACTACCATATGACCCCGTAATCCCAGTACTAGGCAGATACCCTGAGAAAACCACAATTCAAAAAGAGTCATGTACCACAATGTTCATTGCAGCTCTATTTACAATAGTCAGGACATGGAAGCAACCTAAGTGTCCATTGACTGATGAATGGATAAAGAAGATGTGGCACATGTATATATAATGGAATATTACTCAGCCATAAAAAGAAACGAAATTGAGTTATTTGTAGTGAGGTGGATGGACCTAGAGTCTGGCATACAGAGTGAAGTAGGTCAGAAGGAGAAAAACAAATACTGTATGCTAACACATATATATGGAATCTAAAAAAAAAAAAAAATGTTCTGATGAACCTAGGGGCAGGACAGCAATAAAGACACAGAGGTAGAGAATCGACTTGAGGACATTGGGACAGGGAAGGGTAAGCTGGGACGACGTGAAAGAGTAGCATTGACATATACATACTACCAGATGTAAAATAGATAGCTAGAGGGAAGCAGCTGCATAGCACAGGGAGATCAGCTCGATGCTTTGTGTCCATCTAGAGGGATGGGATAGGGAGGGGATATGGGGATATATATATGTATATAGCTGATTCACTTTGTCATACAGTAGAAACTAACAACATTGTAAAGCAATTATACTCCAATAAAGATTTAAAAAAAAAATAAGCTTATTGGAAATCCACCCAGTCTTTTCTCTTGTGCTAGTAACCCTTCAGAGAATTTCCTGTTTGGGGAGTATCTGACCTGCTGCAAACATTCTAGAAACTGACTGGAAAATGAGGCTGAGGGTCATTATTCATTGTTCATAATGTAATTTCATTTAATCCCTTTGTTTTCAATATGGTGTGTCATTGCTCACTCTACATTGTACATGGAATCCCCTACACTAGAACCATTCTGGTTCAATTCCATAGAAAATAAAAATCTTGTTTTCAGTCCCAGGGAGTATATGGGATGGGGGAGGGGATCTTGAATTCTAATTGCTTCTTATACAGGCTTTCAACCAGTTCTCCTATTCTCCCTCTCCTTACGCTTACTTTCTCAAGTACTGAGGGTTTCCTGGGTTCTGTGGCTCAAATCAGTTAGCTTCCAAATTTCTTCTTCCCTTTTTTTTTTTGCAGTGCTTATACCAATTTTTATACTTACAGATGTGTTTATGCCAGCATGTATATTTTATATTTTCATTTGTCTTGTTTACTATATATATTTATAACGTTTTTAATATTTTTCTCACTAATTTAGTACTGTAAAACTGCTTTGAAGCTATTGATTTGCTTTCATAAATTTGAGATATAGATGTAATATATTAATAATAAAGAAAATGGAAATGTAACCAACAAGAACTATAATGTGTAAATTACATAAACTTGAGGTGAAAACCACATCTATTAACTGACTGATCATGTAGTTTAGCTGGAACAAACGTATGCAGTCTTTGATATACATGTGTAACATTAGGTTACTATTCTAAAGAAAAACTGTGATTTCTGTGAAAGCCATAATTTGTTTTCTTGTGCTCGTGCCTCCTTTATTTATTTATTTATTATTTATTTATTTATTATGGCCACAAAAAATGTTCTATTTTATTATACCAACAATTATAATAATATTTAAAAACCCTCAACAATAATAGTAGTGACCGTTTACCACGTTACGTAGAGTACATGTCAAGCACTGTATTAGGTGTTTACATTGTCTCACTTACATAATTTTTAATTTAAAATTTATAAAATGTATGTACACACACACAAAAAAAGACTTAATGAAGTGAAATGTTGAAATAAATACTTAAGTCAGGTTTTCATACATGTTATAACCATGGATTTATGAGAATTTGGAATCTAGGGCTGACCTTGACCAATCTCCAGAATCAGTGGTATTGGCCTTACATATTAAGTTCAAGAAAATTTGCAATTATTCTGAATAGATTTCCTGATATAATATGAGTAATATTGTTTAGATGCTAGGATTAGCTATATTCATTGAGATAAATCTTCTATGGGTCTTTGAGATGATTTTACCATAATTATACACAATTTTTCAATGTGATTTTATTTATTTACCTACTTTCATTGAAGTATAGTTGCTGTACAGTATTATGTAAGTTACAAGGGTACAATATAGTGATTCACAATTTGTAAAGGTTATAATTCATTTATAGTTATTGTAAAATATTGGCTATATTCCCATTGTCGTGCAGTATATTCTTGTAGCTTATTTTATACGTAATAGTTTATACTTCTTAATTTCCTACACCTATATTCCCCACCCCTCCCCTCTCTTCACTGGTAACCACAAGTTTGTTCCCTATGTCTGTGAGTCTGTTTCTTTTTTGTTATATTCACTAATTTGTTGTATTTTTTTAATTCCACATATAAATGATATCATACAGTATTTGTCTTCCTCTGTCTGACTTATTTCACTTAGCATAATGCCCCCCAAGTCCATCCACATTGCTGCAAATGGCAAAATTTCATTCATTTTTTATGGCTGAATATATTCCATTCCATACAATGGAATATAAATATTCAGCTGTGGTATATATATGCCATATCTTCTTTATCCATTCATCTTTTGATAGACACTTAGGTTTCTTCCATACCTTAGTAATTGTAAATAATGCTGCTATGAACATTAGGGTGAATGTATCCTTTTCAAATTAGTGTTTTTGTTTTTTTCAGATATATACCCAGGAGTGGAATTGCTGGGTCATATGGTAGTTCTATTTTTAGCTTTTTGAGAACCCTCCATACTGTTTTCCACAGTGGCCGTACCAATTATACTTTGAAGTTGGAATTGGGAGCTATCAAGCTGACTCTGAAAACTACAGAGAACTGAATTTTCAAAAAGTGTTCTGAGTAGTTGCTCTTACTAGTAGGTTTCAGTATGGAGTTAGATGTGTACACTGCCTTGCCTTTTTCTAACACATGCTTCATGCATTTCCTATTCAGATTATATTTACTATGGACTTGATTTGACTTCATACAGTACTTAATAATAAGTTATGCCTATTTCAGCATTCCAAATTCAGTGCTAGAATTGCATAGGTAGCAACTTATCGTGAGCATTTTGTTAGCCTTTCTTTTCTTTGTGTTTGAAATGACTTGATATGTCATGCATTCATTCATGCAACAAGAAACATTTGTTTACCTCTGTGTTCGTTCCCAGTACCATCACAGTATCTTAGTACAAGGTAGAACCCATTCTGCCTTTACTGCCTTTATGGAGGTTACATTCTAGTGTGGAAAGCAAACATTAAGCAACTGATTATGTGCTAAGTCTTAACCAAAGTGTATAGGGTGTGAAGAGAGACTACATCAAGGGGACGATATCAGTGAGTTCCTCTTCCACCATTTACAAGCTGTATGGTCTTGCATATTAATCTTTCTGGGACTCATTTTCACATCTGTAAATGGAGATAATAATAACGCTAACTTCACGGGGTTGTTGTGAAAATTTGGGCATGGTGCCTAACACATAGGAACATTTAGTGATTATTACCTATTTGTTTTTGAGGGGGAGAGGGAAGGTCAGGGAAGGCTTCTGTGAGCAATTGACTTTTAAACTGAGATCTGAACAATGGTAGGGATTTGCTAAGTGGAGAACATTTTATAAGAAAGAACACCATGTTCAAAGGCCCTGAGACAGGGCACATGATGTGTCCAAAGAACTAAAAGAAAGCCACTGTGCCTAGAGCTCAGAAAATGAAGAATGGCTTTAAATGAGGCTGAGATAGGCTGGGGTGGCTAGATCACACAGGGTCTTGTGGGCCTTGTTAAGGAAGATTTAGGCCTTTATTCTAAGGACAATAAGAAGAATTTCCACAGGGGAATGGCATGATTAGATTTGAGTTTTAGAAAGATTATTCTGGCTTAAGTATTGACAATGGTTCAAAATTTTTCATCAAGGATTGAAGATCTGGCTCATCTGTAAAGGGACCTTTTGGGGGAAGTATTGGATTTTTCGCTAGTGTCACCTTCTTGGGTGTTGGCCCCTGGGATACCAGTCAGTGATAAAATTGGCATTGCCAATTTCTAGGTTTTCAGTAAATCTGCGGTTCAGAATTATATGAGCGTGTGTATGTATGAGTATATGCATATATGTGCAAATATATATAAACACATTATGTGTGTACATGTATACACATATATACATATAAATATACACGCATGTATGTATGTGTACACACACACACACACACATTCTGTCTCCCAAGAGAGAGACCAGTATGTTTTTCTCTCCTGTCTTCTGCCTCTGACCATTTGATTTCGATGTTTTTTGAGTTACGGCATGTATGTTTAAGAGATGAGGAAGAGAAAATATATTTACCAATCCCTTTAATCTATAAGCTATAATGACGTATCATGATTACTCTTCATAAGAGATTGGGAATGTATTGTGATGTGCATAACTATTTTATAATATAGATTCCAAGTTTTCAGGAATTGCAGGGATGTAGGAGAAGGCTGTGTTCTCCACGTCGTGATGAATGCAGCAGTTGTGCACATATACAGGGCTCGATCATACTGAGCATCCCCTGAGCTCCGTTTGCAGACAAGTCATATCTCCACCATGACAAAATTCCCACAAGATTTTGAATAATTAATTTCTTGGAATTTGCGGAATTCAGCAGATATGTTCAGCGTTATTGATGGCAGCAAACTTTATCTCTTTTATTTCTGAGACACATAATGAAATAGGGAGTCCCTCAAATAACCACAGTTAGCGTTGAGGCTAATTTTGTAAGGGCCAGTGGGCTTTTGCCTTAATGTGTATAAATACGATTTTTTCTCCCTCACAGCAGAATGCATGGTAGATAGAGGCAGAGTGAATTGGCACTAATTTATGAACGCTTCCAGCCTTCTCCGTGCAGTACACCCTGTGAGGGCAAGATGCTCTAATTACACTTACTTCACATAATGAGAGCTTTTAATGACAATTACTGATTGGAGTTAGGGATGTTTGGGGACCTTAAGAGCAGATGTATTAACTTTCAGAAGGAAAGACTTCATCTGTCTTTTGTGTAGCTCAGCCCCACCACTGACCAGTTAGTTACTCAGTGAAATCCAGCTCCACGGCCCCAAAGATGTGAGTAGGCTCTGAACCGAGGGGCTGAAGGACACTTTCTCAACGCAAATTAGGTCAAAGAGTTCAAGAATTCTGTTTGCTTTTAGCAGTGTTTTAACTTTGCGCTTTTTCTCCTTGTTGATGGTCACACTGGCTGTTTTCCTTTTTGGTAACAAGAATAACCCATAGTCCAGACTGCACTTTTTAGAGACATTGATTTGCACAGTCACAAATGGATACCTGACATTGTTTTCCTCTTTGCACATTTGTAGTGTTCAAATTTGGGGGGCCAGTATTTAAAAGCTCTGGCATCCTTTATATTGATATGGATATGAGAATTACAATAAAAATAAAAATTCTAGATCGTTACTAATTGTTGTACTAGGTGCCTGAGTTTATGTGGTCTACATATCCTATTTTGAGCAAAGCAGAAATTTTCTTTACAAGTCAAGATGACATGTATACGTCGTCTTTTATAAACAATTAGAAATTTCAATTACATATCACATCGACATTTCACTAGTAGGATGATATTGCCCATTCTAGCTTCAGTATCTGTCTCTCTTCTTACTGAAAATAGATCAAGCTTTGTTTGTCTGTTTCCTTTTCCCTTTCAAGTCACTCTGAGCATCAGTTTCTCCTAAAGCCTTCTTGCTTTTATATTCTCTATCTATACCACCATTTCCATTATTTCCATTTTTTGCATTTTGAATTTTGTGTCTTTATGTCTGCTAAATCTGAAGTTAGAATTAAAAGCAAAAAAGTATTTGCAATGCAGGCAAGTTTAAACTCAGTAAATTTAGACAACTTACAAGTAATATAACTGGTAAAGTTGGAAGGGAAAATGGCTCATGTTTTCTTGACTCTTCCTACTCAGAACCTTCCCAGTTCTAGGATTCTGATTTAAATGACTATCTTTTATATATTCCATATCCTTACCCTACAACTCCCCAAAGCTAGCATAATTTAAGCCCTTAATAAGTACTAGCTTTAGCAATGTTATCAGTAATTGAAACCATAAAACATTCCAATTGCCTTTTGTTAGTTTTAATACAGTTTCTTGTGAACGGGCATGTTTATAACCAAAAATCCCATTTTTCAGTCATGTATTCATTTGTTCATTCACTGGACACACACATTTATTATTGGCTCAGGGTGAGGTATAAAATATGTCATCCTTCAAATAGCAGAATCTAGGATGTCTACAACAAATTTTACTAAAAGATTAAAACTCGAACACATACGCTTTAGTAATGCATATGCTATTACACTTTTCATTGTCCTAATCCCTAAAAAAATATGTTTTGAGTCCCCATAGTTTGCATTCAACCAACATTTATTGAGCATTTATTAAGCTAGGTAACTGAGCTATGTGCTTTCACACCCACAGTCAGAAATCCTATCAGCTGCCCCAGGGAGGAACGGACCCCTGCATTTTTTGCTGAGGACACTGAGGGTTATAGAGGCTAGATAAGTGGTGTGCCCAACATCTCAGAGCCAGAAGACCATCTCACCAGGCTTCCCAATTCCAAATCTGGAGTTTCTATCTATACAACAGCCATTCGCTTCCCCCTTCCCTGCCCCCTGCCACTATTTTTGAAGCTGATCCCCTGACGTTGGCCATAAAGACTGGACAAGGAGGCTGAAGTTCTCTCTGGAGGTGTTGGTCTGCTACTTGTCTTGGCTACTTACTGCTCTTAAAAGAGTTAATATAGCTTATTAAGCATATATATTCAAAACTAAAACATAGCCATAGTTTGGGAGAATGTCTATATAATTCAGGGAAACAAAATTTGATGCAAGTTGTTCTGTGCACATAACTTTTTTTCTTTTTTCGTTTAAAGAGCAAAACCTATCAGTTAATTTGGCATCAGAATTTAAAAGAACTCAAACTGTAGCCCAGTTATTTGAGGTTCCACAGCGCTGGTCAGCCAGAAAGGTTGTACCTGGCCCACTGACTCTCAGACCTGTGAGAAATAGGCAGCAGATCCCCAGTTTGGTAACAAAGGGCCCTGACACTGGACTCTTGGCCTGAGCATTGTCCAAGGTAATATAAAATGTTTAATAGAGAAATCACAGATGCCCATCTGAGGGATTTTGGTGGAATTGCCAATTATAAAAGCAGAGCTAAAATTACCTAGCTCATCACCAGAACCCCCTAAAGAAAAAGCCCCTTAATTTTGCATATGTTTCAAGCAGTGCCTCTCTAAGTATTGCTGCTGTTCATGATAAATCAAAAAGTTAAAAGCCAAACCAACCTATCATAGAGTCCCAAAGATCAATATGTCGCTTTCTGTGTATAACAGAAAGTATCAGCTTTTCTTTAATTATCTGTTTGGGGTTTTTTGGCTCAATAGCATGAGTCATTGAATTCATAAAAGCCCGAGCAGGCACAAAGAAACCCCCAGTTTTATCTACCTGTCTTTCTATCTATCTATCTCTCTATCTATTTAGTTTTAGTTTTCTCCCCAGTTTCACTGAGCAATAATTGACATACATCATTGTATACATTTAAGGCATGATGCATGATGGTTTGATTTACATATATTATGAAATGATTACCACAGGAGGTCTAGCTAACCTCCATCCTCTCATATAGATACAATAAAAAGAAAAGAAGGAAAAAAGAAAAAAGTTTTCTCCTTGAAGAAATACCCACTTTTAAACAAATCATTTTTCAAACATTTATTGAACACATACGAAAGGTCAGGCAAGCAATAAAAACAATACAAAGATGAACAAGACAGAAATCATAAGCCAACACCTCACCTGTGTGACCTTGGACATGTAACTCGATCTCTCTACACTTCTGTTTCCTCTTGTAATGTGGTAATACTGTCTACCTCATAAGGCTGTTGAAAGGACTGAATGACACAGTATATGTAAAGTGCCTAGTCTTGAAAAAGAAAGAGCTATTATTTTATCATCAGTATTATCACTACTAAAGTTGAGTGACTTGTAGAAAATCAGAAAGAGTTGCTGACAGGGTCAGAGTCTCCCTCTGCTTCTCTCATAAACAAACATTTATTCAGTGATCCTGCTGGTTGATTTTGCAGATGTTTGTTGAGTGTCTCCTCTCTGCAAGGAGCTATGCTAAGCCCTGTGAAAATACAAGTTGCTATTGGACACACTTCTTGTCCTCAGGTGTTTGTGGACTATTTGGGGATGTGAGACATATACACAATTAATCGTGGTGCCAAGAAGAAAGCAAAAAGTGGTATAATAGAGGCACAGACATCAGAAGGAAAAGTGAGAAGGGAAGCCTTCTTGGACAACAGGACTTTGAAGGATGGATAGATTCGGACATTCCAAGGAAAGGAAACAGTAAATGCATTATACCAGAAGTGGTGAGAATTCATCATGCTTGAGAAAGGATCTCTGAAGGTCCAGGATAGCAGAAGGTATTAATAGGCACAGAATACATGCTGTAGTATTTCCATGAGCAGTGTCGCAATGTCTCAAAGTCCCCAAGTAACAGAGAGAGAATTTGGGGGGGCGGAGGTTTGAGAGAGAGGTGGCCAAGTGTTAATAATTGGTAGTTGGTGAATAGAAGTGAAGAGTCTATGGGTATTCATTATACTATCCTCGGAAGCTTTCTTGAGGTTTGAATTTTTTTTTTAAAGTTGAGGGAAAAAATAAAAACACATAAGAAACTCCTTTAATCAATAAACAAAGAACAAATTACCTAGCTTAAAAAATGAGCAAAACATGACAGGAAATGCCACAGGAGATTATAGGAATAACCAATACATAAATGAAAATATGTATAATCTCTGAGGAGTTAGAGAAATTTAATTCAAAACAATGAGATGTTACTTTTCACCCACCTGCTCACCGCATTTTTAAAGTGTAGTCATATTGTGTGTATCTGAAAAAAAAGAGATGTTAATACCGACCTTCTGTGATTGCTGTAGGGATTCAAGAGCAGAGCATATGAGGTACCTGGCACGCAGAAGAACTCAGTAACATCTCCTTCTACTACTACCATTATCTAGTTGAAGATACCGAACACCTGAACGAGGGGAGAAGCAGGGGAATGGGAGAGAATCCATAGGATTTGGCAACTGATTGCATTTGAAGGAACAAGGAGGAGGGTAGAGAGCTCAGGAAAAACTCCAGGTCTTGTGTGTTTGTTTGTAGAAGAGAAATTGCTAAGGAAAGGAGAAGATGCTGGCTTAATTGAGTTGTCTGCCACCCTGATTGCTGAACACGCTGCGGAATTCTTTTCAGGAAGGGTGGTTGATCCTTAGAAATTATTAAAGATAGACCCATAATTTAGAGACTTCTTATATAAATGCTCTGTTTTTAAGAATTATGTTCTTAGACATATATTACAGGTGCACACACAAAATAGAACGATTAATGAAAGTATCCTTCCCCAGCCTCTCCTTATGGATAACCATTGTTAAGTTTCTCATGTTTTCTACCAGAAAAATATTTATGACAATACCAGTATCATATCTGTGTGTACACACACATGCATATGTGTGTACTTTCAAACATTCACATGAATGGTAATATATCTAGGGGTGTTGCTTTTTTTTTTCTTAACTCAATCCAATCTTCCTTTGTTCTGTTAAACATCTGCTTATGAGTCCACTGACAAGGTATATCATAATGGATTTAACTAATTCCCCGTGAATGACCATGTAAGGTTGTTTTCAGTTTTTTACTGTTACGAATAACTGGTCATGAACATTAGTGTACATTTATCTTGATGTTTTGTTGGTTGGTTTTGGAGCATATTATTAGCAACAATTCCTAGAAGTAGAATTGCTGGGCCAGAAAGTGTTTATAGTTTTAATTTTGATAATTTCCCTCTTAAAAGGCTCTACCATTTACCCTCCTTTCAACAGTGTGAGAGGGTTTTTGCCACACCCTCACCAATAGTGGGTATTACTAACTTGTAAATTCATTAAGAGAAAATATTACCTTGTTTAGATGTGTATTTATCAATTCTTTATTATGGCATTACTTATATTATTTATTGTTAATTATAAGTGAGGTTGAACAGTTTTTAAAATCTTCATTAACTTTTTCCTACCTTTTTCTTTTTTAATACAATATTCTGATTTTATATTCCTATAAAATTCTATGTGTAAAATTAACCTTATTATCTAAATCACTATATATATATATATATATATATATCCATATAGGTATATCTATATATATATTATGTGCTTTAAAAAACCTAACAAAGAGGGATAATAAAATTACATAGTTTATGTATTTAGTTCAATTAATCATTAGCTTCTTTACCATTGGTTTCTCTCAAGGAACAGTGCTAGGCACCAAAGATAGAAAAATGTTCGTATCTTTTTACCAATTTTATCATTAATCATTTATATTGATTTCATAAGCTATCCATATAATAATAATCTAGCCTGTTACATGTGTGGCAAATTTTTTTTTATTCATTTATCTTTTGACTGTATTTTTTTCACATAAAGTTGTTGTTTAATATGCAATTAAATTCAGCAGTCTCTTCCTTTATAGCTTCTAGGAATTTTTTTTCTAATTACTTAGTGTGCTCAGGCTGCCATTAACAAAATACTGTAGACTGGGTAGGTTAAAAAACATCAATTTATTCCTCACAGTGGCTAAGAAGTTCAGGATCAAGGTGCCAGCTGATTCAGTTCCTGGTGAAGGATCTCTTTCTTGCCTGTGTATGGCCACCTTCAAACTGTGCCCTCACACGGTGGAGAGAGAGAGAGACTGAGATCTCTGGTGTCTCTTCCTCTTGTTATAAGTCACCAGCACTATTGATTAAGACCTTACTCTTATGACCTCATTTAACCTTAATTGCATCCTAAAGGCCCTATCACCAAATAGCGACACAGTGGGAATTAGGGACTCAACATGTGAATTTGGGGTCGGGGGAACACAATTCAGCCATAGCAATTACCAAGTGTAATATTGCATTTTGTGTTAATCCACCAAATGGCAGTTTTGAGCACTGTGTGAGATCTTTGTTAGTGTTCAGTTGTTTGACTTAGTATAAAACTTTTTTGAGAACAAGAATATAATTTCATTCGAGTACCCGCACTCATCTCAAGGGCCTCTTCTGTCCTATTCTGAGTGGGCCAACTATAAATATGATGTTAGACCTCAGAGATCATCTGGTACAATACCTTCAGTGCATATCTGTGGAAAATGAGACCCAGACTGGTCGAAGAGACTTCCTCCAAATTTTGGAGTTAATCACACCAGAAGTTGGACTGGAATTCTGGTCTTTTTGACTTTCAGTCTAGTGTTGATTCTTCAGTAAGTGAATAAATACATATAAGTACTTAGAACATGGCTGGTACCTAATAAGTGCTGCCTAAGTATTAGCTATTATTGTTACTTCACTGTTGTCATCAGTATGTTCATCATTATTCATAGAGAACAGATTCTGGAAGCAGACTGAGATTGAACCTCAGTGAGATTAGCAGTCAGTTGTTAGTCTTTCTGAGCCTCAGGTGTCTCAACTATAATAGAGGACAATAGTGGAAGAAGCTATCTCATAAGGGAGTTGAAAGAAACAGTTTTTGTGTTTTTTTTAATATGCAGAACACAGAGCAGCACCTGTATCAAAATAAAAATTATGTAAATATTATATGAAATAATATTTTTTTCCATTTTTTTTTTCCAGTTTATTAAAAAGGGTACAGATGAACAGTGGATGAAGAGGCACATAGGGTGAGGTCTGGAGGGATCCTGAGTGCAGGACCTTCTGTCCCCAGGAGTTAGGCTGTGCCCCCCTCCCAGTATTATTATAGAACCACTTAGTCTCCTAGAATCAGCTTGAGCCAACTAATCTTGTCTAGTTGCTTCCCGCCTCCTTCTGGAGTCGTGATTGTAAGCACAATCTACAATGGTCACTGATACAATAAAAATACTTAAATTATGTGATGAGAGAGCAGAGCACAAACTAGATAAGGAGACAAATTGAACATTGAATTGTTTTTGAGGCCTGCTTGCAAAAACAAGTTAGAGGGCTTCCCTGGTGGCACAGTGGTTGAGAATCTGCCTGCCAATGCAGGAGACACGGGTTTTGAGCCATGGTCTGGGAAGACCCCACATGCCTCAGAGCAACTAGGCCCGTGAGCCACAGCTACTGAGCCTGCGCGTCTGGAGCCCATGCTCTGCAACAAGAGAGGCCACGATAGTGAGAGGCCCGCGCGCTGCGATGAAGAGTGGCCCCCGCTCGCCGCAACTAGAGAAAGCCCTCGCACAGAAACGAAGACCCAACACAGCCAAAAATAAATAAATAAATTAATTAATTAAAAAAAAAAAAAGTTAGAGCCATGCAAAGAGGAGGTGGTACCAAGAGGAGGTTAGAAGATATAAAGGAAAGTGTCATCAATATTGATTAGATTTAATCCTCCTTTCCATCCTTTCAATATTGATATAATTCTGTCTTGAGATATCCTGGGTTCATAAATGAGAAGAGTTTCGTAAGTTGACTGAGTTTTGTTATTTTTCTTATGTGCAGAAATACAAATGTTATGAAAAGGAAAGTCAGGACTTATGGTGTCAATTTTATAAGAAATTTGAAATAAATGATGTAATTTTAAACACATCTGGAATTTTTTAATCTCTAGTTTTTGCAGAAAGAGAAGTTACTATGTATTAAAAATCACTCCATACTTAACACTGCTTGGTTCCATAGAGAACATCTTTTGTGCCAGGTCTTTATAAAGCAGCTTCATTATTTGTTTTTCAAAATACCATGTTGATTCCTAAAATACTGGGCTCCCTGCCATTCACATTTAATTGAAGTGCATAATTCCAAGCCAATGTTTAAAATATTTAAATCTCGCCATTTACTATTATCCATTCCATGACTCTCCTTCAGTACGTTGAGCATCTACTATGTGTCTGCACTCTACTCATCACTAAGGAGACAAAAATGAATACAGCCCCAGTGATCCCCCTGCAGCCTAGCCCCAGAAGTTTATAGTCTATGGGTGTATCAGTCATGAGAAAAAGTAATTGCAGCATGATACAACTGCTGTGATAGTGTAAATCCAGTGATAGCACAAAGGAAGAAATGACCAATCAGAAACAGACCACTTTACACAGTGCTTGAGCACATTTAGTCCTTCCACAGGAAAATAAACAATTACCAAAATGTCAACATAACTAGAAATCTTTATCCATTCCTAGGGTCAATTTATACTACTGCTGTAGATAATCTCCATATCATGATAGCAGAACCCAAACAACCTAGTTTTTTGTTTGTTTGTTTGTTTTTGTTTGCAAAGAAAGAAAAAGCAACCCTTGTAACAAAGCCCTTTGTTGGATTAGAATTTTTTCTCGTCCCATGAATTTAGAGAGATTGAATGCCTTCTCTAATGATAGGAGGCATTACTCTTTCCGGGTTTAGAAATCATTATTTTCTATGTAGTCTTCTGTAAACTATTGATACTACACATGCTTATTAAAGAGTTATGGAATATCTCCTTTTGCAGATTTTAGACTCTAGGGCTAAACAGTCTCCTTATGACAGGTGGAGAGTAGGCATAGAAAAAAGGATAAATGCTGTCTAGGTGATTGATAATATGGTTGTCTGTCTCAGGGGCTAGCTTCTGGAAAGGGCCGTCCAAGGGCAGTTTTAAGAACAATTGCCTACGGCTGTCTTGGGCTGAATGTGTGGCAGAAAAAGAACTCACTCCTCTGGGGGAAGGGAAAAGAAGACCCAGTATCCCAGAAGACTTATGGCTTCTATTTGTCTGATGAAAGAGTGGCATTGACGGAATACAGAATGGATGATAGCAAATCTTTCTTGTCTCTAGTGAAGATTTTTGTTTAGCGGGGTGGAGGGATTCAAATTGTGAAGTCTATTTGGGATGAGTTATCTGCAATCTCTCCCTATCCCTGGAGAGAAGGAGAATGATAATTGAAGCATCCCAGAACAGTAATTGAGACAGATTGAAAGGGGAAATGAGTGATTAACCTTAAGCCTTCTCTTGACGCTGTGCATGGTAATGTTAGAGGTTTCTGGGCGGTGCCTTAGGAGCTCATTTTCACAAAAGTCCACATAGCTCCTATAATTAAATTTCAGAGAAATACGTTTCCGCCCCAACTTAAGTTTCAGATACTTGTTGCTCTGTTTTACATCATGTCACTAATAAAAGCTTGTTACTAATGGCTGAAAACCAGAGACAGATTTGCTGAGAAGCTAATGAAGCTTAAACTTTAGGACCCCTCACCCTGGAACTAATTTTGCATTCCTTTCTTAAAGAAAAGCCCCAGATTGTATAGGCCTTGAGTCCCGCAAAACCTACATCTGTCCCTGCTGATAAAATTCCAATAATAAATGAGTGATTGGCATAAATTGAAAAGTTCTCCAAAATGAAGGCCAGCATTTCTTCACTCCTTAGGGATTCAGGAACTAAGTTTCATAAATGCCTAGACCTATATCTGTTTACTCTAAATTATCAAGTTTTTGAAATTCTGGGAGTTGAGATGAACAATATCCTAGCTAATTACATGTTTTTGTGAGTACAGTGATTACTTTATTCCCTAAATAGAGTGTTAGTAATGTTAAAAAAAGAAAAGTAGAAAAAAAATATGTGCTATAATAATATAGAGGTACCATTTTTTACATATTTCTGTGTACTGGTACATAATTATAAATAAGAATCCAATGGGTTAGTTTTTAAAAGACTCAGATTTCCTGTATTCTGAATTGTGATACAATTTCTCCTTCTACCTTTTAGCAATATCTAATTTAGTGCCCTGTATACAGTAGGTGGTCAAAAAGCATTTGTTGAATTGAAACTAAGTGTATGTTGTGAATTGGATTGCTTTACTAAAAAGAAGAGCCAGCAGAATCTGGCTGATGTGAAAAAAATAAAACACTTAACCTAAATGTAGCTGTATGCACATTGATGGCAAGTAACTTTTACAAAGCAAAACTCTCTACTTACCAGAAATTTCATAGTCATCCTTTGGCAAGTATAATTAACATAAGATCACAAACCCGCTACCACATTTTTATTTGGTAAGTGGGTCCATGGTTAACTCAGGCATCCTATATGACTAGTCTGAAAATTCATGTATGCCCGAAATCTGGGGATATTTTTTTCCTTATTTTTTATTATTGTTGTTGATTTTTTTCCTGCTTTTGATAGGGTTGTAAATTGACCTGGAGAAATGATAACTAATGGAGTGTGCTTGGGTTTAGACAAAATTTTATTTGATTAGTTATATACTTGTATCTGAAACTTGTATCCTTGATAGTTTTCTTCCCAGTGGATATCAAAGTTTGCTGCAACAGCTTTCTATAACAGAGGAAGTTAGCTCTCTTTTGCTTACTCACTCATATTCTTATACACACATTCTCTCTCTCTCTCTCTGTCTCTCTCTCACACACACACACACACACACACACACACAAGCAATCCACATGCACAGATAGTTTTTTGACAAGCAGGTATTTGTATAGTTTGAGTCACTGAATGAACTATGAGCTATCAGTACATAATTTGACAAGAGCTGGGGCCGTCCTCCAAGCTCTCAGGAATTGTACCTCTCTCAGCTAGCAGTAATTCTTGACTCAATGCTCAAATGGTGGGATGGTCTAGAAGTACACAGTGAAAGAGTATAGTCTCTTATGGCCATGTTCTTTGGAGAGAATTAAAAATATAGAAAGAATACAATGATTTTGAGCAAAGTACTTAATTGTTAGTGTCAACATAGTGTATTTAAAATTTTTTTCTGCCTGAGAGGTTGTCAAGATTGGGATTTTCATCTCTGAAGATGCTTGTGTCGCAGCCTCCCCATTGGGCTGATCCTCTTAGTTATTCAGGCAATGTCACAAGCAATTAAATGAGGTGAAATATTTGTTTCATTTTAGACCAGGTGTCATAGTTTTGAATATCATTTATTCTATCAGCAGCAGCAATTACAAAATTAAGGTAACCAGTAACTTTTTTATTGGAGGTCTTGTTCCTCTAAGACCTGTTTGTTCTGATGATCTTGCTGAATCTTCTGATAAATCTACATCAATAAAAGATGTTGTATTCATTGATCAAGCATAGAGCTGAAGCTGCAAACACACGTATTACACGTGTTAAAGATTGTCACTTTTGATAGGAGTAAAGGATAAGTAATTGTTGAGAACACCAAAGCCCTCTACAACAAAGACTAATATGGACTGTTTTGAGCTGGTGGGCCAGCATATATCTGAACAAATAGGATCCTAATGGTTTGCTGAACTAGAAGACAGAATGAAAGCAATTTGGGCAGCATTCCTAAGTCTGCAATTTTGTTAGGCCAGTTCAGACCCTCTCCACAGGAAGCAGACATTGAGGTCAGAAGTTGGGTCAAAGCCTTTTAATTGTGAACCTCCATGATGCCTCTGGGCTCAGGTCAATAACCTGAGAGACTCTGTCTGTGGGCCTGGAAGGAGTATATTACGGGGGCTCAGGTGGCCCACTAGACTGTTCTAATACTCAGTTGTGAGAAGCAGATTATCTGCTTTGCAGATTATCTGATCTTCTTTCATCAGCCTCCCTACTGGGCTTTCAGTTGCCAAGTATGGGTCTCAAATGTGAAGTGCAAGAAGTTGGGCACAGTGGACTCTGTGTGCAATCCCATTAGTAAACCAAATATAAATCAATCAACAGGCACTGCTTTGTTAAATGGCTTCAGGCTTATTTGCTTTGGCATTTTCTCTATCTTAATCTGTATTCTCTAGAGTTGCCTGAACCCCATTTATTTTGCTCTTATCTCCTAGAAATCTTTAGACTAGAGAACAGATGTATCATGAAATCCATGCAAAATGGAATTATTCCAACACCTTTCCTTTTTTTGTGTTCTCTGTAATGTAGATAGAGCATTACGATGTAATTTAATTTCTTCTCTGGAAATTCATAAAGTAGTTCCCGCCTAGGCTGTCTTTGGTGCCCTGGTAATGTTGCTTGTTTGTGCTCTTCAAGGCAGCTGTCATTCAGACAGAAGAAAGATTGGTTCTCTGTGAGTCAGTTTTCTGTGGATTAGGAAATCAGGGCTGGATTGTGAATTATGTTTTTGTCAAAGACCAGACTATTATCATCATCCTCTCCTGTTTTCAGAAACAAAGAGAAAAAGGGACATAAGAAAAGAGGAAGGAAGAGATGGGGGGGAGAAAGAGAGAGGGAGAACACTAATGACATTTTGGCCTGCTATAAGTTATAATCTTCTCTGTAGCTAGACAGGTAGTATCCCTGATAAATTGTTAATAAGAAAGTGTATTTTTATGCCCTTCTTTGGCATATGAAAGCATCCCTGCAAACTTAAAAGCAAAATGGCAAACTCTTAAATCCTAATCTTTGTTTTCATCACTAGATCATGCCTCACTCCCAAAGTACTGTTTCCAAAGCTAGTTTTCCCCCTAAAACATATACTCTTTCCTGTTTTCCACTAGTCCTGGCACAGATGCTCTAAGAACAGCACACTGATTGGTACTAGTGAACAAAAATTTTTAGTTTCAACAACCCCTTCACCTATCCTTTTCTTTTTTAACCAGTTTTGATGACTTGATATTATATTAGTCGCCTGCCTACTTACAATATTAGCATATACTTCTATGAATTTTGAATTTTGTTGGCAATTTTTAAATCTTTTATTATTCAGCAGATACTCATTTTATACCTACTTTGTGCCAGGCACTATTCTAGGTCCTTGGCACAATGATAATAAGTTAATAAAACAATCTTAGATTTCTTCCCTCAGGGAGTTTACATCCTGTTGGGAATAGACAGACAATAAAAAATAAACAAATAAGTAAATTATACAGTTTGTTAAAGAGAGAAGAGCTACAGAAACAAAAAGAAGAAGAGTGAAAGGTTAAAGGAAGCCAGAAGTGCTGAGGCAGAGGTGAGGAGGTTGTGATTTAAGTGGGGTGATCAAGTTGGCCTCGTTTAAGGAGAGCAAAACCTTGAGTGCTCTCATGGGAGTTAGCTATGAAGATTTCTGGAGAAGAACATTCCAGGCAAAGGGAACAGCCAGTGCAAAGGCCACGAGGTGAGAGCATCCCTCCAGGTATTGAGACCCTGTGTTTATAAATTAAAACTAGAATGCTTTTCCTAAGATCAGTCTTTCATTATCAAGCTCTCTCTATCCTTACTGTTTGTTTCTGAAATAACTTAACAAAATTAGAAGCAGATTTCCCTCAATGTATCTGTGTTTCTAGAAATGATAGTAAACTATTTCCCGACATCCAAGACATCCTTTTTAAATGTCTTGCATTTTCTGAGAAGTAGAAATCATAGCATTTGTTAAATACTATGTTAAAATAATTTCATGTATTGAAGCAAATTTAGTTCCTTTAGGAATTTAAATGGGACACCTGGAGTAGCTGTGTTATAATATGGAAGGGAAAAACATTTATTAAGCACCTATTATGTGACAGGCACTGTCCTAGGTCCTTTATATATGTTATCTTGTATAATCTCTACTGCTGTGAAGTAAGTGATATTGACTCCATTTTGTATGAGGAGTCAAAGAGATATTAAATAACTTGGCCAAAGGCTCAAAATAGAAAATGGACAAGCCAGATCCAAACCCAGGTCCAATAGAATTTAAGGCCAATGAACAGCATCACAATTTGCCCATTTTCCTGGGGTAACCTGTACGTAATTTTTACTTCATGTATTTCCCTCACTTGCCACAGGTAACCAATCAATACATCCTGTTCATTTTATCACCTGAGTATCTGCCAAATTTATTCACGTTTCTCCGTCTCCACCACCAGGGCCCTTTTTTAGCCATCGTCTCTCCACAGCCCTGCTGATTTCCTGGCTTCCAGTCTGAGCAGTAGTTCTCAACCCTGGCCATATAGTAAATAACTGGGGTAGTTTTTTTACGAAAATTGCTGCTGTGTGGGCCCCACTCCAGACCAATTAAATTATAATCTGGTGTAGCGGGGTTTAGACACTGATATTGTTTTAAAGCTCCTGGGTGACTCGAATATGTATTCAGTGTTGAGAACTACTGTATTAGACCCTTTTACAATGTAAATTTTACCACTAAAATCCCTGAGTAGCTCCTCTTTTCTCTCAGGATAAAATATGGACTTAATATGGCAGTTCTTGACCTGGTCCCTGGGCTTACCTTGCCAGCCCTTGTATCTTGCCCTGCCCTTGAATTTATTTGTAAATCACATAAAATTACTTTAAAATTATAACCTCAGGGATGTTTATTTGTATTCCAAATCAGCCTTTTGCTTAAAATGTTCTTCCTCTAGGACTTCCTATCCAATAATGATCAATAAACCCTTAGGTGCACTAAGAAGCTATAAATGATCTTAATAAAATAAACAATTATTTTGTGAAACTAATAGGGCTCTCTGATATGGCTGACTGATATTTTTTCAGACAAATCTATTGAAAGAACAAACGGACTCTGGACAATCAAACTTTGAGTCTTCCTAGTAGTAATGTTGAAACCATCATGAATTCCTTGGATTCTCATTTCATAATTTACATTCCTAAATGTATCTGAGGGTAGAGTAAATAATGGTGAAACAATTTATTTTGGAAGCGTTGTGATATTTAATCTGAGAAAAGGGTATTTTCTTTTTTAATGTTTGATGAAAAGTTAACTTACCTCTGTCATTCCAAGCTCTTTCATGCTATCATCCTTGCAAAATGCTTCAGTAACTAGTTAACAAAGAAGTTATACTCTTATTAATGCCTTCTTTCAATGAATCAGAGTGTTTTTGTAAGATTAAAAATAAAAGGAAGCTAGCACTTTTATGAATCTCTTATTATTAGATAAGCTGGATGTTATTTTATTCAATGGGCAATAAGAGTAAAACATGTTGACCTGGCTTCTGAGTAGACTACAGTGAAGGTCTCCACATTTAGGTGTTTATCAGAATCACCAGGGAAGCTTTTTAAAAAATGCAGTTTTCTCAGCTCCACCTTAAATTTATTGAATAAGAATCTCTAGGTTTAGACCCAAGAGTCTCTCTCTCTCTCTTTTTGTTTTTTTTTTAAATCAGATTCCCAAGGAATTCTGATGCACGGCCAGGTTTAGCAACCACTGGACCAGAATATATTTAGCAATGGGAGGAGACATAGAGTAGCCTGATATTGATAGAAGTAACCCATTCACCCAACTGAGATAAAATATTGCTTTTAGAGTACTAAGTAATCAGATGCCTGGTAGTCAAAAGTGAGAATGAAAAATACCACTCTGTTGACCCATATTTCTTCCATTTTCCTTAAACTTGAGCCATCCCCAACCCACTGAGACTTCTCTAACAATAATAGGTCTTTAGTAGTAATAGCTCTAACAATAATGGCAGTAACATTGATTTTACAGGAGGCCCTGTTTTATATATATATATACACACACACATATATATGGAGGATATATGTATATATCCTCCATTTAATCTTCAGTACACCCTATGACGTAGGTGTTGTTATATGTGGGCAGTATAGGAGGAAAGTGAATAAGCAAGTTACCTACCCCAGGTCATCCCAAGTAGGCATCATGATCCCAGCTCAGGCAGGCTGACCCCATAACCCCACTCTTACCCACTCTGCTCTGCTCCCTCTAAACATGCCATGTGCTTTTTTTTAAAAAAAAAAAACATGTACTTTATACAGTTCCATTTTTTTCCTTCATGATGCTTTCTTTGCCAAGGATCCCTTACTTCCCATTTTTCTCTATTGAAATCCTACTTTTTCTACAAAGCCAGCGCCAACTCTGCCCTTTCTTTGGCCCCTTGTCCCATTATCTTCTCTGCCCTTAGACCGAATGAATTGTCCTTGACTTTGTATCCAAAGAGGAAAAGCAAACTACTGTTTATTAACCATCTACCAAGAGTACTATGTAAGATAAATAATACGATGTCTATGTTATATTTGGGCAAAATGAAATTCAAGAAGGTAGGTGACTTCTGAGAGCCCCCCTCTGTATGGTGAAAGACAAATTTGAATCCCAGTCTGTCTAACTCTAGCTCTTTAGGCCATGATATGCTGTTCTCTCCCTTGACATGTGGTTTATGTCCTATCACAACACGTATCATGCAAGCATATTATATCCATCTTTGAAACCCTTGTTCCAGAAAAAGTGCTGTGCATATATGTGCTCTGGAAAGTGTTTGATGAATGAATTTTGAGGTTCTTCCAATAATCCAGATATTGGGAATTTTTATGGTGCTAAGCATATAGTTGACAAATGTGGTTAACTTTACTTTCTCCTTGTTCAAAGGAGAAAAGGATTATCTCACAAGTCATTAGGAAAACACCAGATTAAGCTATTAGGGGAGTTACTAGATCCTGCCTCTCCAGCCATTGTGTGCTTCAGTGACTTTATTTGCCTTACGATTTCTCTCTGTTTGGAGTAACCATTTGGATAGATAAATAAAAGAGATGAAAGAAAGGAAGAAGAAAGCATGGAAAGTAGGAAGAACGGTTTAAAATAATTTTTGTTTTACAAAACCAAGTTTTCCTCCATGAAAAGTACCTCTGAACTCTGTGGGGGAAGATAAAACCATGAAGGTTGAGTGTTGGTATTTGTTTGGCATGCTTGAGAAATCTACATTCTTCCTGTCTCTGTGCCCTGCAGTTTTAATGTAGAAACAGACAATTCTGACTTGACCTTAAGTGCCTCACCAATCTACTCAGGGGACTCCCTTTAGGAATATGAGCTGACACCACCTTGCCTGAGTTTCTTTCAATCAATAACATGGCAGAGTACACATGATACGAATAGGCAGGCCGATAAGAAATAAAAGCATATCTGTTGATACAAATGGAGCGATAAATAGACGGGTTTCTATCCAAGGACTTTGAAGGGGAAATCAAGGAGGGACAAGATGATGGCCAAATGTGAATGTATAGCAAATTAATTTTTTTTCTGAGGGACGGTTTCTCTTTCATTACTTACGTTCAGAAGAAAATGGTCAAGTTGTTCTATGCCTAAAAGGAATTTGTTACTCTGATTCTTGGAATAAAATGAGCCTCTTGGGAGTGTGCATTTTGCGACTATAAATCTACAGTGGCAAAATGGCGTTAATTTGACTGACTGGAAATATTAACCACGTTATATCAAATAACTGCCAGAAAGAATTCTCTACCATGCCCTGTGACTTTATTTTAATTGATTTTTTTTTACTTTCAGCTTCTGTGATTTTTGTTTCTTCTGACACATGTTTATTAAATGCAGGAAGAAAATTGTTTTGCAAATTATTTTTAGTGTGTTTATCTTGTTTAAATTGGTGGGTTAACTCTTTTTCTTCAGAATTCCACCCTCTTTTATTTTCAGGCTCGATACTGCTGATTTAGCTTTTTGGGCCCACTAATGGCATTATTGTCCACGTCAGCAGTCTCCACAATTAAGCTGTATGCTTAGCAGTATCATTTGATGTTTCACAAAGATTTGAAAGTCAAAATTGAATATGATTGATTGCTGCGAGATATGTTAATATTAGGATTCCTGAGCTCTGGTGTAGAATAAATCATCCACTGTAATAACAAAGATAATGCCTCTAACATTACTCATTTTATGGTCTATCAGTAATCAGGCCTTAGGAATAAGCCTCATTTGTCTGCTCTAGAGCCCTCATATTATATGAATCACAAGGTGACTGCTCATAGAAACATCATTTAGGATAGTAGAATTTACCTGTCAGTATTACCAACAATGATATATTCAAAAGGGTAACCTCATTTCCTTTATCAACCTTTCTTTCTATTTACCCAACATTGGATGTTTAAAAATGAAGCTGTTTTATGCTTCACATCAGAGTTTCCATAATGCATCCCGCAATCCAGAAAAAAAAAAAAAGTTGTTTTGTTATTTTTTAACTATACTCGTCCAAAAAAACCCTACTACTAATAATGTAAACCAACATCTTTTGAATACTTACTAAGTGCCAAGAACTGCACCATGCATTTAGCATGTATAAATTTATTCATTCCTTACAATAACACAAAGGCATGTAGGTACTGTGTTTATCCCCAGTTTACTGAGGAAACCTAGGCCCAGAGAGGTTAGATAACTTGCTAGGGTCACACCGATTGTCAGTGGTAGAGCAGGATTTGAACCCAGGATGTCTGGCCCCAGGGCCCATGCTCCTAACTAATATAGCAGACCTGCAGGAGGCACGTGTGAGAGGTTTAGTCCCTGTCCTCGGTGGCTCACTTTCTCATTTTGGTGATAATAATCATGAACAGGAAGTCATTATAAAAGATCAACTACTAAGTTGCAGAATACATCCCCCAGATCGGTGCTGCAGGAATTCAAGAAGGCAAAAAGACTAGTATAGGCTGGGTAGCATTCAGAACAACTTGTCATTATTTAGTTAAAACTGAGATGCCTAGAAAAGCTTTAAAATTCCCAAACACTGAATGTTAATACTGGAAGTAATTTTATAGACTGCGGTATCTTTATGTTTTACACGTGATTCTACGTACTGGTAGGAGTATCTCTCAGTGATTTTTAATTTACTCCCAGATTATTTTGAATATTTATACTTTGGGGTGAACTTTGCATTTGTAGATCTCTCACCTGTGAAATAAATTGAATCTACACCTGATAAAAATGTTACACAACACCAACTTGCTATCTAGCGGGTTTCTTCCAGAAGGAAGGAACGGGTACTAGTTGTATTCTTTCATAGTCTCTAGTCTTACTCCTTTAAAGTTTTAGGCTGAACGAAATGATCCTTCTTTTCCTTCAGTTAATCAAGTCAGTGCAGGGTGACTACCTATGTAAAAATAACTTGCTAATTTAATGTCAAAGTCTAGAGTGGGGCTTCCCTGGTGGCGCAGTGGTTGAGAATCTGCCTGCCAATGCAGGGGATGCGGGTTCGAGCCCTGGTCTGGGAAGATCCCACATGCCGCAGAGCAACTGGGCCCGTGAGCCGCAATTACTGAGCCTGCGCGTCTGGAGCCTGTGCTCCGCAACGAGAGGCCGCGATAGTAAGAGGCCTGCGCACCGCGATGAAGAGTGGCCCCCACTTGCCATGACTAGAGAAAGCCCTCACACAGAAACGAAGACCCAACACAGCCATAAATAAATAAATAAATAAATTAAAAAAAAAAAAAGTCTAGAGTGAATTAATTTCACATCACGGGTTGTGAACAGCTTTGCATATTTTGGCAGTTCTGGTGAAGTAAAGCCCCGTGTAACTGTACCAGTGACAGAACATTTGTACCATTAAGGCTTCAAACTCTTATTCAGCCGTCAACACATGGGCACTTTCTGGAGCCAGATTCTCTCACGCTGTGCCCTGCCTGCAGCTCGCCGGAAGCTCAACTTTGACTAAAAGGGTTGATTTCTCTTCTCTTACCCTTGTTCTCATTTAGTGTTAAAACCTGCTTAAAGCCCGCCCTTCATTCTGAAAAGTACACAGGCATGTGTCATTTCCTAAACCATGGTGACATGGAGGTAAGGAGCTCCAAAGAAATGCTGGACATCTGAGCGAATAGTTAATTAGAGTGGAGTCTGGCAGTGTTAATTGTGAGCCGCGGTATAATGACTGCTGAAACCAAAGCTTTCTGGAGGTTTTCAAAACTTGAGTAGAGTTTTTAATACTGAGTAATAGGGTCAGTGTACTGTGGTGGAATTTAAAGTGGTTTTTTTTGACAGTGATAGGTTTTTTTTTGTTTTGTTTTGTTTTTTTTAGTGGAGTCTAGTTGATTTACAATGTTGTATTAGTTTCAGGTGTACAGCAAAGTGAATCAGTTACACATATATATATCCACTCTTTTTTAGATTCTTTTCCCCTATAGGTTATTACAGAATGTTGAGTAGAGACTTGGCTTTTGTCACTTGCCACTTTTGTTGTCTGATTGCAGACTCATTTGCTATATTGACTATGTGTGTTGTTTGTTTTGTTTTGTTTTTAATGTTTGTCTGCCTGAAGCCACTTGGTAATGCAGGGTGGACAGAACAGTCTAAAGAACCAGAGAATAATAGATAGAGACAAATGTTGGATAAAGCGATGAATTCTTTAGCCAACTCCCACCAACATAGCACAATGAAACAGAAACTTTTATTCGTGCAGGCTCTGACAATTTGATTTTCAGTGATTCTTTTCAAGTAAAATTGTAGAAGAGAGCTCCCAAATTTTATCCAATGGATAACATTACAAATCATTTAAAAATAGAAGTGACGTTCAGTGTCTCCACTGAAGAAGAATTCATGAACAATTGACATTTGTGGACCTGCACTATCTGATACACTACTAACTAACTGCATGTGGCTAATTAAATTTAAATTAATTAGAAAATTAAATAAAATTTAAAATTCAGGTCCTTGGTTGCACTAGCCACATTTCAAGTGTTTAAATAGCTACATGTGGCTACTGGCTACTAGGGAAAGCCAAATAAGTTTTCATTTGTTTCTTTTGTTTTGTTGTTTTTGGTTTTGGCTTTTAGTTATCATTTTAAAATATTTTTTTATGGAGGCAGAGACTATAACTGTTTGGAGAATTAGTGTGAGAACTTTGGTATTCATCTTGGTATCTCACTGTTATGATATTAAACAGCTCACAGATCTATAAATATATTATTCCAGTAACTCAGGAACTGAAGAAATACCTTGTAGATTAGCTAAGCCATGTTTTTTAGGATGCGTAGCAAAAAAACCCTTGCTTATAGGTTGCTCAGAAGAGGAAAAATCTGAATATGGAGTCAAAGGCTAAAGTTTCTTTGCCCCTAATGTATTTATAACCCAAGTACATTTTCAACACAGGATACTCAGAAGAATTTTTGTCTTCATGATAAAAGGCAAGACCAAGAAAATCTAGAAGGAAATACTTAAGAAAGTAGACCCTTTTAAATGAAGGGAGAATAAGTATTTTCTTAAGTTGTATAAAACTATTTTACTCTAAAAATAGTAAACTCTGGTGAACTCTGGATAAGAGGGGTGGATTGTATCACTGACAGTTTCCCAGTTGTGATATTGTAAATACTAAACTTGCACAAGATGTTACTGTTGGGGAGAACTGGGTGAAGGGTACACTGATCTCTCTGCATTATTTCTTATAACTGCATATGAACCTACAATGATCTCAAAATTATAAGTTTAAAAAAAGAAAAATAATAACTTGCTGAAGTCCTCATAGCTATTAGGAAACAGAGCTAAGACTCAGACTCTCTGATTCCAGAATTTGAGTGTCTAAAGCATTGCTTCATTTGAATAAAATTACTATATATTGAGAAACAGTAAATATATACCTACCCACCTTTTGGAGCTGGAGCAGAACTTTCAGATATTGATAAGTTGGTAACCATCCCTATAATTTTGAAGCATTATTTATCAATAATAAGAAAATTTTGGTTTATTAAATATCTGAGGTTGAATTTAATGATTTAATTTAATTTAATGATTTAATTTAAAACTTCTGTTACCTGTGCTTTAAGTAAAGATAAACTTTAATTTTAAACTCAGTCATAAAGTCAGTTACCATCAATCATGAGACACTAAAATAATATTTGGACATAACTTTGTGATTTTTAAATCATTATATGAGATTTTTACTGTATTTTACACAGTAAAATACAGTTTAAAAAATCCAGATAAAAATTAAAAATAAAAATGCATATATAGATATTTGAAAAAAGGAAGCAAATATCTGACTTATTATTGATTAAATTCAGTGCTTATATAAATATAAGATAGTGTTTTGTTTTGTGCTTTCTAGGAGTACAAAAGATATTATTAGTGAACCATAATTTTTTGGCAAAATTTTATATTTTCTATATTTACTGGATTTTATGCTGTAATAATGTGATCTTAATATATAATAAGCAGAGTTAGAATTACAGAGTCCCCTGATACTTTGCTCGGTTCATGGATCTCATGATGTCAGTTTCTGCCAAGGATTGGAAGTCTGCTTTTTGGGTGGGGGGCGGTTTACCTTGTTGGATACTCTCCAATGAAAGTAGTATTAAAAAGGAAATGGAAGAGCTTCCACTATGTGTATTGGCTTTTTTTTTTTTTTTTTTTTTCTTAAACTGTGTACTTGTCAGGATCTTGGACAAGAAGCAAGAATCACTGACCTAAATCCTCTTTGTGATTTTGCTGTGGCAGCCTCATATTAATTGGCTCCATCAAAATAACTCTTCTAAAGCCTTCCAAGCCCATTCTTCCAACTTACCTACAAAGGACAGTTTTGACTTAGCTTGAAATAAATAGTGAACATTTGACCTACCTAAAAAAACCCTTCATCTTACTCTCTGGCATTGGCTCTTTTTAGAAATGCAATAATCTCTCAACCTACCCAACTAATACTCATTATGGACCAACGATGTGTGAGGCATTATACCTGGCATTGTGGATGGAGGTAAAAAGATAATTAACACATTTGCTTTCAAGAAGTTCAGAGAAGAGAAGGATTAGTTTTAGTGGCAGTAGTAGTAGTATAAATAGTAGCAGCAGTATCATAGTACTTTCTCTGTGTCTGTCACTATTCTAATACTTTATGTTAACTCATGTAATCCTTGTATCAGCCCTATGAAGTAGGTATGTTGGAGGATGGAGGGAACAAAAAGTGCCCACTGAACTGAGAAGGCATCTTGAGACTGAAAAATGAGGCAGGCAGCTCCATGTAATCAATGGATCAGTGTATTATAGGGTAACTTACAGGGTGAGATTGGGCAGACCATGATGCAAAAGCATTCACAGCTGCACTCCATACTGCCAAGGGGCCATTGAGATAATTTTATAGTTAACCTACGGTATGGAGTAGGTGCTTGGAAACAGGATGTGCATTCCTAAGTCAAGACTCATGAATGAGTAACTAATCTTGTGGGCACTGAGAATTCCTCAGCAGTTTTCATCATTGTTTGGGGACTAACAGCATAGAGGCCACCTGATCCTAATGATTATTGAACAATATCTATTAACTGCAAAGCTCTTGACAACAGAAAACTGAATTACTGGGTAGGTTCACAGAAGGACAGGAGAAACTGTAAGGGCCCAAGATGGCGTCAGTTATGTTAACAGCCATCATACGTACAACTATTATGTCCATTTTACAGATGAAGATACTGAGGTACATAAGGGTTTAATCATTATCTAAGATCATACACCAGATGGTGCTAGAATTTGAACAGAAGTAGTCTGGCTCCAGAATTCATACTAGTCTGTATTTTCAAATGAGAGGAGTCTTGAGTGTGTCTTCAGTAATGGATAGGGAAGATCATCCAAAGAGAGGCATTGCAAGTAATTCTGCTTGACAGTCACTTAATAAATGCCCGTCGTGTGGAAAGCACTACAGAAATGAATAAGATACAGACGCTGCACTCAAGGAACTTACAGCAAGTTTACATACTTCCTGATGATCTATTTGGGGGCTGTTTGAGAAAAGAATATAATTTCTATTTGATGGTTTATTTCACAGTTTTGTGGTCCATTGTATTTCTCTTTGAACAATCCACAAATCACAAAATATTTTGCTGACATTTTTTTCTTTTAACCTTTATTGAGTGCCTACTAAAAGTTCGGCAGTGCATGGTGAGGCCCGCAGGAACAGTAATAAACGAGATAGATCATCGCTCCCCTCACAGAATTTGCATCTAGTGGGGAAGACAGTTAAACAAGTATCAAAATGAAATGTGGGCAGTGCTATGAGAGAAGATAGGGAACTATCTGAGTATGTAAATAGAGACTTTAACCTTCAGGAACCTCAGGAGTGCTGATGCCTGAAAGATGAGGCATCAGTCAGGAAAAAGGGGTGTGGGAAGTAGAGAGTAGGAAAAAAAAATGTTCCAGGCAGAGGGAACAGCACACACAGGGGCCAGCACGGAGAAAGAGCCTGGTTCATTTGATGAACAACTTAAAGGCGAGGAGCCTGGTTCATTTGATGAACTTAAAGGCGAGGAGCCTGATTCATTTGATGAACTTAAAGGCGAGGAGCCTGGTTCATTTGATGAACTTAAAGGCGAGGAGCCTGGTTCATTTGATGAACTTAAAGGCGAGTGGGGCGAGCAACCTGATCAGACTTGCAGACTCCTTCCTTGTCTGAATCATCGTGGGGAAGTTACTCTTCCTCTTTAAGCTTCAATGACTCCATTTAAAGGAAAGAGAAATACAGTACCTCCCTCTTAGGGTTGTTAGAAACGTCAAACGAGATCATGCCTTATACAGGACCAAGTGCAGAGTAAGTGCTGTAGAAGGCTTCGTCATTATTAACTTAGAGGGACCACCTTGACTGCATATGGAAGATGGTTTGGAGCAGGGCTAGACTGGAGGTGTGGACTAATTAGGAGGCTGGTACCGTGATTCAGGAGAAAAAGAACATTGGCCTAGAGGAAAGTGGCAGTGGGACGATGAGAAACAAATATATATTGCAAAGTTATTTCAGAGGTGGGATTGAGTCCTTGGTGGGTGTAGATGTAGCAGGTGAGAGGGAGAGGAGTTAGGGTTGACTCCTAGGTTTCTAGTTTGGGGTCACTGGGTGGGGACAGAAAGACAGGTTAGAAATCCAAATCCAACCTTGTAATGTACAGTTTTGGAAAATTAACCCTGTGGATGTGGATGAGCTATTGCTAGGTAGTCAGTGACAGAGTAGACTGGAAACACTTCTGAATTCCTGCCCAACATCTCTTCAGTATGACACTAAACTTCAATAGCAAATACCATTTCTAAGAAAACCAAATTATAAGAGAAGAAGCATATCTTTGTATGGAATGCCCTAAGGCACTCGATATATATTCAATAATGGAAAGTCTTGATTCTGTATAGCTATGTCATGTCTATAATAAACTTAGCTAATAAATCAAGAGTGTCTCATACACTCACTGGGAGGATTGTTCATTTTTTTAAAAAAAAGGGTGCTATACCTTCTCAAATGAATCTTCATAGTCAAGCCAAGTATAACTGACTTATTGATGAGCTAGACTCTTATTGGGTACAAGCATAAAGCAATACTACTGTCACTCAGTACTTTTTTTTAACACTTGTTCTGTGAAATAATTCTTTCCCCTTTTTGGATAAAATTTCAGAAAAAACCCATAGTTTCTCCAGTCACTTCCAGGTATTAAAAAGTCCAGTGTACTAGGAGAAAACACGGGAGAACATCTTCTCAAGTCACAAAACCATAACTATATCTGAAAAGATTGATCAAATGGGCTTCGTTAAAATTAAAAACATCTGTTCAACAAAATCCACCATTAAGAGAGTAAAAGGCAAGCCACGAGTCGGAGAAAATATTTCGAGTACACACATTGTCGGGTATCCAACAAAAGACTCGTATCCAGACTATGTAAATAGCTCATACAAATCAATAAAAAATATAGGTGACACAATAAGAAATGGGCAAAGATTTGAATAGACATTTCATTGAAAATGATATCCAAATCTTCAGAAAGCATCTAAAAAAGGGACTCAACATCATCAGTCATCAGGAAAGTGCAGAATGGCTAAAATTTAAAGAGATGGTCAATAGCAAGTATTAATGCAGATGCCCAGTAACTGAAATTCTCATATATTGCTGGTGGGAGTGGAAAATGGCTCTAGTACTTTGGGAGACTGTTTGGCAATATCTATGAATGCTAAATGCATGCCTACCCCTGACTCAGCAGTTCTACTGTCACGTATATACCCAACAGACGAGTGCACATGTCCACCGGAAGGCATGTTCTGTAGCAGCTATTTTTCATAAACCAAAAGGGAAAAATTCAAATGTCCATCATTAGGGAATGGATAAGTAAGTTGTGATGTATTCATACAATAGAACACAACATATGAATGGAAAAGATGGGCTACTGCACCACCCAAAAACATAGTTAACTCTTACAGACACAAGATTGAGCCGATGAAGGCATACACAAAAGAGTTTATACATATGATTTCATGTATATGAAGTTCAAGGTGAGAAAAATTAACCCATGGCGATGAAAATGAGAATAGTGATGACTTTGGCTGAGTGGGACTTGACTAGGAGGAAGCATGAGGATCTTTCTAGATTACTAGAAATGTTTCATGTTTGGATCTGTGTGACAGTCACCCAGGTATGTATGTATGTGTATGAGATATATATGTAAAAATTTATACTATGTTTGATGTACTTCAATAAATAGAGAAAAGGCCTAGTCCCGTCTAATGTCAAAACTTCAGTCTCTTATCTAATTGAAAGCTTTTCCCCTTTCTTCCCCTCCCCCATCGACTCACGATCAGCGATCTGCAGTAAGGAAGGGAGAACTGTGATAGGTTTCTTCTCTCATCCTTGGGCCACCTCCTGTTCTATTCTTGAGCCACTGTTTTTGTCCCCTCCAGGATCAGGTACATGGGGGGAAGGAAGGACCAGAGAGGAATGGACACAGTGATGTGTCTTGGCTTATAATCGGGCTTTGCTGCCCTCCGAGTGGGGCACATCTCCAAAGGCCAGCTCTTTCTCTCGTGGGGATGCTTCTGCGGGTTTTTCAGCAATCCTGCTTCACTATGAACCTCCTAGTACAGCATTGCCTGGCATGGGCAGTGATCCTCTTACCACGCCAGCCGCAGCCCTTGGCCTTTAGTGATCTACTCCTCCGGCTGGAGTCCTAGTCAGAAGGACTCAAGTCCATCTCTTCCTTGGGTCACTTGACCCAGAGGAAAACTGACACGTCTTTGCCTGGCCAGTGGAGAACTTGCAGTTCGCTCCCATTTTAGCCTCTCTCCCTCCCAGCCTCTCAGCTTTAAGCTTCTCAAGGAGGGAGCCAGGGCCCGTTCTCTTGCTTTATATTATTGCCATGAGGATAAAATAGCAATGAATTATATGTATACAGAAATAGACATGCAAATACACATGTGCACATACACACATATTATACACATATTACTTAAAACAAGGTAAGTGTGCAAAAAGTATTAACTTCTTTCTTCTTTCTTCCTGGACTAGGTGACTTTTCACTCCCTTTCTTTCAGTAAAACATCTTTCTTTAGTTATAGGCTTTGGGTAGAGCAGAGAGGGACAGGGTTTTAGGATTCATTGTAAAGATGTATTGTGTCCTTGGAGTTTACTATTTGGAAACTTTTAATAAAGGTGCGCTATATTTGAAATTAAACCAGGTGTGGTAAAATAATCATATCCTTAGAGTTTAGAAAGACCAGAATTTGAATCCCAGCTTCACACTTCTAGCCATTCAGTCAGCATATTTATTGAGGGCCACCTTTGTGCCAGGCACTGTTGTAGGCACTGAGAATACACGGGGAAATAGACAAACAAGATCCCAACCTTGGGGACCTTTGCTGGGGGGTAGGAATAGGTGAACAGTAGGGGTAATAAACACCATAAGCAAATAACTAAATATAATATCAAGTGGTGATAAATTTTGTGAACAGAAATAAAGCAAAATAAGGGAATAGAAAGTAGGTGCAGGTTGGGGTAGGTAAGGCAGTCAGGGAAGGTCTTCTAAGAGACCTGAATTAAGTGAGGGAGGAAGATCTAGGGGAAGAAGGTAAAAGAGGAGTTTGTAATATTCCACAAGCCAAAGAACAAAGTGTTTCAAGAAGGAGGAAGTCATATGCTGTTGAGTGATGGCTAACATGAGGGGCTATCAGTAGCCACGTGACCCCTGGACAAGTTGTGTACCTTACTGGAGCAATATTCAATAATAAATTTCTAAGGATTGAGATAATTTATGTAAATCACCTGTCACATAGTAGACGGTAACTGAAGATTTTCTTCACATTTCATGTGTGTAATAAAACATGAATTTAAAAATTTACAGTGAAAGATATTTTTTAAATGGCCTCAATTCCATTTCTCACTGAATTTGCAATATCTTCAATTAACTGTACATAAGCCAAAATATGGAAGTCAGTAAGTTAAAGTATAATTGTTGTGGGACTGTAGCTTTGTCTTTTTTAACAGACTGTATTAGTAAGTAGTTAATTTGATATGTCATGTGTTTAAATGTGTCAGAATTTTCACATTTAAACTGGCAGAGATCATGTGTTAAAAAATAAGAGCTAAGAAAATCAGGTATTTTAGCATTCACAGGAGACTGTTTTGCTAAATTACAGTTTCTATGAATGATCAGCAAATTATTTCCATGTTAAATCTAAGAAATAAGGAAATTGATTTAGTTCTTATCTGTTCCAGGCATTCCCTAATGACTTAGCATTGATTTTTAAACATGCTTTCAATTTTATAGATTTGGCTAAATAATATGACATTTGATCTAACCTCTATAGAAATGACAAAATGAGACTGTTAGATACTCTTTAAAGTAATGTAAAATTATGACATCTTTTTCTAGCTACTTCAGAATATTTATATGTCACCTAAATTATTTTATAAAAGTCAGGCATTAAAAATTGCACCCAGATAGTGCTGAACAATCAGGATATACATTCAAACATGTGCATTTAAATCTACATAAATGTAAATATGTTTTTATGCACGATAGTTTCCTGCAGAAGAAATTTGTATGCTTTTTGAAAGCACGACTCTCACTCTTAGATGTTTAAAAGCTTGTCGTATATCTTACAGGAAAGGAAATAGAGTCATTTTACTTATAAAGTCGATCATTTCTCCAAATTTTCTTGAGCACATTTATGTAGGTACTGAGAGAGATCTTTCTCACGTTTTAAGTACAAAACACACCAGCTGCTACCCCAGCTATCCACTAGAGAAAGGGAGAATAACTAAATTTCTGCAGCAATGTGTAGAACTACATTTATTGAAATCCCAGTGAAAGCTTTTGTGTTTGGGATAATAGGGCAAATTCCGTAAGATATCTTAGATCTCATTTTCAATCATACTCCTTGTGATCTCTGGTCAGTGTCTAAATAATGCTTCATTCATTTAGAATGGAATCTCACACCTCAGAAGCCAGCCAGGTTTGGGGATTACAAGACATTTTATTTCAAATAACGTTGACGACTCCTTGTTGTAAACATAGAATCCATTGAATTTGGTTCAGAGAGCCTAGAGCTTGGTGACCCCATTTAGTTACTTTTCCTCAAATATGTAAGGAATGGATGTGTATTCTAAAGTGTGTGGTTTTAATGAATTAATGTCAGCCTTTCATATATCTATTTTTGAGACTTTTTCCCCTAGTTATATTTTTGGTTTCATTTCAAGTACTTTTTTAAAAATTCATTTTCCAGTTATTATAAGAAGTTAATTTATATATTGAAGATTACTCACATCTTCTCTCAAAGATTTTCCTCTTTTCACCTAGCCTGTGTTTTCTAAAAGAAGACACAGTCAAATGTTTTTGTTCCTCTTAAGAAATCCCTGACCGGCCCACGACACTGGCTACTGCTGTAGCTGTACATTTCTATACATAATTGATGACTTGAGGCCCAGCAGACAGCACCAGTACACAAGCCATATAGATTACCATACAGTGAGGGGTCTTAGGTCTTTGAATTTTCCAGTTTTGAATAGAAATAACTCCTTGCCAAGTAACAAAAATTCCAGAAGGAGTAAGTTTACCATACTAATAAATATTCTTCAGAGAACAAAACATTCGCCAGCAATAGAAGATTTGGACGGTCTTAAGCTCCTAACTTTACTACCCTACCCTCCACTCCAACCATCTCTCAACCTAGCAGCCCTGGAAATGTTTGGTTTGGCGAACATTTTGGTAATATATTTTTTAAAAAGTTTAGTGCTGAGGAAGGTTAAAATTCCAAATGGCACTTTTTGAGGTATCCCTTAATCTAATTGCCCTTTCTGGTTCTTTGATTTACTAGAAGGTGAGAAGGCTAGCAGATATAACTGGTTATCTTATGAGGAATTTGTGAGATTCTTGTCGCCAGAATGGTGCTTGTTACATCCCATTCATCGTGCCTATCCTAAATGCCATGAGCACACTTTCTTGTGTTTAGGCCTTTGTACACGCTGTCCCCCCACTTCCCAGGTCACTTCCAGAACCTTCCACCTCCACCCGTCTCTTGGCCCTTCCTACTCATCATTCTGGCCTCAGTTTAGACATCACCCCTTTCAGAATCCCTTGTTCTGTTAGGTGAGGTGAGCAGCCCTTCCTCCCCCCATTATCTGGCCTCTGGCTTTTTACTTTGCCACAACTAGACCGTAATTTCTTGTAAAGTAGAGACCAGGGCACCTTTAACATTGTTTCCCCAGCTTCTAGGATATGGCTGACGTAGAGTGGTGTCCAATAGTTATTTGTTGAACAGAACTACAAAGATACTAACAATATAAAATTGAACTTAAACATAAAAATGATGGAATAGATTGTTAGGTTTTAGATGATAAGTCGTCGGAATTTGTAGTATTCCTAGATTTGCACTTTGTTTTTCTTATAGTAACATACGTTCTTAAGAATGCTGTGATAACAGAAAAAAATAGATTTGAATTACAATTATGTTTTGTATTTAAAGACTCATGAGACTAATTTGTAATTTCAAATGACCAGGTTAATATAAATAAAACCTGTGTTTGTTAAGAAATAAACATACTGAAAATTGTTAATGAAATTAAACCAGATTGGGGAGGAGGACATGTATCTATTTAATTTGGAGAGTTTAGGCTCATTGCTTTATTTGGGCTCACTTCCTTTTTAAAAAATACAATTTCTCAAAGATCAGAGATTTTTTTTTTTTTTCTAAATCCTAACATGTGTGCTATCTAGTTCTAGAGGTCTAGAAGAGAATATCGTTTTTGTCATTATTTCTTGGATCCCCTTTTACTTTTGGAAAACAGAATGTACAAATGTCTTTTTTCTCTTTTAACCGAGGAAACATAGAAAGCTACAAAAGCACCGATGCAAAAATGACTGTTTGTTGTTTTTTAGATACCTTTAATTCCAGAACATATTCCACAGTTCCCCATTAGAGTCACTCATCAATTTGCTAATTAGCTTCCTAAACTTTGTAAATCATTTGTTGATTTCTATGGGAAATAATTCTGAATGGCAACCTTATGAGTAGAAATTGGGCCCACAAACGACAGTTATTATATTACAGGCTCTAGAATCAAACTGTTGAGTTCATATCCTGGCCTCAGAAATGACTGTTTGACCTTGGCCAAATTGGCTAACTTCTGTGTGCCTCGATTTCTTCTTCTGTAAGTGGGGATAATAATTGTACCTATCCACTGGCTTATTTTCAGGATTATGTTACATTCGTGAAGTACATAGAACAGTGTCTATGCTCAGTACATACTCCCTATTATTGTTATTATAATTATTAATCAGTCCTAGAAGCAAGAAATCATTTATTCCTCCATTCAAAAATATTAATTGAACTCGTACTATGTCCTAGGCATTTTACTAGGTACAGGGAATACAAGATGGAGTAAAAATAAGAATGACCCCTGCCCTCATAAGCTTACAGTCTAGTGTAGGACACACAGATAATAACTTAAAAATCATACAAATAAATGTAAAATTGCAACTATGGGAAGTACTACAAAGGAGATCCATGATACCATAAGAGTGCATGTTCAAGGGAAGTTGATATTGGCAGGAAGCCTTCCTTGATGGCTGAAGGAAACCAAAGTCTGCAGGTGGAAGGGAACATAGCCCAGTCAAGGAAACATACCAGGGGCCCCGGGGCTGGAGCATGGAGAGCCCAGTGGAGAATGAGGAGGGATGGAAATGGAGAGGTGGGCAGAAGCAGATCATACAGGATGTTGTAGGTCATGCCTGGTCTTTAAAGACGAGTTGGAAACCAATGAAGGATTGCATTTCAGTGTGGAGACTGGATTGGAGTCTCCCAAAGTATAAGAGGTAAGAGAAGGTGAAGAGCAATGACCCCTTTCTAGATGTAGCATTGGTCCCAGGCTACATTTTGAAATCCAAACATTTGCCATTGCACCCTCCTGACTCCCTCTCTGCTCCCTCTTCAACCTGAGTCATTTCACCTGGGCCCCTAGCTCTCCTGCCTCTGTTTACCCCTCTGCATCAAGCTTGGCAGGCTCACCTTGACCAGATGAGTGCTTCCTACCCCTAGATGCTCTCTACCTTCCCTGATTTCTAACAAAGCTCATTTCGATAGAAGTTTTACATTCATATCAATATTTAGAGGAAAGCACCCTAACAGAATTGATTTAGACTAAGATGTGAGCAGCTTACCTCAAGAACAGCGTTCTCAAGCTTTTTGGACCCCTTTACATTCTTAAGGTTTGTTGAAAACCACAAGGAGCTTTCATTTGTATTGGTTAGATCTATATGTATTTACCACGTTTGAAATTAAAGCTGGGAAATTATTAATTCATTTTAAAATAACAGTAAACCCCGTGATAGGCAAACGTACATATTTTTATGAACAATAACTCTATTTTCCAAAACAAAAAGAAAAACCAGTGAGAACAATACCATTATTTTACATTTTGCAAATCTCTTTAATGTCTGGCTTAATACAGGACAGCTGGAGTCTCATATCTGTTTCTGTATAAAATCTCTCAGTATCACATGTTGGGTGGCCTGTGGAAAACTTCGCTGTACAACTGTGAAAGAATGAAGGTGCAAAAGGCAAAGAGTGTCTTACTTAGTATTATCATGAAAGTTGTGTTTTGTCTCACTGTGCCCCCAAAATGGTCTTAGGGACCCCCGGGTCCCCAGACCACACTGTGGGAACTGCTGCTCCAGAAGAAGGCTTGCAATTAAAAGAAAACCAAGATGCTTATTAAGTCAAAAGATGCTCATGTGAGATGGCATTTCAGGCGATCTAAAAAGTGAATGAAAAGAATTCGGCAGTGTGGCTCCAATCTGTTTCTGCCTTTGATCACCTCTTCTGCACATCTGGGTTTGAACGCATTAAATTCTCTAAAAATTCCAAATGATTTTTAGTGTTAGTAGAGACTCTCGTGGATGTTTAGACAATATTTGAAATTCCTGAAACATGCTGGTTTTGCCTTGGTTTCTGGTGTAAGGCTTATTCCCCATACAAAGTAAATTGTGATTCCCTCTTGGCTTCCTCTGAAGATCAGGTCACTTAGCTTTCTACGGCACAGCCTCTCCTGGAGACCGCAGCTTCACCGTGTTTATCTTTCAAGAAGAACTGATTTGTGAGGTGTAGCTAAAGTAACAAGAGTATTGTTAATCTCTGTGCTCTCTTCCAGTTCAGGAATGACATGATTTTATATTATTTTCTTATGTGGCACACAAACTCTTTCTGAAGACAGCTAAAAATGTTTGGAATGATGCATCATTTAGAAATGAGTTTGGCTTCTCTCAATAACAAGCTCGAAGGACCACATTCCTTAAGATGAGTTTTGTTGCTTTTGTCAAAAATTTATTTCTGTTCCTTTTAATCACACCTTGTACCGTAATATAAATTCCACCATCACCACCTGCCCTTTTAAAATGTATGTTAATCATATATTTCTATGCATTCAGTAGTAAATGCTTCACCCCTCCACCCACACCCCCAGTCATACAAGTGGCTCCAGGGAGAGAAGACCCTGCCGCTAGAGGGAGTCTGCTAAATCTATGCTTTTCGTTGAACCAGTAGCTCGTCGCGGAGAATTAACTCTCTTGACCGCTACAGTTTATCTCCTGAATCATTAGTGATTTCTGTTCTTTAAGGAGGGATATGTATACAAGTGATGTAAACATTCTAGAAGGACAGCTGAAACACCACTGGCCCTCCTTCATTCGAACTGAAATTCTTGGATTTTCTTTTCAGATATGTCACTCACAGATGAATGGTTAGGGATGTGTTGGCCTTGGTCGGAGGTCACAAATAAGTGGCCCACAGACTCCATGCAGGCCACAGATGTGCTTTCTTTGGCCTGCATAGTGGGGTGTCGGGGTGTGTGTGTGTGCACACGTGTGCTGGTTTTGTTTTTCATCTGGATTTGAAAGCCTATACTCTGTTTTTTCTAGGGTGCCCTCACTCCCTATTATCTTACACATGGCCTGATTCAGACATTTACCTTGTCAGTCTGGCCACTGTCAGCATTTGAATTCACAGCTCTACAACAAGCAGTCACATCTAGGGAGAACAGAAAAATAGAACCCAAAACACAGTATGTACTGTGAAATAAGAAATTGCCTAAAAGAAAATTATTTGATAAAAATATATAATTGCTGATTTTTTTATTCTTTTTTTTTCACACACATACACTGTATTTTATTTTTACAAGAGATAAATAAACTGACACCAAGCATTGTAAACGGATGACCACAACAAAAGCAACAATTATTGCAATTACCAAACACTAAACACACTCATACTATGTCATAATATTGACATTCAGTCCAGTAATCCTCCACTGTAACAGCTCCTTTACTTTGCAGTGAAAACTGATTTGTGTATTTTTTGCCTCTGAGTCCTTGTGGGATTTTTTTTTTTTTAATTCAAACAGAAAGTCACAAAAATTATAATCATCCTCATCAGTTCACTGATTTTTTTATTCTTGCACACATATGAAAAAATAACATTAAAGATAAGTGAAAAATAACTGATTAAGAAGCATGCCTCAAAAGTGACATTTATAATATAGAGATTTTTTTAATAGTTTAACATAGAAGCTAGAGTATGAAAGGGAGTCATGTCTTTTTGAAAGAGGTCATCATCAAAACTTTGCTTTTCTATTATGTTATTTTTATTGTTTACATGGTATTAGCTTATCTAGAAAAAAATATGTAATGTACATTTAAATATATAGAATCAACCACACAACTAACTTATCAAGTGCAGGTTGCAGTGTTGGTTTATCTGGAAGGTCCCACAGCACCACCTAGTGCCCTGTATTTTATTTTGCATAATATTTTTATAAATTAAAAAATTCTGATGATCACATTTTAATATCAAATCTTGCAGTGAAATAAATATATGGTTTAAGCAGTATTATAAATAGAAAGAGAGAAAGTAATTCTTACATGTTTAATTGAAAATTTTTAAGTGGAACTCAAAAAAATGATTGTATAACAGAACTATTATAAAAATTGACTAGTAAAAAAAAGTATTAGAATTTCTATTTCACAACTAAAGATGTTACACTGTGTGTGATCTAATGGAGTTATTGGTAAACTTTTTACCCAAAGCAGATGTTGATTCCTTTTTTTTTCATTTGCTGCTCTATAGGAAAGGTAATTTTTCCAGGCTTCTTTTTGAAATCCATAAATTCCCAGTCTCCACAAATTAAAACACACTAAGTAACGACACATTCCACAGCTCTTATCAGTTTCAGACAAAATTATATAACCACTTTTAAAACTAGAATTTTGAGGGTTTTAGAGATAGAATGTTATAAAATACTTCTACATTAAAAAATAAAATGAGTCAAATAAAAGAATGAGATACACTTATATATTCTTTTATGGAAAGCACTCCAAGAAGTATAGTGAAGTAGGAGTATAGCAAGTATTTTTGTCTGATTATATGATTGTCTTAAGAAAACTATAAATTTGAATAATTTAAGAAGACTAGATGAATGGGTGGAAAGAACGATGGATGAACACTGGTATATTCTTTTCTGGAAAGAGTCACAAGAAACTGTTAACATCTCTGGGGAGAGTGGGGTGCTAGAAAATTTCACTTTTCATTTTGTACTTTTCCATACAATTAATATTTTTCTAATTAACTTTATTACTTTATTTAAGGTCAACAAGTCTTTGAATATTAAGATTATGAAGCATTTCATTTTTCCTTGTAATATTTCTCTAAAAACAAAGCCTAATTTTCTAATAAAAATATGAAACTAGTGTTATAAGACATGGTAAGCATCTATCTTATAAGCTTATCTTTTCAGAAGCCTTCATGATATAGTATTTTTTATTAGGGGGAGTGTAAGCTCCAAGAAGGTAAGGAATTTTGTCAGATTTGCCACACTGTATTCTTGACTTCTAGAATAGTCTCTGGCACATAGTAAGTGCTCAGTAAATAAATGTTGAATGGGTGAATGAATGAGAATATAACACATTATGTCCAAATCGCTATAGTAATGAGATGTGTTGTAGTAGGATTTTACTGTTTGCAAATACATAAATACGCATGTATAGTTGCATTCTTATATCTGACATCATTTAAAATATGAACATTGATACATATTATTTCAAAGTTTATAGTAACAAAGGCAGTTAATTATACTTTGAGATGTTTATGGCTTTTTTTTTTTTTTTTTGCCTACTCTTAGATTTTATGCATTCACATTAGCTATATTTGGAACTCAGTCATAATGAAATTCAATCAAAATGTTTACTAAGGAACAGTACTCTCATCATTTACCTTTTATATTTCAGTTACTATCTGTCATAGTGACCTAAATGGTTGCTACTTTAAAGTTCCCACAATAACACATATTAATCATAAAATGCTAATTGCTCATTATTAAGTATATTCAATTTCTAATTACATATTTAAAATTTCATAACATTTTATAGCTACCTGTTAGTGAAGATCCATTCATAGACACAAATTGTATTATTTTAAACATACAATGGTTCTTACTGATGTGGTGTGCATAGATTTTTTTTTGACTGTCAAAGTGTGTAGAAGTTGCCCTCTACTGGGGAACTAGAAAAATTATGTTGACATAGATTTCCAATTTTCTAAAGACTCTTAGTTAAGTTCATTGATGTGATTTACCCGATGATCACTTCTTGCTCTCGGGCACTTTTAAGTTCCAAAGATATTGAAGTGATTAGCAGAGTACATTTCAAAATAAATATCTGATGTGAAGATACCTACAGCCGTTTCTGAGTGAAAACATTGGCTTTTCCTTCTTAAAAACCCCTTAGTGACAACACCCAATAGTGTAGCTCCAGAAATAACTGTGTAAGATGAATCTTTACTGAAGCATTAAGGGGAATTAGCTGTATATAATTACATAACCAAAAATGAGTCAGGACTGTTTTAGCAACTCACCATAGGGAATTTTGAAGATAAAAGTCTAAGCACTCTAAAAAAATTTAGCTAGCTCATTCTCATTTTCCTGGGTCATAAGATGAAATTTAATTGTGCATAAGTGATTTACTTGTTATATTAATTATTGACTTTTTATACCAAAAAAAAAATCACATGATCAGAAAATGGCAAGGTCTACATACCACTTCTTATAAGCTGGTACGACAGTGTTCTTCCGCACCTCATCAGTGCTTTTCTATCTGCTTCCAGAAATCCTGTCAGGCTTTGGATAGCACTGCCCTAGAGAGGGTCAGGGTCTAGGATCCATCTTCTTCAGACCCCAGTATCACATTGTATGTTTTTCTTCTCCTGCCCGCTGGTATTTAATAAAACTAAACATGTTATTAAGGAGAAACCTGTTTAAAATAGACATCGATGGTGGGAGTTGTGTTAGGAAAGAAAAGACTCCCAAAAGTCATCCTGAATATCAGGATCCTACTGCCTCTGCCTTGGTGATGGTGTGGACCAAGGATGCTTACATGAGGAACAGACGTTATTTAGGGGCCATCGGTTAATCCACCTGCATCCCTGAGCTGAAGCCTCTCTGAGTCATAAAGTTCAGGGCCACTTGGCTCTGGCTTAGGAATATTATAAAAACTAGAGTAAATCAGACCATTGATACATGAGACAAGGCAAGTGGACTGCAGCTGTCTCCATTCATTTTGTCCATCTTTACACTCAGTATTGATCGTCACAGCTAGATCTAGTGGCAGCGTGTGCTGTCATTTAGACACATCCAAAAGAAATGGATGACCTATGCCAAACCCATTCATTTCACATGTGTACACATGGTCTGTGTTTTTTGTTTGTTGTTTGTTTATGATAAAGGTCTGTTATAAGTTTGAACACTGGTTTTGACTAAACCATTAATTTGAATATCTTATTTAAAAGAAAATCAATGTACAGTTGTTCTAGACGTTTATTTTAACATCCAGAGACCTGAATTAAAAGCCCCTTCCCCAAATCTCCCATAAATTGCCTTTCATTGCCTCCCTTCTCCATCCTCATTGACCCTCATACTCTCTCTCTCCTCCGTCTTCCACATCTCTTCCTTGCTTTTGCAACATTTTGCAAAAATGTTCTCCCACAGCCATGTTGACAATTCATAGGCCTTTGGGGAGGCGGGAAGAGCATCTATTTCAAGATTTGATTTCCTTCAAAAAACCCTTCTATAGTCCATTCTAGTTTTATTATCTATGTCTTTTTTGTCTTATGCATATGATAAATAAAATAGTAAATAATTACTCATATTTAATAATATAATAGCTTTCAAGTCTTCCATATGTGAGTTTTGCTCTATTCAGCTGGTTTGTAAGAGGCAGTGTGGTGTCAGAAATAAAGAACTGGGCAGGGGATTTGAGACACGTCCTGTCCCAGTCCTGTTGTTTCCACCAACTCTGAAGCTATGGGTGAGAGACACTGCCACCTTTGGCCTCAACTTTGCAATCTATTAAATGAGATAGCACATTATCTCTAATATTCCTTTCAGCTAAAATTCTCTGATATCTCTAAATTCTCAGAGAACTCTTAACCGTTATGTAAACATATAATGATAGAGACCATGGATTCTGGAGCCAGATGCATAGCTTGCTTCCCATTCTACCACTTATTGCTTGGGAATTTTGTATTCTTCTACTGTACACCTCAGTTTTCTCCTCTCTAAAATGGGAATCATAGCAGCACCTCCCATAGGTTTGTTGTGAGGACTGAACAAGTTAGTACATATGAAGAGCATAGAATAGTTCCTGACACATACAAAGTAGGCATTCAATAAATGTCAACTAGTCTTGTTATTATTACAAACATAAGGGTTTTAAAGCATTTCAGAAAGTGTGTGTTTCTCATCAAATGGATATGCTGCTCCCTGAGAGAAGCACTTGTGGACATACAGTCATTCATTCATTCATTTGTTCAGCAAAAAAAATGTATTGAGTGCCTAATATATGCCAGGTGCTATTCTCTTATAGGCATCAACAAGCGTAATGGTAGATACACATTAAATCTTTTAAGCCATTGAGTAGTAAATATTCAGTGTTTCCCTAGTCGCCCGAGAGAGTTACTTGGTGCATTCTTTTCATATATTCATACACCACTGGTAGATTGTATGTGTGATCTTTGACCCTATTTTTAATTTATATTACATATTTTGTATTGGTTTCTGACAGTCCATTTCCTGTATATCTTTTTATTTTCAGTTTCCTCTTTCCTCCTTTGCTTTTTTTTTTTTTTTTTTTTTTTCCTAAACTTTTCTTATGTTTGGCCTATCTCTTGACCTCTCAACTTTTGTTTTTATTCCTTTGGCTGGGGTTCTGCCTCCTGGTATTTCCTAGTCTCTATAGGCCTCTTTTCTCACCTATTAAATTGGGATAATCAATTTACTTATTGGAATTTTAAGCTAGGTAATGTTTGTAAAGCACTTAGCACAGTTCCTAGTACATAATATACCTTAGTAAATGTTGGCCCTTGTTATGATGGTGGTTTGGTATTATTGAAGCAGTGATTCCAAAGTAAGAGACACTACAAGCTCCTATGTATAAGATTCAGACCGTAGGAACTTGGGCTGACCATTGGGTAACGTGGGACCATCCTGTTGACATTTTGTGAGAGTTGTGCTTCTTGTGTAAAATGTTTGTTGTGCTACTGATGACCCTTAATAGGCTACCACGTGCATTCCCAGGGAAAATAAAACTTCAACATTTTGGCTTGCAGCTGTGTACCCACAGTGGAGACCTGCAAGCCAAAGTGAACCCTGGCAAGTCCTTCCTCAGCTATGAAAGCTTGTGTCATCAAAAAAGAAATTTTGACTTAATTTCCTTTTGCTGCATTTTTGGTCTAATATATATTCTACAGATAAGCATTTTTAAGAAAGTCCTTTGGAAAATATTTATTGCATGTTACGTCTATGCACTTAGAAGTCATTTACATGAAAGGTTCTTGGAAAATACAGAAAATCCCCACATCCGTCTCACTGTGGGCTTCAGGTGAATTTCAAACTATTCTTATCACTCTCAATCTGGATAGAAAAATCCAGCTTAATAGTTAATAGTTTTAATACAGGTCTATGAGTTTACATAGTCTGAAAAAAAGATTGACTTTTTCAGTTAAAGAGTAAAAGGAAAAATCATGAATTTGAACACCGTATTTCAGCTTTACTGTATAATCACTATATAGTTCTAATTAGCAATGTACGTGTTTTCCCCCTTTTGTGTTCTTGTGTTATTGTTTTTCTCTTATAGAGCTCTGGATATTAGGACCCTAAACGCCACACATTATGCGTGCTGTTCAGCATCCTTAATTAATTTCTCCCTCCCTGCTGGCCCTTCCCTTTGCTTCCATCATCTTTGGCAAAGAGAACCATCTTAAGATTAGAAACGCTAAAGTAAATATTGGTGAAAGGAAAGTAGGCTCAAGATAAGCGGACTCTATCTGCTGGCCCAGACAAATTACTTTGTAGGGTCCTGAGAAAACTAATGTTTGAGATTACAGAATCTCTATCTTTGACAAATCGTAAAGAAAAGGAGTAGAAGCAGCAGCTGGCCATGTGCAAATGTCACTGCAAATATCAAAAAGAGGAAAAAAGTAGATTTTACACACTATTAACTGATAATTTTGTTTTCAGTCTGGAGAAAAGTTGGAAGACCGCATAATTAAATAGTGTGTTATAAGCAGTTACAGAGGAACTGCTGTGATGTTTAGAAGCCAGCTTGGGTTCGCTAAAAACCAAGTCATTAAAAGTAAAAGTTTGTTACAATAACATTTCTTTTTTAAATGTAATTGCTAATCTAAAACAATGCTTACAGCAGGGGTCCAAGCTACAGCCCTTGGGCCAAATTTGACCATGTCCATTTGTTTACTTATTGTTTGGGCTGCTTTCTAGCTACAATAGCAGAGTTGAGTAATTTTAAGAGTCTGTATCGCCAGCAGAGCTTGAAATAATTATTATCTGACCGTATACAGAAAAGGTTTGCCTACCCCTGCTCTAGAGCCTAAATCAGTTCTTTTTGAATTTTAATGTGTCGACAGATTATCTGGAAATCTTGTTTAAAATGCAGATAATGGTACAGTAGATCTGGGGTGGGGTCTCAGATTAAGCAATTCCTGACAAGCTTCCTGGTGAGGCGAGTGCTGCTGGTCTACAGACCACAGTTCAGTCTGGTGAGGATGTAGATTTTAAAAAGATTTAAAATTTCCCCATTTAAAAAAATCAAGAGAGTGAATTATGAGTTGGAAGTCAGTTCAGTTGGTTCGACTCTTACTTATTTGAATCATAGTGCCCAAGGACTGTTAAAGGATCAGCGTTATCTTGGAGAGAAGTTTTTCTGATTATTTAAAAATGATTATCTAGGGATGAATTGGGAGATTGGGATTGACATATATACACTAGTATGTATAGAATAGATAACTAATGAGAACCCGCTGTATAGATAACTAATGAGAACCCGCTGTATAGCACAGGGAACTCCACTTCGCTGTACAGTAAAAACTAACACAACATTGTAAGACAACTATACCCCAATTACAAAAATGATTATCTAATGATCATTTCCTTGTGTAAGGACATTGGCTCAATGATATTTGAAGGGAGCAATAATGAGCTCAATAGCTCAAATGTTTAGGTGTCCAGCATCAACTGGATTGGTCTGCTGGACATTTCCTCTGTTGGAAGACAGTTCTCCACGTGTCTCCTACATTTCTGTCCATCTTGTGCCCTGATTGCTCTTTGTTACCCAACTCTCTTTTCAAGGATGTCTGTATAGTGAACTGCCTTAAAAGATACAAATAGTATCTCCCTCTGGAACAACTGGCAAGTTTGCTTACTGCCCATTAAAAAAGATTTGGGTTCCCTAAACTCAGTATTCCTTTCCTGTAATGTAACCCACTATAGGTGCAGGCATCCACCCAAGCCCATCTGTACCACCCCCTTGACTTGGGGGCAAGGGGAACTGATGCTAACATCATGCTAGGTTGCTCGCTCTGATGTGTGTGAGTGACACAGTCCTTTGGCTCTGACCCGGGAGTCTTGTGTCTGCTTCCAGCATCCATGAAGCTATGGCAGGCTAACTTGTGATCTTCAAGTTTGGTAAAATCTCAGCCCCTTCACAGTTTTAGATACCCTCTCCCATGAGTCACAGCCCAGGTTTCCAATCACTGACTTTCCCCTTTCTCTGAACCTGCCTTCATCTCATTTTAGTAAAACTCTTCACCTTCTACTTAATATAGGAAAAAGAAGCTTTAAATGAAAGTCCCTTCAACTTTCTAACATCAAGCATACAAGTCTATCTTCATCTGTACCTAATCTATTCTTTATTCTCCTTTTACAATGAAGAGGTGTTGGCCCCACCTCTTTTCCAAAGTTAAGCCCTCCAGCTGTACACTGGAACTCTCCCTGCTTCCTTAGGTCTACAGCTAAGTAAGTATAACCCCTTTTCTTTACTAAATCTCCATCCCCCTCCCCCCTTTTAAAGAATTTTGTAAATTCTTAAGCTTCTCCTTTCAAAAACAAAGCAAACAGCAAGCTTCCTTTCCCTCATCTTTATTCCCCTTTGAGTTTCAGCTCTATTTCTCTCCTCTTCTCTACAGCCAGATTTCTTGAAAGAGTTGTCCAAACTCTGTTTTTCTTTCTCCTCTTCCTTCTCAGTCCTCAATCTACTCCAGTTGAACTTTCATTCTAGTCATCCCATTGAAACTGTATTCTTCTAGGCATCCTTTGAATTCTAATATATGTTCTATATTCCTAAACTGCTTATCTTCTCTGTAACAGTAAACCACCAACAAAATGCTGAGGACTCACTCATCTGTAGCCACTGTCCAGAGTACTCTGAGCCTAAGTCCCGTATATCCAACTCCTTATAGTTTCTCTAATTGGTGGCCTCGTAGACACCTCAAACTCATCATCTTCCCCAAGAAAAAATTAACCTATACATCCCAGTTCTTTCCTGGCACAGTAATTGGATCTACAATCTACCTATTTGGTTAAAAATCCCTTAATTCAGAAGATTAAGATACTATCCTTCCTTTCTTTTTATCACCACTCCCCCAATATTTAGCTAATCTACCAGTCTACATTTCAAATATTTCTTGAATGTGTTGTCTCTCTAATTTGATCTCTAAGGTTCTATCTCCTTAGCCCAAATCAACTCCTGCCTGGATCACTGAACAACCTCCTAGTTAGTCTCCCTCCCTTTAATTTTTCACCACTCTAATTTCTTCTCTAAACTATAGCCAGAGTGGTGAGATATATATATATATCTTAATTTTGGTTTGAAAAAAAAGTCTCAATCTTTTGAGAATAAGATGGTAGAGGCATTTCTTAACAGAAGCATTGAAGTTACAGAAGGACAAGGTAGAACTGCTTTCTATAATGGGAACTCCTTATGGGCATGGACCATCAATGACAGATTAAATATGTACATATCAGAGACTTGGCTTGAAAAATCCAAAATCTCTCTAAGTATATTAGTGAGGGTAAGCAGTGCTTAACAGTGGTTGTAGGAAAAGAAGAACAGAAAAGAAAGAACAAAGATCTTCCAAGACAGTCTTTAAAGACAACCCCAAGGACCTCACAGAAACTGTTTTCTGGAGTTTTAGGTAAAAGTCCACTTCAAAATGACTATAAAGTTTTATGTGTTTAGGAGACTTGGAATCTTTTCTCCCTCAGCACCCATCATGTCTGTACACAGTTGACACTCAATAAATGTCTGTTTAATTAAATGTATGCCATTGAGGCAAGCCAACTGCTATTGCTGCGAGGCCTCACAGGGTGACATTGCTTTATGGGGTCACCAGAATCCAGAAATAGACCGTTTGCTTTGCAGGTCCAGAAACTCAACTATCATGAGCACACCCCAATGTGGTTGTGCTCTAGGAGACTGGTGTCAACTAGTCAGTGTCTTCTCTTCCTATCAGAAATACTACGTGGAAAACAAAATTATTATTCAGTGTTTTCTTGGCAAGCATGGGCTCCGACTAGAGAGAATTAACTGGATGTTTTCAGTGGCTGGTGTTATCAAGCTCAAATAGTCTGATGCGTCTGACTTTACTCTAGTGCACCGTGCCTGGTGAACAAGCCAGAACGCTCCCATCAGCTGCTAAGATATACCCGTCCCCTGACAGAGCTATGAACATACTGAGAAATGCTTAGCTGGGCATTTTAAGGTACTGACTCTGTGAAGGCCCAGTTTTAAAGAGGAAAATATAGGCAGAGGGGAAGGAAGAGGCCCTCACCTACCAATCAACCACCACTTTCTTTCCAACTGCCCTTCCCTAGATTCCTAATGCATTTTTCTTTCTTCTATAAAATTTCCTCAACTACATATTTCGAGATCTATATTTATAAGGTCATATTCCCTGAGGCCATATAACCTGACCATTTTGTTTAATTTAAGTGTCTCCAAAATTCCCTATACCATCCCTTTTTGATTTATTGCTTAGGATGTGTTGGCCAATGTCACTCATTACATATTGGTTTGATACAATTTCATTCTTGAAGATTAAACTTTACTACTACTTTTTAAAGATATCACTACATACTTAACACAGAACAAAATATGAAGACAACCTGCGAGTTTAAGTTAGTATTAATCTTAAAACAAACAAACAAAAAAAAGTGATCTTTGCATTAACATAAATGCAAGGTTCAGAGTAAAGGAGTTGTCAAAGCATAATCTTCAAAAGTTGAAAACACGACTTTTTTATAAATATAGAATGGACACCTGTCAAATATTTATTTAACTGAATAATGAGGGAGCCGGCAGGATGGTAAAGATGGTTTCAAGGAAATGATAGAAATAGGGGTTATTTGGTCCATCAGAAAAGCATACCGAAATAAGTTTGCTGAGTTAGAGACAAACCCAGCTAATTTCTACAGGGTAATCAAACCATAACCTTTGTGGTTGTTCTTCTACTAGATAGAGATTATTTCCATCTCTACTGGACAAAGCTTTGTAAGTTAACATGTAATTTTAGTCTGGGCCCTAATCACTAGTAAGTAGAAGTCAAACAAAGGTATATCCCTCTAGGAAATTAAGTAAGTAATCCTTGGATTGGCCCGTTAGACAGTTCTCCAGGGTGACTTTGAAAGAACATGCGGTCCTCATTTGGCCTTATTTCCAAGTTTTGGTCAATTTTTATTAAGCAAGTGCTGTGGACTCTTAAATTCATCTGGATAAGATGATGTCTAAAAGAAGGCTTGGAACCCCCCCTCCCCGCCAGGAGGAACAGTGTGAGGGCCTGAGGACTTTTAGCCTGGACAAGACAGTGTGGGGACCCAAATGCTCACTGCAGCATTACTCTTAAAATACAGGCCTGAGGAAATAGTTTTAGAGTGCAGAGATTTTATGTACGCCATTCAAAATCAGCAGCTAAAAGGCCATCACAAGAAAGGAGGGGTGAGATGTGCCCTAAGTTGCTCCAAGGGGAAGACAGGGCATCAGTGGAAGTGGTTTGGGTATCAGATTGAGAAAGAGCTTCTCACTGTGAAAGAAAGTCAGCTGGGGCAGTGTGTGCCTTGAGAGCAGGAACAGTTGTCTGTCTGCAGGTTCTCTGGCAAAGGCGTGGCCGTCACAGCCTCACATCAGGAGCAAGTGAGGGAGACGGAGGAGGGTCACGTTTCAGATGAGGACTGGACCAGCCTCAACTAAGATCCTTTACAAAACTGAGATTCTGTTATTTTGTGAAAATTGAGTTATTGCTGTTTAATTAAAAAATAAAAAGCACCGTTTCCAAGGCTCAACATTTAATATCCTGGAGACAGAAGCCTTATGTTAGTTTTAGTAGCTGTGTGATCACAATAGTTATTGCAGCGAAGCCTTTTGATAATTTTTTCTCCTTTTAAAAATTGATAATTTACTTCAGTTTTGCCTTTTTTACAAGCCCTACTCCCGAGAGAAGTGCATTCACAGTTTTGTTGTTGATTTTGTTGTTATTTGGGGAAGGGGTGCTGGTTTGTATTTTAATGTGACTAAATATCAGTGTCTCAGGTTTGACACTTTTTTTTCCTTTCCACTAAAGTCATTGAAATATATTCACCTGGTCATTCACATCAGAGGTGTAAATGGATTTTCTAAAGGTTTTTAAGAGGTAATCAAAGTCAGACACTTTGTGACTTGACTTCTTTAGGTGTTGCAAAAAGAAAGCTTAACACACCATCTCAGTTGCAAGGATGCTAAAACTATGCTTGACGTTGAATCTGCAAGGAGTTGGGTAACATCTTTTGCTAGAAGTGCCCATCTACCACTTCTTTGGTTTTAACCATCTGTATAGAATTTACTTGGGAAAGAGAAAGGAGAAGGAATCAGATATATTCAAGAGCAAATAGCATGTTTATTTGATTTTCCAGCTTCCAGTGACTATTGCAGTTACAGTTTAACTTTTTAGTTTACCCTTTTTACCATTGATATTTGCCATTGATATTTGCAAAAATGCAACTTGAAAAAAATGTATCAGCCATGTCACACAAAGGCTTATATCTCAATTTGTTTCATGTCATCAAAAAGACATACTGAGTTTGAAGCTCCTCTTAGGTTTACTCTTAAAATATAAACCTGGGGAAATAGTGTAAGATTGCAAAGATTTTATTTACACAATTCAGGATCACAGGCTCTGGAGTCAGGGAGATAGAGATTGAATCCCTGACATTGCCTTTTCCTGATTCACTCAGTGTCTCTGAGACTCAGTTTCCTTCCCTGATAGATGGGGATAGTATCAGTACCTACCGTATAGGGTTGTTGTAAGGATTACGTAAGATAACACACATAAAGTCCTTAGCACGTCATCTAATACAAGTACTCCATAAATATTAGCTATTATTATTTTATAATAATTAGAACAACTTCACCAAAACTTAATTACGGTGCTCTTGTCAGGATTAACGGCACCATGGCTGACTCATTTCCTAATACAACTGAAAAGCAAGTTTCAGCTTTGTGCAACAATTCATTCTTAGTTAATGAACTTGAACAGCCATTCTTGAGAAAATAATGAGGAATTGTGAATCTAGAATTAGAAGATACATCCTATTCACTAGGAAACTTAATGTCTTAGCAACAAATATCGTAAATCCTTGTAAGAACTGTTGTGTGTTGGTGACCATACACTTGAAATATTCAAGCAGGAAAATCTGGAGATAATAGTGCTCTCCCTTCCAGAATGAGACCATCTCTAAGAATTGGTGATCAGCTGGAAGCCAAGGTCATATAGCAACTAATCATTGACATATATGTCCTTAGCAGAACTCTGTAGGAAACTGTACTGGTTGTTAATCTGCTACCCAGGGACCAGCGCCGTACTGGAGTCAGTTCAGGATTTGGAGCTGGACAAAGCAGGCTCTAGTCCAAGCTTTGACATTTATTTCCTGTGTGATTTTGGGCTGGTTGCTTGGCATTTCTGAACCTGTTTCATCATCCATAAAGTGGGGCTATTATGGAAACCAACTATTTCAGTAGAGGAAGGTCAAATTTTTAAACGTACATAAAAGTACTGAAGCAAAATACCATTAGTAGTACTGGTATTATTACTAATACTGTTACTATTCCACTATTGCAAAGGAAAATGAAATGGGCACCAGGAAGAATATGGGTGCCCACGTGTTATATGACACCAGTGTGGGTTCGACCCCTCTAATACAAGACAGATGTTCCCAGAGTGGTGACAATGCTCAACCTTCTTCCCGGGGGAAAATTCTTATCCTATCACAGATATCATACTGTTTCTCAGAAGTGTTATTAGTGCTATTGAAATTCCATAATTAACATTAATATAAGTTTCTATTTTCTTTTATCTGAATTTAGGTGAACTGATAGATAACAAGGGTAAAAGTGGCTAGGTTAGAAGCAAAGTCAAATTCATTCTCCATTTACTAAATTATTTTACTAACTCATTATACCCCCCCTTTAATATTGGGTTGGCCAAAAAGTGCCTTCGGTTTTTAAAGTAAAAATAAAAGACACGTTTTTCATTTTCACCAGGAACTTTATTGAACAACATATTCACCCTTTTGTTCCACTACCTTCTGCCATTTTTCAGGCAACTTCATAATTCCGTCTGCCCCAAACTTTTTATCTTTTTGAGCAAAGAACTGTTCCAGGTGCCTTTTACAGTCTCCCAGGGAATTGAAAATTTTTCCATTAAGAGAATTTTGTAAAGACCAAAATCAATGGAAATCCGAAGGTGCCATGTCTGGTGAATGTGACGGTTGAATCAGAACTTCCCAGCCAAGCTGTAACAGTTTTTGCCTGGTCATCAAAGAAACATGTGGTCTTGCATTATCCTGTTGGAGGATTATGCATTTTCTGTTGACTAATTCTGGACGCCTTTCGTGGAGTGCTGCTTTGAGTTGGTCTAATTGGAAGCAGTACTTTGTGGAATTAATTGTTTGGTTTTCTGGAAGGAGTTCATAATAGAGGACTACCTTCCAGTCCCACCATATACACAACATCACCTTCTCTGGATGAAGACCTGCCTTTGGTGTGGTTGGTGGTGGTTCATTTCGCTTGCCCCACGATCTCTTCCGTTCCACATTATTGTACAGTATCCACTTTTCATCGCCTGTCACAATTTGTTTTTAAAACGGAACGTTTTCATTATGTTTCAGTAGAGAATCGCATGTGGAAATATGGTCAAGAAGGTTTTTTTTGCTTAACTTATGTGGAACCCAGACATCAAAGCAATGAACATAACCAAGCTGGTACAAATGATTTTCAGCGTTTGATTTGGATATTTTGAGTATGTCGGCTCTCTCCCACGTGGTATAACGTTGATTGTTCTCAATTAATGTCTCGATTTGATCGCCGTCAACTTCAACTGGTCTACCTGACCATGGGACATCATCCAGCGAGAAATCTTCAGCACGAAACTTCACAAAGCACTTTTGACACGTTCAATCAGTCACAGCACTTTCTCCATACACTGCACAAATCTTTCTTTGTGTTTCAGTTGTGTTTTTACCTTTCTTGAAATTATAAAGCATAATATGAAGAAAATGTTGCTTTTTTTCTTCCATCTTCAATATTAAAATGGCTACACAAAAATTCACCAATTTTGATAAGTCTTTTTTAAAATGCACGCTGATATGACAGCTGTCACAATACAATCTAACAAAATTGTTTCGAATGAAGTTAAAGACAACTAAGTGCTACTAGAGCCATCTTACAAAAAAAACCAAACGAACCTTTGGCCCACCCAGTAGTTTGACATTGTTGGAAGGATCAGCTCCAAGCTCTCTCTCCTGGCCTCCAAGACCTTTGATGATCTGGTATCTGAACCCTCCACTTGATACTTTTTCTCCCTCCCTGCTCAACTTCATAGCTTTGCAAATGCCCTTCCTTCTTCCTGCAATATCCTAACACGCCTTCTACCGGATCAGTTTTCATTAATTCTTCTAATTATTTGGAACCATGCCTGGCATGTAAGTGGATACTCAATAGACATCTAAACAAATTGACTTGAAATCAGATGGCTCCCACCTAGACTGAAACAGCCAGATATTTCCATTTCGACATGACCTCACAAAGTTCGGAATTCCTCCTAGAGTCTGAATAGATTCCATGTTATTGAAGGACAGTAACTCTTAAAAATTATTTTGGCATTTTGCACATTGAGCTCTTCTAAATGGTGCTGATGAGACCTTGCTTCAGAGGCACCAGTGGAGCTGATAAACCACAATACATGTTTTAATAAGTAGATTTTAAAATATAACACTTGAATAAAAATGCGGTATTCCTTATTGCCAGCTAGCTGTGAAAGTTTGCACAATAAAGAAGCATTTATTCTATTATTTAGCAATAAAACAAGTCTGTGTGTGGATATTCACATGTGTATATGCCTAAGAAAGTTATGGTAGCAATATTCATATATGGTAAGCCATTCCCTTTGGGCCACATCCAAAAGAATTTAGTTACTGTAATGACAAAAGGGTTTCCATATATTAATACCAAAAGGACTTTTTCCCAAAAGTAATGAAGTGGTCCCAGACCTCGATCCTGGGCACAGTATAGTCTGTGTCTGTCTGTCTGTCTGTCTATCTCTGTCTCTGTCTCTGTCTCTGTCTCTGTCTCTGTCTCTCTCTCTCTCTCTCTCTCACACACACACACACAGACTCTTTGGAATTTTAAAGTTCCAAGTAGAATTCATTAATAAAAATATGAACTGCTTTTTCTTGTATAAATCATAATAAAGTGTTGAGAGATAAAGGAACAACTAAGGGGGCAAATCATCAGCTGCTGCTGTAAAACCGAGACCTGTCATGTTAACTCCCAACTCAAACACCTAGTTTTAAAGATTTACCTTCAAGAATCCTAAAAGCTTGTATCCTGCCTCATCAACAACAACCTCAAACTGTTCCCTGTCATCGAAGAAAACAAATCTTTTGCTCCTTCCTGCCTCTGGAGGCAGAGGGACTGAGGTGGTCCTGGGTGGCTGAATTAGATGAAAGACTTGCCTTCCACCATGGAGACATAGAGTCCAATCAAGTGAAATGAGTTTTGAGATCCCAGCTCATTTCCTAGGGGAGATCAGTTCACATTACAAAATCATGACATCCCATTCGTCACAACTGATGTGGTCTTTGCTCAGGAGAGGACCCCAACTGGGACTAAACCACCTGTCTTCTCTTGAAAAGGGGCACTTTATCCAAGTTAGAGTTGAAAGCCTTGGAGTGAGAAATCTTGCCAGCTTCCACCCAAGTGATGCATATGCAACGTGGAAGGGAACTTAAGTTTTAAAAAGGCAAGACGAGTTTAAGGAAGATTGGTGGTTGTACTTTAAATGATGCCAGATATGAATAATTATACTAGAGATGCTAAGGCATTATGGTCGGGAGAGCCAAGAGTGGGGCTCCCTCTTCTTTATCTCCTAGATTTTATTAAACAGAAATGAGAAGGATAAGCATTTCCATGCATCAGAGTTTAAAATGGCAAAGAAAGTGTCCTGCTTTCCAGGCTGATAAATGATCATCATCTCTTTCATTTCTTTCAGGGCATCGTTGTAACACCCCTGCTACTGCTGCTTTTTGTGAGTATTTTGATGTTGTTTTTAATATCCTTTATTAAAAGCCATCTACAACCCTTTAAGAAAGGTCTTTAGAAATAAATTGAAATTTGAATCTTGCATCATATTTTGAACTGTTCTTCCAGTTGAGCTGTACCAAGTTATAACATGGAGACACAAAGAATCTCTGTAGTCTCATGGCCCAAGGAGAGCAACAGAACCCAGTTCTTGGGCCTCTGACTCCTGGCTAAATCATTAATTATTACAAATGAATGACCTGTGATGTAGGTCAAAAATGTGCTGCACTTTATTTTCTCACTAGTGAGACTGAAGTGATTGCTAGTGACCAAGGGTTTGATTGAAAGAGCCTTGGTCCAGGGGACCAGACAAAGCTTAGTTTCCTGTGCTGGTACTGATAGGAGCTGGCTTCCTCACTTTGGGGAATACTGCCTCGGTGTTTTCATCTGTAAAATGGGAAACAATAACACCTACCCCAGTCTGTCTCCCAGGGATAATGAAACGTGCTTTAGAAAGAAAAAATACAAGCTACTGACAAACCAAGCAAAAATTGTTCTGAAAATAAGAAATGCTAATTAGCTGTCTTATTTCTTTTGGCACTAAGCATATGAGAAATTAGATGAGAGATTATAATAGAAATTAATGTTATCTCATGCTGAGAAAAGCATATGTAACCATGAATGATACCTAAAATATTTTATGAACTGTGCATTTTTCATACACACATCTCCCAAATATAAATCACTCCACTCATCACTGAAATAGAGCAGGGATGCGTTTCTGGGAGTGAAATGTAGCTGTTTGACTAGCACTATTTGTCAGTGAATTAAAACTATGGGGCAAATTTATTTAATTATAGGGTAATTACCCAAGTTGAAATTCAATTAGAGTAATAGAATGTGGGACTTCATTTCTTACAAGCTGTGTAGGAAGTGGAGAGGGAGAGATGCCCTACTAAACAGTTGGATTTTGCATCTTTTATGAAAGACATTACCTTCCAGTAATAACCCTCAGCCTTACCATCCCTTCTGAAATGCTAGCTCCATCCTGACAAGGTAAGGAGAGTCAAATAATCAGATCACTTCCCCCAGCATCACAAACCTCATTAATTTAGACTCAGCAATTCAGAATTTGCAGTGAGTCAAATTGAAACTGAAGTGAATGTCTCTTTGGGAAAAAAAGACTTGGTTGGTATGTACCTACCTGGTCACTAGATGTGAGGACCTGGGATCGTCCCTCAGTGTTTTTTCCAAGCCTTGGGATCATAATTTCCCAGGGGCAGCACTCAGTGGGCACAGGATGCAGGCCAGTCTGGGGTCCCCCCTGGCAGTGAGTCAGAGGAGTAGCATAGAGCTGGCCGTATAGAAAGTGTCCAATAAACGACTATGTAGCCTAGGTTTTCTCCATTGCAGAAGAGTAGCATCTCCTACTCAGGGGACTCTTTGAAGAAGATCACGAGAGAAGTCACAGCCACAACTAGGGGGCTAAGACCTAGGTAGCACTTTTGAGTATCTCAGAGTCTGGAATCCCTGAGACACTGTTTCAGCTGTGACTAAAAGAACCAGATGCATACTTTTCTCCCTCTCTTCCCATCTCCATGCCGTAACAAGACATTCCCAGCTGGTTAATATTAATGGCATCATGCAAGCTTGCCTCCACTCTTAGACCCTAGACTTGTGAGCTTTACTTGGTTCAACCTTTTTAAATCATCAAGCTACAGGAATAGTGAAAGAGACCCCAAGACCCTCAACTTAAAAGTTTAATGCCTCCCTTTTGAGCTAACTAGGCTGTCCCACTAGGTTCAATGGCACCATCACACGACATCAATAGCTACTTCTGTGTTACATGACTTGAAATCGCATGCACAGTGTTTAATACTTTTTGCCTGTGCATTTTACGAACAATGGGAATTGCTTAAACACTTGGGTGACCAGGCTTCACTTAGGAGAGAAAAGCCTGAGCAACTTAAAATATGAACACATTTCATTAAAGATGTAGTGTTTTTCATCAACACCCCTGCTGTGGCTTAAATTGTGATTCTCCAAAAGATAGGTTGAAGTTCTAATCCCTAGTACATCCGAATGTGACCTTATTTGAAAATAGGGGTGTTGCAGATGTAATTAGTTAAGATGAAGTCATAGTGGTACAGGGTGGGTCCTTAATCCAGTATGACTGCTGTCCGTAAAGAATAGGAGTCAGAGAACCACAGGGAGAATGCCACATCATGATGGAGGAAGAGATTAGAGAGATGGGTCCACAGGCCAAGGGACACCAGCGGTTGCCAGCAAACATCAGAAGCTAGAAGAGACAAGGAAGGATTCTCCTCTAGAGATTTCAGAGAGAATATGGCCTTGCTTGAGTTTAGACTTACAGTTTCCACAACTGTGAAACAATACGTTTCTGTGGTTTTAAGCCACCCAGTTTATGATATTTCATTACAGAAGTCAAAAAAGCTAATACAACCCCTGAAAATTGAATTGTCTTTTTTTTTAAAAATCATATCTTGAAAGTGTAAATTTCTGGATAGTCAGGCACAGTAGCTAGTAAAAGCCACTTTTGCTGATGGAGTCTCAGTTCCCTGTATTCTTAACATCTTCTCAGAATGTTCCCTTTACCATCTTGCTCCAACTGAAACCTGTCTTCTTATTCATGTTTTTGCTGCTGGCATCTTTCATATCACTGAGGCTTGAAGTGGGATAAGGTGTCTTTCTTGTTCCTCTTTACCAATCCCAGATCACTTCCCATGCCTTCTCCATAAAATCCCCTGTTACCTTTAAAGGTTATGCCAGGACACCTATATTATCTGCTGCTGCTCTTCGTTGTAATTGTCAGTGGAACGCCAGGTCACGCTCTAAGAGTCCAGAAAAATGTTAGCATCTTTCCATTGTCTTCTTTTTAACAATACACTTGGATTTATTCTTGGTGTTTTCAGTATTCACATAGTTGACCTTCCCAATACCCTGGCCTCTAAATTCTTGACCCCCTTCACCAGTGAGATTGCCTTCCCCCTCATCTCAGCCAGTTACCCCTGCAGTCAGACCTTTGACTTATTACTGCCAATAATAGCATCCTTCCATAATCCTATTTTCAAATGTCTTCTCCTACTAGCAGCTGCTATCTTTGTGACTTACTCCCCAGATTAAGAATTCTTCAAACTTGCCAGAAGGGCTCATTTATTTACCTTATCACCTTCAATGCTTCTAACTAATCCACCCTACCCTCACCCTCTTACCCTCAGATTCCATCTGACCTAGCCTAGATCTCATGGTCCATCATTGTAATTACTTTATTACATACACCGTCAACAACCTTGCTCATCTCTTACTGCTTCCTATTTGTCTGGCAAGTGCCAGGCCTGCTTAATCCAACTCTATACCTTTCTGTATTTGTACCTGAACACGCGGGAGCACCCACTCTCATGCTGACTGATCTCATTCGAAATTCATGACCACTAATTGTAAATGAGCCTGGCAATCCTACTCCCTTCCCCGAACTGACGCACATCCCCAGTCTCTAGAGAATCATTTCACACCTTCTCCTTGCTTCTCAATTTTCCAGTGCCTCTTCTCTTTTTTCATCCCAACTGATGCAGAAAGGAAACCAGCTGATGAGGAAGTCAGAAGCAATCAGAGAAATTTACAAGATCCCACCTACTTGCATCTATATTTTTCTCCTGTCTCCTCCTTCCGTAGATAAACTATCTTTGCTCCCATCTAAGGCCAGTCCCTCCAGTTGTGCCATCCCTTATTGCCTACTTAACAATAGGAGCCACACAAATTTCCCTCTTTCTTCTATGTCATTAAATTTTCTATCTCTGCTGGATCATTTCTATCAGCATGTAAGCATTCTGTAATATTACACATCTTAAAAATTAAATTTCACCTTATCCTACCTGCACTCCATTTCTGTGCACTCTTTTATGACACAATTCCTCCAAAAAGTTATTTTAACTTAGTCATCACTCATTCAGTAATACGTATTGAGTTCTTCCAATATACCAGTCACTTTCCTGGGTGCCAAGGATACAGCAATGAGCAAAACAGATACATCTTTGCTCTAATGGAGGTAATATACTAGTGGAAAGAAGCAACCAACAAATAAGTAAAAATATATTGTGTAAGATGGGTGCTAAAGAAAAAATAAAGTAAGGAAGGGAAGTGGCTTGGGAGGTTGGACTCACTGAGAATCAATATTTGAGCAAAGGCCTAGAGGAGATAATGGAGTGAGCTTTCTGGTGGTAGAATGTTCCAGGTGGAAGGAACAACAAGTGCAAAGGTGCTGAGAGTGTGCCTGGTGTCTAAGGAACAGCAAGGAGACCAGTGTGGCTGGAATGGAGTGAGCAGGGGGAGAGTAGATGGAGATGAGGTCAGAGACATAGCAGAGGCCAAATGATAGAGGACCTTAAAGTCCTTTGTAAGGATTTTGAATTGTAATTCAAGAGAGACAGGAAACCATTGAAAGAGTTTTGATCAAGGGAATGGCATGTTCTGACATTCCCTTTAAAAGGGTGACTCTGGATGCTGGGTTGAGAGTAGATTGTTTAAGGGGATCATGGTGGAGACAGGAAGACCAGTTAGAAAGCTAGTGCAAGGGCTTCCCTGGTGGCGCAGTGGTTGAGAATCTGCCTGCCAATGCAGGGGACACGGGTTCGAGCCCTGGTCTGGGAAGATCCCACATGCCGCAGAGCAACTAGGCCCGTGAGCCACAATTACTGAGCCTGCGCGTCTGGAGCCTGTGCTCCGCAACACGAGAGGCCGCGACAGTGAGAGGCCCGCGAACCACGATGAAGAGTGGCCCCCACTTGCCGCAACTAGAGAAAGCCCTCGCTCAGAAACGAAGACCCAACACAGCCAAAAATAAATAAATAAATAAATATATTTAAAAAAAAAAAAAGAAAGCTAGTGTAAGAGATGCCATTAGCTTGGGCCAGCGTGGTTGAATAAATCTGGTGGGAAGTAGTTCTTTATTTTCTTGAAAGAACTGAGAGATTGAATGAAAATTATGAGGGAAAGATAAGAATCAAGGATGACTCCACGCCTCTGCAACTTGAAGTATGGAATTGCCATTTACTAAGATAGCGAAGGCTGTAGGGTCGAACAAGTTGATGGAACTCACAACGAATTCAGTCTTGGACATGTCTGGATTAAGATGCCTTTCAGACATCTAAGTAGAGAAGTCAAGTAAGCAGTTGACTATATATCTGGAATTCAGGAGAAAGGGCCTGGACTTTCTGTGTGTGTATGTATCTCTAGAGATACACATTTGGGAGAGTTCAGCATAGAGATGGATTTTGAGTTAGACTGGACGAGATCACCAAAAGAGAATAGAAAAGGAGAGGTATCAGTGGACTGAATTTGGGGCATTCTAATATTAAGAGGTCAGCAAAGAAGACCAAGGATATCCAGTTTGCTTAGGCAGAACACCAAGAGATTGTAATGTCCTAGAAGCCTAGCAGAGAATGTGTTTCAAAAAGGGGAGCATGGTCAACTACTTCAAATGCTGGTAATAATTCGGATAAAATGAAGTCCAACAATTGGCCATTGATTGTAACAAGATGGAGACCACTGGAGACCTTAACAAGAGCTATTTCAGCAGAGTTATGAAGGCGAAAGCCTTATTGAAGTTGGTTCAAGAATAAATGAAGAAAGAAGAGTTAAAGACAGAGTTCATTTTGCTGTAAAGTGTGCAGAAAATGGGAGAGCAACAAAGTTAATGAAGGACCGAGAGAGGATTCTTTTTTAAGTTGGGAAAATTATTAGCATATTTGTATCGATAGATTAATCCAGTTAGAGAAGGAAAATTTGATACAGAAAAAAGAGGGGAGAATTCGTGGACCCGTGTCCTTGAGTAGGAGAAAGGGATGAGTTCTAGTGTGTAAAGGGAGTATGGCCTCCTAAGCACAGATAGTTCATCCAGAGTCATGGAAGGGAAGCCATGGGATATAGGCAGGGATGCAAGTAAATTGGATGATGTAATTATAGGAGCTTGTTAAGTTCTCCTCTGGTTCTGTTTTCTCAGTGAAGTGGCAAGCAAGGTTAGGGGTAGAGGACAAGAAAAGGCAAGGAGGTGTTGGAGATTTGATGAGAAAGGCAAAGACATGAAACAGTCATGCGGCAGAGTGAATGGAATGGGCAAATGCAGTGCTATGGTCCAGCAGCACCGAGGACCATCCTCAGAGTCTTTACACTTGGCATTGGCTCAGCCTGGATTCTCCCCGCCCTGGATATCCACACGGCTCCCTCCTTCACTTTCATCAGGTTTCTGGTCAGATGTCATTTTAGAGGAGAAGAACAATAATTCCTATTATTTAGGAATAATATATTCCATCACTCTCTCCCCACCTACCATTCTTAATTGTTCCTCTTTAGCACTTCTCACGTGACATCTTAATCACTGGTTAATTTGTTTATTATCCATCTTCCCTAACTAGAGCAAAGCATCACAAGATAGCAGAGACTTTATGTTTTGGTCACTGCTAAAACCCCACTGCTCAAAATAATGCCTGGCTATGGAAGCCACTTGAAAGCATTTTGGAATGGATGCTTGGTAAAGAAAAACTGTTTCTGTTCTCACAGTACTTCTAACACCAAAGGTGTGGGTTTTCCATGCCAAGCGATCCTCCAATTCTCTGCAAATACCAACCGAGTATTCTACAATTTAATTCATTCTGACACTAACTTCCCAGAGTTAATGCAGACCCCACAGGTGGAGGGCTCAGTCTCCCAAGACTGCCTCTCACTTCAGGTGCCAATCAGAAGTAGTGGTTTCCAGGTTACCCACACTTCTGTCCGACTTGGCTACAAATCAGGGGGCTCCCACAACCCCCTCCTCAGGTCCAATAATTTGCTACCACTGTTCACAGAACCCAGTGAAACACTTTATTTATTACTACCAGTTAATTATAAAGGAAACAAATAAACAGCCAGATGAAGAGGTACATAGAGCAAGGTCCAGAACGGTCCCAAGTGCAGGAGTTTCTGTCCCATGGAGTTTGGGGTGCACCACCCACCCTGCATATGGGTGCATTCACCAACCCAGAAGCTCTCTGAACCCTTCTGTGCCAGGTACTGGGGACAAAACCCAAATAATGTAACAAAAGACGCTATTATCATCCCATCCTTCAGGAAGTTCTGAGGGTTTTAGAAGCTCTGTGCTAGGAATTGGGAACAAAGACCAAATATATATTTCTTACTGTATCACTACATCACAGTTGCACAGGTGGCCAGGTGCCTCTGTTCAAAGAGTCGGGCTAGGACCACTTTTAAGACTCGTACATCCGCATCACATGCTCTACCTTCAGGGCCACATTCCTTATTGTAAAGCCATTTTGAAGGGACCGACTTCACTTCCCTCACAGTCTGTCGTGCAGGAGGGGCATGGTATGGGGAGAAAGCATCCCGTTTTGGTTCAGTCTGCAGCCAGTATTTGTTGTGAACAGTGGATTTTCTTTCACCCTCCTTAGCCTCGGTTTTTACCTCTGTAAAGTGAGCATTATGAGAAGATGAAATGAGTTCATTTATGGGAAAGCCTGTTGTAAACTGTAAGGAACCAGCAAATGCTAGTTATTTAGATTTGACACTTTATAAAGGAAAATAGAAAATAATGCCAGGAAGGATGTCAAGGTTTTGCAAAAGCACTTATCTGATGAAATGCAGCGATGGTCCCTAGTCCAGACCTTAATGATGGGCTGAGTCTTAAAACTTTAAGATTCTATAATCATCTATAATCTTATAAACTTGTGTATAAATGAATCCAATGTTTACCATGGCTGGCAATGAGTGCAGTGAAACTTCCTGAAATAGCACCATTAACTCCCAAGACTCAAAGTGTTTTTTACATATATCACCTCAATTTTCTGGATAACATACCTTTGCTATTGGGCGGGGGCAGAAATGATTGTCTTTATTTTGTTAGTGGATGTGTATCAGACCACGAAGTTCCAATCTGTAAGGGTAAATAAAGGCCTTGTCTAGCTAAAACACTATACTTATAAGTTCATTACTTGAAATTCCATGTGAATTGTCCTTCTGAAACAATGTTCCCAGTGGTAAGCAGCCCCTGGATTTTGTCCGCCTGGGCCAGGAACCGTGAATATCTTATTCATTAACTTATCTCTGGTGCCAAGTATTCAATAAATGTTGGAAGGAGGGGAATAGGAAGATGGGTGAACGATGATTAGAATGATTCACATGATAAATAAGTGGTTCGCAGGTTAGGATTCCAGCCTGAGCCATAAAATTTTACTTTATATTTGCTATGACAAATAACTCACAGTTTTTTTGCAATAATATTAAAACATCCATTCTTTTATTCAGTGTTTGAATGCCTACTGTGCACTGTGACTATTACAACAATCAGTCTGACATTGATGCTTCCCTCAAAGAATTTATGATTTAACAGAGAAAATAGAATATATTCACAGATAATTAAAATCCAAGGTAGAAATTGTATCACAAGTATCATAATATTTCAAAGGAGGTTACTAAAAAAGAAAACATTTTATTTAATAGGAGAAGTGGGTTTTTTTACAATAATCTTTTATTGAAAGAAAGCTTTTTTAAAAAATATATTTAAGTATAGTTGATTTATAATGTTAATTTCTGCTGTACAGCAAAGTGATTCAGTTATATATACACACACACACACACACACACACACACACACACATTCTTTTTCATATTCTTTTCCATGATGGCTTATCACAGGATATTGAATGTAGTTCCCTGTGCTGTACAGTAGGACCTTGTTGTTTATCCATCCTATATGTAATAGTTTGCCTCTGCTAACCCCAAACTCCCAATCCGTCCCTCCCCCTCCTCCTCCTCCCTCTTGGCAATCACAAGTCTCTTCTCTATTGTCTGTGAGTCTGTTTCTGTTTTGTAGATAAATTCCTTTGTGTCATATTTTAGATTACACATGTAAGTGATATCTTACAGTATTTGTCTTTCTCTGTCTGACTTACTTCACTTAGTATAATAATCTCTAGGTCCATCCATGTTGCTGCAAATGGCATTATTTCATTTTTATGGCTGAGTAATATTCCTTTGTATATATGTACCACATCTTCTCTATCCATTCATCTGTTGATGGCCATTTAGGTTGCTTCCATGTCTTGGCTATTATAAATAGTGCTGCAATGAACACTGGGGTGCATGTATCTTTTCCAATGAGAGTTTTTGTCCTTTCTGGATATATGCCCAGGAGTGGGATTGCTGGATCATATGGCAACTCTATTTTTAGTTTTTTAAGGAACCTCCATCCTGTTCTCCACAGTGGCTGCACCAATTTACATTCCCACCAACAGTGTAGTAGAGCTCCCTTTTGAAAGAAAACTTTTAATTTGAGAGGTAGATGGAAACTTCTAACATTTCTCCAGGGATCTCCTACTTACTTCAAGTTTTTTTCATGTGCGTGGTTCTGATTCTCGGTCATATCTAACATCACTTAAAACTTGCAGATCTTTCCTTTCCTTTGATGTGGTTTCTCACTAACACTCTGTTTACCAACCATTATTACAGTTTTTATTCGGCAGCAAATAATAGAGAAGACTGAAAGAGAGAGATTTGAAAACTTGAAATGGAGTGTTGTGGATAGTGAAGATGCAGAGGCCCTGGTGCTGAGTCAAGCACTTAGGCTGTGAGGTCAGGGACAGTCCATTGGGCAGCGTGAAGCTCCTGCCTTTGTAGACCCCTGTCCCCCCAAGTCTCCTTAGCAGCTCCCTCACACCTTCTTCCCAACTACATCTTGGCAACTGTGAGGAATGGAAGGAAGCAACGTCTAAACTTCTCTCTTACTCCCTCTAAAGTTAAGACAAAGCAGGTAAGATAACTATGTTCACACCATGGAACAGGTCAGTCTAATTCTACGCAATTATGATCTAAGGAAGCCAGATATTAGCTGGTATTGTCATGGCCTCAAGCCCCATATTTCTGTAGACCACCACTTTTATTTAAATAAGTTCCTGCGTGGCAGGAGAGAGTCAGTAGCGCTTTGAGCTTGTGCCATTGGAACAACAAATCAAGGCCTCACTTCCACCCCAGCCACAAAGTTCAGCTCAACATCAAGACCCCTGGAAACACATAGGGCAGAAACTTGGACCACTGCTGAAAGTCATATTCTCAGAGTTACAGATCAGCCCATCTTCATATGTGGGGATGGTCACATCAACCGCTTAGGATATTTAATAAACATTCACCTTCATGCTTACCCGTTCAATAGTAATGTAAGCGCCCCTTAAGTAAGTGGAAACACCACCAGCTCTGCTGTTATATCAATTGATTTTATATGACTTGATTTCTTAGAAATCTGGCCCCTCATCAAGTAGATATTTAGAAGGCATTGTGATACTTGGACATATATACACACATGTGCACAACACGCAAACATGTACATGCACCTCCATGCATACACACTAGGCCCTGTTTCTAGGCTAACTGTATGCTCCATTCGTCTGACTGTCTCTTCTGTTACTTTCCATTTTAGCAGTTCCTAAATCCAATCAGCTTGAATTCTCAGGACACTTTAAAAGAAACCTTGTTTTTCCAGAAGGGGAGGGGGATGGTGGGGAGAGGGGGAGAATAATTTTTATTGAGTAGGTTTAATGGATACTCTATGCATATTCCCATGTGAATAGCATGAGTACCTTTAGAGGTGGGTATTATCCTTACCTATATGAGAAGACTTAGGTTCAAAGACTAGTCAAGAACACGGGGCGCTTTCAGGCAGCGTTCCTTCTAGGTTTTGCTTACAAAGCATGCCTCCTAGGAGACAGGTGATTTTAAGACATTTTATCAGCACTCAGTTACTACTTCCTGGACATATGTATTTTAGGTAACGTAGGAAAGATAAACAGAATAAGGCATAATTATTGCCTTGAAGAAACTTAAACCTCACGTAGGTAAAGAAGAATAAAGACTATGGAAGAAATATAGAGGAAAAATTACCTACTAAACTATGTGATTCAGACTGAATTTCATAGGAGTTCACAGAAGAGCAAGGTCAAGGGCGGGGAGAGACGTCAGTGGCAGCTTTCAAGGCTACGGTCATCATTAGTTTCTCTAGTACTTGGCTACCTGTGATAGAAAGTCCTTCAACTTTTGATCCCATCACTAAAAACAAAAACAACAAATACAGACATTAGTGTCGTGTACAGTACTCTGATTATTTTTTGTAGTATGTTCCCAATGATGGGAACTGATGGTCACATACATGTGCGACGTATAAAATGATGATAAAACATAAAGCACTTGAAGAGAAACGATCCCATTGATTGCCTCAGTTGTTCCACACGGAGCCGGGCTCTCCACCATGTGCCCAGGAGCGTTTGTTCCTAAAGCAAGTAAGACCGGATCTCATCTCCTCGAGCCTGAGAGCAGCTTATCCTCTGACTGCGTGTATAAATCACGCAGGGATGCTTCTCACGCAGGGAGAATTTTGTAACGCAGAATAACCTGTGGCGTCTTTTGTAAATGCTCATCCCGGGGCTCCCCCAGACCTTGTTGAAATAATGGGGAAGCAGGGGAGCACCTGGTAAGCCACTTCCAAATGCTCTAGAAGCAACATTGATAAACTCCCCCCACCCCCATCCCCCTTCACGGACCATCGACCCAGAGAGGCCAAGTCCACCGCTGCTCTGGGACTTGGCAGACTTATCTGAAGGGATGAGCTCAGGTGCAGCGCCGTCCTAGCCAGGCTTCTCCCTGCACCTTGGTCCCCCCTGCAACACCAGCGGCTGCTCCCCAAGCAGTTACGATCTGGCTGAAGTGAGAAGGACACTGCTTCCTTACACCACCCTTGCCTGTTGGTCCCTCTTCTGGAGGAACTTAAAACTTCGTCTGCTTAAGGGACTGTTAGTAACAGCAGGTTCTGTGGTTCCTGAACCAAACTCAGGATTGACAAGACCGAGTCCTGTGGTCAGGGAATAAGGGACAAGGCTTGTTTCTAGACGCCTCTGCGTGTCTCTGCCTCTAGCCCGCCATGTCCTGGAAGCCCATCTCCGCACAGCTTTCCTCTGTGGGTGATAAGCCGATCTACAGTTCATTTGGGCACATTTCACTACAATTTTTGTGTTGTTTGAATAAACAGAACTTACAATTGTACGTAGTTTCCATCACTTATTGGAAGGTAATCTTTTCATCTTACGTTTTAAATTAGCAGATAACAAAAAGAAATGTTTTACATATTTTTTAATCTTTAAAAAAATCATTTAAAATCTATTTTGTTCTTTGTTGCTCAGAGAAGGAAAAGTACCATGCATCTAGATATATAAATAATAAATAAAAGGGATCATTTCCTCAACTACATATATACATTCCATGCCGTAACCCATCTTTAGTTTGATACATGCAGCCAAATCAATATGGCTTTTTAACAACCATATTCTTAATTTTCATAAAAATGACAGTCATTTTTCCACTGAGCCTGTCAGCTGGTATACCTTTAAGTCATTGATTTTGTGTAAGTAATCAGTTCAGTTCGCATGGAATGAGAGGCAGACTGGACTATAGATTCTGGGGAAAGACGGGACTGTAGAAGGGCTCAGGGGATCAAGGCCTAGGGACACTCTCCCTTCTTCTGTCTGAATGCCTTGTCTTTGTGATGGGAAGAGGATAGTATTTATGAACATCCATAATGTCTGTGTGTGGGTACAAGAAAGTTAGATCCAATACTAAGCAAGTCCCCTCCTTCTTTCCCTCTCCTGGGGCTGGGCTCTGGGTAATGTAAGTGAGGGGCCAGAACTGGGCCGGAAGGGAACTCATCCTGCTCTCTATATAGGTCTGAAGTGGCTTCTTCCTGATTCCCTCGCAAAGGAGATTTAACATTCTTTACTCTACAGTATAACCTATAAATATCTATTCTTATTTTTCTCTGAATGTGGTACTCATGAAAGCAAAGACCAATCATCAAGGGTGAATTATATAATACAATAATGTTTTAATAGCTGAGAAGGGACACAAATAGTTGCAATGCCTGTGGCTAATGGATTTCCCTGATAGGAGATAAAAGGCTGATTACACAGAGAGCAAGTGAGGACCTGGTGCGTTAATGACGATTTACAGGTCAGCTCACTTACAGGAGTGATTTAAAACGCACCATCTGTTTTCTAACTGTAGGCTGATAACTATGATTTTACAGACGGTCAATGTCTCTTCATCAAGAATTTACTTATTTGTCTTTCTGAGTCTGCTTAGTCTGGCCCTGTAAAATTTCACTGACTGGACCCCACCCCAGATTCTTTCCAAATCAAATAATTTCTAAGTTGAATGGATCGATAGCAGCCAATCTTGCTTCGTTTGACTCAGCCTTTCTCTGCCAGGTTAGAAAATTAAATCCTAATGCCCTAAAGCAGGCCTTGTATGTACTGGATTAACTTCTTTCGGATACATCTACCCTGGTACTAGTGATGTGCCATCCTTGAGGGAGTTAAGAAAAGAGTTACTCAAATAATTTTCGGTGTCCTGCGGTTCAAATCCAGAAACCCAGGTGAGAAAGGCTGCACCGTCGTCCGCTGCTTATCCAGTTTCCTCCCATCTCCTTTTTTTCTTTTTTTCCCTCTGTCTTTTTGCTTCTGCCCTCCAGCTCCCCATCTCCTTGCAGCCCTCACAAAACACACATACAGACACACAGACGCTCTTCGCTTTCTCTCACGTGGACAAGATAAGGGGAGGCCAGCTTTGGCCTCCACTCCTGCCCCCTTCCCCATCTCACTGCTCCGTCCCTTCTGTCGTTAATGTGCGGTGGAATGCAAGGATTAAGTGTGAGGGCTGTGGAGCCAGCCTTCTGTGGTGAGATCCCGGCTCCGTCACTTTCTAGGTACGGTGACCATGTCCAAGCTGTTCAAGTGTTCTGTGCCACGGTTTCCTCATATGAAAATGGGGGTACTAATGAGACCCGCCTCAAGGGGTCGCTGTATTAAATCGTTCAACGCATTAAGCGTTCAGAGCAGTGCACAATAAATGTTACCATATCTGTAATTATACGAGACGATTGGGTGGGAGGCTCCTGGTCCTTTCTTGGGGCTGTGAATTCCGCAGGGCTCTGTAACTTACCGAAAGCTGGAAGGATGGAAAGAAGAAAAAACACTGTCAAGCCTCTCTTTCTACCTGTGTGTTGTGGCCATTCATTAGGTGAACACACGTTCTGGAGCACATATTGTGTACTAACTCAGTGGTTCTCAAAGGTAAACGCCAGCCCAGCAGTAGCAACGGCATCACCTGGGGCCTGGTTAGAAGTGCAAATTCTCCCCGACCTCCCCTCGTCCTTCCTGCTAGGTGTTACGAATCAGAAACTCTGAAGGTGGGACCAAGGAACAGGTGTTTTCCACAAGCCCTCCAGGTGTGTCTGGTATGTTAAACGTTTGAGAACCACCACCCTAGATGTAGAACGTAGTCACTCTGCTGGGCAGCCGGAACATAAACATGAAAAGGACCGCGTCCCTGACCTTCAGGAACACACAGTCTACTGGGAGAGGCAGATGTGTAAACAAGAACAACCAAGGATTCTGAGCAGTACAGTGGCAACACAGAGCCACAAAAGAAGGGGTGGCCGAGTCTGCATTTGGGGAGGAGGGTTTGGAAATAATCCCCAAAGAAGTGATGCTTGAAATAATTCTTAGGAAAAGACTAGAACTTTTCCAGTTATAAGCGGGGGAAAGAAAGGAGTGTGCACTTGGTGATGGGTGGACCGCATACAGACCTCAACTTTGAAAAAGCAGCTCCTGGAGAGGGGGGGTTTGGTTTTATGTTCACTGTTGGATCCCTGGGGCTGAGAACATGCCTCTGGCCCACAGGAGGCACCGGTTACCATTTGAATGATTGAACACAAAGGTCTTAAATTCCCACATATTTAATTTTCACTGAAACGTTTCTTCGCAGCATGAGATTAAAACAAATAAACCTAATTGTGAGTTCTCTGCTTTAAAGCACTATTTTCCTGAAAGAGATTAGCCAATGCCTGGATTGTTTATTTCACATGCGATATCTTAAAGCGCGGGTTGGCAATGGGAGACGTAGGACCTTTAAACCTGCCGGGTGGCTCAGCGAAGCCCAGAGCACTGGCTTGACACAAGCTTATGCTGAACCCGCAACTTTATCCAAACGTGCAAACTATTGATGCTTCAATAATTGATGCTTCAGAGACCAAACACATTGGTCTCTGAAATAGAAACCACATGAGGTTCCTCATTAAAATGTGAAGAACCAAATAGCCCAGGCAGCGTATTTCCTTCTGCTTTAGTTAAAATCAACTCTGCGTGCAAAAGGATTGGGTCTTGTAATTTTCTGGTCATACTCTCAAATGCAGATGCTCACTCTTCTTTCTTCTGGATGCCAGGGCATACTTCATAGCGTCAGGAACCTCCCCAAGGGGACCTCTGCATCTTCAAACTGACCACAGCGACAGGTCTGGTGGCCGATTCAAAAGAAAGGACTTATGCCAAGTTAGACCCCAGGACTGAGATTTCCTTCCTTTCAGAGCCACTTCTAAGGAAGCCACCCTGCAGGACTTCCTCCCCAACGTCTCCACCGTACTTAGTCTGGTTTCGTATACCCAGCTACTTACATCCCTGGCTAGCTTGCTCTGGCCTCTGATCTGACAAAGCCTCAGAGGAGGGCTGCTCTAACCTGTGCTCCTGATCAAGTGGATCAGAGATCATGGGTGTTTTCGAGGACAAAGGGACCTTGGGGATCATGGACAACCTCCCACCCTGCACCTCACCCCATAGCCTTTTTCATTGTCTTCTAGGAACAAGAGGCTCCCAAACACTGAATGTGCAGGTGGTCTATTACGTGATGGATCTAGAAAGTGAAACACAGAATATTCTTCAACACCAAAGTTGAAATGGGTTTTCCTCTACTTCCCTTTTAGATTGAATTAGGATGAAAAAGAACCCCCAAAATGGACCCAATACATGAAATCACATTTTAACTTTTCTCTCCGTTTGATCTGAGTTTGCTGCTCTGCAGTAATACTTTATGGTTAAACTAACCAGCCTTCCCAGTGTGGATCTGGCTTCTATCACAGAGCAGATCTGGCTGAAGAGTTGCTTGCATGTGTTTGAGAAGCACTGCCAATTTCACATCATAACACAGGTATTAGAAGTGTTCATTACAAGCTGCTTCTCTCTGGACCTCAGTTTTCAGTCTTTAAAAAGAGCTAATGGGACTACAAGTCTCCTGCAGGTTAGGATTCTATCAGTTTTAGGTCTTCCCTTCCAGAGCAGCATTAAGGAGCTAAGGAGGTGGGGTAGAGGAGAACTGAGGGAGGGAACATGCACCACCAGGCTCGCTCTGTTGTTTTACACGGGCACACGTGCGTGTGAGCTGGTCCTTTCTTCACTTGGTTTTTTATCATGAATAGATGCCCTTAGTTTCTAGGTGCACGTTCGAATTCGTTTTGTTACTAGTGATAAACAAGCAGTGAAAAGAATAATACCAACTGATTTTGTAATGCTACGTGATAATAAGAGATTTTTAGATATACTTAAGTTTTGTGTGGTTTTTTTAGAAAAAAACAGGGATATGATTTTGGGTAAGAGTGTTTCTCTTTTTAGCACCCCATGTTTACAAATTAGTTCATCTGTTCATTCTGCACAGGTTTATGCTTTCTGCAAACATATTCTCTGTGCCAGTTCCTGGAATAAGCACTCGGCTGACAGAGGGAATATAGCTTCATATGATTATTCATGAAAACATTTTTAAAATACATTAAATAACTTAATGAAGTTGAGATAAAAAGAGGAACAGAGATGTGTGAGATCACCCATGAGATTTCAGGCAAGAATTGAGACTTTTTACTTGAGGGTTATCACCTTGAACCCTACTGCGTATCTTCAAACATTGTGAATCCTATGGATAGAGCATTGAGCTGAACATTTCTGAACTTGAAAACTTCGTTCTTTAAGGTTTATTTTTCTAATTTTCCAGTGCCTCTGTTTCTTTGTAAAATATATTTTTCCTTATTTCAGTCCTTGCCCCAGGAGCATCCTTAGGGTTAATATTTGTGGAGAGAATAGATTTACTAAATACCTTGCACTTCAAAGACATCGTTGCTCTAAAATAGGGTGTAATCATTAGCTTTTAATACTTTGGTTTTGCCTAAAAAGAAATATCTAACAGCCATGTAACATTTAACACACCACAAATCCTATGTGTTCTTCACCAGTTTCATTTTTTCTGCTTGTATTTCTTTCGTTTATATTTGTTCTAGAGGAAAAAGCTAGAGGCTACACTTTTTGTGGGTGAAACTGACAGCCAGTGGTCAGTGTTGAAGGCAGTATTAAGTGGATGCAGGCCATTGATGGACAGGGCATACATTCTTGACCTTCTGAGTGCGTATAGATTGGGGCCGAGGATGGGGGACAGAGTTTTATAAAATAGACCAAGGCATAGAAAAGATTTCGGTAAGCCAGTTCACACAGAAATCAGAAATCAGTGAAAACACTGGTCCCACATCACTTCATTCTGAGCTATTGACTTCACTTATCTAAATATTTTATATGTTTTATTTAATATTCTCTGCCCTCCATCATTACCGCCTCCACATCTTTCACAAAAATTACGTTCCGAAAGATATTTCCAAGTTTAACTAAACTTAGGTAAATATGAAAATTGAGGTGTGGTCTGCAGGGGAAGGTGAAAGTAACTTCCAAGGGCCAGGGGGATCGTCACTGATGGCTTGGGAGAACCTGTTTGCAGAAGGGACTCGTGAAAGGGATAAACAACTATGGAACAGGCTACTATTTGTCCAGAAAGGAGATTTTGAAAAAACATTAGAAAGTTAATAGGAAGACAGCAGGCCTTGGCAGTTGAGATTAATGTGAGTGTGTGACTGTGTTCACAGAGAAACACTGCCTTGTGCTGCTGGCAGTAGCATTTTTATGAAGCTGAAACTGCAATCATTAGCAAAGAAAGCATCAGAAAGTGAGGACAGAGTCAAAACAGGAATTCTGAACAACGTTAAGAACGTACAGATTTAGGAGCAGTATATTGAAATTTTAAGTTGAAAAATAAGTTCCGTTTCAGGATTTCCCATTTCCAAGATTTTGTTTAAGAATGAATTTTAAAGGATATGAGAATCACTGCCTTTGTTTTGGAGGAGTAGGAAAGTTAGAAACTATTTCATTTACATAAATTAAAATATTATCTCGATGATAAAATAATGAGACACACTTGTTTGTTTTAGGTATCTGCAGACGGGTGAAATAGAAATCACATAAACTATGATTACAGGTGAAATATGCCATATGAGTACAGACAGTATGAACACAGAATGACTTTACAGTTCAGAAATGTATTTAATAATAAGAAATTTAAGTTAATTGCAAAACAATGGTTATTTTTCTTCAATCTTAGTCTCCCAATAAAAATTATATATTAAACTACTCAGTCTATTTCGTGCTGAATTTCAAAAATAAAAGTAACTTCACTTGCTCTTTGTATATAGCTACCAAGTTTTTGTGCATGTGAGAGAATTCATTTATGACACTAATTAACAGCAGTATTGAGAACTGATTTAAAGTAATTCTAACTCCTCATGTTCTTGTTTTACAGCTTGGCTCCTCCTCTTCTGTGCCTTTTACATCTATTTTTTCTCAGCTTTTTATGACCGTTGTGGTTCCCCTCATTATTGGACAGGTAAGGTCTCCAATTCTCTCTGCTCTTTTCTTTATAGATCAAACTGTGAATTCTTATGTAATGTCAGGACAATCGAGAGAAAAGATAGAGGAAGAGATGGTTAAATGAAAATCTAAGACTGTCAAACACAGGGTTTCCTCAGCCACAAAGGTCTCATCTTTTTATTTTTTTAATTAACATCAATCTGCTTTACAGGTAGCTCTATATAGGGACACCAGCACACAATCTTGATTTTTTAAATTTATCTTCCCTTCTTTGTAGCTATGTAGCTAGCTTGGAAACATCTAGCAGATCATTACCTTGATTTCTGATAAGGTCTCAGCAATTATGACCATTTGGGGGACAACCATCTGCATTTGACTGGCTTCTTCTTATTCTTAGGCTTCTCCGATAGCAGTGATCATATTTGTGACCCTGTAGTTGATAAAGTAAACATTTAATTCTATTAGCTCTTAAAATTAGACCTTAGAAAGTTTAGTTTCCCTTATCATTCTTACTGAATTAGACTCGTAGAAGAAATTTCTAACTTCTTAGAACAGGCTGATGATGAGCATATAATTCAATTATGAGCATACAGATTCAAAAACAAGGTTGTCATTGTTTTCATCATAGATAGCCACAGTAACAGCGTACAGAATTTAATGTACTGCTAAAGTGAGTGAGTCTTAGAAAACGAGTACATTACGATGGCAGAGAGCACAGATGTTGGGTTAAGAGCAACTAGACTCTAGCTCTTAGTTCTGCCTTTTACTTGCTGTGTGACCTTGGGCAAGTCGTTTAATCTCCTTAGCTCCAGGTTCCTAATTTATCAAACTGTGTAATAATGGGACCTATCTTGAAGGGTTGTTGTGAGGGTCAAATGAAATATGACGCATGTAAAGTTTCTGTCCTCATAGAACCTGATACAGGTAAGTGCTCTATAGTTTCATCATCGTTTTCAAATTCCCTGTAGATACGAAACAGGAAGCAACTCTTTGAGGCACTAACAATAAAAAATGGTGCGTGTATAGACATGTAATATTTACATGCTGTCTTAGGTTTTCTGGGAAACCAACTCTGAGACAGAGGTTTCCATGCAGGAAGCTGAATGGGGGAGAACCCTTGGGATCAACACCTGGGAGAGTGGGACAAGTAGGACGGAGATGAAGGTGCCACAGCCTCAGGCTGGACCGCCCCCTCAGAGTTGTGCTGCCTAAGACACGCGTGCCTGGTTTCTCTCCTCTTGCGCTGAGCAGTCATCAGATGCTGGCTTCCTTGCCCCTCCGCGGTATGCCCTTGGGTGAGTCTGCCCTCTTAGCAGCAGTTCCCAAAGAGGAAGTCAACTGAGATCTTTCAGTCAATCAACATGCCCTGCAGATATGGGAATAAGCATCTCGTTCCTGAAGAGATGGGTCTGGGGGGCACAACACAGCATCCACTACACATGTGCTATTTTTTTTTTTTAATTTTAATTTTAGTTTTAGGAAAGGGACTAAACTTACAGGAAAGGGGGAGGGTTTAAAAGCACTCAGAGAATACCACTTAATTAAATATACGATAATCCTTGAAAAAATATTCCCACAGTGCTGCTCACATAACAGGTATTCTGAATAAATCTTACGGCGTCTACCTCTCTAACTCTTTGCCCATTTCCTAAACTCTAGCCTTGGCTTTTTCTCAATTGCTGCTTAATTTTTCTGTTTAGAATGTCTTTCTACCCACCCTCCCACTGCAACCCATTGCTCATTGGGCTCTTTAATTCATACCTTCTTGGGACCACCTACCTGAAGTACGTTTCCCTTTTACTCTTTATTGTGACACCTTGTTTGAGTCCTTTCTTGGCCTTTGTCACAATATATACTTATCTTTTGTTTGCTTGTTAACGGTTGGTCTCCCTCATTAGACGGTAAGCTTTATGAGTACAGGAACCACATTTGCTTTGTTTGCCATTACATACCCAGACCGTAGGCACCCAATGAATACGTGTTGGATGAGGGAGGGAGGGAGGGAGTGCGTGAGAGGTCTGCGATCACTTAGGGAAATGCTGTGTCTTATAGAGGAACCTACCTGCCCTGCTCAGCTCTGGACAGTATTAGTTTAAACCCATACTTATTCTCTTGGTTCTGAAATTAATTCCATGTAATAACTCGGGGCTCACACATTCTTCTCTTAGTGGATCTCAGAAACAATCTCTCTTAATAATAAATGTTTGTCTTCAATTATATGGACAAAACAAACTTTGTCTACACTATTCAATGGATTTTTTAAATATATAGTGTTATATTATTTATGTAATTAAGACTATTTATCCAGAGAGAAGAATGAATTGTTAGATTGCTTGCGTGCCCAGTAGTAAAGTATTACAGTAAATTATAAAGCAGTAAAGGTAGTCAAAAAGCAAGAGGGCTGGTTTTTTAAAAGTTCTCTAGTACCAAAGTACCCTAATGTCTTTTTTCAAAGAGGAAACCTTTATGTTTGCAACTACTTACAAACAAACAGTTCTCTGTGTTTGCATCTACCTCTTATATTCTAGTCTTGGGAATTCACAATCACACCCCCCGGTCTCTCCCCCTAGAAGCCACCCTGCCTCCTCACGTCCTTACTCCCTCACATCCAGGCAGGCACTTAAATGCCACCATTTCTGCCTCCAAAATCTTTCAGCAGCCTCGTGCATGCCAGAGAGGGTGCCACACCTTCACCATCTCTTGTCTAAATCACTGCACCTCCCAGCCCTGTCTCTCTGCTGGGAATCTCTTCCAGTCCGCATCTAATGTGTTCACCGCTCCAGGGTAGTCCTAAAAAACAAACCAGATTATGTTATTCCTCTCCTTAGAAGCTTCCCTCATGGTTCCCTGTTGCCCACTCCTCGTGTGGCCCACAAAGCCCCTGACAGTTTGACCCCAGCCTGTCCCCTCCCACCACCCCTTCACATGGGCTCCTCTTCTGCCATGCGGTGTGCCCACTACCCCCTCACCCGACCGTGCCCCTTCACTGCTCCGTGCCTTTTATCTCGTTGTTGCCATCGTCTCTGCCAGCAAACTCCTCTTCATTCCTAAAGACTCAAGACAGAGATGCCCTCTGATGTGCTCTGACTCCCTGGGCCTAGGGTAAACTCCAGTTCTCCCATCTTACTTCACCTGTCGTATTTATCGGGAGAGACAGTAATGTACCCGTGAGCTTCCAGGAAGCGGAAACTCTCTCATAAGTATATTTAATAGCATACTCAGTAGTTGGGTGTAAGCTGTATAAAAACATTGGCTGAAGAAAACTTTGAACCTATCCCCTCAGTGCCGCCAGCAGCCATTTCCCCTAGGTCTCCAGCTTCACTAGAGAGAAACATACGATCGGTTCTCATCTTGTTTTCAATTCATGACCCCACGTTTAAAATGTCATTCAGTACTTTCCAGATATCTTACTCTGCTTCCTTACAGGATTATTTCACCCTGTCCTCTATTTTCAAGTCCCTTTTACTTCCCCTAACACTCTCCCACTTGCCCATCACCCTTGGGTCTCACGGACTTTGCTTCTGTTTTCTGAAAGCGGCCAGCCTCGACGCTGCCTTAGAACCTTTGCACTGGCTGGTACTTCTGTTTGGAGCACCTCTCACCGGTCCCCTCCTCAGAAAGACCTTTCCTCGCCCTTCCTCCAGAGGCTACCCACTCGATCACTCGTGTATTATCCAGTTTAAACCTCTATTGTGTATGGATCGTTATCTGCTTCTCACTTATTTGTTGTTTCTGCTTTTTATTTATCTCCTCAAAAACATGAGCTCCAGGAGACCAGGGACCTTGTCTGCTCTTTTATCTCTCTGCTCATTTGTAATTGACTGACAGACCTAACCTCTGTGATGCAATCTTTGAAGCCCTCATTAGAAGTGCTCAGTGTACCATTTACTTCAGAGGAATCAGGTTCCTGGCAACGTAGCCTCATGTCTCCACTGTAACCACATCATGGTTACAGTGCCACACTGTGAAAATAAACATCTCCATAGACTTTTACATGCATCTTTAAATGAGGTTTTATTGTTACCTTTTAAATAAACAATGGGAACTAGAGGGAGAAGAAAAAGACCAGGAAGGGTGAGTTGAAAATATTTTCCATAATCTTTTAGTGATGATAAAACTTCATCATTCCATTTTTTAATTTATATTTCTGAGAGTGGATTTCCTTTTCTTTTTTTGTGTGTGTTTTCTCCAAACAGTACTTCTTTGGGGTTGAAATCATTATTGACTGACTGTGATGTGACGTGAGGTCCAGTTTGGTCTTTGCCACTGCTTGGCTATACACACGACTTCTAGGCCTCACTTACCTCATTTGTAGGATGAGGAGTTTAATATCTTCCAGCTCGAAGATGCTGTGACTCTGTGAGATAAGATTAGTCTGTCTTTCCATAGATGGTTGGGAGATTGTTGCTTCTGTCAATTCTAGAAAGAAATAAAATGTGTGTTATTGTAATATTTCTTCTCTTCTGATAAAGCCTTCAAGATATCTAAGTGCTTGTGACAAATACTTACTTTATGCATTAAATTTGAGAGATTTATGAATAAATGTTAATGAAGTTGAATTTCCAGCACCTTTAAAAAATATTTTTTAAAACAGCACGCTAAACCCCACTTTTCTTTCAATAAATTAATAGTAAAAAAAAAAGCATATTATTTATCATTTATGCATCCTCTAGTCTTTCATTAGTGATTTGTTTCACAGTTTGAGATTGGCTTTTCGTATTAAATAATATCCAGCCAAAGCTGCAGTTAATGTTATTAATGCTAGTAAAATTTTGCATTTATAAAATTAGATATGAACGGTTTTCATGGCTTCACTTGAATTGCTTTGAGAGAAGAGTGACTTTTACATTATGCAGTGGGATGTATTGCTGAACAGTGCTGTGAGAGAAACATCACCAAACTGGGACTTGGAAATAAGAATAGCCACCATTTACCACGTACAGTCCCTGGTTCTAAAGCATTTTGTATTTATTTAATTACTTAGTCCTCACTACAACTACTATTACATCCGTTTTAGAGATGAGGCGTAGGGAAGTTAAGGAATTTGCCCAAGATGACAAAGTAAGAAGCTCCAAAGTCTGTACCTTGAACCCCTACGCTATTATTCCCTCAGGAAATAGAGGTCAGAGCCCTGCTCATCCACCTGACTAGCTTTTTAACATTTTATTCAAGCTGTTTGGGGTCTCTCTGCCCTTGTTTACAACTGTAAACTGAGCAGGATAATATCTGCATGACCTTGCTCCTGAGAATGGAAGTAAATAATAGAGGGAAAGAATTTTTGAAAAGTGCAGTAGATGATGGGTGCTTCTTGTATTCATCTATTATTATTGTTTCTCCTTTTTTAGAAAGTGTACAGATATTATTTTGAAGCTACTCAATATTTAATAAGCATTACGTAATTGGATTTGATATCATATCCCTTACTATACATTTCAACAGAATATTAATGAAGAAACAAAGCAGTTTATGAAAATGTATGGATTCAGTGGAATAGAGGATAAAAATTGAAGATAACAAAAAAGAAGCAGACTCACATATATAGACAACAAACAAGTGGTTAACAGTGGGGAGGGGGTGGGATAATATAGGGGTGGGGGAACGGGAGGAACAAACTATTGGGTGTAAGATAGGCTCAGGGATGTATTGTACAATACAGGGAATAGAGTCAATATTTTGTAATAACTGTAAGTGGAAAGCAACCTTTAAAAATTGTATTAAAATTTTTAAAAATGTTTTTAAATAAAAACACACGAAGAAAATAATCTTAAAAAAATTGAAGCCACCTGAAGAAATTTTAAAATTCAGACTTAACATGAAAACTTATCCATTATATATCCCCACTCAAAAATCAATTTATGAGTGTAGAGACAGAGTAGAAAGAAAAACACAAGAAAATACCCTGAGAAAAAAAATGAAGAAAACAAAATGATGGCTGTTACACTTCTCACTTACCTCTGCATATCAACCTTCTTCACCTAAGATGTGTTATTTTTCCAGGGGTTCAGCTTGGAGGTCATGCAGTAATTGACGTGTCACTCAGCTTATCAGAAGTACAGGGATTCAAATTTTAGTTCCCCTTTAACCTTTCCTTGTGCTTAATTTTAAATAAAGAAAATCAAAATGTAGAAGGTGAGACAATAAAATAAAAAGTTTCCTGAGGAGGATTTTTTTTCCCCTTCTCTCTCCACAGGGAAAAGCAAAAAAGTCATTTAATTTTGAATGCATGCGTTTCTGTGAGCTAGAGTTTAGATGAAAGGCATTTTGGCTAGGAGGATGCAGGATGCAGGATTTGGAGCCCGTGTTTCTTGCCTATTGAAAGAATCCTAATATACTATGAGACTTTGAGTACTTTGTAATGAAGAAAGAGGTAATAAGGTTGACTAAGTCAAATCACAGCTTATAAAGTTGACTGATGAGTACAGATTTGTCTTGGTTTTTAAAATGGCTTTGACTTTCGAGTTACACCTCATTCAAATCTATTTGTTTATTTTGTCAGAGGGGTCGATGGTAGTGGAAGAAGACGCTTTTATCGGGTTGGCCAAAAGGTTCATTCAGTTTTTTCTGTAAGATGGCTCTAGTAGCACTTAGTTGTCTTTAACTTCATTTGAAACAATTTTGTTAGATTGTATGTGACAGCTGTCATATCAGTGTGCACTTAAAAAAAAGACTTATCAAAATTGGTGAACTTTTGTGTAGCCATTTTAATATTGAAGATGGAAGAAAAAAAGCAACATTTTCAGCATATTATGCTTTATGATTTCAAGAAAGATAAAAATGCAACTGAAACGCAAATAAAGATTTGTCCAGTGTATGGAGAAGGTGCTGTGACTGACCGAGCATGTCAAAAGTGCTTTACGAAGTTTTGTGCTGGAGATTTCTCGCTGGATGATGTCCCATGGTCAGGTAGACCAGTTGAAGTTGATAGCGATCAAATCGAGACATTAATTGAGAACAATCAATGTTATAACACGCGGGAGAGAGCCGACATACTCAAAATATCCAAATCAAGCGCTGAAAATCATTTGCACCAGCTTGGTTATGTGAATCACTTTGATGTTTGGGTTCTACATAAGTTAAGTGAAAAAAACCTTCTTGACCATATTTCCACATGCGATTTCTCTACTGAAACGTGATGAAAACATTCCGTTTTTGAAACATGCCTGAAAAACATGATTTAACATTTAACATTTAAACATTTAAATGTTAACATTTAAACATTTAATTTAACATTTAAACCCTCGTTCTCCTCCCACCCCTCCCAACCTTCCAGGTGTTGCACCTGTACTTCATACCAAAGTCTCATGATTTTTTATAAATGCAAAAACATTCCGTTTTTGAAACAAATCGTGAGGGGCGATGAAAAGTGGGTACTGTACAATAATGTGGAACGGAAGAGATCATGGGGCAAGCAAAATGAACCACCACCAAGCACACCAAAGGCCAGTATTCATCCAAAGAAGGTGATGTTGTGTATATGGTGGGATTGGAAGGGAGTCCTCTATTATGAGCTCCTTCTGGAAAACCGAGCAATTAATTCCAACAAGTACTGCTCCCTATTAGACCAACTGAAAGCAGCACTCGATGAAAAGCGCCCAGAATTAGTCAACAGAAAATGCATAATCTTCTGTCAGGATAATGCAAGACTGCATGTTTCTTTGATGACCAGGCAAAAACTGTTAGAGTTTGGCTGGGAAGTTCTGATTCATCCTCTGCATTCACCAGACATTGCACCTTCAGATTTCCATTTATTTCGGTCTTTACAAAATTCTCTTAATGGAAAAAATTTCAATTCCCTGGAAGACTGTAAAAGGCACCTGGAACAGTTCTTTGCTCAAAAAGATAAAAAGTTTTGGGAAGATGGAATTATGAAGTTGCCTGGAAAATGGCAGAAGGTAGTGGAACAAAAGGGTGAATATGCTGGTCGATAAAGTTCTTTGAAAATGAAAGATGTGTCTTTTATTTTTACTTAAAAACCGAAGGCTCTTTTTGGCCAACCCAATACTTTTGGAATTGGGATCATACATTCTATAACCTATTGCAAAGAGAGGACTTCTGTGTTTTTAACCATTATATATTAAAACAAATTTGGAGGACAGTATCAATTTCAATAACTCTGTGTAATTTCCATTTATTTTATTTCCTAAAGAAGTTGGGTTGCACTGAATTGGACCAATTACCAGCTTTATGCTACCAGAAACAACAGATTATGAAATGACCTTTTAAGTGAAGTCTCTGTAGCCTTCTATTAAGCAACTACCCCCATGGTGACATATCTGAACATGGGACTATCTGGGTCCCTCAGGCACCAAAATTTGTGTGCTAATACATCAGTCCATAATACTATGTGACAGACTTACTCTTATTTCTCTCTACCTCACTACATTTAAACTTTAAAGAAAGAAATGAACACTAGATAAATTACTATGGTTTCAGATCACTTGTGCAAAAACAAAACATGATTTTTTATAAATGCAGCTGTAACTTTAATTACAAGATCTACTTTTTAAAAATATTTGACCACTATTTATATATAAAACCCTCGTTCTCCTCCCACCCCACCCAACCTTCAAGGTGCTGCACCTGTACTTCATACCAACTGGTCAGCTTTCTGCCCTGACACCCTTTTTCAACACTTGTTTTACTTACTGAGTCCTTGAGAGCGGAGGAAATCGATCCAATAGCCGTTTGTTCACAGGTTCTCTGGAGAGTCGTTTATTTGTTCTTGAGTATCTGTGAAGGCATGCCTCATTGCGAATTAAGCCTTTTTAGTGACAGAGTGGAAGATGACAGAACCCCATCAGCCTTGTCAGGAGAAGTTCCCTGACCTCATTATTGCTAATGGATCATGGTAATTCAGCCTGTTGTGAAATCTCATGTTCAATTATGCAGGATAATGAGTGACTCAAAACTTAATGTCTCTCAACTCTAGTCTTCATTATCGGGTTTGTTCAGCTTCTTTCAAAAGCCAAAGGTTTTAAATAGAGTGGTTCCCTTTTATATCCAAACTTCAAGTTATCGCCAGTGTTCAGGCTGTCCTGATTTGAAACATCTGACTTGATTTTAAAATATGAGAGGATTGCCATATAACTTCATATTTCACTCATCCTTTTGTAGGAAAGTTAGGACAGGTTTATTCATTTTTAAGTGTTAATTCTGGAATTCTAAAAGCATGCAAATGGCATTTGTCTTTGGATTCACAAAAACTCTAGATATTCAGAGTCTGAATTATTTAAACTCCCACAACACATGCACTTTTGCTTTTCAAGCATGAGTTATAATTTAATTAAAAACTTCTGGTGCATTGCTAGCATTTTAAATATTAATATGTTCCATGGATCATTTTCGATTATCTACTGTCTTGAAATTCTTGAAGATGTCAGATTGTTAAGATTCCCAAAGTTGCACTTGGAATTGTCCATCGAGGCAAAGGGGGCTGTGATAATTACACACATCCATTAGGATCAGCAGAGGAGATAAACTTTGGGGAGGCTTAATGGGCATGTCTCAGTGACAGCTAGCAAAGGGCATTTGGCATGATTAAGGATGGGTTTGAATGCAGTGGAAAATATACTCTCATTATGGACACCAGTGGAAGTTGCACTGCAAATGTTAAATGCCCCAGGAGAAGAGTGGTGTGGCAGGGAAGCTTTGAAATCCACTGTGGCCATCATCCAAATTATTCTCTTTCCTTTATGTCTTTCTGCTGTCAGAATCACTTTGCAATGCCCAATTCAACTCCCTCCATCTCTGAAAAGAGGCAACCTGTTGGTCTCTGTGTTTCAGATTGTCCGAAGATACATCAAGGACTGGCTTGAAAGAAAGAAGCCTCCTTTTGGTGCTGTCAGCAGCAGTGTACTCCTCATGATCATCTACACAACCTTCTGCGACACGTTCTCGAACCCAAATATCGACCTGGATAAATTCAGTCTGATTCTCATACTGTTCATAAGTAAGTTGGAAGGTGGGATATCCTTGCTGTCTCCTCAGCCTCCTCAACAGCAAAGCCAAGCCATCTGTGGTCCCTAAATTCATTGCCAATGTTCATTTGATTAGAAAGGGATACTTGGTTTTGTGTTGCATGTACGGACTCAGTGACTTTATCGTATGTATCTGTTCTTGAAAAAGACATCAGTTATGCACTTATGACCTAATCTCCTTTGTTTTTTATGTCTGATTTACAATAGTTGATGCCAGATGAAAGAAGCCATAATAGCTGTCAAATTCAAATGCTAGATTGAGCACTTTTTTGCCAATTTATTTTATTGTAACTTGAGGCTAATCTTACCCTTTATTGTGAATTAAAAGTAGGATTTATAATATATGGTACTGTTGTTTTCTAAGTATAGTAATTGGCTGCATTGGTTAAAATGTGACTATTTACATAATGTTTTCTATTAAAATATACCCAAAGTAATATCATTTCATTTTAAGAAGCAACAGGCTATAAAATGCAAGTAACTGCTAGGGTCCAAAACTAACCTTTTGTTCTATTTACCCAGTAATACCAAAGACTACTTTGGTAATTATAATATCAAAGAATGTTTTGTTATTAAAATCAACATGAGTCATTCCAAAATATATGCTACCACATTTATGCTATTTGCTATTATTCATAGTACAAACCAGCTCTTCCTAAATTGAACAAATAACCAAACTTTAAATCAAAGAGGGTTTTAGAGTTACCCTGAGTAGCAAATATAGGTTATATCTGAGGATATCTTCACTAAGAACAAGTTGAGGGACTTCCCTGGCGGTCCAATGGTTAAGACTCTGCGCTTCCACTGCGGGGGGGGCCCAGGTGCGCTTTCACTGCAGGGGGCCCGGGTTCGATCCCTGGTTGGAGAACTAAGATCCCGCATGCTGCGAGGCATGGAAAAAATAAGATAAAAAGAACAAGTTGAGTCCCACTAGTTTAAATGATTCTGTCAGTTTAGCAATGTGTGTGTGTTTCACTTATTCGTTTGTTTATTTTTCTATTTGAATTCCCGTAAGTTTCAGATAAAACAAAGCATACCAGTAAGTATGCTACAGATACTGATTTTACAGTGCTAATTTAGATTTAATCTTTTTTTTTTTTTTCTTCAGTCTGTTCCATTCAGCTGAGTTTTATGCTTTTAACATTCATCTTTTCAACGAGGTAAGTGATTTGGTATCTCTTGTTGTTAATTTCCTAATTGACGAATCATGCTCTTGACTTGGCTTCTAGGCCCCTACATTCTTCTACCTGGTCTCTTGTCTCCTGACTGTTCCATCTTGCTCCTGCCGCCCTCAAGTTGTCGAAGTTACCGAAGGATCTGTTCTTGGCCCTCGTTTCATTATTCACATTTTGTGCTTAGGCAGCCTCCTCCGTTCTACTGGCTCGAGCTCTCAGCTTCCTGCTGATGAAGCCTAGACCTTCCACTGCACTGTTTTCTGGAGCTCTGGCACTGCTCGTCACTTACCATTTGGATATCTTCACCTGACTGTCTTAACAAGACCTCAGACTCAAAATATCCAAAATGGAATTAATCTTTTTCCCCAGTACTTCCTCTCTCTCTCATATTTTTTAATGGAACTACCATCCACGGAGTTACTCAGACTGGAATCCTTCACATTATTATTTTTTAAATGTCTTGATCTTACCTCAGTAATGATACTTCTTGTGCTTTCAAAGCCTCTTCCCTAATTCAGGCTCTCGTTGCCTCTTTCTCCCTAGACTATTGCCATGGATGTCTTACCGTGATTCTTCATTTCCAGACTGAACTCTTCTTGTGTATTTCATACTACTTCCAATAACTCAGAGTCCTGATAATAGGTCTCCTGTTCAGAGACCTTCAATGGTCATCCAGTGCCTGCAGAATGAGGTTCATTTTGTGGGGGGCTAAGTGAACCACTACTAGCATTCACACTATCTAAGCTTTAGGTTGAGGTAAAATCTTTGCTGTTCCCTGGAAGAACCTCAAGCATTCTCATTTCTGTCCCTTGCTTAGGCTGACCCCATGTCAAAATTGGTCTCCATGTCCTAGTTCATCTTTCCTGTTCTTAAAGCCTCACTTCTTCCACCAGTATTATACATTCAACAGATATGACTTAAGCCTTTGGTAGGAGAAAGTTACCATAGTGAATACCACAAATAATGATTTTGATCCTGTATGAGTTTATAGACTAGATATATGCATTGGTAACTGAGTGTTCTCTTAGTGCGACAGTAACACAACCTGGAGTCAATTCAAAGAAGAAGGCACTTCCAAAGAGAGTGGTAGAACAAGACTCCATGGAAGAGATGGGATTTGACGTGAATCATAAAGAATAGCTAATTATTCAGCAAACACAGATGCAAAGAGGGAGTTCTTGGGAGAAGAAATAGTAAAGCAAATGTAGACATGCAAACACATACACACACACACACACACACACACAAAGACCTGGTGGAACAATAGGAGTAGAGGAAAATTAAAAATAATAATAGTAACTGGAAAGGTAAGCTTGGGCCAGATTGCCAGGGCCTTGAATGCCAGGTGCTGGCAATGAGCTGCCACAAGGGAAGGGGCCTGCGTTGTTTATGGGGCCTGAAATAGCGTCAGAGCATGGATGGTTCAGGCCTCACATTAGGCACTTGGCTCTTAGAGCACTTGCTATAGCACGAGGCCAGTTGTAAACAGTCAATAAAAATTTGTTGATTGGTGTAATTTGAAGCATTTTCCCAAGCTTGTGGTTGTGATTTATGAAGTAAGAGTAGAGCCTGGAGCCATTAAGTCACAGAGAAAATGTGACTTAATTGGGTAAGTCTGAGAGTAGGAGCTATTTTAAAGTTCTTTTTGTAAATGGCTTGTTACGTCACCTTCGAAAAGATGTTTGCCTTCCGCTAGCTGTTTGTTTGCTGGTCCTTGTGGCAGAAGTAATCCTCAGACCCAGTCATCCTATCAAATCAGACTGTCAGTGACTGAAAAATTCCTTGAAAAGCACAGAACAGCCACTACTGGGATTGCTGAAGGAGGGCTGGGGGAGGGATGTATCACAACTAGTTGAATTCGAAGTGAGAATTTTCAGCATGGAGTAGGCTGGACTTTCATAAAGACTTGTGGTTTTGAGGCCCTTCTATTCTGCCTTATTCTGCCTTCACTAAAGTTCTGTTGTGTTTTGAACTTGCTTGGCCCACGGCCAGACATGCATTTTCTTTGGTAAACAACAGAATATGGAGTAGATGTAATCATGCTCCTGGGTAGTGGTTGTGTAGCCCCAAAATATGCCATTAAAATTTGGAGATGTTTCAATTAGACAAAATTTATGATTTGCACATTCTATTTTCATGCTGGAAGACCCCATAGCACCTGAGGATTTTATTGGAGGAATGAAAAATACCAACATTTATTGAACCCTACTCTGTGCCAGGCACTGTGCTAGGGATTGTGCATATGTTATTTTGTGTAAGTCTGACAGCAAAAGACTAGGTTACTATGCATTTTTGTTGCTATTTTGCAGATGATGACCCACTCTTAGAACAGTTTAGGGACTTGCCTAAAATCAGATTTTAGTAGTTTAGTAACTTACCCAAAATCAGATGGCAAATACTGCACTTACAATTGAAATTCATCTCCATTTGACATTTCCAAAAGAATTCACCCGTGCTTTTTCCACTGCACTAAACTACTTCAATTAATTTTAATGTTCACAATACTTGTTTTGGTTGGGGAGTTTGTAGAGAGCATATAACTGGATTCTCCAAGTTCACACACACACAAATTAGTCAAAGATACCAAGAGTTCGAACTAGGACCCATTGGTTTCTTCTTTGAGTTCTTTTCTTTTCCTACTTTTTGTTCCTTCCTTCTTAAAATTAGTGAAATTGGCCTGTGGTGGGTTTTTTCTTTTCTTTTACTTGCCAATTCAATAAAGCTAAAACCAATCCAGATTTCCAGAGACAAAAATCTCAACATAGAAATCAGTCTGTCTTTTTTTGTACAGCATGCCACTGACCTCTGATGATGGAAGTTTAGCATAAACCAGGAGAGACCCAGACTAGAAAATTCAACTTCCCTGCAACACTTGTTTACCTGGTTAATATCTCTTAGGTTTACAGACCTGACATGTTACCATTGTGTAACATGTCATTGTGTCTGGCAGGGGAGCCTCTTCTACTTTGAGTATTTAAAATACATTTGAGAGTCGTTATTCTGTGTTCTCATTTATCTGCCCACAGAAGAGCGTCAGGGTTAAAAATTCCAACTCTGGAGTCAGACAGACTCAAGTTTCAATGCTGTTTAATAACTTTGTAACTTTTGTCAGTTTCCTCATTGATAAAATGGAGATAGTAGTAGTACCTATCTCATAGAGTCATTTGGAGAATTAAATAATACGCACATAAAGCCCTCAGCATAATACCTAGTATATAGTAAGTGCTCAAGAAATGTTAGCTACTGTAAAATATTTGTTATATCACAGTAGTGTATATTATTTCAAAAACTAATTATGGAAGAGAGAGAATTAGCATTTCTAGTTTTGCAATATATTCTTTTGGACATTTCTCTGTCACAGTTGCTTGGAATGGGGAGTTGATTCATCAAACCAAGAGTCCACTGTCCATAGTGACCTAAGCTTTCTGCAACTTTCAGAAGCTTCAAAGGTAGAAGAAAAAAGTTGAAAAAGCTTAGAAAAATAAAGCAGTAATTGGGAACCTTTTAAAAGTATATACAAGATAGTTTGGTAGATTGATAACTAGAGTAACAGAAACCTAGAGTGTCCCTAGAGTGACAAAAGAAACTATTAAGAAAGGAAAAGGAAGAAAACAAATATAAATATTTGCATTAGGTGCTTTAGCCCTTATCAGTACACTTTCAACCAGATGTCTCACTCAGCCTCAGGCCATAGCCCTGGGAGAGAAGGAGGGTGACCTGGAGGGCAGGAGAGGGAGAAAGGGAGGGCAGGAGAGAAGAGGAGCATTGTTATTCCTGGGAAGTTTCCTACCCATTTCAGAGATGGGCCGACTAAGCCAGAGCTCTGGCTAACTTGTTTAGTGCCACACAGCTGGTGATAGACAAGGTCTCCCAAAACTAGTAAAGACAAAAATGGGACCTAATGAAACTTAAAAGCTACTGCACGCAAAGGAAACTATAAACAAGACGAAAAGGCAACCCTCAGAATGGGAGAAAATATTTGCAAATGAATCAACAAAGGATTAATCTCCAAAATATATAAACAGCTCACACAGCTCAATATTAAAAAAAAACAAACAACCAAATATGGGCAGAAGACCTAAATAGACATGTCTCCAAAGAAGACATATAGATAGCCAAGGGGCACATGAAAAGCTGCTCAACGTCGCTAATTATTAGAGAAATGCAAATGAAAACTACAGTGAGGTATCACCTCAGACCGGTTAGAATGGGCATCATCAGAAGATCTACAAACAACAAATGCTGGAGAGGGTGTGGAGAAAAGGGAACCCTCTTGCACTGTTGGTGGGAATGTAAATTGATACAGCCACTATGGAGAACAGTATGGAGGTTCCTTAAAAAACTAGAAATAGAATTACCATGTGACCCAGCAATTCCACTACTGGGCATATATCCAGAGAAAACCATAATTCAAAAAGACACATGCACACCAATGTTCATTGCAGCACTATTTACAATAGCCAGGTCATGGAAGCAACCTAAATGCCCACTGACAGATGAATGGATAAAGATGTGGTACATATATACAATGGAATATTACTCAGCCATAAAAAGGAATGAAATTGGGTCATTTGTAGAGACATGGATGGACCTAGAGACTGTCATACAGAGTGAAGTAAGTCAGAAAGAGAAAAACAAATATCGTATATTAACGCATATATATGGAATCTAGAAAAATGGTACAGATGAACAGGTTTGCAAAGCAGAAATAGAAACACAGATGTAGGGAACAAACGTATGGACACCAAGCGGGGAAAGCAGGGTGGGGGTGGGTGATGGGATGAATTGGGAGATTGGGATTGACATATATACACTAATATAAAATAGATAACTAATAAGAAACTGCTGTATAAAAAAAATAAAATTTCAAAAGAAAAAGATGAGAAGCCCAGGTAAAGATTTTTAAACCATGTTCTGTTAAAAAAAAAAAAAAAAAAAAAAAACCACACAGGTACAGAGGTTAACAAAGTATTTCACGTGGAAGTTTCCCCCTGTAAAAACAGTGGGCTTAGACAGGACTATCTCAGAGGACCTTTTCTGCTCCACATTCTGTAATTCTGCTAGTAAAACCTTTTGACATGTTTTCCTTTGTGGGTACTCAAAGGAAGGCAAAATAAATATTATGTGGAAAACACTGAATGAACGCTTTGCGAGAGAATAAAAAGACCAGTTGGGAAGAAAAGGAAATAAACATCTCGAGGGAAGCCAAAGTAATCAAAAGAATTATAAAAACAAGATAAAAAGAACATCAATATTAAATAGAGATAAGGTAGAGTTCGAAAATAAATAGTAATGCGATTCCTTTCAAGAATGTGAGCAGACACAATAGAGATGATAATCACAGAAAATAATTATAGTCATTACCACTTAATATAATGTGCAGGTTGCTTTGTTTTTCTGTGTGTTGTCATGACTTTTCACCATTTAACCACCCCTGAACAGAGCATGAGTGAGGGAGGGTTAGTTACCGGGATAGCTGCTCTCATCCACTAAATTGTGTGGTGATTTTGGTTATGGTTTTGAGTTTTTATAATGTTCTTCTCCGAAGGCAAACTTGTCTTCACAATTTGGGGCAGCCTCCTTATTAGCGGTGTGACTTGAGGCAACTGTGCTTCAAGATCCCTTTTTGGAAAAACAAGACAAAAATACTGTTACCGTATAAGGCTGTTCTATGAAGAAAGAAGAACTGGATGCAAAGTGCTTAGAAAAGTGCTCAGTAAATGTTGACTGCAAATCAACTATACTTCAATTAAAATATATATATATATATATTTGATAGAAAAAAATTTTTTTAATGTTTACTGCTGTGGTTACTCACCATCCTCTTCCTCCTCCTCCTCATCTTGGATGGAAGGTTAAGTGAGCACGTGCTCTGCTGGCTTCTCCAAGATCTGTGATGTGGAACAGTCTGTTACTGTAGACATAGAGTATAAGTCGGCCCTATTTAGGTGGAATATTGTTTTTAACCTCAAACATTCCATCTTTACGTCACCAAAGAAGAAGTGTATTGCCGGACTCCCTTGGAAGAAAACCAAACTGTGTAAATCCAGAGGCAGCAACAACTGGTTACAAACAAGGGCAGCCGAAGACCTCAAAGGCCTTTGCAGCGTTATTGACCCCAGAGCATTGCTGGAGGAAGACCCCAGACTAGGCCAGCTGGCTCTGCCACGTGTTCCACAATCACAGCTGGGCGTTCATTCCTGGAGACATTTTTTATTCATTGTGAATTGACCATAGGTCATATTCCCCAATCTGCTTATGTCAAGTTTTTCTCATTTCTTAGGTTCTCAGGCCTCAGTATTCCCTCAGACTTCTCTGTAGATGACTGAAGTGCCTCACGCTTTGCAAAGAAAGTAAACTCTCTGATGTAGATTACCTCCACTTTCTTAATTCTCCACCTGAAAAATTTCTGTCTTTTTCACTCACCTTGTCTTCTTTTGCTTCCAGCTCACAGACTCTCAGACTGTAGGATACTCTCCTCTCCGGCTAATCTCAGTCTCATCCTCTCAGGCCCCTTTGAGGACGTGGTCTCGTCCATTATTTCTACCTGCTTTATCATCACTTTCTATGCATAAACAGGTTCGTCTCCATGGCCCTTTTCTTCTCTTCACCAGATTTCTTGAAAACACAGCCCCCTTCACTACTGCAAATTCAGTAAACTTAAACCTCAACTCCTGGGCCTCCTGCCCAGACCCTACTGGGCTTCCTCTTCCATTCCTTATTTCCATTAATGCTTTGATACTTCTCTCAAAGTTTCTAATTTCTCTTCAATCTCTCTTCTTCTCTCAAGGCAACAATAACAATAAAAGTGGAAACCAGCATTTTTAAACACTTGCTATGTGCCCAGCTCTTAACAGACACTGGCATTTATCCTCACAATGACCCCAAGAGGCAGACAGTATTATCCCCATTTTATATCTAAGCAAAAGGATGGTCTGGATTTAAATTCCAGTGTGTTTCCCGCACTGCCTGTGCTCTTAAGCTGTTGGGAGGGAATATTTCGTAGAAGTGACCAGTTGACAAGTTCTTTTAATTCTATCTTCGTGTCTCTTACCACCAGCTCCCGTACTCACTGTGATTCTTCAGGCCCTCATAGCTTTCTGCTCCCTGCCTGGGCTCATCAACTTCAGCCTTATACTGGGCTGTGTGACTACTCTTCCTTAAGAACGGGTCTGACCATGCCATTCTACTGTCCCGTGTCCTTCAGTAGTTCCCCTTATCCTATCTTATGGAGTCCACGCTCCTGGACGTGAGCGAGTGTCCCTGCACACAAGTCAGCCTGGAGAGTCTGCGCTTTGCCAACTGCCTCCTGCACTTGCATGCTTCCGTTCTGCTCTCCCTGACCTAAAATCCGCATCTGCACATGTCTAAACCTGTTCTTTAAAGCCTAGCTCAATTGTAATTTCCTCCAAGAAGTTCTCTACAGGCTTCATCATCATCCCCCACCCCCCTGCCAAGCTTGAGATCATCCTCTCGAGAGACTCTCTCTCTCTCTCTCTCTTTCTTTCTTTCTCTCTCTGTCTCCCTCCCTCCTTCTCTTTCAACTGAGGTGAGACACCAAAAATTCAGTTTGGAAAGATGTTATTTAAAAAAAAAAACAAAACGGCTGCAGGTAAGACTGGTTAGGAAGCATGAGCTTACATGATTTTTCAAAGGAGAGGAGACTACAGGGCAATTGAAATATTCTCTTAACATATGTACAGAGGAGCAGGTGGTGGAGGAGAGGGTCCTGCCCCCCTCCGGTGAGTACATAACAAAGAAACAGGGTGTGGGATCTGTTGAGGGAAGCTTTTTCTCCCAGTGAAAGTTGTGGATAAGGATGAGGTTACTAAGGGAAATGGTGGGGTCTCTTTCTTTAGAGATCCTTGACAATTGGATAGATTGTTACATCTACAACTATATGCATGCAGTCGGGTTCTAGGACATTTTTCCGTTTGCTAGCTCTCTTGTCTGCGTTCAGGGCGGGATTGAACAGACTCACTGTATCTTCAAACACTGATCCTGCAGGAAGGAATAGTTTCTAACATATTAAGCATGCAATAATAACAGTTACATTTCTAACCCTTTCGGTTCCTGGTTCTCTAAATCTTTATGATCTAAAATAGGAAATCTGATTATGATATTCACCAGTACTGATCCCCATAACATTTAATGGATTTTGACTACGCAAGATTTTTTTTATCCTTAACATATTATATAACAATAAAACAATAGCAGTTAAGCGCAGGCACAGGACCCAGACTTGATTTAAATCCTGGCTCTGTCACTTCCTAGCTATGGGGTCCTGGGCAGGATACACAACTCCTGTGTGCCTCGGTTTTCTCATCTGTAAATAATGATATTGTATTGCCTACCTGATAGGGTTTTTGTCTTTATATGCAAAGACCTTAAGGGAATACCTGATACATAGTAACGGATAAAAATTGGTAATTTATTATTTTTACTAAAACATATGATGTTAAACCTTTGTTCATACGGTGTATTTCTCAAAGGTGTTGTTTGCTGCCAAAGGGATGTGTTGCTCCTTGAGGGAAGCCTCTTTGAGATACATTAACTCTTTCAAGCCACTGGGTTAAAATCAAGTGATTGCCTAGTGACTGAGCTAACTTTCCTTACTGCGTGATTTTTATAAAGTCTTGTGCCACAAGCTGATTACATATGTGATTTTAGAAGACCTCCACCACACATTTTTAAGACTGTCTCCTTTTCATGGATAAATGACTCAGAAGTTATTCTCTAAAAAGAAATTTGGACATTTCTGTACATTTGGGTATAGAATTACTTCTGTCACCAGGACTGATCAAAGGGATGTTAGCAGAAAGGTAGGTACTACGTTTGATTGAGGATGTATTAAATATGCTTTTTATTTGTAAAACACTTTTTTCTTTTGCCACTAGGAATAATTCAGGTTTCACACCAGCCGACACTGTGGCTGTCATGTTCTGTTCTACACACAAATCCCTCACATTGGGTAAGTGACCCACAGACTTAAAAACCAACTTAATATTACCCTCAGATAATTGCATCTTATGATTTTGAAATTCAAACAACTCTTCAAATTAAATGGAATGGGGGTATTTTCCACTCTGTGACCTAAAGAACAATAGCAAAGTGAGGATGGGTCATAGCTTTGAAATACCATCATTGGATTGAACCCATTTTTGAGGGCCTAAATTTAATAGTGTAGGATTTAGCTTTATTTGTAATCATGTTTTCGATTCTCATAGAAGATTTTCAACGTAGTTGGGGGCGGGGGGTGCAATGAGCACAAACTTGGCTTTGGAAGGCTCTAGAGTGACCCCTGGAAAATGTCACCTTATGTTTTCTGGAAGCTTGGAGCAAGGTGGAAATAATGTTATTGCTCTCGTTTGATACTGACATTAGTTTGAAGTTCGTTTCAGAATGTTATTTCTATAAAGAAACACGACATAGTTATCATTAACTCAATCTGATCAGAACCTAAAATGAAATAAGTATGTATTTAATGGACAAAAATAGATCAAGAAAAGTGCTATTTTCTACTTAGCTTTATCCAGTTTAATGACATTATCCCAATAACCTGTCCAGACATCTGGAATCCATGTTTTTAGTCATTAAAAGTCATTAAGTAATGAGAAACTTTATTGAAATATACATCATTAACAAACTCCTTGCGGTAGTAGGCACATTGTGGTAAAACTAGTTTTAAAACTTCCATTACATTTTGATGTGCGACTGGCTAAAGAGAATGACATTGCTCTAAGTCTGCTCGTGTTAAAGTTCAGTCTGTAAACTAGGAAACAAAGAGATTTCATAATGGTTTTACTAGCCCCAAACATATTTGTCTGATAGAATTATTTTCAGTCTTGCAAAGTTTGGGAAATGATTTAGAAGTTGGACATACTCTTAAAGAAGCAATTGCTATCTAGGGGTTCAGCTTATTTGAAGAAATTATATATATATATATATATATATATATATATATATACTGTCCCTATGTTGCATTATGACTGTTAGGTTTTCTTTATAATCATCACCAAATAGAAGTTGAAAGAGCTTTTTGGAAGCTACATTCCAGTCCTGATTTTGTGATCCTGGACAAATCACTTAAGCTCCCTGAACCTTAGCTTTCTCACTTTGTAAGCCATTTTCTTACTTTTTCTTAATTCTTAAGGCTGCTGTAAAGATTAAAGATAAAATTTTGTTAAGTACCCAGCACAGGACTTGTACCTAATACAAGTCAGTACATGACAGAATGTGTTCAGTAATTGTGCTGTATGTAGATTGCTGTGGACGAAATGAGAGTGCCCACCTAGAGAGCTCGGTGTGCTGCCTGGCACATAACACATACCCTTAAAGCAGCAGCTGTTATTAGTTATTATTAACTGTATTGGTTATGACGGTATTACCATTCCCAGGGTTCCGGTCCCCTGACCCCGGTCCTGCAGATGTTCATGTAACAGGTGTGGTTTAACTGTTGGCCTCAAAGAAATCATCTTGCCCTTCTTCCTTCATGTGGTCGTTGTGATGTGATGCCCGGTGCTCCAGGTCTGCTGAAAAGGAAGGGGCTGTTACAAAGGTAGGGAGGCCAGAGGCGGATGCTGCCAGGCACCTCAGAGGTCACGAGTCAGGGATCAAATGAGCCTGTGTCGTTAGAGCAGATGCTGAGTCCTGGCTGCACCACATATGCTTCCGCATTTCTGCAGTGGCCTTTCGAACCTGCCCCACCCCTAGGATTTGCTTTTGTCAGGACAACCAAAATGGGTTGTGTTTGTTTCTCCATGATTTTCTCCTGTGCTTGGAGCTGGTGGTGGTGAACAAAGCTCTACCCGAGAAGCATATTGCACCGTGATCAGTATTCTTTTCTTTTCTGTAAGCAGAATACCTACCCATCCTATCTTTTTTTTTTTCTTTTCATTTTTTTTAATCTCAAAGCCGTATCCTTCTGTCCTTGATGCTTTCTAATTTTCAGGCAAACAGGTGCTCTGAACATCAATCAAAAGTAGCTGTTGTGCTAAAAATGTTTGGGTTAACTTGGACTTCTGCTTTTGCACTTTGCTTTTGCAGCGTTTTTCCGTGAAATAGATACTTGGGTCCTCCAATAAGACACTAATGTGGTATCTAAGTAACCATTGTAGTGTAAATCCTTAGTTATTTCCATAACATGGTAGACCTATGCTTTCTTGGAATTGCAAGACCTAAATACTCATCCTGACTCTTCCACTGAGACATCCCCAGGCCTCAGTTTCCGTAGCTCTTAGATTAGGGAATTTTACTTCCAGCTAGGCTATTCTATCATGCCTGGATCAGACCTGGCTTCCTGCCTGCAATCTCCTAGGTAGCATTTATAGAAATGACCTCTTTGCTGCTTCCTTATCTCAGTGAGATGGCACGGATCACCCTTGTCCCAGGAGCACCCTTATTTCTACATACAGCAAGGGGTGTTTGGGTCCTGTTGCTTGAATGGACTTGTTAAGCCCTATAAATTTAGTGTATCAGTTTTCACAAGATCCAATGAATGTTTCTCTCTACTGGTGACCTGACATCTCTGGTACAGAGGATATGCCTGGCAGTGACCTGAGCTACAGGCCGATAATTATCCTAATGGAACTTCTCATCTGCATAGCAATGAAAGAACATCACAATAAGTGTGAAGAATTCATATTCCAGAAAGCAGGGGGCAAATTTCAGGTAATATCACTCAGAGTTATACTTTCTCTTACTTCTCACCAAGATGAAATACAGCAGATTAAAATGCATCTATTTGGCATGTAGAAAATATATCTATCCCTTTTGTCATCACTGTCAAAATATTTCTTCTAGTGATTTTAAACACACACACACACACACATACATACACACACACATAACATCTCAAATAGAATACATTAAGAAAACCCTATGAAATAACATGTTTTATTATTATATCCAGTATTTGTAAGAATAAATTATTGCAGGCCCGGTGGTACCCAGGTAACTAATGAACCAAAGATGAAAACTCTGGCTTTGAGAAGGCTTCTGAATAGTCCCTTGTACATACACTTGAAATTTATTTTATTGTTCTTGCTTTTGCCCTGTCTCAATCTCTTCAATGTACTTGCCTCTACACACATGCTGAATTTGATTCATTGCTTTTATTAGTGCATTTGCCATTGATTGATTAGTTCTTCGTATTAGTACTTTTTCTACTGATTGATTGCAGATGAAGTGACTATTTGACCTTTAATTATGAGGCTTCCTATTGAAAATGACATTGAGCTATGGCTTCACATAATCCATCTGGAAAGCCTGACATGATGCCATTCCCTGGAGTTCATTCAGGAAGAAAGAGGAGGCCTGGAGGAAGTGCAGAGCTTTCACTGTGCTTCATCTGAAACAATACTACAGGGCTTGTTTGCTGCTCTCCTGTAGTTGCACCTCAGGGTTGGAGATAATTATATTTTGTCAAGACAGCATCACTGGCTATGGGTTGCTCCAAAAGCCATGAACTCTCCCAAATTATTTTCTAGTTTGATGATGATTTTTGTATAATGATGAGAAGATATTTTACATAGCAGAGGTGGGAGAACAGCTTGCACCCTAGTTACCAATGGTTCAGTGCTCACTCAGTCAATAGAGCTCATCACAAAAGAAATTCGATCCGAGGGACCCTGTGGAATTAGTATTTTACTTTTATTTTATTTATCTTTTTCTCTTGAGTGTTCAAATCACTTTGGTATCTAGAGTTCTAATATATATAGAAAGCTTTCTCACTATTCCTAGAAAGAGAATGTTTAAGGATGTTTGAGATCCTTAAGTTGAGCATATGTTTATATTAGTTTTTCATGTTTCCAAATGGCAAAATGAAAGCATATACTCCTAGAGCATGTCAACTGACAATTGGCAATCAATTGTAAGACCAGTTGTTTGTTTCCAAAAGCTTTTCTGAATTGAAAGAATGCTCTTTAAGTTTTAAATAGAGTGTCGTGATCAATGTGTATTAAAAGTCCACTATGGGTCTTACCATTTATAGACATTTGTGTACAAAGACCAATCAAGGCATCTGTTCCTCACACTGAACTTCATTATGAGTCTACGCTTGCAGTTACACAGCTGAGCTGTGATAAGAAACTATGCATTAAGCAAAAAGAAAATAGCTTTTTGGTAGACATAGAATTCTGGAAAGAGTGGAAAGAATACGTACCTGATTCTAGTTGGGATTGAAGTTGCAGTTCTCTCACCAAAAGCTGAACAAATCACTTAACTGCTATCAGCCTCAATTTCCAAATCTGTAAAATGAGAAGATGGGCAAGATGATACTTGAGATTCCTTCCAGCTTTGAGTTCCTATGAGTCTTGTGCTCAGTGACTGATATTACCACCATTCTATAAGATAACAGTTTCCCTGCTATGTGTGAAAAGGAAAAGAGTTCTTGAAAGGAACAGCTATGTAAATAATGTTACAATATTACAAGAAAGGAAATATGACTGTTACATCTTCCTAAAGAGGCTAAAAATTGTCTTCATACTCTCCAAAGAGTTTCATAGGAGACACAAACTCTGAAAAGGATCTCGTTTTCAATTTTACTTGGAAGCTTTTCAAGAGTGCTAAAGGATTACCCTGCAGCTTGGGCTGAAAAGATCATTTAATAACATCTGGGTTACTTTCTCCAGAGGAAATGGAATTGAAAGAGGAAAGTTTGCATTTCTGTTTTTCTTTCCCCCTAAAACTTCTCTGCAATTCTATTTGGCACATGAAGACTATTATCTTGATGAAACTGCCCTACAATTGGGAAGAACTTTTTTAAAGCCTTTAACCCATTAACTCGTGTTACCTAAATAACCTTGAATATTAGCAAATCAGTAATTATTATCTTATTTTTCATACAAAGAAGTGAAGCGTAGAAAAAATTCTAAAAATTTATGCCAGGGCATATAACTAACAGAGACTAGATTCCAGGTCTCCTAACTTCCAGAACTGCATTGGACGATAGGATGTGAAAGCTCTTTGAAGACCCAAAAGTGCTAGACTGATTCTGAGTATTCGAAGTGTACACTCTCAGTGTGGGTTTGAATCATTTTATTGATGGTTTAAAAAAGAAAATTACTTCTGATTACATTGCTAGTTATAAGACAGTTTAAAAATCTTCGGTATCCATAATTGTGGCCATATGTATATATTCCTTATGGCCCGTCATAAACTGGCACACAGTCCTTATATTTTCTTTATTAAGAAAAGGTTATATTGTAGTTACAGTGTGTCTTGATGAGCCAGCCCTTACCTTTCGGGGGCATCAGTGTCTGCACCCTGTTCTTGCAAACTGAGAACCACAGTGCTGCTTAACAATAAATGATCAAAGTAGAAATCGAAGTCCTGGGTAAAGACGGAAAATAGAAGTTCATCTCTGAGGCATAAGCGTAAATATATTTTTTTGTCCTGCAGTTTGCTCTTGGCGTTTCAGTTCTGTAAGGAAAGACAGTATAGGGTCCTCTACCACCTGACAGATTTTTTTTTTTAAATTGAAGTTTAGTTGATTTACAATGTTGTGATAGTTTCAGGTGTACAGCACAGTGATTTAATATATATACATATATCCTTTTTCAGATTCTTTTCCATTATAGGTTATTACAAGATACTGAATATAGTTCCCTGTGCTATATAGTAGATCCTTGTTGTTTATCTATTTTATGTATAGTAGTGTGTTTCTGTTAATCCCATACTCCTAATTTATCCTTTCCTCCCCCACTTCCCCTTTGGTAGCCATAAGATTGTTTTCTATGTCTGGGTGTCTGTTTCTGTTTTGTAAACAAGTTCATTTATATCATATTTTAGATTCCACAAATAAGTGACATCATATGGTGTTTGTCTTTCTCTGTCTGACTTACTTCACTTAGTATGATAATCTCCAGGGTCATCCATGTTGCTGCACATGGCATTATTTCATTCTTTTTTATGGCTGAGTAATATTCCATTGTATATATATATATATATATATATATATATATATATATATATATATATATACACATCTTCTTTATCCATTCATCTGGCATCTGACAGAGTCTTAAAGATGCCACTGAAATTAAAGGCCCAGTAGGATTTACCACCATAGTGAAAACAAGTTGGGTAGTGTCTGTCCTTTTGTACTGTTTTCTGATCCACATAAAGAAAGAGAGAGATGCAAGTTCTCAAACAAAGTGATACACTTATGTTTGGAGCTTTGCAGATTATTTTGGTTTGAATTTTTGATTCTGAATTTGGTGTCTGAACTTCATTACTAGCATATCCAGACTTCGTAATAAAAATTTAGAAAGCCCCCAGGTTCCGCATAAGTGTCAAATAAAAGACATTAAAACCTCTTTGGGGATTCCCTAGCCTGATGCTCAGGTACCATTCTTCTTAACGATACTGCAGGAGATGTTCGCAGTGTGCAGTGTTCACCAGGACCAATGCCCTGATACGCTCACATTTCTGCTCCTTCTCCATGTTTCCTGTGCCGGGGACTGTCAGACATTTTTAACCACAACCTGTAGTTAGAAATATATTTTACAGTGTGATCCAGAAAACATTTGCATGTGTGTAAAAGTTTGACAAAACAACATTCACTCTCACTTCCCGTGATACATTCCATCTTCTAGCCAAGTGCTAGATCAAAACCCTTTACATTGATTTGGCAACTCATTAATGGGTCATGATCCAAGGTCTGAAAAATACTACTTCACATCTTGCTTGGTGAAATTTTACCCCCTTTCTCAAATAGTTACCATATAGGCTTTGGCTACTGCTGTCCCTTTTTCACGGAACTTTAACCCAAATTTCTGATACCATGTAAGAACCAGAGCTAATTTAAGACTTGGAATAATTCTTGATTTGCAGTCAGATCACCTCCATTTAGATTTTATTAATCCAGCTTATATAACAGAGTTTCTATACCTTTTGTTGATTTATTTTTTAAATTGTTTCTCTATTCAACATGTTTTCAATTAGTAATAATAATAATAACAATGGAGATTAATTGGGTACTTAATAGGCTACATGCGTGTTACAAGAAGTAATTTACTTGAAAATATTTTATGCTGATGGTTAGTGTAGACTTCGGCGCCCAGGACAGCCCACTACTCTCATGGAAAATTCTCACTGGAGTGTTCAGCTATTATTTTATCAAAAAGAAAGTACTCCAGAGGCAGCTACAACAGATGCTTTTGTTATCTATATCTCTATCAACCAGAGACTTTACTAATTAGCATAATGAATTCAGAAATAGGTTTTTATTGATGAAATTACTGACTTGTTGCCTTGCATGATAAATGTAATAAATGGACCCTCGCTGATATGTAGCCTGCCTTAAAACTTTAGAGACACACCTCCCACTTGCTAGAAGAATCTAGCAAATCCCGTATCCTGAATGTGAAATCCCCAGGGCTGTGCTGAAGGCCTGATCCCTACCAGTTCGTGCTCAGCCTCTGTCCGTAGGCCCTGTAGTCGCCTGAGGCTGACCGTAAGGGTTACTGAATCCTGCTTTGAGAGACCCTCTCGTGCAAGGTGCTAGTGACAGCACTGGAAAGGTCAGAGCTGGGACTTTAGTTGACACTTTTACTGCTAATATGTGTTAACCTAAAAATACCTGTACCTGTGGCAGCTTGCTTTCATTCAAAGCTGCTGGCAAGGCGGTGGGAGTGGGGAGTACAGGTAATTTTCACCTACCCTTCAAATTTCTTCAGCCGCTGTACTCTATCTGCTGAAAGAATCTGGAGCTTATGCATGACCAGCCTGGTGCAGGTCACGTTCCAACAGTCCTTTCCATGCACCAGCTCACATCACTACCACAGTCACCCCCCACCCCCAAGGGAGGTGAGGTCCAGAGTGATAAACAACTTGCCCAGGTCACATGACCCCAAGTGGCAAAGCCAGAAGTCAAGCCAGGTCTGACTCTTAGCCACTGTGCCGAGCTGTAATGAGAGTTCTGGGGAAGGTCCTATGCTGTGAAACCCAGGCTCCTGTATCAGCCCTTGGTTGCTAACATGAAAAGTCTAGGCTAGATGATCTCTGGGATCCTTCTAGTTCTAACATTCAATAATTTTCTGATTTTGAACGACTTAAGTGTTAGCTTTAGAATCTTGAGTCATTCAGAGGGACAGCATAAGATCAGCATTTCTCAAAGGGTGGCCCTTAAAAATACAGCAAATTGCTTCCAAAAAAAAAAACATTACGGGGCCTCATCTGAGGCCTACTGATTCAGAATTTTTAAGAATAAGACCCTGGAGCCTGATTGTAACACATCGCAAAAAAAAGGGTATTATGCACACAAAAGTGTAAGAGCCACCATATTACATACATCCATAATCACCTCTCAGCTTCCAGAGAAACTAGCTCACCCACCCAGGTTCTTAGGCGAGCATTTGACCTAGCAGAGCATTCGGTCAAACTTTGTGTAGGTGCTTAGTGATGATGGTGGGAACCAGTTTGCACCAACCAAGGTTGTTGGTTTTCTGGTTTTTGTGTTTTTTTTAACTTTAGCCTGGCCATGGTGTGCCCTACTTTCAGATAGTTTTTTATCTCATCATTAGCCAAAATGAGATGCTTAAGACATAGAGGCTTATGACACACCACTAAGTACTATAAAAAGATAAACAACAAACATATTTTTTAAAGACTCAGTAGGCCTGGACCCTGATTTCTAGGAATCACTCACTGCATTCCATGGCCTCATGGTCATGTCTGGGAAGGATAAAAACCTGTACTGATTTTTCTAATCTGTAGCTGGGGTTCCCATATTTTTGCCTTCACATGTTCTCTTGAGTCCCCTTTCTACCAGCCTGGTTAAACCACTCTGCTTGGATGTGGACGTGTGCCAGTGTTTCACGAGGTATAACCCGAGCAAAAGAAAACCATCCATTTCGTGCCCATCATACCAAGCACTCACTCCAAAAGAGGGAGCTTTCTTCCTTTAAGACCGTGTCTTCCTGGCAAGCTGATGATCAAATTTAAGCCTATTTAAAAACAATTTCAGAATGCCTTGCTATTTGAAAGCTATCCTTTTAAAAAACCCATTATGAAAGGAAATATATATGATTTTCCCCAAAAGTCTCACAGTGTAATTGATACTGTAGAAAGATTAAAAAAAAAAAAAAAAAAACACACACAAAATAGAATCATGCTTTCCAGAAGTCAGTGCTCCAAAAGGGACAGCAGGCCAGATAGAATCATAAGCACTTATCAAGAAGTTGTAAACAGGGCTTCCCTGGTGGCACAGTGGTTGAGAATCTGCCTGCCAATGCAGGGGACACGGGTTCGAGCCCTGGTCTGGGAAGATCCCACATGCCACGGAGCGACTAGGCCCGTGAGCCACAATTACCGAGCCTGCGCATCTGGAGCCTGTGCTCCGCAACGAGAGAGGCTGCGATAGTGAGAGGCCCGCGCACCGCGATGAAGAGTGGCCCCCACTTGCCACAACTAGAGAAAGCCCTCGCACAGAAATGAAGACCCAACACAGCCACAAATAAATAAATTAAAAAAAAAAAAAAAGTTGTAAACAGATGGAGGCCAATGGAGGTTTGCGCGGCATCCGAGGTAGAAGTTTCAGTTCCCGTGGCAGTCCTCGGCAGTCCCCGTTCTCAAAAATTTTAGGAATGCTTCCGACCTCATCCTAGATGATTTCAGTGACAAGCCCCTTCCCTGCGCAGTCCTGTAGACTACCGAATTTGAACCCCACAATACGGATTCATAATGCTATTCATAATAATAATGATAGCTATCATTTTGGAGATGCTGACTTTATGCCAGGCACTGTACTGGGTACTTGACGTACACTGTCTCACTGAAACCTCCAACTACCACTTGAGATAGTTATTTTGACCTCATTTTGAGCAGATGTGGAAACCGAGGGTATTCGGGTCAGGTCACCCGATCATGTAGCTGGTGGGTAGCACTGTCAGTATTGAAAACCAGGTCTCTGACATCAAAGCCCAGGTCCTTTCCATCACACCACTGAGTCCTCTAGGAATAGCTCCAGGGGTGCGTCGTCTGCTGCTCTCTCGGTCTCAGGATTGGAGCAGGAACAAGAGCGGCCAAAGCTTACATGCGGCAGCTCCACTGCAGCCGAGCTCGACTCGCCGTTGTTACCCTACAGCTCAATGGCAAGGAGACAAAAAATCCCACATATTATACAGCGGCCCCTCAAACTATACACCGAATCCTTATCCCTGTGTGTCTCTTAATGTCAGTTGTTAGTGGTGGAAGCTTTTAATTCCGCAGTTTCATATTTCTTTCAAAATAAAAACCACCGTGTCATAGTTAGAAGGAGCTCTAAAGAGATTCATTTTACATGTTAATAATCAACTCACATGCCCGAAGCCACATGCACTCCGTGCTTCTGAAAACAGGAAGTGAGGGGACCACATTCCATTGTCTTGGAGCTTGTCCTTTCTGAGGAGGCCTTCACCACATCCAGGAGGGCCGACCACAGCCCGTCTCCCAGGGCTCTCTGTTCATCGCTGCACCTGCTGTCAGTTGCGGAGGGGATTGTTTATTATTATTAATATTTAGAAAGGTTGCCTCTAGCGGTACTAAAATGTGCATCACAGAACAACAGTTGTTTACTGTGTTTGAAGTGAAGGATCTCACCCAGGAGAGCTCCTTCACTTGAAGTTTCTCTCTCTCCATCTCTACTTGCCAACAGAGATTGATGAATAACAATTATTGTTTCAGAGTTGCATCTCTCACATTATTTATTTGGTCATAACTCTTCCCAGAAATACCCTTAATTGAACCAGACACTATAAACCAGTTTGCGTGGATTTGATGACAGCCAGCTCCATGCTTCTTTACAATAAAGAATAAAGGACTCCACGGCTGCAGAATGAGGTGACACCCACTGCCTCCTTGTCCCCATCTATAGACCTATCCAAACAATTCCAGGCAGATATTAAAGTTAGCTGCCCACTTTTTAAAGCCATGGGGGACGCAGTAGGTTTTTGACAAATTACCCTGGAGGCAGGAGGAGATATAAAATTGGACATAGGTCTTCCCTGGTGGCGCAGTGGTTAATAATCCGCCTGCCAATGCAGGGGACACGGGTTCAAGCCCTGGTCTGGGAAGATCCCACATGCCACGGAGCAACTAAGCCCATGCGCCACAACTACTGAGCCTGTGCTCTAGAGCCCATGCACCACAACTACTGAAGCCCGTGTGCCTAGAGCCCATGCTCCACAACAAGAGAAGCCACTGCAATGAGAAGCCTGTGCGCCGCAACGAAGAGTAGCCCCCGCTCGCCACAACTAGAGAAAGCCCGCCCGCAGCAAGAAAGACCCAACGCGGCCTAAATAAATAAATAAATTTAAAATTGGACATAACTCAAAAGATTCCTGGGCCCCAGGAAGCCAGCTTGTTTGGAATGTCACCTCTCCTGAAGCTGAGCACGCTTATGGTTTTGGAGCAGTGACACTTCCCAGAGCTGCCTTTGCTTCAGGTTTGCTCTACGTACTCGTACCCTACTCTCTGTGCTAGTACTCCTACTGTACTCTAGTACTGCTAGAGCAAGCTTTCTAAATATTAATAATAATGAAAACCAACTCCTCTGCAACTGACAGCGAGTGCAGAAATGTGCAGGAATAAACGGTGCCAATGCAAAGATCCTTTGCCAACATCATTTGCTCAATTCATGCGTTCATCCAACAAGTGTTTATTTCATGCCTACTATGCGCCAGACACTGTGCTAGGCCCTAGGGTGGTACAGCAGTGAGCAAAACACGAAAAAGCACTCCCCCTTATCCAGCTTCCTTTCTAGTGGGTCCAACAGACAAACACTCAGACATATTGCACATCAGATGATGGGAAGTGTGTGGAGAAAAAGAAAACCAGGAAGGAGAATAGGGAGTGCCAGAGGGAGGTGGGGACGTTTTAGGCTTAAAGGGGGCTTTGGGTCAAAGACCTGTAGGAAAGAGGGAGCAAGCCACGTGATATATAGAGGAAGGAGGCTCCAACCAGGGGAAACAGCGAGGGCAAAGGACCTGAGGCCACGGTGTGCTCGGCAAGTTGGAGAAAGAGGAAGAGGCCAGTGTTCAGGGAGCAGAAGGGGTGAGAAGAGAGTTCTAGGAGGCGTGGTAACATGTCACGGGAGAGGGCCGGTGATACTGTGTGAGACCTTATCGACCCATTGTGAGGATTTGGCTGCTATGTTGAACAAGGACTGGGCCTGGCTGGGGGAAAGGATGCAGCAGGGAGAAACAGGAAAGCCAGTTAAGAGCCTTTAATCCAGATGAAAGCTGGGGTGGTGTGGTTAAAGGTAATAGTGGAGTGGTGAGAAGCATTGGATCCTGATTGTATTTTGAATGCAGAACTACTGGGATTTGCTGACAAATTGGATTTGTATGTAAAAGAAGGAGGAATTAAAGACGATTCCAAGGGGTTTGGCCTGAGGGGCTGGAAGGATGGAGTTGCCATTTACTAGACTGGATGAGAAACAGATTTTACTGGTGGAAGAGGGATGTGGGGCAGATCAAGAGTTCCATCTTGAACGTGTTAAGTTTGAGATGTCTTTTCGACATCCAGAGAAGAGTTGTCTTTATGAGTCTAGAATTCTGGTCTAGGCTGGAATTTTCAGCATATAGATGTTAGTTTCAGCTATCAGGCTCCATGAGATCACTAAAGAATGGGTAGACAGAGGAGAAAAGGGCTCCGAGCACTGGGCCCTGAGGCCCTCCAGAGGTTAGGGAGGCTACGAAATTACTTTGAGTGTAAAATGATAATGAAATTAGAAATCAGCCAGACATATAGACGTCCAAACTGGCTAGCCTGTATTTTTCTCCCATCTCACAAGGTTGAGGTGACGATTGAATAAGAAAGTAGATATAAAACCACTTTGAAACATTAAAAGGAAAAGGGTCTGGCATTCCTATGGCACCTACTACGTGCCAGGCACTGCATCAAGCACATGGGTTGCCTTATTATCTCATTGGATCTTCACAACAGCCCTGCACAATAGCTATTATTGATCCCATTGTCCAAGAAAACTGAGCCTCAGAGAGGTCAAGTAAATCACTCCAGTTTACACAGTGAGGAAAACGGCAAAGCCAACACACAGTGGCCATCTGTCTACCTCCAGAAACCCCCAGAAACCTCTAGAATCCTCTTGCTCTCCCTTATTACCAGACCGAGCTTCTCAGCCCAGCTCACACTGGAATCACCTGAGAGCTATGCAAAACTGTGCCAGGACCCTCCCCATACCTGTTTGCTCAGAATCTCTCAGGATAGACCCAGGTATCACAGTTTTTAAAAGCTACCCAGGTGATTCTAATGAGCAGCTGCCTCTGAGACTGACGGCATCGTGCTACTTCCTTTATTTGTGCGTATGCGTGCTCCACTGTTCCAGAAGGATCCAGGTGGGATTACACCTGCTCATTTGTTAATAAAAACAACCATTTGTGCTGATTTGTGAAAACCACAATTCTCTGTGTTGTGATTAGATATGTTAAACTGTTCAGAGTTTAAAGAAAACCAAGGGGATTAGAAAAACATCGTTATTTCCAGAAATGGCTTCCAGGGTTCTCTTATTTTCTTCCTCTGCCTAAAAGTCTTCTGAATGAGGTCTTCACTCCCCATTTTTTATATCACTGAAAACAAATGAGGGCAGAAGTAGGTTAGCGGGACAACATCTAGCCAAGTTAAACCACGGAAACGTGAGTCGGACTTTTATTTATTTATTTATTTATTTATTTTAGTTGTGTTGTTTCTATTTTTATTTTTTTGACTTTTTTTAACATCTTTATTGGAGTATAATTGCTTTACAATGGTGTGTTAGTTTCTGCTTTATAACCAAGTGAATCAGCTATACATATACCTATATCCCCATATCTCCTCCCTCTTGCATCTCCCTCCCACCCTTGCTATCCCACCCATCTAGGTGGTCACAAAGCACGAGCTGATCTCCCTGTGCTATGCGGCTGCTTCGCACTAGCTATCTCTTTTATATTGGTAGTATATATAAGTCCATGCCACTCTCTCACTTCGTCCCAGCTTACCCTTCCCCCTCCCCATGTCCTCAAGTCCATTCTCTACGTCTGCGTCTTTATTCCTGTCCTGCCCTTAGGTTCTTCTTCTTCTTTTTTTTTTTTTTAGATTCCATATATATGTGTTAGCATATGGTATTTGTTTTTCTCTTTCTGACTTACTTCGCTCTGTATGACAGACTCTACATCCATCCACCTCACTACAAATAACTCAATTTCGTTCCCTTTTATGGCTGAGTAATATTACATTGTATATATGTGCCACATCTTCTTTATCCATTCATCTGTCGATGGACACTTAGGTTGCTTCCATGTCCTGGCTATTGTAAATAGAGCTGCAATGAACATTTTGGTACATGACTCTTCTTGAATTATGGTTTTCTCAGGGTATATGCCCAGTAGTGGGATTGCTGGGTCATCTGGTAGTTCTATTTTTAGTTTTTTAAGGAACCTCCATACTGTTCTCCATAGTGGCTCTATCAATTTACATTCCCACCAGCAGTGCAAGAGGGTTCTCTTTTCTCCACACCCTCTACAGCATTTATTCTTTGTAGATTTTTCGAGGATGGCCATTCTGACTGGTGTGAGATGATACCTCATTGTAGTTTTGATTTGCATTTCTCTAATGATTAGTGATGTTGAGCATTCTTTCATGTGTTTGTTGGCAATCTGTATATCTTCTTTGGAGAAATGTCTGTTTAGGTCTTCTACCCATTTTTGGATGGGTTGTTTGTTTTTATGATATTTAGCTGCATGAGCTGAATGTAAATTTTGGAGATTAATCCTTTGTCAGTTGCTTCATTTGAAAATGTTTTCTCCCATTCTGAGGGTTGTCTTTTCGTCTTATGTTTTCCTTTGCTGTACAAAAGCTTTCAAGTTTCATTAGGTCCCATTTGTTTATTTTTTATTTTATTTCCATTTCTCTAAGAGGTGGGTCAAAAAAGGATCTAGCTGTGATTTCTGTCACAGAGTGTTCTGCCTGTGTTTTCCTCTAAGAGTTTTATAGTGTCTGGCCTTACATTTAGGTATTTAATCCATTTTGAGTTTATTTTTGTGCGTGGTGTTAGGGAGTGTTCTAATTTCATCTTTCACATGTAGCTATCCAGTTTTCCCAGCACTGCTTATTGAAGAGGCTGTCTTTTCTCCATTGTATATTCTTGCCTCCTTTATTAAAAATAAGGTGACCATATGTGCATGGGTTTATCTCTGGGCTTTCTATCCTGTTCTATTGATCTATATTTCTGTTTTGGGGCCAGTACCATACTGTCTTGATTACTGTAGCTTTGTTGTATAGTCCGAAGTTAGGGAGTCTGATTCCTCTAGCTCTGTTTTTCTTTCTCAAGATTGCTTTGGCTATTTGAGTCTTTTGTGTTTCCATACAAATTGTGAAATTTTTTGTTCTAGTTCTGTAAAAAATGCCAGTGGTAGTTTGATAGGGATTGCATTGAATCTGTAGATTGCTTTGGGTAGTAGAGTCATATTCGCAATGTTGATTCTTCCAATCCAAGAACATGCTATATCTCTCCATCTGTTTGTATCATCTTTAATTTCTTTCATCAGTGTCTTATAGTTTTCTGCGTACAGGTCTTTTGTCTCCTTAGGTAGGTTTATTCCGAGGTATTTTATTCTTTTTTGTTGCAATGGTAAATGGGAGTATTTCCTTAATTTCTCTTTCAGATTTTTCATCATCAGTGTTTAGGAATGCAAGAGATTTCTGTGCATTAATTTTGTATCCTGCTACTTTACCAAATTCATTGATTAGCTCTAGGAGTTTTTTGATAGCATCTTTAGGATTCTCTACGTATAGTATCATGTCATCTGCAAACAGTGACAGCTTTACTTCTGCTTATCTGATTTGGATTCCTTTTATTTCTTTTTCTTCTCTGATTGCTGTGGCTAAAACTTCCAAAACTATGTTGAATAATAATGGTGAGAGTGGACAACCTTGTCTTTTTCCTGATCTTAGAGGAAATGGTTTCAGTTTTTCACCATTGAGAACAATGCTGGCTGTAGGTTTGTCATATATGGCCTTTATTATGTTGAGGTAAGTTCCCTCTATGCCCACTTTCTGGAGGGTTTTTATCATAAATGGGTGTTGAATTTTGTCAAAAGCTTTTTCTGCATCTATTGAGATGATCATATGGTTTTTATCCTTCAGTTTCTTAATACCGTTTATCCCATTGATTGATTTGTATATATTGAAGAATCCTTGCATTCCTGGGATAAACCCCACTTGAGCATACTGTATGATCCTTTTAATGTGCTGTTGGATTCTGTTTGCTAGTATTTTGTTGAAAAATTTTGCCTCTATGTTCATCAGTGATATTGGCCTGTGTTTTCTCTCTTTGTGACATCTTTGTCTGGTTTTGGTATCAGGGTGATGGTGGCCTCATAGAATGAGTTTGGGAGTGTTCCTCCCTGTGCTATATTTTGGAAGAGTTTGAGAAGGATAGGTGTTAACTCTTCTCTAAGTGTTTTATAGAATTTACCTGTGAAGCCATCTGGTCCTGGGCTTTTGTTTGTTGGAAGATTTTTAATCACAGTGTCAATTTCAGTGCTTGTGATTGGGCTGTTTATATTTTCTGTTTCTTCCTGGTTCAGTCTTGGAAGGTTGTGCCTTTCTCAGAATTTGTCCATTTCTTCCAGGCTGTCCATTTTATTGGCATATAATTGCTTGTAGTAATCTCTCATGATCCTTTGTATTTCTGCAGTGTCTGTCGTTACTTCTCCTTTTTCATTTCTAATTCCATTGATTTGAGTCTTCTCCCTTTTTTTCTTGATGAGTCTGGCTAATGGTTTATCAAGTTTGTTTATCTTCTCAAAGAACCAGCTTTTAGTTTTATTGATCTTTGCTATTGTTTTCTTCATTTCTTTTTCATTTATTTCTGATCTGATCTTTATGATTTCTTTCTTCCTACTAACTTTGGGGTTTTTCTGTTCTTCTTTCTCTAATTGCTCTAGGTGTAAGGTTAGGTTGTTTATTTGAGATGTTTGTTGTTTCTTGAGGTAGGATTGTATTGCTATAAACTACCCTCTTGAACTGCTTTTGCTGCATCCCATAGGTTTTGGGTCGTCGTGTTTTCATTGTCATTTGCTTCTAGGTATTTTTTGATTTCCTCTTTGATTTCTTCAGTGATCTCTTGGATATTTAGTAGTGTACTGTTTAGCCCCCATGTGTTTGTATTTTTTTACAGATTTTTTCCTGTAATTGATATCTAGTCTCATAGCATTGTGGTCGGAAAAGATACTTGATACAATTTCAATTTTCTTAAATTTACCAAGGCTTGATTTGTGACCCAAGATATGATCTATCCTGGAGAATGTTCCATGAGCACTTGAGAAGAAAGTGTATTCTGTTAGTTTGGGATGGAATGTCCTATAAATATCAATTAAGTCCATCTTGTTCAATGTATAATTTAAACCTTGTGTTTCCTTATTTATTTTCATTTTGGATGATCTGTCCATTGGTGAAAGTGGGGTGTTAGAGTCCCCTACTATGATTGTGTTCCTGTCAATTTCCCCTTTTATGGCTGTTAGCATTTGCCTTATGTATTGAGGTGCTCCTATGTTGGGTGCATACATATTTATAATTGTTATATCTTCTTCTTGGATTGATCCCTTGATCATTATGTAGTGTCCTTCTTTGTCTCTTGTAATAGTCTTTGTTTTAAAGTCTGTTTTGTCTGATATGAGAATTGCTGCTCCAGCTTTCTTTTGATTTCCATTTGCATGGAATATCTTTTTCCATCCCCTCACTTTCAGTCTGTATGTGTCCCTAGGTCTGACGTGGGTCTCTTGTAGACAACATATACACGGGTCTTGTTTCTCTATCCATTCAGCCAGTCTATGTCTTTTGGTTGGAGCATTTTAATCCATTTACATTTAAGGTAGTTATCGATATGTGTGTTCGTATTACCATTTTCTTAATTGTTTGGGGTTTGTTATTGTAGGTCTTTTCCTTCTGTTGTGTTTCCTGCCTGAAGAAATTCCTTTAGCATTTGTTGTAAAGCTGGTTTGGTGGTGCTAAATTCTCTTAGCTTTTGCTTGCTTGTAAAGGTTTTAATTTCTCCATCGAATCTGAATGAGATCCTTGCTGGGTAGAGTAATCTTGGTTGTAGGTTTTTCCCTTTCATCACTTTAAATATGTTCTGCCACTCCCTTCTGGCTTGCAGAGTTTCTACTGAAAGATCAGCTGTTAACCTTATGGAGATTCCCTTGCCTGTTATTTGTTGTTTTTCCCTTGCTGCTTTTAATATTTTTTCTTTGTATTTAATTTTTGATTGTTTGATTAATATGTGTGTTGGTGTCTTTCTCCTTGGATTTATCCTGTATGGGACTCTGTGCTTCCTGGACTTGATTGACTATTTCCTTTCCCATATTAGGGAAGTTTTCAACTATAATCTGTTCAAATGTTTTCTCAGTCCCTTTCTTTTTCTCTTCTTCTTCTGGGACCCCTATAATTCGAATGTTGGTGCATTTAATGTTGTCCCAGAGGTCTCTGAGACTATCCTAAATTCTTTTCGTACTTTTTTCTTTATTCTGCTCTGCGGTAGTTATTTCCACTGTTTTGCCTTCTAGGTCACTTATCCATTCTTCTGCCTCAGTTATTCTGCTATTGATTCCTTCTAGAGAATTTTTCATTTCATTTATTGTGTTTTTCATCATTGTTTGTTTGCTCTTTAGTTCTTCTTGTTCCATGTTAAATGTTTCTTGTATTTTCTCCATTCTATTTCCAAGATTTTGGATCATCTTTACTATCATTACTCTGAATTCTTTTTCAGGTAGACTGTCTATTTCTCTTCATTTGTTTGGTCTGGTGGGTTTTTATCTTGCTCCTTCATCTGCTGTGGGTTTCTCTATCTTCTCATTTTACTTAACTTACTGTGTTTGGGGTCTACTTTTCACAGGCTGCAGGTTCATAGTTCCCGTTGTTTTTGGTGTCTGCCCCCAGTGGCTAAGGTTGGTTCAGTGGGTTGTGTAGGCTTCCTGGTGGAGCGGACTAGTGCCTGTGTTCTGGAGAATGAGGCTGGATCTTATCTTTCTGGTGGGCAGGAGAGCATCCAGTCGTGTGTTTTGGGGTGTCTGTGACCTTATTATGATTTTAGGCAGCCCCTCTGCTAGTGGGTGAGGTTGTGTTCCTGTCCTGCTAGTTGTTTGGCATAGGGTGTCCAGAACTGTAGCTTGCTGGTCATTGAGTGGAGCTGGGTCTTAGCATTGAGATGGAGATCTTGGGAGAGCTTTTGCCGTTTGATATTATGTGGCACTGGGAGGTCTCTGGTGGACCAATGTCCTGAACTCAGCTCTCCCACCTCAGAGGCACAGGCCTGACACCCAGTCAGAGCACCAAGACCCTGTCAGCCACATGGCTTAGAAGAAAAGGGAGAAAAAAAGAAAGAAAGAAAGAAAAAGTAAAATAAAATAAAGTCATTAAAAAATTAAAAAATTTATTAAATATAAAAAAATTAAAAACTAATTTAAAAAAAAGAAAGAAAGAAGAGAGCAACCAAGCCAAAAAACAAATCCACTGATGATAACAAGCACTAAAAACTATACTAAAAAACGGACAGACAGAACCCTAGGACAAATGGTAGAAGCAAAGCTATACAGACAAAATCACACAAAGTCCACTGCCTCTGTTTTGGGATGATCCGTTATCTATTCAGGTACTCCACAGATGCAGGTACATCAAATTGATTGTGGAGATTTAATCCGCTGCTCCTGAGGCTGCTGGGAGAAATTTCCCTTTCTCTTCTTTGTTCGCACAGCTCCTGGTGTTCAGCTTTGGATTTGGACCTGCCTCTGCGTGTAGGTCGCCAGAGGGTGTCTGTTCCCCACCCAGACAGGACAGGGTTAAAGGAGCAGCTGATTCGGGGGCTCTGGCTCACTCAGGCCGGGGGGAGGGAGGGGTATGGATGCGGGGCGAGCCTGCAGTGGCAGCGGCCGGCGTGACATTGCACCAGCCTGAGGCGCGCCGTGCATTCTCCCGGGGAAGTTGTCCCTGGATCACGGGACCCTGGCAGTGGCAGGCTGCACAGGCTCCCAGGAGGGGCGGTGTGGAGAGTGACCTGTGCTCGCACACAGGCTTCTTGGTGGCGGCAGCAGCAGCCTTAGCGTCTCATGCCCGTCTCTGGGGTCCACGCTGATAGCCGCGGCTCGCGCCTGTCTCTGGAGCTCGTTTAGGCGGCGCTCTGAATCCCCTCTCCTCGTGCACCAGGAAACAATTTTCTCTTGCCTCTTCGGCAGCTCCAGACTTTTTCCCGGACTCCCTCCCCGCTAGCTGTGGCGCACTAGCTCCCTTCAGGCTGTGTTCACGCCGCCAACCCCAGTCCTCTCCCTGCATCCGACCGAAGCCCGAGCCTCAGCTCCCAGCCCCGCCCGCCCCGGCGGGTGAGCAGACAAGCCTCTTGGGCTGGTGAGTGCTGGTCGGCGCCGAGCCTCTGTGCGGGAATCTCTCCATTTTGCCCTCTGCACCCCTGTGGCTGCGCTCTTCTCTGTGGCTCCGAAGCTTCCCCCTCTGCCACCCGCAGTCTCCGCCCGCGAAGGGGCTTCCTAGTGTGTGGAAACCTTTCCTTCTTCGCAGCTCCATCCCACTGGTGCAGGTCCCATCCCTATTCTTTTGTCTCTGTTTTTTCTTTTTTCTTTTGCCCTACCCAGGTACGTGGGGAGTTTCTTGCCTTTTGGGAAGTCTGAGGTCTTCTGCCAGCGTTCAGTAGGTGTTCTGTAGGAGCAGTTCCACGTGTAGATGTATTTCTGATGTATTTGTGGGGAGGAAGGCGATCTCCATGTCTTACTCCTCCGCCATCTTGAAGGTCTCCGAGTCAGCCTTTTAAAAGAGAGATGGATTTATGGGTAAATAACTCTAATTTCTAATCCCCAAATCAAAACATCCTTGTTTTTCTGTGTCAGAAGATATCTCTTCTGAGGTTTAGGTTTATCATAAACATGGTACCATCAAGAAGAAAATTACCACCAGAGGGTGATTAATGGCCATGTTGACAAAACAGAAGGAGTATGTGCAGTTGGGTCACAGTTTACTCCCATTTACAACTTAACTACGATTTGGACGCCTTCCAGAAGTTCCTCTGTCCATTGGTAAGAACATTATCAATGCAAAATCTTAGGGAAAACTAAGTTTAGGGTGTTGGAAGCTGTGGCAGAATCAGTGAAAGTGCATGTCACACTCATCAGCCTCTCATTGGCTCACACTTAAAAAGTTCCAAGTGTTTTTCTTCATTTATATAAAAACACATCTTAAAAAACAATCTGTAAAACTAGGCAAGGCGTTCCAGAGCCAGTCAGATGGGACCAGCCCTGTGTTGGTGATGATGTTTAATCTATTCTGATGACTTTGGGTTATTTTTGTCGTATGAAGCTCTCATTCTATTTTTGAGGTTTCACATCCTGTGATTGTGAACATTAGGCAGATTATTCTCTTTAGAAGACAAATGACTCTTCCTTCACAGCCCAGAGAAGGAAAAAGTTAAGCTCACTCTACTTCCTTCCCACCTGTCTCTGTAAATATGGTGACCCCTCCCGGAAGCCACCATGGGCATCTGAATGAAGCCTCCATGGCTCAGCTCTTCACTGCATTCTTGAATTCCCCATCTGCTAATTACTCCTACAATACTGTCAGATAGGTGAGGATGTACGTAATCTTCCGAGGCCGAACCCTTCGATTGGTAGAGTTAAATGTTTCATCGTCAGCATCTGGTGAGCCGGCTCAGGCCATTCATTAAACACCTTTTCCAATCAGAACGTACCTGCTTCAAAACGGAAGTAACGCCAGCTGCTCATTTGGGTCTTTTCTTGCATCTTTATGCAAGTTTTATTACATAAAACTTGCAGCAAAGGGGTAGGGTTACAGCCCAGGTGACTGAAAGCTAAACCACCATCTTTCATTTTCTGAATGGGCTGACAATGGTCAGAAAATGGTCATCGACCAACTTTTTTTTTTTTTTAATAGTAATCTTATTTATTTATTTATTTGTATATTTATTTTTGGCTGTGTTGGGTCTTCGTTTCTGTGCGAGGGCTTTCTCTAGTTGCGGCAAGCGGGGGTCACTCTTCATCGCAGTGCGCGGGCCTCTTCACTATATCGGCCTCTCTTGTTGCGGAGCACAGGCTCCAGACGCGCAGGCTCAGTAGTTGTGGCGAACGGGCTTAGTTGCTCCGCGGCATGTGGGATCCTCCCAGACCAGGGCTCGAACCCGTGTCCCCTGCATTAGCAGGCAGATTCTCAACCACTGCGCCACCAGGGAAGCCCCATCGACCAACTTTTATTCAAAGTGAGTAAAAGCTGGTCATACGAGCTCTTCTGTCGAAAGGAATGCCTCTCTTCTTTGCAGACCTTTCCTGTGTAAATATTTTATTTCTTACGTTCTGTATTCTATTCCGTTTCACCCTCCATTATTCTGTGTTAATATCATCAAGCATCTCTTTTTCTCTCGGGTTCCAGGTACTCTGACAAATCACCATTTGAGGCACGTAATGTGGTAGAGGGCCCAGAACCAGAGCCAGTCTGTCTGTGTTCACATCCCAGCTACACACTGTTGCTCACTGTGCATGGCCTTGGGGAGATTTTTATTCTTCTGCTGCTTCAGTTTTTCTCATCTGAAAAATGGAGAGAATAACGGTAGCCTTTACTCACACTGTAGACATAAGGAGTGAATGAGCTAATGTTGGCACACTCTCAGAATAGTGCCTGACCCATAGTAAGCCCTGTGTAATGATTTTCCACAATCTGTATTCCACCTACCAACATACCGTTAAGAGCCAGAAAGGTCCGTGAACCCCAGATATGGCTTCTGAAGTCCTGCCTGAGGTGGGATGACCGAAAGACTACAACATGAACACTGCTCTTTTTTTTCTAAAACTCTCAATTACTGGAAAGATTGTTCCTTCTGTTAATAATGGCCTCGGACTTCTAGTTTATACCCTTGTATTTGTTCATTTTCCTGCTCTTCCAGGCCTAACTCTGCCTTTTGGATAAAGGGAGATGTATTTTTATATATTATCATAGTCTGTATTTTGTAATCTATAAAAATGTTATGTTTTTGAATTCTGGTTTTGAAATATGAAGGAAGGATAAATCTCTTAGGAAAGTTTTACATAAACATCAATTTAGCGTAGCTATATTAATAGCTCCTGACTATACCGAAAAGTAATAGAGCTGTGAGTCTTCCTAACTGTAGAGGGAAGGGTAGCAGGAGAGCCCCATCAGGACCACAGAGGGGATGTCTGAGTCCAATATGTGAAGTGCATTTCTGACACCTCCTGTGTTGGAGTTCCACGTGTCCCTTTCCCTCTCATGTGCCATCTACAGAGATAACCATGGGGCATTTTTCAGGCCTCAGAGGTTGGAAATTAAAATTCCATTTATACTTACCTGTGAAACTGGTATAAGATTGTCTTGTTTTTCTGCCAGAGGTCTAGCCAAGGGGGTTGGTTGTTAGCCATCCCTGAGCTGCTGCTATTGCCTTTGTGTTCAGCGATTTAGAAATGCCCTAGTCTATGTGGGTTCCCTGAACCCATCACTGGGACACTGAGAAAACTAGAGAGTTCTTATTTGCATATATTATTTAGTTGTACATCATTTTGGATGACTCCTTCTACAGAAAGGACAAGAATCTTTCCTTCTGTGTCTCATAAAGCAACAGTAGAGGTTCTGATGGTGGAGTCACATCAAAGATAATATGGCGGGCTTCCCTGGTGGCGCAGTGGTTAAGAATCCACCTGCCAATGCAGGGGACACGGGTTTGAGCCCTGGTCTGGGAAGATCCCACATGCTACGGAGCAACTAAGCCCGCGTGCCACAACTACTGAGCCTGAGCTCTAGAGCCCGCGAGCCACAACTACTGAAGCCCGTGCACCTACAGCCCGTGCTGCACAACAAGAGAAGCCACTGAAATGAGAAGCCTGCGCACCGCAACGAAGAGTAGCCCCAACTCACCGCAACTAGAGAAAGCCCGCGCACAGCAACAAAGATCCAACGCAGCCAAAAATAAATAAATTAAATAAATAAATTTTAAAAAAAGATAATATAGCAGTTTTCCGTTACAGATGGAATGACACGAAAAGAACAGGGAAGCAAATAAAATGTAAATCACTGGCAAGGGTAAGGCAGCCCAATCTGTGTATTAAAATACCTTGGAGAATTTGAGCAAAAGACCAGTCATTTAGATGGGAGTGAATGAGAGCAGGTCACATGATCTGTGACATCCTGTCTACCTTCCTAAGGGAATCTGCAGGAAGTAGACTTGCCAGCCTTTGGAACATTCCAGAATGGGTTTCAGGGGAAGCCCTAGAATAGCCAGCATTACGAGCAGAATGTAATTCTGGGGGCTGTGCAGACGTACCACCTGCTCCAACAGGCCACACGTTAGTGGCCCTCTCTCTGATGGACAGCAAGCCAAACCATACCCATCAACCTGGAAGTAGGTGGCCTTTCTTTTTACCCACTCTAAAAGAGAGACAAAAATTAGAATAACGCAAATGTTCACTGCATCCATTTTGCCTAACAGCTTTGCAGTGCTGCATTTCCTCACTGCCCTGTGCCATGATTCTGTGGTTGGGTGGAATTTGCTCTTCTCCTAGCTTTGGCATGGTACTCTCCATCTTCTCTCCCTAGTCAATAGGAGCATAAGTTCCATGAAGGCGGGGTTGGAGGAGGGGTATTGGTTTACCCACTTATTCACTGCACCTAGAAGGGTATCTGAAGACTTACTACTTACCAGACATTGTGTATTGTTTCATTTACTGTTTATTAAGAAAAAAAACCCTACAAAGTAGGTACATTTTACAGATGTGAAAACAGAGGTTCAATCACTTGCCTAACCAAAGTAACACAGGTGGTAAGCATGGGATTCCAGCCCAGGGCTCTCTGTGTCTTGTATCAGGCCTCGTAACAGCTACCTGTACTGCCTTGTGTAGGCTACTGGACATAATAAATTATAAATTGCTGCATGAAACGACAGCTATATTACTGAAAATTAGCTTGCTTTAGGAAAATCCTAACTGAAGCCTTTTCTAAACAAATTCCAAAACTGTTGGTGTACCTTATCATGGCACCATTTTGTGTTCTAGAAATGGCATATAATTAACCCTTTGTTTAGTAACTGAGATAAATCAGCGCCAGTAAGTTTGACTTTCTGACTATTTGTCTCTGAAGAGAAAGTGTGTGTGTGTGTGTGTGTGTGTGTGTGTGTGTGTGTGCGTGTGGTGGGGAAGGGGACCCAGACTGGCATTTAGTGATGCCAGGAAAGAGTGGCTATGTTCCTCTAACAGTGGCTGCCTTCTTCAATTACATTATGATTGGGGAGACCATCTATCCCAATGACTCTTAAAGGCAAACATGGGCTTTTGAACTGAGAGATGCACTAAGAAGGAAGAGATAGAATTCAAATAACAATGTGTAAGATGTTTGGAGGGTAAAATTATGGATGTTTCTAACTAAGAACAAACTAAACAAAAGTGGGAAATCTCCATGACGACTAAAGAGCTAAGCAGCTCGATGCCAGATTTGCCAGCAGCTCTCTCCAGAACTCAGTGGAACATCGGAGAAAGAATTTAAATGGAAAACAAGTCATGTGAATTCAGGCGAATGAACCTTTGAAAGACAGTAAATGATCCAGGTGATTGGCGTATACTCTCTCTTAGCGAAGTGGGAAAGTAAGTGACATATTCAAGTTCAAAAACACAAAGGGTGTTTTTCAATATATTTCCTCTCCTACTCCACTATTCAATACTCATTTCAAAGTTTGGTTTCCACGGTCAGTCCGGTTTCTTTCCTTCCTGCCATATTGAATATATTTTTCTCCTATGAAATACAACCCTCTCCCAGAGGGGTGTGCAAAGGATTCTCTTTTTAGTCCAGTGAAGCAAGTAGTATTTGTTCTTGTCCTGTCTTTTTTGATGGGAAACATTGTTTTAACACCTATTCTTAAATAATTAATCATTCATGTATTGAGTACCAGTCCTGTGCTTAAACACTGCAGGAGATTAAAAGGAAAATATAAGGCTTTGCCTATTTTCAGGGGAAAACAAAACCTGCACAAAAGAAAATAATGGCAATAAGCAAATGCTAAATTATGGAGTGCAACGAGGAAGAGAGGCTTCATTCTTCAAAAGAGGAAGAAATCAGTAGGGAGGCCACCTTCACCATGGAGAAAAATGTAAAGCTGAGCCCAAAACAACCCATAGGATTTAGTCACCCAGAGAGAAAGGACAAGATCGAGGCAGGGGCTCAGCTTTTACAAAGACAAGAAAGTGCTAGGCCTGAGCCAGTGACAGCAATTGGCAACTGAGAGTTTGGTTTAATGGAGTTAACATAGGTTAGTGATTAAAAGTAAATAGACTGTGGTCTAATTCTGCCTCTACCACCTACCAGATGTGTGATGTTAGGCAAGTCACATAACTGCTCTACCCCTCAGTTGCCTCGTGTTTCAGTGGGGAAATTGCCACCTACTTCTTAGGGCTGTCTTAAGGATTAAGTGAGATAGTGCAGGAAAAGCACTTGGCAGGCAGGAAGCACTTACAAAATGGCGGTAGTTGCAATCGTTCTTTACTGACGTTGAAGGGGTAGAGGATTTGATGAATGGGCACTGGAAAGTCATTGTAATTCTTGAGCAAGGTATTGGCTTTAATTAATGTGGGTTTTAGGAAGATTAATCTGGCTGTGGTTTGTAGGATTGATGAAGGGAAGAGTCTGAAGACAGGGGGTTATGTCAGGAGGCTGAAAGAGTCATTTGGCTTGATTTTATGAGGAACCGAATTAGGAAGGTGGCAGTGAAAACTGAGGGGGAAGGACAGTGCTCGATAGAGGAAAGAATCTCCAGAACTTGGTGACTTGATCTACAAGTAGAAAGACAAATGGGGTTAGTCAAAGATGATCCCCAAACTCTGACTTGTAGAAACTTGGTAAGCATGCACCAGGCCGGCACTCACCCTCTGGACAAAGGAAAGCCAAGGTGATTGGGGCAAGTGCTACAGAAAGTGGGCCCCAAGAAGGCAGGGGCCTTGTCTGTGTTATTTTCCTTATATCCTCAGCACTGGGAACAGTAAGTCACATACAGCAGAGGCCCAGAAAGTATTTTTTGAATGAATGAGTAGATGGTGAGAGCATCATGCACCTACAAGTAAACTCTGAACCATGATATAAAGTAGATGGTGTTCATACTGTGAGCAATAGAGCAGCCTTCCGTGAGAGGTATATAAAGGTCCATATTTAATCGAGGAAGCAAAATGTCTGTTTCTCAAGGAAAAATTTAAAAACTGTCCATCCAGTAGAAAGTAGTAACTGTTGAAACTTGGAACACTGATACAAAGGGAATTTTCTAATTCAGAGAACATAAAATAAACATTTAAAATAGGGGGGAAAAAACCCCACTTGTTCTGGTACGTATTGTTTTATCCTTTCCATCCTGGGTATAGGATAAAAGAAACCCTTTATTTGCTTGTTAGAAGAAGAAAGCTCTCACTTGAAGTTCTTAGTTGGCAGATGTCAGTTGAAAGCTCTGCTTATGGAATATGCCGCAGTGTCAAAGTCTGTTGGATAATTTTAGACGAATGTGTCATGTGTGACATGGAAATATGGCATGCCATACATTAGTGATTTCCCAAGTGTTTGGAGCAGGTAGTAATGTGCTGGGAAAGTGCTCTTTATCTCTCCACACAGTGTACTTGTAGAGCAGTGGGGAAATGCTTTTGGTGGAAATTACTTTAGTCAGAAAAAGAATCCATTTACAATATGAGCCTTCTAACATCTCTCAGACAATGCATTGTATTAAAGAGGCATTTTTTGATTAATGTTTTATAAACATTTTTCAGCATGACAGCTTAAAGTCCCTGTAAAATTGTAAATGCGCGCATGGTGTTCACTTCCATAAAGTCAAACGCCGTCTCATAAAGTCTAGTCGGATCCTGTCAACCACGGTGACACAGAATCAGTACCTGGGAGCATTAAAATTAATTTGCTTCATTTATATTACTGCAGTGATCACAAGATGAAAAGAGTCCTATATTTAAATTTTCCTTGAAAAAGAAAACTCTTTGGAGTAAGTTTGTTTGGTTTTTTGAAATTATTGCCCTTTTTTTCTCCCGAGTTAATGAATGGAGTGAAAATGTAGTGATAGTCTGCAGAGTAACTTTATGACGGGTTCTGGAAAAGCACAAGTCCCATCCTTCAGTGCTCTTCCTCTAAGCACTAAGATGCTCAGAGATGAAGACAAAACAGTCACTGACCCTAAGAAGCTAACAGCTTAGTGAGGGAAACACACACACACACACACGAAGCAAGCAGCGATAATAAATGCAGCAAACGCTAGGCCGGAACATGCCCCAGTTGGGTAAGCCTAGAGCAGAAAGGAACCTTGGGACATCAAGGACGGCTTCCCAGAGGAGGCGAGTTAGAAACTGCGGGCTAAGGAATCAGGCAGGTCAAGAAGTGGGTGGCGAGCATCCTGGGCAAAAGGAACTCATGTGCAAAGACCGAGAGGTGAGACTTCTAGAGCCTACAGCGTGGGCATGGGCCCGGGTTGGGGAGAGGAGGGGAGGAAGGGGCACCGCACTCTTCATGGCTGGAGCACAGAGAGAGCCCAGGGGAGCGTGGTGAGACGTAGAGAGATTTTGTACTCAGCCTGGTTGCAGACTGGAAAATACCCTGCAGAGGACAAGCCTGAAGGCAGAGAGTCGGGTTTGGGGCGAGGGTGTGGGGCGGGTGAGGGCTGACCGAGCCCTGAAGGAAGGTCACGGGGAGGCGGTGGGAGTGGTCACAGAGGGGCTGGTGAGTTACCTGAGTGAGGGTCGTGGCACATGCCTCGCCCTTTAGTTAACCTGTGAAGTGAGTGCTAATTGAATGAACGTTTGAGTGAATTGTTGAAAGGGTGGGTGAAGAGGATGAAAGGGTGGTGCATTACATGGGCTTCTGGAAAAAGACATAGCGATGCTCTCTGATTTGACTTGAAGGTCAAGTTTTGCCAAATTCGTGGCCAGGTGGCAGAAATCGCAGTGTGGTGAGTTCCACAGTCCCAGGACTCTCTCTACTGCATTCCCAGCTTTCGTCCTGATAGTGCTGGAAACACGGCAAAGATGCCCTAGAACAGAGATCGTAAACTCGCCACTTCCAAACGTCGCCAGGGTGGCCTGGACCACTCGGACGTGGCATCGTACAATAGTTACCTCCCCCTCCACCACCACCCCCACTTCTCCCAACTTCTCTTCCTACTCTGACCCTCGAGAAAATGAAAATGCACAGGGTGGGAGCTGCCAGGGGGGCGGATGGGGAGAAACTGAGGAAAAGCAGGGGAAAGACTGAGATATAAAGAAGAGATTGCAAAGAAACTAATAATTGAAAAGGAAACTGGATAATTGAATGATCGAGAAGTAAGGTAGACTTTCTGACAGAGGGAACAGAAAGGTTCCCAAAACAAATAGCTTGACTTGAATCTCTGGAGTCCCCCTCCCCTCATCCGGGGATTAGCCGGTGGTCAATCCACCCTGAGAGAGTGACAGGCAAAGACGCAGCAAAGGGACCTGGCCCCTCATCTCCGGAAGCTAAGTTTTCTCTCTGATGTGATTTTCAATCATACTTTTAACATTAGTCACTGAGAGTGGAGGTGATAGGAAATCTGATTAACAATTGACAAGAAGGTACTGCAGGCGCACAAAGTGGTGAAGAGAAATCCCTACTTCATTCGACAGCTGTCTACAGCAGCGGCCAGTCATGGGGGAGCCCTCTCTTTTCCAGGCGAAGTGGATGACTGGGATGAGAAGCCAAGTGAGGGACGGCCTGTGTCTCCAGGGTGAGTCAGGCAAACACACCACGCCGTCAACGTAGGGCACTAAAACGGTGTGGGAAGGCGGGGAGGGGACAGTAAGGAAATGAAGGAGTCATAAGTGCAGGAAGTAGCCGGAGCTGCGGGAACAAAGGAAGAAGCTGCGGTTCTCAGAACCTAGAGGTCTGGAGAGGAAACAGGTCAGACCTTCAAGGAGGGGCACGATGGGCTAGCCGCTGGGGCCGAACCCCAGGCCCCTGCTCCTTCTCCAGCCTTCCTCTAGTGTCCAGGGGGCCGCCTGCTGACGAGAAGGAGTGATGTTTGCAGAGTCCCAGCCCGGTCTGTACAGAAGGGTGTGTTCAAAGATGAGACGGAAGAGCTGAAGAACCAGCCCAGGACCAGAAGAGAACTTCATACAAAGTGATAGCAGGGTCCACAGAAGGTAGAAGTTCACTTGTACACTGGAAGTTTCTTGAAGGCAGTGTCAGTCTGGGGTTCCCTTGCCACTGTTGGGGTAGGCCTCGCGGTTACTGAGCTCCTTGCCGCTGTGAAATCACAGGAACACCACCCCGGTGTGGGTAGCAGGGGAGTGTGGGGTCTGCTGCCCCCGGAAGTGCTGCTGGGAGGGTTAGGGGCCCAAGGGGAGTGAGTTCCGACAGGACTTCTGGACTAGAAAGCTCTCTGCATCCCAGGCCCTCTTCTGCTTCATGGAGCTGCCATGCCTGTGGCATCTTGAACTGAAGACCTCGGAGGCCTTGACCCTTACCTGACACAGAGAACTGGAAACCCAGGTGGCCTGGATTGCAGTAAAGACTCCACCACTTGGGAAAGTTTTCTAACCACTAATGAGGCGTTTCAGTCTCCTCATCAGTAACATGGTGCAAACAATAGGTTTCATCAACCACCAAGAGTTGTTGTCTGTTCATATGGGAGAGCCCTTGACAGCACCTGGCATCTAGTAAGCACTCACTGCATACAAACCGTTATTATCATTATTACTGCTACCTTTTCATCACACTACAGTGAATTGATGTCGCTTCCATTAAGATACCTTGTGAACTTGCGTATTGGAACAGCAGCCCTGTGACCATATCTGTGAGCTTGCTTGAGCTTGCTGAAGAACGACCCAGAGCCAGCCTGAACTTAGCCAAGAAAGTGTAACTCAGGTGATTTAGCCCAGCAGCCATCGTCCTCGAATTTGGGGTCAGAAACCCCTGCTCTGATCAGTTTTTAGAAACGAGTACCTCCATATTTCTATCATTTGCTCCCTTTAGCCCCACTATTACTCCACCCCACCCCCCAACTCCTTCACATCATCCTTTTGGGCCAAATAACACTTCCTAAAAACTGGAGTAGTATATGTTCAGGTCTTCTTCATTTCTCATTGTGGTAACTTTCTGGGACTATAATTTTTCTTTTTTTTTTTAGATTTTATTCATTTTATTTTCTTTTTTAATTTATTTATTTTTGGGCTGCGTTGGGTCTTTGTTGTTGTGTGTGGGCTTTAGTTGTGGCGAATGGGAGCTACTCTTCGTTGTGGTGTGTGGGCTTCTTATTGTGGTGGCTTCTCTTGTTGCAGAGCACAGGCTCTAGGCACGTGGGCTTCAGTAGTTGTGGCACGCGGGCTCAGTAGTTGTGGCTCACAGGCTCTAGAGCGCAGGCTCAGTAGTTGTGGCGCATGGGCTTTGTTGTTCTGCAGCGTGTGGGATCTTCCCGGACCAGGGCTCGAACCCGCATCCCCTGCATTGGCAGGCAGATTCTTAACCACTGCGCCACCAGGGAAGCCCTCTGGGACTATAATATTAAATGCTGCTTTTCAACATCTAACGCTGATCTAATTCAAATCCAATAAGTGGATTAAGCATATTACTTTTAAAAAGAAAACTCCTTTGTTCTTTATATTAGTGAGAAGACAGAAACTGTGCAAAAATCTAAATGCGTACGCTTGAAGCTTTGAGAGAGACTTTGTTTGGGAAGAGAACTGTTTGCAGTTTATGGCAATGATATGTGAGGCTATGAAAAAGAAAGCAGCCGTGAAATACATTTTTGCATAAAGGTTTGAAATTTATTAGAAGGTAAAAATAATTGAAAAAGCAGAGCTTTCCTCACCGGGCTATCCTAAAATGTTATTTATGTGCCATCATTGTGTGTATTTAGGAGCCTGGGTCCTTTTCAGTGATTGTTCTCAAAGAAACAAAAAGAAAGCTAAGCTGTTAAAACTATTCAGTTGCAAAACTGATGTACATACACAGCCGTACTGCCAACTGGACCACATTAAAGCAATTGGTGGTAACAGTCAAATCACCAGTGTCTGAATTCGGTTACAGAAGCTTAATAGTTACATATGTTAGGCAGCTGCTTACAAAATATGCACGCCTTGCCCTGGATATAACAGAGCGGTAGACTCAGAAGTAGTATTCATTTACCTGAGTTCCGTTACACCCTTCACTGTGGGGTTTAATCATTCAGCACACATTTTAGAATTCATCTGCCGTATACAATACTGCTTAAAGCGCTTCGAGATTCTTGGCCAAAAGAGAATGTGCAAAAGCCTTTGTTAATGTCTATTTGGCTAAAGTACCCTCCTACTTATAGCCGTATATACCATACTTTATCTTACCATATCCTTTCAGCCCCAAAGTGAACTTGGGGGCTGTGAAATGGTGCCAGGCAGGCTTCCCTAAAGACCAACAGAGTGTTTCACTACTAAGCAAGAAAAGATCCTTTTTTTTTTTTTTCATTGTGGTATAGTTGCTTTACAGTGTTGTGCAGAAAAGATCCATTTTTAACCTCTACCTTACTAGTATGCCTCAGCCTTCTCAAAGAAACTCTACTCCCAAATCTGAAAGAGAAATTAAGGAAACTCTCCCATTTACCATTGCAACAAAAAGAATAAAATACCTAGGAATAAACCTTCCTAGGGAGACAAAAGACCTGTATGCAGAAAACTATAAGACACTGATGAAAGAAATTAAAGATGATACCAACAGATGGAGAGATATACCATGTTCTTGGATTGGAAGAATCAATATTGTGAAAATGACTATACTACTCAAAGCAATCTGCATATTCAGTGCAATCCCTATCAAATTACCAGTGGCATTTTTTATGGAACTAGAACAAAAAAATCTTAAAATTTGTATGGAGACACAAAAGACCCCGAATAGCCAAAGCAGTCTTGAGGGAAAAAAACAGAGCTGGAGGAATCAGACTCCCTGACTTCAGACTATAGTACAAAGCTACAGTAATCAAGAAAATATGGTACTGGCACAAAAACAGAAACATAGATCAATGGAACAAGATAGAAAGCCCAGAGATAAACCCACGCACCTATGGTCAACTAATCTGTGACAAAGGAGGCAAGGATATACAATGGAGAAAAGACAGTCTCTTCAATAAGTGGTGCTGGGAAAACTGGACCTACATATAAAAGAATGAAATTAGAACACTCCCTAACACCATGCACAAAAATAAACTCAAAATGGATTCAAGACCTAAATGTAAGACCAGACACTATAAAACTCTTAGAGGAAAACATGGGGAGAACACTCTTTGACATAAATCACAGCCAGATCTTTTTTGATCCACCTCCTAGAGTAATGGAAATAAAAACAAAAATAAACAAATGGGACCTAATGAAACTTCAAAGCTTTTGCACAGCAAAAAGGAAACCATAAACAAGATGAAAAGACAACCCTCAGAATGGGAGAAAATATTTGCACACGAATCAACAGACAAAGGATTAATCTCCAAAATATATAAACAGCTCATGCAGCTCAATATTCAAAAAACAAACAACCCAATCCAAAAATGGGCAGAAGACCTAAATAGACATTTCTCCAAAGAAGACATACAGATGGCCAAGAAGCCCATGAAAAGCTGCTCAACATCACTAATTATTAGAGAAATGCAAATCAAAACTACAATGAGGTGTCTTGTCACACCATTTAGAATGGGCATCATCAGAAAATCTACAAACAACAAATGCTGTAGAGGGTGTGGAGAAAAGGGAACCCTCTTGCACTGTTGGTGGGAATGTAAATTGATACAGCCACTATGGAGAACAGTATGGAGGTTCCTTAAAAAACTAAAAATAGAATTACCATATGATCCAGCAATCCCACTACTGGGCATATACCCAGAGAAAACCATAATTCAAAAAGACACACGCACCCCAGTGTTCATTGCAGCACTATTTACAATAGCCAGGTCATGGAAGCAACCTAAATGCCCATTGACAGACGAATGGATAAAGAAGTAGTGGTACATATATACAATGGAATATTACTCAGCCATAAAAAGGAATGAAATTGGGTCATTTGTTGAGACGTGGATGGATCTAGAGACTGTCATGCAGAGTGAAGTAAGTCAGAAAGAGAAAAACAAATATCGTATATTAACGCATATATGTGGAACCTAGAAAAATGGTACAGATGAACCAGTTTGCAGGGCAGAAATTGAGACATGGATGTAGAGAACAAATGTATGGACACCAAGGGGGGGGAAAGTGGCGGGGGTGTGTGGGTGGTGGTGTGATGAATTGGGCAATTGGGATTGACATGTATACACTGATGTGTATAAAATTGATGACTAATAAGGACCTGCTATATAAAAAAATAAATAAAATCAAATTCAAGAATTATAAAAAAAAAAAAAAGAAACTCTATTCCCCACTATCTTCTCTCCTCTCCTTGTTGGACAGGCTGCTAACTTGCAGTGAGAGTTACTGGTGCTCTTGAACCGACCACCTTTTCAGTTTTAATCTGTTCTAGGTAGAGCTTAGAGGTTTACACAGTGAAAGGAAGATGGAAAGATTTGGTGAGTCGTTCCAGACCTTCCCTTTTTAGTTCTGTGAATATACACAAGGGAAAGACGGCACAATCCGAAGTCCAGTTTTAATGGCGTATGTCTTTAGTTTGATGACAGACTGAATTTGCCTCTAGGTTTTCTGTCTTCTTTGTTCATCAGGGATTCCAATGCTGAAGATCGTGTTTGCAGGCCATGAGTACCTCTCTTTAATATCCGTCCCCTTGCTGATCTACCACCCGGTGCAGATCCTTCTGGGAAGTGTGTTGGTGCCAACAATAAAGTCTTGGATGGTGTCAAGGCAGAAGGTGAGACTCTAGAAGAATCTTATTTGGATCCAAGTCAGATTGAAATGCTCTTTCTGAATCTTAGCTGTTCATATGCTTTAACTTTTGCACATATAGCCTTGTTCTCAAGTACACATTTTCTTAACTAAATACGATAATAATGACGCATTAATCCAATTCAATTTGAACAAGAGGATTGAGGGCTAATTGTTCTATATTGTTATAACAGCACGACGATACTTAAAAGGTAGTTTTTAAAAGCCCTTTTTAATTTGCTCATATTGAAGGGCATATTGCAGTGGATTAAAGTTTCAGTAAATATACTCAAAATATATGTGCCCCTCTGCTCAGGTGCCCACCATCTTTGCCCACCTGATCATTCGTATGTGTCCTGATTTCACATGCCTTTCTAAATATGATAGCACCTGGATTTATCCAGAGTGTCTACTTTATTTTTAATTTTCCAGACACATAATAACTTCTTTGTACTATGCGTTTGGGAATTAAAAAATAAAATTTCAGTAGCAAAGGAGGCCACAAAAGGATGTCAGTTTCGCCACACTTGGCTCAGAAGTCTTGTTACTTATTTGATATTTGTGGATTGGATTTTCTAAATTATCAGCCAAAATAAAATAAACTGAGTGACTCATACAAAATTTAGATGCAGCACATACCACGGAAGTGCCCATAGAGCTGGCTTCTTCCCAGTGGCTCAGACTTTGCAAGACTTCTTTCGCCCGCTCACAAGGTGGCAAGGAGATAGCCAGTGACAGAGCACTGTGTGTTGTGTCCTTAGTGTCCTGAAAACGGAATAACCCCACTACAGCCTGTTAAGCTCTGTGTTATGCTAAGCATGTGCCAGCCTTCACCAGCTTCGGAGTGTAGGCCCTTGAGCTGTCCTGCCACCTCTGCCACCTTACCCCCGTGTGACCCTGGCCATGTTACTTCACGTCTCTGTACCTCAGTCTCTGCCACACTAAGACTCATGATAACATCTACTCTTTAGAGTTGTGGAGGATTACGTGGCAGGTATTTGACAAAAGCTATCTGATATAATCACTGTTATCGTCACTGATGTTCCTGATTTTCTACAACACTGTTTGTAGCAGGCTCTGCTGTCCCCATTGAACACGTAGGAACTAGGCCCAGAGAGTTGAGCAACTTGCCCAGGGTTATGGGGGTGGGCTTACTCAGTGCTAGAGTTAGGACTTGAACCCTGGTCTATGTGTCCCCCGAAATCTTTCCCCTACACCACAACAATGCTCCAAACAGAAATACAAGATTGCTTTTGTTTAGTTTTTGGTATTGAAGTATAGTTAATTTACAATGTTGTGTTAGTTTCAAGTGTACAGCAAAGTGATTGTTATATATATAAGAATATATATATATATAAGAATAAAAATATATAGGAATATGTATATATTCTTTTTCAGATTCTTTTCCATTATAGGTTATTACAAGGTATTGAGTATAGTTCCCTGTGCTGTACAGTAGGTCCTTGTTGTTTATCCATTTTATATATAGGAGTATGTATATGTTAATCCCAGACTTTCCTAATTTATCTCTCCCCCCACCACCCCCAAGATTGCTTTTAGAGCAGCCGCATAGCACAGGGAGATCAGCTCGGTGCTTTGTGACCACCTAGAGGGGTGGGATAGGGAGGGTGGGAGGGAGGGAGATACAAGAGGGAAGAGATATGGGAACATATGTATATGTATAACTGATTCACTTTGTTATAAAGCAGAAACTAACACAGCATTGTAAAGCAATTGTACTTCAATAAAGATGTGTAAAAAAAAAAAAAAAAAGATTGCTTTTAGAAGGAGAGCCCTAGGTCCCCAGAATCCTGCCTGAGAAGGTAGCCCTCCAGCACCTTCCCTCCTCTTGTTGTTGAACAAAATGTTAGCAAACACCATTCTGTGCTGGGGACCACTCCAGGCTGGGGTCTTCCCACTCAGAATTGGTACAGGAGCAGTTTAGTCATTTTCTTTCTTTTACTATTTATCCCCTTTGCAAACTTCATTTGTATGTATGCTCGTGTTTAACAACGTGTGTGTGCGTGATAGACCAGAATTTATACATATAAATTTTGACAAAGAATGAAGAAAAGTATTTGAAAATCCTAATACTCCATCAATAATATACAGTCATAGTGAACGGCAAATTAATCAGAATGAAGTTTTCTTCTAAATGTTTAAAAGCTCCGGGATTTATCCTGCAGAGTAACAGAAGCATTTGCAAAAGGGAGACTAAACTGGGCGCTGTTCATTTTTCCCTTTGCACAGAAACCCCTCCAAACCAGGGGGCCACTGGCTAATGTAGAATAACTCAGAAGACCTGGAATATTTAGCCATTCCCACCTGGCCACAAAAACAAAGTGTCCATCGTAAGGGTATCCTTGAGTGTCTCTTCTGCTTTACAGACAGTACTGACTGAGACCCACAGGCACCATCTAGAGCACAGCAGATGGGATGAATAGCCATGCCGGGCGCGGGGGAGATGCCAGATTCCGCAGGCCAGTGAGGTGGGCGGGTGAATTTATTTGGATCCAGGGGTTTGGATCATGGGTTATATAATGCTATCTAGGCGGGCCTCTTCTTCCTTCTCGTAGCATAAATTATCTGGTGTTAATTGATGCTCTCACGTTGCTCGTGGATACCGTCCAACTCTGATGTCATGTTTTCCTTTCTCATAGGGAGTGAAGTTGACGAGGCCAACAGTATAAGGAAGGAGGTGGTCTTTCCGCAGCGATGTATATACGTACAGGGTTGTACATACAAACAGTTCTGAAGACGTGTATTTGTGAACGTTGCTTCAATGCATATTTTATTTTTTTACACAAAAAATATGACATAACTGTTTAAGTGCCTTAAAATGGATTTAACGAGAGCGTTATTTCTAAAACCTACTTTGTTGGTTACTGCCAGGGGTGGTTCAGTATTTTGGAGTTGTTCTTTTTTTTTTCTTCCTAACACGGGAAACAGTCATCATAAGTGACAAAAAGCAAACACGTTTTCCTCGTACCACCTTCTGTGCAATACAGCTCTCTACCAGCTACTGTACTGTTTGGAATGAGGTCACACCATCAGGAAAATGCCCTTCTCATGACAGTGAAGATTTCCAAAGTCTTATTCTCGGATACTTTGATTTCCCGTGTGATTCTTTTTTTCTGCAACTGTGACATGCCTCTTCCTTATCAACTCAGCAGGGGTCATAGATTGAATAGATGCTGAAAAGCATAAGTCATCTGCATTTCTTGACATCAGTTTTTAAGACATTCCTTCGAATAGTTTCCATTCAGAAATTCCTCAGTTCCATTACAAGAGATTGTGGTGTTCTATGTCTTAAATTTATTATAAGCTGCTTCAAAGAAAGGGCCTGATGTTTGAGTTATGAGTCAAAGTACGTGCAGTTTTCAGATAAACTACAGGATTTGGGTTTCAGGATTTTTAAAATTATATTTCAAATGTTTTTCATTTTTCTTCCATTATTTCTTTCTTACCTGTTTTCCAGCACACTTGCAAACTCATAACAACCAAATGTGAGACCCAAAAACGTTACAATTAGTTCGAGAGCAGCAACAATTAATGATGGATTATTTCACATTCCACAACGGAGACCAAAATTTGTTTCCTGTTACACAGATGTGCTGAGCACAAATTTCCCCTTTTAGCCAGAAGCAGCCTGTTACATCTTTGAATTAAGCACACTTAAGGCATTTGAGACAAGTTATTAATGAGAATTTCCTTGGCAGATTTGACAAATGTTTGCAACATATTTTTAAAAAAATTAAATCACATTGCTCTTACAAATAAATGAAAATATAAAGGTCATAGAGGCAAACAAATGTACATATACACATTCTGTCTAGCTAGATGGAAAGAAAAATAGACACAGAAGATGCAAAACCATTCATCAACCAAAACATCAAGTAAAATTAGCTCCCAATTGGGCATCAGCTTGCCATGGAGTATCCAATATTTGCTTCTACTATGTCTGGAAGAGCTTTCATGACCCAAATAGAGAATAAAGCAATGTACAGAAATAAGGGAACACTTTTTCTGTTTCCTGCACACCATTCTGTCACATCCTCTCTACATGTCTTTTCATGATTTGACAGATGATATTGGCATCATGAGTCACACCATATCTTCAGCAGCTGTTTTGTTGTTTTATCAACAACAAAAAATCATTCCTTAGAAACTCACCATGTTTATCAGTATCGTAAATTTACATTATTGTTACTACCAGCTCCCATCTTGTGTTACTCCTGACTCATTTCAATGTCACTGAACCTCATAAATTTCATAAGAGTTAGCCTGGGTGTAAGTTTTAAGGCTAGTGCCAGACCCTGCAAAAAGCTATGCTAAACAGGCTGTTTGGCAAGGATTCCTATTGTCAAGAATTTCACTTGTGTCTAAAACTACAGTAATTTTGCTTGATACTTTTGATGCTTACATATGGAGCACAGAAATGTTTTCATGTTTTGTTCCTACGAGCTTCTTTGAATTTCAGAGTGAATGGAATTGTCTGTCTGAGCTATCATAAAAATCTTTTCCCTAGCATTAGAATACTGATTTTTTTCCCCAACTTATCTACCTCTATTATCTAACACCTATAGTAGGTGTGACTATGGGATAAAATTCAACTGAAAATGATATAATATTTTACCTTTTGCTTTAAAAAAAATGTGTTCTGTTTTCAAATAATCTTCTTTACATAGTGAATTTTGGTGGCTTTATTGATATGTGTATACCTATTTCTTTTTTACACAAATGCTGTGCATATTTTTCCATAAAGGACAAAAAATAAAATCAAAATATATTTTTAATTCATGCTTATTGGGGTTTAATTATTCATATCTTAAAATATGTTGTTATATCTATGCTCTATCTCTTTTATGCATTTGTTTTGTCTGAATGTATTTATGAAAGAAATACGTTAGATTATATTTATGTTTGCTTGTTTTTCCACCTGTATTTTTTTTAATGGTTGTTATGAAATTTGATCTTTTAAATGGATACGAATGCTCATCTTTTCATGTGCTCTTTTCTAAGTTTTAAAATTTTGTGGGTTCTTCTTTTTATTCTTCCCTCTTCTGGTTAAAACTAACACACCCCTGGCTAATGTTCAGTGTTTGTTTATGCTAAATACCAAATTTTTTCAAAAGGATTGGTAAAGTAACGAAATGGATTATTTATGATGAATGGAAGATGGACGTAATTCTATGATTAAACAAAGATGTTTCAGAAATCACAAGAGAACCTGCGGCTTATTTTTAACCTGATTTCAGATATACACTCATAATGCCTTCCAAGTATCTGTAGATTTCTTTTAATTCATTCCAGTCCTCTTATACTATTTGTGGTTAGCTGGACATAAGTTTCATAGTCTTCTCAGGTATCCATCTCAATACTCCCACCACACCATAACGTTAAAATCCAGAACTAGCCCTTGCTGGTTAGAGATTTTCTCAGCATCAGGGTTGAGGACCAAAAGAGAAACATACCCAACAGAAGGGACAGAACATAGGTGATCTGAGTTTTAGCCACCTTGTCAACTTTTTCAGGGATAGAAATATGAACCCTTAGAATGCAGAATGCCTTTTCCAAACCCTGAGTTTCTTCATGGGTACGTTCCCTTTTGTAGAATTCCATACCTTTGTGCTCTCATTTTGCTGTCTTGACTTAGCAAGCCTCTTCTCCCTGGAAGGCTGACAGAAATGTCACCTTGTCCAGGAAGCTTTCCTGCTCCCCCAGTCGGTTCTAGACTTACTCCCTGTGACGTGCCCTTAGAACAAGTCCCTCAAGTCTAATCATCCCTTTACATTCCTGTCTCCTCCAATGTGGTCCTCATTTGTTTTCCTCCTGTGCCTAGCACAGTGCCTGACTCAGATTAATAACCAAAAAAAAAAAAAACAAAAAACAAAAAAACATTTTCCAAACTGTGATCTTAATGGGTAATACATGAACCTTCATAATTATGAAAGCTCTTCCCTACATAGAGATCATTACTCAGTTACAAGAAAAACTGATTTTTTTTTTTTTGCTACTATTCCTAGCTAGCCTGAGGGAAACTGTGAAGTCACATGGTGCTGCTGAGAGAAATGCATGGCTTCATAACTGTAAATACTAGCTCTCCAAGTTGAAGCTGCAGATGTGATATGCAAATAACTTTCACCTTTTATATTTTGACAGAACAATAAGCCCTCAATAATTCAGGCTAAATCAGCTTGGGTTGATCTGAATTAGTGAATACTTTATATGCATAAAAAATAAAGGGTTTTCCTTATCGGAATTCCGACATACTTACTATAAAGACTAGATACAAATTATTATGATTATCATCATATTATTTGTTTATGTAGATACATACGAAAGGTCTTATAAGAGTACTCTCTTTAGCAAAGCAGCTAATCTTATTTACACTATAGGACAGTTTCTCAAATGTGAGTAAAATACTAACCTCATGCAAAGGGAAAACAACTTCTCATAGACCCTGGAGAACTTGTCTACAGAGCCGATGATGAGAAACTGTATTAAACATTAAACGTCACTCTAACGATCGGTTGGTGCCAATGTGCTTGTAAACACAGGTGCAGACGAGAGCACTGAAGTCACAGGGCTGAGCTGAGTCACAGGGGGTCACCCAGAAGATGCCCACAGGCCTCTCCAGACCCCCCTCCTCCACCGAACTCTCCAGCATCTCAGACTCCACCACCCACACATGGAATGCCACTCCAGTTCCTTGATTTCTACCAAAGTCTGGACACACTGGGTTTGGGGGGATAGAGAAACTTAAAACGGAACGTTAGGAAAAAAATGGAATGTTAGACCTCCTGTTCCCACCAACCTCCCAGCCACCCTCCCACCTGGAATTTCTCACTGACCGCCCTTCCCCGTAACCCCACCTAGCTGCCCTGTTACCAGCTCTTCCTCTCCCCTCGCTCTTTTCTCCCTTCTCTCCCCAGCCCCCAAGTTCACAGAAGTTCAGCCACCTCTTTGTTCATTCTCTGACTTCCTGAACTTGCCCTGGGGCCAACGGCTATATAACCTAACAGAAACTTCCTCATTTCCACTTTCCTCTCATTTCGCCAACTGGGAGTTGGAATGAGGCAACATGAGGATTCGTGTATGTCCTGATGAGGTGTAGCCCAAACGTCAGGGAGGAGATGGAAAAGGAGCTGTGACTTCTCTCTACACTAGCAAAACAGGCGAAGTTTGTGAATGGGTAATTTATACAAAATGGATAATAGACATATTTTTAAATATTCAGTCTTACCAGAGATCAGGGAAATATAAGTTTAAATGAGGTACTATTTTTCACCTATGAGATTGACAAAAAGTTGAAAGTTGGATAATATTCAAATATTGATAAGGGTTTGGGGAGAGGGACCTCATGCCCTTCTAGTTGGAACATAAATGGGGATGGAGTTTTCTGGAGGGCTGTTTAGCTGTACCATCGAAAGCTTAAATATACGTGTTCTTCAGCCCAGCTCTTTGGCTTCTGTGAATCCAGAAATAGATAAGTGCCCTAGAATCTACTGACAAGGACATTTCAGAACATTGATAAGGCTGAAAGGCCACCCAAATTCCCCAACTCAAGGAAATGTTTAAACACTCAATGGTATGTTCTTATCATAGAACATTATTTAGGCATTAAAAGAAATGAGGGTTACTGTGTAATAACAATATATTGTTGAGTGGGAAGAAGAATAAATTTCAGGGAAGAATATGCATTTTGTCATACTATTTTTTTATATATCCTATTTTTTCATTAGTTAAAATATATGTTACATATGTATAGGGACACTCCATACATAAAAAATGTTTAGAGGTATAATTATAAGTAACATTATTGAGCTTTTTCTTTAGGCCTGGCACTGTTTCACACACTGTACATTTTTTCATCTAATCCTCTCAACAACTCTATGAGGTAGGTGGTATTATCCCCATTTTACAGATGAGAAACTGAGTCCCAGACTAAGTGGCTTGCCAAGGCCACAAAATTAAGAAGTGGGTGCATTTTAACCACTTTTAGACTACTTAACAGTGATGATTCCTAGGACCAGGAATGCAGAGGTGTTCATACTTTTAATTGTACCTTTTCTTTTAATCACACTTTGGAAGAGTTCTAACAAGCATAAAGCACAAACTGGGGCTACTTCTGCTACTTCTTGAGCGAATGGCATAATTTACTTCTGAGCCGTGGCGCACTTGTCAAGCAAAACCTTTTTTGGTTGAGAAAGATGGGTCTCTAGGCACATCCTAGGGGGGTAAGGGCCGGACAAGGGAATCTGACTGTCCCATGTATCGAGGTGAGAGGCATTTTGAGTCGGAGTCAACAGCATGGGAAAGGCGGGCTGAGAGGTCCAAACACTGGAAGAAGAGGAACCAGGGAGAAAGTGGGCCAAAGAGAAAAGACAGTCCAGTGGGAGATGTGTGATGGCCTAAGTGATAGTGGTGGTAGTGGTTAATTATCATTATCATCATTTTTATCTTTTTCCAGCTTTATTGAGGTGTAATTGACAAATAAAGTTGTAAGCTATCTGAAATGTACAAGTCATGATCCAATATACACATACATTGTGAAAGTATTCCCACCATTAATGAACACACCCTTCACCTCACACAGTTACTTGTGTGTGTGTGAGAGGATGCATAATACAGTCTCTTAGTGAATCTCAATTATATGATACAGTTATCACCTACAGTCACCACGATGTCCATCAGATCCTCAGACCTTATTCTTCTTGTAACTGAAAGTTTGTACCCTTGTACCAACCTCTTCTCATTCCCACACCCCCAGCCCCTGGTGACCACTATTCTACTCTCTGCTTCTATGAGTTCTTCTTTTTTCTTTTTAAGATTACACATATAAGTGATACCATGCAGTGTTTGTCTGTCTCTTTCTGGTTTATTTCACTTAGCAAAATGCCCACAAGTTTCATCCATGTTGTCACAAATGGCCGGATTTCCTTCTTTTTAAAGGCTGAATAATATTTCATTGTGTATATATACCACATTTTCTTCATCCATTCATCTGTCGATGGACACTTAGGGGCATTGTCAGATGCACCACGTGTGAGATGGTGAGAGCAGTGGGTCCCAGGGTAGGAAGTTTCCGTAAACATTTAGCGGTGGGTGAGCTCTAGCTACGTTGGCAAAACCAGCCCGGGAGGCCGCACTGACAGCAGAGCTCTCGGTGAACACCTAGCTAGCATCAGGGTCTAGAATGCCCACTAGGGACCCCAAATCAATGTGGTTGTAAGGATTTCTAGTCTGGAATAGCCAGTAACAAGGGAACGACCCATGTCTAGGGCTGAGGCCAAGACTTGTTTCCTCCGTGTGTGGTCTTTTCCTATCAGTGGACTCCGAGGCCTGGCATGTGTCAGAAACCCTAGGCTCCTTCCTGCCAATTCTCTGGAATTTCTGAGTTGTGGGGCTTTTGAGTCACTCCAGTGAAGAGAAAATCAACACCCTTTATGAAAACCTTGGTTGCAGAGTTCAGGTAGAGTTCAGAATCATTGCTAGTTTCTAGAATTTTAGAATATGAGAAAATAAGATCTTGCAGGGGGCATGTAGTTTCTGAGGTGTAGCAGAGTCTACTTAGTGGTTAGCAGTGTGGACTCTGGAATCAGGAGAATCTGAGTTCAAATGCCAGCTCCACCATGTAAGCATTGTGAGGTTTGCACTCACTACGGATCTTTTTCGTCTTGGTTTCCTTATCTGTACGTCGCCGATAATAATGGTACATATCCTCCTAGGAATGTTGAAATAATTAAATGAAAAACTGGAGTAAAGAACCTAGTATCAACCTGGGGGGCAGAGGGATTTTCATACCTTGGCTACTGTGAGTAATGCTGCAATGAACACGGAGGTACAGGTATCTGTTTGAGTTAGTGATTTTGTTTCATTTGGATATATAACCGGAAGTGGGATTACTGGATCATATGGTAGTTCTATTTTTAATTTCTTGAGGAACCGCCATACTGTTCTCCACAGTGGCTGCTTCTGCAGTTTTAAAGCACCTGCTGCCCATCACCCCCCCAACAAACAAACTTTTAGTACAAATCCATTTTTACAGCAGATTTTTTTGTTCATTTGGAGGAAAACGAAGTAAAAGTTTCAACATCCACCAGGAAGTTACATAGGGGAGAAAAAGAACATTCCAGTAATACAGACACCAAGTCACAAGCAGGAATTCTGTGCATGAGATGATAAAAATGGAAACTCCTGGAAATCTTGGGAGGCGTAGAATGCTTCCCACAGAACATGGAATTCATTCTCAAACCATTATATCTAAATATAAATTAATATGTATTCAGATGGACTGGGGGATTGCAACAATCATAACTAATATTCAGTGCTCTGATCTGTGGCACTTGCCAATTTCTGGGGTGTAAACAGTCCCACCCTTGCCAATTTCAAGCTACCAGCAAGCTGTTCCTGGGTTGGCATGGGGAAAGGATGCCCTCGACTGGCTCTCAGGAGATGATACAAGCCGACTCCAGCCTGCCTCTGCCCCCCAGGTCAATACTGGGTTCTTTATTCCAGTTTTTCATTTAATTATTTCAACATTCCTAGGAGGATATGTACCATTATTATCGGCGATGTACAGATAAGGAAACCAAGACGAAAAAGATCCGTAGTGAGTGCAAGCCTCACAACGCTTACATGGTGGAGCTGGGATTTGAACTCAGATTCTCCTGATTCCAGAGTCCACACTGCTAACCACTAAGTAGACTCTGCTGCACCTCGGAAACTACATGCCCCCTGCAAGATCTTATTTTCTCATATTCTAAAATTCTAGAAACTAGCAATGATTCTGAACTCTACCTGAACTCTGCAACCAAGGTTTTCATAAAGGGTGTTGTTTTCTCTTCACTGGAGTGACTCAAAAGCCCCACAACTCAGAAATTCCAGAGAATTGGCAGGAAGGAGCCTAGGGTTTCTGACACATGCCAGGCCTCGGAGTCCACTGATAGGAAAAGACCACACACGGAGGAAACAAGTCTTGGCCTCAGCCCTAGACATGGGTCGTTCCCTTGTTACTGGCTATTCCAGACTAGAAATCCTTACAACCACATTGATTTGGGGTCCCTAGTGGGCATTCTAGACCCTGATGCTAGGTGTTCACCGAGAGCTCTGCTGTCAGTGTGGCCTCCCGGGCTGGTTTTGCCAACGTAGCTAGAGCTCACCCACCGCTAAATGTTTACGGAAACTTCCTACCCTGGGACCCACTGCTCTCACCATCTCACACGTGGTGCGTCTGACAATGTCCCTTCCCCTCCGCAGCCACGCCAGCTCCACATCAAAGAGCACCTCTGTACCTGTGCACGTTGAAGACGGGGCAGAATACCATCGGTCATCACTTCTCTGCTCATGAAGCCAAAGTGAAAAGCGTGTAATGCCACAGGTTCGTTATTAGGAATGAATGAGAGAATCCTTGCAAATGGCTTGTCACAGTGTCTGGCACTTGGTAAGAACCCAATCAGTGACAGCTATTGTTATGGTTCCACAGGGATGGGACCTGGGTAAACTGTATCGGATGTATGGGGTCAGCTGTCAGGGTCTATTCTGCGTGACTGGTAATCTATGCAAGAAATCTATTAGGCAGTCCATTAAATGTCACCAATCAAGTCAGGACCTGACCAGGGCATGAGTGCCTACTTCATCAGTTAATGAAGACACCTGATTCTGAATTGTAAGACGACTGCAGTCATCCCTGGCCTCCAGCAGGAATTGAAAGGCCTTTCCAGCCCACCATTGCTGCCTGGGTCTTGCCTTTTTCTACTTACTCCAAAGAACTCCAAGCAGAAATTTTGCCCAACTCCCCAAAAAGCACTGAGTCAGGCTGAGATCCACCTGACAATGCAGCTGACAGAGCTGCCCCATTCGGACCCTGATTTGCTAACGCCCGGCTGATCTGAGTTCCGACTGTACAGCTGCTCCAGGGCTGTCCCCCTGTGACCACAGTCCTCTTGGGCAGCCACTCAGTTCCACCTCGTCAGGTGCCCCCGTGGCCCTGGAGCATCTGGGTGTCCCGCTCACAGGCCCCCTTCCCACTCACACCTTTAATGTTGACATTTCCAGGCATCCTGGTCTCTGATCTTTCCTCCCACCCCCCATGCACTCCCACTGGGAGCCTGTGGGCCACTCTCGCAGCGCCAGCCACCACTGTAACTCAGCCAGAGCTCCCGGTCCTGTAGCCCTGAGCTCACATTTCCAATTGCGTTTGGAGACCACCCCTCCCCGCCACTCCCCCTCCCCCAACCACCCCCCACCCCCACCCCCGGGCATCCTCAAGGCACTCCTGGCCCCAATTGCGTTTGGAGACCACCCCTCCCCGCCACTCCCCCTCCCCCAACCACCCCCCACCCCCACCCCCGGGCATCCTCAAGGCACTCCTGGCCCTGAAGGAAAAGTCAGTAACATCTTTCCCTACACACTATCCTCCACAACCAGCTTCCTGGCTTGTCATTGCAACCAGGCCTGGGGTCCTCTCCTCAGCCTTTCCATTTCACTCTTCATATTCAGCTAATCACCAGATTCCCTTGATTCTATCTGCAAAACCTCTCCTTAATCTCGACTGTATTGTCCACTGGGCTGCTGTCATTTACTATTCTTTTTTCCTCCAGTAAAGCCTTCTCCAAAGCAGGAAGCCCTTGCTGACATTTATCAGTCACCTACCAGGTGCTGGGTGCTCTGCTCAATGCTTTACATGAATGATCCTATTTAATCCTTACGAAGATTTTTTATATTGGTGTAATTATTCCCATTTTACAGATTAGACAGTGGAGGCTCCAAGAGAGAAAATTTCAGATGCCTTAGCTTGTAAGTGGCAAAGCCTGGCTTCCCACCTGGGCTCTGACCTGGCCAGCACCTGTGCTTCCCTCCCCCTCTGCAATGTTGACTCCTGATCTGTGGGCTCCAGCTGTGTCCCCGACACCCTCTACCCCTAAGTGAGACACGGCCCTTGGTTTTCAAATGTGTACTGAATTTCTTCATTTGCTTATTGATTACCCATCAGATTGTGCCAAATCATTTTTGTCCACATGCCTCTCTCCCTCTAAATGATTCATTCCTTCAATGGGGACCTTGTCTTATTTATCTTTGTAACCCTGATAACTAGAAGAATGTTTGCCTGATAGCAGGAATCCCAATAAATGTTTATTGAACGATGGGTTGGCCCTTACTGTCCCCCAGGTTGCTTTTCTGATTCTGGAGGAGACATCTTCAGATTATAAAACACTATTTTTGGAGAGTGGCATGTGACTCGATTATCATTCAGTGAATGGGAATCATCATGTTAATCAACCTATGAATGCTCCTGAAAGGACTTTTTTTTTTTTTCATGAAAACTACCAGCAAAAAAAAAAAAAAATGATGACAATGTTGACCTCAGAGTAGTTGAGGCCCAGAGCATCTAGGCCTCAGTACCCCCTCAGATGTACATTTCTTGCTGTAGCCTTTGCTGTGGAGGCCAGCTCTATATGCGTGCAAAGGTCCTGAGGTCAGGATCAGGCACCCAGCCTGGGAAGAGCACGTGGCTTTTGGGCCCAGGCTAATCAAGATGGCCCCGCCCCTCTGCCCTCCAACTGCCTTCCATCTCCCGGCCCCCCCAGGACAGAAATGCACCCCTGCTTGCCCTCCTGGGACTTTAACCACGCAGCCCCAAATGCTAAGTTAGGATCCAACCAAAACTCAACTGGATGAGGAGAACACAGGAGCAGAGGAACAGAGAGCACAGGGCCAGGCAGAGGCAGGCCAGCTATTGCAAATGGAGCCCTGCATCGGGGCCTTTTACCTCTGGGTCACTGGTTCAAATCCAGCCAGGCCTCGCCTGGCAGAAAATCATTAGCGGCTCTGTGTCAGGCTGCTTGACAGATGGAAAATGAGTTTCCGTCACGATCCAGCAGGCAAGGGTCCACATCACACTTGGCACTAAGCAGCCCTGGACTCTGTGGAGACGGAGGAGAAATCATGCGACCGGCCCCCGGCCCTGGCAGGTCTCTGAGGCCAGGCCAGCCCGCGTCTCAGCAACCTCCGCTCGGGGGGCCTGACAGCTTTCTCAACTCACCCCCTTCATGAGCACTTTATTAATCTAGGTTCGTTTTTTCCCTCTGAGGCCATTGTTTAGAAAGTAGTCAGAAGTAATGGGACAACAGAAAATCTGATTCTGCAGCATCAAAAGAAGAGCGGCCAAAATCACAGCAGAAAAATACCGAAAAGACATTTTTATCCTTGGCCGCTGCGCAGTGCGGGGCTGGGCGGCTGAACGCGTTCCCGAAAGGTGTGAGTTACAGGGCAGGGGAGGCAGGGACAGTGGCTTCACCACTAGCTCCCTGGATGAGGGGCACGGGGGGCAATCCTCTCTAAGGGTATTTTATTTTCGCCTCTCTTCTTCCCTCGTAGAACTATCTAAGCCACCAGCCTAAAAGCATCTGAAGCTAAGAAAGACCCGTCCTCCCTTCCTGGGCGCAGACAGGCCCTGCCAGACTCTCGGAAGACGGTCTATGGAACGCCCATAGACTGGACCCTCCTCACCACCAAGGGGGAGGAATTCCCACCCACCCTGGATTGTTCTGGCAAATGCACAGTGCGGTCTGACTCGCTGCAAACTTCTAAACCCCTCCTCTTCGCCGGGTGGAGAAACCTACAGCAGCGAGCATCCCCGGTCTGGGCCTCGGAGAGTTTCCTGGTCCGAGCTGCACTTCCTCTGACACCACCGGGACGGCTGCAGTGTGGCCCCTCCTGGGTCATCCCAGGAGCGCCCAGTCCTCCCAAGACTCTGGGGCTCCGAATAGAAGGCGCCCCCTCGGGCTGCTGAGGAACAACCTCGCCAGTTCGCCGTCCGCATCCCCTTGGCCGGCAGGGGGCAGACCGCACCCACCGCCCCTTCTGCCGACCCGCGGCGGCCGCAGCGCAGGGGATGGGCCCGGAGGATGCGAACCATGGGTCCCGCGCCTCCGGAGCTCACCTGACTTTGGGAAACCCGGCCAAGGTGTGTGGAGGGACCTTCTGAGTCACCTGTAAGAGCCATGAACCAGGAAATCCACTGCCACATTTCTGTGCCCCGAGAAACCCATTACCTCCTCCTCTCCGGGTCCCTCCAGCCCTGCTTGTTAGGACAGGAGCCTGTGGTTCCTAGACCTGAGCTTGACCTCACCCTTTGTTTGGATGAATCGAGAAAAGACCAGAGCTCGGGACCACTCGCAGCAGGCCAGAGCCTCTGCTCTCCCTTCTCTCACTCCCCCAATCCTCCTACCCAACACCTCTCGCGGGGTTCTGAAGCAGAAAGAAGCCCCCAGGTTCCCAATTTGCGTTTTCATTCTGTTGCCACGCTTTTAGACACCTTGGTATGATCAAATGGAGACAACCTACTGTGTCTGTTTCTGTTCACAGGTACCAACAGTTTTAATATAGATTCCCGGCGGCATCCGAATTTCGGGGGCGGGGCGATCTATCTGCATGTGCAGTCGCTGTCACAGCAGATGGTGTTACTCGCCCTGACAAACTGGACAGGGGCTGGTTTTCACAGCTGCATGAGTGTGAGTGTGTGTGTGTCTGTGCTCGCACGCGTGCACCTGTGTGTTTAGTTATAAACTAATACGTGCTCACGGAAAGAAGTCCAGAATGGGGCCAAGGGAAAGCCGATCCGCCGAGCACACTTTGGGAACCACTGCCCAGAGCCCTTCTGTGCTCCTGGCCTCTCCGACTTTCTCTACCGCCCTAGCCCGTAGGCCACAGGGGAGCTCTTCAGGAGTCACTGCGGCCACCTTGCTTCTTGAGAACCCTAAGGCTACTTTCAAATGCAGCTTCCCTCCAGACAGAGGAATTAGAGAGCAAGAAGCCTGCAGCGCAAACCCCTGGACAGAGAAGCCTTCTGAGGATTGCTGTCTGCCCCCTTGGGATTGCACAGATGGGGCCAAGGTCAGCGGGGTATGGCCAAGGAGTGGACGGATGCCTGCCTTCCTGCTTGGAGGAACCTGGAGCAAGCTGTGGTCTTGGGCACCCGGCCTACCCTGATCGACCCGGGATGCCCCGAGGAAGGGGCACCCCCTGCTGGCCCCGCCCAGACCGACAGGAGCTGTGACTACGGGGGAAGATGCCCACGTGGACAAAGGAAGCAGCTGCCTTTGTACTTCTCCCTTCCTTCCCTAGCTGTGCTTCTGGAAGAATGAGGAACGGTTCATTCTGGAAGAATGGAACGGTTCCAAGGAAGTCAAAGACTTGCCTTGACATTTGGAGAGCCTGTTTTTTGAGGAAGAGCAAGAAGCAGCGGCAGGTTAACACCTAGCGCTGAGCTTGGCCCACGGCGCATGCTCAGTAAAACGTTACAGCTGAAACTGAACTGCCTTTACCCCGGGCTCTGTGCCGCTGCTGTGTGCCCTGGCTCCTCCCTGAGTCTAGTTTCCGTCTGTGAAACGGGATGTTGATGGTAATACCCACCTCACAGAGCTGATTCCAGGATGAAATGAGGTCACTCACATGAGTGAATAATGTCAACTCTAAAAGGTGACAGAAATGTCAGGGATGGGAAGTTGAATGCTGTGCATCAAATATGCTCCAGAATTAAAGTTATAGTGGCTAAAAATCAGTCCTAATGTATTCATTGACATTCTTCTATTCATTGAGTACCAACTTTAAGCTGTAAGAATAATCTCCTGTCCTCCACCCCTACCCCACCAGTGGAACTCAGTGAAGCTATTTTCTTTTTGGGTGGGGAAAAAAAAATTTTTTTTTTTCTAAATTGGGTTGTGTGCAGAATAAAGGCCGCCCACCACGGCCCCGGACAGCCCTGGCTGCACAAAATGTGCACAGCGTCCCCCTAGCACCAAGGCTTGCTCTTATTTACACTTATTTACATATCAAGCCAGATCTCCATGGCTGCCTGCCCGGAAGCCCTATTTTTAATTGTTTGACGCTCCAGCCACCCCTCTGACCCTTCCTGGCACTTTTCTGAGGATTTCTGGCCACTGCTGGCTCGTGAGGGAAGGCCCCCAACCAAACCAGAGGCCCCCAAATTCAGCATCTTTAAGCCCCTTTCCACGGGGATTCTCCAGGCAGGCCAGGGGTGGCCCCCTATAGCGTGGAGGGGATTTGGGCCGTGGCCCGGGGGTGGAGGGAGGAGAGGGGGTGGTCAGCGGCATCCCATGTGGACAAAAGGACAGAAGACAAGGGTAGCAGCTGCCTGTGGGCTCTCCAGCTTCCTTCTCTAGCTGTCCTTCTGGAAGGCTCAGGAATAGTTCCAAGTGAAAGCAAAGGGCTTGCCCTGAAATTTAGACTGGGCTGCCGGTGGTTTTTTTTTTCCCCCCTTCTTTTTACAAACAGCAATTCCTAGACAGAGCAATAAAATATATATTTATAAATATTTTCCAAGAGTGCCCTCTAGTGGAAATCTGAAGACAGTGGCACGTGTTACAAATTGAAGTGACTTGGCTCCCAAACTCCTGAATAAAAATAAAGCACCTTCCACCCAGACCTTCTTCACACGTGACCTGAAAACAGAGCCAGTTTCTTCCACGAGTCCATAAAATGTCACATGGCCTCGACTGGAAATGAAGGCTGCCTTAAGTCTTTAAAAGGAAATGGTGCTCCTCTTTTAGAACTGGAAATTACACACAGTGTTCAGGAACTTTCCGTGCAGGGAAGTGTGTGGAAGGGGACAATGGGAGAGATCCCTGGGTTGTATTCCTAGGCTGCGCCTGGGTTGCTGGCCGACGGCTTTTATTTTGGCTGCGGAGGGAGCCAAGGCTGCAATAAGGTCCAGCCCCAGAGGCCACACACACTGCTGGGTTTTTACCTTGGAGGATGTGGGACAATGAGTCATTTGTGCCTCTTCCTGGTTCTTCCTGGCCAAGGTCAGCTTTCCCACTGGAACCAAGCAGCCTGGCGCAGAGCCCGAGCCGTCTGGAGCCTTCCACTGGTGCCGAGCCCAGGAGCGGGTGTGGCCCCCCCCGCCCGCTCCCCCCAGAGGGCCCCAGTTCAGGCTCCGAGGCAGCCCTTGTCCACGTCATAAAACCCCATTCACGCGGCTCAGTTTAGCATGAAGGGGCCCCCTGGCGGAGGCCTGAGGAAATCGCCGGCCCTAAAGAAAGCTTCCCTGGCAGAATTTTGTGCGGGGGAAACTCAAAGGGCTTCTGACCATTCCCATTCCCTTTCTGGTCCGCTTTCCAGAGTCAATGAACTTTTCTCCGTTTGGATGGATTCCAATTCATCTTGCAACCATTGCTACCACGAGTTGAAATAAAATAGCTGCCGTTCCTTCCTTTCCCCATTCAAGAAGCATATTTGAGCACCTACTCGGCCCCAGGCACTCTGTTCTAGACTCTGACCACCCAGACAGACAAGGTCCTGATCTCATGAAAATTACAGTGTAATTTGGAGATAGATGATACACAAGCAAATATATCATTTTGAGGCTCTGAAGGAAACCAAGAGAGTGTAATGAATAACTGGGGGATCGCGAGATGAAGCGTTTGGGCAGACTGCTCTGAGAAGGTTACATTAAGCATCTATTATGTGCCAGCTGTTTGCTGTGTTAGAGGTTAAGGATACAAAGATAAAAAGACAATGCCGTCTGTACCTTCAAAGAGCTCAGAGCGCAACGGTGAAATGATAATTCCATAAGATTCAAACAGTGAGATTTCACAACAGCCCTAAGATTTATTGCTCATGATAAATCTGCCCAGTAAATTGTGTCATCCTCATTTTATAGCTGTGCAGGTCTGAAAGGACTGGCCAGACGTTGTCGAGTTCATCAGTAGCACTGTCAAGTTTGGAATTGAGGCCCGTCTTACTCCCAAATAGTGTCTATCTTTCTTTTCCTATGCCCTGTTTCTTGGTGGAAATGGGGAGGTAAACAATGAGATCCCAAAGTCTCTCCCAGCCCGAAGGTTTCGAACGGGCATCCTGCACCGTCTAAAGTGGGTTCACAGTACGCGGCTCCCTGCCTCTCAGCATCTGCTGCAGGACTCCCGCGAGAGTAGAGGAAGGACCCAGACCATACACTGGCTCTAGCTCCAATCAAACGTGTCGCTTCTCTGGCTCTTGACAGTGGTACACAAGTCTGGCAGTTGATGTCAGACTCCCTCGACCTCGGTCCTGCAGAGATGCTGATGAGATGTTCCTCCACCAAACTAACTCAGACCCAAGTCCACACCCGGGGACCCTCCTTAGCTTCCCTTTGCGAGGCTTCTCTCATCCAGCAGCCAAAGGGACAGGTTTCCTGCCTCTGGGAAAAGGTCACTCAACACTTCTGCGGAACTCATCACTGACCGGACCTTGAGCAGGAAGAGGAAGGAAGAAAAGTCCACCGGAAATGACCCTTGTCTATTCCTCAGTTGCCGGTGGGGAAAGATTAATGACCCATAGTGGGCTGCCTGCAGATGGTGGTGTGATGGTTTGAGCCTCTTCTCTGAAAGCCATGTTGTCACAGCAGGGCTCCTAGGAGAAGAGAGGAAGACAACTGGGCCAACTCCTTGGGTGGTAGGGCTGTTGATTTGCTGTCAACTAAACCACACACACCCAGAGTCCAACATCTGTGTGTCTGCTTGCGCTGGCACAACAAGAGACAAACGTGCCCCCGAGACCATGGCTCTTGGAGGGCTGGGAGGTAACTCCTCTGCACAGATGCCCTACATGCCCTAATTATATGACTTGTTTCTATTACAGAAATGCCGTGCTTTACCCACTATCCTTTCATGTAGTAAATCTATATTCAATTTCTACTCTGTGCCAGGCACTGTGCTAGATGCCAGAGGATACAGCAGAAAATAAACACACAAGAGTTTGTGGAGTTTATATCCATCAGAATCTAAAGCAGCAGTTCTCAGCCCTGGCAGCCCATTGGAGTCACCTGGAAAGCTTTAAAAACTATGGACGTGGGCCCTACTCCTAAGAAGTCTGATTTAATTGGACTGGGATCCTGATGTCAGTGTTTATGTCTGAAGGATTTGGGTCCAGATGGGAGGGTCTCTGAGGGTCTGCGGAGAAGTGTCTAGTGTTTCCAATTGTGCAGTGAATCAGACTCCCTCCTGGGTTACTTGTGAAGCTGGACCTTTCCCCTACTGCCAGGCTGTGGGAGGGGAAAGCAAGAACACACTCGGGCTCTGTGTCTCCTCCAGAATTCCACTGCATCTGTGTGTTTTACTTCTATTTCTTAGTTTCCCACATCAGGAGTCTTTTCTTCTGAAGCTAGGACCTTGCCAGTTCAGGTCCTGAAATCTGGATTCAGAGATGCACAGCCTTTGCCTTCTATCACCCCGGGCTGCAAATCAACTGCCTCTGACTTTTCCCCTTCTCACTGACTTCCTTTTCTTTGTTGCTTGATTCCGATCTCTTTTTGTCTCCACCTCTTAGATCCGGGAGCCTTCTCAGTTTGCTTTATGGCTCCGGTAGATAGCAGGGACCCATGCCCGGGGCTGAAGGACCTTTCCCCTCCTTCAGCCCTTTCTTCTCTAATCTCCTGCAGTATCTCTCTCTTTTCCATCCTCACCATTTTCCACCCCCAGATCTGTCCCCCTCTCCTGCCCCAGCTTCTCTAAACACCTCTGTCGCTAGGGCATAATTCCTGCAGGAGACAGGAGAGGAAGCATCTGGGGGTGGAAATTAGACGTTGTGAAACTCTCACCATCTTCCCCATGCCTGGCAGACACCAGACATGGACAGCGCCCCCTCCACAAGCATTAAAGAGAGAGAACAAAATATATTTGTTTGTTTAATTGTTTAATATCAAGAAGAGTTGATTTTCAGCCCCAGAGGGTCTGGGCAAGCAGAGACTCAGCTTAATCAGAGGGCTCGGGCTTACATCATGCCCTACAAATAATAATAATCATAACATAATAGTACTAATGCTTGTGCTACATTTGGAGCTTGAAATGATCAGTGACATTTCCCCTGATGAGGTTAAACAGCCCGGCTCGGGGCTGCACATTTACATAATAAAGATCAGAAGTCACCGCCTTCTACAGCTCTCCTGGCACAAGCCTCATGTCCTTGGTTCAGGGACACCACCACGACCACATCCTAATGTACTCCCATCTGTGGTCCTGTGCTGTGATTCTAATCTTCGGCTTGCAAGTGAAATGTCAGGGTTTTTTTTGTCTGCGAGAACAACAAATTATGTTTCTGAATGAGAAGATGCCGCCTGTAATGGATAATACAATCTGAAAATGCAGAGGCAACATCTGTGACCCGTGATGTTAACCGGGCAAGCTGTAGTCTATTTTTCTAGCCTATCAGATGATAGGAAAACATCACTTTAGGTATAATAATTAATCATTAGTCAAAGTGGATATCCCCATTGGTTCCTTGCCTCTCAGACAACCCTGCCTAGCCTGACTATAAATCAGGAAAACACATTCTTTAATATCCAATGGAATGTATCTCCAGGCAGCTTCTTTCCTCGACGAAGTAACTAACAAAACCCTTGGCAGAAACCGTCTCTGACCAGCTGATGGGGGGAAGATTCTCCCAAGGGGCTATTTGAAGGAAGGAAAATGCAGGAGCCCAGGGGAAGGGAGGCAGTGAGTTCAAGATGGCGGCTGTAAACCAAGGAAACATCTTCAAGTGGTGTCTCTTAGCTGCGTAGTGGATGGTGACAGCCAGCACCTTCCCTATCTGGGCCTATTGGTCTCTTTTCCCTCCGTTATGTCTCCTCCCCTTGTAATAGGGAAGAATCTTTTGTATTCTATTACAAGTTAATCACTAAAGGGATGTTGCCTATAAGATTAAATTGCACATTGTGGCCCATCTCTGGGAACCCTGCTTCCCAGGTCATGAGCATTAAGCTAAAATACCTTTGTTTAGCTCGCAGGAAACATCCTGCCCAGGCCCACCTGTGAATGGCTGCAGGAAGGAAGAAATTAACACATCCCTTCCGGAGGCTGATGGGAACCAGGAAGTGTTTGACTTTACTCCCTCCCCCTTTTAGTGTAAAAGAAGCCTGAATTCTGACTCAGGCAAGATGGTTCTCTGGGGCATGGAGCCCACCATCTTCTCGGTTTGCTGGCTTTCCGAATAAAGTCGTTATTCCTTGCCCCAGCAATTCATCTCTCCATTACTGGCTTGTCGTGGGCCGAGCAGGATGAGCTTAGACCCGGTAACACCCTCAACCCACCACAGTGGCCATTGCCCAAAGTCCTTTCATCCTTCTGGTCCTAATGGCAACTGTAGATTAATCATTCTAGGCCATTTTTCTGCTTGATTCCAGGCTCTCTCTGGATCTACTGAAATATTTACAGCACCCAACATGCTCCAAGAAAATAAATGATCTGCCGAGTATGGCGAAAGAAAAGTGGGCTGGAAGTCGAGCTGAGAGGCAGGAATCCGAGGACCACCTAGACCCTATCTTGCTGTTTGACTGTGACGGCTCGGGGGCCTTGCTCGCCTCATCTGTAACGAGGAGGAGTTGGTAATGGTTTCCGTCCATGCTTGTTGGAGCCCTGCATTTCTCAGGCAGTGCCTCAAGGTGAGAGAGAAGGCGGGGGGGAGGGCGGTGCTGGGATAGGGTGAGGAGGAAGGGGAAATATACTCAGCCTTCAACTAGAGCATTCAGCCTTTACTGTCGCACCTAATAGGCAAAATTAAAAATTCAAACCCACTAAGTCAGATTATCTTTAAAGCCATTTCCAAGTTTTGAATCCTGTAGTTCTCTATTGCAATACTGCCCACTCCATCACTCAATATGGGAATGATTTAGGAGATGCTGCTTTGTCTTAGGGCCTATCGTTGCATCTCTTAGTTGCTAGGCCAGTGGTTCCCAACTGGGGGTGATTCTGCCCCCTAGGGGACATCTGGCAATGTCTGGGAATGCTTTTGGTTGTCACGCCTGGGGGTACCACTGGCATCTCAAGGGTAGAGGCCAGGGGTGCCGCTATACCTCCTACAATGCACAGGACAGTCCTCCACAGCAAAGAATGATCCAACCCCAAATGTTGATAGCATGGAGGATGAGAAACCCCATGCCAGACCACATAAACCGAAGAAAGTATGCTCACAGGTGAAGTGGGAAGACTCCTTTCAGTTTATCTTCTGCCCAGCCAAGGTTGAAAGGGTTAAGTCCATTCTCAACTCCTCCCTACCAAGAACTCTCCAAGCCTTGGATCTGAGACACAGAATATTCCCCTCCTGGGGACAGTGGCACACAGCACTTTTTAGTTCACCTTTGGAGAGAAACTCGTACTGCTTGACACCCAGGCACCTGCAGCGGCCCAAGGTGCTGCATATTCAAGTTCAATCCAGACCAGGCAGTGGTGACAGTAACACGAACCCTGAACTTTTCACTCACTTGTTATTTATTGATAACTTACTATGTACTGGGAACAATTAGCAATGAATAAACAATGTCTCTGCCTTTACAAAGCATCCTAGTGAAGGCGAGTCAGAAAATAAACACACAAATGAATGCATAGACTCAGGAGGTAAGAAGTGCTGTCAATACTGTAAAGCAACCAAGGGCATAGAGAGTGGGGCGGGGGGGGGGGGGCGGGCAGTGGACAGTAGCTGCTGCTCAGATGAGGCAACATGGGAGCAAAGTTCTGAAGGCTGCGGATGTCTGGGGGGAACCAGTTTCCAGACAATACGGGCAGCCAGACCAAGGGAGCTGGATGGAGCTGTGCAGCAACCCTGAACCATTCTTGGAAACTCAGGGAATGTGCAAGAAGGTGGTCGGAGGACCGGGTCTCACAGTACCTGGTCAGCCCAGTCCGGATATTGACATTTTATTCTGAGAGAGATGGAAAGCCATTAGAGAATGTGGAGACAGCGTAGCATGAACGATTTATGTTTTAAAAGCAAAATACAAAAACCAAAAAACATTTGCCAGACTTCAGTTGTCTTGGCCACTCCACCCATCTGCTCAAAGGAGCAGAGTCTCAAAATGTTCACTTTTCTTTTTGCATTTAAAGAACAGAACAAACCCACAAAACATCAGCCAGCTTTTCGTCACAAAGGCCCTCCTGATATTCTAAGCCAGAGATGATTACGGCTGTTTTTGCAAACCCCTAATGGCCAGATGGAGCTGAGTTCTGAATAGCTTAAGAAAATGGAGAAATTCTCAAGTTTAATAAAACAAATTAATGCAAATTCATTTCACTTGAATAGAAGAAATTCCTTGCCACACACCATTTTTAGAAGAGGGGAATACGTCGGGGTGACATGAAATCAAATCACAGAGCCTGCATTCCAGAAAGGCTGGGATCACTTTTTAATACCGGAAGTCCAAGACCGGGAGAGGGTATGCTATCTGTAATTTATTCATAAATTGCCAGCTCTTCCCAGACAACATTTCAAATAAAACGTGACACTTGTTTAAATATTTACTGGCTTGTTGACCCATTTTTTTTGTTGTTGTTAATTAGAATTTTTTTTTAAAAGAAAACAAACATTGTAACAGCAAATTAATGCAGACAGCCTTGACAGTGAGATAGCTCGGCCAGGCTACAGTTAAGCGTTAAGTTGTGATTTACCAAAATTATTGTATCCAAGGGGAGAAATTAATTAGAAATATCAAAAATAGTCTCTGAATGTAAAAAGGTTAAAGCCCACCCCTAGCCCCAATCTGTGATTATGAAATTAGCACAATAGATGTAAAACCATTTGTTTAAAATAGAGTTTTTAGCAATTGTTTTTCTGTTATTTTCCCTGAAATGTGTCTTTAGCCCCAAACTTCCTTCTCCAAGAAGTGGTTGGCTGAGCAATTCTCTAGCTGTTCCCACAAAACAAAAAAGTTATTTTAAGATGCTGCATTTGAGCCCTTTGCCTTTTTGTAACTTTTAAGGGCTTTGTGCTTTAGTAAGTGCCTTCAGGTTAAATTAACACTGCCTACTCACTCCCCTCTGGGGCTTCTCTGAAGCCAGGCTTAGAGAAACTTCAAGATCACAGTGACCGAGGGGTTTTATGTGTCCTGAATTCAGGCCTGGGGATTCCAGCCGCCTTTCCCAAAACGGAGTTTACTCAGAATGTCTCAGCAAAAATGTCTGACCCCCAGCAGGAACTGTAGCCAGTGGCTGCCATGACAACCAACGTGATGCCTCCACCGGCTGGGCCGGGGCAGTGAGGGCACAGGGGGAGAAATTGTCACGGACAGGGAATCGCATTTTTGGTGGCCATGGGATTTCTCTAAATGGACTAGATTTAAAGATAGTGTTGCAGCTGCAGGATGATGTTAATAATAATGGCATGTCGGTTAGAGGCAGCTAAGTATTCAACACGCTTTTAATCTTCACAACAGCCGAAAGAGGTAAATCATATTGTGATCCATTTATCTCTGTTGAGGAAGCTGAGGCTTATAAGTCTGGCTGACTCTTCTGCACCTGTCACTATCGTGCCTGACCTGGAGTTCCCAGCTGGGGAAGAGGAGGTGCCTAATCCCTAAAGCCTGGGCAATTCCCTGGCCATCCAGTGGTTAGGACTCAGCACTTTCACTGCCGTGGGCGTGGGTTCGATCCCTGGTCCGGGAACTAAGATCCCGCAAGCCTCGCGGTGTGGCCAAAAACACAAACAAGAAAACAAACAAACAAAAACCCCTAAAGCCTGGAGAGTTCCCTCGGCCCCTTTGATGCTTTGCAGGGAGGGTGACCCATGGCATCTCCTGAAGGTGAGCAGCCTGTCTCTTCTCACACAAGCCCCGTGGCAGGCCAGCAGTCCAACCAGCGATGCAGTGAATCAAACATAACTTCAACTCCTTTGCCACTTCTTCCTTTGAAAACTGAAATCTGTTGCCCTTCCCCTGGAAGAATGAGGGCTGTGACATGCTGTGACCACCAGAACGTGGCGGGAGTAAAACCGTGTTATTTCCCAGGCTAAGCCTTACAAGATGCCCAGCTTCTGCTCTTGTCTGCCTGGGACACTCCTTCTGGGAACCCAGACGCTATGCAGTAAGAAGTCACAAAAAGGAGAAGCAAATTGTTTCCCACACTCACCCACGGCCCCAGTGAGTACCCAGCCGGCAGCCAGCATGAACTGCCAGCCCCGTGAGTGAGTCATCTGGGATGTTCCAGCCCATTTGACAACAGGCAGAGCAGAAGAGCTGCCCAGCTGAGCCCAGGCAACCCCAGCGTCGTGTGAGACCATCAGTGGTAGGCATTGTTTTAAAGCACTGGGTTAAGGGGTAGTTTGTTTCACAGCAATAGATAATCAAAACAGTCTGTTTACACAGGATAATATCCTCTTGGACAGGAAAGTTCTGGAAGGTAGTGTATATGTGGTGCACCCAGCTCTGATGTGACCTGGCCAGATGGGAGCTCTCCACTAGTGAGATGGCTTGTCTTCTTCATCTTGGCGGGGGGCATCCCTGGGGAGCGCGGGGTATGTAGGAGGGATATCTGTGGCCCCCACTGGAGTACAGTACATGTGTCTCTTTCCACGGCATTCCCAGAACACCTTCATTTGTGAACATACAATTACCTAGGTCTCCACGTGCCCAGTGAGGCGCTTGACTGAAGTCAGGGGACAGGTCTGTCAACCCCAGAATCCAGGAGGAGAGAGGGTTGGAATTGATGCCCAGTGAGCTAACAGGGGCTGGAAAAACAGAAGCAGCTCTTTCCTACACACCCAATTTTTTTAAAATGTTTTTGTTGAATCGAGATGTCACGAATGCCTCCTTCTATTTAGTGATTTACTGAACTTATTCCTCATGAAGTTATTGTGAGAATTAAATGTGAAAATAAATGTACAGTTCTTAGCACAGTACCTGCACGATTTAGGTGCTCAATTAAGAAATACCCTTTCCAAATTTATAGTGGTTTTTGTTTCCACATTTAAATGGATCGTGACTCTGTAATAGGTTTATCTTTGAAAAGGCAGCTAATTCCACTGTGTTATATTAGATGAGCATATTCGAGAGTTATATTCAAACATGTTGTTTTGACCTCATGTAGTATCTATGGGACTCCTGCTAAATCAAAGTGATCTTCATGAAGTCACGAGAGCAGGTAGATGGTCTTCATCCATCTTGCTTTCTTAGACAGGTAAAGACTCTTCTTAAAACTGTGCTGGTATCATCATTTTTTTCAGCCTGACCTTTCGCAAAAGGCAAGATGTCTGCTAGTCGTTGGGATACATAAATCTCTCATCAAGTGTAAATGGATGGGCAATCTCTGATCCATTTACCCCTGATGAAGTGGCTTGCTTACCGCTCTCTGGTGTTTATGGCCTCCTGCCGCATGTATGTTTTCCCACAGATGTGGGTAATCAAACTCTCTAAACTCTTCCTTGCTTTGGATCAATTTCCATGGCAGATTTGCCAGGCTTCTGAGTGTCCAAGAAGGCTGAATACCCTTGCACTCACCCAGGCAACGACATCAGAGCCACCTTTGAACTCCAGTTTGGAAAACAGAACTTCTTTGGGGGTGGTTTGAAGAGGCAAAGGGAGGGCTGCAGTCCTTTTTCTTGCAAGAGACTCAACCTCGACGTTACTTTTTTTTCAAAGAGAGTCGATGAGGCTGACACGCTGAGGAGGGACAGAAGTTCTACTTCTGCAGGTTCCTTAAGGCAACGGAGGAAGCTCAGTGGCCACGGGAGTCTAGTTAATGAGCAGGTTATACAATATTCATTGTGTTGAGTTTAACTCTTCAAACAGAACGTCTAACTGCAAAAAGAAAAAAAGCTGCTAAAAAAAAAAAAAAAGAAAGAAAGAAAAAAGCTGCTAAAAAAAAAAAAAAGAAAGAAAGAAAAAAAAGCTGCTAAATTACAGATGTTAAGACAACAAAGCCGGAAAATAATTCCCTCTGTTGATAAACCTGTCCTTTTGCTGCTCCCTCCACTAACTGCTCCCTGATGGGAGGCACAGTGAATCCCCATCCTCATCAGCTAGTCTCAGTAGCTCTATTCTGGCTGAGACACTCTACAGGGTCTAAGGGGGACACTGAGACGCCTTCTCAGAGGACTGTTTTCTTGCTCCCCACAGCGGGAGTGATCCAGTTGTATTCTGCTTCAACCAAAACAAAACTGTTCTCCCCAATCCTCCTGACATGCACGATCTCGCCCCCATCACTCCTGGCAGCTGCGTCCCCAGCAGGCTCACTAAAGGATACTTCCGTCCGCTCGTGGCAAGACTGGGTATGCAGGTAGCGAAGGCCAAGAGCCACGGCCATGCCCAAAGCAGCCGAAAGGCAAAGCAGGATTCCCAGCTGCAGAGTCCTGAGCTGGATCCCCAAAGGGGCCCTGGCTTCGTCTTGCCCAAGCTCAGGCCTTGGGTTGGTCTTCCTGGGGTGTCCCACGCCACTCTCTCCATTGCCCTCCCTCACTTTGGGCTCCTTGTGCTTTGACTGAGGCAGGAAGCTGGCAGAGGGTCTTGATGCCTCTGACTGGCCACTGGCAGTGGGTGGCCTGGAGGTGGCAGAGGTGTGGAGGACAGGGGTTGGATTGGCCGCCCTGGCCCCATGTCCAGTGAGTGCCCCAGAGGACCAGAGGCGAGGATAGGAAAGACGGACAGTGTACAGAGGAGGCCTCATCACCGTCCTATTTGAGGCCTTCACCTTGTCCTAGAAAAGCAAAGGGAAAAAGAGAAATCAAAGGGGCTGGTCTTCCCCCCAAGCAGCCACTGAACTTTGCAACTAACCTGAGTTCCTTAGAGAATCCCAGATCGCAGCTGAAAACCCAGCCTCATGCCTGCTCTTAAAAGAGCTCAGAGGGGGCTTCCGTGGTGGCACAGTGGTTAAGATTCCACCTGCCAGTGCAGGGAACACGGATTCGAGCCCTGGTCCGGGAATATCCCACATGCCGCGGAGCAACTAAGCCCGTGCGCCACAACTACTGAGCCTGCGCTCTAGAGCCCGTGAGCCACAACTACTGAAGCCCGTGCACCTGGAGCCCATGCTCTGCAACAAGAGAAGCCACCGCAATAAGAAGCCCGTGCACCGCAACGAAGAGTAGCCCCCACTCACCGCGACTAGGGAAAGCCTGCACGCAGCAACGAAGACCCAACGCAGCCAAAAATAAATAAATTAAATTAAATTAATAAATTAGAAAAAAAATAAAGAGCTCAGAGGAAAACGTCCGTGCAGATAAACATGCACTTGTTATTGATGGGGACGGGGAAGCTAATGGAAACTCCACTGAGAGAGCATGGAGGCCACTTACAAGAATAAACGAAGGGTCCTTTAAGAGGCTTCTAGACCAATATGGGTGACAGTCATCTCCAATGGCTGAAAGCTTTGAGTGTGTCTTTTTATGCAAGAGGGACCATTGAATCTTGCTGTAAGTTCCAATAAATTTGAGTAAGGATATTATACCATGTTTTATTTTGTGTTCCTTTTAAGAGTTCAAAGGAATAGTATATCATTGGGCATGTATATTTTATATTGCCCATTGATCTAACCTCTGGGACCATACATGGTATTTTGAGGCCAATGTTGTGAAGGACAGGGTGGGGGGAGGAGAAGAGAGGGCTTATTAACCCAAGCTAAGTGGGAAAACAACTCACTAAAACCATCAATTTCTACAATTGCCAATAACTTCAGAGACGCTGTGTATAATGAAAAGGCTGATATTGATTGGAAAAAGATGCTGTGTATATATCATACCCTTGCCTCCTCCTCTCTGATTTTGGCTGCTAGTCTAATAGCTCTGATTACCCAGCCTGGAACTTCCCACTCTGGCGTCAAAAATACCAAACTCACTGCTCATGCACAACTTGGCTGTTACCTGTTCATCCCTATCCGAGGGTAGGCAAGTTTCCAATGAATCAAAGCTTGGATCATTCTGAGTCCTAAAGGGAAGGGAAAAAAGGCTGAGAAGGAGTCCCTAAGTATTGGGGTTTCTTTTCTTACCTTTTATTATAAAAAATTTCAAAAGAAACAAGTAGAATAATATAATGAATCCCCAAATATTTACCACCCAGCTTCAAAAATTATTAATTCATGACCAATCTTATTTTATCTTTATTCCTACCTACCTAATTGCCGCCAGGTTTTTTTGTTTGTTTGTTTGATTTTTCCTTCAGAAATTAATTTATTTAATTTATTTTTATTTCATTTTGGAGTAGAGTTGATTAACAATGCTGTGTTAATTCCAGGTGTACAGCAAAGTGATTCAGTTTACATATACATATATCTATTCTTTTTCAAATTCTTTTCCCATTTAGGTTATTACAGAGTACTGAGCAGAGTTCCCTGCACTAAAACCTTTTTGGCTATCTATTTTAAATATAGCAGTGTGTACATGTCAATCCCAAATTCTCAATCTGCCCTTCCCCGCTGGTAACCATAAGTTTGTTCTCTAAGTCTGTGAGTTTGTTTCTGTTTTGTAAATAAGTTCATTTGTATTATTTTCTTTAGATTCCACTTATAAGTGATATCATATGGTGTTTGTCTTTCTCTGACTTTACTTCACTTTATATGATAATCAAAAAGCAACGTTTCTGGGGGCTTCCCTAGTGGCGCAGTTGTTAAGGATCTGCCTGCCAATGCAGGGAACATGGGTTCGATCCCTGGTTTGGGAAGATCCCACATGCCATGGAGCAACTAAGCCCGTGCGTCACAGCTACTGAGCCTGCGCTCTAGAGCCCGCGAGCCACAACTACTGAAGCTCGCATGCCTATAGAGCCCATGCTCCACAACAAGAGAAGCCACCGCAATGAGAAGCCTGTGCATTGTAACAAAGAGCCCCGCTCACCACAACTAGAGAAAGCCTGCGCACAGCAACGAAGACACAACGCAACAAATAAATAAATAAATAAATAAATAAATAAATAAATAAATAAGAGCAACGTTTCCTGTCACTGCTGTGTATACTGATAAAATTACATTTGTTGGAACACCGGAGTTTGGAGTTGGAGAGGGAATGGGGGTGGGTGGTGCGTGAAGATGGCAGCAAAGACTCAGTGAATGCTTTTATTGATTTATATAATTTATATTTATATATTATATATATTTACATATTATAAATGTATGTATCTAAAATATAAAACCTATATTTATATTTTATTTTATTTATAGCAGCATCTCAAAGACCTCACCCTGTCCAAGACAGTACAGTTTCCCCAGGTAATTTATATATCCAGCCCGTCTGACCAGTGGCTTTTCTACAATCAGTGTTTCTCACGCACTAAAGAATAAATATGGTTGAGATCTTTTTCTGTCTGACTCCAAGAAGGTTCCATTTCCTCAGCACCCTTGTGTTTGGCCTCATCCCACCACCTGTCCCGAATGGCCCACCCCCTGGCCCATTACCCGTGGTGGGTGCTAGGGCTGGAAGCAAAGCTCTCTGAGGAGAATCCCCTGATGGCCATGAACCTCTCCAGCCCACGAACGTCCAGGGATGGTTCCAGGGTTGGGGTGGTGTCCCCGCTGGGTTGGTGGCCATTGCTGACTACGGCAGCTATGTGTGAAGATGCTTGGAATGGAGTCTCTGCAGCCCCAGGAAATTCTGTCACCCGAACATTGGCAGGAACAGGATCTAAGCTGTCCTCTTCTGCAGCTCCAGGGACGGCCACAGCAGAGACATCTGTGTGCTGCTGAGGAAGAGTGACAGGCACCCTGGGGGCCAAGCGGAGGCCCAGAGACACTACAGGGAGAGAAGGAGAAATCGTTCCTTTTATCGATTAGCACACACAGCCAGGACAATGGGCTGAATGCCAGAGATTTTAACGTGCCTGAGGACAGACCGTTAAGTGTGAACCACTCAAAAGCATCACCATAAGGATGATCTGCTCAGTAGTAGAAACTCCTGACCAAGCAGCAAAGCACCTGAATTCTCATGTCTTTTTAAAGAGTAAGCTCCTAGCCCTTCTGGGCTTGTGCATTCTTAACAGTCACCAATCAGAGACTATAGAAACCGCTGTGACCACTCTATGTGTTCTCACTTCTGCCAAAACCTGCTTCTAGCTAGAAAATAAAATGGAATCCCACAAATCACGGATTTTTTAAAGCCCTAGATCATTCTTGCCATAGTATATTAACGCAAAAATTTCCCCAGTGATGGTAAGGACTCGAGCCTCTGCTATGGGCAGAGGTGGGATCACTGCCCTCCACTGTCTCCTTTCCCATCGGTGATTAGCTGACATGATGGCCCAGAGCATTAGAAATAGCTTCACAGAGGGCAGCAAACAAACAAGCACAGGTTTTGGAATCATTGTCTGGGTTCAGCTCTTCGCTCTGCTAATTCCTGATTTGGGGTAAGTCCTCCAGAGCGTCAGTTTCTTCTTTTGCAAAATGAGACCAGTAATGGTACCTACAGCCTAGGACTGTGGCAGGGGTAAAGTGAAATCATTGATGTAAACGCATGCAGCACAGTGCCTGGTACAGATACGACGTGCACTACGTGTTTACCACGATGATGAGTAGGGCGACCACGATGTTGTTCACAGAAAAGTGCTGGCAGAAGTTTCTCTGGCCAGGGCTCCAATTGGGTTGGATTGAATTCTTTCTTTCTCTCTCTCATTTTTTTTTTTTTTTTTTGGTGACACTTTGTTCTAATGTCTTCATTACTCAAAAATATCGAGATTGAAGTGAAAAATAAAGAAGGCTTACACAGACACGCAGAATTTAGCAAAAATTCTGACAGTTTTAACTCCTGTCTGAACTCTAAATGCTTTCAGACACTTTCTGCAGACCCACTGCGTGCTGGGCATCATTCCAGGTGCTGGGGATACAGTGCAGAAGTGATGCTGATTGCTAACTGTTGTTTCTGAATTCAAGATCTAGGGGACAGACTCCTAGATGCCCAACCTTATAAATCACAGTGTGATGAGAGCTTCAATACCAGAGCTAAAGAAAGCAATTACATTTGCCTACCAAGAAGTAAGGGGAAAAGGCTCACAAAGGAGATATTTGAACTGCTCCTGGAAAGGTAAATAGTTCATCATGAGGAACAGTTCCGTTTAAGGAAATATCAGAAGGCAAAACATGGAGATATAAAAGTAGGTCATGCCTGGTGCGGTTGGGTAGGACCCCAAAGTGTTCCAAGGCTCTGCTGGAAAATAAGTTTGAGAGACACAGTATACTCTCTTCCCAATGGGACAATGTGTCACTCACATTTGGCAACTGAAGTCTTCTTACAGTTAAAAAATCCATTTAACTTTGTTAGATGACACCTCCCCCAATGTGTGTGCATGTACACACGCACGCGCACACACATTCGTTTTTCCCTTGGGAAGCGCTGGGGTTTGCGTAGAGGAATGGGTAAGAAAACAGGCAGGAGCCAAGGTGCCAGCGGGGTCAACCCTCGGAGAGACTTTACAGCATCAACGGGACCCGTCTTCCTGAAGCCTCACTACTATTCCTATTCATCTCAAAACAAACACGCCTGGGATCAGAATGCAACATTCGCATGATTTATAACATGAAACAGGAGACTTCAAACCCATGTTGGATTTGCAGGGTCTTCTTAAGGCCATGCTCACAGACCCTGAGACCTTTTCTCTGCTTTTAGGAGTATCTTGGTGAAAAGGTTGGAGGAGCAGTGCTGGGCAATGTGTAGAAGACAAAGGTTTTGGTCACAGGCAGAGATGGAGGGTGGCCCAGGGTTGGCTCTGAGCCTGGGTCTGCTAGACTAGCAAAGTCAGGGATTCATATCGGATCCTGGCCTCACCATGTTAGCCCGGAAAGGAAAGTGGAATTGAATGGATTAAAGGTTGAATCTTCTGTGCAGGTGATTGGATGCCTTTATGAAGGCATCAGAGCGCTTAACTAGAAATAAATAATGAAAATGAGTTCAATTTCACCAGGAATTTTCAGGTGGGTCAGACATTCTCTAGCTGGTTAGGGTTTTTTTCATTGTCTATTTTTGTTTGTTTGTTTTCTCAGAAGTTCATGGGCCAATGGAATCTAAAGTCACGTGGTGAGCCAGGAAAAACATTCATTGCCATCGAAACAGCCTCTCGTTCCTGATTCTGTTCTACAAACCAAGCTGCAAAGAGCCATCTACCTACCTCGGAAAGTAACAATCAAAACTGGATGAACTTACATAAAAAAAGAAAAAAGGGTTATTTCTTTCTGGTGTTCCCTGTGCAGCCTCAGGGGACTGGGGAAAACAGCTGAAATATCGTGGTGATTTGTTAAGCGTGGGAGTGGGGGAAGGTGTATGGCTATTTTTTGGTTTTGCAGCTCAGTTCCAATGCTTCGTGGCCCACCTTCACCTGTGAGATTGAGCCGGACAGAGTGTGTTTGCTGCAGCGAACGCTGAACTTGCAAGTGTCCTCTCGACCCCCACCCATGGCTGTGGGATCACGTCCCCAGGAACTGTTGACACTCCCAAGGCAGGTGTCTATTGGTTGGGTCTCAGGAACTGGAAACTGGCTGGAGTCACTCTTAAGTGAAAAATAGTAACTGTGAAAATAATGCTGCCAACCAGGCTGGTGAATGCAGTGGCAAGCTGTACCTGGGGCGGTTCCTTCCATGCCCTCCGGCCTCTGCCCAGGGGCTGGCATAGGTGAGCCAGGCTCCACGTGGCTGTCGGAACTAGCTCTACTGTGTGTCTGTTGAGACACGACAGGTGATTCAATCTTTGCCCAGTAAACGAAATATGACTGGACCACTGGTAAACTGTGGAGAAAGAAAGCAGAGGGATTTGAGGATTTAGTTTCCCTTAAATCATACCTCGGGCTGTCCTGATAGAAAGGAGAGAACAAACAAAAAGATAAAGAAGAACCCAAGCCTACATGGATAGAACTTAGAGAGAGATGATTGTGTTACTCCCTCGGGTGACTTCATTCTTTTTAAAAACAAAAGCTCAATAGCAGCAAATAATTAAAATAAGAGAAAATAGGTACAAATCAATTACCCTCCTGAATAAATGCAATCATTAAGAATCTCCTTTTGACTAAAAGGTGTCTTCTAGAACCGTCGACTCAAAAGGTTTCATCTTCAACTGTGATCATTCGCCATTACTGGTATGTCATGAATTGAATTACAGCTTTCATTGAAAATTTTATAAATCTGTTGTACAATTGTATAATCCTATTGGAATTGTAAATGCTATTGAAAATGAGAGATAAATCATTCATATTCTAAATAATATTTTGAATACATAATGCCTTTCTTCAGTAAAAATCATTTGCACCAACATGATCTCATTCATCCCCCCCCAAATTTCACCGAATTAGGGATTATTGTCAAGTACCACTTTTCTCACTGTAAGTATTCAGAAGGCAGTTATAAAAATGTGATGAATTTAGCTGAGATCACCCAGAGAGTTAAGGGGCAAGTAAAAGTCACGGTTCGTTGTCATGTCAAGGTTATGGTGGGAAAGGATCCTGGGAGGTGAGAGAATGTAGGAGGACTTGAGAGATGCTTCTGTCAAAAGGAAATAACAGTTTCTGAACTACTTCTTCTGTAGCACAGAGCAGCTATGACAGTAAATCTAAAAATACAAACGGAGGGGCTTTGAGAAATAAAAGTAACTGTACAGATTGAAGGCCTTCAGGCACCACACATCCCTTGCATTGGAACCAAAGTCCTGGCAGGAGCCGGTTACACCAACAGTCGAGTGGGTCCTGACCTTTCCAGATGGGCAAAGTCGTCAGGGCACAGGGTTGTCCTCCTTGTTTGTCCTTCCTGCTGTGTTAGGCCACCAGGAATGGATGGAAGGAAAGAGGACCCTGAGGGGCGGGGGACACACACCTCATCTCTCACGTTCCCCAGTGCAGAGGGGACAACCATGGTGTCTGGATGTCTCCACGCTTGGGCACAACCTCCCTCTTCTGTATATGAGGGGTGTAGGGGAAAGAAACTGAGGAATACATACCCTTTCCTAAAAACCAAAAAAAAAAAAAAAAAAGAAGTTCGCTTTCTTGGTACATGTGAGTGAAAAGAAGGACAAAGCCATGGTCTCATTTTGAGGACCGATGATGTTTGTATGATGCTTACAGTTGCCGGGAACTGGTCCACGCAGTTGGCATATACTGGCTCCTTCGTCCTTATGCAGCACTACGAGGTGGGTGCTGTCATGATCACACCCATCTGGTGGACATTAGGCCGAAGCACGGAGCCCTCAGTGGCTCTGCCCAGGCCCAGGAAGTGCCCACTGTCTGCCTGCCTCTGTCTCTCTCTTTCTGGGCTCTCTCCCGACTCTCCCACCAGCAGCTCTTTTGTCCCCTAGTGAGAATTTCCTGGAGAGACTGGCCAAGGTTCATCTGTGCACAGGGAGGAGGGACGTCACACATTCCTGGACAATGGATAACAGCACAGAGGGGAGTTAGGACAATTTTTTTTAGTCCCCCCCTTAGAGACACTCCAGTTGGGGCAGCCCCAGTGACCCTGTCCTTGTTATAAGGTGGAGGGTGGGAGGTAGGAAACAAGAAGGAAGGGAGGAGAAGCCCCTGTCTTCAAAGTGGAAGCTCAGTTACCAAGAACCAGAACTTGACTCTCTTACAGGAACCTGATGTCCCCTACAGGGTGGGCGGGGGCCTGCCACGCAAAGGACAGATTTCTCTTCCGGGACTTGTCCACGTGGGTGACTGTGTCAGCCTCTTCAAAACAAGCCATCGGTTTGGAATGAGGAGGAATGAAAACAAAAGTGCCAGCTATCTGATGATCAGACTCTCTTCGGGCCTGAAGTAGAAAGCCCATGAAATCACGACTGCTCCTCACAGCCACTTCAACAGAAAACATCCATTCAAGGTCAACACACTTGAGGGAGTTCCACTTGGTGACTTTACATGTGTATTTTCAAAATGAAAAGCTTAGGACCAGCCCAGCCCCCCAAAAGTAAACAATTCATTAGGGGAAAAAAAAAGGTTGAAGTGCTATTTCACACCCAAAATAAATTCCATTTGTAAAGATGGAATATAAAAGATATGTAAAAATGAAGTACAAAAGGACTAGAAACAATAGTTTGGCTTTTTTTTCATTGTTGTCGTTTTGTTTTGTTTTTGCTTTTGTTTTTGTTTTTGTTTTAATATTGGAGTTAGGAATGCCTCTCTAAGCAAATTCAGTAGCCATAAAGGAAAAGATGATTTCTTAAAATTCTCAATATAGAAGAAATAAAAAAACAAATGATAAAATGAGAAGGGTGTTTGTAAGATACAACAGACAAATATACAAAGAGTTATGGTGAATTAACGAAAAGATGGCCGAACTGAAAATTATCAACAGACACAAACAGAAAATAAACAAGCTCAATCATAATTTTTAAAACAATTATAAATGAGACTATTTTATACCTATCATGTTAACAAATTTCAAAATGTGTAATTATAACCAGTATTGATAGGCCAACAGAAGAACTAGGGCACTCATTCAGTAGTACTGGAACTGTAAACTATGCAACTCTTTGAGGGGGTAACCCGACAATATTTTCCATATTTTTTTATTCCTCACACTAATCAGTAGAACAAAATGATTGGATAAAACCATATAGAGAGGGTAAATTTCATTTCCATTTATCACCTCTAATTCCCATCAAAAGAGTTAACATACATCAAAAAGGAATGGAGCCAACCCTGCTGATGTGTTTGAGTTCACTGTAGCTATTAAATAGATACTTTCCTGTCTACGCTTAGCTACTATCTTCAACATCAGTAGCTTTCTTTTTTTTTTAACTTTATATTTTATATTGGAGTATAGTTGATTAACAATGTTGTGTTAGTTTCAGGATGGAGGAGGGGTATTTATTGGTTGAGGGTAGCCCCCCCAGGGGTGTGTATATCTATGTATAACTGAATCACCTCAGTAGCTTTCTTTCTTTTTTTTTCTTTTTTCTTATTGGAGTATAATTGCTTTACAATGTTGTGTTAGTTTCTGCTGTATGAGGAAGTGAATCAGCTATATGTATACATATACGCCCTCCCTCTTGGACCTCCCTCCCACCCCCTGCCATCCCACCCCTCTAGGTCATCACAGAGCACTGAGCTGCGCTCCCTGCACTATATACCACAGGTTCCCACCAGCTATCTGTTTTACACATGGTGGTGTATATATTTCAATCCCAACCTCCCAAACCATCCCACCCTCCGCTTCCCCCAGTGTGTCCACCTGCCCGGTCTCTACGTTCACCTCTCTATTCCTGCCCTGCAAATAAGTTCATCTGTACCATTTTTCTAGATTCCACATATATGCGTTAATATACGATACTTGTTTTTCTCTTTCTGACTTCCTTCACTCTGCATGAGTAGCTGTCTTTCCTGCTTTTTCCAGCTGGCATCTTGGGAGCTTGGTCCAAGGTGGGCAGGTGTGACTCTGAAGTGTGTGTATGTGTGTTGGGAGGTGGGATGGATGGTGGAAACACCCCTGGGGGGCTACCCTCAACCAATAAATACCCCGCCTCCATCCTCCCAAGGGATGATTCACAGGTGTGTTTCCTGTGGTTTCTCAGAGGGTCCCCACTGGAACTGGGCCCCAGTGCGTTGCCCACAGCAGTCACCCACTCTATTTGACACCTCTTATTAGTGTTTCGTTATTCCCTGTCACCCTTTCCCCTCTCTCTCATCTATGCTTCCTGGATCACTCCCCGAATAAACCACCTGCACTCAAGTTCTCGCTCTGAATTTGTAGGCACCTGACTTAAAACAGCAGGAAACGCTCTTTTCACTCCTCAAATACTTTTAGTTTTAAATAAGGAGGAAAAAAGCCTATTTCTCACACATCCTCGATATGTGACGTTTGTTCAGGGTAACTATATTTATACCTTATAATAAAGACAAAATAATTTTTTATTATAAGGCCGTTTGTGCTCTCTTCTCTTATAAAGATTAATATCAATATAGAGATTAGTTATATGATTTTCATGATACAAATATTTCATGCTTCATAGCTGCAACTAGGGATTATCATACTAAGTGAAATAAGTCAGAAAGAGAAAGGCAAATACCATATGATATCACTTACATGTAGAATCTAAAATAGGGCACAAATGAACCCATCTACGAAAGAGAAACGGACTCACAGACATAGAGAACAGACTTGTGGTGGCCAGGGAGGAGGGGGGATGGGGGAGGGATGGATTGGGAGTTTGGAGTTAGCAGATGTAAACTATTACATGTAGAATGGATAAACAACAAGGTCCTACTGTAGAGCACAGGGAACTATATTCAATATCCTGTGATAAACCATAATGGAAAATAATATAAAAAATAATGTATATATGTGAATAACTGAGTCACTTTACTGTACAGCAGATACTAATACAGCATGGTAAATCAACTATGCTTCAATAAAAAAAAATTTTTTTTAAACCCACAAATATTTCTTGCTTATTTTTGGCTACATAATTTCTTCTTAAGATTAAGCCAAACTTTAGCCCAGGAAACTCCTACCTGGGACAAACACAACTTGGAATTTGTCACTAGGGCCCAGGGGCTCCTGGGGGTCTCTCAAAGCCTCTCCCATACATACCCGAAGCCGTGTCACCCAGTGAGTAGGAAGAGCTGCCGCTGAGAATGGTGATGTGGTGGGTCCTGGGGTTCTGAGGCTGGGCTGGAATGTGCTGGGTGCATGTCCACACAGGCCACCGAGCCGGCCCCATGGGAAAAGGCAGAGGAGCTGGATGCCAGGCAGAGAGTGGCACAAGCCCAGCCTGCGAGGGCAGCGGGGACCCTCATCCTGGCCTCTCCTGTGCCCTGATAAACAGCAGCTTCAATTCAGATGCTATTTAGGAAAACGATACGATGTCTTCCTGAATGGGCCTGACCTGAATCCCACACTGCCTTTAAACCTGAAATACCTTTGGTATCACCTCCCCAGATTGTAAGCGCTCAAGGTCAAGATCAAACAGATGTGCCGCATTACTATACATAAAATAGATAACCAACAAGGACCTACTGTAATAGCATAGGGAATTGTACTCAATATTTCATAATAACCTATAAAGGAAATAATCTGAATAAAAATAGATGTATATGTATAACTGAATCACTGTGCTGTGTACCTGAAACTAACACAACCTTGTAAATCAACTATACTTCAATTTAAAAAAAAAAAAGTATATCTCTTTAAAATAGCATTTAAAAAAAACAAAAAAAAATCAATGTGGAAATGATCAATAAATATAGCTAGAACAACTTTTAACTAAAAGGAATTTCAATTGAACTAAAGTTTAAATGTGAAAAATGAAACCACAAGAAAAAAAAAAAGATGTGCCAGACTGTAGGAAGTATTTCATTTCTAAACCCTTTTTTTTTAAACCTCTCTTCTTGTAGTTTTTTTGTAAGAATGTTTCTTTTTAAAGAGAGGCTATACTAATTACATCAAAGAAAAAAGACCAGAACATGTTTGAATCCTAATGTGGACTCCTTACATCCTGATATTCAAGGACAATGTGAGCTGTAATATATTATTGCTGAAATGAGACACCCAATATTCCAATATGGGCAGGCAGCCTGGCATATGGTGACTTGGTTTATCTCTCTAATTGCAGATTACAGAGTTAACTGCTACATATCTTCTGCCAACTGTCAGTTATTTAGAGGAGACTGCTAAATTTGCAATGCTTTGATAGCCCCTGTCCTTTCTCCTGTTGATGATTTTTAATTATTTCACTCCTTTCTCACAGAGAAGATGAGCAGAGAAAGCTATACCCAAGCCCATCCACTCTATACTTTGTTAAATATACTGGAAAAAAAAAAAAAAAAAAACTGGCTCAGAAATAGAATAAAATGTTTGGGCAAAATAACATTTATAGAGTAAATATTTTTGTTTACACCTCGGACGCCCATCCACGGAAGGAATTAAAAGTTGATTGTCAAAGAAGTTCACAGATGAAAGTAAAGTGGGAAATAGCAAATAAGACAGATGAAAACCTCTCTGAGTAAAAATCCAGGACTAGCAGGCATTTTTAAAAAATAACCATTTGTTTTTATAGTCCTATGTACATGTATTTTAGAAGTTCTGCTAATATTGTGATCTAAGGAGCAATGCAAAGCAACAACAACTCTCCTCTCTAATAAGCTGGTTTTAAAAGGTAAAAATAAAATGTAAAACTTTGGTGAAATTAGCAATAAAAGCAGTAGACTAAGGAGGTAAACCATACAACCAAATCATCGTGTCATCTACGCCATCCTATCTGCACACACCACCGCCACCTTTACACCGACCAGACACAGGGGACCAGAGTATGATCTACTGTATAATGGGAATCTCTCGGACTTGTCCTAAGAGTCCTCAGACAATACCTTTCTCTGCTAGGTTTGTTCTCCATAAGGCAGTAAAAGTCAAAACCCTTTCACCACAAGGGGCCATTCCTACCGATTTCCAGACACATTAGAAGATGATGAACAAGGAGCTGTAAAAGCATATTCTCAGCTGAGGATACCCAGGGCCCTTCTCGTCTCCTTTCAGAGGGGCCACGTAGACAGCCCCGGGGAGCTCTTGTTGATGGCGGAAGCTGGTCTCCTCCCCACAGAGGCAGATTGAACACAGATGCCTACGGAGGAAGCGGGGTGAGCGCCACATCCCGCAGATCACCACCGAAGCCATAAATTTCATCCTCCCCCCCCCTCCTTAGATCTCGAAGTTTCTTTCCCACCAGCACTTTGTTGTCTACCTAAACCAGAAAAACATCCACTTACCGAGGAATACACTTTCCTCCAGGATTGACGCAACAGTTTCCACTCTCAGAGCTGCAGAGACACATCCTTTCAACAAGTCCTTTCTTCTCCCTTCAGTTTCTCCTCCAATGGGCAGGATAACAGCTGTTACCACTAATCCTCAGCGTCCCCAGGAACTCTCCTTCGGAGTCCAGATCCAGCCTTAATCGCATTGGTTTCTTTAAGATCAGAGACACATCCTCATGTACAGTTTCCACATCATCATTGTTCAAGCCTGTCTGAAGAACTAGAAAGAACTGGGACTGGTTTTGCATACGACTTCCTTTGACATCCTCAGCAGGAGCCGGATGCCTCCATCTTGGTCCCCCTGCCAAGGGGAGAATGATCAAATCAAACAAATCTCAGAGATCTCTGCTTCTGGGTCAACGTGGGCTGAAGAAGTTGTCCCGGGTGAAGTGGGATTGAGGTCATGGCCAGGGTGCAATGTTTGGTACAAAAATTTCCCATATAGCACACTCCCTCCCCATCATTTGCACTTAAGCTGGAATTCACACATGCACACGCGTACGAAGATCGTTGGAGACACTTGACACTAGCGCAGAGCCGTAGATCAGCGGATCTCAAAGTGGGATCCCCAGAGCACAACACTGGCATCACCTGGAAACTTGTTAGAAGTGCACATTCCTGGACCTCACTCCAGACCCACTGAAAAAGAAACTCTGGGGTGGGACCCAGCAATCTGTGACTCAGGTGATTCTGACATGAGCATAATTTGAGAAGCACTGGTATAGATTCCCCAGGTTTCTTTCCAGACCTGTGAAATCAGACTGTGCAGGAGAGAGTTCTGGAAATCCATATTTTTACTACACACCCCAGGAGACAGGAGATTCTTTGACCAGGCAAGTTAGGAAAACACTGAGTTGAAGAATCACCACCAAACCTCTAGAGGCTCCATCCCACCTGGAGGTTTATTAATAAAGAGTCAGGCTTCTGCAAAGACATTGGACTCACTACAAACATCATGCATATGGGTATCTGAACTCTAACTTGGTGTTAGGCACTTATTTAGGCAAAAACAAAGATGAATCAGACACGAATCCCAATCCATAGATATAGCAAAATGGAGGAGACTCACAGGACTACGGAGTGCATGATTCTATTTATATAACATTCTGAAAAAGGCAAAATTGTAGAACAGAAACAGGTCCGTGGTTGCCAGGGGCTGGGGTCAGTGGGGAGGAGTGACTCCAAAGGGCAGCAGGAGGGAAGCTTCTGGGGGGTGGAACTACTGTGAATCTGAATCAATTGTGGTGGTAGTTACACAACTGTACCACCTTGTTAAAACTCACAGACTGTGCACCAAAAAAAGTGGATTTTACTGTCTGTACATTAAAAAAGTAGAATCAGCAAAAATGGACGTGGCAAATCTACACAAGTAACTATTAGGCAAATGACACGTGGGATTCCGGAAAGGACTTATGAGATTAACTCTAGGAGAACCCAACATCCCTGTGGACCTTACATTTGAACTGCACCTTAAACAGTGAGCAACATTTTTCCTGCCAACAAAGACTGGAGAACATTCTAGAATAAGAAGGATGTACTGAATACTGTTTATGACATCTCCTGACTACAGCCCATTGTAGAGTCTCACTGTTCAAAGTGTGGTCCAAGGGCCAGCAGCACCAGCGTCACCTGGGAGCTTGTGAGAAATGCAGAATCTCTGGCCCCCATGGCAGAGCCACTGAGTCGGTTTCTGCATTTTCACAGGCTCCCCAGAGAACCTGCCAGATCTCAGCCCTTGGCAGAGCCCCTTTATACTGTATGACATTGGCCCCTCCCTACCATGACTGATCGGTCAGAGGTGGTCACTTTACCCAAGACAAGTCAATCACCAATGGGGAAGCAACCGACCAGGCTGCCTTGAGAACCCAGACTTTTCAAGAAACACATCATCTGAGCTAAAAGGATACAGAAAGTGAGGACTGGAACAGGTGACATGCCCAGCCCAACCAAACTGCACTTCTGAGAGCTCTCTCTCTCTGTAACGTCCTCCTTCCCCTTGATTGCAACTATGTGAGAGCGCTTTCGTGTGTTTGCTTGTTTGTCTTTGTTTTTCCGCCTCTGAGACTTGACCATGGAGTCCTGAGAAGGGCCTGGCATGTCTGAGAGATGCCCAGAAAGAAGGCCCTGAGGGAGAGGAAAGCAAGGCTGAGAACTGTGGTAGCAACCGAACGCTGAAGGGATTTGCACATCATAGTATTAGGAGGTTCAGCCGCATTCAGTGGGAAGTAAGGAGCTTCCATGGCTGTTTAAGCAGTAGAGTAGGCAGGCAGGCAGTGGGATCCCTTAAGACAGCTTTGGAAGAGAAGGGAGCCCAGGGGCTGTGGAGGAGGCCACGGTATTGCAGGTCAGTCAGAAAGGGTGAGGTGAACAGTCACAGTGGGGATAACGGGAGGGAGGGACTCAGGAGGCCATTTGGAGATGGACTTGGTAGCATCTGGTGACCGACTGGATGCAGGGTGCCCTACACAGAGAACAGACTTGTGGTTGCCAAGGGGGAGGGGGTTGGGGGAGGGATGGATTGAGAGTTTGGGGTTAGCAGATGCAAACTATTATATACAGGATGGATAAACAAGGTCCTACTGTACAGCTCAGGGAACTATATTCAATATCCTGGGATAAACTATAATGGAAAATAATATGAAAAAGAATGTATATATGTATAACTGAGTCACTTTGCTGTACAGTAGAAATTAACACAACAATGTAAACCAACTATACTTCAATAAAGTTTATTTTTAAAAATTAAAAAGAAGATAAATGCAGGATGTCCTAGAGAGAATCCTAGCATGGGTGGTGCCAGGTAACAGGAGGTGGGGCTCCAGAAAGGGCAGCAGTTGGACCGTTAGGCCTAGTCTCCGCTCCAGGTAATGAAGTGAGTGACTTAATGGGCAAAGCACCAACTCGGAGACCACAGTTCCAGGCCCGTAATGTCGGTTTTGGGGCCAAGTTGCTCAGGCCGTCACGGCAAGTGCGAGACCGTCTGCCCTGCAGACACCAGAGGAGGTCGAGCTCCCTCGGCCAGGACGCCGGTGCTCCCCGTGCAGGGTGAAATCATGCTGATAGACTCTGACTTCTCCAAGCCTCTGTCCCACCAGGAAGGAGGAAATCTCAATCTTCCGTTAAGTCAGCAGAGACTCTGGGGGGCTCAGGAACCTAGGGTGAGGGTCTTCCGTCGCCGCTGCTCACAAGGTCATTTGAAGGCTCTGGCTCAGATGCTCTGGTGCAAAGAAAGTCTCAAGTCTCCAGCCAGGCTGGGCTTCGACCTCCCCAGATGCACCGTGTGGCCTTTGCCCTCTGAGGGTCTCCCACCCCCTCTGCCGGGTCCCCCGTGAGTGGGGCACAGATTTCCTGCTGCTAGGAAAGAGGAGGTGTGGCCAACCTCTTCACCCCTCTCCACTCCCTTCCTAGCCTTGGGGATAACTGGCTATCTCCCCTCCCCCGGCCCCTCCCCACTATCCCCAGCCAGCTCCCCACCCCGGTCACCTGGTATAATCTACCTACCACAGAGAGAGGGGTAAGGTGCCAACACTTCTGCTTTAGCCCCGTAACAAATACGCCTTCTGATGTAGTGATTCTCAAAAGGCGAGCCCCCAGGTTAGAGAGGGGATGGCAAGCAGCTGGAGAGAGCCCACACACGGCTCAGTAAATAATCCTGCCATTCACCCAGGTACTAAGTGTTCCTGTTGGTGGAAACCAGGAGGACACCTTATCCGAGGCATGACCTTCATTGCCTGCCTCACTCACAGCCTCCGCTGGGTTGGCAGGACTCCCTGTGCCACATTCTGGACATTTAGCCAATTAGCTCGCGAACACTCACACCACCGGAGGGCCGTACTACTGTTAGCCCATTTTACAGGGGGAGGAAACTGAGCCCCTGTGTCTAACTTGCCAAAGGTTCCAGAGCTTCCAGGCTGTGATAGACGCGGTCTCTCCCCACAGCTCTGCCACTGACCCCCTTTATAACCTCCTCCGAACATGAGGACAACCGTCCTTCTTGTACCTGCATCCCCATGTTCTGTGAGGTTTCAGTGAGGTGATAAAGAGTAAGCAGGGAGCCCTCGGCACGGGTTGGACACAAAGGAAGGGCTCAGAGCATGTTTGTTTGGGGAAGGAGAAAGCGGGCTGAGCTGCAGAGAGGATGGAGCTGGTTCATAGAGAGGAGAGGCTTCCTGCCAGGCAGCCCTCGGGGGGCAGGGGTGTGAGGGGTGTGATTGATTGTGAGGAAGCGGGAACCAGAGTGGGGCTGAGAAAGAGGGTATCCAGCATCTGGGCTCCGTGGGCGTTCCTATCCCCATTCGGATCTGGGTGCACAGGGAAAGCAAGAAAACATTGCTTTCTGTTTGAATCTGCTGGAGTCATTTCACACTGGCAATCTGGCTGGACTTGATACATTAGGTGACTAAGTGGTTACATTAACATCCCATGGCCCCCGACTAGAAGAGTTACATTAACGTCACACACAAGAAAATTCTCTTTCATGGTGGGTTTTATGGTTATAAATGGGCAGCTCTGTGTCCTTCGGTAAAGCACTTAACTTCTCTGTGTTGCCTCCGGTGTAAAATAAAAGGTTTGAATTAAATGATCCCTCAGATTTCTTCCAGCTAGAAAATTATACATATGTTTACTTTTATTTTAGTCATGAAGGCATAGAATGAGCTATACTTAGAGCCTCTTGGGATGACATGGACCAAGTCTGGCACATGATGATGGCCACAGCCACACCACCTGCATCCTCCAGGTATGGGAGCAGCCTTGGAAAAGTGTTTCCCAACCTCCATGGAATCCTCAGAGAGGAAGGACCTGCCAAGTTCACCAGCCCAGTCCCATCCTTGGGACATTTTCTTCATGTTTAGAGGTCTCTGAAAGGGAGATATGGAGAATGTGCCTTTGGTAACTTATTTTTTTAAATATTTATTTATTTATTTAGGCTGTGCCGGGTCTTAGTCATGGCATGAGGGATCTTTTAGTTGCAGCATGTGGGCTCATAGTTGCAGCATGCAGACTCTTAGTTCTGGCACACGGACTCTTAGTTGTGGCATGCATGCGGGATCTAGTTCCCCGACCAGGGATCGAACCTGGGCCCCCTGCATAGGGAGCATGGAGTCTTACCCACTAGACCACCAGGGAAGGCCCTGCCTTTGGTAACTTATTAACACCCTTTGTCCCTTTTTCATGCCTTGGTCATGAATTTCCATTGACATTGATTGGTGTTTGTAGGCAGATATGGTTATTCTAGTATCGTTACTGTGGTGATCATTGTAATATTCAGAAATAAAAATTTTATTAAAAAACCTACAGGTTTCTGGAGTTCTGGGACAATCAGTGTAAGAAAAGAGAAAAATTTTCACAATTTTCTTTGAACTCGACTTTAATTTACTTAAAAATGGGAAATTGATGGACATTTATGTAAATGTCGCAGGCTTGTCGACTTGCTTCCTTCTCCATGCTGCCATGCACTTTCTTCCATTGGAAAAAAAGAATCTTTTGGTGCTTTTTTTCTACCCAATTATCCTCTCCTGTATTCTCCCTGTTAAAGAACAATACAGACGAACAGGACTTTAAAACAAATCAATAGTTAGACAGTTGAATTTGCAAAAAAGTACTCACAGAGAGTTGGCTAATGTAAGAAAGTATCAGCAGTATCTCTTCTCTCTAGGAGTTAACGTTTTACTTGGGGTGGGGTGGCAGGATATAGAAGAAAGAAGTCAGACGGCAAGTTAGCTGTGTGGCCTTGGCAAGCTAATTAATGTTGATGAACCTCAGTTTTCCCATCTGTGAGATGGGGAGATGATTAGATTTCTCACAAGGATACTGTAAGGACTAGGTGTCCTTGTATAACGATGCATAGCAATAAATCACAGCTGTTATCAGAAGGGAGATTAAAGCCAGGCTACCAGAATTTAGAGCAGAGAGAGGTATTTCAACTAGAAACAAGAAAAGATGGTGGATCTTAGAGGTTAGGTGGGGTTTGGATAGATAGAGAAGGGTAGTAGAACATTCAAAGCCGGAGAAAGAGATTGAACAATGGTGTGAAAGTGGGAAAAAATGGATTGCGTTAGTTGTAATTATCCGGAAATAAAATGAGGCACGCCTGATGCAGGGTGATGGAGCCAGTGATGCTGTTGGGAGGAAATGGAAGTAAAGGGAAGAGTCAGTAAGATTTGGAGACTGTTTGTATGGAGACAAAGGAGGGGTTTTTAAAAATTGGTATTTTGGGCTTCCCTGGTGGCGCAGTGGTTGAGACTCTGCCTGCCAATGGAGGGGACACGGGTTCGAGCCCTGGTCTGGGAAGATCCCACATGCCACGGAGCAACTAGGCCCGTGAGCCACAACTACTGAGCCTGCGCGTCTGGAGCCTGTGCTCCGCAACAAGAGAGGCCGCGATAGTGAGAGGCCCGCGCACCGCTATGAAGAGTGGCCCCCACTCGCCGCAACTGGAGAAAGCCCTCGCACAGAAACGAAGACCCAACACAGCCAAAAAAAATAAATTAATTAATTAAAAAAAATTAATAGACTGTATATTAAAAAAATTGGTATTTAGAAAGCCTGAACGAAAAATATAACCTACATCTGAAATAGGGAAGACAGCGTTCAATCTTAGACATGCTGAAAATGCCCTCTCAGCATCATCCACTCCTCAGCCAACCTTTCCTAAATGCCTACTAAGTGCAGGCCATGTACACAGGGCTGGGCTATCAAGATGAATAACACAACATCTGCCTTTGTAATGCTGGAGATGGAGACTAAAGCATCAGCAGATAATCACAAAACTATGGGATAAATGATCAGCAGAGATAGAATCACATAAGACTATGGAAGTACAGAGAAGGAGCATCTGGGGGTTGGTGAAGAATTTCCTTTTCCCTTTTCAAAAAACCCAAACACTCACATCTTGTGATTGGATGCCAAAAATTAGTCTCAAAGATCAGTCTTCAAATAATTCGTTTATGACTGTTCTGTAGCCTTTTGTAAGTGTCCTACACCATGTATACTCTTTATCCTCATGTGGCCACTTGGTCCCCCTCACTGCCCTGCATTGCAACTGATCGGCTTTGTGTGCCTTATCTTCTCTACCAACCAAGCGCTAAACCCCTGGAGGGTAGGATTCATCTTAAAGTTGCTAAGCTCCAATACATAGCACAGTACCATGCTTATTGTGAGGCTATCTGTTAAATAATTTAGCACAGACAGAAGCTAAGGAAGATCAAGGTGCATGCATCTCTGTGTTCAGAACTCTATGTGTTTCATTTATTTTAATCATCCTCTTCCAACCTTCCCAGGGAAGGAGGAATAATACCTCCCAATTGTTGAGTTCTTACTATGTGCTAGGCACACATCTAACTCTACTTGTATGAGCTCATCTAATCTTCACAACGACCCTATAAACTATGTATTAATGCTCTCCCATTTTACAGATGAGGAGCCTGAGGCATAGAACGATTATGACAACTTGTCTGAGGTCACATTGCTCCTAAGTGGAGGAGCTCTGGAACCTGTGGCCCAACCCCTGTGCTGTTACAGCTGCCATCAATGTTCCAGAAAACTGAAGTATACAGAGAGTGAGGGTTGAGATGGTTCTAAAGAGTAAATTAAGGATGGCAGCGAGACTTCAATTTTCTGCTTCTTGGACCAGGGTTTGGAAGGCCCTCTGGGTAAGTAGGACACCCCGTGAGAACTTCCCCTCACGGAGGAACTCGCATCCTGAACTTGCAAACCTAACATAAACGGGCAAACCCACTCCTTCAAAGGATGCAGGTAAAAAGCCTGCAGCATAACTGGAGGTAAGGGCGCCCCAGTACTGCACATTGTCAAACGTTTTCCATCCTTCCATCCATGGCAGATGTTCTCAAGTTAAAGAAATTTTAGAATTCTAAGGATATATTTTCTTTTTCCCTTTTTTCTCTCCCTCTTTTTAAAATAAAGAACATGCTTAGTCTAGTACCTAAATATCAACCTTCACTTTCTCGCCCTTCACACTTCTTTTTTCTGTCCCATCACAGAAGCGGTCCCGACAAGGAGGGTTCTCTAAGTTTCCTCCTTACAGAAGTGATCCAAACCTCTTATCCAGCCTGCATCAAAAAGAAGCAGATTGTTTGATTAGCACTCTCTACCCTGCCCTCCTGTGGCAATGGAGAATACCAGAATCTTTGAATGTGAAGGCCCTTCATCAAAATTGAGAAAACGTTAAAAAATATTTTTCAGGGCACCTACAAAGACCAAACTCCAAAGACGATTCTCTGGTTCACTTTGTAGAGACAATTTCTGAAGGACAAATTCCTTCTTTGGCTTTATGACTCTCAACTCCGGAGCCGGGTCCAAATTCCCCCCAGACCCACTGGAGTTCTGTCACATTCTGTTAACACAGCCCTTTCTTCTACTAAACGGGCACCTGAAATGGACAAGCCTCGCTCACTGGCCTCCTGTTAAATTGCAGTAGAAGTCGGCCTCTCGGGCAGTGCCGCACAGCCGCTAATACTACACCTGCTCTTGCTACCGGGAGACTGGCCAGTGTCTTTAGCGAATCATTGAAGTCCTCTGCACACACCTCTAATACGTGAGGGGGGCCCACGTCTGCGTGAGTCTGAGGCCTCTTAGAGAAATGTACTCATTTGCTTCCGATCAGGAAAGCTGGAAGGAGAAACACCAGCCTTCCCAATTCCTAGGCCAGTACTTAATTCTTGCTTCACATAAAAACATTGCTGTGAAGGCGACAAAATCCACGTAGCAAGAGCACCCTGCAAAGTTTAATGAAAGGTCTACCTTGAGCTGAGCCAATAACACCACTTTAACGCCATCATTTCATTAAATCTCCTGCTGACCTGTTTGCTTATTTCACATGACAAGATGATGCATCAGTACTAATTCCTCCACCACAGCACCTCTACCTCCCTCCCAAAGTCAAATTCACACGGGTGTTACTGAAGGATCTATAGTTCAGCAGAAAATATTAATTATTCGAACATAGTTTTTGTCTAAACAAAATTCAAATATGGCAGCTCCTTAGTGGTTTGCTTTTCTGTGTGTGCCATGTGTATAAAAATAACCCAATTTGAAATATACAAGATAGGAACAGTCCCAAGTGGAATTTATGTAGCCAGACTCTTTTAAATTACATATATTATAGAAGTACATCATTTAAAAACAAAAAGCTTTTTACCACACATGTTATTAGTTTATTTCTATCGATTTTGAATGGCTTAGACCCATTGAAAATGGATAACTGGCCCAGGCTCTGAGCTTCCTGGCAGCTAAGTAAGAAAGATAAGTATAACCAGTTGCCTACTTATTATCTTTATGGGCCATAAGGAGAAAAGTGGGTTAAAATAACATAAGGATAACTAGAGAGATGATAAACTGGCTGCAGGATCTCTCCGAAAGGATGCTGATTGTCAGCTCCTTCATGTCATCTGACGAGGGGCTCCCTGTGGCCCCTTCCCCCAGGGCTGAGGGAGGGAGGTGTGGCGGGCATGTGACTCTGGCCTGTAGGTGACCAGCCCTGGGATGAGCAGGCAGACGACTACACGACAGAATAATAATGAAAAACGATCTTGACAGGCTGGAGCAATGAGCTGAATCTAACAAGATGAAATTAAACAAGGACAAATGTTAAGTGCTTTTCTTAGGTCAGAAAAAAACCAATGTCACAAACCCAAGATGGTAGAGATATGGCTCACCAGCAGGCATAAAAAACAAAACAAAACAAACAAAAAAACTTTAGAGTTTTAAACTACAGGCATGTCACTAAAAACAACCCAAAACTTCTTAGTGCAATTTTGTTGTTTGAACAAGAATATGTTCTTCATATTCTGAGATCACTAGTCTACATTTGGAATTAGATTCTGGGCACCCTGCTTTATTTCTGTGGAAGATGGGTCTAAACTAACATGAAAAACAATTTTGATATTGTAAAGCAATTATACTCCAATAAAGATGTTAAAAAAAAAAAACAAACAATTTTGAAACAGCAAAGTCATTGTCAATAAGTTCCTTCACCCAACACGGCTATTTTCATTGCTTGCATGTCACTTTTCACGTTGCATACTTACTTTAAAATGAGTATACAGAAGAAAATAAATAAAACAGAATAAACATATGCAAACTGGAGTGCATTTAGAAGAGAGTGGCCGGAGTGGCCTGTGGACTCTGAACCTGCATTTCCGAAGAGCAGTTGGACGGACAGGGGAGAAGATTTATGAGAGGTGTTTTCAAATAGCTGAAGGGTTGACAAGTAGAGATTAGGTTTGTCCAAGGTAAACTTAAGGATTATGAAGAAGAAGAGCACTTGTGAAACCTTGAGTTTTTAAAAGTGTCTTCTCTTAAAAAAAAAAGATTTTACTGTCACATTAAGTTTGGAAAGCATTATTGCTTTATTATTAGTAATATTTGTATTATTACAGGTTTGGATATCTTGGATTAAAGACATAAAATGGTTTCAGCAAAGATCTTCTGGCCAGTATGTGGCAGGGCTGAGAGACAACGAATGTGCTCAAGCTCAGAACAAATTTAAATTCAATATTAGTAGAAAAAAATCCTCCTATGAGTCAAATCTGTACAAAGACAAAGTAGAAGTCTGCAGATTTTCATGTAGATAGTGTCTTACTTATGAAGCAATGAAAGAAAGGTATTTAAGAATGGGCCATAGCGGTGGCTTTCAAATTTTCAACCACAATCTTCAGAAAATTTTATATATATCTATATTATACATAGTATATATTACATATAGTATATACATATAGTAGATAATATATTTGATATCACCACCATATACACGCATACGTGATTGAGAATAAAATGGAAACAAAAGCCTAACTACTACTACTACTAATTGCTATGGTGCACTTTGGGTTTTTCTTTCTATTTTACTTTTAAAAAAAAAAAAATATTTATTTACTTATTTTGGGTGTGCCAGGTCTTAGTTGAGGCATGCATGCGTGATCTAGTTCCTCGACCAGGGACCGAACCCAGGCCCCCTGCATTGGGAGTGGGGAGTCTTAGCCACTGGACCACCAGGGAAGTCCCTCTATTTTACTTTTTTAAAATGCTGAACTTCATCCACTAAATTGATTTCATCTCCAGTGCCATATCATGCGGACTGAAAAACATTGGCCTGGAGAACTATTGAGTGGGACTGTTTGGGTGAGCTAGAGAGCCAACAATTCCTTCCTACAATGAGATTCAATCATTCAATAATACAAACTGTGTTATGTAGCTTAAAAAAAAACCCAAACCCTAATTGAAGTGCTTTCTTGTTTCCAGTTTATTGCTTTCCTTCTCTTATTCTAGATTATTAAGCTTTTCAATTCTTGATTCTATTTCTAACATTATCTGTTCCTACTTATAACTACATCATCTGAAAAATCTTTGATTCTTTTACCTGAGTAACTGATGAAAATATGAAACTGTATAGAACCAAGAACGGAAGGTTGCAACTCATTTTAAGTGTAGTTGCTCACCCACGTGTGTTTACGTAGTTTCTTTTCCAAGAATCAGTTACAAATCCTTCAAGCATACCAACAACTTCTCTATTTTTTGTCCACGAGGTTGAGAAATTTTGTTCAGTGTGGTAAGATTAAGAGACCATGGAAAGACAAATACCATATAATATCACTTATATATGGAATCTAAAACATGACACAAATGAACATATCTACGAAACAGAAACAGACTCATAGACATAGAGAACAGACTTGTGGTTACCAGGGGGAGGGCAGGTGGGGAAAGGAAGGGCTGGGAGTTTGGGGTTAGCAGATGCAAACTATTATATATAGAATGGATAAACAACAAGGTCCTACTGTATAGCACAGGGAACTATATTCAATATCCTGTAATAAACCATAATGGAAAAGAATATGAAAAAGAATATGTATAACCGAATCACTTTGCTGTAGAGCAGAAATTAACATTGTAAATCAACTATACTTTAATAAAATATATTTAAAAAAAGAGAGAGAGAGAGAGACCATGGCTATGCCCTAGGGTGGCTGGTTCTGCGGATGAAATGAGGTGATGTAAGCCGAGTGCTCTAGACAGTGCCTGGCTGGATGGCTGTTAGCTGGGATGACATTGATGGTGATGATGGTGGTGTCACAGTGATCTTCCTCTAGTGTAGCTGCTCAAAACCATACTAATGTGGTCTTGGCATGCCTTCTTCAAGTGAACCCAAAGTGCCTCCTAAAAATCACCCCTTTTTTTCCTCTTTTTCTATTTTGAGTAACCTCAGAAGAATGAAAGGTTGTAACCTCAAGTCACGGATCCGTTGTTTTCCTAACCTTTTCTTCCTCTTTTAAAACCAGGGCACTTGCTCGCCTCTTGTTTTCTTGGATCTCACAGACTCCTAACAGCACTTCCTCAAGGTCACCAGCAAGTTGTTTTGTGCAGGGGGACATAATTCAATGAGTTAACTTGGATGAGCTACAGTCTCCTGTATTTTGGTGGATTCTCTTTCTCTCCTAGGAATGTTTTCAGCTTGGAGATTTTTTTTTTTTTTAAGAATAAAGAATAGCCTGGTCTTCTTACCACCTGGTAGCACCCGGTTAACAAGTGGCCCGTCCCTTGGTGGTTCACTTTATTCTGAAAAGCCTCAGCTCATTTGTGGTTTGGGCTTCTCGACATATTCAGGTGGTGGGTTAGGGCCTTTGAAATCAGACTGCTGGGTGGAAATCCCACCCCTGCCACTTACTAGCTGGGTGATGCCGAGCAAGTCCCTCTTTGTCATTCAACTTGCTCATTTGCAAAAGGAAGAATAATGTCGATCTCGTGGGGTTGCTGTGAGGAGCTTAGCACAGTGCCCAGCATGAAGTAAGCTGCTCTTGGTATTGGTATCATGGGGAACTCTCTGAAGGCCGATCCTTCACTTTCTCTTTGGAGTTTCTGTACAGGAAACAACTTTACGAAGGTTCCTAACCTTCTGGAGTCTCCTCTCACAAGATGATGTTTTCTCTGAACTTTTGGATATCTGCCTTCCTAAAGGCTGGGATACGTGTCTGACTACATTCATGTTTATTTTATGTGACAAAGTCACTTTCCCCAATTCCCATCACTTCTCTGTCGGTGAGCATTTCCTCCTCTGAGCCCAGCATCAACCCTCCTTGGTGTTTCTTCTGATTTCTAAGCGATGAAACTGTCAGCCAGGCAAGCCAAAAATGTGTCAGATGGCCTCCTTGTAGCGGGATGAACTGCCAGCAAATGTTAGAAAATCAAGGAATAGCGCCGTAACCTGCCTTTGCCAGTGTTTTCAAACTTTCCAGTAATATATAATAGTGGGCCTGATGCTGAGGATGAGAGCATGTCTATCTGGAAGCAAAAATGCTTGCCAACGACCCAGGTAAATTATTTAAGGGCGTCAGGACTGTGTTTCTGTGCGGTTACTTGTCATCAGGAAGACAGCAAACAAACACCAAAGAGCCAGACACTTTCAGGCACTGGAAATACAAAGCCAAACACAGCCCTACCTGCAAGGAGCCTCCAGTCTACAATGGCTCTAAAATCCATCTAGTCTCCTTGCTGTTTTCTATCTAAATTGGAGTGGTGTCTCTCATGCCTCCACACGTGCCAGAGAGGAACTTCCTTCTTCATGTTTTGTTAAATTCCTAAAGCACCCATGTCAGTGACGCTCACCCACCAGCCCCCCAAGGGGTCACTGCCTGTGGGATGGGTCCTTCCTCCACTGAAGGTCAGCCGTGACTTTGGCACATCTCCTCTCGCGCACGGAAAGCTCGAGGTAGGGTCAGCTTGTTTGAAAAATACAGAAATCGACAATGACATTCAGAAGAAGGGCAACTTGGAGAGAAATGATGCCTGTATAAGCTGGGAGGGGTAGCGTCAGGAACAGGAACTGTAGTCTCAAGGCTGGTCTCTCCCACAACACAGGAGAGATGGTGCAAGAAGAGAAGAGAACGCCTTAGTTTGGAGTTAAGTTTCACTCCATTAAAGGGGAATGAATGACAATAATAAAAGGAATCATATTAAGAGTCTGTTCTGGGTTTTATTCGATAATAAAAAGAATGGTTTTTAAATTCTCTGTCTGATGGCTTGATTATTTACCCTAGTTTTCCTTTTCAGTTAAAACAATACTTTCATTTCTCTGAACGGGCAAAACAGGTTCATTTGGGAAAACACTGTTCTAATCAGGCGAAAAGCATCTATTCTCACTCAGCCTCTCACCCATTCTTAAGAAGTATTTTAAATAGTTCTTAAAATAGAATGTTTCTCTTTTTTTCCAAAATGCAAACACAATAGGACATTTTGATGGAGGCCCGCTACATCTCTCGACATCCTGGACTTTTCCATCACAATTCTCAAAGTGATCAGCTTCAGTGAAAAGCGTTTTTTTTTTTTAAGTTATATAATAAAGTGAAAGATGGTAAGGAGAACAGCAAAAGAGGAGTCATCAGTAAACTTGTCAAGTAAAATGTATCTAACAGGAAACACAACACGACCTGGTTGGATTCTGAACCCCATGTGTTGGGGGCGGTGGTTTCATGGGGTGGGTCTTGCTTCAAGGGGTGGGGGGCGAGGGACCCCTGAGCTCACACTGTGGGGGTGACGGGGTGCAGAGGAGGGCGGTCAAGCGGCATGGCAAATCTCACTCTGGAAAGGGCACCAAACTGTTTCAGTCTTTATTTGACATCTGAGCGCATGTACCTGTGACCAAGGACAATGGATGCAGCCAGAGTTGGGTCAGGGAGGAAAAGCAGATCCCACTGCACACAGTCTGTCTCCATCTCTCTCATGTACTTACTGGGTCCGACGATGCAGCTTCTAACATGAAGAGGCAGCAAAGGGCTGCTGGGAAACAGCCTGGCGTGTAGAAATTAGGATTCAGGAGACTCCGGGGGGCGGGCGGGCGGGGGAACAAATCCTAAGAGACAGTCATCTCAAAAAACTCAAGACGCAGCACCTGCAGACACAGCCAAAGGGCAGCTTGTACCTCGGCCGGGGTGTAAAGGGCTGCTGGCTGCCTATTGATCTTTCCTGTCACAACCAAGCGGAGCACCAACAAGTCACTGTCAGCAACATCATCTTTGAATGCAGAGGACCGCAGTCTGTGCACACACCTTGGGACCTTCTTATTGCGACTACTGGGAGGATGAGTTAAGAGAACATTGATTTATTGATTAAATGCACAATCAACAGAGGAGTCGACGGAACTCAGCACTTAAGAGCCTGATCAAGTAGCAGTGGGAACTGTTATTCTAGTCGCAGCCACTCCCCAAGTGACCCAGGCAAGTCTCGGAACTTCTTTGCTTCAGGCTTCAGCGTCTGGGAAGGGGGACTGCCTTGTTCAGTGACCACAAAGGGAGACCGCGAGGATTAGCCCAGTCGGCTCCTGAGATCAGGGCGGAGGCGTGATCCCCGTGGGGATCCTCTACCGCACTCCCAAGGCGGGGAAATCATCCCAGAAATCTTTGCATCTGTGCTCATGCCAGAGGGACTGGGAAGAGGGTGTGAGGCAGGCCTGCCCAACTCAAAGGTCAGGTCCTACCAACGGGACAAATAGGAAGCACATTCGCTTTCTCAGGATAAAGATGCTTAAAAAGGGTTTCAAATATACTGAAAGTGAGAGCCATACCAACCTAATGTTTGAAAAGTGATGAAGTTCAGTTTTAGATGTAATATACCCTGTGCCTCTGAGACACAGCTGACACACAGTATGGCTGGGATGTACACGAAAGGCTCCATGGCTCTCCACAGCATGTGGACAGAAAACATATTTGTCTGGCTTGGGATCATGTTTACCTGCTCCATGGAAAGGATTTTCTTACCTTCTGCATTTTCTTTTAAATCCAGAAATATAGGGAATTTTGAAGTTATCCTGCAACAAAACCAAACCAACCTACCCACAACCAGCTTCAGAAACTATGGAAGGAACGATCACTACTGTCCTTTGGAAGCTAGTGAAGAAGTAGTTAAGGCACTAGGAACACAGGTCCCTCAACCACTGTCAGCAAAAAAAGGATTTTTTTCAAGGCAATAAAAATCTGAGACTTTGCAGTCCGTAAGAAAAACTGATAATGCAAAGGATGTAGTTAACATTCTGGGATGGCTAATTTTATGAGTCAACTTGGCTAGGCCACGGTACTGAAGTTTTTGGTCAAATATTCTAGATGTTTTTGTGAGGGTATTTTTTAGATGAGGTTAACATTTAAATCAGCAGACTCTGAGTAATGCAAAATTACCCTCCATAATGTGGCCAGACTTCATCTAATCAGTTGAAGACCTTAATAGAAAAAAACCTGACCTCCCCAGAAGAAGAAATTCTGCCAGATTGCCTTTGGACTCGAACTGCAATTCTTCCCCAGGTCTCCAGCCTACCCTGTACATTTTGAAATACCAAGCCTCCACAACTGCGTGAGCCAGTCCTTTAAAATAAATGTCCCCTCCCTGCCCCCCATGGATGGATGGATAGACAGACATACACACACACACACACCCTATTGGTTCCGTTTCTCTGGAGAACACTAATACACATACTGTAATAAATATGAACATTGTTCACCGATATTTCTGGCTTCTTCTCCGTCTAGGTCCATGAAAAGATTATACTTTACTGAAAACTTAAGGTAAACCTTGGCCATGTAACTTCCTTTGGCTAATAAGATGAGAGTGGGAGTGAATGGTGTCACTTCTAGGCAGAAGCATTTAAGAGCCAGGGCATGATGCTTTACGCTCTTCTGCCAGGGCACCAAGCCTCGAGTCACGCTGAGATGCTAGAAACATAAGGTGCTGCCTCCCTCTGCCTGGGGCCCCAGGTGACCACATAAGCAGAGTCCCACCTACAAGCCCCTGTGGATGTACAGCATGAGTGAAATCATTTGTTTCAAACCACTGAGATTTGGGTGTTGTTTATGACTGACACACCACCTGGAAAAAAAGAAGTTGTCTGGTATCCTAGCAACATCCACTCAACATGCCGATTACAAATTTTTTATTTTTTCTTTATTACAAGTTCAGTAGGACTTCTATTTGATGTAAACACTGAATAGTAATTTGGAATGCTGCACATGATGGTAGTAAAAGTTTCTCTAAAATTATTTTATGTAAACTTTTCACAAACTGGCCTCGCCTTTAATCCAAATTATTGGTAGAATATTTTGCCAAACCCACCAGCATCCATTCCATTATGAAACTTGGAATAAATGGAGTCCATATGGATTTGAACATTTTGTAAACAAGACCTATCTTGTTTACAAAATGTTCTATCTCAACTGCTCCAGTGTTTTATGATTTTATGAAGGTCCTAGAATATGTCCACCTTCTATTTGCTATAACTCCCAAATTACTACTAAGAAGAGATAATCTTTCAATAAGACAGATGAATCGAAACCAAAAATCTGGCTTTTGCTAGATGGAAAAAAAAAAAAAAAGGGTATAAAGATGGGAGTTTGAACCATATGGGTCTGTGAGGAAATGGGATAAACAGATGGAGACAATCAGATTTCAAAATTATCTAGTCCTGAGGTTATCTGGAATTTCAAGATACGAACATACAGTTGAGATTATCAAATCCATCTAAACTGTTCAGATTTTTAAAAGAATTCTCAAAATTTGGCTCAATTTTAAAAAAAAAAAAAGGATGGCACTATTTTCTCCCATAAACACCTAAACCTACACACTTCGTATGGAGAGCATGAACAGGGTCACGTTTACTTTACTCTCCCCACAGGACCTAGCACAGTGCCTGCCTACTGTTGTCATTCCCTAAATGTGAAACTGACTTCTGCTACCACTTCCGCCAACCCCACTGCCTGGCCCCCTCGCCCATCCCCTAAATCAGGGAAGCAGGCTAAGAGAGGAGCAGAGCAAGTATCAGGGTCACAACCGCTGTCCCGCCACTTGGCATGTGCCACTCCTGCCCACCCACTTCTGTGGTCTCTTCCCCACTTTGGCTAACTGGACTCCAACTGGTGAGGCAAAGCTGGTCGGTCAACAACGGAGACATGCGTGGGTGCCTCATGTCTGCTGTGTACTGGTGTGTACTGGTACAAACTGGAATAAAAGTAGCTGCTGGATATTCAGACCCCAGAAGTCAAGCCTGACTCTTAGGTGGAGTTTAGCTCAACAACGATGGGGGCAATCTTAGTAAAGGTAGTCAGAGCCATGCTGTTGAGTGCAGGCCCTCCAGAAACAAGGTCACGGAAGATAAAAACTGTAGTTTGTTTTCCTTTCACCAATGATTTCTTTTCGTGGAGAGAAAAAAGGTAGTTAATGCAGTTTGGCTGTGGAGACTAGTCCTGGCCACAGAATGGGCCAGGATTTGCCTCTGAATAGAAGAGCTAGCCAATACTTTGAGGATCATTTTCTATGAGGACAAAGGTCAGTGTCAGCCCACGGTAAGAGGACAGACTGGCCCTTCGGCCTGGAATGCTGTACTAAGGTCACTCGTGAGTCAGTGTGATTATCGAAGACAATGTTTCCCCCAGAGGTCGCTTTTATTCTTATAAAGTAGATTATTATAGCCTCCCAGGTGATAAGCCATACACGCAAGTCATCGCCGCTGAGTTCTCAGACCTTACGGAAATCCCTTAAACACTGACTATTTGTCACGTCATGAAGCACTCCCAGCATGCACTCCACATCGCCCTGAATAAAAAAAGCTGAAGATGTAAACCATCTCTCGATAGCATTCCCTTCCTGAATGCTGAGATGTGAATGTGGAAATCACAGCACATGTCTGCCATCTGTATTTGTACTTGTCAACAGCTCTGTTTTGGGATAAACAGTTTTGAAGTAAGAATCAAGTCGACTTGTTGGAAGATTAACCAAGGAACAGCTCAGAAGACCAAAACAGAACATGAAGTCAGATAGTCTTAAAAAAAAAAAAAAAATCAAGCACAATTTTCTGTTTCTCGCTAAACACTGTTTTGTCACAGCCCAAGAGACAGAGCCTGGTGGCCAAAGTTTGGGGGCAGAGAGACAGGGAAAAATGTATTTACTCAAGTGAAAAATTCTTCAACCCAGAACAAATGTCTTTGCTACGATGCAACTGGAAATCATTCACCGACCTCTAGGAGACTCCAGTTAAGAAAAAAAGTCATTTTAACTTTTATACTTTGTTTCACGGTTCTACTATGTGAAGGTATACACAGGGGACAACTTGCATCGGTACAAGTGAATAATACAGTCCTTTATTACCATAAAAATGGTAGCATTTCCCAAAGTCGATCATGATTAAAAGTAGTTCCATGGTTGAAAACACTACTCCACCGTACAGATATTAGAATAGAGAGACGGCAAGGGGAAAATAAAGACACATACCGAAAGGGAGGTCAGGGAAAAAGTTAGTAAAAACAGGATGCTACAGATTGGTGGGAGGTAACAATGGAATTGCTTTTAGAAGCAGCTGATGTGAGTAAATGAAGGGATGCAGTAACCTGGCAGCCCCATATTCTACAAAACAAATAAGAACATGTATGCTCCACTTGGAGGGACATCCATTTTCCGCTTAGAAGAAGTCATTTATAAAAGAGCAAATTGTTGATTTGTACTTACAGACCGGACCCTTTTCAAGCCCCTGTCAAGGAGTGATAAATTATTGAAGCATAGTTTTATTTTTGGTGTGCACACTCTAATACCTTGTGAAATGTTTCTGTTCACCTTTCCTAAGTTATTAATTAAAAAATAATTGTTTCCAATTACTCTGTGATCTTTAAGCTAAAACCAGACAAAATACCACACATGCCTCTCCAGACCCAGCACCGCCCCTCCCCTCCCCTCCTTCCCCATCCTGCCCGCACATCCTTCAACCAGGAAACTGTTGAAACTCACACGGCGCTCCTGGAACAGGACTGCTGCCTAGACAGGGGAGGGGCAGAGGAGGAAGGCCACACAATTGTCTGGTGTTCGTTCAACCGCAGTGCCCAGATATTTGTTGTTCCGAGAGAAAGCGTGAACTGTTCAGGGAATACAGCAGGGCTGTGGAAACGTCACGAATAGAGTGGGAAACCCTCTCGGCAGGAGCCACATGACGCAGAGAGGCTGCCTCATGCCAAGCAACGTGGATGCCTGTGCTCTGCTCCTGAATGAGGTCACATCAAACCCAGCTGGGACTGGAGAGAAAGGCTTCCCGGGAGCCCCTCCCTAAGCCAGAGCGCAGAGAAATTCTTCCAGCCACAGCGGAGCAACTGGAACCTGAATGAGTTTACAAACTCCAGGCCTCGCTTTCCACCGTGTTCACAAAGTGAGAGGACAGCGTGGGTGCCCGGGCTCCAGAAAGGGAGCAAGAAAACCCACCGCGTGAACCGCCCGGGGGAGATGCAAGATGAGCGTGCACAGACTTGGCTTAAAAGGAACGTTTACACCTACACCTAGCAGGTTGGAACCTTTAGAATCGCTCCCCCAGCTCAATTCGGATTCCCACTCCTTTTGTGCAAGTGCCACGTTTAGATGCCCAATTCTATTTCCTATCGAGAGAATGGAAACGGAGGCTGAGCATCTGGTCTCAGGGGCCCTTTTCAGCCTGAGACTGAAACTGGACGCCTCGTGGAACATTGTCCCTCAAGCATTTTGTACGGCGAGCAGAGCAGGATAGAGGAAGCCGTCTCTACAAATGTTTTAATTGTCCTCACGTCCATCATTCCAGTCAGTCCCACAAGCAAAGCAGGCAAATCAAATGGTGTAGTTTGAGACTTCAGTTACAAATCATGTAGGGAGAAAAAGATCTTCTCTTTTTTGAAAATTCTTTTTGCTTTCTGCTCACTGACATAGAGGTAAAAGAAAATGACTGAAACTTAAATATGAAAGAGCTCTTTACAATTAAATCCACAATTTTATACATTTATCTCACTCACATGTCAGTGAAAAATCACCAACTATGACAAAATAGGACAAATTATATGACAGAAGAACCAAAAAACTTAATAAAAAACATATCCAAGTGTGAAAAGTATGGTACTCTCGGTGTCTTCACATCCTCCTCTTCTGTGTACTTATGTACAACACTGAAAAGAAAAAATGAACAAACTGAAAAAAACTTTCCTAAGTATCATAATAGCCAAGTTTTAAAAGCAAGCAGATTTTAGTCTGACACCTCTGCATATTTCAAAGGAATTCTCAAACCACACAATAAATTCTAGAACTATTGTAAGACCAATTTTATGACTCTAGACCTGGGTTTGATGTCTTAGAGGGCTGTGTTCTGACCTTAGCTATACATCTGACTGGATTTGCACATCGCAACCAAGGGGATAAAAGAAAATGTATGTGAAAGTCTCCGGAATCTTCGAATGGTTTATAATTCTAGGTATAACAATTATGACTGTGGTTAAAGTAAATTAGTAAATCTACCAGGCCAGACTTCACATTAAAAATAAAGAATAAATAAAAAATAAATATTTTCATCCATCTCCTCGATATAATCACTAAACTTCCTGTTTACTTTTTTAATTGCATCAGGATAAACAAGAGGTGAGGAGTTTGTTATTTTGTCCTTATTCTGAATTCCCTGTAAAGTATCAACCTTGGGTTTATCCGAAGTTTTGCTCAGCTAGTCCTCTCGTGACCACCCACATGAACTCTTCAGGGTATACTGAATATGTAGTACATGAGAATCAGACCACATCTAATGTCTTGGTCACTAGAGGCAAGCTTTCACCAGAGGTGTACCTCCCCTCCTACCCCCCACGCCTACTCAGACTCTGACAGGTTTGTGCAAAGTGAGCATTAAGAGATATCCTGATTAAAGGACATAGCACAGATTAATCAAATAAGCCAGGATCCTCTTCAAGAGCCTAGGATGTGAATTATGGAGCCTAAAGATAACTAACTACCACCGATTACCCCATGGAAAAAGCTATATAAAGGAAAGCATCAGTATGACAGTAAAAACATCCCTAGGAAACTGGCCAAGTCCAAGATGTAGTCTGTATATGACAGGATGCATCCTATCACCTCTCACAGAACCTGCAGCTAGCTGACTGTTGTTATCAGCTGTACTGAGATGGGGAAATATCATTAACATTTCTTAGTAAATGGAAAGAGTCAAATAAGAACAATATTAAAAATAGGAAAAGAAATTCTACACATTGGAAGGACTAAAAAGGTATATATATAAAGACATGATGTGACCCCAATGTTCACAGCAGCAATATTTACAATAGCCAAGACATAGAAGCAACCCTGGTGTCCACTGACAGAGGAATGGATAAAGAAGATGTGGTAAATATATACAATGGAATATTACTCAGCCATTAAAAAAAAGAATAAAATAATGCCATTTGCAGCAACACAGATGGACCTAGAGATTATCATACTAAGTGAAATAAGTCAGACAGAGAAAGACTAATATCATATGATATCGCTTATAGGTGGAATCTAAAAAAATGATACAAATGAACTTATTTACAAAGCAGAAATAGACTCCCAGGCAAAGAAAACCAACTTACGGTTACCAAAGAGGAAGTGGGGGGAGGAATAAATTAGGAGTTTGGGATTAGCAGATATAAACTACTATACATAAAATAGATAAACAACAAGGTCCTACTGTATAGTACAGGGAACTATACTCAGTATCTTACAATAAACTATAATGGAAAAGAATCTGAAAAGAATATATATATTCAGTTATATATGCACACATATATGACTGAATCACTTTGCTGTACACCCGAAACTAATACAACACTGTAAATCAACTATACTTTAATAAGAAATTTTTAAATAAAATAAAATGAAGACATAATATGAAACAATATGGTATTGTAAGGACAGGAGATAGAATAACTACAATAAAAGTCAGGATGTTTAGTTCACAGCAAAGAGATCCAAGTGTTACGGGGGTTGAAGAAGTTATCCAGAACTAAAGAATGCACATCAATAAAAAACCCAGAATCAAGAGTCACAGAGCTCCATTTGGGGGATGGGACCAAAAAGTGGGGATGAATCAAGGGATAATTCCCACAGTTTTGATGTCTTCCTCCCAACCCCAAAATTCAAATATGACTTTACTGATAATGTGTTTTTAAACAGGTTCTTGAAAGTAACCATAATAATCATAGCAATAAGTTGTTAAAAAAGCTGGGTAACTTCAGAACCATATTTCCTCTTTTGTCATTTTTGCCAAACTAAAGGATACAAATCTCCCACAGAAAAAAAGCATTTGAATGCTTAATAGAGAAACAAGACAAGCTAACTGCCAAATGAGGTAAACCAAAGGTAGCAGGCAAATAGTGGCCATTCTCAGAGCACCAACTGCCAGTGTGAGAGGCCGTGTTGGGGGAATATAACACACTGTATTCGAGAACAGAGCTCTGGGTCAATGTACCAAGACCCCTCAATTTATCATCAGCAAAGGGAGGGAAGAAGAGAATTTCTAGTTCCAAAATGCCATGAAGCACCCAAAAAAGAACTAGCCACAATGAAGATCTGAGATGTAATAAGAATTTAAAAACAAAGCAAAACTAAAACTGAACTTTTAAATGATCTAGAAAACATGCTGGTGATCCTATTTTGGATGCTGTATAACTGTAGAGTGAAGGGCTATTACCATTGTTTCCTCGGATAAATGCATCCCCGTACTTATTCTTCAGCTGTCCATTTACATACTCCTCTGTCTGCTCCAAGGCTATATTCATATAGCCATCCAGGCAAGCCAGGACCCCTGGAGATGGATTCAGACAAAGAGAAGACATACAAAGCAAAGAGTTGAAAATTACAGGGTATACCTTAGAGCTGACAATCTCTTTACTCATTAGCTCTTACATGCTTAATATAAAAACTCACACTGTAAATGAAATTCAATAGAGCGAAGCACAAAAAATAAAAAGTCTTTGCTCTCTGCCCGTCTGAATGAAAGGCTAAGACGTGTACAGCATGAAGGCCGTCATGCACCCACTGCTGGCAGGGAAAACAATGGGCTGCCGCCTCCCTCATGGCATGTGTGGCAACAACGGCAACTTTTAAAGCCTTCACAAAAGTAACACGGTAAGAATATTCCAAGTAAGATACCATTCTTTGAGAGCTAAAGACAGGAGTGGGCGATTATGCAGGAACAAATGATCACTAGCCGTGACTCCTCATGCCCAGTGGCATTTCTGACTTTGGCCACTAAGTGAAATACGGGTCTGGCAGATTGATCTCGTTCTTTCACAACATCTCCTGCAGCAGATGAATGTACTCCAAGGTTAAGAGGAAGGCTCCACAGTCTGTCAGAATAATGGAAAAGAGGAGACAGCAGGTGCTCCTGAAAGAACATCTTAAAGCTGTGACTCCCAGTAAGGAACAGCTTGAGAACACGGGCACCATATTGCTTTATAGCACATCCCTCTCTGCGCTGTTCCAGTTAGAATATTTGCAGATCCACACTAATAAGAAAAACAGTAAACATTCCAGGCAGCTTTCGAGGAAACTGTTCAAGTGAACCTTTTTAATTGTGTTAAGATGGTATCAATTTTGCAAAATTGGACCTGATGATCCTTTTTTAAAAAAGACGAAGATATGTAAACCATTAACTCTGAGCCTCTAACTTCAAGTGGTATTTTCTAGATAGACACCTTAAGTAAAAACAAATACTACAAATCTGATTCAATTAACCAAGTCGATAGCTCCATGTAGTCTCAACTTCATTAATATGCTTCTCACTCCCTGCCTCTGCCCCCATTATCCTCTCAACAAAAGTTTATTTTCAAAATTGTGTGTGTGTAATGAGAGTGCAAGACAGTAAGCTAACAAAATTCTGCTAGAAGCTGCAAACTTTCAAAGCATCAGAATGCATTGTGAATAATTAATAATAATTATTTCCTATCAAAAGAAAGCTGAAGCTACAACTTTAGTTTCATTCCTGCTGTATTACTTTATATCTAAACCACCATCATAAATGAGCAAGAAACTTCTGAGACATGATATGCAAATGTTTGAAAACTAATTAAAAGCATTTAAAAATGAAATGTTCCCTTCTAATAAAAATATTCTCATAGCAAAGGTTTTTTAAAGAAAAAGGTTCTTGGAGGTTGGGATTATAACCCCCTCCCTTCTCTAAGGGATTAAATTACAATGAATAACAGAAAACAAGTTTCTTCAAACTTGAAGGGAAATTGCTACAGAGAACTGGGTTGTTTCCTTGTTTGTTTGTTTTTATTTAACCACATTCTTTATAGTATGCTCTCAATAGTGTACAACGTTTTGCTTTAATAGTGTAGAAGCCATGGCCAGACAATCATAAACAGAGAAAAATTAGGGTTACTACTACCCATGTGAAAGGTTGTTCAAACTTACTAGTAAACAAAGAAATATAAATTAAATGAGATATTACTTGTTGCCAATTAGAATGGAAAAGTTGACATTAAAGGCTAACGCAAGGGTTGATGAGAATGTAGAGATGAATGAGCCACCTGCCCTGATGGAGGGCCATCTGCACCCTCTTTGACTCTGAAACCGAACCCCAGGGAATTTATTATAAAGAGACACTTGGACAAGTGCTTGAGATACATGTTAAAGGAGCAGTCATTTACAATAGAAAAAAGACTGGTAAACACCTAAATGTCCATTAATAGGACACTGGTTAAAAACAAAAACAAAACTGTGGTCCATCCACTCATGGTATTCCTATGTAGCCATTAAACACTCCATGTTGTCAGAGAACTGAATGAATTTCTTTAATGTTAAAAAAAAAAAAATCAGAATGCATGTACAATTGATCCCACTTATGTAAAATTATGCTTATATACAGACAGATCTAAATGGGTAAGGGTGGTTATCTCTGGATGGTAGAATTTGGGGAAGATTTACCTTTCTTCTATATACTTTTCTCCATTATTTGCTTTGAAAATTCTTTAAAAAAATGTATATATATATATATTTCCTTTAAAAATAGAAAATGTTCCCCTAAAGAGTAGGCTGGTGGATCTCCTCAATGAAGGGGGTACTGAGAAGATACTGAACACATGTTGCACCCTAATCAGCTGCTGGATATTCTCTACGAATCTATTACCTCCTCTGGGCCCATCAAAAGTCCAGGGGTGAGAAGCGGCACACAGAGATGTTATAATAGCTCAGTATTCAGTATAAATCCATTGATTCCACTGTAAAAATCAAATTAAACTGGAGCTACATTATTAATGTCAAGAAACTAAAGCAGTACATAAAAAGCAGAGTCTTTTTTAGCAAGGCTTTTGAATCAAGCTTGAGTTTGAGTCCTAGCTCCTCCCTTACTAGGTGGAGATAATCAACAGAGATCTTAAAGGATTTATGTGAAGAGAAAATGAAAATTAAAGTGATTCATGCACACTGGACCCACAGTAAGCTCTCAATAAAATTAAGTTTGCACATGTGGAAAGTGGAAAAATCTCAAGAGATTTCGATCATTACTCCGGAAAGAGACCATGAATTATTCAGGAAAGAGGCCAAAAAAGGCTTTAAAACTTTGCTACTCAATTAGTTATCCATACCTCTGAAATATTCCCAGTAATTTAACATATCTTAATTTTGCAAGATTAGGAATTTAGTTACTTCAAAAAAATGGAATTGGATACCATTCCTTACACAAAGTTAGTTTCAGTAGTGTCAAGCCTCTTAAAAAGAGCATTTCATTTTCTACAAGACCAGAAAGGTGTCTTTGGATACCCCACATATTATATGAGTGAGAAGTTTACACTGAAAACAGATACTGTCTAAATAGTTGCTTGCCAATCAAATTTTTTTAACACCTTTATTAGAGTATAACTGCTTTACAATGGTGTGTTAGTTTCTGCTGTATAACAAAGTGAATCAGCTATACATATGCATATATCGCCATTTCTCCTCCCTCTTGCATCTCCCTCCCACCCTCCCTATCCTACACCTCTAGGTGGTCACAAAGCACCAGGCTGATCTCCCTGTGCTATGCGGCTGCTTCCCACTAGCTATCTATTTTACGTTTGGTAGTCTATATATGTCCATGCCACTCTCTCACTTTGTCCCAGCTTACCTTTCACCCTCCTGGTGGCCTCAACTAAATTCTCTACATCTGCATCTTTATTCCTGTCTTACCCCTAGGTTCTTCAGAACCTTTTTTTTTTTTTTTAGATTCCATATATATGTTAGCATATGGTATTTGTTTTTCTCTTTCTGACTTACTCCACTCTGTATGACAAACTCTAGGTCCATCCACCTCACTACAAATAACTCAATTTCATTTCTTTTTATTGCTGAGTAATATTCCACTGTATATATATCCCACATCTTCTTTATCCATTCATCTGTTGATGGACACTTAGGTTGCTTCCATGTCCTGGCTATTGTAAATAGAGCTGCAATGAACACTGTGGTACATGACCCTTTTTGAATTATGGTTTTCTCAGGGTATATGCCCAATAGTGGGATTGCTGGGTCATACGGTAGTTCTATTTTTAGTTTTTTAAGGAACCTCCATACTGTTCTCCATAGTGGCTGTATCAATTTACATTCCCACCAACAGTACAAGAGGGTTTCCTTTTCTCCACACCCTCTACAGCATTTATTCTTTGTAGATTTTTTGATGATGGCCATTCTGACTGGTGTGAGGTAATTCCTCATTGTAGTTTTGATTTGCATTTCTCTAAAGATTAATGATGTTGAGCATCCTTTCATGTGTTTGTTGGCAATCTGTATATCTTCTTTGGAGAAATGTCTGTTTAGGTCTTCTGCCCATTTGTGGATTGGGTTGTTTGTTTTTTTGATATTGAGTTGCATGAGCTTCTTCTATATTTTGGAGATTAATTCTTTGTCAGTTGCTTCGTTTGCAAATATTTTCTCCCATTCTGAGGGTTGTCTTTTTGTCTTGTTTATGGCTTCCTTTGCTGTGCAAAAGCTTTTAAGTTTCATTAGGTCCCCTTTCTTTATTTTTGTTTTTATTTTCATTTCTCTAGGAGGTGGGTCAAAAGGATCTTGCTGTGATTTATGTCATAGAGTGTTCTGCCTATATTTTCCTCTAAGAGTTTGATAGTGTCTGGCCTTATATTTAGGTCTTTAATCCGTTTTGAGTTCATTTTTGTGTATGGTGTTAGGGAGTGTTCTAATTTCATTCTTTTACATGTAGCTGTACAGTTTTCCCAGCACCACTTATTGAAGAGGCTGTCTTTTCTCCATTGTATATTCTTGCTTCCTTTATCAAAAATAAGGTGACCATATGTGTGTGGGTTTACCTCTGGGCTTTCTATCCTATTCCATTGATCTACATTTCTGTTTTTGTGCCAGTACCATACTGTCTTGATTACTGTAGCTTTGTAGTATAGTCTGAAGTCAGGGAGCCTGATTCCACCAGCTCTGTTTTTCTTTCTCAAGATTGCTTTGGCTGTTCGGGGTATTTTGTGTTTCCATACAAATTGTGAAATTTTTTGTTCTAGTTCTGTGAAAAATGCCATTGGTAGGTTGATAGGGATTGCACTGAATCTGTACATTGCTTTGGGTAGTATAGTCATTTTCACAGTGTTATTTCTTCCAATCCAAGAATATGGTATATCTCTCCAACTGTGTAATTTCTTTCATCAGTGTCTTATAGTTTTCTGCATACAGGTCTTTTGTCTCCTTAGGCAGGTAAATTCCTAGGCATTTTATTCTTTTTGCTGCAATGGTAAATGGCAGTGTTTCCTTAATTTCTCTTTCAGATTTTTCATTATTAGTGTATAGGAATGCAAGAGATTTCTGTGCATTAACTTTGTATCCTGCAACTTTACCAAATTCATTGATTAGCTCTAGTAGTTTTCTGGTAAAGTCTTTAGGATTCTCTATGTACAGTATCATGTCATCTGCAAACAGTGACAGCTTTACTTCTTCTTTGCCGATTAGGAGTCCTTTTATTTCTTTTTCTTCTCTGATTGCTGTGGCTAAAACTTCCAACACTATGTTGAATAATAGTGGTGAGAGTGGGCAACCTTGTCTTGTTCCTGATCTTAGTGGAAATGGTTTCAGTTTTTCACCATTGAGAACGATGTTGGCTGTGGGTTTGTCATATATGGCCTTTATTATGTTGAGGTAAGTTCCCTCTATACCTACTTTGTGGATGGTTTTTATCATAAATGTGTTGAATTTTGTCAAAAGATTTTTCTGCATCTATTGAGATGATCATATGATTTTCCTCCCTCAGTTTGTTAATATGGTGTATCACATTGGTTGATTTTGAGTATATTAAAGAATCCTTGCATCCCTGGGATAAACCCCACTTGATCATGGTGTATGATCCTTCTACTGTGCTGTTGGATTCTGTTTGCTCGCATTTGTTGAGTATATTTGCATCTATGTTCATCAGTGATATTGGCCTGTATTTTCTTTCTTTGTGACATCTTTGTCTGGTTTTGGTATCAGGGTAATGGTGACCTTGTAGAATGATTTTGGGAGTGTTCCTCCCTCTGCTATATTTTGGAAGAGTTTGAAAAGGTTAGATGTTAGCTCTTCTCTAAATGTTTGATAGAATTCACCTGTGAAGACATCTGGTCCTGGGCTTTTGTTTGCTGGAAGATTTTTAATCACAGTCTCAATTTGAGTGCTTGTGATTGGTCTGTTTATATTTTCTATTTCTTCCTGGTTCAGTCTCGGAAGGTTGTGTTTTTCTAAGAATTTGTCCATTTCTTCCAGGTTGTCCATTTTATTGGCATATAATTGCTTGTAGTAATCTCTCATGATCCTTTATATTTCTGCAGTGTCTGTTCTTACTTCTCCTTTTTCATTTCTAATTCTATTGATTTGAGTCTTTTCCCTTTTTTTCTTCATGAGTCTGGCTAATGGTTTATCAATTTTGTTTATCTTCTCAAAGAACCAGCTTTTAGTTTTATAGATCTTTGCTATTGTTTCCTTCATTTTTTCCATTTATTTCTCATCTGATCTGTATGATTTCTTTCCTTCTGCTAATTTTGGGGGATTTTTGTTCTTCGTTCTCTAATTGCTTTAGGTGTGAGGTAGGTTGTTTATTTGAGAAGTTTCCTGTTTCTTGAGGTAGGACTGTATTGCTATGAACTTCCCTCTTAGAACTGCTTTTGCTGCTTCCCATAGGTTTTGGGTCCTTGTGTTTTCACTGTTATTTGTTTCTAGGTATTTGCTGATTCCCTCTTTGATTTCTTCAGTGATCTCTTGGTTATTTAGTAGTGTACTGTTTAGCCTCCAACTGTTTGTATTTTTTACAGATTTTTTTCCTGTAATTGATATCTAGTCTCATAGCATTGTGGTCAGAAAAGATTCTTGATACAATTTCAGTTTTCTTAAATTTACCAAGGCTTCATTTGTGACTCAAGATATGATCTATCCTGGAGAATGTTCCATGAGCACTTGAGAAGAAAGAGTATTCTGTTGTTTTTGGATGGAATGTCCTATAAATATCAATGATGTCCACCTTGTTTAATGTGTCATTTAAAGCTTGTGTTTCCTTATTTATTTTCATTTTGGATGATCTGTCCATTGGTGAAAGTGGGGTGTTAAAGTCCCCTACTATGCTTGTGTTCCTGTCGATTTCCTCTTTTGTGGCTGTTAGCATTTGCCTTATATATTGAGGTGCTCCTATGTTGGGCGCATAAAGATTTACAATTGTTATATCTCCTTCTTGGATTGATCCCTTGATCATTATGTAGTGTCCTTCTTTGTCTCTTGTAATAGCCTTTATTTTAAAGTCTAGTTTGTCTGATATGAGAGTTGCTACTCCAGCTTTCTTCTGATTTCCATTTGCATGGAATATCTTTTTCCATCCTCTCACTTTCAGTCTGTATGTGTCCCTAGGTCTGACGTGGGTCTCTTGAGACAGCATGTATATGGGTCTTGTTTTTGTATCCATTCAGCCAGTCTGTGTCTTTTGGTTGGAACATTGAATCCGTTTACATTTAAGGTAGTTATCGATATGTATGTTCCTATTACCATTTTCTTAACTGTTTTGGGTTTGTTATTGTAGGTCTTTTCCGTCTCTTGTGTTTCCTGCCTAGAGACGTTCCTTTAGAATTTGTTGTAAAGCTGGTTTGGTGGTGCTAAATTCTCTTAGCCTTTGCTTGTCTGTAAAGGTTTTAATTTCTCCCTCGAATCTGAATGAGATCCTTGCTGGATAGAGTAATCTTGTTTGTAGTTTTTTCCCTTTCATCACTTTAAATATGTCCTGCCACTCCCTTCTGGCTTGCAGAGTTTCTGCTGAAAGATCAGCTGTTAACCTTATGGGGATTCCCTTGTATGTTATTTGTTGTTTTTCCCTTGCTGCTTTTAATATTTTTCCTTTGTATTTAATTTTTGATAGTTTGATTAATACGTGTCTTGGTGTGTTTCTCCTTGGATTTATCCTGTATGGGACTCTCTGTGCTTCTCGGACTTGATTAACCATTTCCTTTCCCATATTAGGGAAGTTTTCAACTATAACCTCTTCAAATATTTTCTCAGTCCCTTTTTTTTTTCTCTTCTTCTTCTGGGACCCCTATAATTCGAATGTTGGTACGTTTAATGTTGTCCCAGGGGTCTCTGAGACTGTCCTCAATTCTTTTCATTCTTTTTTCTTTATTCTGCTCTGCAGTAGTTATTTCCACTATTGTATCTTACGGTTCACTTATCTGTTCTTCTTTCTCAGTTATTCTGCTATTAATTCCTTCTAGAGAATTTTTAACTTCACTTACTCTGTTGTTCTTCACTGTTTGTTTCCTCCTTAGTTTTTCTAGATCCGTGGTAAATGTTTCTTGTATTTTCTCCATTCTATTTGTAAGATTCTGGATCATCTTTACTATCATTACTCTGAATTCTATTTCAGGTAGACTGCCTATTTCCTCTTCATTTGTTTGGTCTGGTGGATTTTTACCTTGCTCCTTCATCTGCTGTGTATTTCTCTGTCTTCTCATTTTGCTTAACTGCAGCCTGCAGGTTCATATTTCCCGTTGTTTTTGGTGTCTGCTCCCAGTGGCTAAGGTTGGTTCAGTGGGTTGTGTAGTCTTCTTGGTGGAGGGGACTGGTGCCTGTGCCTGTGTTCTGGTGGATGAGGCTGGATCTTTTCTTTCTGGTGGGCAGGTCCGCATGTGGTGGTGTGCTTTGGGGTGTCTGTGAACTTATTATGATTTTAGGCAGCCTCTCTGCTAATGGGTGGGGTTGTGTTCCTGTCTTGCTAGTTGTTTGTCATAGGGTGTCCAGCACTGTAGCTTGCTAGCTGTTGAGTGGAGCTGTGTCTTAGCGTTGAGATGGGGATCTCTGGGACAGCTTTCACTGTTTGATAGTACGTGGGGCCAGGAGGTCTCTGGTGGTCCAGTGTCCTGAACTCGGCTTCCCACCTCAGAGGCTCAGGCCTGACAGCTGGCCGGAGTACCAAGACCCTGTCAGACACTCAGCCAGGTACGTGGGGAGTTTCTTGCCTTTTGGGAAGTCTGAGGTCTTCTGCCAGCGTTCAGTAGGTGTTCTGTAGGAGTTGTTCCACATGTAGATGTATTTTTGATGTATTTGTGGGGAGGAAGGTGATCTGCACGTCTTACTCCTCTGCCATCTTGAAGGTCCCTCCCATTGCTTGCCAATCTTGACTGCTTCCACAAAAACAAATGCTGCTTGGCCAAGGAGTTCTTTAGTATCCGGTTACTCAAGCCTGGCTATCACCAGGGGATGCAGGCGCACCAATCTCAAAGCGAAGACAGGAGACAGAAGCCCCAGATCATGCAAGTCAGAGGCACATGCTCTGCTGTCAGAGTTGTCTCTCTAAAATGAACCATCTCAGAGGTAGAAAAAGAAATGGGTATAGAAACTGTTGACAACCAGTGATTTTTTGGCCTACTGGGTACTTCAAAAAGGTTAATAAAAAGCAGTTAAGTCACCTTTACTTCTTTAGTGAACACCAGTAAGGATGAAGCATGGAAATCTTACCTCGGTAATCCACTCCAGAATTTAATTTTACCACAACTGGTCGTCCGATGATTTGCTTCAGGAAGTCACTGGGTGTTTGCTTCCGCAGACTCATTTTAACAATCCTGATCAGAAATCTGAAAGGGAGCAATAAAGGTAAAGACAAAAGTTAATTATTCAACAAAAAAGCCTGGAAGCCCTTAATGTATTTGTAGGAAATCAAGTGTCAAAGGACCACATGCAAAGAGCCAACACTACTCCACCACCACACCCACAGCACGGCAGCTAATGCTAAGTGTTTGACACAAGTTACCTCATTAGGCCCACAAGAATCCTCAGACACAGCCTCACCACAGAAGAGCCCTGTGATTCCAGAGCCCCTGCTCTTAACCACTTGTCACCACTGTGTCCGCAGTCAACATACCCACGACCACCATGACCACCCCCACCACTTACCCAACGCTCACTTCATGCTGAGCGCTCTGCTAAGATCCCTAGAAATACTATCAAATTTAATCTTTACAAGAACCCTGGGAAGAAGGTCTTCATATCCCCACTGTGCTGATGAAATTAAAGGCCCAGAAGGATGAAATTACGTGCCCCCCAAATATGAGGGGATCAACATTCAAGTTCCAATCAGGCATGTTTTAAAGCCACTGTTTACATAATGTTTATATAGTATTTACAACAGCTGATTGTAAATACTATATGCCAAGACAGTATCTTCAGAAAGAATAATAATCATAATTGAGAGCCAATATTTGAGTGTACTACAGGCCGACACTTATGTAAGCACTTTACATGTATTAATCCACTTAGAGCTCACTGAGGTAGGTATTGTTTTGACCTCATTTTACAGATAACTAGACAAAGAAAGGGCTAAACATCCTGGTCAAGGTCACATAGCCAGTAAGTAGATGGCCAACCCATGTCTTAATCACACCTTTATGCAGCCTCCTGAAAGATGCTAATGTAGCCAAATATTTTTATTATATTATGTATATTATAATTATAGCACATATACACTCTCTATAACAACAAAGAAAAAAATCTTAAAAATCAAGTATACGAGGAATCTAAAATAGGGAAAGAGCATTACACACCCAAATCAATCACAGACATACATAGCTACCCATCACTCCTTTCAAAACTCATCCTGTTTTGTAAGTTCTCTCTCTCAAAATACTTTGGTAAACAAACGTAACAAAACGTAACTGTTATTTAAGTAAAAACTTTGGAAATTAATTATTCTGTTTCAGTCAAATTCAGCATCAATTTTATTTAGTAGCCATATAAACATTCACATTTAAAAATTAGTATGAATACAATACTTGAAGGACTCTCCTCAAGAACTCAAGTTGTGGGGCTTCCCTGGTGGCGCAGTGGTTGAGAATCCGCCTGCCAATGCAGGGGACACAGGCTCGAGCCCTGGCCTGGGAAGATCCCACATGCCGCAGAACAACTAAGCCCGGCACCACAACTACTGAGCCTGTGCTCTAGAGCCCGCGAGCCACAACTACTGAGCCCGCGTGCCACAACTACTGAAGCCCACACACCTAGAGCCCACACGCTGCAACAAGAGAAGCCACCGCAATGAGAAGCCTGTGCACCACAGTGAAGAGTGGCCCCCGCTGGCTGCAACTAGAAAAAGCTTGCACGCAGCAGCGAAGACCAAACACAGCCAAAAGTAAATAAATAAATTAAAAAAAAAAAACAAGTTCTTTTTTTTTGTTTTGTTTTCAATCAAAACTTTCACTAAACATTCTATGGTAAATAGCACTGCTTATTTCACTCCAAGTCCATCCACTCAATGATCTGAATTCAGGTTTAAGATCATTGTTTGGAGATTTTCTCAACGTAAATCCATGCAGATTCAGCAGTTTGGATAAACTAGAAGGCTAGAGTATTGGCTTTTCATTTGTTTAACAATTATGTGTATGGACACGCCCTGCAAGAAAATTTTTAAAATGTACACACAGGCTCTGACCCTAAAGAACTTAGAATCTAGAAGGACTTAAACTCTTGTTTAAACGGCGTGAGTAAACAAAAAGAATCGTAATTTAAGTAAAATAATTTTCTTTAAACAAGAAAAGTCAACATCCCAAGTTAAACAAAAGAAAATACAAATTTCAAAAACTATTCTTGAATTTGGGGCTGACATTTGGTCCATCCATCATCCATTCCATCTCCTCAAGGTTTGAAGGATTTTTTTAATGTGATCAAATAATTATTTTGCGTGGCAAATTTTAATTATTCCACTGAATTGCCAGTTTATTTCTTTAGCTACACTGTCTCAACAGATAACTGAAATTATGACTACTATTCAGGACAATCACTATTCATTCATGACACAGACCACACAACGTTATTTATGGTGTTTTGAGCTCAAGAAAAAAATTACAAAGTAAATACTGTAGCAGATTCAATACCATTAATGACTTTAGTAAAAGGAAACAAACCTTCCCATTCATCTACAAAGTGCTTTATTTCTGTCTTGAACATGCATTGTTCTGTAGTTGGACAGGTTTACAGAGACATACTGAAGGCCCTACAGAGACTCATTCACTGAGACTTACATTCATTTCCCATCAGATGCTAAGTCCCATTGTGACAGCTTCTTCATCTACAAACTTGAGAGAAAACTAGTTGTTTATTTTGTGCTAAAAAACCCACTAAGATGCATTCTGATGTGAAAATCTATTATTAACTACCTTGTCCAAAGTTAAAAGTTAATGACAGCAGATGAAGGAGCAAGGTAAAAACCCAGCAGACCAAACAAATGAAGAGGAAATAGGCAGTCTACCTGAAATAGAATTCAGAGTAATGATAGTAAAGATGATCCAAAATCTTGGAAACAGAATAGAGAAAATACAAGAAACGTTTAACAAGGACATAGAAGAACTAAAGAGCAAACAAACAATGATGAACAATACAATAAATGAAATTAAAAATTCTCTAGAAGGAATCAATAGCAGAATAACTGAGGCAGAAGAATGGTTAAGTGACCTGGAGGATAAATAAGTGGAAATAACTACTGCAGAGCAGAATAAAGAAAAAAGAATGAAAAGAACTGAGGACAGTCTCAGAGACCTCTGGGACAACATTAAACACATCAACATTCGAATTACAGGGGTCCCTGAAGAAGAGAAAAAGAAATGGACTGAGAAAATATTTGAAGAGATTATAGTTGAAAACTTCCCTAATATGGGAAACGAAATATATAATCAAGTCCAGCAAGTGCAGAGAGTCCCATACAGGATAAATCCAAGGAGAAACACACCAAGACACATATTAATCAAACTATCAAAAATTAAATACAAAGAAAAAATATTAAAAGCAGCAAGGGAAAAACAACAAATAACATACAAGGGAATCCCCATAAGGTTAACAGCTGATCTTTCAGCAGAAACTCTGCAAGCCAGAAGGGAGTGGCAGGACATATTTAAAGTGATGAAAAGGAAAAAACTACAAACAAGATTACTCTATCCAGCAAGGATCTCATTCAGATTCGACAGAGAAATTAAAACCTTTACAGACAAGAAAAAGCTAAGAGAATTTAGCACCACCAAACCAGCTTTACAACAAATTCTTTGTTGTTTTTGTTGTTAAATTTATTTATTTATTTATTTATTTATTTATTTATTTATTTATTTATTTATTTATGGCTGTGTTGGGTCTTTGTTTCTGTGCAAGGGCTTTCTCTAGTTGCGGCAAGTGAGGGCCACTCTTCATCGCGGTGTGCGGGCCTCTCACTATCGCGGCCACTCTTGTTGCAGAGCACAGGCTCCAGACGCGCAGGCTCAGTAGTTGTGGCACACGGGCTTAGTTGCTCCGCGGCATGTGGGATCCTCCCAGACCAGGGCTCGAACCCGTGTCCCCTGCATTGGCAGGCAGATTCTCAACCACCGTGCCACCAGGGAAGCCCATACAACAAATTCTAAAGGAACTTCTCTAGGCAGGAAACACAAGAGATGGAAAAGACCTACAATAACAAACCCAAAACAATTAAGAAAATGGTAATAGGAATATACATGTTGATAACTACCTTAAATGTAAATGGATTAAATGCTCCAACCAAAAGACACAGACTGGCTGAATGGATACAGAAACAAAATCTATATATACGCTGTCTACAAGAGACCCACTTCAGACTTAGGGACACATACAGACTGAAAGTGAGAGGATGGAAAAAGATATTCCATGCAAATGGAAATCAAAAGAAAGCTGGAGTAGCAATTCTCAGATCAGACAAAATAAACTTTAAAATAAAGGCTATTACAAGAGACAAAAAAGAACACTTCATACTGATCAAGGGATCAATCCAAGAAGAAGATATAACAATTGTAAATCTTTATGCACCCAACATAGGAGCACCTCAATATATAAGGCAAATGCTAACAGCGATAAAAGGGGAAATCGACAGGAACGCAATCATAGTAGGGGACTTTAACACCCCACTCTCACCAATGGACAGATCATCCAAAATGAAAATAAGGAAACACAAGCTTTAAATGACACATTAAACAAGATGGACTTAATTGATATTTATAGGACATTCCATCCAAAAACAACAGAATACTCTTTCTTCTCAAGTGCTCATGGAACATTCTCCAGGATAGATCATATCTTGGGTCACAAATCAAACCTTGGTAAATTTAAGAAAACTGAAATTGTATCAAGAATCTTTTCCAACCACAACACTATGAGACTAGGTATCAATTACAGGAAAAAATCTGTAAAAAATACAAACAGATGGAAGCTAAACATTACACTACTAAATAACCAAGAGATCACTGAAGAAATCAGAGAGGGAATCAAAAATATCTAGAAACAAATGACAATGAAAACACAACGACCCAAAACCGATGGGATGCAGCAAAAGCAGTTCTAAGAGGGAAGTTTATAGCAATACAATCCTACCTCAAGAAACAGGAAACATCTCAAATAAACAACCTAACATTACACCTAAATAAATTAGAGAAAGAAGAACAAAAAAACCCGAAAATTAGCAGAAGAAATCATACAGATCAGATGAGAAATAAATGAAAAAAAATGAAGGAAACAATAGCAAAGATCTATAAAACTAAAAGCTGGTTCTTTGAGAAGATAAACAAAATTGATAAACCATTAGCCAGACTCATGAAGAAAAAAAGGGAAAAGACTCAAATCAATAGAATTAGAAATGAAAAAGGAGAAGTAAGAACAGACACTGCAGAAATATAAAGGATCATGAGAGATTACTACAAGCAATTATATGCCAATAAAATGGACAACCTGGAAGAAATGGACAAGTTCTTAGAAAAACACAACCTTCCGAGACTGAACCAGGAAGAAATAGAAAATATAAACAGACCAATCACAAGCACTCAAATTGAGACTATGATTAAAAATCTTCCAGCAAACAAAAGCCCAGGACCAGATGTCTTCACAGGTGAATTCTATCAAACATTTAGAGAAGAGCTAACACCTAAACTTCTCAAACTCTTCCAAAATATAGCAGAGGGAGGAACACTCCCAAAATCATTCTACAAGGTCACCATTACCCTGATACCAAAACCAGACAAAGATGTCACAAAGAAAGAAAATACAGGCCAATATCACTGATGAACATAGATGCAAATATACTCAACAAATGCGAGCAAACAGAATCCAACAGCACAGTAAAAGGATCATACACCATGATCAAGTGGGGTTTATCCCAGGGATGCAAGGATTCTTTAATATACTCAAATCAACCAATGTGATACACCATATTAACAAACTGAAGGAGGAAAATCATATGATCATCTCAATAGATGCAGAAAAATCTTTTGACAAAATTCAACACATTTATGATAAAAACTCACCAGAAAGCAGGTATAGAGGGAACTTACCTCAACATAATAAAGGCCATATATGACAAACCCACAGCCAACATCATTCTCAATGGTGAAAAACTGAAAGCATTTCCACTAAGATCAGGAACAAGACAAGGTTGCCCACTCTCACCACTATTATTCAACATAGTGTTGGAAGTTTTAGCCACAGCAATCAGAGAAGAAAAAGAAATAAAAGGAATCCAAATCGGCAAAGAAGTAAAGCTGTCACTGTCTGCAGATGACATGACACTGTACAAAGAGAATCCTAAAGACTCTACCAGAAAACTACTAGAATGAATTTGGTAAAGTTGCAGGATACAAAATTAATGCACAGAAATCTCTTGCATGCCTATACACTAATGATGAAATATCTGAAAGAGAAATTAAGGAAACACTCCCATTTACCACTGCAACAAAAAGAAAAAAATACCTAGGAATAAACCTACCTAAGGAGACAAAAGACCTGTATGCAGAAAAGTATAAAATACTGATGAAAGAAATTAAACAGTTGTAGAGTTATACCATGTTCTTGGATTGGAAGAAATAACATTGTGAAAATCACTATACTACCCAAAGCAATCTATAGATTCAATGCAATCCCTATCAACCTACCAATGGCATTTTTCACAGAACTAGAACAAAAAATTTCACAATTTGTATGGAAACACAAAACACCCCGAACAGCCAAAGCAATCTTGAGAAAGAAAAACAGAGCTGGTGGAATCAGGCTCCCTGACTTCAGACTATACTACAAAGCTACAGTAATCAAGACAGTATGGTACTGGCACAAAAACAGAAATATAAATCAATGGAACAGGATAGAAAGCCCAGAGGTAAACCCACACACATATGGTCACCTTATTTTTGATAAAGGAGGCGAGAATATACAATGGAGAAAAGACAGCCTCTTCAATAAGTGGTGCTGGGAAAACTGTACAGCTACATGTAAAAGAATGAAATTAGAACACTCCCTAACACCATACACAAAAATAAACTCAAAATGGATTAAAGACCTAAATGTAATAAGGGCAGACACTATAAAACTCTTAGAGGAAAATATAGGCAGAACACTCTATGACATAAATCACAGCAAGATCCTTTTGACCCACCTTCTAGAGAAATGAAAATAAAAGCAAAAATAAACAAATAGGACCTAATGAAACTTAAAAGCTTTTCCACAGCAGAGGAAACCATAAACAAGACAAAAAGACAACCCTCAGAATGGGAGAAAATATTTGCAAACGAAGCAACTGACAAAGAATTAATCTCCAAAATATAGAAGAAGCTCATGCAGCTCAATATCAAAAAAACAAACAACCCATGCAAAAATGAGCAGAAGACCTAAACAGACATTTCTGCAAAGAAGATATACAGTTTGCCAACAAACACATGAAAGGATGCGCAACATCAGTAATCACTAGAGAAATGCAAATCAAAAGTACAATGAGGAATTACCTCACACCAGTCAGAATGGCCATCATCAAAAAATCTACAAAGAATAAATACTGTAGAGGGTTTGGAGAAAAGGGAACCCTCTTGCACTGCTGGTGGGAATGTAAATTGATACAGCTACTATGGAGAACAGTATGGAGGTTCCTTAAAAAACTAAAAATAGAACTACCATATGACCCAGCAATCCCACTACTGGGCATATACCCTGAGAAAACCATAATTCAGAAAGAGTCATGTACCACAATGTTCATTGCAGCACTATTTACAATAGCCAGGACATGAAAGCAACCTAAGTGTCCATCAACAGCTGAATGGATAAAGAAGATGTGGTACATGTATACAATGGAATATTACTCAGCCATAAAATGAAACGAAATTGAGCCATTTGTAGTGAGGTGTATGGACTTAAGAGTCTGTCATACAGAGTGAAGTAAGTCAGAAAGAGAAAAACAAATGCTGTATGCTAACACATACATATGGAATCTAAAAAAAAAAATTGGTTCTGAAGAACCTAGGGGCAGAACAGGAATAAAGACGCAGACGTAGAGAATGGACTTGAGGACACAGGGAGGGGGAAGCGTAAGCTGGGACGAAGTGAGAGAGTGGCATGGACTTATATATACTACCAATATAAAAGAGATAGCTAGTGCGAAGCAGGCGCATAGCACAGGGAGATCAGCTCGGTGCTTTGTGACCACCTAGAGGGGTGGGATAGGGAGGGTGGGAGGGACACACAAGAGGGAGGAAATATGGGGATATATGTATATGTAGAGCTGATTCACTTTGCTATAAAGCAGAAACTAACACACCATTGAAAAGCAATTATACTGCAATAAAGATGTTAAAAAAAAAAAAGTCAATGACAGAGAACAGTTCTGAAAGTTTCTGAGATGCTCTTCCTGGGTTAGGATCCTCAAATTTGGCTCAAATAAAATTTTCCATTTTTTAGAAAAAAGAAAAAAGTTAAAGACAGATAAAAGAATACAAACCTAGACTGATAGTTGCTTAACTGATGATATTAGTTATTTTAAAAATGTTACTATTTTCCTCACCTTTTAAAAAGGCATGGACATATTCTTCTTCTAAACTCATCAAAGATCATGCCTCTGCCATGAAGTCTCATCTCTACCCCAATTAACATCACTCTCTTCCTGAAGGCATTCAACGCTTCAAATTTTTACGCAGCACCTACCTGTCAGGCACTTAGGCTGGGGATGTAACACCCATAAGACATGGCCTTGGGCCCTCAGAGTTGACACTCCAAAGGGGACAGAAACATACAAATGGAGAAGTCTTTAAAAAGCTGTATGCATTTGGATAAAATGATGCAGAGAACAGCACATACGGAAGAGTGGCTTAGACCAGGCCTTGGAGATGAAAGAAAGATTTCGGGAGGTGAACCTGAGCTGAGTATGGAGGAAAAGGAGTCCACCAGCCTGAAAGGAGAGAAATCTTAGCAAAGGCATTAGACAGCGTTTGGGTGTGAGGGGAAAATGCTTCCTAGGCAAGGAGGACAAACAGCTGCAGAAGGGAGCAGGGCCACCATCAAGGGAGCAGAGCAAGTCAGGCTGAGAGCACGCAGCCCTGAGCCTCTAGGCCCGTTTCCCAAAAGTGAATCATCGGCATCACTTGGAGATCCTCATTCGGTAGTTCTGGGGCAGGACCTAGAATCTGTTTGCAAAAGCCTAGAAGACGCCTATGAACTGGTAAGCAAGGGAAATACTTGTGTCAGTGATGGGGACCCTAGGAAGGTCTGAAGCAGAGACTTGCATGCTTGCAGATTGGAGACAGGCCCTCTCACTGAGTTCTGCCATCAGAGTTTCCCATTTGGTTACCTGTCACTATTTACTCTCTTTTATATGCTTTACTTTTTTAAAATAGGAGTCTTTTCTCCCTCAAAAGACTGGAAGCCATGTGAAAGGAGAGACTAGTACCAAGCTTCTCATTTACTCTCTAGAACATTGACATTGTGCTAAATCTCTTGAAAAAAAATTTTGTTTTAAGTTATTTGGAAAGAGGATGGTTGCTTCAAACACATTTTATCCATTACTTTAGGAGAGCATATCTTTTACATTCATCTTCATTAGGCTTCCATGGTACTCCCTGTTACTTAATGACTCGCCCATAAATCCATTTTGTATGAGTCAATTGGTCTCGACACCACAATTTTCCCGACTTGGCTCACGTAAGTTTAAGTTTTCATCTTTTAAATTGGATAAGGCAGAAGGAACAGTTCTGTTTCTGAAGGAAGAAAAAAGCCTCTCGAACCATAAACATATAAGAGGGAAAAGGCTTTCTTGCTTCAGGGTCACCTTGATAAAACTTCTCTTCAAAATTAAAGCCATAATCACCCTCTAGGCCTCCTCTCCCTTCCCTGACTCCTACTCAGGCTTTTAAATGACCTATTTTCATAAATGGCTATTAAGTCAAAAGCAGTATATTTTCTGGTAGAAGCTACTGAGAGGTCTGGTACAAGAATATCTGCCTACTGCCTTGCAGAGATTTTTTTAATTAGAAGAATGGGGAGGAAAAAAGAACCAAATTTTATTCATCCACTATGTGCCAGGCCACACTACATTCCTCAGCAATTCACATAGCAACCCTGGGAGGGGGTGCACAGAACTAAGGCTTGACCCCAAAGCCGAAGCCCTTTCAGAGGTACAGCTGCCCTTTTGAATAGGTGTTAAACCTGGGGAATGGCCATAGAGACAGTGAGAGATCTATCTGGAGAGTAGCAGTACCGGGGGGGGGGGGGGGGGGGGGGGAAACACCGAAAGTGACAAAGTACTGTAAATTAGCCTGTGACGATATTTAAAAATGGTCAAACAGAAAGAAATATACAAGGAGACATGCAAATCCTTGTTTCTTGGCAATGTTCACTGTAAACTTTCACCTACTCTTGAAGTATTTACAGTTTAGGGTGAAAAAAATTGAAAAGGAAAAAACTGCAATGAAACCCAACACTACAACCCAAGTAAACGCAGCTGTAGACTAACACGTCATTGTCAGAGAGGGCATCAGACACGGAGAAACACAACTCTCTGTATATCTCCCTTCCGAGACAGCGGATACGTTGCCCTCTTCCGGAGGCTTCAGACCAATCCCTCCTCCCCACCCACAGGGGGCTACCTGCCTCCCCTCTCTCCCAGGGGCCACGCTGAGTTGGCCCTCTGCGCGCCCAGAGCACCTCTCTCCACTCGCAGTCATTGCCCTGGGCGGGCTGTTCTGCAGTTTTCCTGTTTGCTGACCAGTCTCCCACACGGGGTTCTAAGCTTCTCGGGGACAAGGAAAACGTGTTACTCATTTAGTAACCCTGGTACCTAAGCACACTGCCCAGGCCTGAGGAAGCAGCACTTAAGGGCAGTGCCAAGGAAAAGCCCTGTCCCTTCCCCTCCTCTCCCAGCTACGGGCACAGTGATGAGGACGGCATCATCCATGCATGTGAACAGCTATAACCTAGTAATATCTCTATTACTGACCACCAAATTAAAGAAAGATGGAGAAAACAGAAATGTTTCTGTATTGTCCAAGAACCAGCTGCACCCGAATCAACACAGATGGCTTGTTAAATGCAGATTCCTGAAGCCAACTCCCAGTCAGACTCTCTAGGTAAGGAGCACTGTAATTTATGTTGTATAAAGTTCCCCAAATAATTTCCATAAGCAAGTGGTTCTCCACCAGCAGCGATTTTAAACCCCACCCTCAGGGACATTCAGAAATGTCTGAAGACATTTTGGATTCTCTTGACTGCGGAGAGTGGTGCCACTGATATCTAGTAGGTAGAGGCCAGGGATTCGGCTTAACACTCTACAAAGCATAGGACGGAGGTCCTCCACAACAAAGGATGATCTGCCCCCAAATGTCAGCTGAGGTTGAGAAACTCTGTTATAAGCCCTAAAACCATTGTTCTCTGATCTTAAGGCAACAAGGAGTTTTTAAAAAACCTTCAAGGGTTAACAAATGAGAACCAACAGCTAAGTTCTAACCACATGACAGAGTATAAATCATAACTTATTAGATATTTTATTCCAACATATAAAGAATATGAAAACAACTGTCAAAAAAAATCTTGACGGGATTGCCATTCCAAATAATGAATTGCTAGTCCTGACCATGAAAACGTCACTTTTCCCATTTTTCAGTGCTACAGATCACTCAGATGATTACAATCTCTGTTACCTGGCCCAAATCTGAAACCGTAGAATATGAAAAAATATATATATACATATTATATATAGATACAAATTATATATACATAGCTGAATCACTTTTGCTGTACACCTGAAACTAACACAGTATTGTAAGTCAACTACACTTCAATAAAAAAATAAACTGTTGAATAATCCAAGTGATGTAAACATCTTTTAAAATTCTAATACTACGTATGTCACAGTTCAGTGAGAGACCACCTGTTGCAGCATAACGAGTACTCACTTGGGATGTGGGAACCCTGAGTTCTAATCCCAGCTCTGCTACTTAATTAGTTGTGTGCCTTGGATAACTCATCATTTCACCTCTCAGGCCCCAGGTTCCTCACCTGCAAAATAAGGGAGTTATGCCAGACGATCGCTTAAGGGATCATCTTGCTCTAACATTCAGTCAGGGCCTATGCAGTAACTCCAATAATACAAATACACACACACAATAACACCCTCTGAAGAATCCTGCACAAAATTCAAGCAAGCGGAATTGCCACATACCACTATATATAAAAAAAAAAAAAATCCAAAGAGGCTCAGCCCTGCCAGTTGATATCCTAGAAAAGAATTACTTTTGGTGAAAAAGGCACAAACGTGAATGATGGAAACTACTAAAACTTTTTTTGGCAAACAACCTGGCCATGTGTATGAAGACCTAAAAAAGACCCCACAAGATCACAGCATCTATTCTAATAATTTCACTCCTCAGAATCAGTCCAAGTTAATCATCTGAAATATTTTTTTTTTAAAAAATGTTTATCAAAGTATTACCTGGTATACTAAAATGAAGCAAAAATTCACAAACACCCTAAATGCCCCACAGCCGGGAAATGGTTAAATGATGGATAGGACCTATACACAATGATGATTTAGGTAGCCAATCAAAAGAAAATACAAAATTAGAAATTATATTTAGGAATGATTTCTAAATGAAAGTGAAAAACTAAATATACTGTTAAGTGATAAAATGGGTACAGCCTTAGCTCAAATACAAACTAGCCCAGAACAGAGACTGTAGGCGGAAGGGTGCCATGAACGTTATTTTCTTCACTAAACGTTTCTGTATTTCCATTTTTTCTATAACCGTCTTGTACTAATAAGGGGTAGGGAAAGGACACACCAAATCACTCTCGAGATTATCTGCATCATCCCAGTTCTAGACACCTTAAACGAAAATACGGGCTGACCGCGCGCGCACACGCCTGCTCACAAAAGCCGTGGTGACAGGACTTAACACCATGCAACTGTGGGCATCCCCAACCTGACAACTCGGGAAGGTGGGCTAGTCCAGCCCTTAATTCCTGGGAGTCAGGCGCAGCCACCCCGATGCAGCGGAGGCCAGGCAATTCCAGGCGAAGCCTGACCCTGTGTTCGGGTCCGCTTTCCCGCCGAACCCCAGGGCTCATGTCGGGCTTCCCAGCGTACTTCGACCACCATGAGCGGCCTCGGAAGGCACCTCGTGGGGCCCGGCCGATGCCGTTTCTCCCCGCGCGATCTAGGCTGCCCTTGGGGTGGGGTTCTCAGGACCGAGCTCGGGAAGCCCGGCGCCGGCGGTCCCAGATCTCCCGGGCACGACAGGCGCCGAGGACCGAGCGTGAGCGTGGGGACCCGCCACCCGCAGGCTCCGGAGTCCGCGCTCGCTCCCGCTCGCTCCCGGGCCCTCCAGGGGCTGCAGGCCCGGCTCGGCTCGGGGATGCTGCTCACGAACCCTGCCCGGGGCGACGGAACACTGAGGCCTCGGACTGACCGCGCGGCCGCGTGGCTCACCTCGCGGCCGGAATCGGCACCCCGACCCCGGGCACCCCACAAGCCCGACCTCAGCCGACCAACCAGTCGAAACCGAAACTGAAATCGCCGAGGCGGCGGCGCTTTTCTGTCTCAGCCAATCATTGCTTTCCATGCCTACGGCAGCCCGAGAGGACCTAAAAGGCCCACCGCGCCAGAGCGCGCTAATCCCAGAATCCTGGTTTGCCTGAAGGCGAAATTGGCGCCCGGAGTCAAGGTGGAAAGCGCTGGGGCTCTTTTCTAACAGAAAGCAAACACCACCAGTCCTCCCTCCCCCACTCCCGCAAAGGAAAAAGCAACACTGGAAGGGATATTTTAACCAGGATTTCTTTTAGGCAGAAATGTTAAAAAATAACTTGAAGGCATAAGAAACTGGAATTCACTGCGAAAGTAATATCTATACATACTCAAGAAATGCCCTGAATTTGAATAATTAAATACAAATAAATAAATAAAACAAACAGTCTCGGACCTTTAAATCCACTTTTGGATTTTGCTTAAATGTGTGAAGACGAAGTCTTTCTTAGCAAGAGATTGTTTCCATAGCGACGATAATCGACACAAAAAATTAAAATCACTGAAGTAACTCGTATTATAAAGGCATAAAGTGCGTTGCATTACAAACTAGTTCTAATTGGAAATGGTGTACAGACATTATTTAAGTGCTGCTATGGGAACTTGGTTTGGAACTTTGCATGAATTCTCAATGTTCTTGCCATTCAAGGGAGAGGAAAAAGAAGAAAACTAGTATGCCAGGACTTGATTCCTTTTTCTCCTACACACATACCCTCATCAGCTTAAAATTTATACTTTACTTCTATTCCAAATTTGTAATGCTATAAACAAAGCGATGATATCTTTAAACAGATCTTTAACCCTGTTTAAGTGTTACAGGATCTAAAATACAGATTTTTTTCCTAAGACAAAAATGAGTTCACCCTCTTGTAAGCTTCTCTTAGCTAAAGGCAGAAGAAATGAACCTTTGATTGACACAGGGGACAGAGAATGACTAGGTGTGATTTGGTAGAAAAGAGGGACTTCCTTATATGCTTTTATAAGAGCTCCCTTTGGGTAAAGACCACATAATTGTAGATTTATTGAAAAGAGCTGTATTTGAAGTTCTTGCAATATAAAATATAATGTAAATTTTAAAAATTTAGGTAAAGTGTCATTTAAATAAATTAATTAGCTGCCCCCGAAAACCCCACAACATAATAGGATATAAAGCCCCATCCCCAAAAGCCTTCACAAAAGACATCAAATTGTACTATATTCTGCACCGATTGTTTCAATTATTCAAAACAGAATTTTTTATTTATAGCCTCTTTCCCTTTACCAAAGAGCCTTCATGGAGTCATTATGACTGGTGGGCAGGGGACAAGGAAGAATTTTAAGGACATGTTTCATCTGCAGAGCAGCTGCAACCTTTTCCAAGGAGCAAAGATATGTAAGGGCCCAAGCAGATAAACAGGGTGGGCACCATGATTTAGTTCACAAGCCAAAAATGTTTACCAAAATGTAGTTGTGCCCAGAACCCCCTCAGCAGCTTAGAATTGGCTTTTACTAACCCACAAAGCAAACTTCCATATTTTACCGGGTTTTTTTCCCCCAGCATCTTTTATTATACAAAGAAAACATGTGCAAGACTTTTTCGGAATACTGGTCCACTGAGAACAAGTCTTCAAAACCCTGAACACAAACATTAATTTATTAAGGAGTTTTAAAGTCATAAAAATAGCATGACAAGATTTAGTTTAGCTTACATGGTTTAGTTGTAAGAACTGATGAACCTACACTGACACATCATAATCACCCCAAGTCCATAGTTTATATTAGGGTTCACTTTGATGGTGTACACTCTATGGGTTTTGATGAAGATATAATGACATGTATCCACCATTATCGCATCATACAGAGCAGTTCCAGGGTCTCCAAAATCATCTGTGCCTCGCCTGTGTATTTATCCTTCTCTCCCCACTGACCCCTGGCAACCACTGATTTTTTTACTGTCTTCATGGTTTTGCCTTTTCCAAAATATCATTCAGTTGGAATCATACAGTATGTAGCCTTTTCAGATTGGCTTCTTTCACTTAGTAATATGCATTTAGGGTTCCTCCATGTCTTTTCATGGCTTGATGACTCATTTCTTTTTAGCTCTGGATAACATTCCATTGTCTGAATGTACCACAGTTTATTTATTCGTTCACTTACTGAAGGATATCTTGGTTGCTTCCAAGTTTTAGCAGTTATGAATAAAGTTATTATAAACGTCTGTGTGTGGGTTTTTGTATAGACATAAGTTTTCGATTCACTTGAATAAATACCAAGGAGCGCAATTGCTGAACTCTATGATAAGAGTGTGTTTACTTCTGTAAGAAATGGCCAAACTGTCTTCCAAAGTGGCTGTACCATTTTGCATTCCCACCAGCAATGACTCAGGGTTCCTATTGCTCCACATCTTCAGTGTTTGGTGTGTCCAGTATTTTGGATTTGGGCCATTCTAATGGGTATATAGTGGTATCTCTTTGCAGTTTTAATTTGCATTTCCTTAATGACATATCATCATATGCTTATTTGCCATTTGTACATCTTCTTTGGTGAGGTGTCTTTTCAGATCTTTTGTCCATTATTCAATCCAATTGTTCATTTTTTAAAATTGAGTTTTAAGAGTTCTTTGTATATTTTAGATAACAGTCCTTTATCAGATGTGTCTGTTGCAAATATTTTCTCCCAATCTGTAGCTTGTCTTTTCATTCTCTTGAATTTATTATTCTTAAAATAGGCAAATGCTAACATAAAAATACTGAGATGAACTTTTGCCACTTCGTTTTTTTGTTCCAAACTTCTATAGTTCTTTGTACTTATGCCTTTGAAAAACTATGTCCTTCAGTGTTTCATGTGCGTAAGAGAAGGTATTGAAATCAAGGGCAGTCGTCAATTAGCCATTAATAAATAATAAACTGTAACCTGCCTTCATTGATCAAACTCACTTTGTTTTTACAAAAACTTGCATGTCCTCCAAGCATCATGCAGCCTAAACAACAAGATGTTTGCCCAAGTTGTTTTTTTAGAAACTTGGAGTCACCTGTGTCTCCAGTTCAAGCTCAGGTAGGTTAAGACTGGTTAGGACCACTGACCTTCCCATTAAGCTGTCCAATAGGTGACCTGTTGACATCAGAGGATCCAAAACTCCACCCTCAAAACATGCTGGCACCGCCATTCTCTGAACATGTGTCCCGTGTAAAAGCCTGTAGCATAGTTGCGCTTGCGCAGAATGATGATCACCTCACCTTGTTCTTATCTCTAGTCACCTCTCTCCACGCTTCCTATGCCTCACCTTTATCCCGTAAATATCCTGAGCCCCTCGCCTTTGAAGGAGGCGGTTTTAAGATTTATTGTCCCTTCTCCTCACTTGGCTGCCTTGTGAATAAACTTTTCTCTGCTGCAAACCTCAGCATCTGAGCATTTGGCTTGCTGAGCCTCAGGCAAACAAACCCAGTTGGGTAACAATATCACGTCTAGCTTATTTTATAAAACACCCAACAGCCCTGTGGACATGTGGGTGATTGTGTTATGTTCATGACACTGATGATGAGAAATGCAAACATGAAACTGGATTGGTCAACAGTCTCCAAAGCAGATTTTAATATCTAAATTAGTGTTATGCTTCTAGTAACTTTGGCTGTCTTATTCCAGCGGTGCATTAACTCTATGAAGTGCTGGCTTGCACTTGGAGCTTCAGACTGGACAATAAAAACACCTGTCACATCCTAGATTTGGGTATTTGGACCACTGTTATCTACCTTCTATCATGGAATGTGAAAATTTTTTGTTAAAGACAATAAGAAAAAGGTACTCTTGTTGTCGAATATCTTCTGAGAAGTAATATATGCTTATTGACTGTGGGCCAAATTTCTCAGAAAAAACAGTGGTGTGCCTTTTATTTTTCCCAAAAGATGTGATATATTCTACATCATGGGCACTGGGTTTCAGATATAACATTTGAGATGTTTAAATAAATGTTCAGACGTCATCGACCATCATTTTGGTATAACTTGAATTTCAGAAGAGATGGGCTCAGGGTCTGAACTCCTATGAGGAAAGTCTTCCAAATGCAGTGATGCTTTATGCGCCACTCTGAACTCTAGAAAACCGCTCTCAACTGTAAAATTCAGTGAAATTGGTGTGACGCTGCTCTTGTATTTTAATCAAGATGAACTTGAAAGGTGAACAGTATAAGTGGGAGAAATTATTTATAATTTAGTAATAAAAGTTTATGTCTAACACTCCAAATTTCATACATCTGCTGTGTGCTGGCCCTGAGATATAAAACAATTGAAGTTGCCTTTACATTTGGCCTTATATGAAAGGTCATAAATTAGAATGTTAGCGTTCGTCTTCTTTCCTAGCTCACAAAATCTCCATATTAACATCTTCACCTCAGACATAAATGGTTACCCAGCCACAAAGAAAAGAGTTGTATTGACCTTTTATGAATTATAGTTTATGTTGGAAATCTGTGGTCCATAAGGCTGCTGTTCATCTTGCAGTGGAGTGAATCTACTTCAATGAACTAATTCTACCACAGTGAAACTAATTAAAACTGTACAGCCATTTGAAATAAACAAATTACAGTCTATAAAAATTCAGGAATAGTTTAGATATCAGCAAATGATTTCCAAGGTATGCGGTTCTTTTCATTCTTAAAAATGCACATCTACATCTCTGAGGGATTTTCTCTGCTTGCATACTTGACACCACATTTATTTAAGATAAATTCAATTTTCAAAATGTTTCTTACTAACGTGATTTTAACTGATAATGTGAAAATTTTGATCTTTTCAACTACAAAAAAACGCCACAATCCATTTCTATTATGGCACATAACTAAATTCATTCCAAAATATTAATGAATTGGACCAGTGCTTTATGTTTAGACTTTCAAAAAATGTTTACAGCAAAAACAAAACAAAACAAAACAGGTGTCCTTGATTTCCCAGGGTGGGTTATCAAATCCATATGCTTTTTTAGTGTAAAGGCTTCTTTCACCAGCACTGTGGTGTAGTTAAAATACAGCATATTATAAACTAGCAGGGTCAAGTTCAAGAACAACTTGAGAATCTCAGGCCTTCAATACAGGGAGAAAGCAAAAATTTAAGACCAGATGCTACCTCTCTGTAACTTTTAGCATTAGAAGCTGTTTTTCCCAGTTCTGGATTAGTGAACATAATACAGCTGGAAATTGCCAATATGGTAGCATAAGCTCTTTCCTTCCAATTTTGTTTTTCTTAAAACAAAAGAGAAAAAGTTGCCTTTTTCTCTCACTGAAGTTACTGCAATAAAAAACACATCTGTGGCTACCTAAAGCTCTGAGGAGCAGACTGTCTAGTTCTTTCTGGTGTGACAAGACCTGCACCAACATCTGGACACATTTCTAGAAGGTCACCCATAGGTAGAAGGTGATCAGCTGCCTCAAAAACACCACACTGTCCTCATTTCATAACATTCCCAAAAAAGAATTTGGGGAACTGACAGCCATTTTATAAATTGTAACTAGAGAAAAGAATAATACCCTCTTTCCCTGAGGGTCTTCTACAGACTCAGCTGAGGAGAATCCTTTCTGCCTTTTTATTTATTTACTTATTATTTTTTTTGGCTGTGTTGGGTCTTCATTGCTGCACGCGGGCTTTCTTTAGTTGCGGCGAGCGGGGGCTACTATTCCTTGCGGTGCACGGGCTTCTCGTTGCAGTAGCTTCCCTGTTGCAGAGCACGGGCTGTAGGCACGTGGGCTTGAGTAGTTGTGGTACGCAAGCTCAGTAGTTGTGGCTCGCGGGCTCTAGAGCGCAGGCTCAGCAGTTGTGGCGCACAGACTTAGGTGCTCCGCAGCGTGTGGGATCTTCCCGGACCAGGGTTCGAACCGGTGTCGCCTGAATTGGCAGGCGGATTCTTAACCACTACGCCACCAGGGAAGTCCCTTTCTGCTTTTTGTTAGAAGGAGAAACAAGGTCTTCGGATTTACGCTGAAGAATGGAGACAAATAGGTTGCAGAGGACACAAAACATGGTGAGGACATTCACAGCTTCCAATTTAGTCAAGAGCCAGGATGTATATTACAATTGCTGGATATACTCTTCTCACACGTGGTGGGGGAGATACTGAAAAATTAATGTAGGCATTTGCTAGATGAGGATCCATCCTAACATTATATCCAAATGACAACCTGTTCCCTTTTAAAGTTTTATGTCTTTGTTCAGTGCCTGGCAAAGAAAAGGTACTCCTAAATATACATGGATGAATAAATGCGACTACGTGGGCGCATCCTCAGTTGGTCCCAGAGTAAGACCCTCAGAGAACCACAGCTTGAATAAATATTAAATAAAATATGAGAGAATATGAAGTTCCTTGATGTGAACTCTACAGGAATCAGAATTTCAACACTTCTTGAGCCTTATTCTTCCATCCCCAAATCACACAATGAGTTAATAAACATTTCTTCATAAATGATTAAGTACTTGAAATGGGTAATGGCTTCCGAATCTGACTTTTTGCATCCATTCCTCTTCAGGGGCAGCAAAGATCGCAGAACCTTCAACGAAGCTTACTTTTCACTTTCCTAACTGGACAAAGACCACACCAGTGCCTCCTCCAGCACATAAGTTATTTCCTAATTACATGTGAAGGAAAACTAGAGTCTTACGGATGCAAACTACCCCACCCCAAATAACTTAAAGAGGCTTTTCAAGAATAACTTACTGTGAGCAAAATTCAATAGTACACTCCTAAAAATTCAAAAATCAAGAGAAAAAAAGATTCTGGAGGAAATCTATTACAGAGAAAATTGATTGTTCTTTCAAGATACAAAGGTAGATGACTTCTGTATTCTTAGAGTGTATGCATGTGTTTTAGACAATAATATTTTATTAGTCCCCACTAGCTGGAGCAAAGGAAGCCTTGGCTAAGCTCTGTGCACGGTCTCTTTCCATCATTGAAGTTCCTTCATTCCTAAACCTCTGGCAACTTGTCATTGGCCCAAGAGTGCTCACCTAACTTAGAGGTATTGATTGACAAAGTGTGAGGCCGTGAATTTCACACAAACCTGCACCAAGTGCCATATTAGAAAGAGTGAAACTTTTTGCCTGGAAACAGCTGCTGGACAAAACTCGGGCAGGGATTAATTTTCGCCTTTGACCATTTGCAAGACTTATCCCAGTACTAAAGCTGAACACTTGCATCTGACAGGGATTTGCAAGGATGGTTAAAAAGGTGACAATGGTTAGGTAGGCCACCATAGCTCACCACCCCTCCGTCTGGGAGGGACCTGGCAAGTCAGATATGGTGCCACAGAACAAGATCGTCCACTGGAAGACACAATAGAAGCAAGGTTTCTGTAGAGAAGGGCGTGAGGAAGGGGTGAGCCTTGCCTCTCAGCTGAGGAAATAAGCCTCTAAGACGACACCCTCAGCCTCCCATGTGAATAGTGAGTGCCAAGGGAAGAGCTGTCTGAAGAAAGTTGTTGTCTTTGACGTCTTCCCAAAGTCTCCTTGCCAAGATGCTCCTCCTTCTGGTGTCCTAGGTCATCCCCTGACAACACTGGAATTCTTATCGGGCTGTTTCTCTCAAGTGTCCCCAGGAACGGAGCCTTGGCTCTGAGTTTGCACTTCTACCCTCTAAATGTTCCCCAAGGTAATTCCTGTGCTTTCGGTCTCTTCCCCAGTTTTTCAGCTGAACGTTGTCATAGCAAAGACCTTATAAACTCATTTTTGATAAAGTGATAATAGCAGATCCAATATGTGATTTTGCTCGTGTGCATTTGTAAGGTGGAGTTCTTTAATAACTTAGAGTCATAAATCTCTCAGGAAGCGTTGGCATCAGTGCCAGGTGTGGGGACAGAGTGCAGGTATTTATAGGTGCAATGCTTTCCCAGACAAGCAGGAGACGTGCCCACTTGCCCAAAGACGCAGAGCAGCCTGACTGCCTAGCCCTCCTGTTGTATAGGGCTAAGAGTGGACCACATTCGACTCTGTCCATCTCATTCAAACCAAGGAATAAAACAGCACCTGTTTGCAAAAAAAAAAAAAAAAGGAGGGGGTGGAGAGGAAGGACATGAAGGTGGCATGGCATATAATTTATTTAACTCGAACACTTTCAATATTTATAAGCCCAAAGATTTAAGCCTCTTATGCCATCCCCGAAAAATGAAAGGCTTCTACCCCCCAGTTAGAATAGTGGCAGCTGTCACGATGGTGAGAGCCGCAAAGATGATAGAGATGAACGTGCCTGATTACTTCCAAGGAAATCAATCCAATTAAACCACAGAGATGATGCGTTATTCTCTATCAATACTGTTAGCATTTTATATCACACTTCAGATTGTAGATACGCTCCATTAGTGAATCTGGATGTGGAAGCACAGAAGGTCTTCCAGGAAGGGCGTGTGTCTTCTTAGCTCATGTCCGGTCCTGGCTAACAAACTTGCACTTCACCTCCTGTTCCAATACATCTCCATCCAAGCCAGAAGGTGATTCCAAGTCTGCAAACACTAATGCTTTATCAAATATGTGTTTTTATTTAAGGTGGACCAAGAAGTGAGGGCAAATACGAATATTTAATGAGATGGGTTTGTTACTCTTCAAGAAAAAGCACGGAGTGAAATGTAGTCATTCTTTTAAAAAAATTTATCTACTTTTTAAAAAACACAAATATGACATGTTTTCTGTAGATAAATACGGATCAAAAAGAGAAAACTCAAAATTTGCCTGTTATTTCACCACCTCCGAGCAAACCAGTGTGTGAGTACAGAGCTCCCCTGGGCCACTGCCATTGTCTGTGTCTCTTGCTCTCTCTTACTCCGGATGATACTCACTCTTGTATAACTTTTTTCTCATTTAATTAGACTTAGTGAAGCTCTTTACATGTCAGTGAATATAAAATCATTTTAATAACAGCATAATACTCACGCCACAATTTAGTTAATCCTGTCATTATTAAACAACTTTGTATTTTAAATTCTTTGCTACAATAACAACATATATTTAAATATGTGTGTGAGGTTTTTTGGGTTTTTTTTGAATGCTTATCTATTTCCTTAGATAAATCCCCCAATGTAGAATCAGTATTTCCAAAGATTTGCGTGTTTTAAAGGATATTTTTCTTCAGTTGTTACCAGATGTGTCTCCAGGAAGGCCAATTTATACTCCTCAAAAAATAAATGAGGGTGCCCAAAGATAGATGTTTTCCAAAATAATCTGACTCGTTTGTAAATTTCTGTTTATTTTCCTGCCTTCCCCTGTGGTGTATAAGCTCCTGGAAGACAGCGAGATTTCCTGGTTACTACTATGTCCCTAGCTCCTGGAACATGCCTAACCCTGAGTATGTCTAGTATTTGTAATTTTATGTATTTGGGATTAAGAGAAACCAAACTGTATATGCTTCAGGGCCCTATATAACCTGGACTTCTCCTACTAACACTTACTCTTTGCCAGGCACTCTCCTATGCATTTTATGAGTATGAATTAATTTAATCCTCACACAGACCCTGTGAAGTTACTACAGCTGTCATCCCCGATTTGTAAATGAGTTGACTGAGGCTCAGAAAAATAATTTGCCCAATATCACACAGTTGTGGATCTGAGATTTGAACCCAGGCAGAGTCCATGATCTTTAACTACCTTGATTTCTTTTATTTTTTTATTATCTTTTTTTACACCTTTATTGGAGTATAATTGCTTTACAGTGGTGTGTTAGTTTCTGCTGTATAACAAAGTGAATCAGCTATATGTATCCATGTATCCCCATATCCCCTCCCTCTTGCGACTCCCTCCAACCCTCCCTATCCCACCCTTCTAGGTGGTCACAAAGCACTGAGCTGATCTCCCTGTGCTATGCGGCTGCTTCCCACTAGCTATCTATTTTACAGTTGGTAGTGTATATATGTCCATGCCACTCTCTCACTTGGTCCCAGCTTCCCCTCCCCACCCTCCATGTCCTCAAGTCCATTCTCTACATCTGTGTCTTTATCCCTGTCCTGCTCCGAGGTTCATCAGAACCTTTTGTTTTTTTAATTCCATATATATGTGTTAGCATACGGTATTTGTTTTTCTCTTTCTGACTTACTTCACTCCATATGACAGACTCTAGCTCCATCCACCTCACTACAAATAACTCAATTTTGTTTCTTTTAATGGCTGAGTAATATTCCATTGTATATATGTGCCACATCTTCTTTATCCATTCATCTGTTGATGGACACTTAGGTTGCTTCCATGTCCTGCCTATTGTAAATAGTGCTGCAATGAACATCATGGTACATGTCTCTTTTTGAACTATGGTTTTCTCAGGGTATATGCCCAGTAGATTTCTTTCAAATTGCAGATACTAATCTGTGCACTGCAGTAGTCATGGGCCAAATAGCTAAGTTCTTTTCTGTTATCTATTGTTTTATAACAAATCACCCCAAAACCTAGTTATTTAAATCATAATCATTTTATCTCCCACAGTCTCTGTGGGTGAGAATTTGGGACAGACCTGGGTGTTCCTGGCTCAGGGTTTCCCTCAAGGTTGCAGTCAGATGGTAGCTAGAGCTAGAACTACAGCGGGCTTATGCAGCTGGGGGTTAGCTAGGCATCTCTCTCTCTCTTTCTCCGTTCATGTGGTCGTGAGTCCACTCTATAATGGTCTCTGAGCATGAGCTAATTGTGCTTCCTCCCAGAACGGCAGACAACTTACAAGGTGGTTAAAGACCTTTTGAGTGAGTGTTCCAGCAAACAAGGCTGAAGGCTTTTATGAACCAGCCTCAGAAGTCACAGAGTCAGTTCTGCCGTAGTCTATTGGTCAAAAGTCACAAAGCATCTCCACTTTTAAGGGAGACTCCTCCCCTCAGTAGGAGGTACATCAAAGTCACATCTCCAGAACACATGGGATGGGAAATCTTGTTGCTGCCCTCTTTGGGTTATTTATAGTGAGGTGGATGGACCTAGAGTCTGTCATACAGAGTGAAGTAAGTCAGAAAGAGAAAAACAAATACCATATGCTAACGCACATGTATGGAATCTTAAAAAACGGTACTCATGATCTTAGTGGCAGGGCAGGAATAAAGACGCAGGACACGGTGGGGAAGGGGAAGCTGGAAGGAAGTGAGAGAGTAGCATTGACATATATACACCAGCAAATGTAAAATGGTTGGCTAGTGTAAAGCTGCTGCATAGCACAGGGAGATCAGCTCGGTGCTTTGTGACGAAGACCTAGAGGGGTGGGATAAGGAGGGTGGGAGGGAAGTTCAAGAGGGAGGGGATATGGGGACATATGTATACATATAGCTGATTCACTTTTTTATACAGAAGAACCTAACACACCCTTGTAAAGCAATTATACTCCAATAAAGATATTAAAAAAAAGTAAATTTAAAAAAAGGGAAATACAATCTGCCACATAACTAAAAATTTCTTTGCCCATAAAACATGCTTTAAAACTCATACTTCACATAGAGCTGATAATGTGTGTGCTGATTCATTCTTGTTTGTCAGCAACGCACTCTTCTGATTGATAAAACATGCCTATAAAATGGCACATTGGCAGAGTATATTTACAGAATGAAGGTATAGTTTACGGCTCTGGACCAAAGAGAAATGACCAGACTTTATATAAATTGAGCTTGGGACCCTGACCTAATGTCCAGGATTTTAATGCAGAATTTCAACTAAATGGGAAAGATATACTTTTTCTGCTTCTAAAAAATTATCCTTATTGCAAAACTGTTTTTTATTACATACACGAATTAGATTCAGTGTAGCTGACTTTACTGTGCTGGGCTTTCTATATAGGGTCACTGGTGTCCAGGCAAGTGCTGGCCTCTGGCAGCAGGCCAGCAATAAAGGGCTGGTAGCAGAAGGGCGAAGGCAACTTGACCCCCTCCCCATGCAGTGATGCCCACTGTGACGGCCTATCCCCTTTCAGCTGTGATTTCATTTACCAAACAAGGCTGATTTAGGAAGACGTTAGGAGGCCCAAGTAGTGACAGCTAGAGATTTCAATCCTATTTACTTCTTGGCTGTAGGTAAAGAAATAAAAGTCCCCCAAAAGGAAACCAGCTCGGAGTGATTAAATCAGCCCTCCATGACGGCCTTGGGGATACTGGGTACTTACTGTTTGTTTGTTTGTTTGTTTTCTAAACGCTGTCATTGATTTCAAACCGGTGGAGTCTGAGAGCACTGCGTTTCTGCGTAGGTTAGTGTCTCTGGTTGATAAGTCACTACTGCCTGTGTGTGCTAAATTATCCCACCCATCCTGGACAAGTCCAAAACACTCTAGTGCGTGCCTATGTTCAGTGGCACAAAGTGGCTTAGGCCCATTTTATGTGAGCTTGTGATTGTGACTTCAAAAGGAACCAACAATCAACATCTGTGAGTACAGACTGCCTGTAGCACAGCTAGGGAGAAAAGCATCCCAGTCCCAAGCCAAACTCCGAGAAATCCCCAAAAGGCCAAGAGTCTTTCCCCACCTCTCCTTCAACAGAAGGATTATAAAGTAAGGGATCCCCTTAAATGCTCATTGGATCCGATGATGAGTGAAGGTTTGGTCTCCTTTTGAACTGGGACTCCCCCTTGGCACAAGGCACACCACTATTGGTGGGAAGTTGTTAACTTTTGTAACATGGTCTAAATTTTCTAGGGGCGGAGGTGGAGAAACGACAGAACTTGCCCTTGAGAATTTTGCTGATAACTTAAAACATCACTTCGCTTCACTAGATAGTTGAGTGCCCCAAATTCCTTGACTTATAACATTGCCGGAACCAATTCTTTGCCACTAGGAACTACAGAGCCTGTTCCCTGACTTAGTTTTATTTCTAGGTATTTGCAATCATTGACTAATCTCACCTAGATTTCCTCCTCTGCCGAGAAAGCCACAGAGCAGGCCCCAGCAAGCAAGGCTGGTGTTGAGACACACTACACAGAACACAGCAAACAGAGGTGCAGTGGGATGTCTGGGCTTCAGCCACTTCCCTGGAGGTTTTCTTTTTTGCTCATGGTAATTGGATAGTTTTTCTCATATCCAAGCCTTTCCTGGGCTTGTTGAGTCTGGTTATTTTCATTTGAATTAATCCATAGAAAGTCACCAGTCATAGGGCCTAGACTTACTGAATTACAGATAAACACATCCATAAAATCATTTCACAGCTTACCTTGGAAAGTGATAAAGTACAGTCCACAGCATTGTGTCTAAAAGCAAGAGAGGAAGCATTGTGGCATTTCTATTCATTTGTCAGTGGGATGAATATAGAGATATTGATATTTTAGCCTTTTATGAATGAAAGAGGAGTTAATTCCGTCCTATGAAAAGTTTTTGATTTGTCAGCTTTGAGAAGCTGAGTTCTCTGAGTCTTTATGAATCCACAGGGTAGCTGACTGCCAAATACAGCTGTGCCACTTGTTTCTCACTAATGGGATGCCCTGGATAACCCGGCATTGATCTTCATGGTCACTTCTGCAGAGAGAAATAATAGTATCTGAAATCTAAGTCCCTCTTCACAAACTACCAAGTAAGAATAAACTTCGGAGATGAACCTAGAAGCCAAATTGAGAATCACTAGTTTGCTTCACAGACAGCTGATCAAACCCCACTCCTGAAGGCAGCGGTGTTTGAGGGTTTAATTTAGGTCTTTGATCGTAAGACCTTTCAGAAAATGCAAATGTCCCTGCCTGGAAAGTGTTAATTTGGAACCTGAAGCCTCACAGAGGCAAAGGGTTATACTGTAGTTTCCTCAACCATTTTTCTCTATTTTATGTGTTTAGGTAGAAAGGAAACCCCACCTTCCACGGATAATGCTTCCTAAACTCACTTTTGTCAACTGAACAAAAAAAAAAAAAAGCACAACATGAGACTTGTGAGTTAAGTTTTATTGGGGAAAAAATGAGGACAATAGCCCGGGAGACAGTATCCCAGATAGCTCTGAGAAACCGCTCCAGAGAGGCAGGGGGGGAAGGTCAGTAAGGATGTGATTTTGGTGAAGGGGGAATACATGCAATCAAGCACATCTTTTTTGCAGGTTTCTGCCAGTCTCGTGAAGGTTACTGCGAGTCACGAGGAGCAGACCTCACCAGGAAGGGTTTTAGTGCTTTTCTATGTACAAGGAGATTGCAAGAAGAGGGCTCATAAAATCTTCTCCTGAAAATATCTAACTATCTAAAGACCTGTTCTACCAGTTTTTCCCAGAGCACAGAGTGCCTCATTCCTGATCTCCACCCTGAACTCCTTCCAGGGGGTGTTGAAAGTCAGCAGCTGAAGCGGCTCATGATTTAATCCTTGTAGAGGTAGATGGCAGGTGCCAGTCTGTAGCTGGCACCATCTTTTTCCCTGTGTTGGCGAGGGCCGTCGTCAAATAAGTTCTACGAGCAACAGATGATTTGGCAAGTCTTTAAAAATGTTAAGGAAAAGCTTAAATCCAACACAACGGCTACTTCATTTGTGAATTACAAGTGACTGGTGGATTAAGTATTCTTTGGTCACTTTCTAGACTGGACAACAAAAAAGGAAGGGCTAAAATCATTGAAAACGTCTAATGATTTACTCTAAGAGTAAGTGTGAAAAGCATGCATTAATAAATCTTACTCCAGCTGTATATCCTATCTGAGCTATGCCAGCCCGCTTTCTAAGCCTGAATTTTTAAAACTTAAAAAAAAAAGGGGGGAGCTATCTTTTCCAAATGTGCTCCTATAACACTCAGTTAAGAAAATGTATATTTATTTTTTAAAGTAATGTCATTACCAGAAGCCTTACCTTTTTCCCTTTGACAGGAAAACAGAGTGCTTATCTTCATATTTTCATAATGAAAACTCCCCAAGCTCAGGAGACTCTGGCAGATTTACAACCTTTGAGCAGGAGAGCTGACAGGCATTTTAATATGAAAGGAGATATGATGTCTTTAGTGTACAGTGATGTCACTTCTAACGAGCGAGAAGCCGCTTTCTGCAGTGCCATCACCATAACAAGGCCGACCTGCCTGCTTCGTAGGAGACCTTCTCACCTAGAGAAAGGTCACAAATAAGACAGAAGGAAGGGACTCTCCAGATTTAGGTGGAAGGACGCCCTGCAAGGTCCTGGTCACAAGTCTATTGTGAGTGTGCTTTAGCTACCAGAAGTTGAACTGTCTAGACAGAGCTGACCTTGAGAAGGGAAAAGGTAAGTCCTGATACTGAAAGGGTAATGAAAATCCTCCGGGGAGTGTTAACATGAAAGCTGGATTGCCTGTTGACCATCTCGTCTCCCTGCTCTCCTACCTGGAAGAGGTCTCATCACTTGAAAATGATATTGACAGCCCCTCTGGCATTAGGAGGGTGCGTGATTATTGTGCCTGGAGAAACGACAGTAAACAAATGTTAGAAACTCGTAATCTTTTTGTTTGCAAATGAGGCCTTAAAGGTATAGCATTTGGTGTAGGAAATACTGGTTCTGGTTTTGAAAAGAGCATTGCATTCTCAGAGGCAGATACTCAGATGTCCTTGTCCTAAGTCCTCTAATTAACACTGCTACCCACTCCTAACTGAGCAGGAAGGATTTTTATCAAATCATCTGAGAACTGCTACGTTGTTAAATCCCGTGTACCTGGGAAAGGGGAGAAAGGGCCTCCTGCAAGCTACTTCCCCGTGAAATTCTAAAAGCAACCTCCACCACGTCAGAGAAGAGTCTGATGCGGCTTAGCAAGGAAAACCCTAATACTGTATTCCAAAACCAGAGGGGCTCTCACTCTTCAAATAAACTTTCATTCGTTAAGCAAAATTTCTGGAAGTCCGAGGGTTAACTTAAGAACTTAGGAGATTTTGCCAGCTCAGAGGATAGCCGAGCATTTAAAATTTGCCAGCACAATTAAACGTACTTCTCTTTAATTAAATGGAGGCACATTCAGCCATCTACACACTCAAAATTAAGTACCAAAGATTTATCGTGTAAAGGAGCCAAACAGTAAAGGCAAGGGTTAGAAATGACCAATATCACAAAGAGCTATAATTTTTTTAAATACGTTATTATCTAATTAATTCTACTGCAGTGAAACAGTGGTTATGAGCCTGGGCAGGCAGTCCTGGGCTGTATTCTGTCTCTGCCACTTACAAGTTATACGATTTGGAAAAGTTACCTAATTTCTTTAGGCCTCAGTTTCATTATATGTGAAATGGGAATAATCGTTTTACCTACCTCACAGTATCTGTGAGAATTAATTGAGATAATCACTGAAACCCACTTACCGCCATGTCTAAAGCATGGCTAAGCACTCATGGGAGTGCATGGGAGTTTGGGATTGACATGTACACACTGTTACATTTAAAATAGATAACCAACAAGGACCTACTGTATAGCACAGGGAACTCTGCTCATTATTCTGTAATAACCTAAATGGGAAAAGAATCTGAAAAAGAATAGGTACATGTATATGTATAACTGAATCAGTTTGCTGTACACCTGACACTAACACAACATTGTTAATCGACTATACTCCAGAATAAATAAGTGATAGCCCCTATCACTACTATTACTGTTATTAAAATAATTAAATTAAATATTAGTTTAATTTTAATCAATTAATTTTATTTGTTAGATATTTAAGTTAAATTATTAAAATAAGATATTTATCCTAAGTAAAAAAGATACATATAATAAGATATTGATCTTAGTTAAAATAAGATAAATATCCATATTAGTCTTGTGTCTTGCACTAAGGTCTCATTTGTAATACTTCAGAATATATAAGATTACCTTATGTGTATAGTTTGTAATGGAAATTTTTTCTTCACGGTTGCTCAAAGGATCATACTTCAGGCTCTAAACAACTACATGTGGCCCTAGGTCTATGGGCTACTGATCCTTGACTGATGACTTTGACATAAAAATGTGTACCCATTCAAATATTAATGGCGACTACTACCCCACACGCCTGCCCTTCCACCCCCATGCTGCTATAACCCAGTGGTTCTCACACTCTTATGTGCACAAGAGAATCAAGGGAGCATGTTATTAATGTAGACATTCTGGTTTGGTAAACTTGGACAGAGGCCCAGGCATGTGCGATTTTAGTAGGTAGACCATTGATTCTGAGGCAGATGGTACATAGAGGTCCTAATAGCTCACCGGAGGATGATGCCCTGCCCCCCACACGTCAAGGATGAGAGGATGGACCTTTGGAAGGATATGTAGTTTCCCTTCTCTTTCTTGGTAGGATTGGTATTGCCTTATGCTTAGGAGGTACCTTCAGATCTAGAGGCTTGAAGGGGGCCAGGTGAAGGTCGAGAGAGAAGAGACAAGGCAGATTTCTCAGGCCACCTCTTTCCTGTGTTCTGAGGGCAAAGGATGAATGGCTTCTTGATGTCTCGCCGGAGTAGGAGAGGAAATGAGGACATGGCTGGAATCTTGGCACAATATTCACGGCTGTGCATATGGCTGGAACATCTTTTGTTGTTGTCTCTTAGTTTCTAAGTGTGACAGGAGGTAGTGGGTGAGATTTTGGATTCAGTCAAGGCATGGGAACCAAACAATATCCTTGGAATATAGGCAGCAAGGTCATAATATACTACAGGGGCTCCTAAACTTGGACCCTGGCTCACTCAGGCAGAGCGCAATATTTCATGGCACACATACCATACCAGTTCTTACCTTTCATGTGTTATTAGTTCCATTTTCTGTTTTTCCTCATCTGCATATGTTTATACACACACAGGAAGAATTTCACAATATTGCCAGGCATGGGAGGCAGGCTTATTAGTAAAATATTGAGTCAAAACTTTCATTAAACTTTATTAACATAAATAAAGCAGAAGTTATCATACCTATCCACAAAACAAACAAACAAAAAGCACTGAGCAAATGGAAAATCAACAACTGTTCTTAGATCCATCAGAGAACTGAGGTCACAGGGCAAACCTTTGCCCGGAAAGTTGGAGAGGCCGACAGGTGGATAGAGAGTCACAGCTTCCCAGAGCAGAGAGCTTTGCAAAACCAGAGCAGGGGTCAGGAAACCTAAACCGTAAGTAGATAATTGCTGGCAGTTCAGTGTGGACAAGTCTGAGAGTTAAAAATGCCAGGGTTTCCCAGTCTTAGGTGGTCTCCACACTTTGGTGAGTTTTACCTCCAGAATCCTGAACCAGTTCTCACAGTGAAGAGTAGAGAAAAATCCCCTTGTGCTTCTACCATGGAGAGGGCAAATGTAGCCATTTCGAAACAGACCAGAACTCCCTGTTCTTAGTAAGTCCTGCCCTCAAGGAAAATATTGTACAAAAGCCTAACCAACATGGCTTTTACCAGAGCCTAATGACCTAGGAGTAGGGAAATACCCAATGTCAGTCCCATCTAGCCTTCTTGTCTCATCTAAGAGGGAGAAAAAAAAAAGCTGAGAAGCCCCTGTGAGGGTCACAGCCCAGGGGCATGGGCTCATTAAAAGACTAAGACCTAATCCTAGGACCACAGAATGCTTTTCCTTCCCCCACATCTTACCAACACATAAGTAGGGCTCCGTTATAATATCAGGGGATTACAACTGAAATAACTGCACACTTCAGACTTTATTTAAGAAGTCTCTAGGAAAACACAGAGGGGAAAGCAACAAAGCCACCACAGGAAATTTTAGCCTCTGATACCTACAGCTATAGCAAACAGTAAACATAGCCTAACTCCTAGCCAGCTAAACATAAAACTTTATACTAAAGGTCTATTTACTTTAGTCCTTTTTATCCAGTAAGTTATGTTCTTCTTTAAACAAAAAAACTACAAGGTGTACTAAAAGACAAAAAACACACCCTGAAGAGACAGAGCAAGCTTCAGGTCCACACTCAGATATGGCAGAGACTTTGTTTGTTTGTTTGAAAAGAGGTATTAGATGTATGTATGTATTTATTTATTTTTTAAAAGATTTATTTATTTATTTATTTATCTGGCTGTGTTGGGTCTTCATTTTTGCACCTGAGCTTTCTCTAGTTGCGGAGAGCGGGGGCTACTCTTCGTTGCGGTGCGCGGGCTTCTCATTGCGGTGGCTTCTCTTGTTGCAGAGCATGGGCTCTAGGCGCGCGGGCTTCAGTAGTCGTGGCACACGGGCTCTAGAGTGCAGGCTCAGTGGTTGTGGCGCACAGGCTTAGTTGCTCCACGGCATGTGGGATCTTCCTGGACCAGGGATCGAATCCATGTACCCTGAATTGGCAGGCGGATTCTTAACCACTGCGCCACCAGGGATGTCCCTGGCAGAGACTTTGGAATTAGCAGATTAGTCATTTTAAACAACATAATTAATATGCTAAGGGCTCTAATGGAAAAGTGGACAATGTACAAGAAGAGATGGGTAATATAAGCAGAGAGATGGACATTCTAAGAAAGAATCAAAAGGAAATGTTACAAATCAAAAACACTGTAACAGATATGAAGAATGCCTTTGATAGGCTTAGCAATAGATGGGACACAGCCAAGGAAAGAATCAGTGAGCTTGATACTTGAGTCAATAGAAACTTCTAAAACTGAAATACAAAAAGGAAAAATAGTGAAAAAGATAGAGCAGAATATCTAAGAACTGTGGGACAATTACAAAAGGTATAAATGCCAAGCATTAGTTACCATGGTGAAAGGAGGATAAAACTCTCCTGACCTCACATGTCCTTGATGCAACATAGGACAGAATCTCTCCTGGACCATCATTGCCCCTTGCTCACATGTCCCAATAGGAGGAGAAGTCAATAATTAGATTGGTGAGTTTGGGAGAAGGAATTAAGTATCTCTGACAACACCACTTCTTTCTGTGTTCTACACTTCTCTACCATGAAACAGGTGGCCTGTCTCAACTGGCAATACCATATTTTTCCACTTCTGCCTTTTATTGGATGGGTAAATTTTATTCTGATACAAATATTCAGAAACTTTTTTAAAAAATATTTATTTATTTATTTATTTGCCTGTGCCAGGTCTTAGTTGCGGCACTCGGGATCTCCATTGCCCCTTGCGGGATCTTTGTTGCAGCATGCAGGATCCTTAGTTGTGGCATGCGGGATCTTAGCTGCGGCATGCAAACTCTAAGTTGCGGCATGTGGGATCTAGTTCCCTGACCAGGGATCGAACCCAGGCCTCCTGCATTGGGAGCACGGAGTCTTAGCCAGTGGACCACCAGGGAAGCCCCCAGAAACTTATTTTTGTTGCAATTTGTTTTAGCATGAGTTTCCTAGAAAACAGAACCTGAGATGAAACCTACATGCTAACTTTTATTGGGAAGGGGTGCAATCCCATGACAACTGGAATGAGGGAAAACGTGTGAGGAAGGGAAGAAAGGAGAACCAGTATAAAGTGGTAGATGTATCACTAAGCTGGCCATGGCATTACAAAAAAATTAAAACACAGCCAATTACCTTGTCACATGTCACAAACTGTGTGGAACCACTGTCTCAGAAAAGTTCTTTGGTGGGAGAAGGGAGAAAAATTATTTACTAGTTCATCCCCCTCCCATTCTGTATACTGTTTCACATTGGTCAAAGTTTGCTCCAGATGGCATGTACTCCCTAACACTTGGATTGTATCACCCACCCTTCCAGGCAACTGATGGGGAAGTCAGATCCCACACCCACTGGGTGAGAAGAGCCAGATCCTCAGCAGGTCCTATCAGTTTAGTTCTAGGGACCAAAGCTGTTATGGCTTTCATTGTGACGCTCATGACAGAGGTAGTGTCAGAGCCTTAGGGGCGTGGTGGCTGAAGCAGAGACACCACATCTGGCACAGTAGCTGCGCTCAGCTCCATCACTTGTTAAATTTGCAGTAGTTCACTGTCGTGCCCTATGATCTCTCTGATTTTTACAGAAGCCAGAGTGTTGACTCAAAAGAGAATGTTATGAGAACCCCTCCATCTTTAATGATGGTGTTAATCTCTGTCATTCTTCAAGGACTGTGGTGTTACTCCTGCAAATGGCAGGGGATAAGGGAGTTTCAGGGGCTTACCCATAGCCAGTGGTTCTCAATCAGGGGCGATTTTGCCCTCCTAGGGGATATTTGGCAATGTCTGGAAATGGTTTTGGTTGTCACAACTAGGTCTCACTGGCATCTAATGGGGAGAGGACAGAGATGCTATTAAATATCCTACAATGCCCAGGAAATACCCCACAGCAAAGAATTGTCTGGTTCCAAATGGCAGTAGTGCTGAGTTCAACCCTTCCTACCACAATCACGCTAATTCACAGGACAGGTCATTGATTTGAGGATGCTGCCAGAAGCTAAGTACATCTGTCTTGATTATACATTCAGAAACCAGGGAAATAATCACAAAGTGGGTATCCAAAACCACTGGACCCACCATTAGATGGACTTGGTCTCTGTAAGCCTCTGTTTTAACCAGAGGACGGTGTTGGTGATTCAGGTCTCCTGATATCAGGCTCATCTCATGCACTGTAGCTAATGGCCCTTGAAAAGTCTAGGTTTGACCCTTTCCCCAGCGTATAGTTACCCGGGCAAATTGCCTCAGTTCCCTCCAGGGAAGGGTCGGGTATATACACTTGTATATACTTTCAGTGGCATTAGAGGGTCCTTCCTCAAGGGGATCCAGCATCTCCTTCAATCAACGGGCTCTGGGTTTGTTAACTGACTTAGATCTAGAAACTCAGTGATGGAGTACAGTTTTCCCTCGTGGAAGGCAATGATAGCCTCCTGCTCAATAATTATTGATTTTTTAAAGTATTCAAATCAGCAACACCCTAGTCAGCTTCCCAATGCCATATATCCCTGAAAGTAGGCACCCTCGTCCACACTAAGGCCTTACTGCTCTTGATGTTAATTCAGGCTCTCTTTCCTTTGATGGTAAAGGGCTGCCACCCGGTTTTTGGTAGTCCCGATTCCTTTTACCACCATGGATTGGATTAGAGGGGGCCCAATTCCATAGTAGCATCTTCTACTGTGATCCCTGACCTACTGTGATCCCTGACCACTGAGCTTCTCAAAGATGTTGGTACCATTCCCCTCGGCCCCCCCATCATTCCCACAATTTCCCCCCAGGCCTTCTGGGGTACATAGTCAGGTGGTAGGTCTTACAAAATGAATCCATTCTCACATGCCCACCTTCTTGAGACTTCTGACTCCTTTATCTAAACTATGTCAAGGAAGTTCCAATATCTCCACATCATCTCCTTTAGGCCATCGCAGTGACTAGGCTGGAAGGAGCCTAGTGCAGTGAATAAGGACCAGCTCAGGTGTCCTGAATCCAGGTAAGTGCCCGTGGCTGTCCATTCTCACCCATCCAGCCTCTGTCTGCCTCCTCCAGTCAAAGCATCTCAAGATCCACACCGGCGGCGTCCCCACAGTTCCTGCCAGGACGTTTCATCAGGCTTGACATTTCCTTCCCCAGCAGGGCTTGTATTAATACTTCCCTTTGTATTAGCCCAGGGTCAGGGAAGGGAAGTCAGAGTGGGTCTTGAGGAAACCTTGAGAACAAGCATTTGGGGAGGCACCTGCTTCCAGTGACATCATTGCATGCCGTCCAGGCAAAGGGGTGATTCTTCACCCCTGACAGGGAGAAACAGGCTGTTTCTGCCAGCCAGGGAGATTCAGGCTTGTCTACACCAATGTCTCCATCCTAGGGTTCAATTTTCCACCCTTTCCCTATCAAGGCCCTGACCTTGACCTAGGAGACCTGTTGAGGCTGCACTGTTAGTTTTCCTTACAGCTCTGCCACCCTGAACTGATTTTCAGTACAGATGTCTTTCAGCTGCAGGAGATGCAAACCTCATTTAAAGTAGTTCTCAAGGTCCTTTGGCTTTCAGAGTATGACTTGAGTTGGTAATCGGTGCCCTGAGCCGATTTATCAAGCCTTTATCAAGACCTCAAATTCCTCAAAGCAGCCACCTCTCCACCACAATCTGCCCCTTCCTGATCGAATATGGTAGAACCATGATTTTCCCAAGTTTAGCTGTCCACGTGTACTTCATCCCAATTAACCACAGGTGAAAGAGTTGGTTACTGTGATGTCACTTCGAAGGGCTCTTACCATCCCACTTACCTGATTGTTTTTAGACAATCAAGTATAGAATCAATTCCAAAATCTCATTCTGAGGGTCTTCTTTCTAGGATACCTCTTCTACTAACTTTCTCAGTAAACAAAGCCTGAGGCAAACTTGTGTGCAAATACTTTATTTATTGGTAGTGTAATCCCAGGACAGCCAGGGTCAAGAAAAAAGGGAAATGAGGCAGGGAAGGAAGGGCAGCAAATACACAGAAGGTGGTCCATCACTGAGCTGGCCACAGCTTCGTAGGAAAACACAGGCAACTGCTTGATCAAATGAGAAGTATCTGTGTTAGGAAACACCTTCTAACAACAGTCTATTGAGGGCAGTGTTCCAGTTTTCTATTGCTGTGTAACAAGCTACCCGAGAACCTAGTGGCTTAAAATAATCATTTTATTCTGCCCCGATTTTGTGAGGAACCTGGGAAGGATGGGAATGAGTGATCCATCTCTGATCCACGTGGCATCAGCTCTGGTGGTTGGGATAGACGATCCACTATCCAGATGGTGTCCCCACTCACATGGTCTGGGATAGCCGATAATTGATGCTAGCTCTTGGCTGGGAGCTCAGCTGGGCTACATGGATTCTCCATGTGAATTCTCCAGCATGGATTCTCCATGTGGATTCTCCAGCGTGGATTCTCCATGTGGATTCTCCAGCGTGGATTCTCCATGTGGATTCTCCAGCGTGGATTCTCCATGTGGATTCTCCAGCGTGGATTCTCCATGTGGTTTGGGCTTCTCTCAGCATTATGGTTCCAGGAGAACCAGGCAGAAATTGCAAGACGAAGTCCAAGAATGTTGCTGCAACTACATTCTCTTAATCAGGCAAGTCCCTAAGGCCAGTGTAGATTCAAGGGGAGAGGAAATTAAACTCTACTTCTCAATGGAAAGCATAACAAGAATATGCCTCCATCTGTAATCTGCCACAGGCCACAGGCAGGGAAGAGGGATGGCAAATATAAGATGGTACATGACTGAGCTGGCCAGGGTTATACAAGAAAATACAGCCAGTTATTTGAACATTTCAGTCTCCAAATAGGGTGTTTGGAGAAAACCACCTCAGAATAGTCTATTGGGAAGAAAGAAGACTTTATCTGCTAGTTCCTCACCCCCATGTTGTCTGTCGTCTTTCACTGTCAAAGTTTGCCCTATGAGTTGGCAACCCATACACTCCCACGTGGCTGCTGGGGAAGCCATATTCCATAATCCACTGTGAGGCCCTTCATCTGAGTCCAGAAGTAAGTGGGATCATCCAGAGCCTCGAGCCCTTGGTGGTAAAGCTGCTGTAGCTCTTGCAGCGGTAGGCAGTCTGGGTCACTCTATAGCCAGGGGGTCAAGATAACTAGTGGTGTTAGAAACTGGTGCTGGTTAACTTAGGTGACAGTGGTGGTGAGCAAGGCTCTCCAATGAGGGCAGGTGAGGCTGTGAATCTGGGGAGATGCGTAAATCTGGTCCAATGCACACATCAAAACATTGTCACTGAATGCAGCTTTCATAAGTAATAAAGCAGATATTTTTATATCCATCTAAGGTCTCTCGTGGTTGATTTAGAACCATCTGTGCCTCTCTCAATTGGTTCCAAACTTGGGAGAGGTAGTTGGATATTTTCTGTTGCCTCTCCAGATCTCCTACCCATGTTTATCCAAATGTCTGAGCTCCGGAAGGCTGCCTATATAGACTATATCTAGAGGTTCCCCAGTTTTCTAGCTTCCAGTTGGTTTAGCCAATGGGATACACCAAGAGATCAGAGGATAAGACCAGAGTAATGTTGCCACCGTTGGCTGTGTCCCTTTAACAAAGAGCACAGCTCCTATCAAACAATCTTCTCCTACAGCAACTCTCAAATAGTTCCAAAACCACCTTCTTCCTTGCCCTATCTGGTCCAGGAGCTCACCTCTGCTGCTGACCCTGGGATACCCACCACTCCTTGTAGGTTTCCTTTAACACAACCCACACATTTGTAGAGTGTCCTTTTTAAAATTCTCTTTAATTACAGGTTTGTGTGTGCCTTCTGTTTCCTATTGGGATCCTAACTAATACAGGTGGGGACAGGAATGTAATTAATTATCACCCCTAGATCCAGAAAAGTAAGCCCTACTAACTGTTAGTAGATTACTAGTAAACACTCTTCAGTCATATATAAAAATAAAAGTTTTACTATTGGCTCATTGTGCTCTTATAAGTAGAAAATAAAGGACTTCAGTTTTTTAATCAGTCTGAGGCTCATCAGGAGAGCCCCCAGGGCTCAACCAGACTATTACTTGGATGGAGTGAAGTGCCAACGCAGTCTCAGGGGAAATAGATGAAGCTCTCATTTCCTACCATCTGCCAGGGAAGAATTGGAAGTAAAGAGGTAATGAAAACAGGTAATTTACTCTTTTTGGGAAATTTGGCAAGTCCCAACATTGATTTTATTAAGGCAAAAGGAACATTACTAAGTGGCAAATATCCATGAATACTTTTATCTGAATATAATTCAACCGATTATAACTTTAGAGCTGTGAGTTCAATCAGTGGCTACTGGACACACGTGGCTATTTAAAAGTGAATTCATTAAAATTAAATAAAATTTAAAATTCAGCTTCTCAGTCACCCTAACCACACTGTGAGTGCTCAACCGTCCCAGTGGCTAGGGCTACAATATTGACAGCACATATATAGAACTTTCCCATCTTCGCAGAATGTTCTATGGATAACATTGCTGTTAAGAACTAAGCCCAAAAAGTGTTGCATTTTTTAAAACTACCATGTTTATTGAACTTCGGGGGCACTCAATAATCAGATGCCTGAGAACTCTATTAAGTGTGTGTCATGTTATACAGAGAAGTAAAAAGAGTTCTGGGTTGTGATCCTTTTGAGGAGAAAAGACTTTGACCTACTTCAGAAATTTTTAAAGTAAGTGCTTTAAATTTTGTTAAACTTATTAAACAAAATAGTGAAAAAAGATAGTCTCCCTAATTGAATGAACTATGTGTGTTTTTTTCCCCTCAGATATTGGGATCAGCATTATAGCAATTTGTTTTAAAATTAATTCTTGGGACAAAGATAAAAATCTTAAAAGCCATGTATTATATATTCAGAATTACTTCTGTTTTAGCATATTGAAAAGGAAAGTACTTTTTAAATAAAAACTTGAAAATAAATAAGTAAAGACATACACTTACCCCCTCCAAGTAAGGTAAAGAAAAACGAACATTTTAGGTACTTAAACTTGAAATCTATTTGAAAAAAAAAAAGGCAAAGTTAATCATTAAGCATTCCAGCCATAATAAGACCACTTATAAGGAAAAAAAGGGGGGAGAATCCATGCAGAAATGATAAAATATCTAGGATATTAGTATGGGTTGGGTATACAAATAAATCCAAATAAATAGTAAGCATAGCTTAGATAAGAGGTCTTTAAATTATTTTTTTCTGCATCTCAGTATGCATCCTTTATATATTTTGAGATTAAGCCAGTTTGCAATTTTTACTTTTAAACTCTCAGGCAGAGTAGCCAGGGTTTTCTTAGAAGTGTTGTCATCATGGTTGGGTTGTACTATCTTCTCTTGGAAAATATGTTGAACGCCAGACCACACGGATGAGCACGGAAAGCACGCTATTGACTAGTTCAAATTGACCTGCTGTTCTTCTGGAAGAAAAACAAAACTGAGGGATGTGGAAAAGAGGTAAATTGAGGTCATCTTGGATATAAGTAGACTAAGATCGGTCAGTCTAGTAAGCTGCCAAGATTTTCAAATAATTTTTTTAAAACCACACTTTTTTACTTATTATAAAAATAATACATATTCATTGTAGACATGTTAGAAAACACAATTAAGGAGATAGAGGAATATGAAAATGACCAATTTATTCTCCCTAGGGATAAACTCAATTAATAGTTTGGGATGTATTCTTCCAGAATTTGTGTTTCCTTGTATAGAAAAATATACTAGTGTCACCACTTGAGGGTGTCAAGGTGAAACTTTTAATTTGCAACCTGCTCTTTTTCGTATTACAACATCTTGTATCTCTAGAAGTTTTTAGAAGTCTTTTTTTTTTTTTAAACAGCGGTCAGAATTTTTCTGATCTGTGAGGAAGTCCACTGTAGTAATATTAAGTATTCCATTTTCCCAAGTCAATCAACCACCTGATTCAGACTATTTGATGTAATGATTCCCTAAACAGTCAGCTCTCAATTTTCCATGGTCAGAAACAAATGACTAAAAAAATAATAATAATAATTAGACATCAGTAATGCTCCCTACTTTTCTGCTTCCCAAACCTCACTTGAATACTGTTGACGCCTTTTCAAATCCAACAGAGACACATTTGCATCTCCAAGGAAGGTAGAGGATTTTTCTTTAAATTACTCAGGAGGAACAAAGAAAACTTTAGCCCTTCATCTTAAATTAAATGTGCAACACCATCCACGATGAGAGTTGTGACATTACCTGGAGTCAGCAAGGAGCCACTCGTGGGTGTGGACCACGAGAGTCATGTCGTCACTTTGTGTTTGAAGACCGTCTTTCTGGAGGCAGCGGAAGCAGTGAGGAGATTACTGTTACAGATAAACAGAAAATGGAGGGCAGAGGGGAAGCAGGAGCAGCTTGGGTGGAGACGGGGGCACACAGGACAGTCTGAGAAGGTAGATTCAACAGACCTAAGTAAGTAAACTGGCAAATGGGGAGCCACGAGGGGAGAGAAAGAGTCTGCATGGTCTTGCAGGTCTTGTTTTTTGTTTTTGTTTTTGTTTTGGACAACTCAGGTACCGACTATGAAAAATAGATAAGGATTATAGGAGAAAAGGAACATAAGAGGAGACACTTTGAGTCAGGCAAAATAATGACATTATTTTTTGTTGTTGTTTGGCCATGCCATGTGGCATGTGGGATCTTAGTTCCCTGACCAGGGATAGAACCCTTGCCCCCTGTGTTGGCAGCGCAGAGTCTTGACCACCAGGGAAGTCCCAAAATAATGTCAGTTTTGATCATTTTGTTTTTCTTTTATTTTTACTAATTTTTGGCCATGGTATTCTATTTATTTATTTATTTATGGCTGTGTTGGGTCTTCGTTTCCGTGCGAGGGCTTTCTCTAGTTGTGGCAAGCGGGGGCCACTCTTCATCGCAGTGTGCGGGCCTCTCACTATCGTGGCCTCTCTTGTTGCGGAGCATAGGCTCCAGTCGCGCAGGCTCAGTAGTTGTGGCTCACGGGCCCAGTTGCTCCGCGGCATGTGGGATCTTCCCAGACCAGGGCTCGAGCCCGTGTCCCCTGCATTGGCAGGCAGATTCTCAACCACTGCGCCACCAGGGAAGCCCAGTTTTGATCATTTTAACTTTGAATTGCATGGGGCATCTAAGTGTAACATACAGTAAGCAATTGGAAGCATCATTCTGAAACTTAGGGCACTGGGGTCAGAATGCAGATTCAGGACTGTGTTTCCCTGTTACTGCAGGACTTCACAGAGTCTTTAGTTTGACAATACGGATTGCAATTCTCCAAGAACAAGAGGTCTCTAACTAGCATTTCTCAACCTTATTTATACATGGAATCTAGTGTTCCTTGGAACATCATTTTGGAGACACTAGCGTCGCTGAAGGCTGGATATAGATCAGATCCCCAAAAAGATAATGTTGCATGGGAAGAAAAGAGGGCTGAAGATGAAACATGGGAAACTCTAGACATGTCATGTCCAAAAAGTTTAAAGAGAACAAACAGTGCCTTATTTTGAGTCCTTATTTTAATTTTCTATCCCAACGAAAGCTATGCTGCCTCAGAACAAATAAAATCACGTCTTAAGTTTCACCATTTACTTAGGCATATTATGTGCTTTTCACAGTTCTATGTCCGTTCACACATTTATAAAATTTCTTTTAACTCTTAAAAACTGTACCTCAAATTTAAATGCATACCGGAGAATATCAACATTTGAAAGGGGTCCAGCAGAAGAAGAGGCTGGCAAGAGATTTAGGAGGAGGGACCCCAACAGTCAGGAGGAAGGAAGCTGTGATGGTTAATTTTAAGTCAACTTGGTGAGGCTGTGGTGCCCTGTTATTTGGTCAAACTCTAGTCTAGATGTTGCCATGAAGGTATTCTGTAGATGTGATTCATCTTTACAAACTTTAAGCAAAGGAGATCACCCTGGATAATATGGATAGGCCTCATTCAATCAGTTGGAGGCCTTCCTTAAAAGGAAAGACCACGGTTTCCTGAACAAGAAGACTAACAGAAATCCTGCCTGAGTCTCCAGTCTGCTGACCTGTCCTACAAATTTCAGATTTGCCAACCTCCACAGTCCTCTGAGCCAATTCCTTAAAATAAAACCCTCCCCCCCTCCTCTCTCCCTGACTGATGCGGAAGCTGACCGAGGAGAATATTTCAAAGAGACCATGACCGGCACTATCCAACTGTCCGATGCCCTAAGGGGTCGAGATGAGGAGCAAAAGAAATGTCATCAAATTGAATGGACATTTAAACTCTCCCTAAAGTTTTTTTTTTTTTTCGAAGTTTCGAATAGCTGCTTTTCATTTTTTAAAATTGGGGTATAGTTGCTTTATAATGTTGTGTTAGTTTCTGCTGTACAACAAAGTGAATCAACTATGTGTATACGTATATCCCCCTCCCTCTCGGACCTCCCTCCCACCACCCCCCCAATCCCACCCCTCTAGGTCACCACAGAGCACTGAGCTGAGCTCCCTGCGCTACACAGCAGGTGCCCACTAGCTATCTGTTTTACACATGGTAGGGTATATATGTCAATCCCAATCTCCCAATTCATCCCATCCCCCCTTCCCCCAACCCGTGTCCACATGTCCATTCTATACATCTGCGTCTCTATTCCTGCCCTGCAAATAGGTTCATCTGTACCATTTTTTTTCTAGATTCCATATATATGAGTTAAACAGGCTATGTTTTTTGGGGAAGTATTTCAAGCCAATATTATCACTGCTGCACTTTGATCATTGTCACCCCTTATTCTTAGGATGCCAAATGGAAATGCTGTACTCTCAGGTATGAGCTCCTGACAGAAGTTATTCTTCTCTGTAGTCCTGATTGTTCCTAGTGGGGTCAAAGATTGTGAAACTGAGTTATCTTGGACTCAATCTTCTCTTTCATCACCTGTAACTAATGAGACGTAAAGCATCACCATTTCCTCCTTCTTGTTCAGATCTGTCCTGTTTTGTTTTTTCCTCTTTTGTTCCCATTGGCATCACTGCAGCCTGACCTTCCCTTCACCCATCGCCTCGGAAGCTTTGAGGCTAAGCAGAACTTAAGGGTTGGTGGCAGAGTGCGTGCCCACGGGGACCTGAGGAGCCTCCTGGGGAAGGTGGTTCTAAGAGAGGAGACAACACACCGGGTGGCCCTCGGGTTCAGAGGAAGGGAGCTCCGAGGACATTGTGGTGTCATTTCCCCCTCACATCCCACCCAACATCACATGGATGCCTGAGTCCTCAGGAGAGAAAAAAGACTAAAAGCACGTTTTTCACCACCTCTTTGGGGCTCTGGAAATTCAAAGCAAACCTCAGCTTTGGGAAAATGCAGCCAAAGAACGTAGAAGGTGGTGTGAAGGAGGCTGGTCACTTGATTACAGAACACGGAAGTTTGACTTTTGTGGATTTCAAGCAGTGGTGTGCCAATACATTTGAACAATCAGCTCTCTAGAAAATAAAAAAATAATAGTCCAAATGTGTAGAACTTGCTGATTTTCACGGTGTAAACATTCCCACCATGGCCAATTTCAAGCTGCCAATGTGATGTCATTAAACATGGAGGTGGGAGAAGATAGGCAGTAACCCCTCCTCACATAATGATTTCACTCTACAGATTCGATAGAGTCAGGTAAACGTTACGATCGTAGTAAAATAATTAGGAACTGAGGAGTTTTGAGAATGTATTGCTTTTGTTTTTAATATAATTTATTTAATTGTAAGTTTATGTAATTTAGATTTTAATAATGCCTGTGTTTGATGACCACAGGCAAAATTCCTGAGTATGTCACCACCAGCTGTTGTCCGTCTACATGGTTCCAGCACACCACTGACTCAGGGACCCAGAGCACAGCCCACCTGGGGCATCAGGAGCCTGCGGTATCAGCAGCACCCAGAGTTGAGGCGCAGACAGCTTCCGATGCACAAGGTTTGAGTTGGCAAATATTTACTAAGTATAACTGGAAACACTCCTGAGCCCGGTGACTTGTGGCCACAAGTCCCCGAGTTTCATTCATCTCTGTGAACGAGGGCTCCATTACGTCTACTCTATGACAGACTGCAAGACACAAGCTCGGGGAAGTCTTCTTGCATTTCATTAGCGATTCCTCCTCTTTGCCAATCTTCCTTTTATTTGAATGCTTTTACTTGCCGAAAATGCCTAGTGACCTTTGCTCCTTTCTCCCAAATTCCTTTGACAATAGTTTGTCTCATTTTTATACCTTGCCGTCTTATTTTTCTGAAGTGAGTTTTTTATTTTTGTATTTTTTCCTTGTTAAAAAAAGCAATCGTACATTTATTTCAGGAAAATATGGGAAAACAGAGTTAAATAAAAAATTCATACAGCAAACCTCTTCACTAAAAGAGAAAACACTATTAATATTATTACCCTTGTTTTCCTGCATCCAGATGGCTCCAGGCCACTCACCTAAACTGGACTCACTACTAAAAAAGTTCATTCCACCTTGAGGACACTTCTTACACGGATAGGCTTTTTTATGTCTTTGCAGGGGGGTGGGGGGCAGTCAGAACAACGCTTCACAGATTTTTTTTCTTTGTACATTATTTAAACTAATGAGAGGTTATCTTGCTCATCCTACTCCTGTATTCTACCTGTTCTTTCTGCTCTTTTAGCATCTTAATTCATTTGAGGCCTTTCTTCATGAGCCAGAGGGGAGAACTTCTTGAGAAAGGGCAACTCTACGGTACTTTGACAATAGTGTTTCTCTCTTCTCTAGCACCAACAGAGTCACCTTTTCTAGGTTCCAACACCAGCACACAGAGGGCTTTACTGTCTGTCTGTGATCCTGCTTTCCTGTCTGTCAGGGCAGTTCTCAGCTTTGGGGAGGAAGGATGACCCCACACTTCTTATTGTGACCTTCCATGCTTGGTAATACCCACGTTTCTATCTTCTGGTTGTACAAGAGAATTTTCCAGAGTCTTGGATCCACAGTATCCGATAATGCAGATTTCTTTTCTAACAAGAGAAAGGATAGCGTGGAAATGATGCACAGTGATTAAAGATTTCCACGGTGACAGTTCCCTGGAGAGAAACACAAGGTCCCACTTTGGCAGCTCTGTCCACCAGCAAGGATCTCCATGGACATGTTGTGTCACTTGCTTCAGTCCCTGTCTGAGCCAGGATGGGATTGGCACATCGCCTTGTTGAAATTGGCTCCATACCTAGTAGAAGTGGGCATCCTGCCATACTAATTGTTGGGTATGAGCGCAGACATGTCAGAGAACCAGTATGCACAGCAGATCGGGGTAGCAGAAGGATTTCAGGCCAGAAATATCCAAACAGTCAGTTGTGCTGAGTTCCTGTGCCAGGGAGAAGGAGAAGATGGTATCAGTGTGACTGCTGCGGCCCAGAGTTGGATTAATTTTTAAATGCCCCAAATAGCTGAAAAAACAAGGAAGGTATGGGCCTGAGGAGGAGCGGGAAGGGTCAAGGTTATTGACTTCCAGAAGATATAGCTATTATCCGCCAGCTGGGGTGCAAGAAGGTTTTTTGATGCAAGCAGCAGTTCCTTGATTAGAGTAACTTTCTAGCTGAGTACTTTGAGCAGATACAGAGAAATCAAAGCCACGGCATGGAGGGTTTCTGGGTTAATCACAGTGGGGACTGCTGAGGGTGGTTGCAGATAACTGCCCCCTACCTGGGGAATGGCTCTTCCTGCTTGTCCTTGATGCCCCAGCTGCCGTATGGGATCAGCCATCTCCTCAGCAAGTAGGCCCAGCAGGCCAGCCATCAAGAGCGTAGCTATCAACACCGTCCTCTTGTTAACTGCATATTTGGTACAGATATACAAAGTCTTCCTCCAACGGAAGGGCAGCTCAGTAACAACCCAATTTTAGTGTAGAAAAGAGAAACCTGACCATATTAGAATAAGAAAGACTTTGGGAAGTATTCTAAAGGTACATTAGCACAGATTACCCCTGTTTCCCTCTACTGCCGGCAGTGACCTTCTTCAAATTACCTGGTGATAAACAGCCTAGGAGAAAATTAAGGCGAGGGGCTCCAACACTTAATAACAGAGATGCTGGGTCATCAGATGCAGGACCTAGGTGACAACTACACAGATAACTGGCGGAGATGAAATTTGTACCTCAATGTAGCTATATGTCCCAGGATAACATACAAAGTCAAATATAGAGCTTTTTTTTTTTTTTTAATTTATTTATTTATTTATTTATTTTTGGCTGTGTTGGGTCTTCGTTTCTGTGCGAGGGCTCTCTCTAGTTGCGGCAAGCGGGGGCCACTCTTCATCGCGGTGCGCGGGCCCCTCACTATCGCGGCCTCTCTTGTTGCGGAGCACAGGCTCCAGACGCGCAGGCTCAGTAGTTGTGGCTCACGGGCCTAGTTGCTCCGCGGCATGTGGGATCTTCCCAGACCAGGGCTCGAACCCGTGTCCCCTGCATTAGCAGGCAGATTCTCAACCACTGCGCCACCAGGGAAGCCCCCAAATATAGAGCTTTGATTAAACTTCAAGAAAGTACCTGTCTGAACACTTTTAAAATGCACTCTTTGAATTGTTGCATCATTATTTGAATTCATTGACAACGAACCAGAATACGGGCCCATCAGTTCAGCCTCCCTCAGCTTTTGAACTGACTCCACTTTTTTAAGAATTGGATTTCTTCACAGAGTACGAAGAGAGGAAGCCATTTGTCAGAACCCAAGTTTACATCATCTCTCCCCTTCTGATTGTAAAAGTGTTCATGTTTTTCTAATATTTCAATCATAAAGTTAAGATGAAGAATTACATAGTGGTCAAAATAAATGTGATCATGTGTAACTCATTTTTTTTTGAATGTATGCACTCTCCATGCTAAGTGAGTAATGAGTTAGTTTTTTATTTATTTATTTTATTTTATTGAAGTATAGTTGATTTACAGTGTCCTATTAGTTTCAGGTGCACAGCAAAGTGATTCAGTTATACATAGATATATATATTCTTTTTCAGATTCTTTCCCATTATAGATTATTACAAAATATTGAGTATAGTTCCCTGTGCTATATAGTAGGTCCTTGTTCTTTATCTATTTTATATATAGTAGCATGTATCTGTTAATCCCAACCTCCTAATTTATTCCTCTTAACTCACTTTGAGCTTCCCCTACTTTTTTTTTTTTTTTTGTATAGCATTTTTAAAAAGTCAACCTAAAAATAACAAAATCAGGATAGGGTGACGGGAATGAAACCAAAAGCTTCTCAGTCTCAGCTAAATTAAAATTATTGAAACTAAGTTTATTTGACTTTTACCAAAAGGCCCTGACTACTCACTTGAAACCAATGGAAAGCTTTGAATTCAGAAACAAAAACTAAAAGAAAACCCTTTGGAATATTCTTGGAGATTATACTTGGAGATGGTACTGAAAGAATAGACTTGAAGTGCATTTATTGAAAGGTAAGCAAAATCATTTGAATTTAATGATTCATCTTCTAATGGTGGGTGTATTCTAAGCTTCTTGCATAGAAACACGTGTCCATAATCCAGTGGTGCTCATTAGAATGACTTATACATGAGGATATTTCCTTATCTGGGATTCAAATCACATTAATTTTAGTCAGTCCAATCAACTTTCTAAACTGACTGTCGGGAATTCCGTGGTGGTCCAGTGGTTAGAACTCTGCGCTTCTACTGCAGGGGGCACGGGTTCAATCTCTGGTCGGGGAACTAAGATGCCGCATGCCTCCAGGCACGGCCAAAAAATAAATAAATAAATAAAAATAAACTGACTGTCACTGAGAATCTTTCCACACAAATAGCACCTTTCATGAGGCACTTTGAAAAGTTCCAGTTTGGTGGGAAAGACACAGGAATTTTTCAAGCGTTGTCTTTTTCATGGCTAATTAAAGGTCAGAGGTGGGGAAGCAGGTCATTTTCCTCCTCAGTTTTCCTCGAGTAATCTGTTTAATTTATTCTGCCTAAATAACCTTGAAAAATCCTAATTCCACAATTATCTCTGACATTGCAAATGCTGCTCAGAATAGTGATACTGGCTGGCTTTTCCTTTCATGATTTCTACTTCTGAAACAGGGGTGGTGCGTGATTGAATACTCATTCAGGTTTGAGTGTTTTCCTTCACAATCCTGATTTCTCAGACACTCAGCAGCCAACTCTGTGCTGAGTAAGAAACAAGTTCTTTTTCCCCAAAGGGACCATTCTCCACGCTGCTGAACTCAGTGGTCTGTGGTCAGGCATGGTGTTTTTCAGGCACAGCCCATTGGATTCACCAGCGTCTGTTACCTGCAGTGTCATGCATGCATTTCCTGATCCTGTCTTGACTCAGGAGCAGCCCAGGCCACCAGCTGGTGGGGTCTGTGAATACCTTGTAACCATGTACCATCTGGGATGCTGGGGGTGAGTGAGTCTTTGGTACCTGAGACCCACTTGTGTTAGTTTCCTAGGGCTGCTGAAACAAAGTACCACAAACTAGGTACCGTAGAACAAAGTAAATTTACTGTCTCACGGTTCTGTAGTCTAGAAGCTGCAAATCAAGGTATTTACAAGGCCACGCTTCCTCTGAAACCTGCACGGGAAGGATGTTTCCTTGCCTCTTCCAGCTCTGGTAACCCCAGATGTTCCTTGGCTTGTGGCAGCATAATTTTTACCTGGAGTTATCCTTGTATCTGGTCACATAGTCCTCTGTGCATGTTTGTGTTTGTGTCCAAATTTTCCCATTTTATAAGGACACCAGTCATATTGGATTAGGGCCCACCTCATCTTTACTTACTACATCTGCAAACACCCCGTCACTAAATATGGTCACATTCTGAGGTACTGGTCATTAATATTCCAACACATCTTTTTGTAGGGATGCAATTCAACCCATAACTCTCCTTCTCTACCCTCCACCATGTTGGCCCAGTTCAGTTCATCTGTTTTCGTTCTACAAATATGTTTAATTGCGTACCTACTATGTGCCACACACTGGTGAGATAGTGTGTGGCACATAGTAGGGTAGTGAGGAAGACCAATGGGTTTGCTGCCCTCATCAGACTTACATTGTAACACCAAAGCAGACAATAAACAAAATGCAGTGTGAGCTAAAGTTTATGAATAAACATTGTCTCTGGTTGGAAATAACAAAGGCATGAGGAGACACTGTTTTAGAAAAGGAATGAATGAAGGGCAGGGGTAACCCCGTCCTTCCTCGTGGTTTGGTTTTTATTGTTTCTTATGAGACACCACAGAAAATTTCCTTTGCATGTAACCTCATTTGAATTGCCTTTTTATTACAATCCAGAGTACTAACTACTAAGAATGTAGTGTCCCATTTTACAGATGAGGAAACTGAGTCTTGGAGAAGTTAAATAATTTCTATGAGGTCACATGACCAATAAATGGTGGAGTCAAGGTTTAGGTCTGGGTCTGGGAGACGCCAAAAAATTTCATTACACTCCCTATAGACTTCTTATAGATGTTAGACCCAGCTATATGCTATTTCCATGAAACATAAATAAAGCAAACTGTAACTGGTTGGACATAAAAAGCAGACAAATATATATGTCAGCCAAATGTAAACTAAATGGCATGTAAAAATATATTTGTCAAAAAAATATATTTTAAGGCGGAAATCATTAATGCAATGGGAGATATTTTATATTGACTTAAAAATACAATACACAAAGAAGATAAAATAGCCAAGAACTATTTTTTTCTAAACAACAGTAATCAAAATCTATATAAAAACCAAAAGGTTAGAAATGCAAGGAGAATTGTCAAACCCACAGACATAATGGGAGAATCATACCTCCAGAACTTGGCAGGTCAAGTAGTCAAACTCCATAACATTATAGAGAATTTGAATCACAAACAATTAATGAGCCAGGCAAGATACAAAAACTATACATTCTTTCCAAGTCCCAATGGAACATTTAAAAATTTTATTATGTATCAGACCATGAAGAAAATCTCAATAAACTCCAAATATTATATACAGTCACATTCTCTGATCATTATGCAAGGTAACTAGATGTTAAGAACAAAATACATCTAAAATAAATCTAACTACATGGGAAGAACAGACTATTTTAGTTATTCTTTAAACTAAAAAAAGAACTATTAACAATGAGGTATATCTATGTGTGTGGCTAAAAATACATCTCCAAGTTATATTAAATTAAAATAATATAGGTTATAAAACAATTTAATTTTTTATATTTAAAAAGGATATTCACATATATGATATTAAATACATAAATTTTTTTTTCTGGAATTATGCACCAGAAACTGTTGACATTGACTATCTTAAAAGAAAGGGGATAGAGGTCAGAGGCAGAGAGGGGAATGTTATAGAGAATTTAAACCACACACAATTAACAAGCTATCCAATACACAAGATTACACAATCTTTCCAAATCCCTGATGAATATTTTTTAACCTTTATTATGTAGCAGGGCATGAAGTAAACCTTAATAAATTCCAAATACTGTATACAGACTATGTTTCTTAAATGAAGTGAGCATAACATAGAAAGTTTAACAAAGATCGCACATAAAAGAAAACTGCAGACCAAATTCACTTATCAATATCAATTAAAATATCCTAAATAAAATATTAACAAACAGAATACAACAACACACTGAAATTATGATACACGACTAAATGGGGTTTGTTTTAAGAACATAAGAATACCCTAATAGTTAGAAATCTTTAATGTAATTTCCCATATTACTACATATAAGGAGAAAAACCATATGATTATCTCTACAGATGCTCAAAACATTTGATCAAGTTCAAATATATTCTGGGCAAATCAAGATTCTTAACAAAACAAGGGTAGGTGGATAATTCTTCAACATCATGTATCAATGTATCTATAGATATACATAATAGATACATATATAGATGTCTTTCCTCTAAAAACAAGGATTACACTCAGTTATTTGAACTGAACTGGGGCCTCTAAGGTTTACCAATTGGCTAGAAGTCCACGTTAGAAACATTATCAGCCTGTGCCCCCAACTGATGTAGGTCCCCTTTGGGGGTCCCCATCAATTGTACACAAAACTTCCTTTCCAGGGTACCATGTCCATCCTCAAGACTGTACTTTTTGTGTGGAAGTCAGACATTAACTTGCTTCCCTTCCCAAAATATGATGACTTGCACTTTGGGGGATGGGGCATCTCAAGAGACCTTCAAGTGTTTAAGGAAACACTATATTTTGGGGTGACCTGACTAAGCAAGGTGCTGACTGTACTTCAAGCACCCCAAGGTGACCAACCCTCTAGTCAGGCTGCTCCAGGTCCCTCTAGGATTCCATCGTTCCTTCCAGAAACTCCCACACTTGCATGATTTGAAGAAGAGGTGGTGACACAACACACGTCTGTGTGTGTTTTTCGAAGGATATTTCCTCCAAATATTTTTTGCCCAGGCACTATCAATGAAATTCCCTTTTTATCTAAGCCTTTGTGTGAGAGGGCTGTCCTTTAGAAGCAACCCTGGTCTGTAATCACTGGATGCCAGGAGCAACTCCCCTGCTCCCCAGTGTGACAACCAGAAGTGTCTCCAGACATTGGCAGGTGTCCCGGGTGGGCTGGGGGGAGCGAGGGGTGGTAGTGAAACCATTCCCGGTTGAGAACTGGGGATCTAACACTTTAAGTCCTCTTACTAAAATGCAGACGACATACATCCCTGCCATTTTCAGCTAGAGCACCTCACAGGAGTGTTGGTTTAACGGGATTTAATTCTCAGTATCATGAGTAGATCATAATGCCTTCAGATGGCTGCAGAGACCTGTCCAAAGCAAGGCTAGGCTTGGTTACTTGGGCTTGCTTCTCAGATGTCTCCTTCCTTATTTATGCACACTTTGCAGGCAATAATCTCTATGATAGGAGACGGGAGTGATCCAATTAGAAAAGGTAGTATAAAATTTGTCCTTTACTTTAGCTGAAATTGTCAATGACACCACCCAGGCCCTGGAAGGCATGTAGGTCAGACCTGTTATGGATGATAGAATTGCTGTAAACTTCCTCTTCATGGGCCAAAGAGAAATCTGTGCAATCACTAATACATTCTGGTGTACCTGGAGTAATGCCAGGGCCAAGTGGAAAGGTCAATGCTGAAACGTAAGGAGAAAGACACCTGGCTTTCTAAGGTGGACCTTGATGGTTTATGAGATTTGTTAAGCTGGTTGGCCTGGCACTCTGGGCAACGTGGCTGAAGTCAGCACTGTAGGTTGCCCTCATCCTGCTGCTTGGAATCCTGTTAATAGTAGCCTTAATTGTGGTAGCTTCATAGTAGCCTCATAAGTGCTATGTGAGACAGATTCAATGGATTTGGTGCCAGCCTTCATCAGTCCGGTAATGAGAGTAGCCAATGGTGGCATACTTATGGGAAAATTCTCCGGTAGACAAGATAATATAAAACTAGGGGTGGATATTGTTTTTTTTAATTGTGCACAGCATATTTTTTCTTTCTTACAATATTATATTAGCTTCAGGTGTACAGCATAGTGATTCAATTTTGTTGTACATTGCAAAATCATCAATATGATGTCTAGTTACCATCTGTCACCATAAAGTTATTACAATATTATTGACTCTATTCCCTATGCTGTACATTACATCCCTGTGACTTATTTATTTTATAAAGGGAAGTTTGTACCTCCTTAATCTCCCTCACCTATTTTACTCATCAACCACCAACCGCTCCTCTGGCAACCACCAGTTTATTCTCTGATATGAGTCTGTTTCTGTTCTATTGTTTGTCCATTTGTTTTATTTTTTAGATTCTACATATAAGTGAAATCATGCAGTATTTGTCTTTCTCTATGTGACATTTCACTTAGCATAATATCCTCTAGGTCCATTGATATTGCAAATGGAACGAAATATTAGGTACTAGGACATTAGTTCAGATGATTTCATTATTATTTCTACAGTGTTAAAAGTGGGCTTATATTTTGGTTATTTCTGTCTTGGGAAAAGGAGACTGCAAATTGAAGGGAAGATTTTTACTTTTTCTTTTTTTTTTAAAAAAAGTTTAAGGCAGATATTAAGACTTATAAAATGTTTAAGAAATTATAAACAAGGTTAGACTCTTTGAAAAAAAAGTTTCAAATGTTGTTGCAAATTTCGTTCCTTTTTATGGCTGAGTAATATTCCATTATATAAAACTATATAAATATATATTATATATAAATATATATGTTACATCTTCTTTATCCATTCATCTATTGATGGATACTTTAGATTGCTTCCATATCTTGGCTATTGTAAATAATGCTGCAATCAATATAGGGATGCATATATCTTTTCAAATTACTGTTGTCATTTTCTTTGGAAAAATACCCAGGAGTGGAATTGCTGGATCATATAGCAGTTCTGTTTTTAATTATTTTGAGGAAACTCTATACTGTTTTTTATAGTGGCTGTACCAATTTGAATTCCCACCAATAGTGCATGAGTGTTCCCTTTTCTCCACAGCCTCACTAACACTTGTTATTTGTTCTTTTTGATAATAGTCACTCAGACGGTTGTGAGATGATATCTCACTGTGGGCTTGATTTTCATTTTCCTGATGATTAGTGATGTTGGGCATATTTTCATGTCTCTATTGGCCATCTATCTCTATGTCTTCTTTGGAAAAATGTTTATTCAGGTCCTCTGCCCACCTTTAAATGTGGTTGTTTGTTTCTTGATGTTGAGTTGTATGAGTTCTTTGTATATTTTGTATATTAGCCCATTTTCTGATATATCATTTGCAAATAACTTCTCCCATTCAGTAGGCTACCTTTTTGTTTTGTTGAATTTCCTTTGCTGTGCAAAAGCTTTTTAGCTTGATATGGTCCCATTTGTTTATTTCTGCATTTGTTTCCCTTTCATGAAGAGACATATACAAAAAATATTGCTAAGACTGATGTCAAAGAGCATGCTTTTTTTCCTGAAAACTGCATATATTTTCTTCTAGGAGTTTTATGGTTTCAGGTCTTATATTTAAGTCTTTAATCCATTTTGAGTTTATTTTTGTATATGGCATAAGAAAGTAGTCCAGTTTGATTCTTTTGCATGTAGCTGTTCAGTTTTCACAACACCATTTATTAAAGAGGCTGTCTTTTCCCCATTGTATCAATATATTCTTGCCTCCTTTGTCATAGATTAATTGTCCATATAAATGTACATTCATTTCTGGGCTCTATTTTGTTCCATTGATCTCTGTGTCTATTTTTGTTCCAGTACAATACTGTTTTGATTACTATAGGTTTGCAGTATAGTTTGAAATCAGGGAGCATGATACCTCCAGCTTTGTTGTTTGTTCTCAAGATTGTTTTGGCTATTCAGGGCCTTCTGTGTTTCCATACAAATATTAGAATTATTCTAGATCTGTGAAAAATGCCATTGGTATTTTGATAGGGATTGCATTGAATCTGTAGATTGCCTTGGGGAGTATCATCATTTTAACAGTATTAATTCTTTCAATCCATGAGCATGGTATATCTTTCCATTTGTTTGTGTCATCTTCAATTTCATCATCATCTTATAGTTTTCCTAATACAGATGTTTACCTTACTGATTAGATTTATTTCTAGGTATTTTATTCTTTTTGATGCAATTATAAATGGAATCATTTTTTAAATTTCTCTTTCTGATAGTTTATTGTTAGTGTATAGAAATGCAACATATTTCTCTATATTAATTTTGTATCCTGCAACTTTACTAAATTCATTTATTAGTTCCAATAGTTTTTTGGTGACATTTTTAGGATTTTCTGTACATAGTACACTGTCATCTGCAACTGTGACAGTTTTACCTTTTCCTTTCCAATTTGGATTGCTTTTATTTCTTTTTCTTGTCTGATTGCTATGGCTAGGACTTCCAATATTATGTTGAATAAAATTAGCAGGAGTGATCATCCTTGGGTTGTTCCTGATCTTAGAGGAAATGCTTTCCACTTTTAACCATTGACTATGAGGTGAGCTGTAGGTTTGTCATATATGGACTTTATTATGTTGAGGTGTTCCCTCTATATGCACTTTGTTGAGAGTTTTTATTATACATGAATATTGAATTTTGTCAGAAGGTTTTTCTACACCTACTGAGATGATAATATGATTTTTATTCTTCAATTTGCTAATGTGGTGTATCACATTGATTGATTTGTGGATATTGAACCATCCTTGCATCCCTAGGATTAATCCCACTTGAGCATGTTGTATGATCCTTGAAATATATTGTTGAAATTAATTTGCTAATATTTTGTCAAGGATTTTTGCATCTATGCTTATCAGTGATGTTGGCCTGTACTTTTCTTTTTTAAAGGCATCCTTGTCTGATTTTGGTATCATATATGATTATTTTAAGTTGGTGGTCTCTTAAGTTCAAACACATTCTAACAACCCTGCATTTTTACTCCCATGCCCACAACATTTAATGTTTTTGACATTGTATTTTACATCTTTTTATTTTGTGTATCTCTTCATTACTTATTGTAGATATGGACAATTTTACTCCTTTTGTCTTTTAAACTTCCTACTCGCTCTATAAAGGGGGAATGGATATTGTTGGGAGGTAGGTATCATTTTTTCTGGAGCTGTCTGTCTCTGCTTCATCAGTCCCTCCACTGACCCCAAGTAGGTTACCCACCTCAGCAGCTTTCAACCAAGCACTTGCTCACTGAGGGGCACATCCCTCTCCCTGCTGATTTGCGTACCCAGAGCCCAATTACTCATGCAAACTTTATTGATTACTGCCTCTGTATACCTCCCCAGATTCTCATGCTATCTCATCCCTCAAGTGACTTTTAAAAAATGAGAGTCGCGTTAAGCTTTATCATACAATATATCTTCAAAAGGCAACAGAAATGCCAGAACTAGGAAAATAGAATACCAACTCCTCACAGGGTCATTTGTGAACCCAGCAAATTCCTGTACTAATTGACCTGGCATTTTCCTGAACAAAGTAAATAGAGAGTTAGCCAGCCACAGAGAAATGTCTGGTGGCCAATGGTAGGTCTCATTTGTTGTAGTGAATACTGCTACCTTTAATCATATTAAAGTAGTTGCTGTTTCCTCTTACAAGTATTGGCATTGCAAAATATTACTTACTGACCACTCTGTAACAAAGTGTAGAATATCTGCTTTTAAACATCCTCCTTAATCATTTAGATCAGAAGACGGATGGGACTTTGAATGGGGGAAATATGTGACTGACATTGAACGTGGCATAAGCTTATCTCATGTTCAAGCTCTGGTATGGGGCTGGAGGAAGCACCAGTTCTGGTCAATGCCAGCCAAATTTGCTGTCAATAGTAAGATAAATCCACGGCAGGGGGAGAATTGCTGTCTACTACAGAAAACTGCTTCTTGTTAGTGGCATTACTTTGCTGTTCTATGACCCGCTTCTAGGGGTGAAGAATAATATGACAGGCTTTTTGTGTGCTTGTCCAGTAAAATTTATAGTTTCTTACAGCAAAATGAAACTGGGTGTTGAAGCTATGTACAGTGCATAGGCTGATATCTTCTTAGATAATAACTTGAATTAATCCTGTTATGATGCTAGTTTGATTTGAAACAAATAAAACATGATTGCTTTTCCAGGATATGATTTCTGTGTCTCTGAGGTATTCTTCACCCAGTATTTCTCTCTCTGGATTATAAGTCCAACACTGAATTCAGTCACTCATGATTGTTTGAGAACCTCGTGTCTAGGGAGTTTATATTTAAAATTTTAAAGGTCTTTAGTTTCAAAGTTGCAAACATTAAAATAAGTGCTAATGTGAGTGGTGATTGAAAGAAGATTCCATTCAATGTTCTCTTAACGTTAATATGAAATGACAAGAACTAGACCATGACAGGTAAGGAATATTTGTAGGTATAATGGGAAATATTGGTAAAACTCATTTGTTCTTAAAAAAAAAACTAGATCAGGAAAAGAGAGTTTTTCTTCTTTTCACATTGAATGACTAAGGAGAGAGTTTCACAGAATTCAAGAGGGATGAATCCAGGGGTTGGTGGCAGCGCCTGTGACAGGCAGCCAGAGACAGAATCTCAGCGATGTGCTTTCATCACTCACACCTTGCAGAGCTCTGGAGGCTGTGTGCTGCAGAGAGGCTGAGGAGGCGAGGAGACTGAGTGCTAGGACACAAAAATCAAGCCAGCTGTGCCAAGGGTTTGCATGAGCAGGTTTCCATGAGCAAGAGCACAGTCATCAAGATCAGGTTAATTTTCAAGGAAAAAAAAAAGACAAGCAAGTGGCTGATCATTGGACACAGGACCCAACCCAGGCAAGGACTAACAAAGTAGCCACTGAGCTCTAACTCTATAGCATTCTATAACAGTATGGCAGCCACCAGACTTACGTGTGGGGTTTGGAGCCACTATGTTCCTTTTCTCCACAGCCCTACTCATTTTCCCATCATAAACCAAGACTACCCACTGGGACGAAAACCTTCCACAGATACGCAGAGAAAAGGGGACAGGAAGTATGCTATAATGACTGGTGGTCTCCCAAAGTACCTTCCTCTCTCTCTTTCTGCCCCATCGCGTGGCTTGTGGGATCTTAGTTCCCCGACCAGGCATTGAATCCGAACCCTTGGCAGTGAAAGCGCAGAGTCCTAACCACTGGATCACCAGGGAATTCCCCCAAAGTATCTTCCTCTCAATCAGAACTTTCTAACCCATCTGTCAACTTGAAATAAGTAAGAGTTTACATTTTTTCCCTTAATTCTTTAATGTGTTAAAGATTGGGGGCTTCCTTAGTCAAAATGGCAAAGTAAATTGTCTGGACAGGCCGGGGAAAGTGCCTCCTGGTTATAATATCCTCATTCTGAGAATCTTTAGCGTGCCTGCCACAGTAACGGCCTCTTCTGAAAGATCCCTTGCATAGGTCAGTGGGTTCTTGTGTGTATTGTGTGACATCACAGCCATGGCCAAAGCTGATTGGACCAGAGATGGGTGTTGGTCGGCCATCTCATTGGCTAGGGGCCTATGAGAGAATCTAGCACAAGAGCTCTGCCATAAAAGGGCATTGGATGGGAGTTAAGGGTCCCACCAGAAACTCTTTTTGAGAGATTAAATGCAAAGCATTCAGAGAGAGTCAGCAGGCTGGAGAGGCTAAGAGACACATGCACAAAAAGAAGGTAGTAAGCAAAACTGGGTAGTAGTAGAAGATCTGAGTAAACAGAAATCTTGAGATAAATAGAGGAGATTAAAAACGGTTATTCAATTGTAGTAGTTACAGGAGCAGAAACAGAAGCCAAGAGAGAATAGAGAATTAGTTCTAGGAAAGAAAATAAGTGGGGTGGAAGACCTGAATCATGAGTAGGGATAACTGTTAAGTCAGTAGACATATGATGAGAGCTTTCAGTGCATCTTAAATAGCAATAATGTTTTAGTTCTCTAGGGGCTTAGCTTTGGTTATTTTGACTTTTTCTGGTTTTTCTTACTTTCCTTATAATCTAACAATAAACCTTGTTAACTGAGATACTTTCCATATTCCTTGCATCCTATAAGATCCTAGCAATTCTCACCTTGTCAATCATTCAGGGCAACCCAATCAAATGCAATAAAATTCAGAGAGCCCCAGATTGTACCTGTTGTAATAAACAGGTGCTACCATGTGTTCCAACCTGTCATTCCCTTTAAAGAAGATGCTCCAATACGCCCTGGACTCTAAGACTCCTGGAAACTTCACTGAAGTGGTAGGTCTCCTCCTCTATTTTTATAGAGTATGTATTTTTCTTTAATATTTATTTATCTAGTTATTTGGTTGCTCCGGGTCTTGGTTGAGGCATGTGGGCTCCTTAGTTGCGGCATGCGAACTCTTAATTGCGGCAGGTATGTAGGATCTAGTTCCCCGACCAGGGATTGAACCTGGGCCCCCTGTGTTGGGAGCATGTGGTCTCAACCACTGTGCCACCAGGGAAGTCCCTGGAGTATGTATTTCTTTCCCTTTGGCCGACATGTATCTTATTAAGGCATCTAGGTTACCTCTTAATTTCTCCTCTTCAACCTGTGCCAGCAAGATGTCATCCATCTAGTAAATCATGATGATATCCTATGGGATAATGGGATGGTCAAGGTACTGGTGTACTGTATTGTTTTGTAGACCCAGGAAACTGACATAACCCTGAGGCAAAATAGTAAAGATGTTCTACTATTCCTGCCAGGTGAAAGCAAACTTGACTGTTTTCTCTGCTTAATGGCATAGAGCAGGAGTCAGCAAAGTAGAGTCTGAAGGTAAAATCCAGCTTGTCACCTTCTTTTATTTTATTAACAGACTTTATTTTTTAATTATTTTTATTGAAATATAGTTGATTTACAATGTTGTGTCAGTTTCTGTTGTTCAGCAAAGTGATTCAGTTATATAGATATAGATATAGATCTATTCCTCTTCAGATTCTTTTCCGTTATAGTTTATTACAAGGAATTGACTATAGTTCCCTGTGCTATATAGTAGGTCTTTGTTGTTTATCTGTTTTATATACAGTAGTTTGTATCTGCTAATCCCAAACTCCTAATTTATCCCTCCCCCTCCTTTCCCTTTTGGTAACCATACATTTGTTTTCTACGTAACAGACTTTATTTTTTTAGAACAGTTTTAGATTGAGAGAAAATTTGAGCAGATAGTACAGAAAGCTCCCATATAAATCCTCATGGTTTCTCCTATTATTAACATCTTACATTAGTAGGGTACGTTCTTCCCCGTTAATGAACCAACACTGATACATTATTACTAAAGTTTATAGTTTATTGACTTCCCTCTTTTTAACCTAATGTTCTTTTTTCTGTGCCAGGATCCCGTCCAGGATACCACATTACATGTAGTTGTCATATCTCCTTAGGCTGCTCATAGCTGTGACAGTTTCTCAAACTTTCCCTGGTTTTGATGACAGTTTTAAGAAGCAGTGGTCAGGAATACTGTAAAATGTCCCTCTATTGGAATTTGATGATTTTCTCACGATGAGACTGGGGTTATGGATTTGGGAAAGAATATTACAGATGTAAAGGGCTCTTTTCATCACATCACATCAAGGGTACATATTATCACCCGGATTTATAACTGTTGATGTTGACCTCAGTCACCTATGAAGCCATATTTGTCAGGTTTCTCTACTCTAAAGTTACTTTTTTCCACCCTTCCATATGTACTCTTTGGAAGGAAGTCACTGTGCACAGCCCACACTTAAAGAATTGGGACTTATGCTCCTCCTTCTTTAGGAGCGAGTATCTACATAATTTATTTAGAATTCTCCTGCATGAGGTATTTGCCTCTTCTCTCCATTTACTATTTATTCAGTCATTTATTTGTAACAGTATGGGCTCATGGATATTTAGCATATCCTTTGGGTTATAATCCAGTACTATCAATACTTCACGTTTTTGCTCAATTTGTTCCGCTTTGGCCATTGGAAGCTCTTTCAGTTGGCTCTTTGACATACCTCCATCAATGTAATATTTTTTAGCCCTTCCTTACTTTTTGGATCTTTTTATATATTTTTGACCCAGTCTTAGAATCAGACATTTTCCCAAGGAGTCCTAGTTCCTTTTATCGGAGAATGGTATCAGAAATCAAGATCTGGGGGCTTCCCTGGTGGCGCAGTGGTTGAGAATCTGCCTGCCAATGCAGGGGACACGGGCTCGAGCCCTGGTCTGGGAAGATCCCACATGCCGCGGAGCAACTGGGCCCGTGAGCCACAACTACTGAGCCTGCGCGTCTGGAGCCTGTGCTCCGCAACAAGAGAGGCCGCGATAGTGAGAGGCCCGCGCACCGCGATGAAGAGTGACCCCCGCTTGCCGCAACTAGAGAAAGCCCTCGCACATAAACGAAGACCCAACACAGCCAAAAAAATAAATTAATTAATTAATTAATAATAAAAAAAAAAAAAAGAAATCAAGATCTGGGCACAATACGATATGCTTATTGCTCCTGGGGCACTTATGGCTTATTTTTGTAAACAAAATTTTGTTGGAACACAGCCATGCCCAATTGTTTATGCATGGTCTATGGATGTTTTCTTGCTGCAATGGCAGAGTTGAATAGTTTCAACAGAGAGCATATGATCTGCAAAGCCTATAATATATACTATCCGGAAAAAGTCTTCCAATCCCTGGGACAGAGAAAATAGATAAGCTAAGTAGTACCTGGACACATGGGCTCTAATAATTGCCTCCATTAAGGAGACTACAGCTGGAGTTGAAGCTGCAGTTAGAGTCATCACCTAAGTGAGTTTACAATAATCCACTGTACTTTCTAAGATCCATGTTCTACTCCAGTCAAACCAGAAAGTTACATGGACAACTAAACTATTTTATGCTTCTAATATCTAATTTCATCATTAGTCAGCAAATCCCTCACGAATGTTAGGTTGATTTGATTAACTCTTTAGGTTGGACCTAGAGGAAACCCTGAAAAACCACCCCCCACCAAGATAAAGACAAAAATCTTTAGCTTAAATGTATGTTCTCCCCCTCCTTGACCTAGCACCCCAGAATCCGTTCCCCAATCATATTCCAAAAATATTTTTGATAATATAAAATAGGAAAAAAATTATCCTTTTGTTCTAGAAAGACTTTTCCTTTGCTACTTGACTTTGTAATTGCTCCCCTTTCACTCCACAGGCATGCTGGCATTTTAATTATAGGTCTGTAGACAATGAAGGATGTTGAGAGTGTGGAAATAAACAATTGACATTTCCCTGTAGAGTAAATCCTCAGAAAGGTTATTACAGGGTTTTCAAATAAGGCAAGAACAACCTCTTCAGAGAGTTGTGCCCATCCAGACATAGATGGAGACCTTTCTCCCTTTACCTTGTTAAAATTCAGTAGAATTTCCAACAGCTGATTTCCATAGCACCTCATGCACTGTTACCTATGGGTGTGTGTTCCTCGGTGACCTCCAGAGGCTCAGTGGCCTTTGGGGGATCAAAATAATCTGAGGCCTCTTCATCCTCCCATATCCCCCCATTTCAATTCTCAGGAACCTATGTGTTGATACGTTCTACTGGCAAGGCTGAGAATAAAACAGATCAAAGCTAACTTCAGAATTAGCCATTGCATTTGATTTGCAGCTGCGTTGACCCCCTTGCAAGAGATTGTATTATCATAGTTATACATGACCCTGTTCTCTTCTGTGATTTGAGCTTAGAATTTAGTGATTTGTTTGTTATTTTCTTTATTTAAACTACTCCTATCATTAGTAGTAACCACCCTGCCCTGCAGTCCTGTGTGCCTCTTTCCATCTGTACTATTCAATGGCAGTGGCTACGTGGATCCCCGACACTTGGTTGTTTCATTGCTGCACGCTATAGGCTAACAAATTCTCATTCTTATATACTATGGCTGGAATTTTAATGCCCTTAGTCCCAACTTTCCAGACAATTCATCCCAGAATTCTTTCTTCTTCCCTTTCCTGAGGTACTGGAATTACTCCTGGTTTCTGTTTCTAAACTAGTCAAGGTTATGAGAAAGAAACTGCTTGTTTTCATTAGGTAGGTTACACTAAACTTTAATAGACTTAGCGGCTTTCAAAAGAGACCTCAAAATACAGTAGCTCAAACAATATAGGTTTATTTCTTTGTCCTGTAACAGTCCAGAAGAATACAAGCAATCTAAGGTAGGCAGGTGGCTGAGCTCTGTGAAGCCACCCAGGGAACCTGGTTCCTTCTCTCTACCTGCCCTATCGTGTCCTCAAATGTTGCTCTTATTCACTGAATCAAAGACAACTCCCCAGTACCACACACACATTCAGCCCACAAGGAGAGGGAAAATGAGGAAAGGAAGTGCAAGCAAGTTCCTTTTGAAGAAGTCACGTGGAAGTTATACACATGACTATTGTTTACATTCCCCTGATGACAATTTAGTCACATGGCCATGCCTGGCCACAAGGTGAATTGGAAAATTTAGGCTCTATCCCTGCGGCCATTTGCCCAGCTGAACTTTGGAAAGAAGTTCTGTTACTAAAAGAAAAGGGGGAAAATAAATATTGGGAAACAATAACCAAACACACTGACTCTGGTTGATTTAAGCAGAAAAGAAATTTATTAAAAGGTGAACAGAAACAGACTCACAGACTTAGAAAACAAACTTTTGGTTACCAAAGGGGAAAGGTGGGGGAGGGGAGGGATAAATTAGAAGTCTGGGATTAACAGATACACACTACTGTATATAAAGTAGATAAACAACAAGGACCTATTGTATAGCACAGGGAACTCTATATTCTGTAATAACCTAAATGGGAAAAGAATATGAAAAAGAATAGATATATGTATATATATATAACTGAATCACTTTGCTGTACACATGAAACTAACACAACATTGTAAATCAACTATACTCCAATATAAAATAAAAAATTTTTAAATAAAATATTAATATTTTTTAAAAAGGTGATCAAGAAGCCCACAGGAACACAAAGCAGCTTTGAGAAGAAAGCTCAGAAAACAAGCAGAAGAGAGCTGAAGTATTTGGAACCAAAGAAAAAATCATGCCACCAGACTATGAGCAGAGGACACTGCTTCTGGTACCACTGAACACTGGACACCAGAGCTTGCACTCTTGCCACCAACACAGGAAACCAGATCGACTATGAGGGATCTGTGGAGTGATACTGCTCAGAGCCTACCTTCAACAGAACCTACACAAGGGAGCAGCGCCGATTGTGAGCGTCCAGCTGCTGGCCCATCATCGTTGAGACCATGCTTCCCCCTGGGCTGCTCATACCCAGTGGGTGAGCCTCTCAGGGATACTAGTGCTGGCCCATTCCTGCCCAGTGCAGGACTCCTCTAAGGACAACTGTGGACAGCTGAAAAATGGTCTCCTCCCAAATGTCCACATCCTAATCCCCAGAACCTAGGAATGTTACTTCATAGGGCAAAAGAGATTTTTGAGGATGTGATCTTGAGATGGTGAGATTATCGTGGATTATCAGGACGGACCTGATGTAATCACAAGGGTTATTATAAGAGAGAAGCAGGAGATCATAACAAGGAGGAGATGTGATGACAGAGGCAGAGATTGGAGTGATGCAGCCACAAGCCAAGGAATGTTGGCAGTCTCTAGAAGCTGAAAGAGACAAGGAACAGCTTCTCTCCTGGAGTGCTCAGACGTACTTAGCACTATCAACACCTGGATAAGACTGTAAGACTCATTGCAGACTCACAACCTCCAGAACTGTTAGATAATTAATTTGTGCTATTTTAAACAGCAACAGAATACTGATGCAGAGTTTTCCCCTGGGACTCCACATTGGCCAAGCCAAGATGTTCGCAGAATTGTGCTGCTGCCTGAGCCTCTTGCCACCAATCTTTTCTCCCCTTTCTCCTTTTGCAGTGGCCAGAGCTGCCTCTTAATCTAAGAGCTCTCTCCACCAGCTCCCACTCCCTCCCTCTTTATCCTCCAGTGCTGTTTTCCCTATTAAATCTCTTGAAATCTGCTTCTTAGAGAACCTGAACTAACAAATGGTACCAGCCCTCTCTCTCTCCTGCCCCAGGAAACTGGAGGTTCCAGCTGTCCTCCACCCCACCCACCCCGCTCCCCAAAATAGATTCTTCACTGCCCCTCTGCTTTGGCTCACGAGCCTCCAATTCTAGGTCCTGGGTCAGTGCCTGATTGGCCAAGCCTAGGTCACATATGTCCAGTCCGGGGGCTGGGGGTTAGGAAAGCAAGCTCTGACCTGCTTGAGGGCCACAGGAGAGCTGGGCTCTACCTCTCATCAACACTCACGTGTGGGTGGGTGTGGGGAGTTCTATAAACTTTAAAAGTGCGTCCATGGGGACTTCCCTGGTGGTGCAGTGGTTAAGAATCCGCCTGCCAATGCAGGGGACACGGGTTCGAGCCCTGGTCCGGGAAGATCCCACATGCCGTGGAGCAACTAAGCCCGTGCACCACAACTACTGAGCCTGCACTCTAGAGCCCACGAGCCACAACTACTGAGCCCACGCGCCACAACTACTGGAGTCCACGCGCCTAGAGCCCACGTTCCGCAACAAGAGAAGCCACCGCAATGAGAAACCTGCACACCGCAACGAAGAGTAGCCCCCGCTCACCGCAGCTAGAGAAAGCCTGTGTGCAGCAACAAAGACCCAATGCAGCCAAAAATAATTAATTAATCAATCAATCAATCAATTAATTAATTTTTTAAAAAGTGCGTCCACAAATCACGCAGTGCCCCATATGGTAAATAACTATGACAATATTCCTCCTCAAATAATTTGAATCCATTCTATGTGACCAAGAGATGTGCTGTCTTCTTTCCCAAGAATTTCTGAGGATTTGTGGGAGAAACTGAGGATTTTTGCTTAGTGATCACTACCAATCAACTCCTGTCATCTCCTGACCCCATCTCCCTGTGACTTGTCTGTCCTGTGTGGACACAGCTCCTCCCTTTTTTCCAACAACACAGCTGACACCAGCCATGGAGTGTGACAAAACTTTACTGAGAGTCCGGGACAACCTGAGGAGTCATACCACAGAAAAGGGAGGTGGAAAACTTGATACCATTGCTCCTTAAGCCCATTGGTCACAGCCTTGTCAAAAGAATCCCTTACAATTAAACTCTGTTCTGAACCTCCTGCCTACCACTACAATGTTAAAGTCCACTTCTCCTCTCCAGGAGCCCCCTTCTTTATCTCCACTACGCCTGACTCCACTCTCCCCTGAGGAAGCCATCAAATCTGTTAGAGAAAAAATTCTCTGGAGAACAGCTTAGCTTTTCTGTCTTAATCTGTCTCTTCCAAAATAGAAGCATGGCCCTATCTTTGTTTTACTAAAAAGCCTATTACAGTGTTTTCCCAATCAAAAGGATGGTCTCCCTGAAAATGAATTCTGTCTCTGCCACTAGAGTAATAGGTGCAATTTCTAGGTAAGTTTCAAAATAGCAGTGTCTCTAGGAAACAAACTTATGGTTATCAAAGGGGAAGGGTGGGGAGAGGGATAAATTAGGAGTTTGGAATTAGCAGACACAAACTAGTAGATATAAAATAGATAAACAACAAGGTCTTACTGTATAGCACAGGGAACTATATTCAATATCTTGTAATAAACTATAATGGAACAGAATCTGAAAAAGAATATATATATGTATAACTGACTCACTTTGCTGTACAACAGAAATTTACACAACATTGTAAATCAACTATACTTCAATAAAAAAAATAGCAGTGTCTCCAAACCTACCTTACACCATTCCACCCCCAAACATATACACATAAATACATACATAGGTAGGTAGATGATTGATTGATTGATTGATAATAGATAGATGATAGATGGATAGATAGATAGATAGATGATAGATAGATAGATAGATAGAAAGATAATAGATAGCCTAGAAAAATGGTATAGATGATCTTATTTGCAAAGCAGAAATAGAGACCCAGACGTAGAGAACAAATGTATGGATACCAAGGGGGAAAGGGGTGGGGTGGGAGGAATTGGGAGACTGGAATTGACACATATACATTATTGATACTATATATAAAACAGCTGATGGGAACATACTGTATAGCACAGGGAACTCTACCTAATGCACTGTGGTGACCTAAATGGGAGGGAAGTCCAAAAGGGAGGGGATATCTGTATGTGTATTGCTGATTCATTTTGTTGTACAGTGGAGGCTAACACAATATTGTAAAGCAACCATACTCCAATAAAAATTAATTTAAAAGAAGAAAGATAATAGGTAGATATAGATAAGTCGTGAGCATCATTTCTGAAGGACAACTGCCTATTTCCATATTGGCTTGCCACGGCTCCCTGGCATTCCCCCCACCACGCCCCATCCCACCCCACCCCCCAGTCTCTGCTCTAGGTCAGGTGGTCCACGATGTGGCAGGACTCCTTGTGGATGATCACCTTTCAGGAATGCGGTGCTTGCTGGCTGCCCAGGCTGGCCTGCATCAGTCACAAGGACATGGTGTGTCAGGAGCCCTCACACTGTTCCTCAGTGTGACCCTCCTTGGCTCTGGCCATCTCACCAGACAGCAGTAGTTGGGTGTTTAGCCATAGAAGGGATTGAGCTCCACTGAGATCCATGATAGGGAAAAAAATCACCAAGGGAACAAGCAGGTAGCTTTTAGGGACAAGCCACTCCAGAGGTGGGGGTGAGGGTTGTGGAATGGATAACTACACAAGAAGCCTCTGACTCTGTCTCCTGAATCTTCCCCCTTTCTTTAGAGTACTTTACATTCTGTCTCATCATCCCTGGGGCATGTGGTCCCCATTTCCCCCTCCCATAGACATAGACACATCATCACCCAAAAAGGCAAGAAAGACTAAGAGGAAATCTTCAGAGGTGAGTGGAGTTAAGGATCTGAACCTGGACAGGGCTGTTCTTTCTTTCACAAGCAAAACTAAATGAGAAGAAACTTAAGACCCTTTCCCTTTCTTCCTTGGCCCAGTGAAGACTGGGATCTTCAAATGGACTTTGGTAAACAACAAAAGAAAACAGTAAAATATGCAATTTTTTAAAATCTCCAAAGATCAAATTTATAATGTAGAGATTTTTTTTTTGGAAGATCTTTTTTTTTTAGTTTTTGAATTTTATTTTATTTTATTTTTTTATACAGCAGGTCCTTATTAGTCATCAGTTTTATACACATCAGTGTATACATGTCAATCCCACTCGCCCAATTCATCACACCACCATCACCACCCCACCACAACTTTCCTCCCTTGGTGTCCATACATTTGTTCTCTACATCTGTGTCTCAATTTCTGCCCTGCAAACCAGTTTGTCTGTACCATATTTCTAGGTTCCACATATATGCGCTAAGATACAATATTTGTTTTTCTCTTTCTGACTTACTTCACTCTGTATGACAGTCTCTAGACCCATCCACGTCTCTGCAAATGACCCAATTTCATTCCTTTTTATGGCTGAGTAATATTCCATTGTATATATGTACCACTACTTCTTTATCCATTCATTTGTCGATGGGCATTTAGGTTGCTTCCATGACCTGGCTGTTGTAAATAGTGCTGCAATGAACATTGGGGTGCATGTGCCTTTTTCAATTGTGGTTTTCTCTGGGCATATGCCCAGTAGTGGGATTGCTGGATCATACGGTAATTCTATTTTTAGTTTTTTAAGGAACCTCCATACTGTTCTCCATAGTGGCTGTATCAATTTACATTCCCACCAACAGTGCAAGAGGGTTCCCTTTTCTCCACACCCTCTCCAGCATTTGTTGTTTGTAGATTTTTTGATGATGCCCATTCTAACTGGTGTGAGGTGATACCTCATTGTAGTTTTGATTTGTATTTCTCTAATAATCAGTGATGTTGAGCAGCTTTTCATGTGCTTCTTGGCCATCTGTATGTCTTCTTTGGAGAAATGTCTATTTAGGTCTTCTGCCCATTTTTGGATTGGGTTGTTTGTTTTTATAATATTGAGCTGCATGAGTTGTTTATATAATTTGGAGTTTAATCCTTTGTCGGTTGATTCGTTTGCAAATATTTTCTCCCATTCTTAGGGTTGTCTTTTTGTCTTGTTTATGGTTGTTATGTTTTGCTGTGCAAAAGCTTTTAAATTTCATTAGGTCCCATTTGTTTATTTTTGTTTTTATTTCCATTACTCTAGGGGGTGGATCAAAAAAGATTTTGCTGTGATTTATGTCAAAGAGTGTTTTCCTCTAAGAGTTTTATAGTGTCCGGTCTTACATTTATGTCTCTAATCCATTTTGAGTTTATTTTTGTGCATGGTGTTAGGGAGTGTTCTAATTTCATTCTTTTACATGGAGCTGTCCGGTTTTCCCAGCACCACTTATTGAAGAGACTGTCTTTTCTCCACTGTATATGCTTACCTCCTTTATCAAAGATAAGGTGACCATATGTGCGTGGGTTTATCTCTGGGCTTTCTATCCTGTTCCATTGATCTATATTTCTGTTTTTGTGCCAGTACCAAACTGTCTCGATTACTGTAGCTTTGTAATATAGTCTGAAGTCAGGGAGCCTGATTCCTCCAGCTCCATTTTTCGTTCTCAAGATTGCTTTGGCTATTCGGGGTCTTTTGTGTCTCCATACAAATTGTGAAATTTTTTGTTCTAGTTCTGTGGAAAATGCCTGTGGTAGTTTGATAGGGATTGCATTGAATCTGTAGATTGCTTTGGGTAGTATACTCATTTTCACAATGTTGATTCTTCCAATCCAAGAACATGGTATATCTCTCCATCTATTTGTATCATCTTTAATTTCTTTCATCAGTGTCCTATAATTTTCTGCATACAGGTCTTTTGTCTCCTTAGGTAGGTTTATTCCTAGGTATTTTATTCTTTTTGTTGCAATGGTAAATGGGAGTGTTTCCTTAATTTTTCTTTCAGATTTTTCATCATTAGTGTATAGGAATGCAAGAGATTTCTGTGCATTAATTTTGTATCCTGCAACTTTACCAAATTCATTGATTAGCTCTAGTAGTTTTCTGGTGGCATCTTTAGGATTCTCTATGTATAGTATCATGATATCTGCAAACAGTGACAGTTTTACTTCTTCTTTTCCAATTTGTATTCCTTTTATTTCTTTTTCTTCTCTGATTGCCGTGGCTAGGACTTCCCAAACTATGTTGAATAACAGTGGTGAGAGTGGACATCCTTGTTTTGTTCCTGATCTTAGAGGAAATGCTTTCAATTTTTCACCATTGAGAATGATGTTTGCTGTGGGTTTGTCATATACGGCCTTTATTATGTTGAGGTAGGTTCCCTCTATGCTCACTTTCTGGAGAGTGTTTATCTTAAATGGGTGTTGAATTTTGTCAAAAGCTTTTACTGCATCTATTGAGATGACCATATGGTTTTTCTTCTTCAATGTGTTAATATGGTTTATCACATTGATTGATTTACATATATTGAAGAATCCTCACATCCCTGGGATAAATCCCACTTGATCATGGTGTATGATCCTTTTATTGTGTTGTTGGATTCTGTGTGCTTGTATTTTGTTGAGGATTTTTGCATCTATATTCATCAGTGATATTGGTCTGTAATTTTCTTTTTTTGTAGTATCTTTGTCTGGTTTTGGTATCAGGGTGATGGTGGCCTCACAGAATGAGTTTGGGAGTGTTCCTTCCTCCACAATTTTTTGGAAGATTTTGAGAAGGATGGGTGTTAGCTCTTCTCTAAATGTTTGATAGAAATCACCTGTGAAGCCATCTGGTCCTGGACTTTTGTTTGTTGGAAGATTTTTAATCACAGTTTCAATTTCATTACTTGTGATTGGTCTGTTCATATTTTCTATTTCTTCTTGGTTCAGTCTTGGAAGGTTATACCGTTCTAAGAATTTGTCCATTTCTTCCAGGTTGTCCATTTTATTGGCATAGAGTTGCTTGTAGTAGTCTCTTAAGATGCTGTGTATTTCTGCGGTGTCTGTTGTAACTTTTCATTTCTAATTTTATTGATTTGAGTCCTCTCCCTCTTTTTCTTGATGAGTCTGGCTAATGGTCTGTCAATTTTGTTTATTTTCTAAAAGAACCAGCTTTTAGTTTTATTGATCCTTGCTATTGTTTTCTTTGTTTCTATTTCATTTATTTCTGCTCTGATCTTTATGATTTCTTTCCTTCTGCTAACTTTGGGTTTTGTTTGTTCTTCTTTCTCTAGTTCCTTTAGGTGTAAGGTTAGATTGTTTATTTGAGATTTTTCTTGTTTCTTGAGGTAGGCTTTATAGCTATAAACTTCCCTCTTAGAACTGCTTTTGCTGCATCCCATAGGTTTTGGATTGTCGTGTTTTCATTGTCATTTGTCTCTAGGTAATTTTTGATTTCTTCTTTGATTTCTTCAGTGATCTCTTGGTTATCTAGTAACGTATTGTTTAGCCTCCATGTGTTTGTGTTTTTTACGTTTTTTTCCCTGTAATTCATTTCTAATCTCATAGCGTTGTGGTCAGAAAAGATGCTTGATATGATTTCAATTTTCTTAAATTTACTGTGGCTTGATTTGTCACCCAAGATGTGATCTATCCTGGAGAATGTTCCGTGCACACTTGAGAAGAAAGTGTAATCTGCTGTTTCTGGATGGAATGTCCTATAAATATCAATTAAATCTATCTCATCTATTGTGTCATTTAAAGCTTCTGTTTCCTTATTTATTTTCATTTTGGATGATCTGTCCATTGGTGTAAGTGAGGTGTTGAAGTCCCCCACTATTATTGTGTTACTGTCGATTTCCTCTTTTATACCTGTTAGCAGTTGCCTTATATATTGAGGTGCTCCTATGTTGGGTGCATATATATTTATAATTGTTATATCTTCTTCTTGGATTGATCCCTTGATCATTATGTAGTGTCCTTCCTTGTCTCTTGTAACATTCTTTATTTTAAAGTCTATTTTATCTGATATGAGTATTGCTACTCCAGCTTTCTTTTGATTTCCATTGGCATGGAATATCTTTTTCCATCCCCTCACTTTCAGTCTGTATGTGTCCCTAGGTCTGAAGTGGGTCTCTTGTAGACAGCATATAGATGGGTCTTGTTTTTGTATCCATGCATCAAGCCTGTGTCTTTTGGTTGGAGTATTTAATCCATTCAAGTTTAAGGTAATTACCGATAGGTATTTTCCTATGGCCATTTTCTTAATTGTTTTGGGGTTGTTTATGTAGGTCCTTTTCTTCTCTTGTGTTTCCTACTTAGAGAAGTTCCTTTAGCATTTGTCTTAGAGCTGGTTTGGTGGTGCTGAATTCTCTTAGCTTTTACTTGTCTGTAAAGCTTTTGATTTCTCCATCGAATCTGAATGAGATCCTTGCCGGGTGGAATAATCTTGGTTGTAGGTTCTTCCCTTTCGTCACTTTAAGTATATCATGCCACTCCCTTCTGGCTTGTAGAGTTTGTGCTGAGAAATCAGCTGTTAACCTTATGGGAGTTCCCTTGTATGTTGTTTGTCATTTTTCCCTTGCTACTGTCAATAATTTTTCTTTGTCTTTAATTTTTGACAGTTTGATTACTATGTGTCTCAGCATGTTTCTGCTTGGGTTTATCCTGTATGGGACTCTCTGCGTTTCCTGGCCTTGGGTGGCTATTTCCTTTCCCATGTTAAGGAAGTTTTCGACTATAATCTCTTCAAATATTTTCTCAGGTCCTTTGTCTGTCTCTTCTCCTTCTGGGACCACTATTACGTGAATGTTGTTGCGTTTAATGTTGTCCCAGAGCTCTCTTAGGCTGTCTTCATTTCTTTTCATTCTTTTTTCTTTATTCTGTTCCGCAGCTGTGAATTCCACCATTCTGTCTTCCAGGTCACTTATCCGTCCTTCTACCTCAGTTATTCTGCTACTGATTCCTTCTAGTGTAGTTTTCATTTCAGTTATTGTATTGTTCATCTCTGTTTGTTTGTTCTTTAATTCTTCTAGGTCTTTGTTAAATATTTCTTGCATCTTCTCGATCTTTGCCTCCATTCTTTTTCCGAGGTCCTGGATCATCTTCACTATCATCATTCTGAATTCTTTTTCTGGAAGGTTTCCTATGTCCACTTCATTTAGTTGTTTTTCTGGGTTTTTATCTTGTTCCTTCATCTGGTACATAGCCCTCTGCCTTTTCATCTTGTCTATCTTTCTGTGAATGTGGTTTTTGTTCCACAAAAACACAGGATTGTAGTTCTTCTTGCTTCTGCTCTATTATGTAGAGACTTTTGATATTTAAATTCTGGGAATAAGTTGGCTGACTCAGGGTGGGATTCTTTTCCTTTCAGTTCTGCTTTTTTGTTTTTATTTTTGTTCCTATGTTTGCCTATGGATTTAGGATTTCTCTTCATTCCAGCCCGCTCAATTCCACCACTAGACCAGCACCAATTCAGAAATGTTGCTCTTTAATGACAATAGCTGTCACTTATTGATCATCTACCACATCCAGGCACTTTATATAAGAATGCTATAATGTAGCTAATGAAAATAATAACATAAAAATAATATGATAGATGTCTTTGGGGGAATATTTCCTACACACCAGGCTTCATTCTCATTTAATCCTCACAGCCATCCTAAGAGGCAGGTATTATCACCATTTTAGAGATAAGTAAAGTGAAGCAAATACCATTCATTTTACTTAGCAGATGAGTAGTGAGGTTTAGAGAGAGATCACACAGTTATTAAGTAGCAGAGACAGGATTTTAACCAAGGTCTCTGATTTTTTTAAATCTATCGTAAGAAAAAAAAAAAAAAAAAAAAAAAGGGTTCCACTCCACCTAAGAAGAAAATATACCTCCTCACAACCAGAGAACTCCTCCTCATTTCAGAGAGGCTGCACCTGTATTTGGGGTCATCTGCAAAGCAGAGATCTAACAGCCTCATCCAGGATGAAGTTCTTAACTCCACTCACCTCCTGAAGAACTCCAATTAGCATTTCCTCTCCCATTCTGGGTGGACCTTTCTCTTCTCTTCCCTGAGAAACTCCCTGACTTGCCAGGACAGTTCACGATATCATTACAACATTGTGGCAGCAGCATCACAGAGGCAGAAGGAAGAAGAATGGCCTTCCCTAGTTTCCTGGTGACCATCAGACTCCTTGACCACACATGTCACCTCCCTTCCCTGATCACAGAGTGAGAGGTGTCCTAGCTCCATGATGAAGAGAGCAGCTCTGCTGGCAGACAGATCTGCCTGCTGGTGGCTTCCCACGAAGGAGCAATGTGACCTTTGTTAAGTCACCAATTTTGCCTTGGGTTCTTCATTTGTAAATGAGAACAGAACCTTCTCCTAAGTTGCCTCGTGCATTAGAAACCGCATATGGGGAGTCTCCAACTTGTAGCAGGCTTGTGATAAATCGTAGCTGTTATTATAAACTGATTTCTGGTCCCCTGTTTGGCTTCATCTCTATGTTAAGGTGAAGTTACAGATGGTGCTAATGAAACAGATCAATATTTTTGCATATAACTTTTGTGCATGATTTAACCATCATATTTGCTGAGAAAGTGGATCATGGGATTATTCTAGATTTTTAGTTTGGGCTGGAGCTTTGTAGTACAACAGGAGGGTAATAGACAAGGTAAGGTGCCAAAATCCTTTCCCCTGCCCTCCATAGGTATATCATTAGATGGAATGTTATTCCGGCCAGCTTTTCTCCATCCAGGCTCTGAACTAGTGGTTCAGGCAAGATTGACACATGGGCCTTAACACTGAGCTTATTATTCTACTTTTGGCTTGTCTTGACATTATTCCTAGCCTAAATTCAACAAATCATCACTTCCTCTTTTATCATATGTTAGTACGAGTGATTTAATGTCACCGGTACTCAAAATAAGCCTGCACACACCGATTGCATCAGGCACAGGGATTGGGCTTTTCATACATTGTCTCCCTAATTCCTAGAACAACCCAACGAGCCAGAAACTGTCTCAGATATGACAAAACTGAAGTTCAGAGAGATTAAGTAATTGCCCAAAGTCACGTAACTAATAAGTAGCAGAACCAGCTGTGTCAAATTTCCAAGTCGATGGAGAGAATTAAAACTTTTCATAAGTCTACTTTTTTTTGGGTTTTGTTTTCCTTTGTTTTGTTTGTTTGGTTTCCCTTCTTCATCAGCCTAATAGCTGGTTCAAGTCTAAGCTTTCCCCTCCTCCTGGGAGTCTGCCCTGTCTCTCTAAGATGGGTCAAGTGGCCTCCTCTGAGACCCCATAGTGTAACACACAGGTTGGTCACGGCACTTAGCACGCTGAGTGAAACGTACAGCGTTGAACTTCTTGCGTCCCTCCCAGGCTGAGCACCACAGGGCAGCGTCCTCTTTGCTTCCACAGAACCTCACACCGTGCTTGGTACTGTGGCGGAGGCTCAGGGCAAATCTGTGGACTTGAACTGACCGACTGAAACCATAGCTCAATATTAGAACTGAGTACTTGTGCTAACGTGGAAAACTTAAGATACAATAGACCAGTCATTCCCGTATCTGTTTGCTATGAGGTGTGTGTGTGTGTGTGTTTGTAAAATGAGAGTATGTATGTACCATGAGCTTTCTCTCTCCTCCTATCAGACTGTCATTCCCAGCATCCCATGCAGTCGTCATTCCCATGGAATTTCCATCTATCTCCCTGGACATCAGACATTTCTCTGTTCCCTTTAAACAAAATCCCTCATTTTACCTCTCCCCTTCTCCTCCTTATCTTCTTCCCTTCAGACAAGCTGTGAGCCCTAACCCCACCTTCATCAAACCCAGAATGGACTGCCATTTATTTCATGTTGGAGGTAACAACAAGGAGCAGATAAGACTGTTCATTCGAAATGAACAATCTAGCCCCATTGTTCTTGGAACATAACAGCACAACTAAGATTATGGGACATTCCCATGTACAGGACCATTCTAAGTACTCTGCTTACATTCACTCATTTACTCCTCACAGCCACTCTGTGAGGTCAGTTCTATTATTATCCCCACTTTACAGATGAGGAAACTGAGGTGGAGACAGGGGACATAGCTTGCCAAGGGTCACACAGCTAGTAAGTGGTGGAATCAAGTGGTGAAGCCAGGCAGGCTGGCTCCAGGCCCCCAGGACAGCCCATGACTGCTTCCCACCACCAGGCCCTTTTATTTCACTGTGACATGAAGTCTACAAGAGCACTAACCTCATTTCAGTTTTCCAAGTCGGAAATTATAGAATCTTCAAATTAGAAGGGACCTTGTCATCCAACCTAACTCAATTTCCTACCCACTGCAAACTCCCTTCTGGAACTTTCCAGATTGATGAGCATTCATTCAATTCTGCTTGAGTACTCCCAGTGACAGGGAAGAAATACTGTAATATGGATGTGAAATATAAACTGTTCATGGATAAATTATTGCATAATAAAAACATGCCTAATGGCTACACTTCCCTAATATGTTCATCTGCTAATTATGCTTTTATATGCAAACTCATTCTGGTAAAATTGTTTCTTTAAGAAAAAACTTTTAGTGTAATTTGTCTTGAGACATCTACATTTTCCTTTCATACCTCCTTATTAATGGGCTTATTTTCAGAGAGGAAAGTGGAGCAAAGAAAATAGAGAAAAAACAGTCACATTTGCTCATGTGGTTGTTTGGGGGTTAAAAATGAATGCTGACAGTGTGTGAGAGATCTTTTTAATATCTGCAGTTAATTTCCTACACTAGACTTTCAAAAGCTACTATGATACTGTTTTCTCCCACTATTTAAAAAATCTGTTTGAAATGAACTACTGGAAAAGTTATGACACCATAAATGCTGCTAAATAGAACAATGTCTTTGATATTTAACCCCCAGTTAAGATGTAAATATCAGTGGCAGCTGTTCATTAGGTATGTTATTGTTTTTGTTTATGCCACAGCACAAGAAGAAAACTCAGGATCCCATACTTTTGAAGAGATTTCTAAACGTTAGTGTTATACAAAACTTAAAAGTACGGTTATCTTACCGTGGGAGACAATGGTACCATCCCATCTAAGAGTGTGGGTTTTGAGTTAGATGACCTGCGTTTAAATCCCTGCAATTTCCACCTTGTTAGGATGTCGAGAACATTCAGTGTTCTTAGCATAACACCTAACGCTTTAAGTGCCCAATAAATGCTAAGTTTGGCAGAGTTTGAGACTGAGAATGAGGGATTGGGTTCAAAGTCTTGGAATCCAAAGTTTTCTGTTTCCTCCAATTTTATCCAAAAATTAAAATTGGGGCAGTAAGGTAGCCCATGATGGACATATCAGATGGCCAACAAGACAGACCAGAGCACAGGGAAGGAAGTGCATGAAAGCATAGGGCAAGATGTGGCCATGACCGATGTCAAGGAAGACGTTAACAGCCAGGGATACCCAGAAGCCAGAGATCCACTCCTGGAGTCATCAAAGGGACAGGTGCAGAAATATCTCCCATCCCTAAGGTGGCTTAAGACTGAACGGTCTCTACATGTCCTTCCTTGCCATTGGGGAGTAACCCCCAGACCGGACTTCCGAAAACCTGGATTTTAGTCCTGGGTCTGTCCTCTGTCAAAGTTCAGGTCACTTACATTTTCTGAACCTCAGTTTTCTATCATAATATTGTTTTCTTCCTCCCTTAGGGTTTCTGAGGTACTGTGTGGGAATGTGCATTGAAACAAGGTTTCAGTGTACTATCAATACAAATGTCACATTTTATCACTATTACTGCTGTCTTCTAATACAATTACTGACTTCCCAGGACCTAGCAAGCAGGGAGCAGGAGGCAGGCTGAAGCAAAAGCAACTGGACAAATGCCATAAAAGCAGGCACAAACTTTCCTTTTACACCTCACAACCTTAAGCTTAAGGTTGGACACAGCCATTGCTATCAAAGCCTCATGCGCTGATTTGAAAGTGTTCACTTTGCCTTGCATTCTTCAGGAAGCACTTAGAGAGCACTTTTTCAGTGGGTGATGATGTTAACATCAAATGCTCTGTTTAAAACATGATTCCATACCATATTAATTATACAGGACTTGCCCTTCTATTCATTAAAATGGTACCCAAAGTGCCTCCAATTAGGCTCCTTTGCTCCCTCTCTGTCCATTTCGTTCCTGAATGCCTTGAAAGCAATTAAAAACTGCAGTCTTGAAAAAAAAAAAAAAAAAATGAAACACATCATTCCAAATAAAGGGAAATCCGTTCTACAAACAACCAGAATGGCAGAGTTAAAAATAGGGCAGTTTCTATACATGCCTCGGTGCAAGGATCCAACAGTTTGCTCAGTGATATGATCAAAATTAATAGGTAATCAAATATTACGCAATAATAGACTGGTTGCTTTTCCTTGCTAGGCAAATCTCTAAAATCTCTTTATATTAAAATTTTAAATACAGAAGTTTCCCTAAAGTGAATAAGGCATGATGTCATTTTTAGTAATGAAAATGCATTTTCTCCATCTTAATGAAACTATTGTTTTTGTTCAACTGAGTGATTTTATTCATTAAAATGAATGACAGGAGTGTGGTTAGCATAGTTGCAGAGTCCTTGGAGAGTCCCAGAATTTTAGAGCCAGACCAAATTCCAGTCTGGTACGCACAGTGTACATCCAAAGGTCTCCATCTGAGGGTCAAAAAGCTGGTTTCTGGTGCCATTGGAGGCATTAAATAGCTGTGTGACCCTGGGCAAGTCATTCACATTTTCTTTGGCTCAGTTTATTGGTCGGTATAAATGAAGGACTTCAATTCCATGATACTTTAAATTAAATTTACTATGCTGGCATCTGTTTATATAATTTTTTAAGCAAATAATAATATGTTCCAACAGAGTATGGTTTTCTTTCTATTTTTGACAACAAATGGGGGGAACTAGTTGTATTTTAATTCTCTCTGTTATTGGGAAAAAACTAGTATTTCTTAATAGGCTGTAAATACCGTGAAGGTGAGGCCTGGGGTTGATTATTTTGTGTCTCCCATGGTGCCTCTAACCTACTAGGTACTAGAAAAGAGTGATGAGCTGTAGAATTTCATTGTTGCGTATTTCATTGTATTTTGCTTATAAGCATCCTGCTCTGAAACACCATTGGGAAAAAATCCTAACGTAATATATGCTTCCCACGAGGTGAGTTTTAATTGTGTTACCCAATACCAATTGATTAACCCCTACTGGCACACAGGTACACTCACACACACGGTTCATCTAGAGTTTTGGGAAAAATTTATTTTGGTTCTCCACCACACCTTGCTATTGGGTTGGTGCATTCCATCGTTAATCTGTATTCAGAGCAATAGTTCCCAAAACTATTCTCCAGCGATGTAAATGTTGACATGGCAGTTAAAATGGACGATGTAAATAGAGCCATTGAGAATATTCTGGACATTCTATTTCATGATTTGGAGCCTGCAAAATGTCCAGTACATGACAGACATTACAATTTCTCAAGGGAGTCGTAACTAAACCAATTTATGAATGGTTGACTTAAGACAGTCTAAATCTCAACTACAAGACCAACTGTGTCACTCTCTGGAGTTCTGTGTTCCAGAGGTTTTTTTTTAAATTTTTTTTATTTTTTTTATTTTTTGGCTGCATTGGGTCTTCATTGCTGTATGCGGGCTTTCTCTAGTTGTGGCGAGCGGGGGCTACTCTTCCTTGCTGTGCACGGGCTTCTCATTGTGGTAGCTTCTCTTGTTGTGGAGCACGGGCTCTAGAGCGCGCGGGCTTCAGTAGATGCGGCGTGTGGGCTCAGTAGTTGCAATACTCGGGCTCTAGAGTGCAGGTTCAGTAGTTGTGGTGCATGGGTTTAGTTGCTCCGCGGCCTGTGGGATCTTCCCGGGCCAGGGATCCAACCCATGTCCCCTGAATTGGCAGGCGGATTCTTAACCACTGAGCCACCAGGGAAGTCCCAGAGGGGCTATTTTAAAGACCCAACGGTAGTTCCCACTCCCATTTTCTGATTTCTGTCACACAGGGTCACCCACTCCCCTGGATAATGTAGCCCCCTACACTGGTGGTAACATAAGGAAACCATGGCACTCAAGGCTCACAACACGTGTAATTCATTTTCCTCCCAGAATGACTCAAGAAGAGATTTTTTAGAATTCAGTCTGAGTCTCAGTAATTCAATTTGTGGAAAGGAACAGGCAAAGCTTTAATTCTATCATAATTAGTTTCATGTGTGAATGTATTAACTAATCTTTATGCTGGGAAATATATTAGGTAAATATAGTGGAGAACGTGGTGGATGAGGACGACCAAAGAATCTCCCTGAAGGTTGGTGGCTGTTCCCCTGTGTAGACCAGGGAGAGGCTTCATTAAGGCAGTTTGGGGCAATCCAATCACTGGTCTCCATGCATGAACTTGAAAGTCCGTCCACACCCAGGATTTCTGTCTCTTAAGCAAGCAGGGACTGGTTTTACATGTCCTACCCACACACAGCTGGATGAAAATGTAATCTTTTCACTCACTTTCTGGGCTCCACACAGAAAAAGTCAGCTTCTCCTGTTATTAATTAAACCAGCTGTCAACATACTTAGATTGGGTTGCAGTTGCTTTTCGTGTGAGCTGCATGGTCGACTTCTCTTTGCTTCAAAAACTCGGCCGGTGCTTTCAGCGACCACTGTGGAGTTGGTAAAATATCAACACCACTTCTCTAGTGTCTGACTCTTGACCAGAGTGGCAGAAGATTTCCGTGGTTGCAGAGAGGCTGTCTGAATTATGTAATCTCATTTTTGCCAATACATTGTATTACCAGTTCAAGAGACAGCAAGAACTTCCTAGTTTATGAGCCCTACCCCACTAATGGCCCTTCCTTGTCCTTATAGATGCTATAAATATGAGTCAGGCCCTGCACTGAATGTTTCACATAGATTATTTTTAATAATCCTCATCATAAAGTACTCTTATTATTCTCGTGAAAAAATTGAGGCTCAGAGAGATAGAGGTTCCACGATGAGATGGCAGAGTAAAATTCAATCCTGTGTTTCTCTGACCAGAAAACCCTTCTCTGATTCACCTCATCTCACCTTTATTTACACCACTTGCAGTTGGTGTTTACCTCTAACTTCCTTATTCTTCCATCCCTCTATTTCTGTGTTACGTATTGCTTACAATTGCGACCTTGGGGGATGGGAGCTAGAGGAAGAAAAGGTACTATTTCCCTCCTTCCTATTTGCATACCTGTTTCACTTTCCCATACACAAGATCATTTAAGTCTTAATCACCCCCAAGCAAGAACATTTCGATGTCATGATCTGCCACAGAATAAGGACTTTGTCCCCAGCACGAAGCTCAGAATTGATTGCCCAAGTTAATCAAGTTCCCTGAAACCTTGATTGTGTAGAAAATTTCAATGGAAAAAGTTCCATTTTGCTCTCTGCCCCACCTCTCTCAGCACACTGATAGGTTCTCATAAAGTGCCCTCCTCAGTTATTCCTTTGACTTTAGTCTAGGTGGAGGAGACAAGGAAGAGAGCCTTTTCAAGACAATTCTTTAAAATACATAGGGAAGAGTATGGGGAACAAGCATTTTCCTACATTGCTGTCAAGTAAGTAGATTGGAACGATCTCTCTAACTAGCAATTTGAAGATACGATTCAAGAATCTGAAAAATATTTATGTTCTTTGATCAAACAGTTCTGCATCTAGAAATTTACCTTAAGTCAATCATCATAGACATGTGCCCATATTTGTATGCACAGAACTGCTTATCACAGAAATGTATTATAATAGTGAAAAATGGAAAATAATCTAAGTGTCAACAGTAGGGGCTTGTTTAGGAAAACGATGACACATCCATACATTATGATATTATACGATCAGAACAAGGGGTTCTACAAAGAACGTTTAATGATTGGAAGAAATGATCATGAAATATTATGCAAATAAAAGTATTTCAAGAAAGTTCTTTTTCTTTCCTTCCAGAATCACATCTTTTTCCAGCTAAACAATTTTGTTCCTACACCTCATTCATTCCCTAAGTGACTCTTTATTTTTTAAATTTTTATTAAAATACAATTGATTTACAATGTTGTGTTAGTTTCAGGTATACAGCAAAATGATACAGTTATATATAGATATATAAAAATATATTGATATATTCTTTTTTTACATTCTCTTCCATTATAGGTTATTACAAGATATTGAATAGAGTTCCCTGTGCTATACAGTAGGTCCTTGTTGGTTATCTATTTTATATATAGTAGTGTGTATATGTTAATCCCAAACTCCTAATTTATCCCTCCCTCCACTTTCCCCAATGGTAACCATAAGTTTGTTTTCTATGTCTGTGAGTCTATTTCTGTTTTGTAAAAAATATTTCAAGAAAGTTTTGTTCAATATGGCATCTACTAGCCACATATGGCAATTTAAATTTTGATTAATTATAATTAAAATTTAAAATCCAGTTTCTCAGTTGCACAAGGCACATTTCTTTTTTTTAAATTACCATTGGCATACATGATAAAGATGAAGAGTTTTTAATTTCTGAATTGTATTTTATTTATTTTTTTATACAGCAGGTTCTTATTAGTCATAAATTTTATACACATCAGTGTATACATGTCAATCCCAATTGCCCAATTCATCACACCACCACCACCATCCCCCTGCTGCTTTCCCCACTTGGTGTACATACGTTTGTCCTCTACATCTGTGTCTCAATTTCTGCCCTGCAAACCAGTTTGTCTGTACCATTTTTCTAGGTTCAACATATATGCGTTAATATACGATATTTGTTTTTCTCTTTCTGACTCACTTCACTCTGTATGACAGTCTCTAGATCCATCCATGTCTCAACAAATGACCCAATTTTGTTCCTTTTTATGGTTGAGTAATATTCCATTGTATATATGTACCACAACTTCTTTATCCATTCGTCTGTAGATGGGCATTTAGGTTGCTTCCATGACCTGGCTGTTGTAAATAGTGCTGCAATGAACATTGGGGTGCAAGTGTATTTTTGAATTGTGGTTTTCTCTGGGTATATGCCCAGTAGTGGGATTACTGGATCATATGGTAATTCTATTTTTAGTTTTTTAAGGAACCTCCATACTGTTCTCCATAGTGGCTATATCAATTTACATTCCCACCAACAGTGCAAGAGGGCTCCCTTTTCTCCACACCCTCTCCAGAATTTGTTGTTTGTAGATTTTCTGATGATGCCCATTCTAACTGGTGTGAGGTGATACCTCATTGTAGTTTCGATTTGCATTTCTCTAATAATCAGTGATGTTGAGCAGCTTTTCATGTGCTTCTTGGCCATCTGTATGTCTTCTTTGGAGAAATGTCTATTTAGGTCTTCTGCCCATTTTTGGATTGGGTTGTTTGTTTTTATAATATTGAGCTGCATGAGTTGTTTATATAATTTGGAGATTAATCCTTTGTCCGTTGATTCGTTTGCAAATATTTTCTCCCGTTCAAAGAGTTGTCTTTTCATCTTGTTTATGGTTTCCTTTGCTGTGCAAAAGCTTTTAAGTTTCATTAGGTCCCATTTGTTTATTTTTGTTTTTATTTCTATTACTCTAGGAGGTGGATCAAAAAAAATCTTGCTGTGATTTATGTCAAAGAGTGTTCTTCCTATGTTTTCCTCTAAGAGTTTTATAGTGTCCAGTCTTACATTTATGTCTCTAATCCATTTTGAGTTTATTTTTGGGTATGGTGTTAGGGAGTGTTCTAATTTCATTCTTTTACATGTAGCTGTCTGGTTTTCCCAGCACCACTTATTGAAGAGACTGTCTTTTCTCCATTGTTTATCCTTGCCTCCTTTGTCATAGATTAGCTGACCATATGTGCATGGGTTTATCTCTGGGCTTTCTATCTTGTTCCATTGATCTATGTTTCTGTTTTTGTGCCAGTACCATATTGTCTTGATTACTGTAGCTTTGTAGTATAGTCTGAAGTCAGGGAGTCTGATTCCTCCAGCTCCGCTTTTTCCCCTCAAGTCTGCTTTAGTTATTTGGGGCCTTTTGTGTCTCCATACAAATTTTAAGATTTTTTCTTCTAGCTCTGTAAAAAATACCATTGGTAATTTGATAGGGATTGCATTGAATCTGTAGATTGCTTTGGGTAGTATAGTCATTTTCACAATATTGATTTTTCCAATCCAAGAACATGGTATATCTCTCCATCTGTTGGTATCATCTTTAATTTCTTTTATCAGTGTCTTATAGTTTTCTGCATACAGGTCTTTTGTGTCCCTAGGTAGGTTTATTACTAGGTATTTTATTCTTTTTGTTGTAATGGTAAATGGGAGTGCTTCCTTAATTTCTCTTTCAGATTTTTCATCATTAGTGTATAGGAATGCAAGAGATTTCTGTGCATTAATTTTGTATTCTGCAACTTTACCAAATTCATTGATTAGCTCTAGTAGTTTTCTGGTGGCATCTTTAGGATTCTCTATGTATAGTATCATGATATCTGCAAACAGTGACAGTTTTACTTCTTCTTTTCCAATTTGTATTCCTTTTATTTCTTTTTCTTCTCTGATTGCCGTGGCTAGGACTTCCAAAACTATGTTGAATAATAGTGGTGAGAGTGGACATCCTTGTCTTGTTCCTGATCTTAGAGGAAACGCTTTCAGTTTTTTACCATTGAGAATGATGTTTCCTGTGGGTTTGTCGTATATGGCCTTTATTATGTTGAGGTAGGTTCCCCCTATGCCCACTTTCTGGAGAGTTTTTATCAGAAATGGGTGTTGAATTTTGTCAAAAGCTTTTTCTGCATCTATTGAGATGATCATATGGTTTTTCTTCTTCAATTTGTTAATATGGTGTATCACATTGATCGATTTGCATATACTGAGGAATCCTTGCATCCCTGGGATAATTCCCACTTGATCATGGTGTATGATCCTTTTAATGTGTTGTTGGATTCTGTTTGCTAGTATTTTGTTGAGGATTTTTGCATCTATATTCATCAGTGATATTGGTCTGTAATTTTCTTTTTTTGTAGTATCTTTGTCTGGTTTTGGTATTAGGGTGATGGTGGCCTCATAGAATGAGTTTGAGAGTGTTCCTTGCTCCACAATTTTTTGGAAGATTTTGAGAAGGATGGGTGTTAGCTCTTCTCTAAATGTTTGATAGACTTCACCTGTGAAGCCATCTGGTCCTGGATTTTGTTTGCTGGAAGATTTTTAATCACAGTTTCAATTTCATTTCTTGTGATTGGTCTGTTCATATTTTCTATTTCTTCCTGGTTCACTCTTGGAAGGTTTTACCTTTCTAAGAATTTGTCCATTTCTTCCAGGTTGTCCATTTTATTGGCATAGAGTTGCTTGTAGTAGTCTCTTAGGATGCTGGGTATTTCTGCTGTGTCTGTTGTAACTTCTCCTTTTTCATTTCTAATTTTATTGATTTGAGTCCTCTCCCTCTTTTTCTTGATGAGTCTGGCTAATGGTTTACCAATTTTGTTTATCTTCTCAAAAAACCAGCTTTTAATTTTGTTGATCCTTGCTATTGTTTTCTTTGTTTCTATTTCATTTATTTCTGCTCTGATCTTCATGATTTCTTTCCTTCAGCTAACTTTGGGTTTTGTTTGTTCTTCTTTCTCTAGTTCCTTTAGGTGTAAGGTTAGATTGTTTATTTGAGATTTTTCTTGTTTCTTGAGGTAGGCTTTATAGCTATAAACTTCCCTCTTAGAACTGCTTTTGCTGCATTCCCTAGGTTTTGGATTGTCGTGTTTTCATTGTCATTTGTCTCTAGGTAATTTTTGATTTCTTCTTTGATTTCTTCAGTGATCTCTTGGTTATCTAGTAACGTATTGTTTAGCCTCCATGTGTTTGTGTTTTTTACGTTTTTTTCCCTGTAATTCATTTCTAATCTCATAGCGTTGTGGTCAGAAAAGATGCTTGATATGATTTCAATTTTCTTAAATTTACTGTGGCTTGATTTGTGACCCAAGATGTGATCTATCCTGGAGAATGTTCCGTGCACACTTGAGAAGAAAGTGTAATCTGCTGTTTCTGGATGGAATGTCCTATAAATATCAATTAAATCTATCTCATCTATTGTGTCATTTAAAGCTTCTGTTTCCTTATTTATTTTCATTTTGGATGATCTGTCCATTGGTGTAAGTGAGGTGTTGAAGTCCCCCACTATTATTGTGTTACTGTCGATTTCCTCTTTTATACCTGTTAGCAGTTGCCTTATATATTGAGGTGCTCCTATGTTGGGTGCATATATATTTATAATTGTTATATCTTCTTCTTGGATTGATCCCTTGATCATTATGTAGTGTCCTTCCTTGTCTCTTGTAACATTCTTTATTTTAAAGTCTATTTTATCTGATATGAGTATTGCTACTCCAGCTTTCTTTTGATTTCCATTGGCATGGAATATCTTTTTCCATCCCCTCACTTTCAGTCTGTATGTGTCCCTAGGTCTGAAGTGGGTCTCTTGTAGAGAGCATATAGATGGGTCTTGTTTTTGTATTCATTCATCAAGCCTGTGTCTTTTGGTTGGAGCATTTAATCCATTCACGTTTAAGGTAATTATCGATAGGTATATTCCTATGGCCATTTTCTTAATTGTTTTGGGGTTGTTTATGTAGGTCCTTTTCTTCTCTTGTGTTTCCTACTTAGAGAAGTTCCTTTAGCATTTGTCTTAGAGCTGGTTTGGTGGTGCTGAATTCTCTTAGCTTTTGCTTGTCTGTAAAGCTTTTGATTTCTCCATCAAATCTGAATGAGGACAGTTACAGAAAGATAGAGAAGATGAAAAGGCAGAGGGCTATGTACCAGATGAAGGAACAAGAAAAAACCCCAGAAAAACAACTAAATGAAGTGGAGATAGGCAACCTCCCAGAAAAAGAATTCAGAATAATGATAGTGAAGATGATCCAGGACCTCGGAAAAAGAATGGAGGCAAAGATTGAGAAGATGGAAGAAATGATTAACAAAGACCTAGAAGAATTAAAGAACAAACAAACAGAGATGACCAATACAATAACTGAAATGAAAACTACACTAGAAGGAATCAATAGCAGAATAACTGAGGCAGAAGAACGGATAAGTGACCTGGAAGACAGAATGGTGGAATTCACTGCTGCGGAAGAGAATAAAGAAAAAAGAATGAAAAGAAATGAAGACAGCCTAAGAGACCTCTGGGACAACATTAAACGCAACAACATTCGCATTATAGGGGTCCCAGAAGGAGAAGAGAGAGAGAAAGGACCAGAGAAAATATTTGAACAGATTATAGTCGAAAACTTCCCTAACATGGGAAAGGAAATAGCCACCCAAGTCCAGGAAGCGCAGAGAGTCCCATACAGAATAAACCCAAGGAGAAACACGCCGAGACACATAGTAATCAAAGTGGCAAAAATTAAAGACAAAGAAAAATTATTGAAAGCAGCAAGGGAAAAACGACAAATAACATACAAGGGAACTCCCATAAGGTTAAGAGCTGATTTCTCAGCAGAAACTCTGCAAGCCAGAAGGGAGTGGCATGATATACTTAAAGTGATGAAAGGGAAGAACCTACAACCAAGATTACTCTACCCGGCAAGGATCTCATTTAGATTTGATGGAGAAATCAAAAGCTTTAGAGACAAGCAAAAGCTAAGAGAATTCAGCACCACCAAACCAGCTCTACAACAAATGCTAAAGGAACTTCTCTAAGTGGGAAACACAAGAGAAGAAAAGGACCTACAAAAACAAACCCAAAACAATTAAGAAAATGGTCATAGGAACATACATATCGATAATTACCTTAAACGTGAATGGATTAAATGCCCCAACCAAAAGACATAGACTGGCTGAATGGATACAAAAACAAGACCCATATATATGCTGTCTACAAGAGACCCACTTTAGACCTAGGGACACATACAGACTGAAAGTGAGGGGATGGAAAAAGATATTCCATGCAAATGGAAATCAAAAGAAAGCTGGAGTAGCTATACTCATATCAGATAAAATAGACTTTAAAATAAAGAATGTTACAAGAGACAAGGAAGGACACTACATAATGATCCAGGGATCAATCCAAGAAGAAGATATAACAATTATAAATATATATGCACCCAACATAGGAGCACCTCAATACATAAGGCAACTGCTAACAGCTATAAAAGAGGAAATCGACAGTAACACAATAATAGTGGGGGACTTTAACACCTCACTTACACCAATGGACAGATCATCCAAAATGAAAATAAATAAGGAAACAGAAGCTTTAAATGACACAATAGACCAGATAGATTTAATTGATATATATAGGACATTCCATCCCAAAACAGCAGATTACACTTTCTTCTCAAGTGCGCACGGAACATTCTCCAGGATAGATCACATCTTGGGTCACAAATCAAGCCTCAGTAAATTTAAGAAAATTGAAATCATATCAAGCATCTTTTCTGACCACAACGCTATGAGATTAGAAATGAATTACAGGGGAAAAAACGTAAAAAACACAAACACATGGAGGCTAAACAATACGTTACTAAATAACCAAGAGATCACTGAAGAAATCAACGAGGAAATCAAAAAATACCTAGAGACAAATGGCAATGAAAACACGACGACCCAAAACCTATGGGATGCAGCAAAAGCAGTTCTAAGAGGGAAGTTTATAGCTATACAAGCCTACCTAAGGAAACAAGAAAAATCTCAAATAAACAATCTAACCTTACACCTAAAGAAACTAGAGAAAGAAGAACAAACAAAACCCAAAGTTAGCAGAAGGAAAGAAATCATAAAGCTCAGAGCAGAAATAAATGAAATAGAAACAAAGAAAACAATAGCAAAGATCAATAAAACTAAAAGTTGGTTCTTTGAGAAGATAAACAAAATTGATAAGCCATTAGCCAGACTCATCAAGAAAAAGAGGGAGAGGACTCAAATCAATAAAATCAGAAATGAAAAAGGAGAAGTTACAACAGACACTGCAGAAATACAAAGCATCCTAAGAGACTACTACAAGCAACTTTATGCCAATAAAATGGACAACCTGGAAGAAATGGACAAATTTTTAGAAAGGTATAACCTTCCAAGACTGAACCAGGAAGAAACAGAAGATATGAACAGACCAATCACAAGTAATGAAATTGAAACTGTGATTAAAAATCTTCCAACAAACAAAAGTCCAGGACTAGATGGCTTCACAGGTGAATTCTATCAAACATTTAGAGAAGAGCTAACACCCATCCTTCTCAAACTCTTTCAAAAGATTGCAGAGGAAGTAACACTCCCAAACTCATTCTATGAGGCCACCATCACCCTGATACCAAAACCAGACAAAGACACTACAAAAAAAGAAAATTACAGACCAATATCACTGATGAATATAGATGCAAAAATCCTCAACAAAATACTAGCAAACAGAATCCAACAACACATTAAAAGGATCATACACCACGATCAAGTGGGATTTATCCCAGGGATGCAAGGATTCTTCAATATACGCAAATCAATCAATGTGATACACCATATTAACAAATTGAAGAAGAAAAACCATATGATCATCTCAATAGATGCAGAAAAAGCTTTTGACAAAATTCAACACCCATTTCTGATAAAAACTCTCCAGAAAGTGGGCATAGAGGGAACCTACCTCAACATAATAAAGGCCATATATGACAAACCCACAGCAAACATCATTCTCAATGGTGAAAAATTGAAAGCATTTCCTCTAAGATCAGGAACAAAACAAGGATGTCCACTCTCACCACTATTATTCAACATAGTTCTGGAAGTCCTAGCCACGGCAATCAGAGAAGAAAAAGAAATAAAAGGAATACAAATTGGAAAAGAAGAGGTAAAACTGTCACTGTTTGCGGATGACATGATACTATACATAGAGAATCCTAAAACTGCCACCAGAAAACTGCTAGAGCTAATTAATGAATATGGTAAAGTTGCAGGATACAAAATTAATGCACAGAAATCTCTTGCATTCCTATACACTAATGATGAAAAATCTGAAAGAGAAATTATGGAAACACTCCCATTTACCATTGCAACAAAAAGAATAAAATACTTAGGAATAAACCTACCTAGGGAGACAAAAGACCTGTATGCAGAAAACTATAAGACACTGATAAAAGAAATTAAAGATGATACCAACAGATGGAGAGATATACCATGTTCTTGGATTGGAAGAATCAACATTGTGAAAATGAGTATACTACCCAAAGCAATCTACAGATTCAATGCAATCCCTATCAAATTACCAATGGCATTTTTTACGGAGCTAGAACAAATCATCTTAAAATTTGTATGGAGACACAAAAGACCCCGAATAGCCAAAGCAGTCTTGAGGGAAAAAAATGGAGCTGGAGGAATCAGACTCCCTGACTTCAGACTCTACTACAAAGCTACAGTAATCAAGACAATATGGTACTGGCACAAAAACAGAAACATAGATCAATGGAACAAGATAGAAAGCCCAGAGATTAACCCACGCACCTATGGTCAACTAATCTATGACAAAGGAGGCAAAGATATACAATGGAGAAAAGACAGTCTCTTCAATAAGTGGTGCTGGGAAAACTGGACAGCTACATGTAAAAGAATGAAATTAGAATACTCCCTAACACCATATACAAAAATAAACTCAAAATGGATTAGAGACCTAAATATAAGACTGGACACTATAAAACTCTTAGAGGAAAACATAGGAAGAACACTCTTTGACATAAATCACAGCAAGATCTTTTTTGATCCACCTCTTAGAGTAATGGAAATAAAAACAAAAATAAACAAGTGGGACCTAATGAAACTTCAAAGCTTTTGCACAGCAAAGGAAACCATAAACAAGACGAAAAGACAACCCTCAGAATGGGAGAAAATATTTGCAAACGAATCAACGGACAAAGGATTAATCTCCAAAATATATAAACAGCTCATTCAGCTCAATATCAAAGAAACAAACACCCCAATCCAAAAATGGGCAGAAGACCTAAATAGACATTTCTCCAAAGAAGACATACAGACGGCCACGAAGCACATGAAAACATGCTCAACGTCACTAATTATTAGAGAAATGCAAATCAAAACTACAATGAGGTATCACCTCACTCCTGTTAGAATGGGCGTCATCAGAAAATCTACAAACAACAAATGCTGGAGAGGGTGTGGAGAAAAGGGAACCCTCTTGCACTGTTGGTGGGAATGTAAATTGATACAGCCACAATGGAGAACAATATGGAGGTTCCTTAAAAAACTAAAAATAGAATTACCATATGACCCAGCAATCCCACTACTGGGCATATACCCGGAGAAAACCGTAATTCAAAAAGACACATGCACCCGAATGTTCACTGCAGCACTATTTACAATAGCTAGGTCATGGAAGCAACCTAAATGCCCATCAGCAGACGAATGGATAAAGAAGTTGTGGTACATATATACAATGGAATATTACTCAGCCATAAAAAGGAACGAAATTGAGTCATTTGTTGAGACGTGGATGGATCTAGAGACTGTCATACAGAGTGAAGTAAGTCAGAAAGAGGAAAACAAATATCGTATATTAATGCATGTATGTGGAACCTAGAAAAGTGGTACAGGTGAGCCAGTTTGCAGGGCAGAAGTTGAGACACAGATGTAGAGAATGGACATATGGACACCAAGGGGGGAAAACTGTGGTGAGGTGGGGATGGTGGTGTGCTGAATTGGGCGATTGGGATTGACATGTATACACTGATGTGTATAAAATTGATGCCTAATAAGAACCTGCAGTATAAAAAAACAAACAAAACAACTAATACTAAACTTTCATTGGGTTATTTGTATGGAAATATGTTAATATAAATGTTTCAGACATTACATGAAATTTCTAAAAATCTTATATTTGTATTTGTATGGAAATATGTATGGAAATATGTTAATATAAATGTTTCAGACATTACATGACATTTCTAAAAATCTTATATGTTCTGGTATAATGTTATAAGTAATAATCCTAGTTATTACTTTAAAATGTATATCTCAGAAAAAAAAAAAAATCTGAATGAGATCCTTGCTGGGTAGAGTAATCTTGGTTGTAGGTTCTTCCCTTTCGTCACTTTAAGTATATCATGCGACTCCCTTCTGGCTTGTAGAGTTTCTGCTGAGAAATCAGCTGTTAACCTTATGGGAGTTCCCTTGTATGTTATTTGTCATTTTTCCCTTGCTGCTTTCAATAATTTTTCTTTGTCTTTAATTTTTGCCAGTTTGATTACTATGTGTCTTAGCGTGTTTCTCCTTGGGTTTATCCTGTATGGGACTCTCTGCACTTCCTGGCCTTGGGTGGCTATTTCCCTTCCCATGTTAGCGACGTTTTCAACTATAATCTCTTAAAATGTTTTCTCAGGTCCTTTCTCTGTCTCTTCTCCTTCTGGGACCCCTATAATGCGAATGTTGTTGCATTTAATGTTGTCCCAGAGCTCTCTTAAGCTGTCTTCATTTCCTTTCATTCTGTTTTCTTTATTCTGTTCCGCAGCTGTGAATTCCACCATTCTGTCTTCCAGGTCACTTATCCGTTCTTCTACCTCAGTTTTTCTGCTACTGATTCCTTCTAGTGTAGTTTTCATTTCAGTTACTGTATTGTTCATCTCTGTTTGTTCTTTAATTCTTCTAGGTCTTTGTTAAATATTTCTTGCATCTTCTTGATCTTTGCCTCCATTCTTTTTCCAAGGTCCTGGATCATCTTCACTATCATTATTCTGAATTCTTTTTCTGGAAGGTTTCCTATCTCCACTTCATTTAGTTGTTTTTCTGGGTTTTTATCTTGTTCCTTCATCTTGTACATAGCCCTCTGCCTTTTCATCTTGTCTATCTTTCTGTGAATGTGGTTTTTGTTCCACAGGCTGCAGGATTGTAGTTCTTCTTGCTTCTGCTGTCTGCCCTCGAGGCACATTTCATGTATTCAATAGCTATCATATTGGATAGTACAGATACATAATATTTCCATCATTTGCAGAAAGTTCTATTGAGGACACTAATACAGACTATGATTTTATTATTTTTTCCAATGTATGTGCACATAGAGTAATTAGAAAGAAATATGCAAAATAATATTTGTGATGATCTTGGCTGGTAGAACTAGATAAGAGGTAGGGAAACCTTTTTTGTAAAGAGCCAGATAGTAAATATTTAGATTGTATAGGCCATACAGGCAGTGTTGCAACTACTCAACTCTGCCATTACAGCATAAATGAGTCATTGATGTATATAAGTGGATCGGCATGACTCTATTCTAATAAAACTTTATAAACAGAAACAGGCAGTGGGCTGAATTTGGTCCAGGGGCCATAATTTGACCCCTGGATCAGATAATTGGTGAGGCTGGTTATTTTTCTTTTCTGTGTATTCATATTTGAATTAAAAAAATAACATAATCATAAACAACAAAGACTTACTGTATAGCACAGGGAACTATATTCAATATCTTGTGATAACCTATAATGGAAAAAAATCTAAAAAAGAATATATGTATAATATATATATATTTATAACTGAATCATTTTGCTGTACACCTGAAACTAACATAATATTGTAAATCAACTATGCTTCAATTAAAAAATAACAATCTTTTATTTAAAAATAAAACTATATAAAATTATATATATATATATATATATATATATATATATATATATATATATATATATATATACATATACATAAAATTACACACACACACACACACACACGCAAACACCTCCAGACCTTAAAGGTCTGGGTGCAGATACAAGGCATTCTTTGAAAAGTAGTAATGACTATTAAAATATTCAAACTGTCATACACCAATGATTCCGTGTACTCCTTCCCACTCCTGCCGCCAGGTCTGTCATGCCACTCACACTTTCCAGCTCCCACAACACACTGAACACCTGTGCAGATGTTCCCCAAGATGTTGCTCCCCTAATTTATCAGTTTAACTTCTTTAGAACATAGTGCCTGGGTGTTTGTCTCTGACCTTGCCGAGATGGAAATACACATCTTAGAAAACAGTTCCTTGGCGAAGGCAACGTCTGCATCATTTGCCTCATATGTCGCCAGCAGAGTCTTTCAGGGCACATTTGGTGATGGTGAAGGTGGTGATGACCTTGCCAACCAAAATCATGTCAAACAGAGTCCCCAGTGAATCTCTAAATAAACAGAGAGCTTCAGCAGGCATTTGGTCAGCGCATTTGATGCTCGCTCTCTGCACCAGCCACAGATGCTCTGGAAGAGGAGCTGGACCGGGAGTTAGGCGGCTGGGTGGTCTATCTCCTGCAGAAGGAGAGCTTTGCACTTATCTCCTGGTTTTCAAACTGTGCTTCTTGAGTCCTGCAAGAAGAGGGAAAGAGCTGAATTTTAGGGTCTGGCGCCTTAATTTGCTCCAGTCAGAGCAGTTCCTCAGATACAACCATTCTACAGATTGGGCTTCTGAGTTCAATTTGGACCAAAGGTTTGCTGTGCTGCTTGTGGGGAGGGGGTTGGGGGAAGGGGTGGTGGTGGAGAAAAGGTGGTGAAAAACACGGCTAAATTCATCATCACAAACTGGTAGGCCATGGGCTCAAGCCATGTTTTGTTGGTTCCAAATGGTGTTATAAAAAGTTAAAATTTGAGGGAACTTCCCTGGCGGTCCAACGGTTAAGACTCAGTGCCCTTCCACTGCAGGGGGCACAGGTTTGATCCCTGGTCAGGGAAATAAGATCCTGCATGCCACCCGGCTTGGCCAAAAAAAAAGTTAAAATGTGAAACCAATGTTTAAAAATCAGAAATTGTCACATTTATGATTTTAAAAAACAAATAAACAAAAAAAATCCTTTGTCTCAGGCTTCTCTTAAAAAAATCAGAAAATCTGGCAACAGTCATTTCACAATCTGTCATGATGACAATTAGCTGGTGCTGAGAAGCAGCTGCTCCCTTCAGACAGGACGTGTCCTCTCTGTCACCCTGTCCCACCCCTCCCTCTTGTATGACTCCAGGCTGCTCCAGTCATTCACATTACCTGCCTTGACCCTGTGGCCATTTGAGTTCAAGATCCTGAGGCTGGATGATTGTTAGGGCCCTTGCTTGTTCCCGTGTCTACTGGATTTCCATTACATCTATGGCAATTAGTACTAAAATTAAAGCTAAAATCCTTTCCTTAAAGTCATCCTGAGTTTATGAACATCTCAGCCACAAATGTTCTACTCACTTTAAGTGCTGGGGTCAGGAGTCATTCTTTTGTTTTGTCATGAAAAAAGAAGGTGTGAAGCCTCTAGCCAAGCAAACAAGATTTCCCTTCCAACAAATGCCATACTGCGCTTCATGGGAATCACTAGGAATATTCTCCACATCTTTTTGTTCCTTCCTCACTTTGGGGAAGAGGGTGAGATTGAACTTTCTGACCACCCTGAAGTGTCCTAACCAGTGAGAAAAATGACATGTGTCCCTTCTGGACCTTGGCATTTCATATGATCTGAAACCCTAGGCTCTCACTTCCCTTTAGAACAGAGATTGGCCAAGCTCAAGATGGTGGCTGTGACATGGGCAAGCTCACTCCCTAAGTGACGGTGAACAGAGGATGTTACCAGCTCATGATAGACCCCTACGGTGAGCAAGAAGTGAAACTGTGTTGTTTTAGACCTTGAGGCTTGGGGCTGTCTGTTACTGCTGCACAACCTAGTCTGTCCTGACCGCTTAGGCGTCCTGAATGAAAGTAACCATTCTCAAGCCCTGAGAATCTATACTCCCAACTCCATTTCACACTAGCCAACCATTCCTCTTCTTTCTTTGAAGTCCCTTCCCTTGAATTGAAGCATAAAGTTAGCATATTATTAAGCAATACCGCCATCATTTCCTCATTTCTTGGCATTGCTCTACCCTTGATCTTTACTATCATTTTCCCCCTGTTACATAACAAGATTGGAGGACACGTGTGTTTCTAACTCTGAATAATTCATCTTCACAGAATCTCAGTATTTCAGTTAGAACATTTATTTCTTTCATTTTAATATTTTATCATTTTTGTCCTAAATGTATGACCTTAACTGGTTGCCATGCATTTTATTTCTTCTCGCCTTAAATATTTTAAAAGTCTCAAAGTACGAACGTTACTCATAGGGAGAGTAACCAAAAATTTGCTCAGTTTTAGTTCTGTATTTAATTGTAACTGGGTGTCATTTGAATGATTATTTTTCCCCTTCTGATTTCTTTCTGCTTTAGCTTCTGTCCTCATCTTTCTTGGGATATTTTAATGCTTGGCATTTGGCCACAGTGCCTACAGCTGGGAGGTGAACTGTATAGCATTAAGAAATCTGGGTCTTTCTTTTTTATGGCTGAGTAGTATTTGCAGCAACATGAATGGACTTGGAGGATATTATTATGCTAAGTGAAATAAGTCAGACAGAGAAAGACAAATACTGTATGATCTCACTTATATATGGAATCTAAAAAAAAAAAAAAAACTAGTGAATATAACAAAAATGAAGCAGACTCACAGACATAGAGAACAAACTAGTGGTTACCAGTGGGGAGGAGCAATTTGAGGTTGGGGGGTAAGAGGTACAAACTGTTATGTATCAAATAAGCTACAAGGATATACTATACAAAACAGGGAATATAGCCAATATTTTATAATAACTATAAATGGAGTAAAACCTTTAAAATTTGTGAATCACTATATTGTACACCTGTAACTTCTATAATATTGTACATCAACTATACTTCAATAAAAAATAAATAGTAAATAAATAAATAAAATAACAAAAAATGTTTAAAAAAAAAGATGTTTAAAAGCACAAGGTGAGGAAAGTTTAAACATTGAGGATAATGTTTCCTTCATCTGTTACTACTACAGAGAATATCGAACTAGGTCTTTTTTTATATATAACAGCTTTATTGAGGTATAATTCACATACAAAGAACTGCACATGTTTAATGTGTACAATTTGATGAGTTTAGACATATGCAAACACCCATGATACCATCACCACTGTCAAGGTAACAGACGTATCCAACACCTCCCAGGGTTTCATTGTGTTCCTTCCTTGTGTGTGTGTGTGTGTGTGTGTGTGTGTGTGTGTGTGTGGTAAGAACACTTAGCATGAGATCTACCCTCTTAAATGTTGAAGTGCACAATATTGTATTGTTAACTACAGGCACTATGCTATACGGCCCATCTCTAGAACCTGTTCATCTAGCATAACTGAAACATTATGGCCTCTGAATAACAGCTCCCCAATTCATTTTTTAAGGATAATAAGAACTAACATATATTCCATATTCAACCATATGACAGGCAATAGTCTAAGGGCTTTATAGTCACTATCATCACATCTTATGGGAGAGGTTCCATTAAGTCCCCATTTCACAGATAAGGAAACTGAGGGGATAATTTCTCCTTTATTCAGTTTACCTAACCCCTCAGGCCACAGGGAGGTCCTGGTTAACATTAGGGTTGCAATAAAGAGGAGACAGTGTGGTAGAGGGAATGCCTCACTAGTCTCCATGTTCATTCATGTCTTTTCACCTATTTTATTGTATCAGAACACTTAATGTGAGAGCTACCTTCTTAATGATTTTAAGTGTACAGTTATTGACTATAGTCACAGTATTGTCCAGCAGATCTCTTGAGCTTATTTATCCCACTTAATTGAAACTTTATGCCCGTTGATTCGTAACTGCCCATTGACTAGTACCACCTCATTTTCCCCCTCCCCTGGCAAACTCCATTCTACTCTTTGATTCTATGAATTTAACTCTGTTAGGTACCTCATATGTTGGAATCATGCAGTATTTGTCTTTCTGTGTCCTTGAGGTTCATCCATGTTGTTGCATTTTGTTCTCAAAGAGATATCTGCACCTCCAAGTTTACTGCAGCCTTATTCACAACCGTCAAATAGAAACAAATCAAATGTCCATCAGCAGATGAACGGATGAAGAAAAAGTGATATATACATACAACAGAGTACTAGTCACCCTTGAAAAAAAGGAACTTGCATGTTCATTAATTTTACTGTGTAAAAGCTTACTTTTCCCCTCTATTAGAGTAAGAGTGGTGTGGCAGGTCTGCCATGCTCTAGCTAGATGACCTATTATCAGCTCTAAGTAAATGATGACAGTAAAACAATGTTATGATTCTCAACATCATACTTTCTCATGGTTCCTCTTTCATCTTTACCCCTAAGTTCAAACATGCCAGCCAGACACAAGGCCCAATCCTTTCAGGGTTTTCCCTAAAAAACCCTGGATCTGCTCACACCAAGCCTGTCATGAGTTGAGTAACGTGGTAGAAGATTTGATGGGCCACCGGAGAGATTATGATGTGGATTGCTTCACTTCCTACCATCTCACCAACATCTCTCCCTCTGCCTTAGCCTCCTCCTCAAAAACACACTCCCACCTCGCCTCCCACTGTCCAGAGTCCCTAGAATGAATGACCCAGTCCCTGCTCAGCAAAACCTCCTTAGAGATGGCATTCTCATACCAGCTGCAACAGAAATAACATTTTTTCTGTATCATTATACTCAGTAACTGACTTTTTTTTCTGACTGAATTATCGCCTGAACCTTGAGTGCCAAGGCAATACCTAAGAATTTTACACGTTTGCCCTTGGTTAATTTTAAGAAGATATCTAAAGTAGGAATTCTATAACTCAAAGTCTAATAATCCAAAGATAATGAAGTGTCAGTACTCAATTGTGCTGAACTTTGTGGAGACTGAAAACATTACAACACTAAAACCACTACAATTTGGAGTTCTAAGGTCCAGATTACTGAAATGTTACACCTTTTAGCGTCAACAAGTGTCCTGAGTTACAACACAGACAAACAGATGTTCCTCTCAACACACCACAGACATCGCTGACTAGTTAAGGCTCCAGTTTACCAAGGGAAGAATCAGCAGTTAATTTCCTGAAGCCAGGGAATAATTTCCTTCTAAGTTCCTTTCTATTTCCTCTTCATTTCTTGACCTTGTGAATCTCTTATCTCCATTTCTTCTTTATTCCAAGATTATTAGATCGTTTCCTTTTCCCGCCATTTTTTAAGTTTGGGCCGCAGCAGCTGACTTTCCTTATCTCCATCTAAGTCCCCATCAAAAGCCATTCATCTACAGGTTAAGTGCAATCTGCTCCTTTTTGATGTTACGGCGTAGTCGGAATCTAGCCGTAGCTCTGTGTTGTACAATAAATGGTTTGCAGCATTGCATCCAGTCATTCTTGTTCTCTGCTGGCTGGTTTAACAATTGGCAAGGCTGTACTGACTGAGGAGATTGAAGGCAATGAGCTGAATCGACTAGTTTTACTGCTCTGGAGTGTGAGTCAAACGTCGAAATGTGGCCAGCACCTTCTTTCTTTATAGCCTCTGTAACATCTGTCTATAAAACCCACTCCTATCTTGCTTGACTTCCTGCCTCACTCCCTCACTCATGACCTCCTTAAAAATGCCCTACTCTATCCTAAACACAATTTTTGGTATCATTGCTTATGCCCCTTAAAACATGCCCTTTTCTTTTCTTTTTTTAACATTTATTTATTTATTTATTTGGTTGCACTGGGTCTTAGTTGCGGCAGGCAGGCCCCTTAGTTGTGGCACATGGGCTACTTAGTTGTGGCATGCAAACTCAGTTGCGGCATGCACGTGGGATCTAGTTCCCTGACCAAGGATCGAACCAAGCCCCCTGCATTGGGAGCACAGAGTCCCAACCACTGCACCACCAGGGAATTCCCAAAACATGCCCTTTTCAAAGTGAAAATACTAATCCAAAGTAAGACTAGAAAAAATATAATTTAATTTTAGCATTGTTTATGGGAACTAGATAGTGAAACATTAGGTAATACTGTTGGAAACTAACATATAAATAATGATATCAAATCATACTCTTCCAATGCTTTCTTTTTGATGTGTTTGTTTAGGTCACATTTCCATTTTGGTGATGTCAGCTTCAATTTGACAGTTTGAATTTTTTTTTTTTTTTTTAGTTTTTCAATTTTTAAATTTATGCTAAGGTAGTTCATTTTCCCCAGTTTTACTGAGATATAATTGACATATAACATGGTATTAGTTTAAAGTTTACAGCATAACTATTTGATATTTGTCTATATTACCAAATAATCACCATAATAAATTCAGTTAACATCCATCACCTCACATAATTACAAATATTTTTTTCTTTCTTGTGATGAGAACTTGTTTTTTTACCGTTACAGGCTTTATTTATTTATTTTTATTTTTATTTTATATTGGAGTGTAGTTGATGAACAATGTTGTGTTAGTTTCAGGTGTATACAGCAAAGTGATTCAGCCATACATATACATTATCTATTCTTTTTCAAATTCTTTTCCCATTTAGGTTATTACAGAATATTGAGCCGTTTCCTGTGCTATACAGTAGGTCCTTGTTGGTTATCTAATTTAAATATAGCAGTGTGTACATGTCAATCCCAAACTCCCAATCTATCCCTCCCACTGCCACCCTTTCCCCCGGTAACCATAAGTTCATTCTCGAAGTCTGTGAGTCTGTTTCTGTTTTGACAATTTGACCTTGAATCATAGTTGCTCCATCATCATTTAAGGATCCCAGCTGGCACTGAGTCTGACTTTGATTCGTGTTCGATTATCTTCCTGAAGTCTTCTGACTATTCCTCCTGGTCCACTGGTTCTCAAGGTCTTTCACCCTTGCCACGTGAGCTATTTAAGAGTAAAAAACCTGGTGAACATACCCACAGTACTTTCAGTTCACATAACTATCTGTGCCTGGGCAGAATGTTTGTATACAAATAATCTTAATTTTAAAATAATGTTCAAAATCACATTTAACAAGCACAAAGCTTAATTGCTCTACAGCGCCATCTAGTGACACTGAATGTTGCACCAAGCATTGCAATTCATGAACCCATTGGAGACAGCGTTGCCCTCAAGGTTTTTCCGCCCTAACTGGACAGATCTTCTAAATTTTCATATGTTCACATGTTCAAATAAATAGAGCATATCTGACTCTAGTCGATGGAAGTAGACTTAGTCTAGTACCAATGGGTTCAATACCTTCTTTTTATTTAAAAAAAACTTATTATAATGTTTTATTCTTACTGATCTTTTTCTTTCAAAATGGGCATAATTTCTCTCATCATTTCTTAGTTTTCATTTCAGGTCACATAGATCACTTACAAATGTTCACTCTGTACCAGGCACTGGCATAAGTGCTTTAGCCTGTATTACCTCAATTGACCTTCATGATAACCCAACGAAACGGTTGCTATTGGTATCCACCTTTTGCTTTGTGAAAAAACTAGGCACAAAGAGAGACTAAAGATACACAGCTAGTAAATACTTATCTTTCTGAGTACATGTTCCTTTTATTTTATTAATTCCCCCTTAACAAAGCTTATTTCCAGGGAATAAGAAAGGTTGTTAAGAAGGCTACCAAGTTCTTTAGTATTTCATGAAATCAAACACTACTGGCCTAAAAGATAAATGATTTTACCTCTCTCAGGTCAGGTTGGAGAGCATTAGAGCTCCTTCTATAGGCATAAAGGAGACTATAGTGAGAGATATTCTATAACTTGGAATTAGGGTCATCTTCGAACTTAAGGGTCTGGAACCCTGGCCTGGAAAGGTAGCCATCTGTAACTATTACGCAAAGACTGTCATTATGGCTGAAGACATGTGAAACACCCAATATTAGTCAAAGTAATGAGATTATAATTAGAGGGAGATAGGCCATACAATGATAAAAATCTAAGAAAATTAAAACAAGATTAGTGTTACTATACCCTGCCCAAACAGGAAGATGGTCATCAGAGAACTTAGAAAACAGGACAAGTATTGGATTGTGCTTATCCAGAGCCACCCAGGAGTGACGAGTCTGGAACCCATAGACATTTTTCTTGAACAGAGAAGTATGCTCTATTTTAGGACAGGGAGAGCTTATTGGATTTTCCTTGGCATGAAGGACATATTTTTCAAAATTGTCTCCCTTTCTATGAACTAATTTCATGCTGACTTTGGCATGAAATTAGTTCTGACTTGGCAAGTGTGCCAGTGGTCAATGTATGGCTTCTCAGCTCCAAATCCACCCTTTCTTACCTACTCTATGAGAATTGAGAAAGGCCCTGTAAATATTTTCCTTTTCCATCTGGCAGGATATTATGCCCGGAGAGGGTAAGGAAGGATACCAGAGGAGGAAGGGTTGCTCTCCTGTTCTGGTCTGCTCTCTTCCCCAGATTCTTTTGCTGTGTGTGGTCTCTGGACTGCCAGGCCCCTGCAGCATGCAGCAGCCAACGGCAGCTGGGGGCTAATAGCACCTCCCCACGTGGCTTCACAGTAAATTCCAAGGTGTGGTGTCTCTGTGTGGATGGCTTCCTTGATACCCTGGAGGCTGGGTTTCCAGCAAGTTCTACTGGCAAGGAATCTCAGTGCCTGTCAGCCATCCTGTGAGCCGTGGCTGCACCCTCTCCAACAAGGTCTGTTTCTTCTTCTTAGTCTTAAGACTAGTGACTATTCCTTGTCTCTGCTATTCCTGTATGCCTTAGAGTTATTAATATTTCTTATTAGCTAATTCCTTATAGGTCCAATTCTCTGTTAGAGTTAATAATGCTGTATATTATACATTCCTTGTTTGAATTACTGTGTGGATTTTCCTTTCTCTTTTTTGGACCCTAGCTTTTACAGCAAGCATCTTTGTGAAATTCACTCAACTTCCCAGAAACCAAGATTCTTTTAAAAATGGTCCCTGAATATGGAGCATAAATCATCTGTTCATGATATGGTAATATTTACCACTGTAATTAAGAAGTTGGAATGTTTGTTTTTACATCAATTCTTTGTGAGTTTGGTTATTTGCTATTGCCCAATCAAATCTGGTTGTGCAAACAACCAATTCTAGACTTGCAAGTCTGAGTACAGACTTAGGACAGTGGGAGCCTCACCATAACACCACCACTGTATTGGCAGACATCTGGCTCTTTTTGTAACACCTCTGCTTCATCTCTTGAAATTACAATGCTTACTGCTACTTTGCTACATTGGGAAAGATACAAATTTGCCAAAATGGAAAAATTTAATGAACCAGGAAAGAACCTTATCTTCTGGTTCATTTGCTCTGTGGTCAGCAGGAGAGGTTAGGATAATATGATGGTTACTGACAATGAACTTGACCTACTAATGGTTCACAAGCCAGTAACCATCAATGTGCCATGAAAACAAGCATTGGACCTCTCTGAATGCTTACCATGCCGTTATACAGACTAGAATTATTTTTCAGCACAAGGCAGTAATATAATCTTAATACTCAACCTCCAAAATCTCACCAAATTGGAATCTGAAAGAGCAAGAAATTAAATGTTGGTCAAAAAGATATTTCTACTTTCAATTTGCAGTGTAAACTTCTCCTTAATCTTTTGTTGCTACTTTCAAAGGAAAGAGTTCAAAATAGACCTTGACCATATTAGGTAAAGAACTTGATCTCCAAATCACATTTTTAAACAACAGTCCTGCATTGCTTACATCAAAGGCACTCTATTCAGATTTGGAGCAGAGCATTTGGAATAACATATTTTTTAACCAAAATTAAAGAATTTAATCACACACAAAAACAGTGATAAAGAAGAACATCAGCAATCTGTGGAAAGGGTTGATTTCTTTCTGTTCCTCTTCCCTGTGTATCATCCATCATTGCTAACAGAATCACAGAACCTTAAAGCTAAAAAGACCTCATGAATTAACCTTCAACTTCATACATAAATAGAAGGACCTTTGATGGGGGTCACCCACTTTACACTTCCAACCAAAGCAATGAAACTCAAGATTCTCTTCAAAACTCTCCAGTACTTTTTTTCTCTACACTTTTAGTAAGTTTATTCTCAGAGCTGCAAAAATTGTATAACTGGACTCCCCACATGTGTCTATCAATGGGAAGATGAGATTCTTCATTAAATAACGGAACTTCATTAAAGATGAGTCTCTTCATGTTTTTATCCCAATACTGATTACTGTTGCCTTTTCTTGTCTTTGTTAATACACGAAACTACCCAACATACGTCAGGGACTGTTTGGTCTGCTCTTTATTTTTATTTTATTTTTATTTATTTTCTTGGCTGCACAGCACAGCTTGTGGGATTTTCCCCAACCAGGGGTTGAACCTGGGCCACCACAGTGAAAGCCCAGAATCCTAACCACTAGACCACCAGGGAAATCCCTTGTCTACTTTTTAAATTAGATTTGACTGTTTATCAGCAGTCAACTTTGGGTAACTGGGTAACTTTCCCAGATGGGTAAACTTATTATGTGTTGGTTCCTATTAGTTTTATTCTCTTTATTCCCATGTTCTTAGGAGGTATCCCACTGAATAGTTCTATATATTATCTACATTATGGACTTTGGTTCTCCACAAATCTGTCACTTATTTGTGTAGGGAGGTTAAAAAAAAAAAGGGAGGCTCCATCCACAGAGTTGGATTCTGAGGCCTTTTCAGAGACGAGGGACTCTTCTGTGCCGTTAGAGGCCTTTTCTATTCCTTACTTTGACATCGCCTTTAGAGTGTGCATACTTGGTTGTTCCTGCGAATGGTGCTCTCTGGTGTTGTGCAGTGCACAACATACATGGCAGGCCCTGGCGATCTAGCCTCCTTCCTCCCTGTTCTCTGCACTCCTTCCTCCTCCTTGGGCTAAACTTCATTATAAGAAGCTCTGAGCTTCAGTCTAGAAATATACAACAGAGAATTGAAGACAACCATTTTGGTCAGCGTGATTTTCAGTAGGCATTTTACAAGATGGCCAAAGTAGCAGAGAACTTTTAAATGTTCAGTTCCTTCTTTCATCTTTATTGCTGCTGATATTTTGACGTCCATATTTTTCTGTAACAAATTCTCTGGAATGAAAAAAAAATAACGAAAAGGGGTAGATACTTGAATCTATTATCTTTTCTGCCAGCTCAAACGGCAATTGAAAAAAATGAAACTATCGATTCAGATGAAGTTTCTGGATTTTCCTGAGCTCTCTGATATCTCCATAGCAAGAGTAATTGAAAGCTCACCATACAAAGCTGTCCTCATTATATTTCTATGAAAGCCTACCTAAAGACGAATGCATACACCATGAGACTTAAACGAGCAATCATTTTTCTTAACATGAAAAGTTTAAATGACTTCTAGTTTCACTGTGCTGTAATTATTTGGATCCCATAAGTCAAGACGCTTCACGCTTACATGAAATTAAACCCTCCAAAAGCTTAGCATCTACTCTAAAGCATTTGTGAATTATTGCTTATGTGCTCATGTATGCACGTATGCATTTAACACCAGAGACCAGGTAGGGGTTTAAGAGGAAAGGAAGGCCAGGATAAGGCAAATAGGAAGAGTATGCAGTCCCACTGCATCCCTCTCCCCCTACAGAGCCTTTTTCTAATTTATACAGAGGCATGGAGTTTGAACCAATGTTACCAGGCAGTACTTTATAGAAAAAGGGACCTAGCATTTGTTTTGTATGCTGTGTACCAGGTGCTTTATATGAGCACCAATAAATTTCACAATATCTCCAAGAGGTAAATACAGTTGGGAGATGGGAGGAAACAGCTTAGCAAAGTTATATAATTGCCCATGGACCTACAGCTAGTAAATAGTGGGACCTAAATTGGGACCTAGATCTCCCTAACTCTCAGGTTCATTCTCCTTTTAAATATTTGTTACTTCATTATGAACATAAAAATAATACATCAAATTTCCACATACCCATTACCCATTTAATAAATGTGATTATTTTGCCATATTTACCTCCAATCCTTTTAACTTAAGAATAACATGTTATATACAAAATTGAAGTCAATCATCTGATTCCCACTTCCTCCTTCTGTAAAATCAATCACTAGGCTGAAATTGAGGTGCATCCTTCCCTTGTTTTCATATTTTTTATAGATATTTAATTTTTGTGACTGTATTCATCATAAAGTATATGCTGCTTGTTTTACCTTCTTTCATTAATGGTATCATGATGTATGTATACTTTCTGTAGCTTTTTAAAAAAATATTTATTTTGGCTGTGCCAGGTCTTAGTTGCGGCACGGAGGATCTTCATTACATCATGCAGACTCTTAGTTGCGGCATGTGGGATCTTGTTCCCCGACCAGGGATAGAACCCGGGCCCCCTTCATTGGGAGCGCAGAGTCTTTCCCACTGGACCACCAGGGAAGTCCCTGTAGCTTGGTTTTTATACTCACAATTACATTTATAAGCTTTATTTGTGTTGATAGATCTACAACACTTAGCTCTGGCTTACTTTTTTCAACTATTTACTATTTTATTATTTGGTTATTCTACCCTTTATCCATTTCTAAATGGCTATTTAGAGTTTTTTTAATGTTATTATATATAATGCTGCAGTGATTATTCTTTCTACATTTCCCTTTGTGCACATGTGTGAATGTTTCTCTAGGAAATGTTTCTAGAAATGGAATTTCTGGGTCTTAGGGGATGTGCATTTTCAGATTTTTGATATTGCAAATTGTTTCCCATATTGGATGGACTCCCACCCCACCAGCAATGAAGATAGTTCTCGTGACCTCCAAGCTTCATCAGCACTTGGCCTGCTCATGACCTTGACCTTGTGCCAGACCAAAGACTCTAATTCCTTGAATTCTATCCCCAAGTCAAGATATGCAGGAATTTTACTGCATAATGACATACTGTAATTTTAACTACACTGTATGAGAGGTATGTTGAAGAATTTGTATGTCCAGCCTTTTAAATACACCAATTCTCCATTATTTAACGTCTTTAAAATAAAAATAACAAAACTTGGGCTTCCCTGGTGGCACAGTAGTTAAGAATCCGCCTGCCAATTCAGGGACACGGGTTCGAGCGTGGGAAGATTGCCACATGCCGCGGAGCAACTAAGCCCGTGTGCCACTACTGAGCCTGCGCTCTAGAGCCCGCGTGCCACAACTACTGAGCCCACGTGCCACAACTACTGAAGCCCACGCGCCTAGAGCCCGTGCTCCACAACAAGAGAAGCCACCAGAATGAGAAGCCTTCGCACGGCAACGAGGAGTAGCCCCCGCTCACCGCAACTAGAGAAAGCCTGTGCGCAGCGACAAAGACCCAACGCAGCCAAAAATAAAATAAATAAATTTATTTAAAAAAATAACAAAACTCATAACTTGACAGGTATTCGGTTACCAGATATATCTCCTTAGAATTTTTATCATACGTTTTAATCTGGGGGTATTGTAAACTGTGATTAACTCTTTGTTATCTGTTATCTAATCAACGTCTTTTTTCAAACTGGGATTGAAAAAAAATTTTTTCCCCTAGTCTTTATCAGTGTTGGTCTGCAAAAGCAATTTTAACATGTTTTCTCTGGAGAAAAATAAGGTTCTCCAATATTTGTTAATTAAAATACTCAAACTGACCGACGAGAAAGCACCCTAAACCGGAGGGTGGATTCATAACTGACACTTTATTCTAATAGATTATTACTGCAAAGAGAACTTTTACTAGAGGTCCTTCTTGACATTATCCATCCAGTATGATCTAGGGCCAGGATCCTGTCTGCGGTGCCCTTTCAAGCTAGCTCATGTAAATTTCTCATCTCTGCCTTTACAATTGTCCCTTATTTCACTGCACATTAAAAGCCTTTAATCAAGGGGTCAGAATCCATGAAGGCTAGATTTCAGGAGAGGTTTCACCAATACCACCTCCTGGACTCTCTGATACCTAAACCAACATACCCATAGATTATTACAAGAGCTCAACTAACCTTTCCTGACACTCCAGCCCCATGACCCTTGACGTAGTGATATTTATGGCACTACCTACCACAGTTTGAGAGGTCAGCGTGGCAAAATAACCAGTAGGATCACAAAGTGCCAAATACCCCGATATTCCAGCTTTTAAAATTCTACATGGCTTATACCTAGAGTAAGGTAGAAAAGAATCTTGCAAAAAAACATGACAGGCTACTCTTTATGTAGATAAAATTATAACAAAGAGTGTAAATGAAGAAGACAGCTCCTATTTTCACCTGCCTCTGCTTGATAGAGACTTACAAAGCCTCTCCTTTGGTTGGCAATGGTAGACATTACTCATGAGCCCCGCGTTCTCCCATTGTGGTCCATGAACCCCGCGGGGGTGTGGCCAGAGAACTTTTAGGGGTCCTCAAACTATTTTTATAATACTATTAAAGCATTGCCTCTGCATCGTGTCAGCTTCTGCATGAATAGTAGGTAAAACTACTAGTGACCCAGCATGGATCAAGGCTGTGGCTCCAGGCTGCCCTGGTGGTCATTGCATTCTTTACCACCACACTTGCAGGGGGAAATGCCAATTTCACTTAAGCATGTCCTTGATAAAGCAGCAAAAATTATTCATTTTATTAAATCGATACCTTTGAACACAGGATTTTAAAATATCTTATGTGAAGAAATGGGCAGTACATACAAAGCATTTCTGGGCATTCCAAAGTACCATGAATGTCTCCAGGAAAAGGACTTGAGTGATAGTTTGAACGCAGCTGAACTAGTCACTTTTTTCATAGAACACCATTTTTACTTAAGAAATTACTCTCAGACTAACTAGTTTTTCCTATTGATGTATTCGGTAGACATTTCTTTTTTTTTTTTTTTTTTACATGAATGAAGTGATCCTGTCCCTTGGAGGGAAACAGCTGAGAGTTTTTGTTGCCAGTGATAAAACCTGAGCTTTCAAGTGAAAATTAGAATTTTTAAAAAATCTATATTTGCCAGTGTCAGCCTAACAACCTCCTAATACTTAAGGATCTTTTACGTGAATTTGGTGGTGACACTAATGAATGTTCTGATACCATACAGTGAGGTGTGTCAACATTTGGAAGATCTGTGTAACGCAGTAAAGTCATATTTTACAAATAACCAATGTATGTTGCAGAACCATTTTTAAATCAGTTTTAACGCCACACAACAGGAAATATTTATTGGTATGGTTTCAGATTCCATACTGCAACTAACCTTTAAGAAACTACCACTTGTCAAGTTTTGGCGTTGTCTCAAAAAATATCCACAATTATCTGAAAAGGCTATCAAAATTCTGTTCTCTTTTCCAATTACATATCCAAGTGAGGCTGGATTTTCTTCATATTTTAACTTTAAGTACATACGACGGATTGAATGCAGAAGCATACCTGAGAATGCTATTGTGTCCTATTCTGCCAGAGATTTGCAAAAATCTAAAAACCTCATTTCTATGTCCTTACCCCAATATCCAGGGAGTGGGCAGAGGAAACATCTGCTCCTTTCGGGTTCCAAAGAAGGCCTGCCTTCCACCTTTTCTGGATTATACCCAAAATAATACCAGGCTATTAAAAATGACAACTATCCAAATCTTAACTTGGGAAAGACAGCAGAAGCAGTGAAGCAATTAGAGAGTGTGATTTCTACCTTTATCAGTCCTGTATGAAATAAAGTGTGAAAAAGGATCAATAACCATCTTCTGTACTTTCCCATGGTGTCATTAGATGTTATATACATAACATATTCTTGTGGCTTTTCCTTCTTCCAGAGGGAATTTTGTTGAGTGGATTGACATTCCTAGTTTCTTTTATCTCTTTAATTTATAAAATGTCCTCCTTGCTAATACAATACAATTAAGTCACTTGTTATAACAGTTAAAATGTTTCAAAAGAGGGCCATCCATGAGAATAATAAGTAACTTAAGAAAAGCTGGGAAAAGACATTCTTTCTGCCAGGTTATCACAGCCAAAGCCAAACTCAATTCTATCTTGGCTTCTTGGATAAAGACTTTTTCCCCGAGTTACATGGATCATGGTTTCAAATCTTTTTCTTTGCTTCGGTTGACGTGATGGTTAATTTTATGTGTCAGCTTGGCTAAGTTATGGTGCCCAGCTGTCTGGTTAAACACCAGTCTAGATATTTATTTCTGTGAAGGTATATTTTAAAGATGTGATTAACATTTAAATCAGTAGACTTTGAGTAAAGCAGATTAGCTTCTCTAGTGTGGGTGGGTCTCATCCAGTCAGTTGAAGACCTTAAGAGAAAAAGACTGAGGTCACCAGAGGAAAGAAAGTTTGTGCCTCCAGATTTAAGCGGCAACATCAACCCTTCCCTCTGTCTCCAGCCTGCTGGCCTGCCCTGCAGATTTCAGACTCACCCGCCTCCGCAACTGAGGGAGCTAATTCCTTACGCTCTATTGGTTCTGCTTCTCTAGAGAACCCTGACATACAACTGGGAAGTCATGACGTCATAGTTTTCCCGTCATGGCAAGCTCATCATAAAGAGTGAGAGCTTGCTAGGATCAATTGGAAAAAAGTGATTTGCCAAGAGATCTGTCTAGCACTGCATTCTCCAATACGGTCGCCACTAGCCACGCGTGGCTGTTGAGCCCTTAAAATGTGGCTATGCCGCACGCAGAAAGGATAATATTTTCAATATACTGGGTTAAATAAAATAGACCATTAATACTACTTGCATGTGTTTCTTTTTTGCTTTTCTATAAAGTGGCTACTAGAAATTTTTAAATTACATATGTGTCTCTTTTTTATTTATTTTTTAATTGAAGTATAGTTGATTTATAATATTATACTAGTTTCAGGTGTACAACATTGTAATTCACTATTTTTATAGATGATATTCCATTTAAATGTATTAAAAAACAATGACTATATTTCCCTATGTGGTACAATATATCCTTGTTGCTTATTTATTATATACATAGTAGTTTGTATCTCTTAATCCCATACCCTTATTCTGCCCCTCCCCCCTCTCTCTCCCCACTGGTAACCACTAGTTTGTTCTCTTTCTATGTAAATCTGTTCCCGTTTTGTTATATTCATTTGTTTATTTTTTAGATTTCACATATATGATAACATAAGAGTATATGTCTTTCTCTGTCTGACTTATTCCACTACCCTCTAGGTCCATCACAGTGTTGCAAATGGCAGAATTTTATTCTTTTTTATGACTGAGTAATATTCTGTTTTATATGTACCACATCTTCTTTATCCATTCATCTGTTCATGGACACTAAGGTTGCTTCCATATCTTGGTTATTGTAAATAATGCTGCTATGAACATTGGGGTCCAAGTATCTTTTCAATTTAGTGGTTTTGTTTTCTTCAGATATATACCCTGGAGTGGGATTATTGGTCATATGGTAACTCTATTTTTAGTTTTTTTGAGGACCCTCCATACTGTTTTTTACAGTGGCTACACCAATTTATATTCCCACCAGTGGTGCACTAGGGTTGTCTTTTCTCCACATCCTCATCAACATTTGTTATTTGTAGACTTTTTGAACATAGCCATTCTGACAGGTGTGAGGTGATATCTCATTGTGGTTTTAATTTGTATTTCTCTAATGATTAATGATAATGAATATCTTTTTATGTGCCTGTTGGCCATCTGTATATCTTTGGAAAAATGTCTATTCAGATATTCTGCCCATTTTTTAATTGGCTTTTGTTTTTTTTTGATATTGCGTTGTATGAGCTGTTTATATATTTTTGGATATTAACCCCTTACCTGCCATATCATTTGCACATATTTTCTCCCATTCAGTAGGTTGTCTTTTCATTTTGTCGATGGTTTCCTTTGCTGTGCAAAAGTTTTAAGTTTAATTAGATCCCATTTGTTTACTTCTGCTTTTGTTTCTTTTATCTTAGGAGACAGATCCCAAAAAATATTGCTACAATTTATGTCAAAGAGTGTTCTGTCTATGTTCTCTCCTAGGAGTTTTATGATTTTTATTGGACAGCTTTGGTCTAGCATAACTCTCAAGCTACCCAATTTCAGGGCTCCACCAAGCTTCCTCAGCTTCCTCCCAAGGATGCTCCTTCCTGCAAGTGGTTGCAACCTAATTATCTGGGGTAAAGACAGTGATTCCTTTACTATCAACTGAGGTCTTTAAGATGTGATCAGTCTAAGAGCCAGGGTGGTATAGCTGATTGAGAAAATACCAGATGAAATTGCCAAGGAACACAGAAGACTGGGGCCAGGTATCTGAGGGACAGCAAATGTGAACTAGTGGCTGTCCTAACAGACAATGTCAGAATGTTGTCACTCAATCTATCATCATAAGCTGAAACACCAGTCTCGACCATTTGCAGAAGAGCCACTTTATTTGTTTACTTTATTGTCATCTTTTTACCTGTAATGTGAATATTTATTCCCCTTCCTTAAAATTCTTAAATGGATTTGAACTGGCTTATTATGCCTTATAAGTATAGCTTTATTGGCTTCATGGGTTGAATGAAACTATTTGGAATCATGGAGGTAACACTACAATGGATGAACTTGAGAATTCTCAAAACAGTTCTCCATGTGGTTGTTTCAGCTACATTCTCATGAGACCTCCAAATGTAGCAACTTCTTTGGAGAGAATTTAAGAACAAGGAACTGGTTAGTGAACTCAAAGCTAATATAGATATAAGGCATGTCCATTGCCTTCTTATGTGGGCTGGAGTGGATGATGTGTTCTTTCCGACTCTAAAATGCTGTGGTCCTGTTTCACAATACGGTACAATTCATAAAACATTCCAGAAATTTCCAACATATGCTAGATTATTTTTCTTATAATGCATGTATTTTGTCACTCATGGTTTCATTTTACTAATCTTTGGAAAAGTAGAAACATTTTCACAGCTCAGGCAGAGTGACAGAAGGAAGAGATTAGAGAACACTGGAGATCTGGGTTCTAGTTCGAGCTCTAGAAAATGTACTTAGCTTCTCCGTAATTTATACTTCTTACTCTGTTAAATGAGAAGGTCAGTTATATGTTCTCCGAGGTCCCTCTCCCCAGCCCCTAATATTTGAATTCAAGAGACCGTCTTTGGAGGTCTGCATCGTACGGCCTCTGCAGTAATTGAAAACATTAGCCAAATTGACTTTGAAGTCCAGTGATACTTTAGGTCTTTTCTACTCAGGAAAATTAAATGTATACCATAAAATGTCCTTTTTTTTTACATTCTTAGGTGTGGCAGAGGGTGTCTTAAGGCCTTATAATCAATAAGGGCAATCCCACAGGGTTCAATTGTACAGACAAAACATGTTGATTTGAAATAACCACATTTTTCATATCAGGCCAATTAAGCTGTGGTTGCATGGGTGGCATCTGGATCTTCCAGAAGGATCCAGGGTAAACACAGCGAGGTGCCAGACCCTGGGTCCTGCTGAGATGAAACGCCTTAGAGGCTGGACCCCAAAATGAGATTAACAGAAGTAGTTGACAAGCCCATTTGGAGGGAGATTCTCCATCATGAATTTTAAGCCATGGGGAATTAAAAGGTAAAAACTGGGCAAGTGGCAACGATGAGGCCTTCAGCCTCAAAGCTGGTCATCATGTCAAAAGCCCAGTTTACAAGCAAGCCCTGAGGTTATCAGGGAGAGAGCAATACAGAAAGAACTGTGCAACAATGTTAGAGGCAAGAGTGGGGTAGATCTCTTGGCTTCAAAACCCTGGGATACATAAACACTCCTCATTCTTCTGTTTATGAATATGGAAATAGAGAATAACCTTGCTTAACATTGTTTCTCAAGTGTTCTGAAATTTAACGATTCTAGAAAGAGCTGAAATTTGTAACTAGAAGGTGCAAACAAGGGCAGAATGTCACTACTGAGGTTTATCATCTTTATATGAATATATAATATTTTGACTGGAATTGCCAGAAACCTCTGGGACATCTATATCTTAATCCACTCATTTATCTTAACCCACTTCTTTTTTGTACAGTAAGGATCCATGATAAGCTGCTCTTTGGGGAAACTTGAAAATCCTGTATTGACTAGAACTTAGATTCCACAGAATGAATTTAGGCTGTAGTATCAATATTACCTATAAATGTCTAGAATTTGTAGTTTTATGTCAAAGGCTTTCTATTATTTTAACATTGCCTTGAATTTGGTTTTTTACCTTAACTAATGCAGGTGAAGAAACTGGAGGATTTTTCTATTTGATGAACTAAGAAACTCTGTAGGTAAAAAAAAAACATAGCACCAAAGTGAGTGTTTCATGGTATTATTTCACTCTGTTAGAAAAGCATTTGCCTTTACCTAACACCCGGAGGAAAACTAGAGACACGTGGACCAAGCAACTCTGCTGTAAAATGAATGCCAAATTGGCAAAAAAAAAAAAAAAAAAAATTAAACATAAAAGTTAATGTTAATGGCTTCATGTCAAGGTAAGACTTTTTTTTCTAATAAGATGCTGCCTCAGCACAATATTTTAAAGTAGTCTCATTAACATCACATAATAATAATAACTATCAGCTTAGAAGATAGACTGGAGACCACATGAATAAAAATGCAAAGACGGTGTGATGCTGGAGGGATCACACATGCAAAAGGAATTGAATTAAAATTTATAAAATCATGACAAATTGGAGCAAAGGATGAGATCAATAAAAGTTTAATCATGATAGATAGAGAAGAGCTATCAGAAGATAATAATGATTCAAGGTCCAAATTAAGCAGAGGGAAAGGATTAGGGAGGAGTACAGCGAAGAAAAATATGATCTTATGTGGGGTGATTGTTTTAAAAGACTATCAAAATAAATCGGGTACTCAGGGCCTGTATGAGCTCTTTGTTTACTTGAGGCCTATTACTTTACACACTCATCCTCTAGATTCAGATTTGGACTCTGTCCATACCTCCCCAGTGGGAGAAGGCAAGGTAGTGTGGTGGGGGGCTGGGAGAGTGAGAGAGGATGATAACAGGAAGGAAAAGCAAGAACTAGGCACCTGCAAGTTTACAGGTAGGGAGCACACCTGAGAGATGATGCTGGTATCAGAAGAGATGGGTCCAATACAGACTCTCTCCTGCAACTTTAGGAAAGTCGCCACACTGGCTTTACATGGCACGGGTCAGCAGTTTGTAAAGGAAATCTCGTGCTAAGTTATCTGTTTGACATTCTGAATGAAGACTTTCCAATGAAATTGGATCATCCAGCTTGGGTCCATTAATAATCAGCCAGTTGGTGAGAAGTTTCAAGCTCACTCTCTTCATTCTAATACTCTGTTTCTTTAACTCAGTGATTCCCAAACCTGCTTACATCTGATTCAGTGGGGGATATATTTTCAAATACTGATTCCCGAACCACCAATGCAAACCTACTGAATCTGAATGTTTGGAGATTGGGTTCATGTTTTTTTGTGTTTTGTTTTTTTTTTAATCTGCTGAATCAGATCATTCAGATGTGGCCAGGTTTGGGAATTCATAGCTTTCGTTTAGAGTTCTTAGAAATGTAATTTGTGAGGCTGCTAACATGTTTAATCAGATTTATATTTATCTCTTTTATAAATTTAGTGGAATTTAAAAAAATCTCCCTTTTGCTATATTAGTAATCTATGAGAGTGGTTAAATAAATGATTTGAATGAATAGCAATAGCAATACAGGCACTATCTTTTTTTTTTTTTTAATTTATTTATTTTATTTATTTATTTTTGGCTGTGTTGGGTCTTCGTTGCTGCGCATGGGCTTTCTCTAATTGCAGAGAGGGCGGGCTACTCTTTGTTGCAGTGCGTGGGCTTCTCAACGCGGTGGCTTCCCTTGTTGTGGAGCACGGGATCTAGGCACAAGGGCTTCAGTAGTTGTGGCACGCGGGCTCAGTAGTTGTGGCACACCGGCTTAGTTGCTCCGTGGCATGTGGGATCTTCCCGGACCAGGGCTCGAACCCGTGTCCCCTGCATTGGCAGGCGGATTCTTAACCACTGCGCCGCCAGGGAAGCCCCCAGGCACTATCTTTCAATTTGCTGATTGAGGAGCAACAGCAGTGATGCTAAACATTTGAAATATGGAGCCGAATTTATCACTTTCGTCACCTTTAATGACTGTTGACTTCAATCATTTCACTCAGCATGAAATGAACCTCAGAATTTACTGCTTGTTTCTTGAGTACTGAGATGCTGAATCTCAAGGGTCCTAGGGAAGTGTAATAAATATAAAGTATTTTCTTTAGGCTGATTTCTTACAGCTAGTTTCACTTAAAGGCTCTCATGAAACTGCAACCAAATATTGGCTTTAAGGTACTGAGAACTGATGGAAAGAAAACCTGTGACAATGACACATAAAAGTTAGGGCAAATCACTTTGACTTACAAGGAACTCTATTCCCCCTTCCACAAAATGAGGGTAATGGCCGTTGGTAACTCTACTTCATAAGTTGAATTAATGGTGTAAGAGCTATAAATTCACCTGAGCTCTGCTGAGCCAAGAGCTCTTAGGAAAAAGATGTTAGATTAAATACGCAGTATATTTTAAGGAAGAGAGAATGTGAGAGTATCTAAACATATTTATGAAGTACCTACCGTGTGTCATGCACTCTATAAAGCCTCATAATATTTAATTTGTCAAAATACTTTGTTAATGGAAAACCCTGTAGTTAGGCATTTAGGGTCTTTTAAAATAAGAAGCAAATTCTGCAAGGGAACATACATTAATTTATATAAGTTTCTGTAAAGAAATGTCTATAGGTATCATACTAGTTTGGCCGGAGCCAAATGTATTGGACGTCACTTAATCTTGAGGTCCTGGGACATGCAGAGTACTCCTCTGAGATCAAAACTCTTCAGCACACCTTATTTCTTTGAATGAATTGTACTATCTTGCTGGGAAGAAGGGCCAAGCTAAATTGAAGGATCTTATTAGTATTAAGAAAATATGTTCAGAAAGAAGTAGGAGTATTGGGCAAGTCCACTCACAGAAATAAAAAAGGAGCTTCCCTTGATCATTCTAGGCTAGAGTGAGGGAGAAGAAACAGATACTAACTAATAAGCACAATGTATAAATTGCATTGTGTTAAAATGAGTAGTGCTATGGAAAAAAAATAAAGCAGAGTGAGGGATATCAGGTATGTGGGTGTGGAAGGGGTTAATCACAAACTTAAATCTAGTGATTAATTTGGGCTTCACTGAGAACGTGACATTTGAGCAAGGGCTTGAAGGAGGTGAGAAAGTTATCCATGTGAATATCTTGGACAAGAAGAAACAGCCAGTAGAAAGCCCTCAGGTGGGAACGTATCTAGAATGAACAAAGGAATACCAAGGAGGCCAGTATGGCTAGAAGAGTGTAAATGAAGGGGAAGGAAATAGGAAATGATATCAGAGTAGTAACAAGGGTTTGAGTGGGTAAGACCTTGCAGGCCATTAAAAAGAGCGTGGCTTTTATTCTGCATGAGAGGGAGCTATCAGAGGGGGTTGAGCAGAAGAGGAACATCTGACTTACATTTTGAAAGAATCCCTTTAGTCTCTGTAATGAGAACAGACTGTCGCAGAAAAAGGGGGGTGAGGGGATACAGGCCCACCAGGAGGCTATTGGAAGCAAGAAATAATGGTGACTTGCACCAGGATGGTAGTGGAGTGCAGATAGTGAGAAGTGGTTGGAATCTGGATACATTTTCAAGGTAGACCCAACGAGGCTTCTTGACTGATTGGATGTGGGTTGTAAGAGAAAGAGAAAAAGAAAGTGATGGCCCCAATGTTTGTCTGAATTGACTGGAAGGAAGGCATTGCCCTCAGCAGGGATAGAGGAAGGCTACAGGTAGAGCAGATCTGGGGATGGGAAAGAGCTGGAGTACAGTTTGAGTCATGTTGAATTTGAACTGTCCATTGGCCAGCAAAGTGGAAATGTAGATAGTTAACGATTTCTGGAGTTTTAGAGAAAGATCTGGGCTGCAGATATAATTTGGGTGTTCCTTGGCCCATAGATTATAATTTCCAGATAAAATATAGGCACCTAGTGAAATCTGAAATTCAGATAAACAACAAATAATTTTTTAGTATAAGGATGTCCCAAATATTTCTTGGGACATGTAATTAATTCCTTAATATAACTCTTATGATTATGTAAATAATTAATGCCAATAATGTTAACAAAATTATAATTAATATTGCATGCCCCTTGTAATATTTGGAACACATTTATATTTAAAAATGATTTGTTGTTTGTCTGAAATTCAAATTTCACTGTCCATCCTGTATTTATACTTGTTAAACTGGGCAGCTCAAACTTAGTGACATTTAAAGCAATGAGCAGATGTGATTACCAAGAAGTGAGTGAGATGGAGGATAGAAAAGGATTAGCTGCTCAACCCTTGATCACTCCAAAATTAAAGGTCAGGAAGGAAAAGAGAAACTAACAAAAAAACCTGATATGGAGCAGCCAGGAAGTAGGAGGAAACCCCAGAAAGTACGATGCCCTAGAGAAAAATGTAGAAAGTACATGTATATCAGAAAGGAGGGAGCGGTCAGCACTGTCAAAGGCTCTGACTGATGGCCATCAGATGTAGCAACATAGAGATCATTACAGACCTGACAAGAGCAGTTTCAGTGCACGTGGGCAGAAACTCTAGTTAGTGCGGCTTGAAGAAAGGACGGGAAGAGAAGACGTGGAGACATTGACAACTCTTTTGAAAATTTTTTTCTGAAAAGAAAAGAGAAATGGGGTGATAACTAGTGGGAGAAGTGAGAACAAGAGAAAACTTAAAAGAATAAAAAAGATGAGGCCAATAACAGCCTGATGAAGTTCTGTACTCTTCTCCGGACCAGGGGTTCTCAAACTTCTGTGTGTCAGAGAGCTTGTGAGAACACACGTGGCTGGGTCCCACCCTCAGAGTTTCTAGTTTAGTAGGTCTGGTATGAGACCCAAGAATTCGTATTTCAAACAGATTCCCAGGAGATAACTGGTGCTGTTGGTCCAGGCAGCACATTTTGTGAACCATCTAGCTGTGCCTTGCACATAATGTGAACAATATTACTAGGCATTATTTAGAACATTTACCAAATTAAACAGAAAAGAAAATGCAACAATTGGTGCATATTATATGAGAAAAGATAAAATTATAAATAAATTATATTTATTTGCATGTGATAGGATTGTGAACAAAGAAAGCCCAAGATTCCAATAAAACTGCTACAATGAAAAAAAATTGGATAGACCATCTCAAATCAAGATAAACACATAAAAATCATTGACCTTTCTCAATACTAGCAGTAACTACTCATGGATAGAAACTGGTTTTTTAAAATCTCAGTTATTGTAACATATAAAAACATTTTCTATTATTTAAGGATACAGGGATAGGGAGCAAAAGTTTACATGCAGGGCACACAGACTTTTGGATAGTAATTACATCTCTGGGAAGCATGAAGATGAAAGGATGTCTCCACATTCTCTATTTTTTTATATGTTAAGTAAGGAAATCTTAGATATATCAAAATGTTAAAATCTAATAAGTATGAGAGGAGGGCACTTGTCTCCTTGAATATTATTTTCTATACTTTTCTACATATTTTAAATATTTAATAATGCAATTTGAAATTTAAAATATCTTCTTAAAAATGATGATGTGGGGACTTCCCTGGCAGTCCAGTGGTTAAGACTCCCCACTTCCACTGCAGGGGGCGTGGGTTCGATCCCCGGTCAGGGAACTAAGATCCCACATGCCGCGGCACAGTGCAGCCAAAAAAAAAAAAAAAAAAAAAAAAATGACGATAAACAACAACAATAACGGCTGAGGATTTTTTTTAAATAATAAAGAACATTACCTATATGAAAAAACTATAAAATATTTTTTAAAGACAGAGAACAACTTCTAAACAAGTGGAGAATCATGTCATTGCTCCAGACAGGGTAGCGTTCATGTTAATTCTTATAAAAATCAATATATAACTATATGCAATTTCTATTAGAATCACATTGACTTATTTTATGAAGCTGGATTAAATAAATTTAAAGTTCATATGAGGGACTTCCCTGGTGGAGCAATGATTAAGAATCTGCCTGCCAATGCAGGGGACACAGGTTCGATGCCTGGTCTGGGAAGATCCCACATGCTGCAGAGCAACTAAGCCCGTGCGCCACAACTACTGAGCCTGTGCTCTAGAGCCCGCGAGCCACAACTGCTGAAGCTCGCGTGTCTATAGAGCCCGTGCTCCACAACAAAAGAAGCCACCGCAATGAAAAGCCTGTGCGCCGCAACGAAGAGTAGCCCCCGCTCCCCGCAACTAGAGAAAGCCCGCACACAGCAACAAAGACCCAACACAGCCAAAAAATAAATTAATTAATTTTTAAAAAGAAAAAAAATTTTTTTAAATCATAGATCTTTAAAAAAAAAGTTTGTATAAAAAAATAAATGAATATCCAAGAATAGGCAAGAAAATTATGAAAATAAAGGCTTGTTACAGGGAGAAATTCCTTACCAAATCTTAACACATATTATAAAGTCATTGTAATCCAAACAACATTAAAAGGGGACTAGACGAGAAAAATTTATCAGTGGATTAGAAATTGATCCCCAAATAAATGCAACTGTATATGAGAACTTATAGAAAGGTTGATATTTCAATTCAGAGGTAAAAGACTGATTTATTTTTGAATTGATACTACAAGCTGGCCATCCGTCTGGAAGAAAACAAACTCACACTACAGCTCCCACCATACACAAAAATAGGATTCCCACGGCTTAGAGATTTAAACATAAGAAATAAAGAATATGAACATGCAATTCTTGGAAGAGAGATAACTGTAGGTTTTATGAAAATATGCTCAATGTCATTAGTACTCAGAGATCAACAAATTGAATGAATTGTGGTTTTACCAATAACTTGGAATATGATGTAGTTTTAAATAAAATGAGCCAGAGCCTCATTTACTAAGATAGAGGAATGAGAAACTCAGGTTGCTTAAATGTGATTTTGTTGTTGTTGCTGTTCAAACAAAAGACGTACTGCACGCAAGTACCCCTGTTTTTGCATTTCTGTATGAGCTCGAGGAACAAGGTTGACAAATGTGCACCAAAATGTTACCACTGCTTATCCATGGGGTGAGGATGGAAGAGACTAGAAGGCGTTAGGAATGATTTCTTTATGCATATTTGGACATATACCACTTTTTTCAGTTAGCATATTTGCTTTTATAATTTTAAATATTTAAGCATATTGGGAGAAGAAAAACAAGAGAAAGAATGATTTGGCCCTCAGAGGTATGGCCATTATCCTAGAGTGGTGATGAAAGAGAAGAGGACAGGGCAAAAGACTGAAAAAAAATATAGCTATTTATTGAAAGCCAGTTAAGCACAGGCAGAGTGCCTGGAGCCTGGGAGGGATGTATGAAATATAAGGCAGAGACCTTACTCTCTGTTTGCATAAAAGCTGGCTGGAAGATGAAATTAAAACACTCAAAACCATTTACGCGTAATAGTGCCAGCCCCTCCAAAGCTGCCAGGTTATGTTTTCATAGCTGCAGTTTCCTCTTCAATCAGTGGAAATTGGAATTTTTCTTAACAGGTTATGGAGCAGAAAAATGGACTTGTATGTTTCAGGATAAGGAGTTGTGGAAATGAACAAAACTTGAAGAGACCTAAAAGAATAGATTAAAACTTGTTTGTTTGGGGATGTTCTGGAAATTTGAGCAAATGTACTACATGTGCACTCACTTTATGAGCTGGTTCTTTCTTAAAATATAAATGGTTATGTTGGCAAAAATGAAATCTTTCCCTCAATTTTAATAACTTAGTCATTCTCGATGTTAAAATGTGGAGAAATATTAATGTTCTGTTCTTAATTTTAGTAAAAGAAAGGTGGTTGTCAGTCCTCCCTCTGGGAAGCAGGTGCCAAGAGAGAATTAGAAATGCAGGACATATCTTGGGGGAAGTACCATCTTTCTTATGCCTGAGCCCATGAGAAGTCCAGTTGCTATACAGGCATTTGCCCAACAGAAGAGACTCCTGCCTCAGTTAGAGTTACCATGATGCTACTAAAAGGAGAGAGGGAGCAGGTGTGGGCAGGGAAAACCTTCAGACTGTGATGTAGTACTGACACTAATGAAAGGAAAGAGAGAAGGAGGAAGGGTTGGATAGCAAGAGCCTCACACTGTGATGCAAGCTCTTAGAAAGTCTCAACCAGCCCAACAAGGAACCACAGAGCCAAGACAGCCCATGAGAGGAGTCCTGCATTGGGTAGAAATGGCCAGGCTGTAGTTCCCCTGCCACACTCAGTCCTTCACGAAAGCCTGATTTTAGTGTGTGTGAATGTTGCACAGGATCCAGAAGGTTCTGCAGCTGGAGACTGCCCACTAACTACACTCCTTACAACAGGCTCTCTCCAGGGGAGGTTCGAGCACACACATCTGTGACCACTGCAGTTCATCCACGGCATCCGCGTCTTCATGCCAGGTCAAGGGACGGCTCTTCTATGGCTACTGTGGGCTTTGCTTCCTGAGGAGAAACTCAGAGGAGGGAAGTTAGTGGGATGAACCTCAGTCCTATCACTGAAGTTGGTCTTGGGGGTGCAACTGGTCCTCATTTTCTCCCTCCTCCATCATCCATTCTAAATTCCCTTCACACTCAGCTAGTACCTCTGCAAGTGAAGATTTACCTGGTGATGTGATCAAGACTACTTTACTGCAGGGTCTGAGCCTGGGTGATCATACCTTTCAGGGTTGCTGTGCATGTCCTTTTACAGTATAATTGGGCAAGGGTAGTAGATCCTCTGAGTGCCCCCATGCCCGTTGTGTAAAAATGTTCTTACCTCATCTTGTTGATCAAAATCAATAACCCGCTGCCAACAAGGTAACTTCTCTTCTCACTTGCTGTTCCCAAGGTGCCCTGGAAGCAGCCTTAACTTGTGTCCAATAGAACCCTGCTGTGCTCCTGGCAAGAATGCACCCCCTTTGGGGACCAGGAGCTCTACCCTGTGGAGCCCACAGTGGTGCAGCCAAGGAAGTAAAATGTCCCTATGAGTCATTAGAAATGATGACAAGATGATAAGAAATGATGGAAGAAATGAAAATACTCCGGCTTCCAACCCTTGGTTCCTGGATGCATGTATTCTTCCTGTTGGGGACACAGTTCCACAAAGAGGTCTCTGATTCAGAACATACTCTGAATCCTGGAGGATGACACCCATTCTTACAAAGTATTGTATCTCCACTGGCACTGAAGTTGAGTAACTAGAAGGTTGTTCCAGTGTTCTTTGAGACTGGCTGCTTTTGGATGGTGAGGTATATGGTACATCCAGTAGACCCAAAGCCATGGACCCCACTTAGTGTAAATTGGGTCTCTTGCTGCATGTTATGTCGTGTGGGATTCCATACCTGTGGATCTGGCATTCCATCAGTTCCCAAAGAGTGGGGCAGGCTGAGGCTCTGTAGACAGGAAATGCAAACTCATACCAGAATAGCTGTCTATTACTGTGAGAATGAATCAGGTCCCATCTTGGAAGGATGGCAAGTCAACTTGCCACCAAGTTGACTCAAGAAAATTTCCGTGTTGCAGGCTCATCGTTAGTATCTGTTGCTGGAAGGTTGGACGTTCAGAGGCAGCAATAGCTAGATCATGGCAGTTCATGCTATGGGACGCATACGTAACTGCCATCTCTGCATCCATGGCTGCTCCATTCAGGGGCCAGCCATGTCAATTCTGGCCACATCAACTGACCAAGTCAGTTGCTTATTCAGAGCCTCTTCCATGGTAAATACTTTCTGGTAGCGTCATCACTCTCTCCATATTTCTAAGAGCCACATAAGCCACAAATTTGCCTTGGTTCTTGACAAGGTGTTAAATCCAATGTCCCAAGATAGTGTTCCCAAGACACTGAACTCTTGCTTATCCAGTCTTCTATTCTGGCCTCTTCGATCAAACACCCTCGACATCAAATCCAATGAGTATTCCCCTTGGCTCCTGCCCATCTATGCTGAGTATTTCTTCCAGCCCCTTTGGGATGTAATCTCTTTCTCCCCTCATCAGGCCCAGCATATCCTCAGCAGGGTTATGCTGAGACTGAACCCTATTTATCCACCTGGCACCAGGAGAAGAGATGGTGTCCTGAGGGGTCACTTGTATTGAGGGAAAGAGGCCTCTGCAGTGTCTTCCTGCCTGGTAAGGTGCTAGTTCTTAGTATGGAGGATGGAACACATCTGCAGCTCTGAGGGTTCAGGGAGCTTGCAGAACCAAAATCTTAGGGGGCATTCACCAAATGTTTCCATTTCACGTTTCAGGGTCCCTGCTTTTCTCACCCAGGGCCCTGACCTTAGCGTAACAGAGCTGCCTTGCCTGATCCTTCAGTTACCTTTGTGACCCTATTAAGTGCTGACTCTACTCCTCAGCTGTGTCCACTGTCCACTGCCAAAGACAAGGGCATCTTTGTAAACTATCCAAAGCTTTCATTCTTAGCTTCTTTGTAAAATTCAGGTTTATTAAGGTAAATTTACATATAGTAAAATGTAGATGAATGGTTTGATCAGTCTTGACAAATGTATAGAATCATGTAACAGCCACCACAGGTGAGATATAGACCATTATTATCATCCTCCAAAAGTTCCCTCATCATGTGCTTTTGTAGTCAGTCTTCTCCTCCCCAGCCCCAGCACCTGGAAACCACTGATCTGACTTCTGTCTCTGTGACTTTTACAAAATAGCATATAAACAGAACCATTCATGAGGGCTTTTGCACCTGGCTGTTCTCACTTCCTATAACGCATTTAGATTCATTCATATTGTCTCATATATCAGTAGTTGGTCCCTTTTTATCATTAAAGAGTACTCCGTTATGTGGATGCATCATGATTTAATTATCCTTTTCCCATCAGATGGACCCTTGGGTTGTTCCAGTTTGAAGTGATTACAAATAAAGCTGCTAAAAATATTCATATATGGGTCTTTCTATAAAGGCTACATTTTCATTTCTCCTGGGTAAATAGGATTGCCAGGCCATATGATAATGTGTATGTTTAAATTTATTAAAAAACTGCCAAACTTTATCAAAGTGGCTGTACCATTTTGCATCTCTACCAGCCATCTATGAGAGTTATGGTTATTACACATCTTTACCAGGGCTTTGAGTTATCTGTATTTTTTTATTTTAGTCCTTCTAATAGGTATATAGTTGTATTTCTTTCTGGTTTTAATTTGCATTTCCCTAATTACTCATGACATTGAGCATCTTTCTATGTGCCTGTTTGCCACTACATCTCTTCTTAGGGCAAGTATCTATTCAAATCCCCTCCTCATTAAAAAAAAATTTTTGTGGTCTTTTACACATAGTTTTTACCTGTCTTTCATAATCCCTTTGCAGAGGATTGGACAACAGAGTAAAATCTTACCAAGTTCATTGTCTTTGTACACATTGTTCCCCTCATAACTTTCTTTCTCTTTTATGGACTAATAAATATTGATCCATCCAAACACTCTCAAAAGCAAAATACTCTCAAAGATTAGAAAAACTTTCCTGCATATGGTGAAAACCCACTACATAAATATTATAACCAAATATAATATATTTGGTTACATTTGTTAACAATCAAATACAATCTATTATAATCTATATAATCAAATGTAATCAAACAAAACATAACCAAATATAATCTCATAGCTTTCAATGAGCTGATTTCCCAGGTCGCCACCAATACAAGTTTTTGCAAATAGGCCACCATCTTGTGCCAAAGATAATCCATACCCCACACTCCACTTGAGGTGGGCGTGTCTGCCTTGCTAGCCAGACAGTGAACAGTCCAGTCCCCAGACTCCTCTCACTGCCTGCCTGCTTGGACTAATCCTTGTTCTTACTGTGTCAGTTCAGTCCTCTGGGAAGCACACACCAAGATGGAATTAGAAATGCAAGAGGTTTATTGGGAGAAACACCTTTGAAAGATATAGGGGTGTGGGACAGAGTCAAGATGGCGGAGTAGGAGGATACGGAGTTCACATCTTCCCACAATTAGGGCACCTACCAGATGCCGTTGGGGGACCTTGACACCCAAGGGAACAGGAGGAACCCCCCAGCAACTGGCTAGGAGGTGGGGGGGGCGAGGGGGGAGGAGAAGTGGAGGCCGGATGGAACTGGCATCCTTGCGGGGTGGCTGCTGGAGGGGAGGGGTTCCCACCCCAGAGGGACCTTCGGGGGTTTGGAGGATCAAGGGGGAAGGTGGCTAGCATTTCCCCTGTCCAGTTGGGCACTAGGAAGTCTGCTGGGCTCCCTCCCAGGCCTGGTCCTCCACCTTCTGGGGATCCCTCCAGCCTCGTGGGTTCTAGGGGCATAGGAGGGAGGGAGGGGGGAAGAAAAGGAGAGGTGGATGGGGGGGGGAGAACCATCCAGGATCAGAGGATCAGGGGAGAACGTGCCCAGCATTTCCCCTGTCCACTTGGGCCCTGGGGAGCCTGTCGGGGTCCTGGGCCTGGTCCTCTTCCCTCCGAGGCCTCCTCAAGCTGCGTGGGTCCTAAGGGCGTAGGAGGGAGGAGGGGAAAGAAGAGTAGAGGCGAATGGAGAGGGACCCTCCAGGATCAGAGGATTCGGGGGAAGCACAGCTAGTGTTTACACCACCCTCTCAGGCCCTGGGGAGCCTGCTGAGGTCCTGAGCCTGATCATCTGCACTCCAAGGCCAAAGGCAGTACAGGGCCCCTCCGGCTGCACTGAGTCTAAGCCCCATTCCCAACCCCCGCAGGGCCCTTTCCAGCATCATGGGCCCTAAGCATAGGCCCTGCCCCTGCATAAACCCCCAGCCATGCCTAAGCCCCACCCTCGCATAAGCCCCACCCCCCACAGCCAAGGCCTTTTCTTTTTTTTTTTTTGGTCTGCTACAAAAGCTTTATTGTTTCATGATCACTTTTTTTTTGAATTTTTGAATTTTATTTTATTTATTTTTTTATACAGCAGGTTCTTATTAGTTATCCATTTTATACATATTAGTGTGTACACGTCAATCTCAATCTCCCAGTTCATCACTCCCCCACCCCCTTACCCCCCACCCCCCTGCCACTTTCCCCCTTTGGTGTCCATACTTTTGTTCTCTACATCTGTGTCTCAATTTCTGCCCTGCAAACTGGTTCATCTGTACCATTTTTCTAGGTTCCACATATATGCGTTAATATACAATATTTGTTTTTCTCTTTCCGACTTACTTCACTCTGTATGACAGTCTCTAGATCCATCCACGTCTCTACAAATGACCCAACTTCATTCCTTTTTATGGCTGAGTAATATTCCATTGTATATATGTACCACATCTTCTTTATCCAAATCAAAAGAAAGCTGGAGTAGCAATTATCATATCACACAAAATAGACTTTAAAATAAAGACTGTTACAAGAGATAAGGAAGGACACTACATAATATCAAGGGATCAATCCAAGAAGAAGATATAACAATTATAAATATTTATACACCCAACATAAGAGCGCCTCAATACATAAGGCAAATGCTAACAACCATAAAGGGGAAGTTGACAGTAACACAATAGTTGTAGGGGACTTTAACACCCCAGTTACACCAATGGACAGATCATCCAAACAGAGAATAAATAAGGCAACACAAGCTTTAAATGTCATAATGGACCAGATAGATTTAATTGATATTTATAGGACACTCCACTGGAAAGTGGCAGAATACACTTTCTTCTCAAGTGCATACAGAAAATTCTCCAGGAGAGATCACATCTTAGATCTCAAATCAAGCCTCGGAAAACTTAAGAAAATTGAAATCATATCAAGCATCTTTTCTGACCACAATGCTATGAGATTAGAAATCAATTACAGGAAAAAATAACCTGTAAAAAACACAAGTACATGGAGGTTAAACAGTGTGCTACTAAATAACTAAGAAATCACTAAGAAATCAAAGAGGAAATAAAAAAATACATAAAAACAAATGACAGTGAAAACACGACAAACCAAAACCTATGGCATGCAGCAAAAGCTGCTCTAAGAAGGAAGTTTATAACAATTCAATCTCACCTCAAGAAACAAGAAAAATCTCAAATAAACAATCTAACCTTACACCTAAAGCAACTAGAGAAAGAAGAACAAAGAAAACCCAAAGTCAGTACAAGGAAAGAAATCATAAAGATCCGAGCAGAAATAAATGAAACAGAAATGAAGAAAGCAACAGCAAAGATCAATAACACTAAAAGTTGGTTCTTTGAGAAGATAAACAAAATTGATAAACATTTAGCCAGACTCATCAAGAAAAAAAGGGAGAGGACGCAAATAAATAAAATTAGAAATGAAAAAGGAGACATTACAACTGACACCACAGAAATACAAAGGATTATAAGAGACTACTACAAGCAACTCTATGCCAATAAAATGGACAACCTCCAAGAAATGGACAAATTCTTGGAAAGGTATAATTTTCTAAGACTGAACCAGGAAGAATTAGAAAATATAAACAGACCTATCACAAGTAATGAACTTGAAACTGTAATTAAAAATCTTCCAACAAACAAAAGTCTAGGACCAGATGGCTTCACATGTGAATTGTATCAAACTTTTAAAGAAGAGCTAAAGTCTATCCTTCTCAAACTCTTCCAAAAATTTCAGAGGGAGGAACACTCCCAAATTCATTCTATGAGACCACCATCACCCTGATACCAAAACCAGACAAAGATGTCACAAAAAAAGAAAATTACAGACCAATATCATTGATGAACAGAGATGCAAAAATTCTCAACAAAATACTAGTAAACAGAATCCAACAGCACATTAAAAGGATCATACACCATGATCAAGTGGGATTTATCCCAGGAATGCAAGGATTCTTCAATATACACAAATCAACCAATGTGTTACACCATATTAACAAATTAAGGAATAGAAACCATATGATCATCTCAATAGATGCAGACAAAGCTTTTGACAAAATTCAACACCCATTTATGATAAAAACTCTCCAGAAAGTGGGCATAGAGGGAACCTACCTCAACATAGTAACGTCCATACATGACAAAAACACAGCAAACATCATTCTCAATGGTAAAAACCTGAAAGCATTTCCACTAAGGTCAGGAAGAAGACAAGGATGTCCACTCTCACCACTCTTATTCAACATAGTTTTGGAAGGCCTAGACACAGCAATCAGAAAAGAAAAAGAAATAAAAGGAATAGAAATTGGAAAAGAAGAAGTAAAACTGTCATTGTTTGCAGATGACATGATACTATACATAGAAAATCCTAAAGATGCCACCAGAAAACTACTAGAACTAATCAATGAATTTGGTAAGGTTGCAGGATACGAAATTAATGCACAGAAATCTCTTGCATTCCCATACACTAACAACGAAAATCAGAAAGAGAAATTAAGGAAACAATCCCATTTACCATCACAGTGAAAAGAATAAAGTATCTAGGAATAAACCTACCTAAGGAGGCAAAAGACCTGTACTCAAAAAACTATAAAATTCTGATGAAAGACATCAAAGATGACATAAACAGATGGAGAAATATACCATGTCCTTAGATTGGAAGAATCAATATTGTGAAAATGACTATACTACCCAAAGCAATCTACAGATTCAATGCAATTCCTATCAAATTACCAATGGCATTATTCACGGAATTAGAACAGAAAATTTTACAATTCGTATGGAACACAGAAGACCTCGAATAGCCAAAGCAATCTTGAGAAAGAAAAACGGAGCTGGAGGAATCAGGCTCCCCAGCTTCAAACTATACTACAAAGCTACAGTAATCAAGGCAGTATGGTACTAGCACAAAAACAGAAATATAGATCAATGGTACAGGATAGAAAGCCCAGAGATAAACCCACGCACATATGATCACCTAATGTATGACAAAGGAGGCAAGAACATACAATGGAGCAAAGACAGCCTCTTCAATAAGTGGTGCTGGGAAAACTGGTCAGCTACATGTAAAAGAATGAAATTAGGACACTTCCTAACACCACACATAAAAATAAACTCAAACTGGATTAAAGACCTGAATATAAGACCGGACACTATAAAACTCTTAGAGGAAAACAGGAAAAACACTCTTTGACATAAACCACAGCAAGATCTTTTTTTTTACCCACCTCCTAGAGTAATGAAAATAAAAACAAATAAACAGGACCTAATTAAACTTAAACGCTTTTGCACAACAAAGAAAACCATAAACAAGACAAAAAGACAACCCTCAGAATGGGAGAAACTATTTGCAAATGAAGCAACAGACAAAGGGTTAATCTCCAAAATACACAAACAGCTCATGGAGCTCAATATCAAAAAAACAAACAACCCAATCAAAAAATGTACAGAAAACTTGAATAGACATCTCTCCACGGAGGACATACAGATGACCAAGGGGCACATGAAAGGATGCTTAACATCACTAATAATTAGAGAAATGCAAATCAAAACTACAATGAGGTATCACCTCATACCCGTCAGAATGGCCATCACCAAAAAATCTACAAACAATAAATGCTGGAGAGGGTGTGGAGAAAAGGGAACCCTCTTGCACTGTTGGTGGTAATGTAAATTGGTACAGCCACTATGGAGAATAGTATGGAGGTTCCTTAAAAAACTAAAAATAGAACTACCATATGACCCAGCAACCCCACTACTGGGTATATACCCTGAGAAAACCATAACTCAGAAGGACACGTGTACCCCAATATTCATTGCAGCACTATTTACAATAGCCAGGACATGGAAACAACTTAAATGTCCAACGACAGATGAACGGATAAAGAAGATGTGGTACACATATACAATGGAATATTACTCAGCCCTAAAAAAGGAATGAAATTGGGTCATTTGTAGTGAGGTGGATGGACCTAGAGTCTGTCATACAGAGTGAAGTAAGCTGGAAAGAGAAAAACAAATATCTTATATTAATGCATGTATGTGGAGTCTAGAAAAAATGGTACAGATGAACCTATTTGCAGGGCAGGAATAGAGATACAGACATAGAGAACACAGTGGGGGAAGGGGAGGGTGGGATGAACTGGGAGATTCGGTATGACATATATACACTACCATGTGTAAAATAGATAGCTAGTTGGAACATGCTATAAAGCACAGGAAGCTCAGCTCAGTGCTCTGTGACAACCTAGATGGATGGGATGGGGTGGCGGTGGGCGGGAGGGAGGTCCAAGAGGGAGGGGATATAGGTATACATATAGCTGATTCACTTCATCATACGGCAGAAACTAACACAACGTTGTAAAGCAATTATACTCCAATTTAAAAAAAGAAAGAAAAAAAGAAAGATATAAGGGTGAGGAAGCAAGAGTAGGCAGGGATGAACCTTCAGACCATGATACACTTCTGACTCCATGAAACGAAATGGGTAAGGAAGGAGGCTTGGGTAGCAACAGATTACAACTGAAATGCATCTCTGAGAAAATCTCAGCCAGCACAATGAGGAGCCCCAACTGGCCACTAGAAGGGCTCCATGTTGGTCAAATGACCAGCTCTAAGACTCTTGCCATATTCAGTGATTGGCTGGGAGCAGCCTGTGGAGAGCCTGACCTCAGCACGTGCCCTGTGGCAGGTCCCAGAGGGCACTGCAGCTAGAGGCTGTTGACTAACTCAACTCACGGCAGATTCTCTCTAGTAGGGAGATCTGGGTGGTGCAATTCCATTGGCTACGACATCTCTATTTGGGAGGAGGATTATGTACATAAGGATGGAGGGGGATGGGGTTGGGGACAGAAGGAGACTCAGTGGCCAGACATCAAAGAAGGACTTTGTGGAGAGTATAGAAACACACAGTGAGAATGTCATTAGACTCTTCTCCAAGTGCTGTACAATGTAAATCTTCCCCTCCATCACCCCACTCAATAACCTGTCATTTCAGTATTGCTCTGTCAGAAGGCGACAAAGAAATCAGTCCTGCTTCTGAAATCTTCTGATTTCACATGAAAATAACTTCGACCCCAGTGCGCAATAAAAAACACAAAAGTACCAATCCCTCAAAATCCTATCTTTAAATAAAACAGTACTCTGCTCTTTCCCAAGTCTGACCCATTCCGCAACCAGCTACTAAATATATCTTCTTAAAATATTGATCTGCATGCATTTCTCTTGAATAACCTGTTAGCAGGTCCAAGGCTCCATCGAACTCTCCAGTCTCTCCTACTATTCTTGTACCCGAGGCATCTGCTCCAGGTCTCCCTTTTACAAACACATGTGCTTCTCCTCCCGCTTTGCCTTTGCTTACAGCATCCGTCTCTCACTGGAGGTCCACAGCCCAAAGTCAGCCAACAGACATGTTATGTTTGGCTCACGCTGTGTTTTAATTTTTTGAAATTGTTGTCAACATTTAAAAGTAATAAATTTCACAATAAAATTCAGATTTCTCACTTTTCCTAAAAAACTGGAAGGTCTGGTAACACTGGGTTGTCCCCTGGCAGTGTTCATCTGTTGGGCAGAGGAGCTCTTTGTAGACAGAGCCTGGGTTCCCGTGATCCCCCACAGCCTGCCTCATTTCATGCCTGGCCCTGGTAAGCACATGAGTTTGCAACCCTAGCTCTCACTGTCCCCTGCCCAGAACACACTTCCCGTTTCTCTCCTCTTCCTGCCATGGACACCTTCTTTCCCGATCTGGTCCCCTACTCCTGGATTACCATACCTCCCTCTGCAGCCACTTGCTTCCTGCACAGATCACCTTGTATTCGAGGCTCTGCAAGATTCTACTTGTCTTTGTGTCCCGATTGCTTACATTTTTTGAGAGTGGACCCAGTGTCAAGCATGGTGCCCTACAGTTAGCAGGGGAGCAATAAATGTTTGTTGGTGGCGCCACCTCTGCCTGAATAACGTGTATATTACTCATGCTTTTGGAGGTTGCTATAAATCCAACTTGAAGCAGTTTAAGCAGCAGAGGACGGCTTTTTGGCTTGTAAACTGGGAAAGCAGGCAAGTAGCTGGGGACAACTGGAAGTAGGAACTTGAATGCTGCCAGTCTTTTGTTTCTCTCCCACTCTGTGGTTCTTTTTTCATCTCTTACCCAGATTTCTCTGCATGGCGGAGTCATAGTTGCCTACTACCTACCTCAAACAGGATTTTATCTAAGACTTCAGTTTTTTAAGAATAGTTTTAGGTTCACAAGAAAAATCAAGAGGAGGGTACAGAGATTTTCCATATACTCCTGCCTCTATACATAGCCTCCCCCACTGTCCACATCCCTAACCAGAGTGGTACCTTTGTTTCAATTGATGAACCTACAGTGACACATCATAATCACCCGAAGTCCGTAGTTTACATTAGGGTCCATTCTTGGTATTGTACATTCTATGGCTTTGGACACATGTATAATGACACGTATCCATCATTATAGTATCCTACAGAGTATTTTTGCTGCCCTTAAAATCTGTGTTCTTCCGATTTATTCCTCTTCCATCCCCCAATTCCTGACAACCACTGATCTTTTTGCCATCTGTGTAATTTTGCCTTTTCCATAAGGTCAGATAGTTGGAATCATGCAGTATGTAGCCTTTTCATTTAGCAAGATGAATTTAAGTTTTCTCCATACTTTTTCATAGCCTGATGGCTCTGTTCTTTCTAGCACTGAATAATATTCCATTGTTTGGATGTACCACATTTTATTTATCCATTTACCTACCGAAGAATGTCTTGGTTGCTTCCAAGTTTTAGCAATTATGAATAGCTGCTATAAACATCCATGTGCAGGGTTTTTTTTTGTGGACATAAGTTTTCAGCTCCTTTGGGCAAATACAAAGAAACACAATTGCTAGATCATACGGTAAGAATATGTTTAATTTTGTAAGAAACAACCAAACTGTCTTCCAAAGTGGTTGCACCATTTTGCGTTCCCAACAGTGAATGAGAGTTCCTGTTGCTCCACATCCCCACCAACATTTGGTGTTGTCAGTTTCCTGAATTTTGGTCATTCTAATAAATGTGTAGTTGTATATTATTGTTATTTACATTTGCATTTCCCTGGCGACATATGGTGTGGAGCATGTTTTCATATGCTTATGTTGTCTGTATATCTTTTTCAGTGAAGTGTCTGTTCAGATCTTCTTCCCGTTGTTTAATCATGTTGTTTGTCTTCTTAGTCTTGAGTTCTAAGGGTTCTTTGTGTATTTGAGGTAACAGACTTTTATCAGATGTGTCTCTTGCAAATATTTTCTCCCAGTCTGTGGCTTGTCTTCTCATTTACTTCACATTGTGTTTTGCAGAGCAGAAGTTTTAAATTTTTAAATTATTTCTTTCATGGATCATGCCTTTGGTTAACTTTCAAATAACCCTATACTGCTTCATGGGTAGTGCAAGTACTTTATAATAACAAAGTATTTCTAATTCCTCCTTTTTGCCCATTATTTCACTGCTGTCATTTATTTCACTTGTACATAAGCATATATATGTTATAAAAGTTTTCATTTTACTTTCACTTATTTATTCTCTGATGCTCTTCCTTTCTTTATATAGATCTGAATTTCTGACTTAATTGTTTTCCTTCTCTCTAAAGAACTTCTTTTAACATCTCTTGCAAGGCAGGTCTAGTGGCAACAAATTCCCTCAATTAGTGTTTGAGAAAGTCTTTATCAGTCCTTCACTTTTGAACAAAAATTCATAAGGTAGGGAATTCTATGTTGGTAGGGTCTTTTTCTCTCAACGCTAAATATTTCACTCCACTCTCTTCTTGCTTACCTGGTTTCTAGGAGAAGTTAGATATAATTCTTATCTTTATTCCTCTATAGATAAGATTTTCCCCCCTCTGGCTTATTTCAGGAATTTTTCCATGTCTTTCATTTTCTGTAGCTTGAAAATGATATGCCTAAATGTAGTTTTTGTTTGTTTGTTTGCTTTTGGGGATCTTTTTCTTTCCTTCTTTCTTTCTTTTTTTTTTTTTTGGCCATTTATCCTGATTGGTGTTCTCTGAATTTCTTGGATCTGTGGTTTGGTGTGTGACATAAATTTGGGGGAAATTCTCAGTGATTTTTTTTCAAGTATATCTTCTGTTCCTTTCTTTCTTCTCCTTCTGGTATTCCCATTAGGTGTACACTACATCTTTTGTAGTTGCTCCCACAGTCCTTGTATATATTCTGTTCTGTTTCTTTTACTCTTTGTTCTCTTTGCTTTTCAGTTTTGGAGGTTTCTACTGACATATCCTCAAGCTCAGAGCTTCTTTCCTTAGCCATGTCCAGTCTACTAATAAGCCTATTAAAGGCATTCTTCATTCATTCATGTCATAGTGTTTTTCATTTTTAGCAATCCTTTTTTATTCTTGCTTGGGATTTCCATCTCTCTGCTTACATGGTCCATCTCTTCTTGCATGCTGTCTACTTTACCCATCAGAGCCCTTACCTATTAATCATAGTTGTTTTAAATTACTGATCTGGTAGTGCCAACCTCCCTTCCATGTCTGGTTCTGATGCTTGCTCTTTCTCTTCAAGTTGTTCTTATAGTATGCCTTATTATTTTTTTCCTTTATAGTATGCCTTATTATTTTTTCTTGATAGTTGGACATGATACTAGGTAAGAGCAACTGCTGTAAATAGGCCTTCAGTAATGTGGTGATAAAGTGTGGGGGGGGAGGGGAAATATTCTATAGTTCTATGATTAGATCTCAGTCTTTAGTGAGCCTGTGCTTCTGAGCTGTGAACTTCACAAGTGTTTTCCCATTTTTTTCCATCCCCCTTAGATGGAACAGAATTGCTATATTGGGTGGGAGCTAAGAGTTTCTCTTCTCCCAGATCAGTTAAACTCTGATAATTCCCCAGCAGGTTAGGTTCCGGCTAACTAGTTTCCCCTGAGGGAAGGCTTGTTAAGAAGGACAGAGTTATCTGGCATTTTTCCAAATGGTTTTGTTTTTCTTTCCCTATGCTGGTAGCATGAGAGGATTTTTCTCCACTATTTACTGTGAGAAGCTGGTCGAGCTCCTGGAGGTAAAGCCACAAAAGTATGGGGTAGTGGGGCTCCTATGTCTGGATACCCTGGCATTTTTAACTCTCAGAGTTGTCCACCCTGAACCTCCAGCAATTCATCAATTAGCTCAGGTGGTCCCACCCATCCTGATTCCTGCAGTAGTTTCTGCTAGTGAGTCTGGGAAGCCCTGATAACCTGTGTTTGCCTCTCTGTCTCTCCAGTCTTGAGGGCAGAGGTTTGCCCTGTGTCTTCCCCTCTCTTATGGGTGCAAGGAGAGTTGTTGAGTTTTCAGTCTAGTCACCTTTTTAGCTGTTGTTAAGATGGAGTGGCAACTTCCAAGCTCCTTACCTGCAACACTGTAAAGCAGAAGTTCCAGACAGGATTCTTCACGTGGGAGGAGACATACCTGCTGGCAGCGCTGGGGTTGCCTTTACAGAACTCCCTTTCTCTATTCAATTCAGAGATTTCCAGGACAGGACTCAGATTGTCCTGATTGAGTCACATGCCTGATCCTATGTACATAATATGCGATACTCTGATAGGTACATCCAAAAACTTGTGTTTGGGTTGGAGAAAGAAGAAATTTCTAAAACAAAGGGGATGCATTTGCTAGAAGACAGGAGAAATGTTAGCTGACCAAGTTATTAGATACCCACAGAGTTATAGCACATTGAGATAATTTCCTTTGTTTTCCATCTATGAGAAATTTACACCACTTACATATCAGTTATATTAAATATGGTTTATATAATTCATGGCTTTCTTTTTTGTATGATTTGAAGAGAGGGGAGTTTTTGCTTTACTTTTTATTTTAATTTTCTCAAAGAAATGATTATACTTATGTATTAGATTTCTCCAGAGAAACAACCAATAGGATAGATATAGATAGATAGATAGATGATAGATAGATAGATAGATTTGTTCTGAGAAATTGATTATGAGAATTGGCTCGCAATTATGGATGCTAAGAAGTTCCGCAATCTACCGTGCAGGAAACAGGAGCAAATTCCTCTTTCCTCTGCCCTATGGACTATTCAGACCTTCAGTGGACTGGATGATGCCACCCGCATTGGAGAGGGCCATCTACTTTACTGAGTCCACTGATTCAAATGCTAATCTCATCCAGAAACAGGCTCGCAGACACATCAAGAAATAATGTTTCGTCTGGGCACCCTGTGGCCAGTCAAGTTTACACATAAAATTTACCATCACAACTTAGATTTTAAAAATCAATTATCACAAGGCTTTTAATTTAAGAAAGGAAAAAAAATCTCCCCCCTCTATCCTGATTTCTTCTACTAGAGAGGACCATTTTCAAATCTTTTGGCTATCATTTCCAGTATTTACCTACACATTCTTCAGTAACATGGCTCCATTGTTGTGTCTTGACTTTTACACTTTTATTTTTTTTTAATAAATTTACTTATTTCATTTATTTATTTCTGGCTGCATTGGGTCTTCGTTGCTGCGTGTGGGCTTTCTCTACTTGTGGTGAGCGGGGACTACTCTTTGTTGTAGTGCGCGGTCTTCTCATTGCAGTGGCTTCTCTTGTTGCGGAGCATGGGTTCTAGGCGAGTGGGCTTCAGTAGTTGTGGCTCGCAGGCACTAGAGCGCAGGTTCAGTAGTTGTGGTGCACGGGCTTAATTTCTCCACAGCATGTGAGATCTTCCCGGACCAGGGCTCGAACCCATGTCCACTGCATTGGCAGGCGGATTCTTAACCACTAGAAGCCCGACTTTTACACTTTTAGATATGATGTATTACCCTCCTACGCTGAAAGTGGAGGCTCTAGCTCTCTCCCTACTCCCTCTCCTCTCCACACTCTTCTTACATCCTCCCAATACAGTTATTATACAATTTTTGATTAAACCATGAAAAAACTGTTACCACTTGAGGCATGTTGAATATTATGAATGTGTTTTATCATTCTTGCCCAATTGTTTTGTTTCCTGCAGAAGACCATCCCTCTGGCTTTCCCTCCCCCCGCCCCGGCTTTTTATGTAACACTCGTGTGTATCACCTCCAAAGTCAAAAACTGCATCCCTCTCTTTATTATGATGAAATACATCAGGCAACATTGCAGTTCCGTTTTACCCCCTTGGTACTTTCGTCCCAGAGCCCTGTGTCCTCTTTCTAGGCTGGCTGCACAGCCAGTGCTCAGGACTTCCGGTCACCATCATCCTGGGAATTCCCGCTGCCTCTCTTCAGCGTTGGATGCCCTGTTTCCTCTTTCTTGGGTTATTATGTCATGTTGGCGGAGCACATCCTCCAGGAACTTCCTGAAAAAGAAACAGAAGGGAAATTTGTTGAGGCCTTGCATGCCTTAAAATATCATGTCTACCCTCAAACTTGATTAATGTTCTAGATATGTAGAGAATTACAGATCGAGAATCTTTTCTAGCAAAGTTTTTAAAGGCATTGCTAGGTGCCTTGTTAGTGCAGTAGGTAGCGCTTCAGTCTCATAAAGGCGTTGCTGTTTTGTCTTTTTGCTTGAAGTGTTAAAAAAAAAATCTTGGGCTTCCCTGGTGGTGCAGTGGTTGAGAATCCACCTGCCAATGCAGGGGACATGGGTTCGAGCCCTGGTCCAGGAAGTTCCCACATGCCGCGGAGCAACTAAGCCCGTAAGCCACAACTACTGAGCCCACGTGCCGCAACTACTGAAGCCTGCATGCCTAGAGCCGGTGGTCCGCAACAAGAGAAGCCACTGCAATGAGAAGCCCGCACACCACAACGAAGAGCAGCCCCCGCTCACCTCAACTAGAGAAAGCCCGCGCATAGCAACGAAGACCCAACACAGCCAAAAATAAATAAAAAATAAAATAAATTAATTTAACAACAACAAAAAAAGATCTTAAGGAAGTGAGGGAGAGTGCCACTGAGGGAAAAGCCTTCCAGATAATGAATATCTAGTGTAAAGAGCCCGGGGGGCAAGACGTGGGAACAGCAAGGGCCCCTGGAGGTTGGGGCAGAAGTTGCAGGGGGAGAGAATTTAGATGTGGAGCGCAAGAGGTAGTCAGTGGCCAGATCATATCAGGCTTTGGAGGTTTTTGTAAGGATTTGGCTTTTATCCTGAATAAGCTGGGGAGGCAATGAAGGGTTTTGAGCAGAGAAATGTCATGACCTGAATTATATGTTTAAAGGATCATACTGGCTGCTGTGTTGAGAAAAGACTGACTGAGCTAAGGGCAGAGGCAGGGAGACCAGTTAGGGGGTGATTGCAGGAAGCCAGCCAGCAAAAACAGACTTGTACCCAGCCAGGGGTGTTCCAGTTAGTGGTGTTGAAAGTGTTGAACAGTGTTCAGTGTTTGATTATGTTTTGAGTGTGGAGCCAACAGGAATGATTGTAGGTGGGATGATTGTAGGTGGGATAAAGGAAGAGTGGAGTCAGATATGACACCAGTGTTTTTCCCCAAACAAATGGAAGGAAAGAGTTGCTGTTACCGAAATGGAGAATTCTGTAGGAAGAGGAGGAGCTCAGTTTTGGATTTCTTGGTTGGAGATAGCTACTAGACTCCTGAGTGGAGATCTCAAGTGGGCAGCTAGATACAGGAGTCTGGAGTTAAGGGGAGAGGACTAGACTAGGTATGTAAGCTTTGAGGTCATCAACATATAAATAATGACAAAATTGGTGACAGCAGCAAAGGAGTGAAGGGAATACAGAAAAGAGGTCTGAGGACTGAGATCTGGGGCATGTTGGTCTAGCAAAGATCAGGGAGCAGAGGAAGAGCCTGCCAAGGAGACTAAGGAGGAGTGACTGGGGAATTAGAGAGAAAACCAGGAGACAGTTTCAAGAAGAAGAGGGTGATCCACTGCTGGTTGATTATGTAAGAAAAGACTGAGAATTAACCTTTGAAGTTAGCAACATGGAGGTCATCAGTGACTTTGATTAGATCTGCTGCAAGAGTTAAAACATGACTGGAGTGGATTCAAGAGGAAGCAGAAGAGCAGAAATAGAGACAGTAGACATAGACAACTCTTTAAATTTTGTCCTGAAGGGGAGCAGAGGCATGATATAAGGAAGAGGGTTTAATTTTTCAATGAAAGATATTATAGCACATGTGTTGGCTGGTGAGGATGATCCAAGAGAGGGAAAAAAACTAATGACACAGGAGAAAGAAGGGACCCTTACTGGAACGTGCAAGCAAGTGGATGGAATCTAGAACACAAGCAGAGGGATTATTTTAGCTCAGAGCGCGGACAGTCTATACACAGGCAGAGTATGCCAACAGATGCAAGCGAATGTGGTGGTGAGGATGAACAGTGGTACTTTTCGGATTGCTTTCATTTTCTCAGGGAATTAAGAAGTAAGGTCATTACCTTTAAAATAGGGTGAGAGAGGAGATATTATAGAAGATACAAACAGTCATTTAGGAGGGTAGGAGAGGAAATAAAGTAGGAGAATGGGCAGTAAATAGACTAGGAAAGTGTGGTAGGATTTCTGACTAGTACAAAAGGCTCACTGGAGGTGAGTAAAAATGAATTAAAAATGGGACCACCTAGTACGGATAAGGGTTCTTCTCCACCCATGTTAAGCTGCATGCATGTGAGACCATATAACGTAGAAAGTTGTATTCAATCAGGATTGGGTTCTTGTCAAGAAAATACAATTAAAGGAGAGAGGAACAAGAGAGTTTAAAGTGTATGCAAAGGACTGTTTATAGTGATAGAGCATGCAATCTAAGCTAGGTAAGGACCAGACAGAGGTGGACAAGGGACTATGAAAAAGTGGTATGATCAGATTTACTGATTTTAGGTCCTAAAGGACTTGAAATATTTTAGGAGTTGGGATGTGAGTGGGAATGAATTAGAAAAATAGGCAGTGGTGGTCAAAGGTGGGCAGCTTGAAGTGAAGATTATCAGGTTAATATCAATGCAGTTATTTGGTATTGATAAGGTCTAGGATCTGAGCAGTGAGAAGTTGCCTGAAAAAAATGGTGAAAATTAATTAAATAATCAAAGGAAAGGAAGTCAAGGAGCTGAGAGACCAGGATTCTGGAAGAAATATCTACATAGATATTGAGTTGTCAAGAATTCCACGAGGGCATACATATTGGAAAGCGTGACTATAAGCCAGGAGTTGATCTCCTCTAATTCACTGTATTTCTACTCTTGAGTCCATCAGCCTGGAGACTCATATCCTTCCGGTCTGAGAAAGTTCCTTGAATCATTTTTTTGGTAATTTCTTTCCTCTGTTTTCTACACTTCCTCTTTCTTGAAAGCCTATTATTAATGATGGGTCTCCTGGTTTTGTGCTCTAATTTACCTGAACTTCCCATTTTCCATTTCTTTTTCTCTTTAGTTAGTTTCTTAAGACTGGTCTTTTAGCCCTTTTACTGAATCTGTTGTTTCTGTTATCCTATTTTTATTTTCCAACAGCTATTTCGTATTCTCAAAATTTTCCTTTTTTTCACTTAACATCATGTTCTTATTTCATGGGTGCAGTATTTTATATTTCTAAGTCCATTAATAAGTTTGTTTAAATGTTCTCTTTTTTTGCTGCATTGTCTTTGTTTTCTCCAAGTGCCTTTGTTCATTTGTTTGTTTGTTTTAATCTTTACTTTATGTTAGGCTTTCTGCACGTATGGTGATATTTGACGGTCTGTTCATATCTGAGAGTGAGGCACTGTCATAGTTGGGTTGCTATTGGGTGGGCCAAAAAGTTCGTTTGGCTTTTTCCATAAGATGGCTCTAGTGGTGCTTAGTTGTCTTTAACTTCATTCGAAACAATTTTGTTAGATTGCATTGTGACAGCTGTCATATCAGCGTGCATTAAAAAAAAACTTATCAAAATTGGTGAATTTTTGTGTAGCCATTTTAATATTAAAGATGGAAGGAAAAAGGCAACACTTTGGGCATATTATGCTTTATTATTTCAAGGTAAAAATGCAACTGAAATGCAAAAAAAAAAAAGATTTGTGCAGTGTATGGAGAAGGTGCTGTGACTGATCGAACGTGTCAAAAGTGGTTTGCGATGTTTCATGGTGGAGATTTCTCACTGGACAATGCTCCATGGTCGGGTAGACCAGTTGAAGTTGATAGCGATCAAATTGAGACGTTAATTGAGAACAATCAATGTTATACCACGCGGGAGATAGCTGACATACTCAAAATATCCAAATCAAGCGTTGAAAATCATTTGCATCAGCTTGGTTATGTGAATCACCTTGATGTTTGGGTTCCACAGTAGTCAAGTGAAAAAAACCATCTTGACCGTATTTCCGCATGCGATTCTCTACTTAAACATAATGAAAATGTTCCGTTTTTGAAACAAATCGTGAGAGGCAATGAAAAGTGGATACTGCACAATAATGTGGAACGGAAGAGATAGTGGGGCAAGTGAAATGAACCATCGCCAACCACACCAAAGGCCGGTCTTCATCCAGAGCAGGTGAATTTGTGTATATGGTGGGATTGGAAGGGAGTCCTCTATTATAAGCTCCTTCCGGAAAACCAAACGATTAATTCCAACAAGTACTGCTCCCAACTAGACCAAATGAAAGCAGCACTCAATGAAAAGTGTCCGGAATTAGTCAACAGAAAATGCATAATCTTCCATCAGGATGATGCAAGATCACATGTTTCTTTGATGACCAGGCAAAAACTGTTACAGCTTGGCTGGGAAGTTCTAACTCATCCGTCGTATTCACCAGACATTGCACCTTCGGATTTCCATTGATTTCGGTCTTTACAAAATTCTCTTAATGGAAAATATTTCAATCCCCTGGAAGACTGTAAAAGGCACCTCGAACAGTTCTTTGCTCAAAAAGATAAAATGTTTTGGGAAGATGGAATTATGAAGTTGCCTGAAAAATGGCAGAAGGTAGTGGAACAAAATGGTGAATACGTTGTTCAGTAAAGTTCTTGGTTAAAATGAAAAATGTGTCTTTTATTTTTACTTAAAAACCAAAGAAACTTTTTGGCCACCTATATAACAAAATACCATAGAATGGGTGGCTTAAACATCAAAAAGTTATTTCTCACAGTTCTGGAGGCTGGGAAGTTCAAGAACAAGGTTCTGGCGGATTCCGTTTCTGTTGAGGACCCACTTCCTGGTTCATAGACTGCTGTCTTCACACTGCATCCTCACGTGGCAGAAGGGGAAGGGAGATCTCTGGCGTCATTTTCAGTCTTACTCCCATCCTCTACCGAACTTGGTATCATTCATTCTGAAAACTCTCTGGTTTCATTTCCCCAGAAATTAGACCTCCTGTTGCCAGCTGGGCTGGCAATAGTGTTGGCCCCTTCCTGCACAGGAGAGGAGAGGGATTCTGCGGTCCAACTACAGTTCCTTTTTTTTTTTCAGCCCCGCCCTGAACCCCTTCTTAGAGAGGTAAAAACTACTACCAGTTTTTGAGCCTTTTTAAGGTTTTATCATAGGGATCTATTTGTTTTTTGATGTTTTCCACCACAAAGCAAACTTTCTTGCTGTTCTGTTAACTTTGTTACCACTCATCCACCTGCCTTCTGTCTTCTAACATTTTGTTGCTAGGTCTTATCTGCGGTTGTCTCTTCTGCTCTCTTTACCCTTCCAGGTTTTATAAAATTTTTTTTTTATTCCTTGTCAGTCATTTTAGAGAGACTTTCAGATGGAGGTATGATAAATGCATGTGTTCGATCCACCATGTTTTACAGTGACTTCCTCCTGGATTCTTATCTGGATTACCGAATAGTACACATAGCAGACAGTCTTTATGCCCTGCCCCATATCCCCTTGGCTCCCTTCTGAGTTGACCTGTAGCTGAACATGAACATTGCCTAACTGTGCTGAAAGGTTCTCAGCTCAAGCACCTGTATCATTCTGCCTCTATGACTGAGGATTTCCTCCAGTATCACAAGAACTTTCTCAGCCCTCACAAAAGGTATCCTGGAATTTCTGGGCATCTGACACCTCTCACCCAATGAAGAATAGGAATCAGTGGATTAACAGCCAAGTTTCCCATACCCTAGTGGGACTATTATGAGACACTCTTCATGGTTTTTCAGAAGTCCCCAATAGAACTGAGCCCAAGTTGCCCATAGTAGTAGCCTATTCATCAATTGGATTTTCTCCTTTTCCTCTCTCATATTCCACACTCCCTCATTCATACTTCCTGGGATCATTTCTAAAATAAATTCCTTGTATCCAAGGCCTTGCCTTGAGGTCTGATTTTGGAGGAACTCAAACTAAGGGAATTAGTAGTGGAAGAGACCCTAGAAAGTATATTCTCAATGGTATGGAGGTACAAAGACCACATTGGTGGCGGTAAGTTGGGTGATGATAAACCCTGGCACTTTGTAGAATCACAATTACCAAAACTTTCACCTGTGGTCTACTGGAATGACCTACAGGTGAAAGGAGATGCTTGGTTTATGCAATAGTGTTATGCCTGAAAGATACGGGGGATGTGGTAATCATAGGAATTGAAGAGGTGTCTGGCTTTTGTTCACTGGCCAGAAGCATTGAGGAAAGAGAATGATGCATTTACATCATCCAGTTATCAATTCACAACATGAGAATGAAACTGCAAAGTCTTCTTGGAGATCCCCATTTCCTGCAGCCAGAAAGCAGACTTGTGAAAAGTCAGGCCTAATAATAAGGGTAACAGAACTGCAAAGTAGACTGAAGGCAAAGGCCAGTCAGGCCTCTTATATAAAAGTCAAAGCCCTGGTAAGGAGGAAAGGGGCCCTGAGAACTGGGATGAGGGCATGTGGATAGATGTATACTAGAGAACGTTGATGCCTCTAGACTTCCCTGAACCACCCAGCCTAGAAGTGTCCCTCACCCTCTTATAGTTGAAGAGAACAGCTTGCCATTGCCCAGAGACCCTACAAAGTCCTCCTCTACAGCAGATGCCTCATAGATTATGCTCGTCTACCTCGAGGTCTGCCCCGCCTCCTCTCACCGCCTCTATTCCAAAAACTAGGGACAGGTCTCGGCATAGCCCGAGTTCCTCTTGTGAGAGATGTGATGGCTGCAACAATATCCCTCATCCCAATGGCTCTTCTATAATGCAAACTTGACATTCCCTTACCACGAGATGGAGTCTAATTACCCTCCCCTTGAATCTGAGCTAGACTTCACTTGCTTTGATCAACAGTGTGAAGCAGAACTAATGCTGGGTGATTTCCAAGGCTGTCATAAAGGGTGATGCAACTTCTGCCTTGTCCATAGGGTCATTGCCTTTGTAGGTCTGAGCTACCATGTGAGAAGACCAACTACCCTGCGGTCACCATGTTTAAGAAAGCCAAGGCACATGAAGAGCAAGTGCACTGGTTGCTCTGGTAAAATACTTCATGCTGATAGTGAATGTGCATTTCTATCTTTCTCTTGTGAATGCAAACTTCTTTACAATAGCCTCCTGCTAAGTGCCAAAGGCTGTTGTTTTAGAGAATGAATTCTATTCATCATTCACTACCTGGTCCTCAGGATGTTAACTCTCCTCCTTTCTGTTACAATGTCATCATCAGGGACCTTGGTCATCTTGACGTTCTATAGAACATCATACTGGGCCATTATGTGAATGACAGCATGATAATTGGACTTGGTTTTTAGGAAGGAGCAAGTATGCTGATTGCTTTAGTAAAATACTTCATGCTGGAGGATGAGAAATAAACCCTACAAAGTTTCTAAAGCCTGCCCTATCAGGAAATATTTTAGAGGCCTAAAGATCTAGAATATTGCATCTAAAAGGATGTATCACATTTACCACCACTAAGAAAGAGGCACAGCACTTGGTGAGCTACTTTGGTTTTTTAGGCAAAAAAATAATAATAGTACCCTGAGAATACTACTCTGACCCATTTATTAGAAGACTGTTGATTTTGAGGGGGCCTGAGAGAGTATTTAAATAGCCTCTTAAAGATTCAGCTAAGGAATCAGCTTAGGGATGACATCTTACATGGTCAAATCACTGTCCTTAAGGATGCAGCATATATGTTAAGCCAGTGATCACTATCTATAATCACTTCATGTGCTGTATCCTAATATCTAGGACACACAGAAATGGTAATTAAAGGATTCAAGTAGATTTGGCCCCATTCACCACACTCCCAGGGACCCATTAGTGAAAATTGTGTTTTTAATCCTTGTAACTTAGGCTCTTCCAGATCAAAGGCCTTGTACTCAGTATATGTGTGTAGAGTAGGGGATATTTCCTCTAGGGATATAGTAATGATTCCACTGCATCTAAAACAATAACTGCCCCCTGATGATTGGGGGATCCTTATGTTGACAGATCATCAGGTAAAAATGGGAATTACTATACTGGTGGGGATCTCTGACTCTGATTATCTTGTAGAGTTGGAGTTGCTGCTTCATATTGGGGATGGGGAGGAAGATGTCTGGAACTTGGAGGGTTCACTGGGACACTCCTTAGTTCTTCTACGTTTGGTGATAAGGGGAAAGGGCAATTCAAGCAACCAGGGCCTGACATGGGCAAGATAACCAGGGCCAACTGCTCAGAGATGAAAGTCTGGTCCTCCTACAAGCAAGCAAGTCAGATTAGTGCAAGTGTTGGCTAAGAGTAAAGGAAATCTAGACTAGGTGGCAGAGGGGAGAGATGATGGATATAGATGATGGCCTTGGGACCAGCCACAGCAGGGAAGAGTGTGGCTTGTTTCACGAATTCTGCTATTTTCAGCCTTTTTTTGGCTCCAAGGTCAACCCTTTACCAATGAGGTTCAAGCATCAGAAGGTAACTGCTCCAACTTCCCTACCCTTCAGTGGATTAGTTCTGGGATATATTCTACCTGATTTCTCAGAGCACCCCCAGTGGTGGTGAACCCCAGTTGTCCAAAGTGGTAGTCTGCTTATCAATGCACCTTTTTGACTTTCCCCCTTTCCTTCTCTTGTTTGTCCACTCCATCCCACAAACTTTCTGGGATCACCAACTAAACAACACACAGTCCACTCCTTCTCACAGGGTCTACTTTTTGGGAAGCCCAAACAAAGATGGTGAGATTTCATTATAAGTTTGTCTACCTGTACTTATTTGTTATTTGCTATGAAAAAATTTTATTGAGAAAAAGAATGCCATTTTAGTTGATAGGCCTAAGTGATACATATTTGTAGTAATGGTAAAAATGTGAAGAACAGTTTTTAAAGTACGTTATTTTCACTAGTTTATAAAGAATGAGGAAATTGAACTTTGAAAAAATATGCAGTAATACATACTTATACCATAAGAAGAAGAATATTTTAATAACTATGAAAAGAGTTGGCAGGGCTGTCAACTATCAAGGGATTATTTTGAAATTGCTATCACTGGCCAACTACTACGATTAATGAAATCAACATTTTGCAGGAGAAATAAACATCACAATTCAAATTTAATAGGTATTCTTTTTTACTTTAAAAGTTGTTTGAGCTATTAGGTTACTCAGGGCACATTTATCTTTCACTTTACAGAAGAGTTTTCATATACATGCATACACACACACACACACACACACACGTCTTCGCACTTTACACATTTTCAAAGGGTAGCTCTACAGACTCATACATTTTAACTTTGGTAACACATGCAGTATTTCCCCTAGAACGTAGCTTACTAAGAAATCTGTGTTGGGGGCGAGTGTACAGTAGTTTTTCCTTTATCTCCTGCACATAGTATGAAACCCTCCAGAAGTGACATTGCTAAGCCAAATTTAGAAAGACCTCCACATTCACAGAGAGCAAGAAAATGTCAGTGTTGTCCTAAGAAAGCCAGAGAGTGGTCAGACGTCAGGAATAAACAATATCTGCTCATTTTAAACTATACAAATAACTTATTGAATAAATCCCATTTTATTTGTCTTCACTTTCGATGGAATGTTAGTTTCTGAAACCAAATGATATTCAGATTCATTCTTCGCATAGGCATATGGAATACCCAAATTGTGTCTTTGGCAAATTGCCCCCATCCAGGCTTCCCTGAACCTCTATTGTTTTTGTCTACCTAGTACTACTTATTGCTTCTTCTGGTGACAACTCCCCCACTTTTTGGAAGAATTGTTTCTCTATTTCAACCATGTGGGACCTTCTAATTGCAGAGCCCCGATTTTCTGTTCCTGACATAGTGGCAGGAATGTGGTTAATCTTCATGTATTATCCACTGTCTTTCATGGTGGCTCAAAGAGGCTATGGAAGTGAAACCAATTAGAGGTCTTCTCCAGGGTTTTCCAAGAAGAGATAGGGGTGGAGAGAGAGTCCTTTCTCTTCTAGTGACGATGCCTGAAAGAGCCATGGAGCTCCACCACATGGAGAAAGCTGGTCAGTAAGAATGAAGTCAAGTTGCAGAGACAGGTGATACAAAGTTTCAAGTCCTTGGTTCCAATGTTTGAGGTCCCCACTGCCCTCTTCTGGCCTCCACTGCCTTCCGGGGTTTGGCCATCCCCCTTTTCCCTCTATTCTGAGAGCTCCCCTAATATCTTTCCCATTATTCCTCTTTTGTGCTCAAGGTAAATCAAGTGAGTTTCTGGTATTTACAACCAAGAGCTCTGATGAATGTCTGGCATTTACTTTTGTTTATTTGATCAAATAGTTATAAAATCACTGCCTAATTAGGCAAAGCATTCTACTACTTCTCCGTTTTGATTTCTCAGTCAGTGATTTCTCAGGCCTGGATGCTTCCTTACTGGGATTTTTCTTACCTGTTGCTCTCCCCACCCCTAGCTTAGATATTGACTAAAGCTGTTCAACGCTGCTGTCCTGGCTGCAGATTACAGAGGTAGGTGGACGCCACCTCTTGGGGCAATAGCGAACACATCTCCTTAAATTGTCACATTACGAAAGCTCAGTGTTCTCAGGCCATACCTAGGACTATCCTGACCTTTTAACCCCAAGGATAAAAGCAAGAGAGCTCACCAAATAGCTCTTATTACAGGACTACATTACAGGACTGACAATTCCTAACATTTTTTGGATACAATTCTGCAGACCTTCTTCAATGTTGTTTTTAGGGGTTTTGTTTTCTATTTCACTGAGTACTACCCCTGCTTTTAATCTTTTTAGAGTTGCTATGATGATGCATGAGAGTCAGCCATTTTCAGTTTAATTGTCACTCTTAATTGTTGTAGGTTGCTCGGGCCGCCATAACAAAATACCATAGACTGGGTAGTTTAAACAAGGAATTTATTTCTCACAGCTCTGGAGACTGGAAGTCCAAGGTCAAGGTGCTGGCATGTTGAGGTCCTGGTGAGGGCTCTCGTCCTGGTTTGCAGATGGCCACCTTCTCACTGTGTCCTCACATGGTCTTTCCTTGGTATGTGGGCACAGGGCAGGGGGGAATCTCTCTCTCTTCCTCTTTTTATAAAGTCACTAATTCCATCATAAGAACTTGGTCCTCATGACCTTATCTAATCCTAATTACCTCCCAAAGGCCCCATCTTCAAATAACATCGCATTAAGGGTTAGGGCTCCAACATACGAATTTAGTAGGGGCGGGGGGGGCACACAAACATTTAGTCCATAACACTCTGATCAAAATTTGGATTTTGCAGAGGGAATATTTGATTGGCCTAACTTGGGTCATGTGGCCACCCTTGGCTAAGAGGTGGGCACCTATTTTAATCCCAACAAACTTTATCCATTGGGAAGTGGTAATTTTCCAAGGGAATTCAGATGCTATTGTCAAGAGGAAGGAGTGCCAAGCAGTTAAATAACCAGAAATGCCCACTGTGGGCAGCTTGCAACATTTCAACAGAGCTAAACTGAACACAATTGGATATTAATTGCTTTGTGAAATATCACATTCACCTGTAATATGTAAATAGATGAGAATGTTTCTCGTGAAATTCTCACTAACATTTTTCATTTCAGTTAGCCTTAGGAGGGATGCCTAGAATCTTCTTTTTTCCTTCTTTTCATTTTTTCAGCAGAAAAAAAAAAAAAAAACCCTCAAAATTCCAGAAGTAGGCTTTTCTTTAAAACATTTCCTTACTGGATCTATCTATCCCAGCGTGGAAGGTTGTACGTTACATGTCGCTAAGTGAAAACGAGCAAGTTTCAGAATAGCATGGAATGTCATTTTGATAAACTATTTAAAATACAAATATAACTGAACATGTTACCAGAAAGTCTTCATGCATACGCACCAAGCTTGTAATAGTGGCGTGGTAAGCAGAGTAACTGTCCCTCAAGTGTGTCCACATTTTAATCCCCAGAACCTGTGAATATACTACCTTACATGACAAAAGGAACTATGCAGATATGATTAAATTAAGGATCTGCAATGGGAGGATGATCCTGGATTATCCAGGTGGTCCCAATAAAATCACAAGTGCCTTATAAGTGACAGAGGGAGGCAGGAGAGTCAGTGTCAGAGTAATGAGGTGTGAGAAAGGCTGGACCAGCCATTGCTGGCTGTGGAGAGGGGAGGAAGTCAGGAGCCAAGGATTCAGGCAGTCCTAGAGGCTGCAAGAGGCAAGGAAATGCATTTTCCCCTGGAACCTCCAGAATAGAACTCAGCCCCTGCAGCACCTTGATTTTCACCCAGCAAGACCCAGTTTGGATTTCCAACCTCCAGAACTGTTAAGATAATAAATTCATGGGGGATTTTTTTAAGCCACTATGTATGTGGTAATTTGTTACAGCAGCAGCAGGAAACTGATGCAAGTGGTTATTCTGGGGAAGAAGGTCTTGGGGGAGAGGGAAGTGAGAGGAGACATCAAAGGACATTAATACTTGTAAACTGGGAACTTTTGCAAGAATATCATTTGTATGTTAACCACTAATATATGTCTTTTGATGATACTTTACAAACAGGTCATTACAAATAACTCATTTTCAAAAGACTTTGCTGAATTTGCTGAAATTATCAGTTTTTTTAAGGAAAAAGAATTTTCTACTTAACATTCATAGACTTTAAAAAAGTGTGTGCATATGTATGAGGCTTGTATTAGTCAAAGAATGTGTTAAGTTGCATGGATGTGTGTGTGTGTGTGTGTGTGTGTGTGTACACGTACCTATTTATTTATTTATTGGATGAAGGTCAGGGTTTCTTTTTCTCTCATGTAACTTGAAGACTAGAGGTCCAAAGGAAGGAGGCCCAGTGCTAGTTAGAGGCTTCAGGGTTATAAGTTTCTCTGTCTCCTTCTCAGTCTCTTGTTCTGCCATTTGCAGAGAACACGGCTTTCACTCCCAAAGTTGCCTCATGGCTATAAAATGGCTACAGGAGCTCCAGCCATGACATCTGTATTCTTGGCAAGAAAAAGAAAGAATAAAGTGGGAGGTGGAGGCAAAAGTGCCTCACATTCCAGCTGAGTCAGCCCCTCTTAAGGAACATTCTTTAAATTGGCATTGGCAATAATCTAGTCACGTGGCCACCTCTGTCCATAAGGAAGGTTGGAAAATGTAGGGTTTCAGCTGGTTACATTGACATCCTCAACAAAATCAGGGTTCTCTTAGTGAAGAAAAAGGGGAGAGATCAATTTTGGGTAAACAATTAGCAGCCTGTGTACAGACTTCAGTGACAACCAAATTATAAAGCAGGGACTTTTGTAACTATGTCTTTAAGCAGAAACATTATGCCATAATGAACAGTACTTAACCATTCAAGGCAATATAAATAGACATACCATAAACATTTTATAACTGTTTAAAGCTAACCCATTGGAAAAAACGGCAATAAAAAATTTTAAACCTAAAAAAATTAGTTCAACTCTGAATTGGTTTGTAGGACATCAACTCAGTAAATTTACCTTTTTTTTTTAATAAAGTTTTTTTTTAAGCTTTTTTTGATGTGGACCATTTTTAAAGACTTTATTGAATTTGTTACAATACTGCTTCTGTTTTATGTTTTGGTTTTTTGGCCACAAGGCGTGTGGGATCTTAGCTCCCCGACCAGGGATCGACCCCTGCATTGGAAGGCGAAGTCTTAACCACTGGACCACCAGGGAAGTGCCTCAGTAAATTTACTTTTAAAAACAGTCCTAGTTTGAGATGAACTTCAGAAGGGATATAAAGTACCCCTCTTTGAAATTTTTATGCAAAATGTTTGTGTTCGAGCATTTTTTCTGGTTAAATGCTGCATACCTCCTCAAAGGAGTTGATGACCCAAAAAAGCTAATAACCATGGATCTAGGTGTCGTGCCCATTTGCAGGATACCAAACAACTTATCTAACTGAATTTGAACTGGGTTTCATACAAACATTCTCAGGCCAAACAAAAACTACCTGATGGAGTTAAGAGGGCTGGGGTGGGGGGGACACAGCTCGAGTCCAGGGACTGATCAGAGACAAGTATTACATAGCAAAAGGCATAGGCTGTCCAGCCTCTGAAGAAGCAGGAAGGGACCAGGTCTCAGGCCCCCAGAGACTGAGCCACGGGGGCAGAGTAAGTGACATCCTAGAGAGGGCAGTATTTCATTTTGAGTCTGAGAAGTAAGAAAAGAACAACATAGACCATCTGTCTGATAGATCTACAAACACAGATATTTGGCATTTAGTATTAAAACTGTTTATCAAGCTCCCAATGCTGCTGATGAACAAATAGGAGCCTCATGTTCTGGGTTGCACGGTTGATGTGAGGGGGGAGCAGGGCTGTCATCCATCAGTCTAATGAATCTACCCACACAGGTTTAAGACTTCAAGAGACTTGGAGATTAGGACAGAGTCAATCGGCTTATTTCATCCAAAGGGTCCCCAAAGCAAAAACAAGTGGTATAGTTGCAACATAATGGTTATCTGGCTTTGTAAACACCTGGAATTTCATTGACCAGCGAAAGAGCACCACTTTGGGGCTCCATCCTGGGTGTCTAGACCACCTGTCGCCTGCCTCTGTTGTGGAGCGGAGAGCCTAATAGTTGGAAGTTCTCCAAAGTGGGGTGCCCCCACAGGATTCTCAGAGCAGTCATTGCATTGCGAGAAGAACATGTTAGAACACTTTAAAATCGAGTATCTTAAAAACAAGGGAGGGAATTCCCTAGCCGTCCAGTGGTTAGGACTCTGTGCTTCCACTGCAGGGGGGAAGGGTTCAATCCCTCGTCGGGGAACTAAGATCCCGCATGCCGTGCCATGCAACATGGCCCCTACCAAAAAGGGAAATATGAGTTACGAATTTTCAATACATGGACTGACAGAGGCAATGACACTAGGTAGAGATGTCTGATGGTCAGACCTCACTCACAGGAGGGGACATGTCTGTGGAAGAGTAGGGGCTTCACAGCTCGTGGGCACTGACTGTGGCATCCCACTGCTTCCGGTGTCTGGCAACACATGGACATTTATTTACCCCAGTTAAGTGGATTTATAGATTATAGTATCTAATTTTATGTAAACTAGCCTCACAAAATATACAAAAAACTTTAAAAGATTACAGGGGAAAGAAAAAAACTCTTCTGATTGAAGATCCGACTAAGGCAAAATCAAACCAGATAATGGCAGAGCTGACATTTGTGGTCCTAAAACAAGGTTTCTTCAGCTACATGACACAGGAAAAATAAGGACGATCTGATTGGACCAAACAAGAAGTGGTTCCCACCAAACTGAAAATATCCAGAAGACTACCAGAAATATGGAAGGATATCTACCATCATGCACCTAAATTTCACTTTAGGTGTATCTATCGAGCTTATATTGCATCTGTGAAATGTCTTTTTCAACTGTGACAGCCATTAAAACCAATGAGAAAACAAACTGAACTTAGAAGGAGACCTTTGAATTGCTGTATCACAAAATGTCAAACCACAATTTTCAAAAATAATGAAGCGTATTCAAACACATTGCACTGATTAAAAATAGCATTTTCAAGAAAAAAATTCATGTCACGAATAAAAATGAATAAATATTTTCAAATATTGTTAATTTCCAACTTAGATCATCCTTTGAAAACATCTATTTTGTGTATGTTATGATGTGCATCATATATAAATACAGCAATATGTGTATAGAACAAAATATAAATAGACATCCTTGAGAGTTTCTACTCAAAATGTTACTTACTAGTGGCCTGTACAATCAAAAATGTTTAGAAATCATTGCTGAAGATGATCGAGGATTGTAGTAATTTACCAATAAAATAATCTAATCCTCGTCACTTTGGTAATCTTCCTGGATAACGTAATGCTTTAACCCGGTAAAAATATGATCTCTCCTTCCTTTAAACTCCCACAGCTGTAACTCAAAGGTAACTGTGCTTTGTCTTCTACTAATTACACTGAACACTTTCTTCTTGGATTATAATTACTTGAGTGAATGTGTGGTCCTCCTATAGACTTGAGGGAAAGCACACTGTGGACAGAATTAGGGTTTGAGTCATGGCTTAATTATTTATCTCCTCTAGCACTTAGCACCTAGGAGATGCTCATCAAAAATTTATTTGGAAGTTAAAAGAGAATGAGTAAGTGTCTAGAAGGCCTTTAGGACTGATGATCACAGTGGACAATTTCATTATTTGACAAGTCATTGAGATAAACCACTCATTGCTGAGACTTGCCCAGAGTGAGTACTCTTTCCATTAGAGGGAACGTTTTCATCCTCTGATAGTACGGGTAACCGTTTATGCAAAAGACAGCTCATTTCTGATCAGAAATAAAGGAGCAATATATTTAGCTAGTGTTTGTGGCTTGGAGATGCCTAACTCATTCTCATGTGTTTCCTTTTTCTTTGGCCACAGGCGTGCGGCATGGGAGATCTTAGTTCCCCAACCAGGGATGGAACCCTTGCCCCTGCAGTGGAAGCGCAGAGTCTTAACCACTGAACGGCCGGGGAAGTCCCACGTGTTTCCATCTTAAATGACTGGGTCAAGCACAATGTTCTATATTGTTCTCAGCTTGACTCCTACATATATGGTCGTAGAAAACAAACTCAGTATCATATTTAGCTAATTTATATAGAGAGATTTTTAAATAACCTGCCAACGGCAGATAACCTCACTGTTCAAAATAATCTTAATAGCTCGATTACTTATAAAATATGCAATAAGTTCTAATGGACTGACTCCCTGACAGTAGGAACTAAGTGGAATCTTGCTTTATGTGCTGACATGAGAATGTCTTATTTGACTTCAGCCATGTATCTGATTTAGTCGTGTAACTGATTCTCTCTTTTTTTTAATGTCAAAATTATTTTAATATGATCTCTCTGCTTGGAACAGGTCCATACGTTCCCCTTGGTTCCTCAGTAATTTCCCAATTTGAAACCCCAGATCTAGTAAAAATTTAAAATTCTCCATTTGCCTTTGCAAGAAAGTCAGTGATAATCTGCTAGTAATTTGGGGGGGCCATTTCTGCCCTACTAAATTCTGAAAGATTATGAAAAATTACTAAAGTATAAAAAATAAGTAGGAGATGGGTCTCACTAAAGAGATATGTTCTTTTATGACTTCTGCCCCAATTTGCCCATGCTTGGTAATGACGCACAGTGACTTATTTTTTACTTTCTAAAGAATTGATAACATGGAAGGACATTGGGCTGCCCTTGTATGAATATAACCCAACTGCCTTCCAGCTCTAGGGTTCAAGATTAGAATTGTTTTTTAGAAACAAGAAATAGATTGAGCTGAGCCATCCATAGCCCTACACTGAGTTCCCACTGTGACCGTTAGCACATAGAAAATCACTTGGTTAATGTATGATACTAATGAGCCTGAGATCAAAAGTCCTATTTCCATGCAAGAGAGTTGGTATATATAGAGACCCCATAGCACAGTCATAGCCCCAAGTACCTTCTGCCCTCTGGAATATACATGTCTCTGTTCCTGTGGAAATGATACAAGCCTTGAGTATGTCTAAAAGTTATGCCACAAAACAAAAATCTCTGAAAAATTGGAAAGAGCCTTTTATAATGATTTCAATTCTGAGGGCTGGGACGGTTCATTTTACACGTCAACTGGACCAGGCCAAGGGATGCCCAGATAGCTGTTAAGATGTTATTTCTGAGTGTGTCATGAGGGTGTTTCCAGAAGAGATTAGCATTTGAGTCAGGAGACTTGAGTATAGAAAATTGCCCTCAACAATGTGTGTGGGCCTCATCTGATCTGATGAGGGCCTGAATAGAACAAAAGGCAGAAGAAGGGCAAATTTGCTCTCTTGGCTTGAGCTGGGATATCCATCTTCTGCCCTCTGACATCAGTGCTCCTAATTGTCAGATCTTCAGACTCAGCCTGGGACATGCCATCACCTCCACGTCCACCCCGGCTCCCTGCTCTCAATCTTGGGCCACAGGGCTTGAACTGGAACTACACCCCTGGTTTCCCTAAGCCTCCAGCTTGCAGACAGCAGATCGTGGGACTTCTCAGCCTCCATAATCATGTGAGCCAATCCCTCATTATAAATCTCTGTATCTTCTAGAGAACAAACTAGTGGTTACCACTGGGAGGGGATGGGGGAGGGAAAATAGAGGGGAGGGGGAGTAGGAGGCACAAACTTTGGGGTGTAAGATGGGCTCAGGGATGTATTGTACAGCACAAGGAATAGAGCCAATATTTTGTAATAACTGTAAGTGGAAAGTAACCTTTAAAAATTGTGTAAAAAATTAAAAATAAAAAAACCTCTATATCTGTATCATCTATACCTATAGCTATATCATCTCCTATTGGTTCTATTTCTCTGGGGATCCCTGACTAATACAAAGATGCTCTTCAGCAGATGGTCTTTTTTAAATTGAAGTACGGTTGATTTACAGTATTGTGTTAGCTTCAGGTATACAGCAAAGTGATTCAGTTAATTTTTTTCAGATTATTTTCCATTATAAGACATTTAATGTGGTTGCCTGTGCTATACAGTAAATCCTTGTTGCTTAGCTATTTTATGTCTAGTAGTTTACATTCATTAATCCCATACTCTTAATTTATCCTCCCCCCTCCCTTGCCCCATTGGTAACCATAAATTTGTTTTCTATGTCTGTGACTTTGTCTCTGTTTTGTATATGGATTCATTTGTATTATTTTGTAGATTCCACATATGTGATACCATATGATATTTGTCTTCAGACAGTCTTGAATGAAGAAATTATATCAACCAGGATCACTAGGTAAAAATGGAGAGCAAACTAATTTTTAAAGGGATCCATCCAGCCTCTCCATGAAAAGGGCACCGAGCCAATGTTGAGTCCTCATATTCTGAATTTTTGGAAAACAATAAAAATGAAGGATCCTGAACAAAAAAATTAGTTTTTCCTGTCTTGTTCAGTGTCAACACAGCACAAGCTTTCTATAATGATACATTTTTATAATAATAAAAAGAATGCATTCTCATTTTATAAAATCAGGAAAACTCCAAAAACTATGGAGAATAAAATTTAAATTACCCATAATCCCACAATTCATTCAATTGCTTATTCGAGTAACACATATACAAAATTGCATACCTTACTATGTGCAGAGCATGTCTCAAGGCTCACCATCCAGAAATGTTAACCTCCAATTGCTTTCCTTCCAGCCCTTTTCTCAATACACTTTTGATAATAAAATAGGAATCAGATTATATACAGTTTTGGGTTCTCTTTTTCACTTAACATAGCATAAACTTTTCCAAATTATCAAATAATATTCAAAACAATGATTTTAACAGCTGCATAGTATCACATCACATGAATTTACACTAGTTTGTTAAACCATTCTACTTGAGAATATACACAATTATCAATTTTTCATTATTATAAATAATGCTGTGAGTAACATCCTTTGGCCACATATCTGATTATCTTTGGAAAATTTTCCTAGGATTTGGATTGCTAGACCTAAAGCCTCGAACATGTTTAAGGTTCTAGATACACAGTACTCAGTTGCTTTCTTGAAAGACTGAAATGGTTTACATCCACCAGCTAAGAGAATGTCTGTCACAGTGAGATCCCATCCCTCAAAACAATGAGTATTAGCATTTAAAAAAGGCTTCGCCAACTGGGTCAAAATGGTTTTTCTTTTAAGTTACATTTCTTAGTTTACAAGGTAAGTCAAGCTTTTAAAAAATATATATGTACCTTCCTTCATAAATTAGCTATGCATGTTCTTTGTCATTTTCCAAGGAGTTGTTAATATTCCTTCTTAACATTACAGTCTTACTATTGATCATGGAAGGCTTTGTCTTGTTGCATTCTGAGATCTAGCCCCTTGGTTGAGGCAAAGGAAGTGGGGTGGAGAAAAGGCTGGGAGTAGAAAGGCAGACTTGCTCTCTTAGTCCTTCCATCAACAAGGGATGACCTGGGCTAAGTCTCTTGGCATATCTGAGCTTCAGTTTTCCCCTCTGTAAATAGGATTTAATTAAGGGCCTTCCGGTCTTGTGACCACATGATGCTATAAAAAGATGTTATAGATCCATAGTTTCAAAATCTCCTTCATTATCATGATTTCATGAGCTTTCGGGAGGTAGTGTTAGTGGAGAAGCATCAACATGTAAGCTTTCTCCTGTTCCAACCTAGGGCTCCACTACCTACCAGCTGTGAGCAAATCCCTTCAGCGTTCTTAGCTCCCTGATCTGTAAATGGAAACTTTGTCTTACACGTTTATTGTAAGAATGAAATGAATTAATAAAAATGAAAGTTTAAAGTATAATATACTACACACATATGTATATATATATGTGCACACACACATATATGTATATGTATACACACATATATGTATATATATATGTATACACACACACATACACATATCTATACTATGAAGTTGCATTTAAAAGCATTTACTTTTCAAAAAAAAATTACATAAATAAAAAACAAAAGCATTGACTGCTCATAAATCTCAGTGCACAAAAAAAAGAAAAATTATTTTTTGGACCCCATTACATGGACCCCACTTTCACATGAGACTCTAGACTCCGGGGCTCCAAAGATAGCAAGGTCACAAAGAAAACGTAAATAGAAACAAATGAAGCTAACCCTTCTTTTTCTTAATCTTCCAAGGATGGAGCCCCAAGTGATATATACATGCAATTTTCTAAGGTAATTTTGGCTATCATGATTTTCTCCTTGTGGGTGAACCGACTCAATAGCTTAATTCACACATTAGGTAGGTGTGTGTATGTAACTATATGTGTGTGTGTATGTGTGTATAAGTATACATATACACATACATATACATTTATCTCTCTCACACATGTATATATGACTCACATACATACACCATGAATATATATGCATATATATATATATATATATATATATATATATATATATATATATCCCTTCTGTGTGCATATGAGAACAAAAGTATGTTTAAGCTCGCCTCTTAGATTTTTCTGAAGAAAATGTGATTAGAAAAATGCAAACCACTCTCATTTTAATTCTTTCCTTTCATTTTTATCATTTAAAACTCATAGGGCTTCCCTGGTGGCGCAGTGGTTGGGAGTCTGCCTGCCGGTGCGGGGGACACGGGTTTGCGCCCTGGTCTGGGAAGATCCCACATGCCGCGGAGCAACTACGCCCGTGAGCCACAACTACTGAGCCTGCATGTCTGGAGCCTGTGCTCTGCAACAAGAGAGGCCGCGACAGTGAAAGGCCCGCGCACTGCGATGAAGAGTGGCCCCCGCTTGCCACAACTAGAGAAAGCCCTCGCAGAGAAACGAAAACCCAACACAGCCAAGAATAAATAAATAAATAAATTTAAAAAAAAAACAAAAACAAAAAAAACTCTTACATTTGATGGACTTGCTTAATGTATGGTATATTTGTATTGATCTGTACCAACAACCTCAGTTTGTCAGCAAATTGTACTTATACACCCACAGGTAAATATAGCGCTGTTCTGAGCACTGAGACTACATAACATGGAACAGACACCAGCTTGTGATCTAGGGGAGACAAGACATGTAAACATGTAATTATCTAAATATGTACATAAATACAGTTCTGTAATTAAGGAGTGGATATGGGAGGAGGGGGATTTTACTGGTGGGTTAGTGATGTTTACTTCTTTCTTCCCCATAATATCCTGGCATTTTTCTCCCCATACCTGGGACATGAATTATATAATGCAGTCATTTAGGTTACATATCACATGGACATAAAAAATAGTCATTAATATTAACACCATTAAAAAACTGGCCAGAGGTATCTCTTCACAAAACAGGCCAGATTTGTCATTCTGGCAAAAGAAAATGGTAGCAAATATGAGCAAATTAAAAAAAGAAAATGAGCAAATACTTTTGGACTAAATTCAGCTTTCATAAAAAGAACAGATACAGGGTTAAGTGTAAGGGTATCCCCTGTCCTCAATCAAAGGAACAGGGTGTGGAATATTGTTCGTGTTCTAAGACCTATTTTCATTTTCCTATTCATTCTTCACCTCCCTCCCGGTTTTGTTTATTTTTTCCCCCAGCAAACATTCTTGTATGTGTTAAGCAACATTTCTAAACACTTTTCACATACTAACTCATTTGATTCACATAATAACCCTATGGGGCCACTTTACAGATGTGAAAACTGAGGCACCAAGAGATTAAATAACTCTCTGAGGTAGCTAGGATTCAGCTTCAGGAAGTCTGGCTTCCGGGTCTACATTCTTGACCCTGAAAATTGCACTCTCTCCTTAGCTGGATGGTGAATTTTGTGCATTTGAGTAGCTGAGGGGACGTGGATGGAATGAGGAGAGAAACAAAGGCTTTGAAAGTTATCCTGTCATTTGAGAACTTGAAAAGAGAAGAGAAAAGGAAGCCGACAGCCCGGGTTACTTGTGTGAAGGCAATGGAAGCAGTGGAAGAACAGGAAGTGGAAGAAAAAGGCAAAGAGACATCCGCGTTTGGCCCGCTCATCTCCTTGGTGACCGGATCTGGTGGTTTGGGGCTGAAGTAGCTGGAACTGGCATCTTTGCTTTCAGGCAGCAGATGTAACTGCACCGGATCCACAGGGCTGCGTCTGCAACAAACCCACCAGAGTCTCTTTTCACCGACATTACGAAAGGGGTGGCGGAGGAAGCGTTGCTCTCTTACTCAGGCTAAGGAGTAGCCGCAATAAAAGTATTAACCTCTAGGTAAGATTACATTCTGGGCCTCAAAGGAAATTTTCCAGAAGGTGCCCTTTACCAAGTGTAAATTGGAAACAGTTTCCTCTCTTGGGCAAGTTGACTACTGCAGGTGGCAGAGAAAATGCAGTTTTGTGAAGAAGAGAAAATGCAGTTTTGTGAAGACTTCGGTTTCTCTGATGCGTTCTCTTGAAACACAAATATCTAACAGGGGTGGCTGAAACAGTACATCCAGTGATTTTTTTCTTCCCTGTGTCCTTGGATCTTAACTTTGCCTCTGCCCTTAGGTGCCTATAGCATGGGCCAGAGATGGTAAGCACTTGCCAGCTGCAGGGAAACGTCCCCCTAAAGAAATTGGTATCAGCAATGAAGGAAAATGAGATTGTTTTCCAAGAGGTAAACAACAAAATGAACTACTGTAGAGCACAGGGAACTATATTCAATATCCTGGGATAAACCATAATGGAAAAGAATTTTTAAAAGAAGGTATATATGTGTGTGTGTGTGTGTATAACTGAATCACTTTGCTGTACAGCAGTAATTAACACAACATTGTAAATCAACTATACTTCAGTTTTAAAAAAATCAATATATATTGTATGGAGCAGAGATGTGCAACGTCATCGCGTTGATCATAGTAACTTAATGGAAGATATTAACACAGCTAACGGAATAGCGGTCAATTTGAAGTCATGTTGGATACTATGGGAGAAGGAAAAGGAGAGAGCAGAGAGGCAAATTCATGCGCTCTGTTTGCCTTCTGAGAGTTTGCTAAGCACTGTGCTGAGGACAGTTAACAGATCTGACTTGACCTGCCTTCATGGGACCCCAAGCTCACAGCATCCATCTAAGAATAACTCGAGGGAAAGAGGCAGTCCAGGCCTTGGGCTTGCCCATCTGGGGCTATGAATGTTATTGCCCTTCCTGTATTGCCATCTGATGCGCATAGATGATCACCCATCCAACTTGCAGACTATTGCAGAGAACAGTTGCTCTCACTCTCTCCACCCTTTTATTCTTTTCTCCCCAAAGAAGGAGGAGTTACCCAGACTCAGGACAGCCTATCAACTCCTGGCCTCGTGTGCCAGGGGGCGGGGTCACGGAGTCAGGGCACAGCTCCTGCCCCTCGGACTCTTTTGCTCTCTTTGATCAGCCTGCCCAGCCCTGGGGCCCGTGAGCCTCGGCCCATGAGCCTCACGTCTTCACTAGGCTGCCTTCAGCCTTTTCTTGCCCTAGCTTCTTGGGATGCATCTGGGGGCACAGGGCGGGTGATGGAGGGGTAAGTCAGTTTGGCCCTGCCAGTTTGGGTGAGTTGGAGCCTGGGGGCTTCAAGAGACAGGCACTGCTTTGATCCCTAAACATTCCCTGGGCCTCTTCCTCTCACTGAGACCCCTACATGAGTGCAGGGTGAGGACTGGCAACCCTCACCTCCAAGAGATGCTTCAGACCATTCTGACCTGATAACATTCAATCCTTGGTAGTCACCACCTCCCACCCCTACCCCGTCCCCTTTTCTGTTTCTTTTTTTTTTTTCTTTTTCTTTTTTTTTGCTATTTATTTTGCTTGTTTTTGTTTAATTTTTATTTTTACTTCTTAAACTTTTTGTTTTATATCAGAGTATAGTTGCTTAATAATGTTGTGTTAGTTTCAGGTGTACAGCAAAGTGATTCAGTTATACATACACATGTATCTATTCTTTTTCAAATTCTTTTCCCATTTAGGTAGTTCCATGATATTGAGCAGAGTTCCCTGTGCTATACAGACCCTGTCCCCTTTTCTAATTCCAGGTTCACCAAGCAAGCTTCAATTGGGTTTTGAGTTCCCATGTTTATACTTATGCTTATGCTTGCTTCAGTGGTCCAGGCTGTGGCACAGTTATTCTCATCTTAAGTTAATCAACAGACATTCTGGTTGTCCACGCCTCTGGGAGCTTTAGATGGCATGACCTGTGTCTGAGAGACCGACTCTCAGGTTGCTGACAAAAGTGGGCATCTGAGCCTGCAGAGCTGAGGAATGGGTACCTGCCACCAAATTAATGGCATCCTGTGAGCTTGTGCATGGCAACCAGCTTCCTGTTAATCCTTGGAAGCACCAATAGCTGCTGTCCCTTTATACGTAAAACTTCTACAAGAATAACCTTGTAAAGACTCTGAGAGGAGGGAAGATAATGCAGACAGAGCACCTAAGAGGGTGCCTGACACCAGGTAGACAATAAATATGGGAGTTATTGCTGTTATTGTTTGCATTTTAGAGATAACTATACATGTCTTGAATTACAGTCAGCCCTCCATATCTGCGGGTTCCACATCAATGGATTCAACCAAGCTCAGACCAAAAATACTGAAAAAAAAAAATTCCAGAAAATTTCAAAGAGCAAAACTTGAATTTGCCACATGATGGCAACTATTTACCTAGCATTTACATTGTACTTAAAAACTATTCACACAGCACTTACATTGTATGAGGTATTATAAGTAATTTAGAGATGATTTAAAGTGTATGGGAAGGGCTTCCCTGGTGGCGCAGTGGTTAAGAATCCGCCTGCCAATGCAGGGGACACGGGTTCTAGCCCTGGTCTGGGAAGATCCCACATACCGCAAGAGAAGCCACCGCAGTGAGAAGCCTGCGCACCGCGACGAAGAGTAGCCCCCACTCGCCGCAACCAGAGAAAGCCCGCGTGCAGCAATGAAGACCGAACACAGCCAAAAATAAATAAATAAAAATTTTTAGAAAATAAAGTATATGGGAAGATGTGTGTAAGTTATATGCAAATACTACACCATTTTCTATAAGGGACTTGAGCCTCCATGGATTTTGGTATCTTCAGGCATCCTGAAACCAGTATACACTATACACTTAAAAGGAGTAGTAAATAACTACTGTCCATAATAAGCAGGAGGCATTCCTTCTCATAATAGGAGACGTTCTTTCCCAACGTTATCTGTAGGCAGTAAGGTAGCAATGAAGCCACAATATTTCTAAGGACCTGCAATTCTCTAGCCTCTTATAACTCATGCAATTACTTGGTCCAAATGGCTATGTCCAGCCCAACTCTCTCGCTGACTATGTGAGTTCTAAATTCTCCCAGGTGCCATCTGCTTTAGAGTGGCCTGCATTCATGACTCGCCTCAATATCTAATTCTAACCCTGCAAAACACAGGTCATGGATATACATCCTGCATACGAACCTGTTCACGTTCCCTGTGCACTCACAAGATCAGGGTACATTCTCAGCTACCTTCTCGTTAACCCCTCAGAGGCATTCATTAATGCTCTGAGGGGTTCACACAGAAGGGTCTTCTTTGACCTCCACCCCCAGTAAGAAATCCACCACCCCATGCATATACATGCACATGTGTGCACACATGCAAAAGCACACACACACCTATATGACCGAAACAAAACCCTTATAAAACAATACTTACCCTTACTATACAGATTAATTCTATTTTCTATTCTATTCTTTTTCTTTAAAAAAAAAAAAATACTGACTGAGACCTACTAGGTTGATTTCAAAACCCACTAAGGACTCAAGACTGGCTATTTTAAGACATCGTTGTGAGTCCTGTGCATAGATGTCCCATGACTTGTGTCGTGTACCCAGCCTTGTTTGTCACCATATTTTCTCCTTGCAGGTCCTAAGAGTGACTTCTGCCTACTCTGAGGCTTTGCTAGGGTTTTTCTGTTGTTGTTGTTTTTTGACATTTTGGTTAACGGATGATAATGTAGCATGATTTTAATATTATTAAATATTAGAAACTTATAAAATGTGGTTCCCAGGAAAGGCAGTTTAAGTATTCAAAAAAACAATTTCTGGGAAACTGGGTATGTTGAGCCAGTCCACAGCATGGAGTGGGATTATTGTTACTGTGCTTCACCCTATTAAGAGATCATTATCAAAGTACAAAAACCGTCCAGAAACCTGGCACCAGGCTGGGACCCACTGGAGAGCGGGTACCCAGCCCCACTCTCCACGGTCCCCTGGCCTGCTGTGTGGTAGAGCGGAGGGAAAGCTCAGGGTCTGGGAGTCAGACCCTGGTTCCAAACCCGATAACACCATTTCCTAACTGCTGCAACCTCAAGCACACCGTGTAATCTCCCTGAGCTCCGGTTCTCTCATCTGTGAAATGGCTCTCATACCAAATCCATGGGCTCTGCCAGGATTGAGTGGGATTGCGCTGTATGCATATCCATAGAACTCATTATGAGATCCCCTACCACAATCAACAGTGCCCCTGTCCCTCCTAAATCCCTTTCAATAATTTGAAGTTTTTGTTTGTTTGTTTTTAAATAATAATTTGAAGTTTTAAACTATGGGCCAGGAATGGTGCCATGAGAGAAAACCAGTATCTATCTTTTTCCCCTTTCATTCTCGGGAACTCAGCATCAGATTGATCATAACCCTTGATTCATGACACTGTCATCCTTGGAGGTCATGCATAACCTGCTTTTGCTTATTTGGTTAAATAATTATTTTTAACAATATCATAAGCACCTAGGAGCCCACCACCATTAACCAAAGCTAGGACCTTGATGATAGCCTTTATCACAGTGCATCATGTGGTTCCCACACTCCCTCCTCTGCACCCATCTACCTAATCCCCTTGCCTCCCTTCCCTCAAAGAAACCTTCATTTTTTTCTCTTTAATTCTTTAGAATCTAGAAAACCTACTGTCTTGGATGGAGTCAAGTTCAGGACCATGCTAAGCTGAGCTTTGGGTGGAGCCTGGATCATTCATAAACCAGGCAGACACATGGGGTGGAGGTAGTGAGTATGCTGTAATGAGTATCCCTGCAACCCAAGATTTTTGTCACTGCTATTCCTCTTGTGGGACAGTAGAGCGTCTTCCTTTTCCTCCTCCTCTGGTTGTGCATTCATTCTGTGCCATCCTCAGGAAAACAACACTGAGGAGGAAGTAAGGGGAAAGTTGAGCACAAGATAACTTGGTCTCTGATTAGTCCTCAGAAGCACAGTGGAAGCTTTTCCAAGGATCAATGGCCTTGGCTGAAGTAGGCTATGTATATCTAGACTGTGCTACCACTTTCTGGGTACATAGTTTCAGCAGGGAACTAAGCCATCACAAGCTGGCATGGAAAGACCTTGTGACTCTTGTTTAATGGGACAGGAGAGACCCTCAGCAGAGACAGCAGGAAATTCTAGCTCCACAAGCATAAAGAGATAGAACAGCTAGCTCCTGCCCTCTGTGTTTTCCCTCCGCTCCTCTCCCCCTCTCCCATCCCACTTCTCTCTTTCCTGGGGTTGAAGAATGCTTATATAATATCTTTTTGTGGAGAGTTAGCTCTTAATTATCCACTTTGTGGCATTAAAAAAAAAAATCCTAGGTAAATTTCCCCCTCCATGCTACACATTACCATAGCATCATCTCCTCTTCTGACTCAGCTAGTATACTCTCAAAAAGCAGGTGAATGCCAACTCATTATAAAATTAGCTAAATCAAGTGTGCAAACATATGCATTTCAATGTTGTTCATAAATTTGAGATGATCAGAGCTACAACTCTCCTCTCTCAAGATACTAATAAAATTTTTACTTGAAGCCTATTAAATTGTTTCTTAGCTTTCTCCTTTCTAGAATAAATCATCTCATTTTTTACCCCACTGTCACAAGAATAAGAACCACTCCACCTACTTTCCACCCCCTAGTGCACAGATTATAGGGTGCAGGAAACCCTGCCCAAGAAATTGAAGGAAGTAGAAGAAAAATGAATTTCAGAACTTGTGCTGAATGTCATCAGAGATAGAGGACATTTTTGCTTAGCCAGATACCATTGATAACCAAAAGTAAGTCCAGGCCACTTGGAAAGCCCTTGAGTGTTAAGTTGGTTAATATATTTAGGTAGCAAGCTCTAGAATGGGGGAAAGGGGAGAGAAAAAGAGGAGGTCTCCAGGGCAAGAGAAAGACAGCGAGAAAGGAAAGACAACCAGTGTGAGGTTCCCCAATGGCACAGTCACTGAAGAGCTTCAGACAATGATGTCTGATATGGAACTTCATTTGAAGTTGGCTCCTGTTCTGAGCTGTGCTAAAAGTCTTCATCCCTTACCATCAAACTCTCACTGTGAGTGGCTCTACCCTACAGCCTGATGGTCATGGTGCTTTGGGGAATGAAGGAGGAGGGAGAGTGACCAAACTAGGCATCGAGCATGTTGGAAAGAACACTGCAGCCACGTGATGACTTGGCTGTTGGGGAGGCAGCCCTCAGCGTACACCACAGAGGGGACACTATGTCTTTCCTTCATTCAACAATCATTTTCTGAGAATGGAGCATGGGGCTGGAATGATGTTAAATATGTAGGATGAATAACACACGGGCTCTCCCCGTCATAGGTCCAAAGCCTAGAGGAGAGGGAATTAGGCAGCTATTCCAGCTCCATGGGATAAGAACAATAAAATAATTTATAAAGACACACAATGCATTAATAGCATGGAGGAGCAGAAGAAGACCCCAGAAGAGGTGATCCTTCAGTCATGTTTCAATTAAGAATTCTTTGGCTTCAAATAATAGAAAAAAACAGGCAATCAGATCCAGGGCCATAATTTGCCAACCCTTAGCTTAAACAAATAGAAGTCTAATATATATATCAAGAAACTCAGAGATGTGTGGTTATTGGTTGTAGCTTGGGAGATCCTGGTTGCCATTATGATCCCAGGCTCTTTCTATCTATCGGCTCTGCCTGCCCTCATGCTTGTTTTCTCATGACACAAAATGACTTTAATAGCTCCAGCATTGGGTCCACCCATGTTCAAGACAGGAAGAAAGAGGAAGAGGCAGCCCCAGCAGCTCTACTCTTGTGCTTGTCCCTTTTATTAGAAAGCAGAAACTTTCCCAAGAGTCCCAAGTGGTTGTAGATTTCCCCTTTGCTTCATTGGCCAGGACTGAGTACATGGTCAACCATGGCAACCAAGGAGGCTGTGGAAGAGACCATCTCTCTCCTTTAGAAGGGAAATGAACAAGGGAGGAGGGCCTGGGAATGTGGTTGGGTCCATTCCAAGCAACTGCCATAAGCTGGATCCTAGTGAATGTAAGAAACTGCAAAATGGACAAGGAAGGGTATTCAATCTAAAGAAATGACAGGTGAGAAGTCATAGAGTTGGGGAAAAAAAGCAACGTATTCTAACTGTTTACACAAGTTCATGCGACTGCAGCCCGGATGTGAACAGGGAAATGGGGAACAGTGGGAGAAGGCAGGGCTGAAGCATGATGACTTCTGTGGGCCTTGCCAGTGAGCTTGGGTTCGACATCTTTTTGTATCCCTAGCACCTAAAAGTGCCTTGATAAAAGCAGATGCCCAATACGTGTTAATGGTTCATGAGACCAAAACAGAAGACAAACAAACCTCGATGGCTGAGGAAATCCTAACTAATTAAAAAGTAAAGATTGAGTCAAGTTTCTTGTTTTTGTGGCTCATGTTGTCCCCTTGGCATCAATTTTGTTTTTATGATTAACCCCTAAACTGTACTAAGATAAAAGGGAACCAGCTATACCCGACGATTGCCCATGCTCCAAAATCTCAGCCCCAGACTAGCATCAAGCCCAGTGCAGCCCTGGGCACTGCCCAGACCCTCTCAGTCCCCTTCTTACCATGTTTGTACACCCTTCTTGTCTTTGATGTGCTGTCACGTTCAACAGCCAGCACCAGTGGTTTTTCTTTGGAGGATTAGCATTGCTACTGGAACCACATTGCCTACAAGTAGAGAGAACTGGAAATGCCTGAAAACTCCCAACCCCTGGGGCAGCTCTTAACCAATGACTGACAGTGGTGGGAATAAGAGACCCATCTCCCTTACTCAGGGGCAAGACAACTCTGAGGTATCACTTACCCTACACTCAGCATAACTTCCCCAGTGGGATTGGGTGGAAACCACCCTCTGCCAGTCTTTACTGAGTTCCCATGCTTGCTTGGCATCTTTCCCTCCCCTGTCTGCTTCTCCCATACCTTTACTAGTCTTTCCTGGAAGAACTTCCTTAGTAAATCACTTGCTCATGGATCCTTATCTCACTAAATAATTGTTCCTGGGGAGCTGGAACCAGACACCCTATCCTGTATTACCAGGTAATACTTTATAGGTTTTGGAATTAGTAGGATCCGTTGCTAGAAACAGAAACTACCCAGATGTGTTAAACAGAAGGAATTTAAAATGGGAATTAGGCCCTTACAAATCACTGAAGCAATAATGACTGAGAATTTTCTCCAAATTAATGTCAGACCCCAAACCATGATCCAAGATGCTTACAGAACACCAAGAAGAATATATGGCAAACAGAAAACAAAACCAAAATAAACAAAAAAGAAACACACCTAGGCATATCATATTCCAACTGCAGAAAATCAAAGATAAAGAAAAAAACCTCGAAAGAGGCCAGAGAGGGGGAAAAGGACCTTACTTATAGAGAAGCAAAGATAAAAATTACATCCAACTTCTGTTCAAAAGACATGCAAACAAAAAAGGAGGTGAGGAAAATAAAGTGTTGAGAGAAAAAATCCACCAACCTAGAATTCTATACCTTGTAAAATTATCCTTGAAAAGTGAGGGAGGAAGAAAGACTTTCTCAGACAAACAGAAATTGAGAGAACTTGTCGCAAGTAGACCTGCCTTGCAATAAATGTTAAAAGTTCTTCAGACAGAAGGAAAATGACATAGGTCAGAAACTTGGGTCTAAATAAGGAAAAGAAGAGCATCAGAGAATAAATAAGTGAAGGTAAAATAAAACTTTTGTTTTTCTTAATTTTAATTGATCTAACACAACGGTCCCCAACCTTTTGACACCAGGGACCGGTTTCACGCGGGATGCGGGGGTGGGGTGGGGACACGGTTCAGGCAGTAATGCGAGCGAGTGATTGGGAGCGATGGGGAGCGGCAGATGAAGCTTCGCTCGCTCGCCCGCTGCTCACCTCCTGCTGTGCGGCCCGGTTCCTAACAGGCCACGGACAGGTAGCGGTCCACAGCCCGGGGGTTGGGGACCCCTGATTTAGCAGATAAGAGTTTGTTCAAAATAATAATAGCAACTATATATTTGATTATGTATGTTTATGTATATGTCTTACATATATATGTGCTTATGTATGCTTATATAGAAGTGAATGAATGACAGAAATGATACAAGGGACAAGAGGGAGGAATCAGGATTATTTTGTTACTATAAGGTACTTACATGACTCATGAAGTGGTATAATGTTATTTGAAAGTGGATTTGAATGAGTTATTAATGTGCATTGCAAACTCTAAGGCAACCACTAAAAAAGTTTCTTAAAAAGGGAGTACAATTAATATGCTAAGAAATGAAAGAAACAGAATCATATAAAATGCTCAATTAAAACCACAAAAGGCAGGGACTTCCCTGGTGGTCCAGTGGGTAAGACTCCAAGCTCCCAATGCAGGGGGCCTGGGTTGAATCCCTGGTCGGTCTGGTTGGGGAACTAGATCCGGCAAGCATGCTGCAACTAAGAGTTCACATGCTGCAGCTAAAGATCCCGAGTGCCGCAACTAAGGCCCGGCACAGCCAAATAAATAAATAAATAAATAACTATTAAAAAGTGAAAAAAAAAAAAAAAACTACGAAAGGCAGAAAAAGTATGGAAAACAAAAATAGAACAAAGAACAAGTGTAATAAACAGAAAACAGTAACAATATGATAGCTATTAATCCAACTTTATAAATAATCACTTTGAATGTCAGTAGTCTAAATGCACCAATTGAAAGACAGAAACTATCAGAGCAGATCAAAAAGCGAGACCCAACTCTATGTGGTCTACAAGAAACCCACGTGAAATATAAAGATACATATAGAAGCATTCCATAGTCCTTTGATTAGATTTTAGTCTTTTAGTGAGCCTGTGCCTCTGGACTGTGCACTTCACAAGTATGTCTCAGTTTTTTCTCCCCCCTTAGGTGTGTCAGGATGGCTAGAGTGGGTTTGACTGGGGTATGTCCCTTCCTCAGGTCAGTTCCGCTTTGATGATACCCCAGGCGATTAGGCTCTGGTTAACCAGATTCTCCCGAGGGCAGGTCTTGTTAAGAAGAACAGAGCACTCTGGCATTATTTCAACATGGTTCCTTTCCCCCCTCCCTTTGCAAGAAGCATGAGGAGATTTTTCTCTGATATTTATTGTGGAAATCTGGTCAAGTTCCTGGAGATATAACTCAGCATATTGTGGGAGCCTCCTCATGAAAGGGTGCCCCCGGAGTTTTTAACTTCTGAACTTCCAACTGTTTGTCAGTTACAATTCAGGTTTTCCGACCCATGGCGCATAGTTCATTGGGAGTCTCTGCTCCAGTACGCTACGACTTCCTGTATTCGCCTGACTCTCCAGTCTTGCGGGCAGCAGTTTGCTCTGCGCCCTCCCCTCGCTAGCGGATCCAAGAAGAATTGCTGATTTTGTAGTCTGTTCAGCTTTTTACTTGTTGTTGGCTTGGAGTGGCAACTTCCAAGCTCCTTACAGGTGGAACCGGAAACCGGAAGTCTCCACGGCTTTATTCCCAATTGCCAAAACGTGGAAGCAAGCAAGAGGCCCTGGAGTAGATGAATGGATAAATAAACTGTGGTACCTCCGGACAGTGGAATATTATTCAATGCTAAAAAGAAATGAGCTATCAGGCCATGAAAAGACATGGAGGAACCCTAAATGTATATTGCTAAATGAAAGAAGCCAATCTGAAAAGGCTGTACAGGTCTCCTTCATTTTTGAAAGTTGCCTGTATGATACTTCATTTTTATGAAATACCTGCATTAGTACCTGTTTTCACTAACAGAAAGAAATCCGAAGAGGATTTTCACTTTTATGAAGAAAGGTGAAAAGCGAAAATAGCGTTCTGCGTTTGTTTTGTAGCAAACAAGTTCCTTCCCAGGAACCACACTCAGCAACTCAGTAACAAGCCGCCATTGCTTTGAACTGTGTCTGTGGGCATCTGTGCTTCATCTCAATTTATTTCGTGCATCCATTAGCAAGATGTGTCCTAAAGGTAAATGCTTTTTCGCTTTACACAATTTCAGCTTACCAAAGGCTTCGTAGGAACTACTTTCGGATACAAGGGAAACCTGTAACCTGTGTGATTCCAGCTACATGACATTCTGGAAAAGACAAATCTATGGAGACAGCAAAAAGATCAGAGGTTGCCAAGGGCTGGGGGAAGGGAGTGATGAATAGGCAGAGTACAGAGAAGTTTTAGAGCAGTGAATCTATTCTGTATAACATATAATGGTGGATACATGTCATTATGCATTTGTCCAAACTCACAGAAGGTACAATACTAAGAGTGAACCTTAATATACACTGTGGACTTTAGGTGATAATGATGTGTCAGTGTAGGTTCGTGGATTGTAACACGTGGACCACTGTGCTTCAAGATGTGGATAGTCAAGGAAGTTGTACATGTGTGGGGCTGGGGGCCATATGGGAACTAGCTGTACTTTCTGCTCAATTCTGCTGTGACCCAAAAACTCGTCTGAAAGACAAAGTTTATTAATTTAAAAAAAAAAAGGGTAAGGTGGTTCATATCTCAGTATACACAGCTTATGATTAGATGGGTGGGGGGAGCAGGTTTCAGACAGTTGGTATAGAACGATCCTTTTGCATGTGTAAAAATGTCTAGAAGGTCATAACTCAACCATTAATAGCAGTTCTCTCTAAGGAGCAGAATTGAATTGTGGGAGGCGAGGAAGTTGTTGGATGGTGGACTTCCACTTTTTATTTTAAATACTTCCTCAATATTTAAACTTTTTTTAAGCATCCGTTACTTTTATAATCAAAATTTTCATTTTAGAGCATTCAAAAGAATGAAAAGAGGGAATTTCCTGGCGGTCCAGTGGTTAGGACTCCACACTCTCACTGCCGAGGGCCCAGGTTCCATATCCCTGTTCAGGGAACTAAGATCCCACAAGCTGTGAGATAAGAACAACAATGACAATAATAGAATTAAAGAATGAAAAAGAAATTGATGAATAAATTAAGGAGTCTTTCCATGCAAGCCTCTTTGGGGTCTCCATTTGTTTTTCTCTCTTGTCAAGAAGAAATAACATCTCATGGTTGTGAAAGTTAAGCCACGTGATGCATGTAAATCGATTCCTCCAGTGCCTTGTTTGAGTCACTTTTCATTCCTTCTTGCCCCTTCCCAGTTGTCTCCCAGCCCCCATCTTCTCTTCCCTCCAATTCCCCCTCTGAGCTTCTAAATCCCTATACTCCTGTCACCCTCTTTTCAGCATCCCCTCTGCCTTCCGTTCTGCCGCCACCACCCTCAACCTACCCCATCCCCACTGTGCAAGATGGTTACATTTTATGCAAAGAATGTATTCCTGGAGACCTCATATAATTCAAAACTTACATAATTCAAGCCTGCTTTTCCCACAGGACTGAATATAAAGTGCATGCAAGAGGGGGATGAATCTTGAAGTGCATAAATCTGCAAACGTGGTAATGTATATTTGCTTTAAGACTGCTTTTTATTTTCCCTGTATTTTCTCTAATATTTTGAAGTGCTCTCTCTTAAATTAACAGCACAGAGCATCATGAGAGTTGTCTGGCCTTCTCAATGGAGATTTAGGCACATCCAAGTTCTGTACCAAAGTCCCCGACTCTCCTGAGTGTTTTACAACTCTACCACTTAATGAACACTTGGGTGACCTTGTTACAGGATTATAGGTTGGATATAAAGAAAATTTTAAATTATAATGGCAGTAAATGTTAAAATAACAGAGGAGAAGCCATCAGGTCTCTCACAGACTTTGGCATGCAGGTAAAGGCTGTGGTTCAGCGGGCACTTAGAAAGGATGACAGTTAAGGTGCTTGCTGCCCCATGACCACAGAGCGAACACAGCTTCCCGACTGCTCAGCCTGCCAGCACTGATAGTGTGCGATTCTTTTTTGTTTGTTTTTTGTTTTTCTTTTGAGGAAAATAAATAATATTCTCATTTATTGAGATACTTTTTCAACTACTTGATTATCTCATGAAACTCTCAAGACTTTATTATCCACATTTTACAGGTGAGAAAAAAATTTTTTTTTCATTTTTATTGGAGTATAGTTGATTTACAATGTTGTGTTAGTTTCAGGTGTACAGCGAAGTGAATCAGGTATATATATATATATCCACTCTTCTTTTTTTTTTTTTATATTCTTTTCCCACATAGGCCATTACAGAGTATTGAGTAGAGTTCCCTGTGCTGATAGTGTGTGATTCTTGATGAAGGTTTTTAATGGGGGGAGAGGGAGATTCCAATTATCTTCAGTTTTGAACATAAAGTGAGACTGCCAGTGTTTTACATAGCACTTGTTCAATTTTACGTAACTTCAATAAAATGCCCTGTATATGGAGAAAATGTCTTGCTTCTTAGCTTAGCCTTCAAGGCTCTTCTAGCTTCTATCTCCATCTCCAACTTTTTCTCCTTGGCACTCCCCTCCCCAGCCATACTGACACTGTTTTCACCTACCTTAGTACATTTTTATTAGTTTTAAATAGTTCAATTTAGAAATGAAGATAATACAAGAAGTAGGCAAAAATAAAATGAAATTCATCAACAATTTCACCACACAGAGATAGTCATTATTAATGTTTGGTTGTGTTTCCTTGCAGTCTTGTGCTGTCTACATGAACACAGAAGTCAGAGTATGTATGTAAATTTGTATGTGTAATTTTTTTAACCACAAAGTGATGATTCAGTAATATTGTTCTGCAACATACTTTTTTCATCTTATAATGTCATTAATCGTTCTTCATTATTTTGTTAGGAACTTGATAGGCTTTGACTATATGAGTATCCCATAATAGATTGAAAGAATCCTATATTTTTGAACATTTAGACTGTTCACAAATGGTGGCTGTTGTGAACAATGCTGAAATGAATATTCTTGTTGCTAACTCTTTACAAACTCCATGATTATTTCTTTAAAATAAATTACTGCAAGTAGGATTTCTGGGCCAATGAGAATGAAAAATTTCAAGGCTTTAAATATGCATTGCCAAATTGCCCTAGAAGTTGGAAACAATTTGCATTCCCCTTAGAAATATCTATGAGTCACTGCATACTCATTTGATGTGAGCCTTCTAATTCATCTATCTTCTCATTCATCTATCTTCCAAATTCAGATTATGATGTAAGAAAACCCCAAAAGGCAACCATATTAATTTGTTATATTTTAAAATAACTTCCTATTAGTAGAGGATGCCACGGAGCCCTCAGTGGACTCTGCTCGGTTATTTCTTAGACTATAAGTTCTGAGAATGTACACAGTATGTATGCGTAAATCTCTCTTGGTACAGGACCACATAGAAGCAGGCTCTTAAATGTCAAAAAGCATTTATTAAGTGGGCTGATAAATGTATTTCACTTGCAGGCCTGATGTAAGTTATTTGTCTTTCCTTGGTCTCCTGTTGATGGCTTATTCATAGTAATGGATGGCATGGTTGAGTTCATATGTGTATGTGTATCGTTTTGCCTTGATTGTTTAATTTTTAATTGATGGATATATGCTTCTAGCCTTTTGATGGGTACATTTTGTAAAATACTTAAAATCAATGAATTAATCTATGGTGCCTCAGAGACTGGATGTATCAGTCCCCTTGTGGGGACTGAGTCTATTCTGTTGAAATGTAAAAAATGGAACTCAGTTATTTCTCATATCATCCAGTACTAAGTGACAGTGGCAAGGTCACTGCAAATACACACACAATGGAACCCAAGTTCATGTGGGAGATAATTGTCTCTTCTCACAAGCCTGTTTCTGTGTCTTCTATTTAAGGTTGGCATTTTGCAATGAATCCTACTCAAAGTTCTTTCTCTTTCAAGCATGTAACTCATGTGTATTTTGCTCTGTAACTTCCAGGCAAGGAACTAGAATTAGTAAAACAATAGCTCTCTCCCTCTACTCCTCTCTCCTGGGATGTCTGGTAATCTATCAAGAGACAGTCAAGCCATTAAGGGATTGATCCATCTGTTCATCTAAGTCATCCATTCAGAAAATGCCCAGTTAACAAACATCTCACACTAAGGGGCTAAAAAAGTCATGTGACAAAGAGGCACAACAATTACCGTAAAATCACATTAGCAAGTACATATATTCCCACTTTGGACACTCCCAAATCCTTCCTTCAAGTGCCAAAGGAAACCCCTTATGAGATGCCATTCTCTAAATTGCGGCTGTTTTCTCAAGGTGTTGACTGCTGCCGCAGGCTCTTAGTAGGAGGTGATTACTGCTTTCTCCTGGAATGGTGGGGGGGAGTGAGGGGATGGAGAATCTCACAGCCCTGAGAGGATTCTGAAAGGGAAAGAATTTAAATGAATAACCCTTTCTCTCAGGCTCACTCAGGTGGAAGAAATCAGTACCTAGAGAGTATTACCCGCCCCCCCCATCACCCACACCCTGAATAATGGAAATCTTCCCATCAGTTGCAGCTTCTAGCCAGTATGCCTCTGAGGTATTATACATATTCTGTTCCTTTCCTTGAACTTTTTGCAAGTCAAGCCTAGTAGCTGCAAAGGGTAACAGCGAACAAAAAAATCTGATCTCTGCACCATGACAGCAATAATGCAAGTGGGGTTTTGCCATAAAAATCCCAGCACTGATGGTGGCACCAGCCATGGCCCTATCTGCCTGTAAACATGTCAACATACCAAATGTGATTGGAATGCCTTTCTGGTCCAACCCGCCCCATATCCTGAGTTCCTAAACCAATTATTGAGAGAATGAAGATGATGAAAGACAAACTATTAAAGAAAAATCCATCTTTATCTAAAAGCGCACTAAGCAAGTATTGAAGTTCTCCATATTTGCTCCCATGTGGGTACCATTTCTCTGGTCAGTTGTGGCAGAATTCACATATGCCCATCTTAGATGAAGTGTATTGGTTTTCTCTCTTTACCTTTTTTTTTCTATTTTAGTTTTTCTGGAGATATTGAGCATCTTGTAAACTTGTTCTCTTTACTTGTAGACCAAATGTTTGATTTTGAAAGCACCTGTCCTGGTTAAAGGACTTGATAAAGTGTTGAAGGAAAATGATGCTTATCGTGAGGTGGCAGGGAAAGCAAATACAGCTGCCATTCTGTGTAGACAATCCATTGCCTATAAACAATCCGCTCTCACAGAAGACTTTCACTCCACTCTGTTTTTCAGAAACGAGACTCACCATACCTAAGGATTTTGATGAAGAGTCAATGGGCCAACAGAAATAAGAATGAGCGTTATACTCGGGTCACAACATACAACTGGAGCTGAGTGTTAGGTGCCAACGAACATGTGCCATGGACTCATCTCTGTCTTGTTGAACTGACTCTGCTTCCGGACCTGTTCTGCCCAAGATGGAGCCATCTTTTGTGAAATACATCACCACCAGAGTGCTTTGTTCTGATAATGTATTACTCTAATACATCTGTTGCTTTAATGATATAGTGATGTAACACATTATCAGAGCAAGGACAACTGATGACATATGATGGGAAGAATGGTGCCATTCAGAAAATGAAGGATTCAAGAAAAGATTCATTAGAATTACGGGATAATAGCCAACACATGTGGACTCTGGAAACTGTAGTCTTGGTCTGTTTCCTACAGTTAGATAAACACCTCCCTAGCTCTGCACCCCATCAGGCACCAAATTCCATAAAATATTGGTTGCTACATATTTTATAAACTCTTTATACATACTAACAATATCTCCCATGAACCTTGGGTCACTGCAGGCTCATTGTATCCAGTTACATTGTTTTTACTAGAAAGTCCTCCTTATTTACCCCTAACCATAGGAAATCAAGTAACATTGACCTCTGGACAGTCAGAACAGCATATCATCTCTCATTACAATAATCTGAACTCCAATCATTGTTCAACATTAATTATTGCCAAGGCTATAGAGTTTTTTTGGTACTTGACAGTTGATCTTCATCCTATCATTAACCTGAGGTCAATTTAATCCCAACCTCCATTTTCAGCACCATACAAACAATTTATTTTTGCATTTTTTCAAACACACAAAGACAAACAATGTCAGACTGCTCCACATTGTTCTACGCATGACGAAGATTAAACATTTTTAAAGACATTCATACATCAGAGTTTGGAAAGCACCAGTCGATGGGAGCTCTGGAAATGAGATGGCGTGGTGATAGGTTTTCCTGTAGGAGAATTACATAAGAAAGGATTCAGAGAGAGTATGAGTTGAGGACTTAAAATACATTTTATTTTCGAATTTTTATTTGGCTCTGTATAAGCCAAGAAGAATTATAGTTAGCCTCTACTATACAAAACTATCCGCTATGGCATAGAATACCATACATTTAGTGTTTCTTTTTTGTTTTTGTTTTTAAACTTTGGGTTTATTTATTTATTTATTTATTTATTTATTTATTTATTTATGACCGTGTTGGGTCTTCGTTTCTGTGTGAGGGCTTTCTCTAGTTGCGGCAAGTGGGGGCCACTCTTCATCGCGGTGCGCGGGCCTCTCACTATCGCGGCCTCTCTTGTTGCGGAGCACAGGCTCCAGACGCGCAGGCTCAGTAATTGTGACTCACGGGCCTAGTTGCTCCGCGGCATGTGGGATCTTCCCAGACCAGGGCTCGAATCCGTGTCCCCTGAATTGGCAGGCAGATTCTCAACCACTGCGCCACCAGGGAAACCCGCATTTAGTGTTATTAAAGCCATGAGCAGAAATGATAGAAGAATTCAGAAATTTTATCTGCCTATAAGATTTCCTTTTTTCCTCCTGGAAATCAGAAGTCTGAACATATAGGAGAAAGGAAGCTGGAATTCCTGCTGAGACATTTATTTGGTGTTCTCTATTCTTCCTGACCTCATGCTTATATTGAAATGCCAGAAATAACAGTTTGACACAGCAAGGGCCATTGAAACAATAGTATTTAATGCATTTAACTGAAGAGAAAGTAAGCATTGTAAATGTAATCACAGCCAATTGCAAGTTAAACAATGCTTTGCAGAACCTTGTTGAATTCTCCTCTGCTGAATAAAATAGAAAACTTAAAAAGAAAAACTGCTAAAAAACATAAAACTCAGGAAAGCATCCATTTAAAATTTTCCAGAGAATAAACACTTTCACATACAAAAATAGGTGGCTTTATATCCACGTATAAAATGTTATATATGAAAAATGGTTGAAGTCAAAGAAGTAAACAAAATCAACATAAACCCAAAACCCCCCTCTTTAGCTGTATACATTAATATATCTTTATTTGGATTATAAGTATTTATGTAGCTTACCAAGCAGTTAAGATAAAAATCCAATGTTCTCTGTTACAACTTTGCCTGGTGACAGAGTAATGACATTAAGTATAGATGTTTAACAACAGTCCAGGCTGAATACCGGCACTTCCTTTGTCTCTTGCTGTATCCACCAGAAAGGAGAAACTGAAATGCCTTAACCTTGGCAGGAAGAGTGAAATGTTTACCTTCTCCAAAACTATTTACTTGAGCAGGATTGAAAAATATGGCATACCAAATTTGAGATTCTGACTTGTTTCTATATGACTATTAATGCAGAATGTGGGGTTGAGGGTACTTCACACGTGCAGCTGGCATTGATGTCAGCTATTGCTATTCTCCTGACCTTGAACAGTAAGGGACTAGCTTCAAATCTGCCTCAGTGCCTCAGAGTGATTCCCAGGGAAAGCTCTCTGGTCACCGGCTATACCTTTAGTGATCACGAGACACAAGGGAAGCCGGGCTCCTCTTGTCCTAATGCCAACGGCTTTCTCACTTCCAGGAAGGAATGCGGTGCAGGGACGGAGTGAAAGTTCCCCTTTGTTGCTGAACTTAGGAGTTGACAACAAAAACAGGTGGGTGATAGAAATCTTAATGGAAGTCTCCCTGCCTTTCTGGCAGGCTAACATTCTGCATCGTGACCCAGTAGGCAGATCTGCCTGCCGTTCTGTGGGAACTCAAGGACAAAGGGACACAAGGCCAAGGCTTCCTGGAGCCCTAAAGTGTCTGGAATGGGGAGTTAAACTTGAAATTACCCCTTGGCCTTGGGAGAAAAGGGCTCTGTACACTAAGGCCTAGAACTAACTGGAGACCAGAAGGGTCATCTTGTCACTCTATCATCAATTCTTAGAAAATACAAATTTTAGCAGGAAAGGGGTTAGAATTACACTTTAAACACTGAGTATAAATTGAACTACACCAACTCACCTTTATGCTGATGTTTGGCAGGGGTCTTCTTGGAACATTTATTTCAAAACCATTGTAGATAAAATCATTGTCTTCTTTTCCTTACTCCTCTTCACAAATTCTCCTCAGTCCCCCAATCTAACTGGCTTTTTTTGTAACATAAAGACATGGGAATCTTGATGAGAAAAGAAGTACATGTATGGGATCTCTAGTGGCCTTTAGCAAAGTATTATTTAGTATAGATCATGCAAACCTGCCAAAGGCAGCTGGCATTTCTCATGACAGATCTTGTTAAAGATTTCTTTGGAATCTCAGAAACCTAATCAAAAATCTGAGTCAGTTAATACTGAATTTTTAAGTTATTTTAAGAATTTCACGGTCACATACTGAGTTCTTCTACTCAGTGATGACTTTCCACATTATTTTAAAAACATCTAAATTTAATATGTCAAACAGAAAATGTTATTATCATGCATTTGTATGTCTGCATACCCAGAAGGATGGGGATTTCAAGTTAGATTTGTCTCACTTCTGGCAAACCACATGTAAAGATGGCATCTGGCCGAACTTGTCTGCAATGAGGAAGCAGAATCTTGGCATTCACCAATCTCCACTGCTGCCTTGGGAACAACAGTCCTAAAGTAAACAAGGAATGATCTACACCTTGCTGGGTGCACAGGAATGTATGATGACAAATCCTCTCCAAAATCAGGGACCACCTTTGTGCAATTCTGTAAATGGATGCCGAGAATCAGGTCATAAGACCTGATCTAGTTACAAGATAACTAGATCTGTCTTCTATAAGATCTATAAGATCTATCTTCTAGTTATAAGATAAATAAGTTCTTGGGATATAATGCACAGCATGGTGACTATAGTTTACAATACTGTATTGTACATTTGAAAGTTGCTGAGAGTAAATGTCAAAAGTTCTTATCACGAGAAAAAAAAATTGTAACTATGTATGGTGATGGATGGTAACTAAACTTACGGTGATGATCATTTTGCAGTATATGCATATATCAAATCATCACGTCGTACACCTAAAAGGAATCAATGTTACATGTCAATTTTATCTCAGTAGAACTGGAAGAAAAAAAAAGATCTACCATATTAACCCAGAAGGACAAACACATGATCTCATTCTTGGAAGACTTTGTAAGTGAAAATCCCACAGAAACAAGTTGGTGTAGGTGGAATACCATAAAATATGTAGGAGCAAGAGTAGAACAGGAGAGGAGTGCTTAAGCCTATAGCGTTGAAGGAATAGTCTACTCCACAGCCTTCTCTCCAACTGCTGACAAAGAGCCAGTGTCGAAGGAAAGACACGGGCCTTTTGCACGGTGGGTAAGGTGCTGAGTTCTGGCTGCCCGTGAAAGCGAGTTGAGCCAGACCAAGAAAACTCTGGGATGATGAAATTTCACTCAAGAGTGGACATAATAAAATCTCAACCTCTCATCAATGCCCTTTCCCCAAGTTTGCCTTCAATCATCACATCCTAAACCTCACATTGGACACCTGTATTCACAGGCCAACTTGAGCACAGAGCTCCATTTTCATGCAATCTAGATTCAGTTGCCCAAACTGCATGCACACATTTATCCTGCTCTCGCAAATGTTGTTTTATTCATTAAAACAAACGTAAGCTCAATATGCCTTACACAGTAAGGCCAGTTAAACAGAAAAGCGTGAAAGGATACGATGTATAAAATGTAAACAACAGTCGTCCCTCAGTATCTGAGGGGGATTGGTTCCAGGAACCCCCCGGATACCAAAACCCACAGACACTCATTTCTTTTATAAAAATGTTAGATAGTATTTGCACATAACCTATACACATCCTCCTGTATACTTTAAATCATCTCTAGGTTACTTATAATACCCAATACAATGTAAATAGTGTCCACACAGCAAATTCAAGTTTTGCTTTTTGGAACATTCCAGAATTTTTTTCAAATATTTTTAATCCCTGGTTGGTTGAATCCGTGGATACAGAGGGCCAAGTGTAATTTCTCAACAAGCTTTCACTGAGTACCAACTGTGTAACCAGCTCAAAGAAGACTCAAATTAAATTCAAAATGAAGTTATGGACCATTAAGGTTCTTGATACATACACATTTCCAAATTGCTTTCTAAAAGGATTCAAACAATTGGCACTCCCACAAGCACTGGAAGAAAATTCCTGTTTCACTTTATGTTTTGCATTAAAATTAAAAACTTAAGTAAAGAGAGTGTGTCACACAAATTGTATATTATATAAACCCAGTGTCCTGTAGCTTTAAATATCTGACATCTTAGATATCAGAGGATCTAGCTTATAGCCTAGAGGCTGGAGCTTCACATTTTAAAACAATAGGCCCTAGTTAGGTGAGCAGTAAACAGAACTGTTTTGGTTATTTTTACATGGAAGCCAAGGTGCTTATGACCACCTTTCATTTAACTCCAAAATCTATGGATTTGAAAATTTCCCTACACATCCATGATTTTCATGCAATGATAATCATTATATCCCCTCCCATATTTAGAGATCCTAGATCCACCCATACCTTGATGAAGTGAGTCTATGTGCTCCTGTTTTTATCAGGTGACCCCAACTCCATGGCCAAACCTGATTGGACAAAGAGAGAATACCTAACCCAAGCTGAGCTAATCTGATTCCTCCTATGAAATACTGGAACACTTTAAGAATAAGTCTCTGAGCAGGAGGAATCAGTCAGATGGAGTCCAAATTTGGCACCATGAAAAGTCAAAGCTGAAATGATGGGCGGGCCGAAATTCGGAGTGGTGAATGGGAAGGTCGGCAGAAAGATGAACTAGAGAGACATGCAGAGAGAAGATCTCACCAGCACTTGAGTCTTACTGCCCAGTGACTGCCTCGTTCTTATGAAGTCTTCCTGTACTTCCTGCCACCGGGTTCTAGGAGATCTTTCCATGTCCTTAAAATTTATGCTATTTTGTAGTTGAACCAATTTGGTAAGAACAAACTCTCTCCGAGTATTGATTTTTCTACCCCCATTTTAAGACGCATTTCTCCTTCCTTCTCCCTGCAACTTAACAAAATTTCTAAAACAAGGATTTATCATAAAATCCAATGCATATTAAATGTAATGGGGGTGTTTCCTCTTGAAAAGTTACTAGATTGATGGTACATCTTGCATGTGATGACATCTCAGAACTGGAGGCTATAGAACATGGATGAAGGCAACCAGATAGGTTGGCCAGAGGCATGCTATTTACCCCCATGTTCACAGGGTAAAAGAGTCCTAATATATGGGTCTAGGCAGAGACATCTAGACATCTAGACATGTAGACTTTGTGTATATATATCACAAATTCAAATTGTTGGGTAATTTAAAAAAAACAAATTAGGAGACAAGGCTTATTATATGTTTCTGAGTTCAACATTTTTAAACCAGTAAGCCCACTCATCACCAAAAAGTCTATATACAGATTGTCCCATCTGAAACATAGTTAGGGATTAACACCACCATCCCTAATTACATAATGAATTTTTTTAAACCCTGTTTCTAGATTTCGAGAAATTGAAACTTTCTACCAACTCTATCCAATAGGAAACAATAAAATGAAGAAACAGAGTTTGCTAACTTTGACCATCCCCAGAATCTGACTTAGCAACTTATGGCTTTCTCCGTAGATGGACAAGGGATCTGATTTAGGAATTGAGTGTCACTCCCCGATGACTACAAAAGCCGCAGCCTCTCACGCCCCCTCCCTCTTTTCAGCCCATCTCCCTCTTGCCCACTGCAGGAAGGAAAAGAGCCTGCTTTCGTCTAAGGAATCTGAGAATTGGACACACAGAGAGGACTGTCAGAAGCACGGAGAACACCCCACAGAAGACGGTTCTTAAAGGGAACCACGTGTGTCTGGCATCTGTTTGCCATCCCTGTGCTGGTGGCTGGCTTTTGTGAGTTCTAATTTCTGATGGGAGCAAACAGAACTATGAATGCATCCAGGGAATACACCTGGTGGGTACTTTCGTTGTTTCTGCATTTCTATCCGTCTGCTTGTTGTACTTCTTAATTTCTCAAACCCTCTAAAAATGCGTTGTGAGAGAACATAATGCAAATCCAAAAAAATTAGCAAAAAATAAACATTCACATAGGATTGGTGGAATCATGCAAATCCTTTTGCTCATTTCTATGGGAGCCAAAGTTTGATATTAACTCAGATAACCAGAAGGCTTTTTAATTATTGTAACAGAAATATGTTTGCTGCCCCGCCAGAAGGAGATAATCATATACAGAGATAATGCTTCTTCATCTGCTTTCTCTCTGTCCAAAGGCCGGCAGACCTGAAACAGAAATGGAATCTGCCAACACCAAAATTAAGAAAAAGCTCACATTCTGCTTCACAGCTCACCAAAAGGCATAATTAGATAAAATCTGCCATCCAGGCCAAATGTTTAGGATCACCACTTTCCCAAAGAAGATGAAAGAAATTTTCAAAAAGTAGTCTTCCCTCTGGAAGTTTCCTCTAAAAAGATGTATGATCTGGGATCCTATGAAAATGAGGGCTCCATATTATACCTTTGGAGTTCAGCAATGTTCCACGTAAGGAGCCAATCACTTCTGAATCCCTATCTAGTGTTTCCCAATATCTGTCTAGACTTCCCTCCGTAGAAGTTAGGTTGGTGCCACAGTTCTTGCTGAGATGCCCACGGAATTGAGCGACATGCAGCAGAAACCTCAGGATGACGTGATTTGTGCTATGTTCGGGTGATGAACGGAGGCTTGAAGGGGGAGAAGTCAGGAAGGGCTTCAAAAGAGATGAGTGTTGACAGATCCAACTCAGATGAAGGTGTGAAGTCCACGTGGATGGCTTCGTGATGAGCTGCAGACGAAGTTCCCCACCTAATGGGTGCACGTTCCCCCTTTTAGCGGGGAGACAGACAAAATATTCTGGGGGCCAGATTCAGTGTGTGGGCCTTCCAATTTATGTCCCCTACTTTAAAGGTAGCACAGGAAACATTTTAGGGAGTGGGACAACATCCATAAAAACACAAAGTCAAGGAAGGGCAGGTATGTCTAGAGGAGGTACAGAAGTATGGGTAGCTGGCGGCAGTGTTTCAGGAGGGACGGGAGAGAAGATGGCTGTGGTTGGTTGGGACTGACAAAGGCTTGGAAAACTACTCTACTAATGTTAGGTTTTATCCTGAAAGCCCTTGCCAGCCAGATTATGTCTCTAAGCACTGGGATGACATGAAAAGATTCCCTTTTAGTAAGATAATTGCCAGCAGGGCTGTGGAAGAGAGACGCTGGAAGCAGGAAGACTGGTGAGTGATGTCAGGGACACGTGAAAGAGGTCAAGGCAGCGGCGATGGGGGTGGAAAAGATCAGTTCAAATTGAGGGATATTTCCGAGGCAGAAGAGATAAAGCTTGGATGTGGGAGTGAGAGAGAAGGAGATATTAGGAATGATTCCAAGGTTTCCAGCTTTAGTAAATGCTTAGGTAAAAATACCCATAACCAAAATTGAGAATTGAGGAGAGGAACAAACTGGAAGAGTGGTCATTTCTATTTGAGATAAACGCAATTTTAAATAACTGGGGTTGAAGCTGGTGGCAATATTTTTCTTTCTCTCTCTTTATTGTTTTAATTTTGAAACATCCCAAACATACAGAAAAGCTGTAATTACAGTACAAATGAAAAAAAAACCTTTTACCCCTTTAACCCTACTAATTATGTCTAAGTTGCTGATCTGATGTCCCATCACCTTATGTAAAGAATACATAATTCTTTAGTACGTATTGCCTACAAACAGGAACATTCTCCCACATAAGCAGAGGATCACCACAAAATTAGGAGATTAACTTGCGAGATTACTACCATCTAGTCCTCCACTCTCAGTCCAGTTTTGCCAAATGTCCCGTCAATCGTTTTTAGCAAAAGAATCCTGTCCAGAATCCTGGGCTACATTTAGTTGTCAGGCATCCTCCAGCCTGGAACCGTGCCTCCTTCTTTCCTGGCCTTCTTGTCCTTGACTCTTTTGAAGATTCCAGGTTACTTATTCTGTTGTATGTCCCACAATTTGGGTTTGTCTGTTATTCCCCCGTGATTAGATTCAGGTTATGCGTCTTTGGCAGGAAAATCACTGTGATGTTATGTTCTTCTTATTGCATCTTATCAGGTGGTACATGATTTCAGTTTATCCCATTACTGGTGATGTTTGCTTTGATCGCTTGATTAAGGTGGCATCTGCCAGTTTTCTTCACTTTACAGTTACTCTTTTCCCCTATGTAATGAATAAGTACATTTGCTATTTCTCATCAAACTTTCAATTTCTTCATTCATTAGTTTATATCAGAATGGATTCATGATTTCTTTACTCAGTTGGTTATAATCCATTACTGTTATTATTTATGGATACACTTAAGCCATCCCAGATTTGGCCAGCGGCAGCCCCTTCAGGCTAATTTCTGTGTCTTTTGGACAAGGATGTGTCATTCTTGAAACACTTCCTTGCTTTCTGGCATAAATTAAGATATCCCAGGCTCATCTTGTACTTTCCCTACCAGCTCTGAAATCAGTCATTTCTCTAAGGATCCTTGGTCCCTTTCTGTGGAGAATAATATTTAGAAGCTACATCCTGGGAGCTAGATGTGCTCAATTATTGGAGTGTTCTAGGCCCTCTCAGTGTACAGAACTAGGGAATATATTTGTGCATTGTGCATATCCATCTACACACACACACACAAACATATATAGGTTCTCACACACATTTGTATCTCTACTTTTCATTTTTTATTTTATTTTATTTTATTCATTTTTGGACTCACCGCGTGACTTGTGGGATCTTAGTTCCCCGACCAGGGATTGAACCCACGCCACGGCAGTGAAAGTTCCGAGTCCTAACCACTGGACCACCAGGGAATTCCTTGTATCTCTACTTTGTTAATCTATTCACATTTTCTGACACATACTGATACTGCTGATTCCAGTGTAATGGCACTGGGTTCCTTCTAATTTTCTCCTTTTCCACATCTGTAAGTCCATTATCCCATAGTAAAAAACCTGGCTCTCTGGTTACCTTTGGTCAGTCTACCATGTGTAACCCAAACCCCAGCTCTCCTGTTGTCCCCTCCCCTGCACGGGTGTCCTCCTCACCTCGCTCAGCCTATGACACTGGCTGCAGGCTGCCCCCATGAGAACCCTGCTCAGGCTCCTGTAGCCCATTCTGGGGCACACCCCACCCTCCCCGCCCGCTACCTTAGGTTCAGACACCTACCTTGTTCTGCCCCACCTAACAGCTTTAGGACCAAATTGTTCAGGAAAACAAAGGAAGAGAAAAGAAGAGCATAGAAAAGAAAGGAACAGAGTGGAAGGGAAGAGAAAGAAAAAGAGGAATGTAAAATATAGGCTTAGCTTAAAGGGGAAAGGAATTCACAGACAGAAGAGGTCCTCTCAAAGTTAAGGGAAGGGGATTTCCCTGGGCCAAAAGAGATTTCCCCCCAGAGCACAGGGAAAGAAAGAAGTAGAAATCACTAAATGTCATCTAGAATAGCCCTCCATGAACCTCACATAACCCACCCAATAATTAGCTTTTGATGCATTTCATGGACTTGTATATTAACAGTTAAAGAGAAGCTTGCTACAAAGTGTAGTGATATGATTGTTATTTCTGGTATCATGACTGGACATGGCATCCCCTTGACATTTCAGTCAACAAATCATTTGAAGACCATTTGAGGAAGAAATACAAGCCCTTAGAGTTGTCAAAAAACTTTCCATGGATACTTTCTGGTAAGATCAATAATATGTCAGCATCGAAACTTGCAGAGTGGCTGTCATTGTCTTGGAAAAAAATACAGAGACAATAGTGGCACTCTCTCTCTCTTAAAAATTGCTACATCACCAATGCTGGGGATAACACAGAGGAAGATTTTGTGTGACAAACCATAGGTATCAATGACTCTGCTTTGAAAAGTGATTCAGAAAATTCAGACACTATTGTAGTCAAGTTCCCTTACTAATACATGCACGAGAGTGATACATAATAAAAACTATGCCTAAGTCTAGAAAAGCTCTTCCAATAAATATTAAAAAATGTTCTAAGCCATAAGAAATCACTGTGCTGTTGTTTAATTGGCATCGTTATTTCCCCTAGTGGTTGTAAAATGATGATGTATTTTACAATCAATATCCTCTTTTTTCAGTAGCATGGTAAGAAACAGAGAAAGTGGCATTAGTGAGTTAGACTGAGAAAAGAGCCTTGCAAGGTATAGAATGAGAACTAGAGCTGAAAGAATAGGAGATTGTAGTCTAAAAAGAGAACAGTGGCGTTTCAGAGGTGGGGTGATTCTTGACGCTAACGAAGTCCAGAGGATGGTCTTGGTAAAGATTTGGGGAGAGAGAGACCAAGGTCACTGGCCTACAAGAGATTAAGGAGCTGTGAGGTAGGGTGTTTAATGGATCCTCTCCTGGACAATGACGTAACCCAGGCTGATGGCAGGAATTGGGATGGAGAGCAAAACCGCAAATAGGACTTCCAATTGCTCCACAAAAGCAGGAGGCTCATTTGGACATTGGAAGATTGCACCGAATAATGATGGGAAGAGGAGGCAAAGTTGTTACAAATTTTTTTTATGAATCTTCAGATTCTTAGGAGAAAGTTTTAAAGCTGTCTGTATTATGGTAGACTAAATGCACTGCCATGAGAAAAGTTTAGTCTAACTTTCTGACAGTCATTCATTTTGATACCAAATGAGATTCCTATGGAATATGATCTTGATAGAGAATCATGGATTAAACTGAATAGACTTATGCAAATATCTGAGTTTGGATATTTTGAAACTCCATACAATTAATGTCTTGAACTGACTTCCTGTGTAAATGTGGAATTCAACAAATAACCCAGTAGCTTGATGTAATCTACGGCCATCAGAAATGCCCATTTGGTTGAAGACACATTTGCATATTGAATAATAATGCCAAATAGTGGCTTATTGACTTGATGGTTGACATTTAAAGCCATAGGAAGAAAGATAAACATAGCACCTGAAAGCCTAAGACCATTCTATACTTACATACTATTCCCTTGCCACTTTGCAAAATTAAACCACTGTGGGCTGGTAAGGAGATAAGTTAGTTGGGCCATGTCATAAATTAACTTCAAACATCAAAGCCAAATAAGTAAACTCAACTTCAGAAATGATCTCTTGGCTCAGACTTCAATAAACAGAGAGATGGCAGAGGGTTAATCCTTTGCTTGTTGGAGGCCAAAGATAGCGATGTGGTCCTGATTGTTCCAGAAATCGTACGAGAAAGTGTGCTTGTTTGAAGGTATTCCTAACAAATAAATGGTGCAGTCATGGTCATGAGAATAGGGACAAATGAAATTACAGCATGAGGACCAAAGCAATAGTTTTAGGAAATCTATTATTTATGAGAATCATCACAACCACTCAAAGCGTACTCAGAGTTGGGACAGTGGCGCTTCACAGCTGTTGAACCTAAACCCTCCTCTTCCTAGGACAGCACCGGCTGCAGGACAGACTACAAGACAGATGACCTTTGGGAGGATCTAACCATTGTGTGTCCTTAGCATCAAGGGAAAGATGGTCAAAAGAGAGATTTTTGCCTCTCCAGAAAGAATGCTGCACAGGAAATAAAAGTTGAAAATGGCACTCCATGTGGTAAATGAATACTAGAGAAGAGCCATTAATGCCACATATTTTAACCATTATAGGAATAGTCTTAGGGTGGGGAGATTTTTTTTTTTCCCTACAAGAGTAATAAAGGATCCACTAAAAAAATCATTACTGGCTGCATGGAAATGAAAACACTACCACTATTCATTTCTTCTTCTGAGAGAGAGGAAGACAAAGCATTCAACTTCCAAGCTTTTAAAGTAATAGTGAGTTCAATAAATACAAGTCATAAGACTAACGTCTTTAAAACTGCCTCTGTTATGGTCAGTGGAGGGAAAAAGAAGGGACATGAGAAAGTTGAGGAAATGAAAGAAAGTAGAGAAAATAAGATGATTATATTCAGTCAATGGCTTTTCTTCCCAGACTCTGCTCCCTGCTCCGCCCACATGTGAAGGCCTGCGGGGGTCTCCCTTTTCTACCTACCCCACAAACAGCCCCAGTTCCCTCCTCTGCCACCCACCATCACACATGGGTTAGTAAAATGAAGTCACTCCAGGGGACTTCCCTGGTGGTCCAGTGGTTAAGATTCTGTGCTTCCATTACCGGGGACATGGGTTCGATCCCTGGCTGGTGAACTAGGATCCCACATGCCTTGCGTCCGGAAAAAAAAAGAAGTCCTTGCAAACCCTCTTAAAGGGCCTTCAGTTCCCAGTGTCACCTAAGTTTGAACAAACAACACTTTTTTAACTTTCCTGAGAAGTTCAGAGTGGTTAGATTTAAACGGCCCCCCATTAACATGCCCGAACTCAGTATGTTTTCATCTCTTCTTTTTTCCCCCTATCTCAGGAAAGATGGTGCCCTTTCCTGTGTTCCAGCCTCACCCGTCTCCCTTGATCCTGAAGACTTCCTCTGTGGTTCTGTCCTTTCCACTAGCTCCTTTCCCTCTAGAAATTCATATTCTGTAATAGAAGCAACAATAAGAAATAACATCGGTATGGAATTTTTAGTATACAAAATGCTCTTGTGTACATAAATTCCTTTGAATCCTCACAATCTAAAAAAATAGGTATTATTGTTTTCCCATTTTTAAATCCCTGAGAGGTGAGGGGACTCGCCCACGCTCACAAGTGATGAGTGGCTCAGTAAGGACTCTAATGGAAGCCTTCCAATTTCAGCCCCATCCTGCCAGCCGGCCGCCTCCTCCTTGGAATTGCCATTAGCAGGGCTATCCGCCTGTTGAGGGCACACACGCGTTCCTTGCTCAGCTGGTAAATCCCTGTGACCCTCCCAGGGGCCCTGCAGGACTGAGAAGCTGAGAGCTCCCAGGCCATCTCCTGCCAAGGCTGGTCTCACCCATCAACTCCAGGATGCTTTAAAAAGATAACCATTTTCCACATGCCATGACTTGACAAGGTTGACCTAGGATGACCCATCACCCTGGTTTACCCAGGCCTCTCCCAGTTTTAGCACTGAGAGTTTGACACTTGGGCCTACAGGGAAGGTTAGTCACTCTGAGAAAGCTCTAACCACCTCTGTGCCCCTCAGACCGATGGTGTTTCTTATACACTGTCTTTTATGACTATGTTTCAGATTCACTCAATAAACATTCCTTGAGAGCCCTGCTGGAGTCAACAGCACTACCCTAGCCCTGGTACACAAAAATGAACATTCTGTGTCTCTGCTGCAAGGGGCTTGCAGTCAAGGGGGGAAGTTGGTATGTAGTCAAATGAGCACGTGACGTGGAGTGTGATTGTAAAAACAAAAGCCAAAACAAAAATAACTCTGAGCATTACGACAGCCACAAGAAAAGAGGATTTCAGGAAGGAGAGGGTGACCAGTAGAATCAAACGCTAATGAAAGGATGAGGCCTAAGAGGACCCCACTGGATTTGGTGGCTAGAGCTGATGAGAAAGTAATTCAACTAGCACAGCCAGGGCAGAAAATAGCAGGTAGTGAGGACAACAGCCAGAGCCATCCTCTAAAATTTAAGCCAGAAGACTTCCACTTTTGATCATGAAGGAGTAACTGGTCACCAGACTAGCCCTCCCACCATAAACGACTAGCAAACTGTACGAAACATATGAATCAACATCAGCTGGACACTGGGCAACTGTCATCTCTAGGAGGAGTAAGCCCAATGGAGCCCGAGCTTTCTGCCTGGAGATATTTACTGGACACTGGTTCTGGCGGGAAACCCAAGCAAAACACTGAGCTGAGGAGACAGACTCAGGGCTCACAGAGGCAAACTCCTGACCTCTCTGCCTTAACTCTGCTGTTTTTTCCAAAGCGCAAGTCACCACCTGTCATTATAAGTTTTATTTTTTTCATTGTTGTTATTTTCTGTCTCCTTGTGACTCCCTCTTCAGGAATGTAATCTTCATAAGGGCTGTGCAGAGATACTATCTATTTTATTCGCTGTTATATCTCTAAAAGAGTGTGTGTAGTAGGTGCTCAGTAAGTATTTTTGAAAGATTGAAACAAAAAGGGAGTAGGTAATGAGGAAATAATGTCAGGAAACAGACAACTCTTTCAAGAAATGTGTAGATAAGGGAAAAGGAGAGATAAGTTGGAACCACAACAGTGTCATAGAGTTTCAGGAAGGGTATTTTGTAGAGAAAAGGGCTCTAAAACATGACCATATTTGAGGGATCCTGGTTGCATATGGTAGCAGGCTGATGGGCTGTAACCTCTGAAGATCCCTCTAAGGACTGGCAGTTGAGATGTTCAGTAGGGATGAAACTGAGGGAGAGTTGGGGGGTTAGAATATGACTAGAGAGAAATTTCACAACTCAAGATGGTGTGGGTTGTCTATTGCTACATAACAAATCACTCCTTAAAAAGAAAACCAAAGGCCCAAAATGGAGTCAGTTATGCTCGGTCATGCCACCAAACTGGGGCTTCATACCTAACCTAACTGAAACTTCAACCTCCCCCCAGAAATGCAGTCTTACTGCTCAGTCAGGAATTTTCTGGTCAGCACCAATGAAGTAATCTGTCACGTGGGCATTCTCCAGCCCCCAAAGGACGATGAGGTCATCTGCCACGTAGACCCCTTCTGTTCCTTGTAGGTAAGTTACCTAAGCCTGAAATTATCTTTTTTGTTTAGGACTTCTTTGTGTTGCCTTTAAAAACCTCTCCTTTTCTGTAACCCTTTGGAGCTCCCCTCTACTTGCTAGATGGGATGCTGCCCAAGTCATGAATTGTGCAAAAAAACCCAATTCAATCCTTAAAATTTACTCCATTGAATTTTGTTTTTTTAGCACATCCCCCACTTTAGTGGCGTTAAACCATAACAATATATCATTTCTCACGCTTCCGCAATTTGGGTTGGGAAAGTGTCCACGGTGGTTTCTTCACCAACATGTCTGGAGCCTCAGCTGGGATGGCTGGAACAGCTGGGGACTGGCCCAGCCTCTCTCTCTCCATGTGGGCTCTCACATAGCTAGCTTGAGCTCCCTCACAACATGGTTGTCTCAGAGTAATCAGACTTCTCGCTGATTCCTTGAAGGGAGGAAGTAATAGCTGCCAGTTGTCTTAAGGCCTGGGTTTAGAAGATTCCAATGTCTCCTCTGCCACACTCTATTTACCAAAATAAGTTTCAATGCCACCTCAGATTCCAGGGAAGGAGAAATAAATTATACTTCTTGATGTGTAAGGCAGCCTGAACCTACGGGGAAGAGAAACTTATTGGGAGCCATTTTTGGAGGCTAGCTATCCTGAAGGCTTAGAAAAGAACATCCTACATGACAATGAAGTCCAAGGTTAAGGTTAGGCCACATCAGTGGCTGAGTGGAGATTATCATCCCCAGAGCCTAAGAGGTCAAGAGCCTGAGGGTTTTGTCTTCATTAACGGGAATACCAGAATACCAATGGATGTTGGCATTCCATGGAACACAGATCTGAAGTCACTGGGGAAGAAGGAAGCTTTCTTTAGATGAGACATGATGGCGGAAAGGATGGAGAGAGGCTGGCATAAGTGAATGGTAGACTTCAGAAGAGAAAGCAGTGGAACTGAGTGCAATTAGCAGAGTTCAGGGAGGGGATCCCCTCTTCTCAGCCCATGAGCAAGAAGAGTGGCTTCAGCCGGGGAAATTTAGTAAGAGAATTGCATCACGACAGAAATCCAGGTTTCGGTTGCATTGATGAATAAGGGACCAAATTAAAAATGTAAACAAAATAGAGGGATTCCCCATGGCAAAAGGCAGATGGCGGAAAGATGCCGTTGGGTAAACAGTAGTACTGAAATCCTGCTAATGGAGGTGGGAATAGATTTGCAGGGAGAGTATTGTCTAGGGCGGTATAAGAGGGATACCAGGAGGGAAGAAGTTGAACATTAGCAAGTAAGATGGAACTATTTCTCTTGCTGGCATTCATCCACTCAAGGGGGGAGAGATGGTGGATGTTATCCAATCCAGATTGGTGTCAAGATTTTACATCCTGGGGGACTTCCCTGGCGGTCCTGTAGTTAGGACTCTCAGCTTCCACTGTAGGGGGCACAGGTTCAATCCCTGGTCAGGGAACGAAGATCCTGCATGCCGCGTGGTGCAGCCATGCTCACTCGCTCTCCTCTTTTAAATAAAAGAAGGAGGTATAAGAAGTAAGACATTCTGCGACATTTTTGTTGGCCAAAACAAAACAAACACAGTGTTATTTCAGAGGTTTACGGGTTCGTTTGTTTGTTTGTTTTGGTTACACACCTGAGCCCAAGGATTACCAAGTATTTTACACACACTCAGCTCTCTTACTCTATAACATAGGTCAGCAGAAAGCACAGCTCCTAACCTGGCACCTCCCCCCACCCCACTCTCTAAAAGGAACACACTTACTGATTTGTAGTTTTTGCTGCTTTTACAATATTTTAACTTTGGAACGGAAAGTACACTTTTCTTTTTCATTAGGAAAAAAAGAGGATGGCAAGGAAATAGGGTGGTTGCAATCTGAATTGAATTAAATATTTTCTTATTTATTTTGTTTTGTGTTTTTCTTTCTCCTCCTAAGAGGCAAAATACACCAATTATGGTTCAGTAGAACTTGTTACTCAGTGGGAACAACCATTCACAGTGTTGAAGAGAAGAACACGGGCACGTCTGTCTGCTCAATCTGGTCTTCAGTGGCCTTCTGCCTTGGAGTGGGCAGAGAGGTGAGTGGACCTCTCAATTCTGTGCAGCCTATGATCCAACATACTTCCCGGAAACATGAACATTCTTGCCCCTCTGGCTCCAACACCATAAAACTGGAAGAAAGCAGGTTTTCTCGTGTGAGTGGGCTGTGGCTACGAGGGGGCCTAGGTGAGCATCTGTCTCCTCTCTTTATTAAATAAGACATAATAAAATAAGACGTCTGAATGGATAAGGAAGATGTGATACATATATACAATGGAATATTACTCAGCCATAAAAAGGAATGAAATATGCCATTTGCAGCAACACAGATGGATTTAGAGATTATCATACTAAGTGAAGTAAGTCAGACAGAGAAAGACAAATATCATATGCTATCACTTACATGTGGAATCTAAAAAAAATGATACAAATGACCTTATATATAAAACAGAAATAGACCCACAGACATACAAAACAAACTTCTGGTTACCAAAGGGGAAAGGGAGGGAGGGATAAATTAGGAGTTTAGGATTAACATATACACGCTACTATATATAAAATAGATAAACAATAAGGTCCTATGGTATAGCACAGGGAACTGTATTCAATATCTTATAATAACCTATAAAGCAAAAGAATCTGAAAAAAACATATATAGATAGATAGATAAAACTGAATCACTTTGCTGTACACCTGGAACAACTATATTTCAATTTCAAAAAAATAAATAAAATAAAATGAAATAAGACATCTACCGAACTCTCTTGCCTAACACTTAAGCCTAGGCAGAAAGTTATCTGGCATTGACCCAACTTCTCTGAGGCATGGAAATGACTTACTTAAGATAATCCAGTCAGAAGCAGCTGTAGAAAAACCACCTACTCCGTCTATACAGCAGCTTTCCCCGGGGACAGATTCCTTCCCTTCCATGAAGAAAGGTAATTCACTCCCCATCCACACCCACACCCAAGTCTCAAGGTCGAAGCCGGGTTAAAACAAAATTAATGTCTTGTGTGTGCATGTGTGTGTGTGTGTGTGTGTGTGTGTTTAATGTTTTAGTAAAATGAACCTCTACCTCTTCACTCCTTAGATCATAGGAATTGCTTACATAACAGGGCACAGGAATTGTGAGGAAGAGAATCTACTTTTCCTCCATAATTGCTAATGATCTTTTCTCATTGTCCCTGGGGATTCCAGTACTTCGAATACTTCCCTGCAACTTCTTAGTTCAAGTCCTGACCTTTGATGCCAAACCAAGCCATTACACTTTCTTTCTGGAGCCAAGAGTAGTGGACGTTTGTTTTCTGGCCACTCAGCGTCCATACACCCTACTTCCTGTAACTGTGGTTTGGGGAGCCCCAGTGCACTCATCCCTGCTCCCTGTGGCTCCAGGGGCACGCCTACCACCCTCCCCCACACCACGGGTCACTCCACGAGGTGACCCAGGCCTACGAGCACCGGCACACTCCTCCAAGGCCAAAGGTAAGTAAATGGCCAAACCAAAGGCAATGAAATACAATGAGACCTCGGGGATAACTTCTGAGAAAGAGCCCCTCTTACTTCCCATGCTGGATTTGAGAGGACAAAAAGGTTGGAGCAATGCCTCCATTTTACTACAATGTGGAGGCTGCCATGAAACCACTCCAGTAGGAGGAGGGGCTGGGAAAAGACAGCAGCACAGCCCAGCGAGCTGGCAGAGCTCAGAATCCAGGAAGCCTGAAGTAAACTTATCCTCGGACTTTTCAAAGAACCACTAAGTCTCCTTTCTCCTTAAGAGAGAATTTTGCAACCAAAAGAGTCATACCTGCTACTCTGAGCATCATTCCAGAGACCTGTTTCTAGATATCTGTGATATTTATAAGCTCGCTTTTTTTGCACACTAAATGGTTCTCGCATCCGCCAACAAATGTCCCCATTTTGTTGAAGCCGTCTTCGTTAATTCTGTGCAATCTAATGTTACAGCATAAGCATAAGCATAAAGCATAAGCTCTTTACACTTTTACAGACTCTCCTGTAACTTTCTCTCCTTCGTGTTCATTCACTTTTAATTCAGCAACAATTTATTGAGTGCTCAGCACTTGTTCTTAGAAGTCATGAGGTGCACAGCAAAGGGAGCAAGCAACGAAGTGAAAAAGCAACCGACGGAATGGGAGAAAATATTTTCTAACTGTCCGAAAGGGATTAATGTCCAAAATATATAAAGAATTCCTACAACTCAGGAGCAAAAAAACCAATAGCCCAGATAAAAAATAAACTAAATACTTAAATAGACACTTCTCCAAAAAGACATAAAAATGGCCAACAGATACATGTAAGGACTCTCAATGTCACTAATTATCTGGGAAATGCAAATCCAAACCACCATGAGCTATCATCTCACACCTTTCAGGATGGCTATTTTCAAAAAAAAGCAAAAGATGACAAGTGTTGGCAAGGATGTAGAGAAATTGGAACCCCTGAAAGCTGGTGGTGGGATTGCAAAATGGTGTTGCCACAATGGCAAATAGTATGGCATTTCCTCACAAAATTACAAGTAGAACTACCATACGATCCAGCAACCCCACTTCGAGGTATATATCCAAAAGAATTGAAAATACTATCTCAGAGAAGTATTTGTGCACACTCATGTTCATTGCAGCGTGATTCATAATAGCCAAGACATGGGAGCAAACTAAATGCCCATCAACAGATGAATGGATAAAGCAAGTGTGTATACACATGCAGTGGAATATTATTCAGTCTTAAAAAAAGAAAGAAATTCTGGGGAATTCCCTGGCGGTCCAGTGGTTAGGACTGCGCTTTCACTGCCGTGGCTGGGTTCAATCCCTGGTCGGGGAACTAAGATCCCACAAACCAAATGGTGTGGCCAAAAAAAAAAAAAAAAAAAACAGAGAGAAGGAAATTCTGCAATATGCAACAACACAACAACACAGATGAACCTTGAGGTTATTATGCTGAGTGAAATAAGCCAGTCACAGAAGGACAAATATTGCATGATTCTACTTATATGAGGTATCTAAAATAGGCAACTGTATAGATGGTAGAATGGTGGTTGCTAGAATCTGGGAGTGGAGGAAGGACAGAAATGGGGAATGACTAACCCATGGGCATAAATTTTCAGTTGAGAAAGATGAGTAACTTCTAGAAACCTGCTGTACAACATTGTACTTATAGTTAATAATACTGTATTAGACACTTAAAAATTCATTGAGGGTAGATCTCATGTTAAGTATTTTTACCACAATAAAATGCAATTGAAGGAGGAGGAGGAGAAGGAGGAGAAGGGGAAGAGGAAGAGGAAGAAGAAAAGAAGAAGAAGAGGAAGAAGAAAAAGAAGAATGAGGAGGAGGGGGAGAAGAAGGAGAAGAAGGAGAAGAAGAAGAAGGAGAAGAAGAAGAAGAAGAAGAAGGAGAAGGAGAAGGAGAAGAGGAGGAGGAGGAAGAGGAAGAAGAAGAAGAAGGGGAGAAGGAGGAGGAGGAGGCGGCATGAGGGATGAAAACCTCAGCTTCAGCAACCATGCATAATTACAGAACAAGGTGGTGTGATCGGGAGAGGGAAATGTACAAGGTGATGGAGAGCCCAGAGCAGAGGGCCTGGTTGGAAGAGCTGGGCGCTCCCAGCATGTGTCCAGCTTTTCTAAGATCTTCTGTAAGGTTGGATATTTGATCAAGAAAGCCTTTTCCTTCTTCTTTCATGCTCACTTTTAATTTTCTTTCTGTCTTGGACGATGAAGTATTTGGAATCAAGAAAGCACAAATTCATTCAACATGGGCAAACATTTATGAGCATTGGCTGTGTGCCTGGCACGGTGCTGGGCCCTGGGAACAGAATACCTAGTGTCACACAACTTACATTCTAGTGGGAGATACAGACCACAAACAAGTAAAACATAAATAAATATCTAATATGATGTCAGCTGCTTATAAGAAAAGTAGAGCAGAGTTGAAGGATGGAGATGATGGGCAGGAGTTGAGGTGTGGGGTCTGTGTTAGATGAGGGGATGAGAGAAAGTGTCTCTGAAAAAATGTCATTTTTGCAGAAACATGAATGTAGTTGAGGTTATATGCTGTGTGATTATCCGGGGGAACAGCATTTCAATCAGAGGGAACAGCAAATGCAAAGACCTTGACAAGGATGACTTCTCCATCAGACCCAGTAGACACAGGGACACAATACTTTTAGGGGCCCGTGAAAATGTCTTAATTCCTTTTAAAATCAGAAGGAAAAAATAAACTTTCAGATCAAAGGAACTATTTTAATGTATAACATTATACATTCATCCTTCTGCCAACGCAGTCATAAAATATAATCTGAATGTTTTTTAATGGAAGAACGTGCCCACAAAAGTCATGATGCAACCTTGGGCCCTGAAGAAGGAAACAGCTGGGCTTGTTGGAAGAGAAGCAAGACTATGTGACTAGACATGTCTGAGTGGAGGGAGGGGAACCAGAATTGAGTTCAGAGAGGTAGGTTAGGTCAACAGGCAGGGAGAGTTTCGAGTCCTGGCTTGAAGTTGGGAGTTGCAGAGTGAATGGCTAAAAGGGAAAGGAGAGGCAAAGCAAAAACTCCAGCGCTCAGAATTTTTGACACTTTGTTGAAGTCTGCAATTGCAACATTGAACATTTCTGGCCATTTCAAGCAAGCTGCTCCCATTGACTTTTTAACTTTTCACCAACTTCTTATGGGCTACCAACTCCACCTGCATCTTGAGATCACCCTCTGCTGCATCTAAGCTTGGTATTTTCCTTCTGCCCTTGTACCGGCTTCATTGTGGGGTAGAATAACTTAGAATGACGTTGAAGTACTTTGTGATATTCAAATGCCATAAAGACGTGTCTTGCTGTGATTATAGTGAATAATAAGAAGTAATAATGCCTCCACCCAGGGATGGACTTTGGCTGAGAGACAAATGACCTTTCTTGCTGGCTCGTCTGCCTTGTGTCCGTACCCAGCACATTCAGGAATCTCTCAGCCACAACCAATATTTCAAGAAGGATTTGTCACAGTGTGTTGTGAACCCATAAAGTTTATGACACTGCTTGTAGCTGCTCATTTACTAATACCAGTGATATTTAAAGCTCCTCATAGCGAAGGCCTGGGCCACTTGCTGCCTCGCCCCTGTGCTGTCCTACATCCTGTTGAGACAATTGAGGTCACCTCCCTTCTCTCGTGTGCACACTCACATTGAAAATGACCTAGTGGAACCGGAGCCTGAGCCTGGCCAGCTGGGAACTCCCAGCATCCCCCAGACCTTTCAAGGTCCTTTGCAAAGCGGGCTGTGTGAGCGAGGAAGCCTTTTTTCCGCCTTTCTTCTTAGAAGGAAATACATTGGGACGCCTTAAAGTCTGTGAGGTCAAAAGGGCTCACGGATTTTGTCAGAGCGTCTTTAGAAAGTCACTTTTTATTACATTCTCCTGGATGGGCAAATAGCAAATTAGAAATAATATTTTAAAAGTCGCTGTATCCTAGGGTTAGGGAGGGTTTTACAGGAAGGATGACAATTGGTTTTATTGAGACCGAAGGGGAGGAGGAGCCCTGTTGGAAATTTCAACTTTTAAACTTGCAAGACTGCCTTTATCTTTCAGTAGTGAATGTGCCAGGAAAGGGGATGGCAAGGTGTAAGGGGAAAAAAAGTTTTGTTTTGGCATCTTTCAGTGTCTCTCCTCTTGGAGACTCATCTGGTTGCTGACGGACACAGCTTCTAGAAAGCAAAGTCCACGGATGACCCAGAAAGCCCCCTTGGGGGTCTTTTTCAACTGCAGGTTAATTTACAGTGGAAATGCAAATCCATCCAAGCTGCAGTTCCAGAATTCAGAAAGAAATTAAAGTATTGCTTATACACGGGCTTTGAAAATGTCTGATCAGGGAATAACAGTCCTGGATGTCTCCTTTTCTCTGCTTCTTCCCTTCGAGGTTAGCCAGCATTTGCAAATAAGTGAGCCAACTTCCGAGGCCCAAAAGAAAATGAAATAAAACCTAAAACACTTGAGTCATGTAATCAGAGGCAGCCTCCCAGAGACTGCAATAGATCAGGGGTGGTAATCTTCCTGCCCCCCCATCCCCTCCCCTCTCCACCTTTTACACACCCACTACGTTCTGGCCTGGGTGCAGGGCCCAGAGAGACTGGAAGGGCTCCAGGGGAAAGTAGCAAAGATGTAAAAAGGGAATCTGGGAAGTACCAGGGCAGCTCTCTGCCAATATTTGGAGAATAGTCATGTAAAAGGGCAGACCTGTGCAGTATGGCTTCAGAGGGCAGAAGAAAGAACAGAGAGTGGAAATGCTAGGTTTCTTTTCACATTTTTTACTGTAGTAGAATGTATACAACATAAAATTTACCATCTGAACCGATTTTAGGTGTACAGTTCAGTGGCATTAAGTACATTCACGTTGTTGTACATATTGTCCTTGATCCATCTGCAGAAATTTTTCATCCTCCCAAATTGAAAGGCTGTACCCACGAAACAATAACTCCCCGTTCTATCCTCCCCACAGTCCCTGGCATTCACTATTCTGTTTTCTGTATCTAAGAATTTGATTACTCTAGGAATCCCATATGAGGAGAAGCATACGATATTTACTACCCCTTTGTGTCAGGCTTATTTCACTTAGCATAAATGTCTTTAAGGTTCTTCCATGTTGTAGCATGTGTCAGAGTGTCCTTCCTTTTTAAGGCTGAGTAATATGCCATTTGTATGTATACACCACCATTTAACCATCAGTGCAAATTTGGATTGTTTCCACTTTTTGGCCACTGTGAATAATGTTGCTATGAACCTGTGTGTACAAATATCTGAGTCTCTGCTTTCAGTTGTTCAGTGTATGTACCCAGGAGTGGGATTGCTGGATCAAATGCCAATTCTATATTTAATTATTTGAGGAACCGCCATATTGTTTTCCACAGTGACTGCACGTTCACACCAGAGTTCCAATTTCTCCACTTCCTCACCATTACCTATTATTTTGTTTGTTTGATAATAACCACCCTAATGAGTGTGAGGGAAATGCTAGATTTTGACTGACTCTACAAAAGAACTATCTCACAGTAAGTTTTGTCCAGTTAGATAGAGTCTTCCTTATTATTTGGGATGATCAAATCAGAAGTTAGGCTAGGTAAGTGCTAACCCACTCCCCATGTGGAGAGTCTATAAATCTGTGATCCACCATGGTATTTGAGGGCCTTATTTATTTTTTGGTCTGATGTACATAAGATAAGAACAATGTATGATGTAATTTGTTTGGCATATATGTCCCACTGCTTAGAGATTTCACAACAAAATTTAGATTTCCTGCTTCTCTTAAAAGATGGGAAGACATGTGAGAAAGGGTCCACAGTCCCTGGAGTAGAGAAACAGGAGGTGGCCTCACTGCTCTGTTCAACTGTGTGCTACCCGCTCCCCACCCCCAGCCCCTGCTGTTCATTTAGACAACCTCTCAATTATAAATGAACTGTGAATTTAGGTGATTTATGTACTTAAAGAACTTTCAATAAGATACAAGCTCTTTGACCAAAGCATCTGGAATAAGAGATTTTATCACATTTATCATTTTTCCTGAGGTTCATACATTCAATTATTTTGTTTTGTTGATTTTTAAACAAAAGTAACTGGATTAAAACCTAAGGTGTTACCATTAGAGCCTTTTTACTAAAAGGACGGTAACTTGTCATTATATTTGTTTCATGACAGCAGGGACCACGGTTCCTTTATCACACTGTATACCCAAAGCATAGGTGGCCCAGGATGATATTAGCCATTACTCTGCATTCAATGTTATTATTATTAATTATTGCATATGTTTTGTGGCGAGTTGAATGCTTTGTCGAACAGAGTAACTAACAGAGTGACAGGTACTTGAAATAGTGTATAATTAAAAGCATTCATTCATTCAAAGCACATGGAGACTGGACTTGTCTTGTGACCTTAGTTCTTTCAAGAATAAGATTCCAACCTAAGACTTGGTTAAACATTATCAAACTTTGTATATGTGGGCTTTGTTTTGTTTGGGTTTGGGAAGGTTTTCTGGTATAACATTCCTTCTCTGAATTCAGAGAAAGTCCAGGTTTATAAAGTAAATTTTATTTTTGATATTATATTTTTAGATTTTGTTTGCCTACCTGTTTTAGACAAAGAGAAGTGTTAAAAGGGAAAGGGTAGTCCTCATTCAGAACTATACTTTTTCCATAGGTCTATAACATAGACTTGTAAGTAATCCAATGTGGGTTATGATTTATGTCAGTTGAATGCCAAATAATACTGGGTCATTTATTTTGTTTCGGGCACAATGATGGGGGCGGAAGAGGGAGAATAGGTTGGTTTAAAACAAATCAAATCTTTTATTGAAAACCTCAATAAATGTTTTATACGTGAAATTTATAACTGAATGAATGCCACAGTGCCTAAAATTCCTGCTATTAAAGTTGCTGCTCTGGGATAAAGCATGGGGAGTCTAGAAAGCAGAGGTAATATATTCAAACTTTTCCTCTAGTAGCCAAAGAAAATGAAAACTCATCCTCCGGGAATCTAGGGATAGAGCCTGAAGAGGTTTCCGGGAAAAATTTCTTTGAGACCTTGCATTTTCACTTAAAGTGCACTTAGAGTTTGGACCTCATAGCATAGTCTGTGCCATCAGGAACAGTTACTGTGCTTAGGGCTTCACACACTGGATTCATTTAAATCCCAAGCCAATGTCCTAGGGTAAGGACAATGCTGTCGTTACCCCCACTTTCCAGGAGAAAAACCAAGGCACCTGGTATATCCAGATATATCTTAATAAAAGTTTGTTTTAAATTATTTAAAAGTTAAATTACATAACTCTCTGCCAACAAATATTTGAGTGAAAGGAGCATTCCAGAAAGACAGACATGTTTATTCTGTGATATCTTGTACTTTCAGGCTACTTTATGCGTATCCCTATTGGAAAAAACACAAGTAAAAGCTATTTGTACTGCTGAAGACACTGGCATAGAGTGGGTAATATACTTAACTGTTCAAAATGTTTAAATTTTAAATTCAAAAGAATCTTTAATTATGACAATATATTTTAATAATGCAGACAGTAAAAAAGAAAAAAATGAACAGCTCTCAGTATTCCACTGGCTATCATTTTGGGGGGAATAAAAACATGAAGGCACCTTGGGAGGTGGGAGAAAAAAGGAGCAGGTATATTTTGAATGAAGAAAGACTATGGGCTCCACCTGTCAGGAGAGGGTAGGTTTTGGGACTTCTCCGGTAGTCCAGTGGTTAGGACTCTGTGCTTCCACTGCAGGGGGCACGGGTTCAATCCCTGGTCAGGGAACTAAGATTCGGAATGCTCATTGGGTGGCCAAAAAAAAAAAAAGTAGAGGGTAGGTTTGGTGGGCAGTGCGATAGGTATTCCTGGGCGCTAAAGGGAGCAGCACTGCTGAGAGGGTAAACGGGCACCAAATATGTGGAAGTGGGGGTAGGAGAAAAGACAGAAGGTGTAAGGAATGGGTCCTGGAGAAAAACATCACCCACTTGGCAGTTTTGTTTAGGTCACCCCAAATTTATTCAGAGTGGAACTGAGATGGTCCTAGATCGTGAGGGCCAAAGACTCTCCTTTGGGCAACTGATTCTGCTTGCTTTCTTTTTTTTTTTTCCATCTACTATATTAGTCAGCTGAGGTGGCCATAAAAACATACCATAGACCGGGTGGCTTCAACAATAATTTATTTTCTCACAGTTCTGGAGGCTGGGAATTCTGAGATGAGGATGCCAGCATGTTCAGGTTCTGGTGAGGACTCTCTTCCTGGCTTGCAGATGGCTGTCATCTTGCTGTGTCCTCACATGGCCTTTCCTGAGAAGGAGAGAGAGAGAGAGAGAGACAAAGAGAGAAAATGAGAGCTTTTTGGTGTCTCTTCTTATAAGGGCACTAATCCCATCATGAGTACCCCACCCTCCTGAACTTATATAAATCTAATTACCTTCTAAAGGCACCATCTCCCAATATCATCACATTGGGGGTTAGGGCTTCAACATAGGAACTTCGGGCAGACAAAATTCAGTCCATAGCATTTGCTAATTATGTGCCTAATATTGGGTCAAGGCTTATTATTACCTCTCACGTAGCTTCGTTCCCTGTTCTCAGAGTTCTTGGCTGGCCTGGAGAATTTCTATACTTTAAAGGAAAAAAAAAACTCCTCCTAGTTTCATGGGAAATAACAAAGAAGTGTTAACTAAAATAAGCCCTGGAGTTCTGCAAACTCTACGCTGTCAAGGATAATATCTCTGTTTGCTCACTATGGCATTCCCAGTGGCTTGTGCAGTGTCTGGCACAGAGAAGCACTCATTAGATATTTGGCGAATGAATGAAAGGAGCTTGGATCAGTCTATGTTCAGGCCGTGAACAAAATTCACCTCAGATGATTCAAATGAAGAGCCTTTAACCAAGGGACTACTTATTGGGGTGTGGGTGAGGTCATGGGAATAAATGAGGGCTGATGAGGCATCCGGAGACTGGCAATGATGGAAGGCCATTACCACGTCTAAGGCTGAAAAAACAAGGGGAGGAAATAGTGTATCCCAAGTCCGGTGATGTCTGAGCTGTGCTCAGAAGCTGTATTCACGGAGGGACAGCGTCACAGCCAGAGACAAGGCATCAAAGCAGGGAGGGGGAACGAAGAAATATCCCTACCCCTCTGCCCTCCTACTCTTTTCCCTCCCACAAGTACCTCCTGTTGGCTGGCCCAGCTGTACATCAAGCCAGCCAGAGAGCTTGGCTGATGCAGTCACTAGAGGTCAGTTCCTAAGGCTCAGAATAGGGCGGGGAGGGAGGAGAATGGAGGAGGCAAAGGTGGAAGAGCCAGAGCAATGTGACCTCAACAAGGCACAGTGAAGTCCACATCCATTTCTGCTTGTCTCCGTTCTGGTTACTTGCAGAGGTGACTTTGCTCTCTTTAATAATGTAACAATGGATGTCTACGTGGGAGCTCATACTTGTCTGTCAGGAAACCGGAAGCAACATTTCCTGGAGAGACTACCAGGGCATCTGTTTTGCCCCTTCTCTCCTAGACAAAAAGCCAGAGTCTCTTACGTATAGAATGGATGGACAACAAGGTCCTCCTGTAGAGCACAGGGAACTATATTCAATATCCTAGGATAAACCATAATGGAAAAGAATATAAAAAAGAATGTATATATATGTATAACTGAGTCACTTTGCTGTACAGCAGAAATTAACACAACATCGTAAATCAATTATACTTCAATTAAAAAAAAAAAAAAGCCGGAGTCCCTTGGCCTCTAGGGCATGAGGCCTGACCCATCTGTTCCTCGGGTTTCTGCTGGATTGATGGAGGGAGATAACTGGGGCTGAAGGAGAACACTAGCCATCAAATTATAATGTCCATAACCGCAGGTGAAAGGGGCCTTGAGCAGAGTCTTAACTGGGTGTGCCTCAGTTTCCCCAGCCATTAAGTGGAAAAAGAAGTGGGTCAAAGAGTTGATGTGAAGACGAATTACACAGCCCTTGATATTGTATATCCTTCTCCTCGCCGTATGTCACTGTGTTGATCTCAGACAGAAATACTGCTGGAGAAAACATTTACATTATGCAAAAGGCAAAACAAATCTTCTCATGGACACCCTACAAAAAAAAAAAAAGGCCATCAACAACCTAACCTTTCTCTAAAACAACAAACAACCTGGCACAAACAGAGCTTGCACCTCCTGGGGTGCAAATTTCTAGAAGCATGACCTTTGGAAATTCAGTAATTCCTGCGATGCCTGTAGTCTGTTTTTAAGGACATCTTTGCCAGGAGCCGTATGGCAGCCAGTTCCCTGAGTCCCTGGCTTTCCCACAATACAATGTCCCGGTGCAGCTCCTCCGTCAGAGTGTAACTCCACACGAACTTGTTAATCCATTCACCAGAGTCTGTTTACTGAGAGGACACTTGCTGAACCAGTTGGGCTTCAGATGCCAGGACAAGTGTGTGTATTGTGGTTTAGGCTTTCTGTTTCTTCCTGCTGTTTTGAGCAATTAGTAGGTATTTTTTTTGGTCCTGAAGTTCCACTTTCCCCATTGTTCTTGAATGCAACGTGGAGGGGGGATGAGGTTTCAGAAACTGCTGCTGTAAGAGAACCTGTTCTTCCAACGTGAAAGTGACCCTTTGACCGGCCGTTAGGGTGCTGGGTTGGTGACTCATGCTTTCTGCTTTTAGGGTAATAGATTTGCACCGGTACACTGACCTCCTTCCAAAATACCTATGACCCTCACTGAAAGACTTCTGTAAGACAATTAGCCAAGGCCAAGTGTACCACGGGCTAACATTGGAATGGGATCTGAAGTTGGGCTTCATAAGCACTCTTTTCATGAAGGTATAAACATTTGATTTTGAAATGTCTGTAATGTTTCTGCTTAGAAGTGTAATACTTCCTCTCCTCTGCTTTTATTTTGAAGATTTCCAATTTTTTTATCAACAGTATATTCTCAACGGAGTCTATCTCTACGATTTGTGAATTTTTCTTTGTAATTTAAAAAAGTTTCTTGTAGACCCCATAACTACCCTTTATTCATATTTAAAAGAACCTTCCAGAAGCTAGTAAAATAATATCAAACCTATGCTGAGTTTTCCAGGTCCAATATTTAAAGGCACTCAGTTCTCTCATTTTGTATGTTACTAAATCAAACGCTTCTAAGTTCTGGTAGGTTTACTTAAATCCAATAGGATGAACAAATATGCCTTCACATTATCCTATGTTTGAGCTCTAATTTTCTGGAATAGCAGACAGTCACTAGTGAGACTCAGCTAGAAGAATCGCCCAACGTCTCAGTCCCTCTAGTTTTTCGTCTGTGAAATACAGGGCTAAACCAAGTGATCTGCAAGGTACCTTCTAGCCATAAAGTTCTGTGATTCTGATTTGAAGCTCTATTTTTCCCTCTTTATTAAAAATATTAAAGTACAAGATTAAGTGATGTAAGAGGGGGAGCATATAATAGCTAATTCCCATGGCATTATCATTTGCTGTTTTATATAAAAGGACTTGTAATCCAATGAAAAGGCATAGCCAACTGCTCAATAACCATGAAGACACAGTTGGAGCTCAGGGTAACTTGGTCTTTCCTCTAATGAGATACCTAACTACATAAAGTCTGGCAAAAAAAAAAAAAAAATGGATGGAGGCAGATCGGTGTGACTACAGACCACAGAGATAGGAATCATGGAGGAAAGAGTATAGGGAAATCCACAGAAAGCTTTTTGATTGGTTTCTGTTCCCATTTTATTTGCTGATCACCAGTAGTCATGAATTGGGCTGTGTTATCATTCTGTTTTTGGTTATTTTTACAGCCACACAACACTATAGTCTAAAGAGGGAGTTGCTTAACCTGTGAGTTGGATAAACAACCTTACCAGGATACCCCGGGTGGGTGTCCCATAGTGGGAGAAGAAGATGGGGAGTAGAATCAACAAAGGGAAAGACAGACATTGTAGAGACACTGAATCAGAGCCAAAGAGGGGCCGTGAGAGAAGCCACAAGGCATGAGGGGTCTTGCAAGAAGAGAGCGGTATGATTTGAGGCAGGTCAGAGGGTGACTGGGTCAGGCAGCAAAGAAGTACATTAAGAGACCAGACAAATCAGCTGGAAAAATGCATGAAAGTGGGAGCAGCTGCTTAGGGGAGTTTTTCATCCATGTAGATAAAAAAACAAGGCCCAGGGAAGCTACATTGATAGAGATGTTAAGAATCCCAGCAAATGAGGCTTGGGAGACAGGAGCTTAAGACTCAGTTGGGGTTCGAGTTTGGAATAAATAAGGAGGGACTGAGTGATCCAATCATTACAGCTGACAGGAAGGTAGGGAAACAGATCATAGAGATTGGAGATCAGGAACTTACCAAATCTAAATACCACTTGTGCTCCGAGATGGTGTTGAGATGAAGAACTATGGGGGAGAAATTTAAGGGAAAGATCCCAAGCACAAGAGTTTGGATGGAAGACCTCCAAAATGCCCAGAAACGTTACCTTCACCAGGTTCTCTGTCAGGTCACAAGCTTGTCCATCCACAACTTTTGAAAGCATGGTTAATCCAAGTTGTGACAAAACTTGCCGATCCCAGCCAGGCCCTGGCCTCCTAAGAACACATGTACACATGACAGCAAAAGCCTCCCCCCCTCCGTACATGATGGCTGGTCATCGTCACCAGATACTGATTTACAACACGTGAGGTCCAGGCCAGGAGAGATGCCAGACCCATATCTCTGCCTTGGGACAGGCACTCATTATTTAAAATGTCAGATGTGGAGGGCTTTGGGGGTTAAGAGCGTCCCTGTTTTAACTCTTGAGGCTAATAGCTCAGGCCCTGGGGAAGAGAGAGAGCTGGTCTTATTGTTCTAAGGGGTCTGAGGTCAGAAGAGGGTTGGGCCCTCTGTTCAGAGGAACTAGCCTCTCCACATGGCTGGACAGCCTGTACCAACAGTCCTTGGTGAATATACTACTTGCCCTCTGTGACAGCTCACTTTATGTGTCAGTATGACTGGGCTAAGGGATACCCAGATAGCTGGTATTATTTCTGGGTGTGTTTGTAAGGGTGTTTCCAGAAGAGATGAGCATCTGAATCCATAGGCTGAGTAGAGAAGACTGTTCTCACCAGTGAAGGTGGGCATTGTCCAATCCACAGAGGGCCCGAATAGAACAAAAAGGTGGACGAAGGGCAAATTCACTGTCTCTCCTTGAACTCTCCTCTTCTCCTGACCTTGGACACTGGAGCTCCTGGTTCTCGGGCTTCTGGACTCAGACCAGGACTTACGCCATTGGCCCCCAACCCCCACCAATTCTCAGGCCTTTTGACTTGGACTGAACTACACTCTTGGCTTTCCTGGTTCTCTGTCTGACAGGTGGCAGGTCATGGGACTTCTTGGCCTCCATACTCTCATGAGCCAATCCTTATAGTAAATAAGTAAATAAATGAATGAATGAATGAATGAATAATATTTATTTCTCTGAAGAACCCTGAGTAATACATCCTCTCTGCATCTCATAAGGAATCTCATCAAAGAAGCCAATCTTGGGACACACAAAACCAACTCTCAGTTCCTGGAGATAAGTGGGCTTCATTTTTTGAGAAGTGTACCAATATTTACAATTGGATTTCGAGACTAGTAAAACACCCACAGAAGTTCTTTTTTCTCTTTAATTGTACCTCAATTGATTTCTAGGGCAGTGGTTCTCAAGCTTTTTGGAATCAGGACTCCTTATACTCTTAAAATTATTGAGGTCCCCAAAGAACTTTTGTTTATGTGGGTTATGACTTGATATTTACTACATTACACATTACAACTGTGGAATTTCTAAAATATTTATTTATTAATTCCTATATAAATAACAATAATGAATACAAGTTAACACATTTTTATGAAAAATAATTATATTTTTCTAAACAAAAAATTTAGTGAAAAGAGTGGCATTGGGTTACATTTCTGCAAATCTCTACAATGTCTGGCTTACTAGAAGACAAGCTGGATTCTCATACCTGCTTCTGCTTTCAATCTGTTGTGATACGTTGCTTTGGTTAAAGACATACATAAAGAAAATCAAGCCTCACACAGATATGTAGCTGGAAGAAGGGAGGAACATTTTAGTAGCCTTTTCAGATAATTGTAGATATTTTTCTTTGACATACCACCAAAACTTGGTGAGTGCTAATTTCTTAAAAGTTACGGACAGTGTGGAATTTGAGACCACGTCAATGACTTTTTACACTCTTACATTAAAATCCACTGGTTTATCTTGTACTTTAAGTAGATCTTTACTACAGCATGATCTTGTAACATCATGTATTGGTCATTTGGAAAATATTGAGCTCCACAGTTCTTCCAAAACGTTGGCACAATATCAAAAAGTCACATTCATTAATATCACTATGAATCTCATCAGAAACATATGTAAGTATCAGGAAGCTGTTAAAGTCACAGTGATGGATACAAGTTATCTAAAATTCTAATTTTCACTTCTAACTACAAATATTATCATTGCCAAAAAATACCACGAATTGTTTTCTTTGAAGTTACAGGCTCACTTCATTCATTTTTGGAGAAATACCCAAGTCTGAATAATCATAGTTTGCGTGTCAGTCTTTCTTTCAAGTAAAAATAATATTCCATGGAAAAAGCAGCTATATCAAACCATCTCACGAGCGATTTTCCTTGAGATAACAATGTACTTCAGTATGCAGCAGAAGTACTTTCTATGTACCTAACATTTTGCCACAAAGAATATTTAAAAGTCTTGCACTCAAGGGTCGAGATTTAATAAAATTAATAATTTTTACTGCTCCATCAAGGACATCTTTAAATGAACCTTTCTTTGTTTCTTTAAGCGAAGATGAGAATGACTACTAATACTTTTTTGGTGCCATTGCCTTGATCTGAGCGGCTAAGTTGCCACCATTTTATTCCCATTGCTTTTAATCATCAGTGCAGTGTCAACACAGATAAAAGAGCAAATAATATTTTGAAAAGAGTTTTGACCTCAAGGACCCCTCTAGAGCCCACACGATTCTAGGGGGGGCGGTGCTCCCCTACCACCCTTAGTAGTACTTGGGAAAGGATAGAATTACTCCTGTGAGAGTGAGGGTTTATGACACGTTGTCTTAGAGTATATAATTTTAAGAAAATCTATCTTAATCTTACATTTGAGAGGTGACGGAGATGGAGGTGGAGAGAGTACTATAATTATTAAGATAAAATATGCTTTCAAAAGCTTGGGCCATGGGGGTGAATCAAATAGAATATTCCAAAATAATGACTACGGTCAACAGTAATCCAAGTCCATGGGTACGTGCATCCAAAAGGCACGCGTTCCCCAAATCATTTATCCACTCGATTTTGAAATCCATTGTAGCAACCTCCAGCTATTTACCTTCCTAATATTTTAGGTTCGTCTAACATTAAAATTAGCTTGTGTTCCCTAAACATCTAGGCATTGAGGGTGAGATGCCAGTGCCCTTGAAGAGTGCTTTGTAGCAGAGAGAGTTACTAAGCTGAGATTGAAACAGAAGTTGTTCTGTCCTTATTTCCATTTCCTATTGTTGTGTACTACCTCAAATAATTTTTGGAAAGAGGTAGAGGTATGAACAAATTCAATTAAAAATGCTTTTGGCTGTTGATAGAACACCTATATAATTAAACGTTGACAGCATTTGCCTGCGTGCCTTTAAAAGGTTGCAGGAAACGTACTCTACTTTGAAGAAAGGCTTAAAGTGTGTTTTCAATTATAGTGTACTAAGCACTGGAAAGAGTCAGCAATTCAGGAAAAGGTAGTGGTGTATCTGTGCAGAGTAATAGTCCCCCATATCCCAGCTAAAGGCTCTGAGGGAGCGATGGTGAAGTGTTGTGGCCGTTCTGTTGACCTTGTGTTAGGTTTAAAGATGCTACACACTCAGGGCAATGACTCTGTTTAGAACGGTAGGCTCTGATTTATCATTCATATACTAACTTCACGTCCAATGCTACTGACAGTAGTCAAAATCATGGCACCAGTTGAATTTGATCTGAGTTGGAAGATAGTTCTATTTCAAATTGGAACTCTGGGAAACTTAACTACCAGTTTACTTAAGACAATATTCAAGGAAGAGTTGGTTTAAACGTGATGTTCCGTTTCAAACTTGACTGCTCTCTGTTTGGTTTTAGATTGAATCCAAGCAGGTGTTTCAAAACCTGCGTCAGATAGCATTACCTGTCACTGGGAAGCTAGATCTTTCGGGGGAGGTGGCAGAGAGGGTTTCATCCTGAGATTTCACTATCAATGAAAAACATCTTTTGGGAGATATAACACTCTTTAAGCTTCTCCAATGAAAGTGTGCAATGTGAAAGCTTATTGTTATTTTTGAAGGGGGTGTGTAGGGATTTAACTCCCATGACTGTCTTGAACACCACTCCAGTTGTGAGAATTCAGTCAGAACCTCAAAGAGGCATTAGCTACCCGTGTAAGCGTATGGAGTGTCATTTTAATGTTCTGTATCTTTGCCGTGCCTCCACCTTCTTTGATGAAAAAGTCTATTTTAAAATTTGTAAGAAAATATTTAACATAATAAGATGATGAGTCAGAGGTTTGAAAAAGCTAAAAAGGGAAGATGTAGTTAAATAATGCACCTTTTTTATTTTTTAGCTACATCTGACTCACGACATATAATGTATTCGGCTAAGTTCAAAGTTTTCCCTTACAAAGAGAGTTTTATGAAACAACTCTTCTTCAGACTGTTTTTTACTTCAATTATAGTAGCAGGTTTTGGAGTTTAAATCATTAACAACCTCTGAGTGAACTTTTATCCAAATGACTGCAAGTCACAAAGAGAACAGTCCTCTTTCACCAAGTACCTTTTGTGCTGAAGTGAGACCCGTCCTTTTCTATTTTTCCCCTTTATGTCTCTCTTTGAAGAAAGATGTGTGATTTGTAAAGTAATGAAAGTATGTATCAGTTAATGAAAACCGCTATATTGAGCTCACAATGCAAACTGGAATTGCTTCAGGGTAAGCTTCACATACCTGCATTAAAGCAGGGAAAAAAGTAAATTTCAGAAGTCAAGATTGCTGTAGGAGTATCATGTAGCAGTTAAATCGACCATCAGGGGTGACCTAATCTTATTTTTCCCCCTTTGTCAAGGAGCTGTAATTTTCATTTAGGCAGCCTTTTCCAGTTTTAACTCCACTGGACACTCCAAAACGGGGCACTTATTCCATCAACCTAGTTATTGATTTCACCATATGTTATTTTATTTTATTTTATTTTTTGTTATTTTTATTGTAATGTTTTTGGAGAGTGCGTGGGAGACTGTCACCTCCACAGACTTAAGGTGAATGGGTGAGAGAGTAATTCTCTGAGTGCCAAAACCCTGAAGAATTTATGTAGTTTAATCAACAAAAGAAAGTTAAGAGAGAAACCTATTTTCTCTCGAAAAATCAGTAAGAATAATGAAATAATCGTTGTTTCAAGAGTGGGAAAAACTTTTTTTCCCCCTAGATCTGGCGAATAGCGGGATAAATTTGAAGAAGTCCATCCCACCCCCGCACGCGCGCCCCCCATTCTTTCCAGACAGAGCGGTTGCAAATCCCAGCCTGAGTCCGCCCTGGGAGCCTTAGGGCACCTTCCTCTTTGCTCTGTGTGTGTGTGTGTGTGAGTGTGTGTGTGTGTGTGTGTGTCTAGCTCTCGCTCTTTCCTTCAGTCTGTGCCTCTGTGTGTGTGTGACAGAGAGAGAGAGAGAGAGAGAGCGCGAGAGGAGAGAGAGAGAGAGCGAGAAAGAGAGCGAGAGAGAGAGAGAGAGAGAGAGCAAGAGAGCGAGCTGTGAGCTGTGCTGCCGCCGCCGCTGCCCTTTGATCCCGACATTAGTGTTAGGGGCTCGGAGACACAGAGCGCGGCCATAGACACCGACGCACCGGCACTCATTTATTTATACCTCCCATCACACACGCGAGCATAGGACACACACACACTCACACCTATTAGATCCGTTTCCATTGAAGAATATTACGCTCGGGGACAAGCCAGGTGCACGACCAAAAAATTAAAAAAAAAAAAAAAAAGGAAAAAAAAAAAAAAAAAGAAAGGAAAGAAAAGAAGAAAACCCCTCTTCTGGCTCCAGGAAACAAGCTTCAACCCATTGCACACACCGGAGAGAAGGGGTTTCCCCCTGCCCGCCCGCGCGCCCCCCAACTACCTCCCCTCTCCTGCCAGTGTCTGCCTCTCTGCCCCCACGGGGGTTTATTTGATCTCACATTAACCAAGGAGGAGAATGTGAGAAAAGGGGGAAAATGCCCAGGAGGAAGCAGGAGCAGCCCAAGCGCCTTCCCTCACGTAAGTCATCCCTTCTCCACCTCCTCTCGTGCCATTTTCTCGCCCTCCCTCTCCTCTTTCCCCTCCGCAGCCTCCTCCGTTGTTTTCTGCATTAGTTTAGGGTTACAGAGGTGAAACTGACAAAGACACAGCCCGGGTTACTCCTCGTTTAGGTCTATGCTGAGGCAGCCATGTTGGTGATGATCAGCCCCGTGCCCTTTCTATTCTCTCTCTCTTTTTCTTTCTTTCTCTCACCCCCCCCCCCTTTTTTTTCCTTGAGATCGGGCTTTTTTCCCTTTTCCCTCCCCCTCCCCCTCCTCACTCCGGGTTGCTGGGGGGAGGGGGCAAAAGAAGGGAGGAGGGGAGTAGTGTGGATGCCGGGGTTTTTTTAATCGGGGGTGGAGGGGAGGTGGGAGAGGTTGGAATCTTTTTAAACAAGAAATTCCTTGCGGATCCCGGTGCCTGAGGGTGCGGGGGTCGGGGCGCGCGGAGGGCTGGGGGCCGTGACATGGCGTTTGGGGGTGTCGGGGCGAGGGCGCGCGGCCGCCTGCCGAGTACGGGATCCAGGGAGAGGTCCGTCTCCGGCTAAAGGTTGCGCCGGGGCTGGTCGGGCCCGGAGCCGCCGGCGGCAGCGGCGGCGGCAGGAGCAGGAGGCGGAGGTGGAGGAGGCGGCGGCGGAGGAGGGGAGTCGGGGGCGGGCGAGGCGGGAGCGGCTGGGAGGGTGTGGGGGCACCGCACACAAACACACGGGTACACACGCGCCGCCGGGCGGCTGCTCCCGGGGCGCCGGGGCGAGGGGGCGCGCCGGGGCGCGGGGGGCGCGGGGCGGCCGGGCTGGGGGCGAGGCCCGGCAGCGGCGGGCGGATGTGGGGTGCGGGAGCTGCGCCGAGGCGGAGGCAGGAGGCAGGGCGGCTCGCGGCGCGCGAGGTCCCTGCAGAGCCGAGGGGAGGGAGGAGCAGGGCTCCTGGCCGCAATAAAATGCGGGGTCAGTCGGAGCAGACGGAGCCGGGCGAGACTCGGGCTCTCAGACCCCCCTCCCCGGCGAGCCTGAGCAGAGTCCAGGACTAAAGTGCATCACAGCCCTCCCCGGCTGCAGCCACACACCAACTGGAGACACACACCGCCGGCACGGCCCGGTCCCCTTCCCCTCCTCCACCCGCGCCCCTGGTCCCTCTCCGCCCTCCCTCCGGCTTTTCTTTGCGAGACTCTTAACTTTTCCCCCACTCCCTCTCCAGCTCACACCCCCCCCCCCCACCCCAATCTTTCTCCGCTTTGGGTGTTCCGAGATGCTGCTAAAGCTAAAAGTGAAGGAGAAAGAAGCAACTAAAAATATCCCCCGGGGCCGCCCGGCTCCTTGAATGCAGGGAGGAGGGGGCAGGGGAGAAGGCGTGGGGCGGGGTGACGGGGAGGAGGGGACGCCGGAGGCGCCGGAGGGAGGGGTCGGGGGAGACGGAGGGTCAATTTCTCTTCTCTCCCCCCGCACTGCTCCTCTCTCCCGGCGGTTTGGCGCTGCTTGGAGCCCGATCCTGCAAAACCCGGGCTGGGGGCGGGAGCGGAGCCGGAGCGCCCGCCCGCCCGGGTGTCAGGCCGACGTGGTCGGTCACCTGAAGTTCACGGAGGGTGGGGGAAGGGTTAAGGTTATGGTGTCTCGGGCTGGGGTTGTGTGTGAGCGTGTGCGTTTCCGCTGCAGACAGGCAGCGCGATCGATCTCCCCCTCGCGAAATCTCCGCGGCGGTGCCTGCCCGGGGGACGGGCAGGGGGCGCGGGTAGCTCGGGCCGGGCGCCCCCGTGCCTCCGTGTCACCCGGGCCGCGGCCGAAGTGGCGAGCAAGGGCACTCGCAGGCAGCCCGCTCCGCAAACATTCCTCTTTCTTTCCCCTTCCCGGTACGCAGGAGTCGACGCACAGGGCTTGGGTTGTGCTTTTTTTCCCCTTCCTTTAAAAAAAAAAAAAAAAAATGCCCCTGTGCAGTCCTTTCTTCGCCTGCCCGCTAGAGGTTCTGAGGATAATATCACATATGTAATATATATGCACATAAAATCATTCGCAGGCGGCTGGGTGTGTAGGGAAATTTTGTGCGAGGAAGGAGAAGGCGGCGGAGTCGGGGAGGGCGAGTTGGGAGGCTCCGCGCTGCGATTCACAGAAAACTCGCAGCAGTTGGTGGAAGTGTGTGCGTGCACATGGCCGGCCGGCCGCAGTTCCCAGCTCTTTTCGGGGGCGTTTGGGGGCAGGGAGAGGAGGCAGGAATCCTGGGGGGGCGTCGGGGGAGGCTTGCCCTGCTCGGACAAAATGGGCTTCAGTGTTCTCTGCGAACTTGCCCTTAGATGGCAACTTTGGGCGCTGATGAGCTTGTGTGCGAAAACCAGGGCGGTGAGGTTATTTGGTCATTTTCCTTTCTTCTTAAAAAAAAAATCTTGGCGGGGTGAGAGGGAGGGTAGGAGGGGAGAAGGGATTTATCTGCTCGGTTGTGACGGAGATGGAACGCCTTCCCTCCCCTTGTGGGTAGTGCAGTCGGGCAGCTGCAGCCTGCCCTGCTGGTGACCTTGACCCTGACCTCGTGCGACTACCCTCTCCGTCTGAGAGGAAATTCAGGCTCCATTTTAGCTCGTGTGTTTTGGTGGGCCTCTCCAGTGCGCTGGGGCCTGGTGATTAAGTTGTATTTTGAGAGTGGGCTCTCCCACCCTGTTCTCTAATTGAATACTGTTATCCACTCAAGTTAAAAAAAAAAAGAAAGAAAGAAAGAAAAAATCAACTCCTTCTCTCAGTCACATAAAGCCACTTTTACTGAAGTAAAAAGCAATTACCTTTTGGAAGCACCGTAAAAGTCCCTCCAGTTTTTAAAGAGAAGCCTAATTTGCGAAGCTTTCTCCACTTACCTTTGGTTTGAATGGACTTTTGTGGATGTGTGCTGCCTGTTTTAAGCATGGTTTACACATGTTTTGTGAGCAGTTTGCATTTGAGCTAAGAGCAATTTCTGGGCAAATGGTGTATTTTGCAATTCAGACACAGAAACCCAAGGCTTGCTAAGTGCTGAGTGAGTCTTGAAAGAACTTGCAGTGGGGTGGACTTTGGTCAAATTAGTGTTAATTTGTATTTAATGTAGAATATAATTGTAGCCCTAAATTCCAGTTTTAATGCTAAGTTCTTTGTTTATTTGTTTGTTTATTTGTGTGTGGGGGGCAGCCGGATTTTTCTTTCCCTGGAGAACCGTTTTGTATCAAAGTTAAAATATAGAGAGTTGGGAGTTGATTGCTCTAATAGACTGTCATCCTGAGTTTTTAAGAAGTTATATAGGGGCTCACTTAACATTTCTCCATAAAAGAAAGGAGTGATATGAGTGGTTTTCAGGGTGGGAAAGGTCAGAGGGGGGATGAGATGGGGAGGATTGCTTTTGAAACCGAAAAGCCTTCTGAGTAAATACAAGTGCTTAAAAGCCACTATTGATGTGACGTTTTTAGAATTTAGAGAACCTGTAAACACATTTAAGAAGTTCAAATTAGAATACAAGAAAAGAAACTTGTGATAACTGCATCTCTAGAAAATTTAAGATGCTTTCCACTTCCTCTTAGGTCCCCCCCCCTTGCCTGTGTACCCTTCCCCCCATAAACCATTGCTGCTAATAAACTCTTTCTATGTGTTATTAAATATGATACTAGCCAGCCACAGTGGGGAATCTCCAAAGCCCACAGTCCTCCCACCCTATAGCACAGACACCAGGGAACCTGGAAGTTCCACCCTCCAGTAGATTAGTCCTGGAAATCCAGACTAGCACTTGGTATTATCTGATACCAAGTCTGGGGTGAGCCTCAGCCCCTGGCACGGAGTCCCAGCAATTCCCCAGGCTGAGCTTCGTTCTGCTAAGGTTTCCTAGCTCCTTCTGTTCAACTAGACACCCATGGGACTGTTCAGTACCGAATTAGCTTTGGGGATGGGCGAGCCTATAACCTGACACTACTAACCTAAGCGTTAGATTTCTGATTTAAAATTCTACACAGTCCTTTCCTCCTGGGCCTCTGAAGTAAGTGTGTGTGTGTGTGTGTGTGTGTGTGTTTGTTTTTGTTATGTGGGCCTCATACATATGCAGAAAAACAAATGGACTGTCCTATAGAATTGAATGGTGATCCTATTGGCTGCAAATCAAAAAGGCGAGCTGCACTAGCTTTCAGAGGTGACCCCCAACCAAGGGTGTTAAACCTAAACTATTTTTGAGAAGTGGATTTCAAAATTATTATTCAAAATAAAGCCTTTATTTCTTGGCCTAGAGCAGTAATTATCATTTTGGGATTTAAATACGACTCTGCTGCAGTTGATGGCTCTTTTACAAAAGTTCTTTCCATTAACAGGGTCCAATACCATGTTCCAAAAAAATGTCCTAGAGGTCCTTGGAGCTATACCATGTGCTTATCTTTAGCAGAATCCCGAACTGCAGAGTTTAAAAATGTTTGTCAGCCTGAGAAAGAGGAAGAGAGGGAAACTGATACCGTGACTGTTTGCCAGGCCTGGGGCTCAGCCCTTTGTGAACATCATTCCATTTGGGATCACAAACTGGAGAGGGAAAGGGGTGTGTTTGCTGCATCTGTAAAACCTTTGACCATCGGTGCCATCAGCACTTTTAAGATTTCCTCATTAGCTTCAACTTACCCCTAAACGGGTATGAGTTTAGATTCTCTTCTGTTTATCATTGGAAAGCTGTCCGATGCCTATTCCCGAGGGGGACCACAAAGGAAAAGTTCATAAAACAGTTGTTTTGTTATTCCAGTATTTTCACTGTTTACTCAGTTGTGGGTCAAGACCAGGTTATTGTGTTCATCATGAACAAAACTTTAAAAATTCTTTCTTGCTTTCTAGTAAAATTGGGAAACAAAATGACTGAAAAGCAACAGGATCCCTTATTTTTATATTTTTACAGGTCTTTATATGTCTGTTGAAAGACAGAAGGTAGAAGATTGAACTCTTTCCCTTACTTATTCTTATTAAATTTTTTCAGTGAACAGACAGTACCTCCTGACTAGGACAGGGACCATGGGGAAATTTTTAAAATCTGAAATAGAAAACTATTTCACTTCGGATGATTCTGGGGTACCACAAAGCAGGCTTGCTTGATGCTGGGCGAAAATGCCTATCTGTTCTCCTTAAAGAAATCCATGTATTCCTAATACAGTAAGTAGGGTCCACTGAGCTTTGCTGTTAAAATAAGGAAGATAGCTCAAAATTGCATTCCTTCTAATGCTGCAAAATAGTTTCTAATAAAAAAAATTGATTTTTAATTTGTCTACGTGTTGCCATCTCGCTCTGGGGATGACACAGCTGGTGTGAATTGACAAGTCTCCTGCACCAAGTGTTAATAAATCACGTTGGGGAAGTATAAATTGGACAGCTTTTGGCCAGTGTTAGAGCTTGCTGTGCATTTGAGTTTTTAGAGTCTTTGAATGGCCTGTTAGGAGAGTTCCTAGGGAGGTGTGGAAAGTCTTGATCTCGCGAGGCTTATCAAATTAGATGGACAAAGGCTGTGGAAACAGCCAAGGGATCTTGTTGTACTGATGGAGTAACCAGGCAGGCTTCTCCTGGGGTCACAAGTTGGTTTAAAATACAAGGATTAATTAATTAATGTCAAGATGTCCTTGTAGGAAAGACCAGATTCGAAATGTGTAGGTAAAGCGGTTTGTTTAGTAATCCCAGGAGTTCAGATTGTGTCTGAATGATTTCGTTTCCCCAAAGAGAAAAACTCATCCGGTAGCACTAACCCTGGTCACTTCGTGCAAAGTGGTGTCTTTGGACTCAAAAGATGATAAGGTGCGAAGGAAATGATGGTGGAGCCCAGATTGTCAGAGTGGAAAAAGTTCTCTTGGTTTCCGTGACTGGTCAGTCATGCCCTCTGTGAAAGCTGAGGGCAGCTTAGTCCTGGGAGGAGGTTAATATATCCTTTCGCTTTCCTCGTTTGAAGTTGCCTTGTCTCTCCTCCACTCTTCCTTTTTAAATATCTGCTGGAGTATTAGGACAGGAGGACCGAAAAACAAACACAACAGGCTGGAGCTCATCTCTCTATCCTGAGTGATGTGTTAGTAATTTTCTATAATTTAATCAGACTGATCGCAGAACAAGATAATGAGAGTATGACCTACAAAATAGGACTTTTGGGGGCGTGAAAGGCTTTCTAGCAGAAGGTTTTTACAGGACCACGAGCTTTGTGGTGACGGCGTAGATTTTGATTTTCCTCTTATCCGAAAGAAATCCAGACCAGGCCTGGTGATGGTAAGACATGTGGGGTTTTTTTGTTTTTTGTTTTTTTTTTCCATCAGATTTCGTTACTGCTTTGGCCTCAGTAAAGGCACTCTAGAATCACATTTTAGAGATGCAGATTGTCAGTGAAGACGCTGTATCCTGTTTCTTTTCTATTTCCTACTTTCTAGGTGTAGCTCAGTTAACGCATACCATCTAGGACCATGTGTACAAAATACTTTATGGTTTATGGTAGCTGAAATGTCTTTTGTCATATTTTATAAGAAACTGATGTGCAAAGCACAAACCTCAGAAATAGCTAAGAGATTTAGTGGGCTGAAGTTTCTAGCTGCTTTCCCCCTTCTGTTTAGGAGCAAGTTTTGTATTTCTATCCTCCGTCTGTACATTACATTTTTATGATATTAGAGTATAGTATATATGTCTAGATGCTGAAGCAGGGACCTCTCAGATGGCTTTATCATTCCCCAAGGACCCACCTTGGGATAGAATCGCTGTAGTTACAAAGTAGTTTCATAAATTAAAATCAGACTTTGGCTTGATACTAATCTTTAGCTGCATGGGTGCATATTGCTGTTTATTTTATAAAAGTCAGCCTCACTGCCTGTGTACACACACACACACACACACACACAGACACACACACACACATACACAGAAGCTGCACTGTAGCTAATTTTATAAAATGTACAGTGATACACGCCCACGGTCTGAAATCAGCATGAGGCCTTTCGCCACTCTGTTTTTCACAGACTGACCCAGAGTTATAGTAAATGCAGCAGATTCTGTGTGCCTAAAAAGGATATTGTTTCCAGCCTTCCATTCCCTTCTTGTTAAAAAAACCTCTACCACTGAAACTCTCTCGAGTTCTTAAATGACTAAGGCTTAGGTACTCTTGCTTCTGTTTTTAAGAAATTCCAAATTCAGCCAAGTTCTATCTCCCAGCAAGGAAGGAATGCATGGACCTTCTCTGAGGCTTGGGCCTGAAAAAGCCAACCCCAAAATAATCCCTCTCTCTCTCTTTCCCTCTTTCCTGTAATTTCTCCATGGGTCAGAAAAGTGGTTAGAGCCCCATTAGAAGTGAGTTGTGAAGGGGAAAAGATGAGGGCTGAGAGAAATGTGCATCTCTGGATGAATTGTTTTAAGTGCTCTGAAGAGGTTGGCTTTCAAAGGGGAATGGAGAAGCCCAGGGAAAATGGTCTTTTCCATGATTGATCATCAGCAGCCTGCTTATCTGTGCTTTCGAAACAAGCTACTGTACTTGAGGAGGGTGATAGATTTTTCTAAAGTTACATAGTGCCAGTGTCTTGGGTTGTCTGGTGGTATATTTTATTTATTTATTTACTTACTTATTTTTATTATTATCGGAGTATAATTGCTTTACAATTTTGTGTTAGTTTCTGCTGTACAGTAAAGTGAATCAGTTATATGTATACCTATATCCCCTCCCTTTTGGACCTCCCTCCTACCCACCCCCCATCCCATCCATCTAGGTTGTCACAGAACACTGGGCTGAGCTTCCTGTGCTTTATAGCATGTTCCAACTAGCTATCTATTTTACGCATGGTAGTGTATATATGTCATTCCTAATCTCCCAATTCGTCCCACCCTCCCCTTCCCCCCTCTGTGTCCACATGTCCGTTCTCTACGTCTGTGTCTCTGTTCCTGCCCTACAAATAGGTTCATCTGTACCATTTTCCTAGATTCCACATATATGCGTTAATATATGATATTTGTTTTTCTCTTTCTGCCTTACTTCACTCTGTATGACAGACTCTAGGTCCACCCACATCTGTACAAACGACCCAATTTCGTTCCTTTTTATGGCTGAGTAATATTCCATTGTATATATGTACCACATCTTCTTTATCCATTCATCTATCGTGGGACATTTAGGTTGCTTCCATGTCTTGGCTATTGTAAATAGTGCTGCAGTGAACATTGTGGTACATGTATCTTTTTGAATTATGGTTTTCTCAGGGTATATGCCCAGTAGTGGGATTGCTGGATCGTATGGTAGTTCTATTTTTAGTTTTTTAAGGAACCTCCATACTGTTCTCCATAGTGGCTGTATCAATTTACATTCCCACCAAGAGTGTATGAGGGTTCCCTTTTCTCCACACCCTCTCCAACATCTATCGTTTGTAGATTTTTGATGATGGCCATTCTGACTGGTGTGAGGTGATACCTCATTGTAGTTTTGATTTGCATTTCTCTAATGATTAGTGATGTTGAGCATTCTTTCATGTGTTTGTTGGCAATCTGTATATCTTCTTTGGAGAAATGTCTATTTAGATCTTCGGCCCATTTTTGGATTGGGTTGTTTGTTTTTTTGATATTGAGCTGCATGAGCTGCTTGTAAATTTTGGAGATTAATCCTTTGTCCGTTGCTTTATTTGCAAATATTTTCTCCCTTTCTGAGGGTCGTCTTTTTGTCTTGCTTATGGTTTCCTTTGGTGGTGTATTTTTTAAAGTTTTTGTTGTTGTTTTGTAACAAGAGAGAAAATATCATGTGATTTTTGCCCTCTTTTCACTATGTCTACTGTATACCGTACATCTTAAGTAAAAAACGGAGACCGTACATGCTTTTTAAGGTCATAGAGTAGTGGTCCAGTGTACAGGCTCTGGTGCCAAGCTGTTTAGATCTGAGCTCTGACACTAACTAGCTGTGTGACCTTGGGCAAATTACTTAACTTCCCTGTTCTCTGGTTTCCTCATCTTTCAATAGTGATAACAGTCCCTATATCATACGGATATTGTACGGATTAATTGAATACCTATATAACTGTCAATATTATGTACACACACAAAGCCATACCTAATTAGTGGCTGCTTTGTAGAAAGAGCTCAAGAAAGATTAGCTATTATGAAGTATATGAAATGTTTCCATTTGCTTAGTGTGTGATTACACTATAGGCATATCTGACTCAGAACTTTTTGGTGATGTCTGTGTTTATTATTATTTTTAAAACTTTTCCATGTATCTCATAGAGTAAATAATAGGATATGGTAAAATTCTTTTATAAGGCTGTATAATAGGGCTTGACAAGTACTTGTTTCATAGGCCAACAATATTACTTTAGGCTTTTACTAGAGGAACAAGTTCCTCTGTGTGTATGATTTGACCTGAATTATATCTAAATTGTGTAATAAGCATATGAATTTTGACTGGGTTTTACTGTAAAGTGATGATAGTAAATCCACAGTCCCAGACTTACACTGAGATTCAAATGAGAAAATAAGTGTTTAATAAAAGTTTATTTATTCATTAATTTACCAGTCAATCCACTGATTAAAATTACCCAGGGGAAATTTCTATTGGGTTTTCCATGTGTTACATAGGTAATAGTTCAAATTTTGTGCAGAAAGAAGGAAAGACAGGGTCTGCTGTTTCTAATTGCAGGGGACCAAACCAAGAGAACATTAGATGATTTAGGGTTTTTTTTTAAATTTTAATTTTATATTGGAGCATAGTTGATTAACAATGTTGTGTTAGGTTCAGGTGTACAGCAAAGTGATTCCGTTATACATATACATGTATCTATTTTTCAAGAATTTTAGAAGAAGGATTGGGGTATGTGTGTGCTGTATGTGTGTGTTGTGTGTGTCTTATGGATGATATTAGAAGTCACAAGCTAGTGGCCTACTGATATGTTTTGCCCCATACAGTATGTTTAAAAACTCGAGACAGCATTTGGAAATGGTCGGTTTCACATACAAATCCAGATTTCCAGCTTCTTCTGAAAACTTGGACGAGCAAGCAGCACCAGGCCACCTCCCCACATGGCAGCAATCTGCTGCAGTCGGTGGCGGCTGTCTCCCTTCCCTGGCATGTGCTCGCCAGTCTGCCACAGTTCCTGCCCCTGGGCTGCCGTGTCCCCGTCTGCATGTACATCTGCCCACCCCCCTGAAGTGTCTTATCTCCCGGCCCCCACAGGCCGGAGTTTGGATTAGAAACTGTTCTATATTCCCCGATATTCTGTAATCTTTTAATTCATCACTGAAGCTAGGGTACGATAAACCACATTCTATGGAAGTATCAGGACTCTGTCTAGGGTCGGGATTAAGATCCTGGTACTAGATGCGTGAGTTCCATCCTGGCTGTCCCACATTTTGGCTGTGACCTTGGCAAGTTTCTGCACTTTGCCTGTTTTCTCATCTGTAAACTGGGAAAACGTTGTAGGTCCTATGGGGACAAAGTGAGTTCATCCATGTAGATATTTTGATTCGTGTCTGGCACGTAGTATGTGCACAATAAATGCTGGCCACATTAAGACACTCGAGGTGTGAATTTCTTTCTTTTTTTTTTGTGAATTTCTTTCAACTAAGGATCTCAGTACGATTGCTTTAACTGTGCTGTGTAATCAGTCAATGACAACTGTTGTTGCCTATCAGTTTCAGATCATCATCAGCCAACCCGGTGGTTCTCTACCCTGGTAGCCCATTATAATCACCTGGGAGATTTTAAAAATGCAAACACCCCCCCGAGATTTAAATTTAATTGGCCCAGAGTGGAGTCTGGGCATGGACATCCTTTAAAAGCTCCCCAGGTGATACAAATGAATAGCAAGAGTTGAGGACCCTTGAACTAACCAGAACTCCCACTCTGGGCTGATGCCATGTCAGCCAAAAATAAAGGCATGATTTTGAGTCTGGGCAGCTTATTGGTGAGAATCTGTTAAACTCTTAAAACCTTTAAAAATAGCTCATGGATCTGAGTAATTGACTCCAACTCCTCCAGATCAGAAACCAGAGGTTCAGGGAAGGACCTGTACTAAGCGGGAGACACAGATTCCAGTCTTCTCTGTCACCTTCTCCCACCACAAGCACCAGGGTTTCTCACTAGCGTTGTGACCTTGGGTGAGTCACTTGACCTCTCTGTACTTGCGGAGTGCCGTCTTGTAAAATGGATAACAGTACATTAACCACACCTTCTCTTTATAGAATGCTTACTGTCCACAAAACGTTTTCGTCGATACCATCTGCCTGTGAGGCAGGCAGGGAAGAGCCCTTCCTCTTACCAATTGGACAGACATGGAAACTGGGCCACAGGGAGGAAGAAACTAGCTTGAGAGGTCACCGGAGCGAGTACTATAAAAGGCTGGAGCCCTGTGAAGGGCGGGTCTCTGGGCTCAGAGCTGCTCTGAGGTCTGTGAAACCTTCACGGGGTCTCAAGCTTGAAGGATATGCCTTCACCACCTGCACCTCTTCTCAGACCCTCCACTGCAGGAGGCCCTCTAGGTGCTGATGGAACACATACGTTGCCCTGTGATTCACAAAAACTTGTGCCACCAATCGTATTTCTTTCCTCAAAGATTTATTTTGACCTTAGACTAAGCAGAGGGTCATGCGTCATAGAATAGAGTCACATGCAGTGATGTACTTTCTGGGGTCTGAATTATGTGCTCCATATGGAAAACACTGCCTTCATGTAATGGCCTAGAATAGTGAGTTGTTTTCTATTCTGTGCTTGTTTGGCCCTACTTGTTAACCCAACAATCCTCTCTGGATCATGAAACACAGCTGTATTTGGAAGGAAACAAAGTGTGGGACAGCCTATGCTTCAGGAAATATTCCGGAAATGTGCTATATGATTTCTCCCTTCTAGGGGAAAGCAAACCTCCAATAATAACTTACTGGGTTTTAATCTGACCTTAAGAAAGAGGGAAATCAAATTATAGTGAGCTGCTTTCTGACATTTATAGAAAGAGAGGAATTTCATAATCTAGAAGTAGGGTTTGGGTTGGCTGGATGACTAGATCACAGTTAGAAGTGCTGTGTACCAGTGGCTACTCAAATACATGTTGATAGATGAGAAATGTATACAAAAGAGAAGAAAGGAATACATGTATTTTATTTTATTTTTTTTCCTTTCTTTTTTTATTAATTTTTATTGGAGTATAGTTGCTTTACAATGTTGTGTTAGTTTCTGCTGTACAGCAAAGTGCATCAGCTATACGTATACATATATCCCTTCTTTTATTGGGTTTCCTTCCCATTTAGGTCACCACAGAGCATTGAGTAGAGTTCCCTGTGCTATAGAGTAGGTTCTTATTAGTCATCTATTTTATACATAGTAGAGAGCACACGTATTTTAAATATGATTTGTGTACTCCATGAGACTGGAACCATGGAAATCACAGATACTAACTGTTTATTAATTTATTCTTCAAAATCTATATTGGCTTTTAATGACAAAAAGAGTGCATGTTTAGTATAAATAATTAAAGCAATGTAGGAATATTTATAGTAAGATGTGAAAGTCTCGTTTCCCAACTTACACCCCCAGAGATAACTGCTATTAATCAGCAAGCAATATTTAAAATTCAGCCATCATTTGAAAAATGGATGCATTTCAGCAGAGTTGGCTAAATTAATGTAAGTACTGAATTCAGGACAAGGGTGATAACATTGGCTTTGTGAACTGATTAGATCACATGCATAATAGTGAATTCCAGATTGAGTGCCCTGATTTAAAGGGGGACATTGATAAACTACTCACCAGAAGGGAGGCAACTAGAACGTTGTAGGCTCTTGAAATCATCATGTGAGGAATTAACTACTGAGGCAATTGGGAGTACTTAATTCGAAGAAAAATGTGAGGGTGGATAAAAATTGTGCATGGTAGCTACATTCAAATATATGAAGTTCTGTCAAGTGAAAAGGGGAGTAAACTTACTCTGAATTGTCATTCATCCTAAATTCTCACCTTGCGTCTGCTAACTGATACTTGATTCATCCATCCATCCATTCATTCATTCATTCATTCATTCAGGCAGCAGTAACTGAGTGCTTCTGTGCCAGGGATTAAGGATCTGTGGAGCTGAATAGAACATGGTCCCGGCTCACAAGGATCTCAGAGCCAAGCAGGCAGAGAAGGAGATGGAAACAAATAACTAAAACTCAGCTTGAAAAGTATTTTCGTAGATTTCTGACATGCTGAGCAGAAAACAGACACTAGGACCCACAGGGTAGAAGTTATAGGGAAGATAACTTTGGTTTCTTAAGATAAGGGCCTGTTGAATAAATAAAACTGCCCCCAAATGAAACAGAAGATCTTGTGTTTACCAAGAAGCTGGTTCCACCACCTGTCAAGGGTGATTTTTTTAAGGACTTCAAGTAAAGAGGGGGTGAGATGGGGTGCAGAAATGTTGAGAATTCTATCGAGCAAATGCTTCTTTGCTTGGTTTCTCTTATAAAACAGGAAATCTGTTCCTACAGCGGGGAGAAAACATCTTTCAGTATAGTGAATTGAAAGCCTTTTGGGAATAAGGATACCTGGATGTCAACACACATTAGAGCAGTGAGGATTTGATCAGCTGAGAGTTGGAGCCCCTGCTTGGTGTTCATTCATTAAGAAAAAGTTTTGAGCATTTACCTGGCTCATAAAAGTTATATAGAACGCAGTCTGTGCTGACAGTTCTTTCAAATGTTGACACAAAACAATCACAGAGGATAAGTGCAAATCAATATGCCAACAGGTGCAAGACAATAATATATGAATTAGGTGTGTAAATGTTTGAGGAAACTCAGAGGAAGAGTGATGGATAGAAGATTCTTGGAGAGGATTGGTACCTAAAGCATCCTCAAGGATGTGATGGATTTAGATCTTGAGACGAGAGAAGAACGTTCCAAGCAGAAGAAATAGCATTATCCAAAAGAGGTTGAAATAAACCAAAAGTAGGCAGGAGACACTAAGGAACTTCGTTGAACCAGAGCGGGCATATTGGTGATGTAAGGATAGGAAGTAGGAAAAATGTAGTAGGAGCTGGCCCAGGTGATAAGAGATTATGCTGGTTAAGTTTAGTGTTTTGGATACAGCACAAAATCAACTGTGAAATTTGATAGTTTTTTCACTGTGCTGTAGATGGAGTTGGAGGATGATGGCCTGAAGGAAGAAATGGCCTTTTTAAGTAGGGAGGGCTGTTGAAAAACCAAAGTAGATGGATGGCAGTGGCTGTGAACGCTGAAAGCGTCCGAGAAGAGACCTGCCCCAGTGATGGGTTTCTCTGGGGCCCGTGCTGCAGACCCTCAGCCAGGGCTTAGTCCCTGCCCCTCCTCCAACCACCCCTTCCATACCTCTTTGGTTTCCTTTGGCAAAGAAAGCTCTAATGCAGTGTCTCCCTTTGGAGGTTGCAAAGTATGTGCCATTTACAAAAAACAGTATCTCTAACATTCATGCATATATAATGAAGCATTATGGTTAAATGAACATTAATAAACCTACTGCCCAATCTAACAGATTTCAACGCTAGCAAATTTCTCCTGTACTCTTCTCCTGCTACCTGTTCCCATTTTCCTAAATTTTCTGTTGATCATTCCCCTTGCTTTTTCTCTATAGCTTTACCATATTTAGTTTTGCTTGTCTTTGAAATTTATAAAAATGTAAAAGTATTAAAAAGGTGGCAAATAGCATGCATTCGGCACCTTGGATTTTCATCCAGCTGTTACCTTTGTGCGATGTATTCATGTTGATGCATTTAGCTGTGGTGCATTCACTTTCACTGCTTCCTAGTATTGTACTGTAGAAACATACCACAGCGTGTGTGGTTTGTTTCTACTTTTTGCTGTGAGAACAGTGGTCCTGTGAACGTGCAAGTACATATCTCTTTGGCCTGAGTGAAAATTTCTCTAAGAAGGCACTGGTTCTCAAGTATTTGGGTCTTGGGGCCTCCCAAAAGTTATTGAGGACGTCGAAGAGCTTTTGTGTATTTGCATTGTATCCGTCTCTATATAGCATAACAGAGATTAAAATTGAGCCATTAAATATTTTTATTGTTAAAAATAATGGTTATAACCCGTTATCTGTTCATTATAAATAGGATATTTTTATGAAAAATACCTTTTTCCAAAAAAATTTTGTGAGAAGAGTGGGATTATTTCATAATTTTACAAATCTCTTTCATGTCTGACAATACAAGATTATCATATCTACTGCTGCATTCAGTCAATTGCAGCATGTTGTTTTGGATGGAATATAGGAAGAAAATCTGGCTTCACACAGATATGTAATGGCCTTTTCAGATAATTACGGCTATTCTTTGGTACTTTGCCAAGACTCAAAAAGAGGGAGCTTCTTAAAGCTATCCCTTGGCCTAGTTCATTGTAATGTGGAATCTGAAACCATTTCCATGAATTTTTTGTATTCAGTTTCATTAAAACCTACTGGTCTGTATTGCAGTTTGAATGGCTCATCATGGATGTACCATCACACATGAGTTATTTGGAAAGTATTGTTTCGCTAAGTTCTGTAGATATACCAAATGTTGCAACATTTCATTCTACAGTATAAAAAAAGTTATTAATGTCAACACTGGTCTTATTTGAAAAGTCTGTGTTGGAAAACTGTCAAGGTCACAGTGTAGGGTACGGGTTTTCCAAAATTTTCATTCTTGCTTGAAAGCTTGAATTTTATCGTTGTCTACAAATGCTGTCAGCTTTTCCTTAAAGTATCAACCTGACTTCATTCACTTCCAAGAAATTGTCTGCCAAATACCCAAATTTGAATGACCAAAGTTTGTCAGTTATTCTTTCAATTAGAAGTGATAGTCCATGAAAAACGTTGCTGGTTCTGCTCCCAACTCAATCACACACGTACTTTTCCTAGATACAGCCATCGTACTTCAGTCATGGCAGAAGTGCTTTATGCACACATTTCATTACATTTAATATTTTTAAGAAGTTTACTCAAGGGTCAATCTTTAATAAAATCAATAATTTCTACTGCTGCTTCATCAGAGATATTCTTTTTTTTATAGATATAATTTTTTTTCTTTTTGACCACGCTGCACGGCTTGTGAGATCCTAGTTCCCTGGCCAGGGATCGAACCCACACCCCCTTCATTGGAAGCGCAGAGTCTTAACCACTGGATCGCCAGGGAAGTCCCCCACCAAAGACATTCTTAAGTGAAACTGGCAGGGCTGTTGTGTGTGTGTGTGTGTGTGTGTGTGTGTTTCCTGTGAGTGTGTGGTGGTGAAGAGTGCAGTGGTTATTAGGATGCTTTGGTGCCACTGCCTCTATTCGAGCTAAGGTGCCAGCATCTTACCCACCATTGCTTTCGTGTCATCAGCGCAAATGTTAACAGAGTGAGAAGGGCAGATAATATCTTAGTATTGCCATGAAAACAGTTTTGATCGTGGGGATCCCTGAAAGGGTCTCAGAGACACCTGGGGGGTCCACAGACCACGCTTTGAGAACCACCTCTCTGAGGTGCCCGCAAGGGAACGGAAATGCCGAGTCTTGGTGTTTGTGCTTCCTCAGCTTTGCTTGATCATGTTACAATGCAGCACTTTGTGGCTCTTTGCACTGAAGAACCCCAAGGGCAGGGGACCCTTCTCTCACAAGGGTTCTCAGCCTCTAGGAGGTTTCTTTGAAGCATCTTCGAAGTCTTTTGTTCCATCTGCAAATTTGGATGAAGCCAGGCATTTTGCTCTATAACATATATTGTTTTAAAATAATGTTTTAAATAAACTTAGCAGTTAAATTACTTTTCTCCCCCACAGATACATGTGTCACAACGTTGATCTATGACCATGCTCCATGTTCATCCTGTGACTCCCTGGTACCCCCTTAGAGAAGGAGAACTCCCGTGGATACCACGGGTCCAGCACGATTTATCGTGGAGAGTGTATTGTTGCACACGGAGATGCCCGAGGCTCTCAGGCCCGGGGAGCTGGAAGGATTTCTGGTCTTCCTGTGATCCCTTTCTGGGCCGCTGTCCCCACCATTCATGAACCCCCTGACCCGAGACAGAAACCTGGGTGAAATCCTCCATGTGACCCATTTCCTTTCCTCCCACATCAAATGGACCACCAAGTCTTTTGATTCTACTTCCAGCATATCTCTAGCGTCCATCACGCACCCTCCCCACCACTGCTTTCATTTATATTTGTTATTTTCTCCCATAAGACTGAACATCTTTCTTCGGCCTCAGTCTCATCTCCTCTTCCCCCACCCCAGCCTCTGGATAATCCAGTCTTGACACTGTAGACTTTCTAAAAGACTCATGTGATCCAGATAATCCTTATTTAGGATCTTTCAGGCATTCCCGGAAAGGATAAAGTTTGCTATTCTTAGCAAAGTATAGAAGATGCTTCATCTTTTGAGCCCCCTTTCTTCTGCCCTCCTGTGTGTCCCTCATTTCAATCGTATCGAGTGATCTGTTTTGCAGACCGCCGCGCTTATGTCTCCTTACCTTGGCATATGCTTTTCCCTACTTCTGGGATGTCTTCAACCCATCTGATTGGCCTGATAACCTTCCTCTTATCCTTCAACACTCAGTCCTCTGAGAAACCTTCCCTGCCTCCCCTCCCCCCGTCATTGTCCCACCTCCCGGCCAGAATTAGGCATATTAGGCATCCCCTCCCATGTTTCCCATGGATCTCTCATCATACCTCCCAGGCTACATTATAATTGCTTATTCGTCTATGTCCTTATTGACTGTAGGCTTGGGGCATGGATTATTTCTTACTCATTTTTGTACATTCTTGCACATAACAGTACTTGGTATATAGTAAGTGGTCAGTGAATATTGTTGAATAAGTGAATGAAAGGAGAGGTTAAGAACAGGTCACAGAATCAAAGATAGGAGGTGTTCTATATACATTATTGAATATATGAATGAGTGAATGAATGCATGAATGAACGAAAGAGTGGGTCACAGAATCCAAGACATAGGAGGTGTTCCATCAACATTGTTGAATGAACGAATGGAGAAGTTAAGAATGGGCCACAGAATCAAAGGGTTATAGGGGTAGAAAGGACTTGGGGGACTATCTCCTGCTATCTTCCTCTCTCAGAAATGAGAAAACGACTTGCCTGAATTGTTTAACTGGGCTGGGTGGAGGTGATGAACAGTGCCACGAACCTTCCCATGGATGAGGCCTAGCAATGACTGGAGAAAGTCATGTGCTTCCGGAGGAGACTTGCCGACAAGAACAGGGGCCATGGCCTGCACCACAGGGGGATACCACAATCTCAGTGCCAGAGAGCACTTTTGTGGTTGGAAGTTTGTGGCATTCCAGACTGTAGAGTCTCCCCTCTGTTATTGGCTGCTGCTTTCCGTCTCTGTCCTCAAACTGTGCCAAGACTGTAAGATTTTCCTGATGACGGGGCATATTCTACATCTGGATTCCATGCTTATAACAACCAGAAGTTTCCTGCTCTTTTTGGTTGAGGTGATTATGATATAGAGCTGGGTAGCAATAGCAACAATTTTGAGGTAAGCTCTACTATTTAAAATACCCTGTTCTCTCATCTGAGATTTCTAGGTGCCTGGGAGGGAGGGAAGGGGAAAACTATATTCACTACGTGCTAACTCTATATGCCAAATACTTTACTTACATAATTCTGATTTACCTTGACAATGACCCTATGAAATTGCAGGTATTAATATCCTGTTCTACACATGAGACAGTGAGCCTGTAGATGTTGGTAGGGTCTAGTAGGAGGCAGAGTGGGATTCGAGTGGCATTTTCTGGTGCCAAGGCTTGTGCCCTTTCTGTTTTGCCATGCTGCTTCATGTTCTAGAAATGTTGTGGTTTTTTGGTTAGGCAAAACCTATTGTCACCTCTTTTTATCAACTGGGTGAATTCTTGAAGTTGCATATATGTTATGTACTTAAAAGGAGGAGAATCTGTAGTTTTCTAGTTCAGTGTTGTCTGTGCTTGGCGGTTTGCACAAGCCTTGCCATCTCTGCAGGACCATGGGGCCTGAGAGAGGGAGCAGGTGTTATTACTCTACTTTACACAGACAAGTGATCTGAGTAGTGGGAGGGAGTGTCCCACAATTGTCTGGTTCACCTCTGTGGTCATAACATCCAGTCTATGGATTGGTATTTAGTAGGCTCTCCAGTTTTTGTTAAATAAACATCAGGAGTTATATACCTGGTAAGTTCCAAATTCAGGCTGGAACCCAGGTCTCCAGATCTGAGCTCAGTGCTCTGTCCACTGCTAAACCATCCTGCTTTTTCCCAGAGCCCTAAGCAGAGAGATGCAAGAGTGAACTCTCATTGGCCTGTGTGGGATTTGGGAACCCTCTGATATGGCTATCTGGTGGATTTCCACAAATCTAAATAAGCACATCTGGCCCCTTAGAATAAGATCTCTTTATTGTTTTTGTTGCTCTTCCTTTAAATACTTCAATATAGGATTTTAAATCATTTCCTATCATGAATTTGGTAAAGTAGCAGGATACAAAATTAATGCACAGAAATCTCTTGCATTCTTATACACTAATGATGAAATATCTGAAAGAGAAATTAAGGAAACACTCCCATTTACCACTGCAACAAAAAGAATAAAACACCTAGGAATAAACCTACCTAAGGAGACAAAAGACCTGTATGCAGAAAACTATAAGACGCTGATGAAAAAAATTAAAGATGATACAAACAGATGGAGAGATATACCATGTTCTTGGATTGGAAGAATCAACATTGTGAAAATGACTCTACTACCCAAGGGAATCTGCAGATTCAATGCAATCCCTATCAAACTACCACTGGCATGTTTCACAGAACGAGAACAAAAAATTTCACAATTTGTATGGAGACACAAAAGATCCCGAATAGCCAAAGCATTCTTGAGAAAGAAAAACGGAGCTGGTGGAATCAGGTGCGTGCCTGGACTTCACACTAGACTACAAAGCTACAGTAATCAAGACAGTATGGTACTGGCACAAAAACAGAAATATAGATCAATGGAACAGGATAGAAAGCCCAGAGGTAAACCCATGCACATATGGTCACCTTATTTTTGATAAAGGAGGCAAGAATATACAATGGAGAAAAGACAGCCTCTTCAATAAGTGGTGCTGGGAAAACTGGACAGCTACATGTAAAAGAATGAAATTAGAACACTCCCTATCACCATACACAAAAATAAACTCAAAATGGATTAAAGACCTAAATGTAAGGCGATAAAACTCTTAGAGGAAAACATAGGCAGAACACTCTATGACATAAATCACAGCAAGATCCTTTTTTTACCCACCTCCTAGAGAAATGGAAATAAAAACAAAAATAAACAAATGGGACCTAATGAAACTTAAAAGCTTTTGCACAGCAGAGGAAACCATAAGACGAAAAGACAACCTTCAGAATGGGAGAAAATATTTGCAAATGAAGCAACTGACAAAGGATTAATCTCCAAAATATACAAATAGCTCATGAAGCTCAGTATCAAAAAAACAAACAACCCAATCCAAAATGGGCAGAAGACTTAAATAGACATTTCTCCAAAGAAGATATACAGATCGCCAACAAACACATGAAAGGATGCTCAACATCACTAATCATTAGAGAAATGCAAATCAAAGCCACAATGAGGTATCACCTCACACTGGTCAGAATGGCCATCATCAAAAAATTTACAAAGAGTAAATGCTGGAGAGGGTGTGGAGAAAAGGGAACCCTCTTGCACTGTTGGTGGGAATGTAAATTGATACAGCCACTATGAAGAACAGTATGGAGGTTCCTTAGAAAACTAAAAATAGAACTACCATACGACCCAGCAATCCCACTACTGGGCATATACCCCGAGAAAACCATAATTCAAAAAGAGTCATGTACCACAATGTTCATTGCAGCTCTATTTACAATAGCCAGGACATAGAAGCAACCTAAAGTGTCCATCAACAGATGAATGGATAAAGAAGATGTGGCACATATATACAATGGAATATTACTCAGCCATAAAACGAAACGAAATTGAGTTATTTGTAGTGAGGTGTATAGACCTAGAGTCTGTCATACAGAGTGAAGTAAGTCAGAAAGAGAAAAACAAATACTGTGTGCTAACACATATATATGGAATCTAAAAAAAACAAACAAAAAAAAAAAAACCCCATGGTTCTGAAGAACCTAGGGGCAGGACAGGAATAAAGATGCAGACGTAGAGAATGGACTTGAGGACACGGGGAGGGTGAAGGGTAAGCTGGGACGAAGTGAGAGAGTGGCATGGACATATATAACACTTCCAAATGTAAAATCGATAGCTAGTGCGAAGCAGCCGCATAGCACAGGGAGATCAGCTCGGTGCTTTGTGACCACCTAGAGGGGTGGGATAGGGAGGGTGGGAGGGAGACGCAAGAGGGAGGAGATATGGTGATATATGTATATGTATGGCTGATTCACTTTGTAATAAAGCAGAAACTAACACGCCACTGTAGAGCAATTATACTCCAAAAAAGACATTAAAAAAAAAAATCATCTCCTATCTACCTGCCACTTCTCAATACAATGATTGGAAAAGGATCGATTATCCAATTATCCAATCCTCATGGAGGACGCACACCAGGAAGATCCCCGAGATCATCTAATGCAGCGTTTTTAAAACTAAAAAGAAAAAAAAAATTAGTGAACCCTTGTCTTTAAGGAGAGCGCTCGTGTATAGATAAGATCAAAGTTGGGCTGCAGGTTAGCCGTATGCTGAGGTGCAAGGTAAATGGATCCATACAACCAGGCCCTTCCCTGGAGTCCTAGGGTTTTTGAGGGTGTGGTTTATAAATCCCTGATCTATTCTAAACCCCCTTATAGGTGAAGAAACCGAGGCACCAGGGTCCTTAGTGACGCACAGAAGTGGCTGGCTTAAGAAGATGGTGATGAAACTTGTTGCCATCTGTCCGAATTTCCAGTATTGTTTTAAGCACCATTCTGCTTTGATTATAAAGAAAAATTACCTACTTTTCTGCCTGTTTCGGTGCAGCCCCTTGAGCTAAGAATGGTTTTACATTTTAAAGCGTCGTTTAAAACAAATAAGCAATGGCAACAAAAACAAAAAAACAAAGAATATGGGACAGAGACCGTATGTGCACCACAAAGCCTGAAATATTTACTGTCTGGCCTTTCACAGAAAAAGATTGCTGACCCTGCTTTACAGGATTCACTACTATTGACGTTAGTGTGGAAATACCAAAAGAATTTGGCTTTCTTCTAAGTAGCTTCAAACCATGTAGATTGAAAACAAAGCCTGAGTAGTTGGGAATATTTATATCAAAAAGCTTTTCAAATGAAAGCTTTAAATGGCCCTATAGCTTTTCATCCTCCTTTTCAAATACCAGTTATTGGTGGAGGATAAGCTAGGTAACTTAAGTTCTTATAACATGTGGGAGAATATTGCAGCCAGAGGGCTGCAGAGAGTTCTAAGTTCTATAAGATGAAAAAGAAGTGGTGTGGTTATTCAAACAGAGAATTGGGGCATTTTACAGACTCCCAAAAGGTTAACAACGAGAGGAGCTGACATACAAATAATGTAAGAGGTCACTCCTGGGAAATGGCCAGGCTCACTTTGGGGCCATACATCTGTGCGTCAGAGGAATTGTTTGCTGTTGTTGAGCATATACCTTGGGGTTGAACCTTCATCTGAAGCAACAGTAGACATATTCCCTGACCTCAGCCTTATCACTTGATGCATTTCCAGAAGGACTGAGCTTTGTTGGGAAGTGGAATGAATGTTTTCTTCTCTGGAGCATTGCTCCTGGTGACAGACAACTAGAAAACAGTGCCAGGTTTCTTTCAGGTGAAAGACTTAGCAAAGTTTTCTTAGTGAAACCCCAAGTGGGCATGCCTGAGGGAAGTCCAGGAAGAAAGGAAATCACCCCTGGAATTCTTCAAAGAGAATTAAGTGGACAAAACCGGTGGACTCCGGGTTGTTAAGGGACTGTTAATCCAGCTCCAGGGTATTCTGGCCCTTGGAATTGCCCTGGTTTGTTGGTTGCTTGTAGATTTTGTTGTATCCACTGTCTTTTGGCCTTCTATCGTTGACTTCGTATGTGTGTGCCAGAAGGTGGGCAGGGAAAAGAAAGGGAGGGAACAAATTAGAGAACATTTGACCACTAGATAGCAGCCCTGGCACAAAGCCTGGTTCCAGTAAAGGTTAAAATTGTTGGCCTAAATCAGTGTTTAAAGTTGACTTTGAGTTAGGGTTGTCCTTGTAAGTGGTGTTCTTTGGTGTCATGGATTCTCATGCATAACCCAAAGAAACATTCTCACACAATTCCAGTGCACCATCTCCTTTTGTGAGTATGTGGGAGCTAGGAGCTGCTTCCTCTGCAGCTTTTGTTTTATGTGTATTTAATCACTAAATAAAAAGCAATTTCCTCTCCCTTGCTAAATCTCTTATCCCCTAAGGCTCTTTTCCTTCTGGATATACATATATTTTTAGTCAATAAAGGGCTTACTGTGTGAACTTTTCTGTTGGCAGTCAGAACAATTGTGACTGTGATATGTTTCATTCCAAGGTGCCTGCTGTCAACACTTGGTAAATGTGCCCACAAAGAAATGTATCATTTTATGTATAAGCTAAGATTTTACTAAGTAGCCATTTATCTCTCTATAGAGGGCTGTTCTTAGACTACAGAGTGCATTATTATGTTATTACGGCTTTTTGTTGTTGTTAAGTTCTTTTTTGATCTATTAAGAATTTCCTGGTGATTTCAGTAGTTTGGTAATTTATCGTTCATCTTAGAACAGGTATTGGTAATGTTGGGACGAAAACATTTATACAAGAGGAAATAAAAGTCAAGGAAGCAGATAATCAACCTATTTATCAGCCTTAGCAGACAATTTGTCTGGTAACACCATGGTAGCCATGGTAAATTTACTTCTGATTGCTTGAGGGGACAAATTCTATATGCTTTTTGTAACATGGAGGTGCCTGAAAGGGTTAAGCATCAAGGAATCAATCTGTGGACTAACCAATCCTGTTTTGGTCTCTCGATTGGCCTTCTGGCCAGTGGGTTCATACTATATTTTCAAGTATCCCCTCCTTTTTAATTTGCTACAACATATGTGGTGATGAGTACATATATACACACATAGATAGATAGATAGATAGATAGATAGATAGATAGATAGATAGATAGATAGATAGATAGATAGATTTGTTTGGAGATTTCTAAGTTGCTCTAATAATAAAAGACTTCTCTTGCTTAATGTCTTTTTCAAAATCTTACATTTGACAGAAATTTGGCTAAAGTTTAGAGAGAAGCAAAAATAACCTTTTAGTCTGTAATCTCTGCAGCCTCAGGTGACTTCACACTGAGTGGCAGAGTGGTCAGTTTTGTGCAATAAACCCAGCTTATACAAAAACTACAGTACCAGTTGAGGCTATGGTTTAGAATCCAGAGGTGAACAACCCCAGAAAAAAGTCTCAGGCCTTCATTCAAACTTAAGTGTATTTGTTTTCTAGCGCTGCCATTACAAAGTACCACCAATTGGATGGCTTAAATGACAGAAAAAAATCTCTTTTAATAATTATTCTTAATCGATAAGATCCTATGACAATTATATGCAATAATTTAATACAAACAAAGCAAATAGATATTGTATTCCCATGATTCAAAAGCAGGTCAAACGAAAGTAATGTATTGTCTCACTGTTCTGGAGGCCAAAAGTCCAAGATCAGGGCGTCAGCAGGGCCATGTTCCTTCTGAAGGTGCTAGGGAAGTATCTGTTGTGGGTCTCTCTCCCAGCTTCTGGTAGTTTCTTGACTTGTGGCAGCACAACTACAGTCTTCACATGGCCTGTCTGTCTCTGTGTGCAAATTTCCCCTTTTTATAAGGACACCAGTCATATTGGATTAGGGCCCACCCTAATGACCTCATCTCAACTTGATCGCCTACAAAGATCTGATTTCTAAAATCGATGACGTTCACAGGTACTGGGGGTTGGACTTCAGCATCTTTTGAGGGGACACAATTCAACCTATGACACTTGGTTTTCATCTTTAGTTTGCACAGTTTTAATAAGCCTGGTGATTGTTTTTTCAGTTATGGCAGACAAAAAAGCTTCAAATTTAGAAGGAAGGGGCTCTGTGTAGGGCATAATAGAAAAAAAAAATGAAGAAGTCAAAAGACTATTAAAGTAGGAATAGTAACTTAAAATACCATTGCTTGGGGCTATTTAATATGGGGGCAAGCTGCTGAAAAGTCCCAGGAGTTTCTGAGACACATCTCAGAACATAATAATCATGTTACAAACATAGTAATTATGTTTCACACATCCTGTTTGAGTATGTATGCATTTTTAAATCCCATCAAAACAAAATAAAAATATGCTGACTACATCAAGGTACTTTGGTACTTTTTGGTTACCTGAAATATTACTTTTTTGTCAAGTTACTCATATTCCGAAGGTATGAGTTTGAACCTCGCTTTGTCACTAAGTGTGTATATTAAGTAAGCCTTTTGGAAACTTGGTTTCCTGGTCTGTAAAGCGAAGAGAGTACAGTCTACCACGTAAAATTATTGTGAGGATCAAATTTGCTGGTGAATATTAAAACACCCAATATAGAAACAGGTACATTTCCAGTGCTTTATACATGATTGTTTACTTGTTCAACAAATGTTTATTGGGAACCTGCAGTGTTCCAGGCCTCATTCTAGGATTCATTCATTCACTCAGCGATGATCACTTAGTGATTTAGTAGTAGAAGCACTGACCTCTGCATTGGGACATCTGAGCTCAAGTCCCGTCTTTTTTTGTGAATCAATATGGGACCTCGGGCAAATCACCAGCTCTCTCTAGGCCTCTGCCTAGAGGCTAGAGCTATGAACTCATCTCCAAGGCTTTTCCATCTCTAAAATAATACCTATAACAAAATTCAGTTTCAACAAATAGAGTTGTAGTTCTTGATATCCTACGGATCCATTGTATCCTCCTGGGAAGTTACCTTCTGGGCTTCTGCTTTGCTCTCTGAAGTGGGGCGTACCAGGACGAGTGCTGTTTTCTGATAGTGATAATAGTAACACTGACAGCCGCCCCTTACTGAGCTCTTGACACTGTGCTACATACTTTTCATACATTCTTGCTTCTCCGAATAGGGTACATGTTTCTCCAAAGCAGGTGGGTATCCAGAGGGACATGGTGCACTTTCCAGGAGAATAAATGTCTCTGGATGGTTTGTGAGAAATACCCCCATATTGTTAAGTAAGGACAAGCACAGCTATAGTATAGAGTGCAGAATTCACTTGAAACGTTAAGCTAAAACTCAAAGAAATGTGGGGCTTCCTGGAGGGGGCATCAGCTTCAGTCCCACGTTTCCCTAAGCTGCTGTTGTCTTTTCTTGGCCACCAGGGAGGCTCTGGTGGAAAAGTTTGCAAAACGGGCTCTTTTCCCTATTCTGTGTTTGACTCACATGAGAAAAATAGAATTGTCATTTGTAATTTGGAAAACAGTTCTCATTTCCAGTACAGACAAGGGCTACCTTTCTGATTGTTAAACCCATTCTCCCTTCTTTTTTAAAATATTTATTTATTTATTTTTGGCTGCGTTGGGTCTTCGTTGCTGCGCACGGGCTTTCTCTAGTTGTGGCGAGCGGGGGGCTAGTCTTCGTTGTGGTGCGCGGGCTTCTCATTGCGGTGGCTTCTCTTGCTGCGGAGCACGGGCTCTAGGCACGCAGGCTTCAGTAGTTGTGGCTCACAGGCTCTAGAGCACAGGCTCAGTAGTTGTGGCGAACGGGCTTAGTTGCTCTGCGGCATGTGGGATCTTCCCAGACCAGGGTTCGAACCTGTGTCCCCTGCGTTGGCAGGCGGATTCTTAACCACTGCACCACCAGGGAAGTCCCAAGCCCATTCTTCTTTCTCATTCATACATGTGGCAAATATTTGAGTGTGTGCTCCGGTGAGTACCATTCTAAGTGCTGAGGATACAGCAGCAAGCAAAACAAAGCTTTCTCTCTTATGGAGCTTCTATTCTAATAAAGAGTTATGTTTGAGGGGAGACCTGAGGAAGTAAGGGAATCAGCCATGTGGCTCTTTTTGGGGGAAAAAGCTTTCAAGCAACGGGAATAGCAAGTGCAAAGGCCCTGAGGCAGGAGCCTACTTTATTAACAAGGCAGAGTGGTAGCAGATGAAGCCAGAGGGATACAGATTATGTAGGGCCTTGAGGTCAAGGTAAGGGTTTTGGATTTTATTCTGAGAAATGTGAGAGGCCATTGTGGAGGCTTTGTGGATGGAGTAGTGGAGTTGGAGATATTTTTAAAAGCTTACTCTGGCTGCTGGCTAAGAATAGTGGGGCAAGAATTGGAAGTAAGGCAACCAGTCAGAAGGCTACTGCCAATCTCCAAAATATACAAGCAGCTCATGCAGCTCAATATCAAAAAAACAAACAACCCAATCCAAAAATGGGAGGAAGACCTAAATAGACATTTCTCCAAAGAAGACATACGGATGGCCAACAAACATGTGAAAATATGCTCAAAGTCACTAATCATTAGAGAAATGCAAATCAGAACCACAATGAGGTATCACCTCATACTGGTCAGAATGGCCATCATCAAAAAATCCAGAAACAATAAATACTGGAGAGGGTGTGGCAAACAGGGAACCCTCCTGCACTGCTGGTGGGAATGTAAATTGATACAGCCACTACGGAGAACAGGGACAGTATGGAGGTTCCTTAAAAAACTAAAAGTAGAACTACCATACGACCCAGCAATCCCACTACTGGGCATATACCCTGAGAAAACCATAATCCAAAAGGATACATGTACCGCAATGTTCATTGCAGCACTATTTACAATAGCCAGGACATGGAAGCAACCTAAATGTCCATCGACAGACGAATGGATAAAGAAGATGTGGCACGTATATACAATGGAAGATTACTCAGCCATAAAAAGAAACGAAATTGAGTTATCTGTAGTGAGGTAGATGGACCTAGAGTCTGTCATACAGAGTGAAGTAAGTCAGAAAGAGAAAAACAAATACTGAATGCTAAAGCATATACATGGAATCTAGAAAAATGGTACTGATGAACCTAGTGGTAGGGCAGGGATAAAGATGCAGACGTTGAGAATGGACTTGAGGACACGGGGGAAGGGGAGGCTAGGACGTAGTGAGAGAGTAGCACTGACATATATACACTACCAAATGTAAAATAGATAGCTAGTGGGAAGCAGCCGCATAGCACAGGGAGATCAGCTCAGTGCTTTGTGACCACTTAGAGGGGTGGGATAGGGAGGGTGGGAGGGATGCTCAAGAGGGAGGGGATATGGGGATATATGGATACATATAGCTGATTCACTTTGTTATACAGCAAAAACTAACACAACATTGTAAAGCAATTATACTCCAATAAAGACGTATAAAGGAAAAAAAAAAAAAAGGCTACTGCCATGGTCCAGGCAAAGGGTGCAGTGCTGTATACGAGGGTGGGAGTTGTAGTAATGGTGAAAAGTGGCAAAACTTGGGATGTATGTTGAAAGTAGAACCAACAGAATCCACAGATGAATTAGATGGGGGGTGGTGGTGAGAGAAAGAGGATAGAGGAGACTGGCTGTGGCATTTTGGTCTAAGCAGTTGCAGGGATGGAGGAGTTGCCATTCACGTTGAGATGAGCCGTTTGACGGAGGAGCTTGGGTAGTTCCTCGGTCACTGGAAGATCTGGCAACTTTATATGAGAATATTGAAACTGGCTTAGATACTGTTTGGAACTCACTCTGAAGATAAGGAGCGATGTGTTAATTTGTGATACCTTTGTTTTCCTCGTGGACACTTCCAACAAGAATTTGCAAACACTGCTGTGTGCAAAATGCTCATTTTGACCCAGGAGCCCGCCCTGCTATCTCAGTCTGCGGACTCTTATCCTCTCCAGACTTCCTCTCATTTCCCCATGCCCTCACGGCACCTTTTCCCCAGTTGGACTGGTGACAGGGATCTGGTTGTCTTCTCCACCCTGGCAGTTTAAAATAACTAGCAATTCTTACATTTTCTTCTTGGCCACGCTGACAGCGGATGGGTGCCACCGGGCATCGGTGTTCTGGAACTGCGGTCTCCGCGGCTTGGTCCTGCAGAGCCGATTACCTGCCCATGCCTGTCACTCGGACTGTGGACTTGGAGCCCCGAACCCCTGAAAGGTCTCTTCGCTGAGGGCAGAACCGGTGTGGGGGGATGTGCTGAGGCTTTCAGCCTACAAAGGGACAACTGAAAAATTGGCAAGTAAATCGGCCTAAACGAGGATATGTTTTACGCTCAGAATCACAAAATGGGTTCCGAACCGCCTGATGTGCAGCATACTAAACCTTTATGAAACATTAGAGAGGTCATTGCTTTTGTCCTCCTGGTGCCTCTTTCCTCTCCTTTCTTCTGTGACCCACATTGAGCCATTGTTAAGCCTGCCCTCTAGCTTCAGCGATAGGTCCAGGGAGTGGCACGTGACCTGCAGCAGTCAATCAGAGGAGGAAGGACCTTTCTCCCATGGTACGTCATTGAGAGTGAGAACCCAGAACCTGCGCGGCCAGGTTTTTAGCCTCCTGGGAAAGGTGGTCCGAGAGGAGATGTTAACCTCCGAGAAGAGACTAGAGGCAAATGAGAGGGATCCCTATGGTGCTTTCCACACCCTCTCTGACGCTAGCAACACTGTGTCCCTCTCAGTGATGTAGGGACCAAGAACATCACCTACGGCTTCCTGCAGTCCTGGTTGTCATTTACAACCACAGAAGCCCTACTACCTACCCCTACTATGGGCAGGGCTTCGAGGGGAAATACAAAAGTGACTTGACTCACGGTCCTGCCCCAGGAATGTATAACCTAACGGTTTGATTTCAAAAGTAGTGGGGACTTCCCTGGTGGTGCAGTGGTTAAGAATCCGCCTGCCAATGCAGGGGACTCGGGTTCGATCCCCAGTCCGGGCAGATCCCACATGCCGCGGAGCAACTAAGCCCGTGCGCCACAGCTACAGAGCCTGCGCTCTAGAGCCCGTGAGCCACAACTACTGAGCCCGTGAGCCACAACTACTGAGCCCGCGTGCCACAACTACTGAGCCTGCGCTCTAGAGCCTGTGCTCCGCAATGAGAGAAGCCACCGCAATGAGAAGCCAGTGCACTGCAAAGAGTAGCCCCTGCTTGCCACAGCTAGAGAAAACCCACATCTGGCAACGAAGACCCAATACAGCCAAAAATAAATAAATTATAAGTAGGTAAGTAAATAAATAAATCAAAAAAACCCGCAAAGTAGTGAGTAGGGTAAGGCAGTTGGTCAAATCTGCCCTTAACAAATCAATAGACGGTGAGTTTTTAAAATGTGAAGAATCTGGAAACATTTTCCTTAGGTGCGTTTATCTAACATTGGTCACCAGAATATTAGCTTACTCCACAACTGGGCTGTTTCCTGTTTGATAGCTCACAGAGGAGCAAGCCCTCTTATGAGTGAATTTCCAGTGCCGTCTGTTGAAATCCTCTTCATCCTCCGAGGTCCATTTCCAAAGCCACCTGCGCAATTGGAATGATTTGCTCTCTTACGCACACACGACTCTTGCTTGATGGTACTAGTCATTGTGTTTCATAGGATTGCGCATTCCTGGCTTCCCTGTTGATTATAAACTGTTGGCCTAGAAATTGTTGCATCCCCGAGGCGCCCTGTTGCAGAGAACAGTTCCCCGAACATGGTAAATGCTCAGTAAATGTTGAATTAAACCAATTATCAGCATTGGTTTTACGAATAACTTTTGTACATGGCTCCATAAACTTTGCAAACTGCTTTTGTATACAGTTGCAAGGAAAAGTCTGTTGTATGAGTTAAGGTTTGTATCCCAGGTATAACTGATAATACTGATAGTGACGTGTGGCCTTTAGCTATGGATGTGTATTAGGTGGAAAGTGAAAACATGGAAGATTTGTAGATGAAAATGAGCCAGAAGGTTAGGGACCAGGTGAATACACCTGTGGTCACAAGAAGAGGGTGTTGGCTGCCAGAGGCCTGACCATGAGTCAGCTCCAACCAGGCGAGTCCTGAGAGCTTAATCCTGGTTCTCTTCAATACCTGCTGGTGAGATTCATGTGGCCCGACTGGTGGGAATGGTTTGTGGGTAGACTTAGAAGTGAGGCTTTTCGGCTTCCACCTCCACTCGCTTTCACCTCAGCCAAAAGGCGTGAAAAGTAATAGGTGACTCCTTATATATTTTTTTCTCTCTCCTCCCGATCTTTCTGAACGAGGACCTTCTGAGTTGAATATCAGTCCAATGAAATGCATCTGATTAAAACTGTCAAACTGACAGGGAAGTGAGTTGAAAAAAATGCAGCGAGAGTTGTGGCTCTCAAGTTACCCAGTTTCTCTGCTTGAGGACTGAATTGTAAATAAATGTGTTAGGTAGTGAAATTTGGTTTTGTTTTCCCCAAAGGAGAAGTCTTTGCCACATGGAAACAAAATGTATTCAGCATATTCTCATTCTGTAATTGCACCGTTTCTATTCTTAATTCTTCGAGTTTCTGATTTAAAGGGAAACACACCAAAACAGACTGTTGCGTAAAATTGACAGGAATGAGTGTGAACCTGGCTGTCAGAGACATAGGTTGTCGTAAAATTAGCAATGGAAATAGCTTCCTGTTCTGGAGGTTAAAAATAATGGATCTAGGAGGGAGTTATTTACACGGGCAGCTCTGAGGCTTCCCCAGGAGCCTGTCAGGAGAGCTGTGAGATCCACGGTGGAGGCTGGATGAGCGGGGAGCGTCTGCAGGACAGTGGCCTGTGCGCTGCCCTGTGATTACGTGCCACTGTTCCCTGCCGGTGACAGACCAGGAAACAGAACAGCCTCGCAGCCCCGGGTGGGGCTGGGGGATGGGGTGTGTGCGTGGGGGGAGCCTCAGGTTGGGAAAGAGCGTCAAAAGTCAAGCCTCACTTGTTCTGAAGTTCGTGATGTCCGGCAGATTAATCCCCTAGAATGCAGGAATGCTATTCGAGCATCCCGGTGAGAGAACCTTTTCTCATCATGCGGTGTGAAAGGCGCGGGGGGCGGGGTGGGGGGGTGGTGTGGCTGGCGGGTGGCGCTGCAGACCCCGCTGAAGCGGAGCTCCCCGCAACTGGACCAGGAAGAATGAAACTGAATGTGAAAATAAAACAACAGCCCAGCAGAAGGGAAACAAAATTAATATTTGTGCGAGAAAATCCTTGTTGCCGCCGTTTTATGAACTGAAAGCCTATTTGTCGAAGCCTGTCGGGACTTTTCTCTAAACCTCTGCAGGTCCCAACTTCTCTTGCACTCATTTCTCTGCGTGCATCTTCCACCTTTTACTTGACCTCAGGTGATGACAGAATAATTTCGGAGATGTTTCTCCTCGGGTTTCTGGTCTGCCTCCTTCTAGGTCATGCCTTACAATTATTTGCTGGTTTATTACTTGACAAACCTCGATTTCAGGAGCAGCATTTTTGGAAAAGTGATTAATAGAATATTACGAGTTTAAAAAATATTCTTTAGGTAGCCGAGTTTCCTTGCACTGCACAAGAGAGTGTATGTATCTCAGTGAGCGTGTCTGCAAAGCAGGGAGAAATGGATGGTTAAGAAATATCTCGGGGTTTTAAAGGACGTAAATTGGTCTGTTTAAGAAATGTTTTGTTTGATTGTTTGCTTGTTCTCGGCTGTGTTTTGGTGAGGTTGAGGAAGTTGCTTTAAAAGTGGATATCAACTGTTTGTATCACTCTTTTTTTTTTTAACTTTTTATTTTATGTTGGAGTAAAGCTGATTAACAATGCTGTGATAGTTTCAGGCGCACAGCAAAGCGACTCAGCCATACATATACATGTATCCATTCTCCCCCAAACTCCCCTCCCATCCAGGCTGCCACATAACATTGAGCAGAGTTCCCTGTGCTATACAGTAAGTCCTTGTTGTTTTTTTAACACTCTTGAACGTTTGGATCTCCTTATCAGTGCTTGATGGGATTAGAGCCTGAATTCTTCAGTTTTGGACCCACTCACCGGCTTCAGCACATTTGGAGGGGGAATATTCTTGCTCACTTAGGGTCTGGAGGGGGCAGGAAATTAAACTTTGCCTTTGGGGCTTTGCCAATAGATGTGTTGAATTCTTCAGGCGTTCAATATCAATTTTTGACGACAGCAACAGAGAAGAGGCAGAGAGGGAATGGAGAGATCAGAGTATAGGAATAATGGATACTTACCTCTTAATGGTTTACCTTAAAATAAAGAGTGAATACTGTCCTTATCACTGAGAATTCTCTTGCTGATTTCTGTTTCCAGAGGGTGGAAGGATAGCTGGCTAGGGGTGAGAGGACAGCTGCTCAGAGCTTTCTAGAAGTTGCTATTCAGAGGGCATCTGGCAGGGGCTTTGAAAAGGAACCTTAGGCCAGGTGTTGAGAGATTTGGGTTTTGGTTTCCAGTGTTAGCAGTAGGTTAGCTGTGTGCCTTTGATGCAATCAGGTAACCTTTACAGTATTTAATAGTCTCAGTAAAATGACAAGACTGGACACGTTTGTGGTTGTAATTCTTTGTGGTTCTCAAAACCCTGATTTTATGTACCTTGTTAATTGCCTCATACTACAAGGTTCTAGACCAATCTTGACTATCTCGAGCTACTCTAGTTTGACAAAAACATAATCTACAAGTATTTCCTTTTGAAACATACATTTTCCTATGTTAGTTCATTTAGTGAGTGCTAATAAAGATCAAAGGAGAGATCCTTGAACAAGATCTTCAACTATTCTTACTGGAGTGATTTTTAAATCTTTTACTTCTCTTACTATTTATAAGATCATTCCCATGTGATTTTTCCGAAGGATGAGGTATTTAATCTGAAATCAAGACAGGGGCTTTGCCAAAGGAACGTAAAATTAGCCCTATTGTTGAAATGGATGTTGACTGCTTGGTGTTTGGTAAAAGCATCCCTACAAGAAGCCGCTGGGGAGATGGGTAGTTCTGGGTTCCGCCGATTTCAGGAAAGATGAAAAATATTGAAATCAAATGGGAAGAAGGAAATGTGGCAAATCACAAGGAGCCAGACTGTTCTTAACAGAGAAAACTCAATTCTGTCTGCTTTTTTCCAGCAAATTCCATTTGATATTTTATATTTTCTTGATAACTTAATAAGGAATCTCAGGAAGGAGTTGCAGAACTTTAACTTAGTGAAAGAGAATTTGTCATTTGTGACATTTCTCCTCTAAAGAGCAGGGGAAGATCAGTGTATTAGCTTGTAGTTCGTACATTACTACTTGCAGCTATTTCTATTGGGAAAGGAAACAGCATGTTATACAGCAAAACTTGGCACAGTGGGGGATTTTGGCTCAGTCCCTAAACCTTCACAGAACTCTGCTAGGGACCAGGCATTGTGCTAGGCATATGTGGGATCTGTACATAATAAGAAAATCCCTGCCTTCAAGGAACACCACCACTTAATTTTTTAGAAGTTAAGTCCGTAGCAGACAGTTCATTTAGAGTAATATAATACCAATATTTAAAAAATGGGAATGTTGGGTCTGCATTCCAAATATGCACAGAATCCAGCTACTTCTCCCCACCTGCAATCACCTTGAGCTGGCCTCCCTGTTCCCACCTTGTACCTGCGTTCTCTTTTCCACACACGGCCAGAACAAACCTTTGAAAACCTGAGTCACATCATGTCACTGCCCTGCCCCTCCCCCTCCAGTGGTTGCCAGTTGCACCAGATGCAAAAGACCTTTCAATAGTTTACAATGTCCTACTGATAGGCATGGCCTCCCTCCTTTATAACTTACACATTCTCCCTCTCTCTCTCTCCCTCTCTCTCTCTCTCTCTCTCTCTCTCTCTCTTTCTCTCTCTCGTTCGTTATTTCTCTTTCTCTCCTACTGCTCTGACACTCACTCACTCACTCCACTCTCCCCACTCTGGCTTCCTTGCTGGTCCATGCACATGCCAGGCAAGTTCCCACATCAGGGCGTTGACAGTGACCCCCTCTGATCTGCCTGGGCCCCTCTCCCAGAGATGGCTGCCTGACCAGCTGCTGGCATCTTTCAAGTCTTTGCTCAAATGTCACCACCTCAGTGAAGCCTCACCCAGCTACCTTATTTAACATGACAACTCACCTCCTACGCCTTACTTCCAATCCTCCTTGCCCTGCTCTGTATCTTTTCCCATAACACTTACCACCCTCTGGCTTACTGGAGGATTTACTCATTTATTCATTTTGTTTAACATCTGTCTTTCTCCACTGGAATGTAAGCTCCAAGAAGGCAGGATCTTTGTTTTGTTCAACGTTGTTCAGTCTAGAGCAATCTAGAACAACGCCTGACATGCAGCAGGCGCTCCCTCATTATTTGTTGAACGAGTGAGTGAATGAATGAGAAAGAGAGATTAATTCTGACTGAGAGTTCTAGGCAGAATCATGAGGAAGAATCCTTTGAGCTGGCTGTTGAAGGATGGGCAGAGTTGGACCGTCGGGTTTTCTAGGGAAAGACATTCCAGATCAAGGGAATATTTTGAGCAAAGGTAGAAAAGTGGCGGAGCCCACTTGTGCTCCTGGAACGGCAAAGAGTCCCAACTGACCGGTGCCGGGGGCCAGTGAGAGCAGTAAGAGTGGACAGATAAACTAATGGATAGAAAAATAACGAAAGGGGACTCTGGGTGGAGTGAGGGAACAAATTAGTAATCACTGCCCGTGTTGAGAGGGCAGGCGAGTCGGGGGTTGGAATCTCAAACAAGCAGCATGCGTTGTCCCTTTAAGAAATCAGGGAGAGATTGTCCCTTTAAGAAATCAGGAATGTGAATAGTGTTTGCTAATGAGATCTCATTTTTATATAGTACTTGACTGTTTTCAAAACATGGTCACATGTTTATTATGATGAAGGCTTCAGAGCAACTATGTGAAGTTGGTATAATAGCTAATAGGCAGGTTTTTATTTACATGATTTGATCAACTTAAAGTTAATTGCATTTTACTATATCAAGCCAGCTAAGTGACGCGTCTGAGGTTGTGGAGTTAGAAAGTGGAGAAGCGGCTTCCCACTGCCTTGGGTCTCATCACACTGTGTTTTCCCTTCTGCCAGTCTGCCTCTTTCATTCCCACACGACCCTAAAGATGTCATGCTGGGATTTTTCACCAGGGTACAAGCTTTCCCATTTCCCCCATCATTGAAAGTAGCTGTTTCTTCTTTACCAGATCCATTTTTCTCTTTCCTCCTTTTCCATTTCACTTTATCTGGAATAATTATGAGAACGATGAACACGTGTAGAAGGTGGGTGTGTTTTTACCTTGGCCTGTTCGGTATCCTTGCAGGCTTAGGCTGAGACGGTCTGACCCAGCACCTGACGTGCTCTAAAGTTGTGTCTGTCTTTCGTGTGGTTCTTGGGTGGAAGGGCAGAGGAAGCATGTCCATGACTCCATTTGAGTGTCTTCAGGCTTGCTTGTTGCTCGCTTTGGGAGTAAACCTGATCTTCTTAATTCCCCCAGATATTAGTAGGCAGGACGAGGCGGAGGGAGAACTCAGTGAAGGAGAACACTGGTATGGGAACTCTTCAGAGACGCCGTCGGAAGCATCCTATGGAGAAGTCCAGGAGAACTATAAGCTGTCCCTGGAGGACCGGATCCAGGAGCAGTCCACTTCCCCCGACACCTCCTTGGGAAGCGGGACCCCCAGCAGTCACACGTTGGAGCTGGTGGCACTTGACGGTGAGGTCCTGCGAGACCCACTGCAGTGTCCAGATCACCTCTCCCCCGGCGTGTCTTCTTTGTGTGATGATGATCCCGCAGGCTCCACCAAGCCCTTGAGCAGCAACTTGAGGCGGCTGCTAGAGGCCGGGTCCCTCAAACTCGATGCCACGGCCACGGCCAACGGCAGGGTGGAGTCCCCAGTCAACGTCGGCTCGAACCTCTCCTTTTCCCCACCGTCCCACCATGCCCAGCAGCTCAGCGTGCTGGCCAGGAAGCTGGCTGAGAAGCAGGAACAGAATGACCAATACACTCCAAGTAACCGTTTCCTATGGAATCAAGGTAAGTGGTTGCCAAACTCAACCACCACCTGCGGCTTGTCCCCGGATTCAGCCATCCTCAAACTGAAAGCTGCAGCCAATGCTGTTCTGCAGGACAAATCGCTGACCAGGACGGAGGAGACCACGCGATTTGAGTCCTTTTCCTCCCCTTTCAGCTCCCAGTCTGCCAGCTCTACCTTGGCAGCTTTATCCAAGAAAGTCAGCGAGAGAAGCTTGACTCCTGGCCAGGAACACCCGCCCCCGGCCAGCTCTTTCCTTTCCCTGGCTTCCATGACCTCCTCGGCGGCCCTTCTGAAAGAGGTCGCAGCAAGGGCTGCCGGGACCCTTCTGGCTGAGAAGTCATCACTGGTGCCTGAGGACCCTCTCCCGCCACCGCCTTCAGAGAAGAAGCAAGACAAAGTGACCCCGCCGCCACCTCCGCCACCTCCGCCACAATCCTTGGAATTATTGTTACTCCCAGTTCCTAAGGGAAGAGTGTCTAAACCCTCCAACTCAGGTATGGATGCTTTCATTTCCATCATCTTGTAAGTCTTTTTTTTTTTTTTACCTGTCATTTGCAACGTCTAATTCATTGCCTTCTTCGCTTGGGTTCCCCATCTGATCTGAGGCAGGAATAAAAAAGCAGGAGCATGACAAAATATTTTAAGTAAGCAGCCTAGGGGGTTCTTTCATGTATGTGTGACACAAAAAACTTCACCAATAGCTTTAGTTTTGAAAGGTAATGAATACTCTTAGAGACATACAGTACTCCTCCATTGCATAGAAATGATTTTTTTTTTTTTTTCTTAGCAAGTTCCGGCTAGGTCCACACAAGATATATTTAATAGGGGAAGATCAAAGCACCTTTGTCATGGAGAGCATGGCATCACTGAACAGAGGGGAGAAGAAAAACTCACTGCTTTTGAAACAGTTGACAAGAGAGAGCTTACCGTCCTACCGCCTCCATGACAAATGGACTTTTGTATCAGCAGTAGCTATTCTGCCCTAATGTACCACACTGTATACTTTCCTGTTAGCATTTATATTAATTTTTGGTGGAACGTAAGCCTTGACTTATATTGTTCTTCCATAATTTCTTGTCACACAAGAACTCTGAAGAGTATTGTCATTCAGATGTAATCAAAGCATTTCCTGCAAATGCTTTATTTTATTCCAGTCCAATCAGATTCTGAAGGAATGTGCATGTGGAAAATGTGAATCATGGGTTTTTCTTGTGGAGACGGTCTTTCCAAAGGAGAAGTGGCCGCTTTATAGAGCCTTGACATTCACAGTTATTCATCCGAGGGAGAAATTTAGTCACTTGAGTCCTCACAGTGGAAACACCATTTCTTGTACTGGTTTGTTTCTAAATTATGCCCTTGGTAAATGCAGGGTCCCAGAGATGGATATATGGAGTTTCGGATGTCTCTTGAGGATATCCTGCCAGACTGGAACAGGAAGTGGGCCATGTGTGTCCTCATCAGTAGAAACGCTGCCATTGTGTGCGTCTAGCCAACTTTTGATTATTTGCAGCCATGTTGATGACAGGGGCTTAGAATGGCAAATAATTGACTGAACAATCACAGCTAACATCAGTTTGATGCATTTATGACAAATTTCCATTTAAATTGCTGAGTGAGCTATATGCACTCATTATAATTACTTGAAAACTTGTGTAAACAGCAGAACAGAACTAGGAAAATGGATATGTGGAACTTTTATGACTCTTTAAGTGATCCAAACTGCTCACTCCAGGGTTTCTGAAGTGTCAATAAAATCCTGGAATGTTGATCAATTCTGAGTTTCCCTACTCTTCACTTCTCACTCGCCATCTGGGGAAATAAAGAGAGAAATGGCTAAAATTAGGAAACGGGAGACAAGCAGAGGGAGTGGGGTAATTTTGCAAGGGAATAAATCACTCCTGGTTTATAGAAATTTCATTTAGGGGTAGCAGCAGAAAGAGAGGTATGGCTATCTATGTAAAATGTCACTTTATAAGTATTCTCCATCTGGTTATTAAATAACTGTATTAATGATGTTTCTCCTGTAAATTCACCTGGACATTAGTTACTTGGAAAAGCTTACACAAAATTAGTAATAAACTTTAGATGGCTAAAGGCTTGGAAAGAGGGAACTGATAAAACTCTCTCCTGACGGCAGACTCTAATGGCTTTGTAATTTTCAAGTGTCTTGGGTGTAACCAGCAATAGTTATGAAGTGTGATCTTTTCACTCAAGTGACTAGATGCACGTGAAGAGGAGAGAGAGGTCACGAGCTTCCAGGGTGGGCGATAGACTGTTTGCCTGTTTTGTTGCAGGATCTACACTCCAGGGATGAGATGTGCTCCCTTTTTGGTTTAAATGCACTTAATCCGTGCCCATACCTCCACAGGCTTCTCAGCAGAATTGAATATGGAGATCTATAAGAAATTGATTTTTTCTTTTTTCTTTACTGAATCCATTCTGTTGCTGAAACACTTAATATTTGAATCAATGAACATGTTCCAACTGAAAGAGGAGAGAAAATAACTTCTCAGAATGGGGCTCTGCCACCCCTTTTGCTGATGGACAGGGACCTGTGCCCCCTGTTTGGCACATGCCTCTGTTCACAGTGCAAGACTTGGCAAAGCAGCTCCATTGACTGAGTGATTGTATTAAAAAAAAAAAAATTCATTTGGTAAAACTCACGCAAGAGAAAAGATCGCTGCAAAGAGAAACACGAGGGCTCTTGAAATGATCCCCTGTGTGTCCATGTGGGCGCATCCTAAATTCAAGTTCTGTTTCTTTAGAACTTTTATTTATTAAACCATAGTTGATTTACAATATTGTGTTAGTTTCAGGTGTACAGCTTCAGATTCTTTTCCATTATAGGTTATTACAAGATGTTGAATATAGTTCCCTGTGCTATACGGTAAATCCTTGTTGTTTATCTATTTTATATATAGTGATGTGTATCTATAAATCCTTTACTCCTAATTAATCCCTCCCTTCCTTTCCCCTTTGGAAGCCGTAAGTTTGTTTTCTATGTCTGTGAGTCTATTTGTTTTGTAAATAAGTTAGATTCCACATATAAGCGATACCATATGATATTTGTCTTTCTGTCTGACTTACTTCACCTAGTATGATAATCTCTAGGTCCATCCATGTTGCTGCCAATGGCATTATTTCATTCTTTTTAATGGCTGAGTAATATTACATTGTGTGTGTGTGTATATGTATGTGTGTGTGTGTGTGTATATATATATACCACATCTTCGTTATCCATTCATCAGTTGATGGACATTTAGGTCGGTGGACAAGTTCTGTTCCTTACTGCATGGATTGGAAATAGGAGAGGGGGTGCCTCTGTGCACTTTTCACTTAAAGTGAATGTCATTACTTCCCAGCATCCTAACTGGATTATGGGTTAAGAAGTTGATAGAATATCTGATTTTGTTATTTACTTTGTACCATGGAGAGATAATTTGGCTGGTGTTACTTGAATCACTGGTTTTCGAATCTGAGGAGTGGAAGGGAAGGTGGGTCTTCTCCGTCTGCCCCCTCCTCTCCCTTTCTCCACACGGTACTGTTGGTTTCAGGGCCACCTGGGGGCTGGATTTGGATGTGACTTGACTTTACCTAAAAAGCATTATGGGAATGCAATGAGAGCTGTCACCCACGCTTCTAAACAGTTCTCGTGATTATTTTTTTCCTTTACTTTAGAAAGAAATCTTACTTTAATTCAAAATAGGTAGGTGGAACGACTTCTCACAGCAGGGAAAGGGTTTCTGTTGCCTACTACTTAAATAAACAAATAATAACCAAAAAAAAAAAAAAAAAATCCACAGAAATAAGTTACGCACCATTCCGATTTCAAGGGGGGCTTTACATTTTAAAGCTGTTTCTCAAAATGTTGCAAAAAGGGCATATAAAGTTGATTCTGGAGTTACAAAGGGAGATGTGCTAGAAAAGCCAGTCCTGTCTTGAGTCATTTAGACACTAGCATTTCTTTGACCTTCTTTAGGTCACGGGAAGTCCAAACCATGGAAAAAAAAAGTGTCTTTTAGGTCTGCCCTTATTTGTCTTATTTGAACAGGATTCGGTTGTTGCCAGGTCATGGTGTATTTAATTCCTTAAAGAGTCCACCACTCCATAGCCGTTCCCCCTGCAAGGAGAGGTGACACTGGAGGAGGAGGTTTCTTTCATGTGACCCTGCGCCCCGGCACATGCCACACTGCTCCTCTGAAAGGGGACATGATAGAGAGAAGATCATGTCCATTTACTCTAAAGATAAATGTCACACATTGACTCAATTCTCTTTGAAACTACTGTTCTGTTGCAGCTCAGAACAAAATAAATGTCTTTTATTTTAAAGACAAAGTTTCTTGTAGAAGGCCAACAAGATTCCCAGGATGCCAGGCTCCTGGTTAAAAAAAATCACTAGGCGAGTTTCCGAGAGAGTGTCTCCAAAGCATCTTATTTTCCTGAGTAAAATTTAAATATGCTTAGAAGCAAGCTGGTCTCATATAGCTGAGAACTAAGAATATTTCCTGGGTCAATAGATACAGTTTTCTGGCTGATGTTTTTATTCCTGTTTATGAGATGTTATTAACATTATTGCAAAAGCAGAGAAAGTCCAGAAAGTCAGGTCACCTCTTCTGATACTCCCCTTAGGTCCATCGTTATTAGAGCCGTAATCTGGGGATGATCGCATAGAGGGACTTCCTTAGAAAATTCACTTTTTAATCAAGATTCAGAACTATCTGTCACCGATCTCAATTATATTTCCCCAGTGATTTAAACTTAGACTGCTTCTAGATATCAGACTTCTCTCTTAGTTTTACTGAATGCTTACCAGTTGTTAAAATATGCATCGATTATCTTGATGTCAGTAACAGCAGAAAGACCCAGTGACATCCATTGCCAACATAGGTTTTGTTTCCCTGAAATAGGAGTTGAGAGACATGCCCAAGAAATTCCATGGAAAGATGTTAAATCCATGTATATTGTTAGGAAGGAGGATGATGGCTCATCCTACAGAGATACGCACTAGTAGGTTAGTGGGCCTAGAGGGGGGACGGATGGTGCAGGGATTAAACATACCCAGGGCCACCTGGCGTCTTAAACTCCTTCGATGTGTATGGAAAGGTCTGTTTGCAGAAACGACCCACTTGCAAATTATCTTGCCGCTTAGGATATAACAAGGCAAAGTTTGATTTCAAAGCCTACAAAACAATTACATTTGTTGCAAAAATGACCTACCTTGAGTTACAGCGATTTAGTTAAAACCCTCCATGATTTTTTTTTTTTTTTAACCCAATGAAGTTTTTATGTATAGACAATAGGGCAGAGCACCAACCGGACATGAAGAGATTGGCTGTCATCCCCACCCTTCCACTAACAAGCAGAAGGACCATAATAAGCATAAATCTCAGTTCAGTTTCCTCAACTGTACACTGAACTGGTCGGAATTTATCCTCCCAGATTGTTTCGCGCTTTAAAATTCCTTGCTTTTGCTTTCTTTATTTGTCTATCAACTCAAAATAAAACTTTTTCTGTTTTTGAATTAAATATGTTGCTTCTTAAAATTCCCTATCAAACCTTCTGCAAGATTGTCTCTCTGCCTTGGACAGATCCTGTCCATTGTAAATAGATGACATATATCATTGTACTTTATTAATGAGGTAGTCACACTGCATGCATTTTTAACATTAGTTGCTCCAAAATTCATTTTGAAAATAAGTGAGCTATGAGTATGTGAACATCTCTATAAGTATGTGATCATCATGGTTTATATACTCATTCTTTCAAGATGTGTATTGGCATACTCTGTGAAAAGCATGCGCTCTTGGGTTAACATACTTCCGCTGGGACTTACTGGCAGCTTCCTGGACATTTTTCTTCCATTTCCAGCCCATGTTTCATTTTTTGATACTCTCTTGACCCAGCCCTTTCCACTTAAGTTCATTATGGTCCAACACACAATGACTGAATTGTGCTTGGTCCCCGGCATTGTTTTGGATGCTAGAGACACTAGGTAAGGACTTCCAGCCCTTTCTGCCCTAGCCAGTTCCTGCCTCCACTCTCTTCTTCTTTTCTCCTTCCATCTTTTCCATCTTTCTGTTTCCCCTGCTGAGCTGAATTTGGCCATCAGAGTTCTGCACGGGCTGAGCTGGACCTACCTGAACAGCACAGTGTATTGCTGCTGAATTTTATTTCCTCTTGGCTCCGGGAATAATCTGCCATGTTGGGCCAAGCCCTGAGCTACATATTTCTTATGTGATGTCAATTGTTTAAAGTTACATCTGCTTGGGGGCTTCCCTGGTGGCGCAGTGGTTAAGAATCCACCTGCCAATGCAGGGGACACGGGTTCGAGCCCTGGTCCGGGAAGATCCCACATGCCGCGGAGCAACTAAGCCCGTGCGCCACAACTACTGAGCCTGCGCTCTAGAGCACGCGAGCCACAACTACTGAGCCCTTGTGCCACAACTACCGAAGCCCGTGAGCCCTAGAGCCCGTGCTCTGCAGCAAGAGAAGCCACCGCATTGAGAAGCCCGCTCACTGCAACAAAGAGTAGCCCCCGCTTGCCGCAACTAGAGAAAGCCCGCACACAGCAACAAAGACCCAGGGCAGCCAAAAATAAATTAATTAATTAATTAATTTAAAAAAAATTTACACCTGCTCTGGTGGTAAGTGTTCTGCTTTGGAGGGAAGAGTTTATTGTCACTACTATTCTTACCATAGCTACTACAGATAGCCTCCATTTACTGCATGACAGGCCTTTTACACACATTTAGTATTGCTTTTTATTCCAGTAATATTATTGCTTATAAAGAGAAAATGTTTTCTCCAAGGGAGCAAATTAGCAGCTATCCATCCCACCAGGTCTAGCAGCATTTGGTGGAATTTAGTTTTGTTTGCAGTGGTACTAACTAGTGGTGTATCTGGGGGAGGTTGTTCATCGGACAGTTGTAAACTAGGTAAAATTATGAACACTTCAATCCTGTTGCCTCGAGAATGTGTGGTTCATTCTGAGGAAGTGGTCGTATTTCCTTAGGCTCGAAATCTGAGTGAAATTTACAGCTGTCAGTTCCTTGAAAATATTTTGGCATACAAAATAGAGTCCATCCTTACTTCCTCCTTTCTCTAAAGTAGTTAACAACATCGTATACGTGTGGAGGGCATCCTACTAAAATATGAATTTTTTTAATAAATAAAAATGCAGATATTACCAGGGGAAATTACTGGCCAATTTTTAAACTCGATCTTTGTGTTCTGGTTACTTTTATCACTGGCTTCTGTCTTCCTTTCCTGCAGCGATCAGTTAAAAATGTCAAATCGATACAGGAGTGTAGCTATTTGACCACATATCTTGCTGTTAGTTTCTCTTCAGTATGAGTATTTGAATTCTTTTTTCCCGGTCAATCCAAGGATACACTAATTTGTGCACCATGCATGTATATTTTGATATTAATTAAAGCTCAGGAAGCATAGCTCCCCAATAAAATACATTTATATGAAATATGAATATGCAGGGTTCAATGTAGTGTAGTCTGTGATCTATTTGCCATGTAGAGTAGGTGATTAGGGTAGGGGCTGGGAGGGCGTCAGTAAAAAATAGGAAGCCTGTTGATCACATTAGGCAAAGCAAGTTCTCTGGGGGAAGCCAGCAGTGTTCCTCTTGTCAGTAAATGCCCTTCGATGGCCTTCCTATGATGTGCCAGGAAATCTCAGGTCAGTGGAGGACATCTCAGTTTTTCTCTCCTCTCCCAGACAATCGTGTAAAATTAGGCCGTTTAGGGTTTAGACGGTAGGAAGTACTTCCTGAAGATGGGAATTAGTGGAAGCCTCTTTGTGTATCTCTTTCTTACTACTTTGATGTTCTTACAACCCCAAGTAGACATCATCATTTTCCCCCCCTCTGGCTTATGACACTAATCTCACCTAGGGGCCTGATTCGGTCTTTTCTCTCAAATCTGTTGTTCAGCATGTCATCTTTGTGATCAGGGTATCAGAGTGGAGGGAGTGACAATGCAGGATAGAAAGTGAGAGGCCGAATTAGGGATAGGTCAGGAGAGGTCAGCAGAGGCAATCAACAACGAGACGCAGCAGGAAAGCTCGCGTGGGTTTATAAAAAGCGTGTTTATAGGCCTCTGCAAAGTGTGCTTTTCCTAGAGCAAAAGGAAATCCTCAGTCCTCACCCCATCCCCCAGTCAAAAAAAGGAAATACTTGTGATGGAACACATCACAAGGAGAATTTCCAGGCTTGAAGGGTATATTTTCAGATAGAGGATTCTTTTTCCAGGTGCTTGGTTGAGCTAACCAATATTGCTTACACCTGTAAAAACGGCATCTTTGGCGTGCCCCGACTTTATTCCAGAACTCTTCTGATTCCATCCATTTTAAGTGGCTCTTTGCATGTGGAGATTCAGTTGACTCCATGAATACATAATATTATCATTTTAAAGTTTACACTTGGGAATATTTCCTTTTAAAATTATGAAAGTAATGCGTATATTAAAAAATTCCAATGGTACAGAGGAATATACAATGAAAACAAAAGTTTCCCTCCATGACCCCTTCCCTTTAATCCACAGTCCTTTAAAATGAACTGCTTAATGTTTTCCTGGGTACGCTTCTAGACAATTCTCATACAAATAAAATATCATATTTTTAAAATAAGATATCATTTTTTTGTTTCATTTATTCATCCCATTCTTCCTATTCCCCTCTTTTTTTTACTTTTTTTGCTCAAGTATTTAAAAGCAAATCCCAGACCTCATATTCATTTGCTTGTAAATATTTACATATATATAAGGACTTTAAAAACAAATAGCCTCGATAACTATTACAACATTTAACAGGATCAACGATTGCTACATGGTATTATGGAACACCTAGGCTATAATCAGTATTTTCTTAATTATCTCAAAAGGGTCTTTTTATAATTGCTTTGTTCAAATCAGGAGCAAAATAAGCTTCACACCTTGCGTTTGCTTTATATGTCTCTTAAGTGTCTTTTCATCTATAACCTCTTCCCTTCTTAAAATGCCAGTTACTTGTTGAAGAAACTGGGTCATCTGTCCTACAGAATGTCCCAAATTCTGAATTTGGCTGATTCCATCCCTCTTGGTGTGTTTAACATTTCTAAAAAACAACCTGTATTTCCAGTAAATTTACCAGTTATCTAGAAGCTTGATTAAATATTTTGTAAGAATATTTCATAGATGGATTATCAGAGGGCACACAATGTCTGTCCCATTTTTAGTGATGTTGAGATTAATGGTTTTAGGTGTTGTCAGCTTGAGTCATCCTTTAGAAAGTCCCCTACCAACCTTTCACCTAATGGTCTGAGAAGCAATTGATTCCTATTTCTTAGAAAATAAAAATAGAATCTCCCTAGACACATAGTTTCAATTCTTGCTTTATCCACCAACTCTAATATCTTGGACATGTTTCTATATTAGCATCTATAGGTCTAGTTCATTTTTAAAAATGGTTTCTCATATTTTATTTCATGAGCGTATTACAACTTATTGAATCAGTTTGGAAATGTTCCTGATCCCTCATGATTAAGAACAGACAGTCTGAGTCCTTAACTCTACTCGTTTTTAGTTCCTCTATCCCTAAATCGCAGAGGCTAGTGTGGCCCTGAGCAGTATAAGTTGATAGACCAGATGTGTAGCAACACAGTGTCACAATAGACACCCTCCCCTTTGGGGCTGGTGGAGGAGAGAGTGATCTCAGCTTTCCTTGGAGGAAGTAGTTGGTTTGTTGGCTTTCCTGAAAAATGGAAGCATTTGCAGCTACCCGGCTGTAGCTCTTCCCAAAGTGAGTAGTGGGGCCCAGTCGCCGTGCAGAGGAGGGCAGTGCATCTCAGTGGCCACCAGAGGGACAGAAGCAAGAGGGTGGCAACCCCTGACCTTAAGACCCCATGATGGCCAAACTGGCAGCAGCATCTGCTGAAGCCGAAACTGAACAAGTCAGCAGTAGGAGCCTGAAATTTGTCTCCACTGGAGTTGGGCTTGTGAGGTTTATGATGGCTGTTTGGTTTTCACTGTGGTGTTTTTCTCGGTCCCATTTGACTTGTCTTTATTTCTTACCCTTTTCCAAGTTCAGGAATTCAGATGTGAACTCGAGTCCGGCAGTTTCCTTCAGGAAACAAAGGCTCTGAAGTCAGGTTTCTCTGGGCTGGGCTGGGACAGATGCCCTCCGAAGTGTGGGGTGGTCTCTGGAAGCAGGGCTTTCCCAAGGCAGGATGATCAGATTCTGAAAAATGGAGCCCAGATGGAAGTAATGAGATAAACGTGGGTTTCTACCTGAAGAAAAGCAGTAATATAGCTTCCTCATGGATATAAAGTCTTGGAATGACAAAAACCAAAACAAAACGAAGCAAAAACAAACAAACAAAAAAACCCCCAAAAACCCCACAAAACCCCAAAACCCAAAAAACCAAAACCAAAAAAACCCAAAACCAAACAAAAAACCCCCTGAAGCCCCCCAGTTCCTTGTTAGTGTTCTTTATAGAGCAATGCATGTGAATTAGCGCTGGACGCAATGTGCCTTTTTGTTTTCCTTAATTTTCCTGTCTTTCTCCTTCTTCCAAGCCTCAGAAGAGGAAAGCGGAAAGCCTTTCCAGTGCCCCATATGTGGTTTGGTTATAAAAAGGAAGAGTTACTGGAAGCGGCACATGGTGATTCACACAGGTTTAAAAAGTCATCAGTGTCCGCTCTGTCCATTCCGGTGTGCTCGCAAGGACAATCTCAAATCCCACATGAAGGTAAGCCACCTGCGGATGGGCCTCACGGAGAGGCAGGCACAGCCAGGGCCGTTGCACAGATCCATGCCCAGAGCTCAGTGCTGAAAGGTAGATTGCAATGCAAATGAAGCACATTGAAAAGGATCTTGTAAAGGATTTCATTATAAGCGTCTTCAAGTCCATTCGACAACCCAGAACTTAAAGCAGAGAGCAGCTTCAGTATCCAAATAATATACGTAGTGTAGAACCATCCTTTCCTATTGGGAAGCAACAGCCTAACCTGGCCTTGCACGGTGATGCATTTTGGGGCACTAGGAGGAAAAGTTAGGGGAGAGCAAGAAGCAGGGAAAGATGGGTTCAGGAAGGACTGCTGGACCTGCCCCCCTTCCTGGAGGGAATGCCCTCTTCTGCTGTTGCTTTGCCGTCCAGCTTACACACCCAGAGGCACACCCAGAGACATCTTATAGGGAGCGTGAGGACGTTGAAAGACACGTGGGCTCTAACTTTCACCCTGTGGGAGGCTTGGGGGCCACTCCTGACAAGACTGAGTCCCCTTGAGGCTGACAGTGTTTGAGCCGTCATAATTCCCGGGATCACACTTAGCAAACATCTAAAGACATTGTTTTCAGTGTCCTATTAGGAGCGACTGGGGGGCTTGCGCCTGTAATGAGCATATAGGGAATTGACTAGACTATGTGTCACTCTTATGTGAGCTGGGGGGAAACTTTTTAGCAGACCCTATTAATGCTAAGGAATGCAAAGAGGAAACCCAAGAGATCAAAAAAGCATGGCTTCTGAATTTGACAGGTTTGCCTTTAAATCTTATTGTATAACTTACTAGCGAAGTGGTGAGCAAATGAGTCTTTAGACTTAATTTTCTCATCTGTTAAATGGGAATGATTATGTTCGTCTGGAAGGGATATCATTAATATTTAAGGAGGTAATAGCAAAGTATCTGACACAGAAATGTTCAATGGTAGTTATTTAATTTCAATAGCTATTGTTGAACACCTTAATAATAATAACCATCATTTTCACTGATGTTTGCAATATTGTCTCACTGTTGACATTATTTATAAAGTGTTTACTTTCCTGCCATAAGAAGTAGAGCATGTGTACATAATTGAGGTATTTGCTTTTTTCAAAATATTGCAGTCTTATCCTTCTGAATAGATCAGTAATCACTGTTTAGAGTTGTTGATCTAAAAGGGTATGATCAGACAGAACCTCTACTGACTTTAGGAAATTGCTTGGAAAATTAAAAAAAAAAATTAAAGCCATGATATAATTTGTTTTCTACCATTTGCCTTTGTCTCCAGGGAGTAGCAGGCCCTTCATTTTCAGAATCCATTTAACCAGGGGTTCTGGTTGGTTGAATTTTACTGAGCCGACTCAGTGTTTTACTTGCATCCTCCTCATCCTCTGTCAACTCTTTCCCAGCGTAAAATCTTGTATTTTACACCTGCAAAGTGGATTTCATTAGCAGGATGAGCCTTCCAAAGAAATGCCTTTAAAACTAAAATTTGTTTTTGTTACCGTCTCCTACTCTGTGTTTGGAAATCAGGTCTGGCAAATTTAAAGCTTCAGTGAGCAGAAAACTTGCATCTGGCCTGACACCTTGTAAGCCTGTTTTCAGCTCAGGGTCACTTAAAACAACCTATTTATAAACCCATGGGGGAAAAAAAAAAAGCTGGGTTTTCAATAGCAGGAACTGCTGACCCTGAAACTACAGGGAGATGAGTTGGGTGCCTTGATGATACAGACCGTCGGCCATGACAGCGTTGTAGATGAGAGCAGCCAGGGATCTGTGGGTCGTGGGGTCTTAGAATGCTTTCAGAACAAATCAATAACCAGTACAATAAAGCAGTGGTGTGAAATGACTACTTTATTCAAACTCATGGTGTCCCAACCTGTTGAGATTTTGAGGAGGGGAGTGTGAGAGGGGCTTATGCAAGTTTAATTTCATCAGATGGTGTCCGCTTTCTTTTCTGTTCTCCACCTCACTTATGGGCCCGTGTTTTTTGCTTTGATCAAAGAATTCATGATTTAATTTTGATGAGGCATACTTTCGTTTTGGTAGATTTTGAAAACATAGTCTACAGAGAAATGTAATGGCTGTGGCCTTAGGAATGAATATTCTTTGCTCTGTGCGCCAGAGGCTACAAGATGGATAGATTTTCTAAAACAAGCCCTACCTCAGAAGTAGGGGCCATATAGCCTATAGATTAAGATCTCAAACTGCGTGGTAAAAAAAAAAAAAAAAAAAAAAACCTCAGTTAGAATCTCGGTTCCGTGACTTTCAGTAGCTGTGGAGCTTTGGGTGAATCATTTAACCTCTCCAAGGCTCCGTTTCCGCTCGTGGAGATAATAATCACACGATCTATCTCACGGACTTGTTATAAGGGTTAAATGAGATAACAGATATAAAGCACTCAATATGATGCCCAGCATGGAGAAACACTCAATAAATGCAGCTACTGTAGTAATTATTATCCAAAAGCCATCTGAATATATATTTACATTTAGAAATAAATCGATGACATGGCACGAAAGAATTACTCTAAATTTTATTGCTTTTCTCTCTTCATGACATAGCTTTAGTGTTGAGAATTTAGAAAAACTGATAAAAAGAATCTGAAACTGGCCCTTAATCCCATCACGCAGAAATAACCATTATCATCCTAATCTGTATCCTTCTATATTGATTACATAAAGCTACTTAAGGAAAAATGGGATTCTACTTTATTTGTTCAACAACTACAGTACTTACTGGGTTCAGGCACTGTACAATTTTCTGAAAGCCTGCCTTTCCTCCTTCATATATCATGCAAATGTTTTTATGGCTTGCTGCGGAAGGAGCTTGTAAATGCCTCCGGCTTCCTCGGGGTTATCTTAGATTTCCATTAAGTCTTTTACAACTTTCCTGGATGAGCGAGCATACAGGAATTAAATGCGGAATTCATAAGCTAAAATTGAACAGAGAAGGTGAGGAGGGCTGAGATCGGGAACGTGGGTGAAGAAACGGCAAGAAGTAGGCAAGGGTCAGGGCGCCGACTTTCTCTAGTCTCAGGCCTGCCAGCTAAGGAGCTGACTCCTAGGTAAGCCCCCGCCCCGGTCTGCCTGGTCCCCTCAGTGAGGTGGAGGAGATGCTTCCCGAAGTGTCCTCGTGTTTGTCCAGCTGCTTCCAGGAGGTGGACCCAGTGATGCAACAGCCCTTATACTTCCCACCTCTTGGGATGGTGACATGCTCTCTCTGTGAAGGATGACCAGCAGAAAGCAGGTGTCTATGTGACCTGGAAAGAATGACACGCTTTAGTCAAGTGTTTCTTGACGGTAGCCGACCAAGAAGGGTTTTTAAGCCGATGTCGGGCTAAAGAGAGAACAGATGATCCCGGAAAGAGCTTTTCTGTCGGGAGAGCAGGGGAGAGCCTTCCCTCCAAGGTCAAATGCGAGCTCTTGCCCCTCCGGGAAGGTCTAGCTCTAATAAAATTCTAAGTGTGACCGTCAACGCTTCATCCACTGTTTTTCTTTTCAACGGTCACTCATTTTTCTGCCACTAAATATAGCCAGGCCAGGATCGGGTGGAAGAGGAGAGCCGCATACAGGACTTGGGCACAGACGCTTTTGAATCCAGGGCTCCCTGTTTGATTTTAGAACCTGGGCTCTGTCCTTTTCCTTTTTCCAGAAGCTGCTTCCGGAGCTTCTGTTCTTGGATTAGCTCCTGTCCTGTCCTGGGGCAATAGATGTCAGGACACTCCTGAAATGGAATCTGCCCCACCGCACTGCTCCCAGGGACGACGGAAGCTTTCAGCCTCATGACCTTTGCCACCTGGTTCCGGGGCGAGCTGTGGCTGGCACCTGTCAGGGTCCCCTGGGGCTGTGGCCTGAGGCCCCCAAGGTGCTTGCTCCTGTGTGTACTGGTTGGAGGAGAGGGTGGGGAATCTTCCCGATTCTGTGAGTGAGAAAGTAAATGAATCGCTCTGCTCCAGAGTGAGGTCCCTTTGTTGTGAAAGAACAGAGACAGTTAACAGCTGGTGACAAAGAGTGTGTGTCCCCCCAATTCCAGCCCCTCCCGAGGTGGCAGAGGGGAAGCCTTTTAATGAGCAAGGCTTTGCTGTAACTGAATGTAAGTGTATACGGTTATTTCTGTGGAGAAATTCAGGCTTTGGGGGACCCAGAGTCTCTTCTGTCGTTTTTTTCAAAAAGCCACAGTGGGGTGCTGTAGCGACAGGATCTCACCATTAACTTTTAATTTCTTTGCTTTTGTTGGTCACTCCACATTATTTAAAAGTATGTTTTGGCTGGTGAATAATGCTTTTGGATTGCACTCAGAATGCATAAACGGCTGTAGTAAAACTTGCACTCTTGGAAAGGAAGCCCGCGCAGAGGGGCCAGGTGGCCCAGTGGATTAAGGAATCTTTAACCTTTAACCTTCCTTAGACCTGGGTTCAAATCCTGCCTAGATCACCACTCAAAGATGAGAGGTCGGTTTGACTTGGGTTTTGAATTCCAATCACTCGTTTGTCCAAAATCACACAACTCCCCAAATCTTTTGGCCCAAATCTCCACCATTGGCAGTTTCTACTCAAGGGAGGGCCAGTCCTGAAATAGCAGGGTGGAGCAGGTCAGCACTGAAGTACATTATTGGCAGAGATGAATGGGGAAGTTACAAGCTTACGAGCACCTGCCAGCTCCAAGCCTGGCTCGGGCCAATGCAATGATTTCCTCACTTTTTCAAGCACTGAATTTGATTGTGACAGGAAGTAAAAAAAGTTTCCAGCCATTTTTACAGGTACTGTGCAGGCAAGGCTGGAACTGTCTTTAAAAGTCTGCATTCTTTCACTGCAGACAGAACCACGTTTGCAAACACTGGTTTCATCTTGCTGAGACAGCTTGGTGGGCATCAGCCGCTGGTTTTTGTCCCCCTCTGCTTCCTTTATATGTCATGTTGCTCTAGCCACGTGCTTCGGGGTCTCAGTTTCTCTGTCTATGAAACGGGAATACCCTGGAGGCATTATTTGCCACATTCTTAATTACCTAGAGAGGCATTTTTGGAAATGGAAATTATGTTTGCAAAACATAACTAATTCTCTGGGTGGTAATAATTGGGTCCCTGCAGTGTATTTATATTACTTGACGGGTTACCTCTATTGACCCCCAGCTAGTAATTATATAAGTTCAAATTGTGCTGGGTTTATAACGTTTTCTCTGAAGACATCAGCCGAGATGGGATGACTAGAATATTAGGAGGATTCTACCCCAGACGGCCTCCACTGGCAGACAGCATCCTCCGTTGTGAGTACGGCTTTACTAATGGATTCTTAACCTGCGTGGACCTGCTTTATGTTTAGGGATGGCCCTCACGACCTGAAGCACGTAATGAAGTGCTCCTCTAGTGCTGAGATTCCCCGGGCCAGCCCTCTGTACCGTGAGGAAATTGTCGCTGAGTAGCGTGGATGTACAACAGGGCGTCTTCCATCGGCACACGGTGGCTAGCTCACTCTTCTTGCTTCTCCGCCAGGTTCATCAGCACCAGGACCGGGGAGAGACCTTTCAGTGCCAGCTCTGCCCTTTCACTTCCTCCCGTCACTTCAGCCTGAAACTCCACATGCGTTGCCACCAGCACTTCCTGAGGACAGAAGCCAAGGTGAAGGAGGAGATCCCAGACCCCGATGTCAAGGGATCTCCCCACCTCAGTGACAGTACCTGCCTGGGGCAGCAAAGGGAAGGAGGAGGGACAGAGCTAGTGGGGACCATGATGAAGTCCAGCACTCCAGAGAGGACTAGCCAGGGTGGGGCTGGCGTCTCGCCTTTGCTGGTGAAGGAGGAGCCCAAGGAAGATAATGGCCTGCCAACCTCCTTTACTCTGAATGCTACCGACAGGCCGGCCAACCACACGAAGCTGAGAGAGCCCTCCGATTATGCAGCCAACAGTGCGTCCGCATTGTTCAGCCAGGACATCTCTGTAAAGATGGCGTCTGATTTTCTCATGAAGCTGTCAGGTACTTGAAGAGGGTTGTCCCCTCTCTCTCTCTCTCTCTCTCTCTCTCTCTCTCTCTCTTCTCTGTCTCTCTACCAGTGTTCTCATCTACAAAATGAGCTGGTAGGACTAAGTGATTTCAAGATCGCTTGAGATTCCAGTTGTCCGCGCTCTCATACATTTTCTCCTTGAGACTTGTTTTTTGCAGTCCTTTGGAAGTAGGCATGGCTGTGGTTTGGGTCTAAAAACAACAGGGGTTGTTGATTTCCTTCCGGTTTTCCCCCTTTATGAGTTCTTGCTGTGGGGGACAGGTCACAGCGTGAGCCAGGTTGGCGACAGTTCTTCGTGTGACCTTGAGCCCTATTTAACTTGCCTCTCCGTTGGGTTCTTTAAAGTGCTTGTATGGGTCATTTTGCTTTGTGTTATTCAAGTTCTTTATTGCCTTGGTTTAAAAGATGTTTAAAGGACATGTATACAGAGACTACTATCAGCAATTATAGAGTTTTCAAATTTGAGCAAATGATACAATTATCTTTAAATTTTGTTTTTTCTAATGGAAAGTTTTTTTTATTGTGGTAAAATATACCTAACATGAAATTTACCATTTTAACCATTTTTAAGTATACAGTTCTTTGGCATTAAGTACATTCACACTGTTGTGTAATCATCACCACCATCCATCTCTGGAACTTTTTCATCCTCCCAAACTGAAACCTTGTACCCATTAACCAAGAATTCCCCATTCCACCCTCCCCTCTGCCCCTGGTAACCATTATTCTATTTTCTGTCTCTATGAACATAACTACTCCAGGTACCTCATGTAAAGTGTAATTTTAAAAAAAAGTTTTTTTAAACATTCTTTTGCAACTGCCCCAGTGCCTTTTAGAAAAAAGACGGAGTAGGTTTTAAAAACTTATTACTAATTGATATCACTTTCACCATCAAGTTATGCATGATGTTTCTTTTAGTTTTTTTTCTTTTTTTTCCCTCAATTTCTTTAAGTTGTGGAGTTGAATGGGGGGTGTAGAGATGCTGAGGGAGCGCTGTTTTTCCTGACGTTTTGGAATGAGAAAACATGTTGTGGGTCTGTGCTGCTACTCATTATATTTTTTAATGTCTGATTTTAAATTTTAAAAGAGATGTGGAGGGTGGGGAAAGGTCGGCTGAGAATTGGTTCTATCTTTCAGTGAAGATGGCAGTCCCCACGATGATTTCCAAATGCCATTTCAGCTCTTTGGAGATTGACAATACCCTTTTAAATGGAGAATAATTGGTCACCACCTTCCTTTAAATGGGCTGTGAGTCACATTTCACTAAATGTCATCGCCAGGTGAATTAGAGGTTCTGCTTCACTCTGAAGTCCCTTTGCTCAGTGACACTTCAGTCAGGTCTTCTGGAATGTCCCCATCACCCCAGGTCTTTGCCCCTCAGGAGTGCACGACGCTGGTTGGAAGAAATGAGGAAAGGCAGGGGATGGAAATGAGGCATCGCAGAAAGAACTGGGATGGAAATGTTAAAGGGAGGCATCCCACCCTGCAAGATGAGTGAGCTCATCCTACACCGGAAATGATCCGGTGTCAGGAATTCAACCGTGGCAGTGAAGAACGCTCTTCCCTTGTCTTCTCCTCTTCCATCCCAACCTAGGGGGACGTGTGCTCTTTGAGACTCTGCTTTTTGTATTTAAACATTTTTGAAAATGTGGGGGAAATTCAGGCTTCTGGTTTTCCTTTTGCCACTGATCCTTTAGTTTTCACTTCTCGGAGATCTCTGGTTCTTCTTTGATGGTCTCTCCCACCAATGTCATAGCAAAAGGGGCTCCTTTTCTGGGCTCTTCTAGCACTTTCCCAAGGAATGCAATGGCATATTCACTTAGCATAGCTTAGAAACGGGGACATTTCCTTACTTAGCAGACAGGGGAAACTCAGTATGGGGTTAGTAACTCTTAGGAAGAGGGTACTCCCTTTACTCCAGGACTCCGGAAAGTTTTTAATCCTAAGGAAGGTGAGGGGGTTGGAGGAAGGTTTGATGGTACACAATTCCTGCTGAGCTCAGCTGTGAGTGCCCAGCATCAGGCTGTAATTATTAGCCCCAGACCCAGTCTCAGGGAGCACAAGATAAGGCCTGTGGCTTCTGGGAGCCAGGCTTGCAAACAGGAAAAACACAAGAGGAGATGCCAGTCGGTAGGTTGGGGTGAAAAACTGTGCACCCAGGCCTTATACTGTGATCTGTTTTCTCAGTTGGCTATTGATGGGGACTTGTTTACGGGTTTGGCAGTCGCAGTATTTACTGACTGATCACTTGGCATAAGAAAACAGATAACAAATGCACGCTGTTTATGCAAAAGGCCCGTGCAGCTATTTTATGGTGGCTTACTAGAGGTCCTGAAACCTGACTTGTGTGCACTGTTACCTAGCAACCTGTTACAAAGTCACCGGGGAGTGAGATGCATTGGTAATTTTTTTGTGTGTGCGCATATTTGGATGTAAATGTAAACTTGGTGACAGTGGCAACGCAGCCCACGGGAAAAGGAAAGGAATACATTTTCTGGAGGTGGCGGCGGGCGGGGGTGGGGGGGGATTATTTATTTATTTTTCTTCCACTCGCTCTCTGGTTGGTCAGGCTCTGGAATTGATAGCTCCCATCATTGTGGTGTTCTAACTGTCTGTGTCTGTGACTGTGATCCCGGAACCAAAAGGCCAGATCCCGGGGAGCTGTGCCTGAGTTTCTAGCTCTTTCCCTTATCAGATGTCGGGTTAGCATCAGGCCTTGTCCCTAGGCATCATAACGGCGCCATTGTTCTTGCCATGAATTTTTGAGCTGGGCTCTGTGTGTGCACCTGCTGGGACTCTAGGGTGCAGCTGTTTGTGGACACCGGGGCTGGGAGTCTCTGTGCCAGCCACATCACAGTCTGCAGAACCGGAGCACAGTGGCAAATTCAAGCGTGTCCGTACCTTCTTGTTTCCAAAAGAGAGATGGAACACACTTGATTCTTTCTTGCTTGGTGATTAAGGGGAGTCTTTCTTGCTCCCACTGGATTAAAAATCACTGGTGGAATCCTCTTTTTTTTTTTTAAACCTTATAAATGTGTAAAGCATGCTTACTTTTTTAAAAAAATTTATTTTATTTATTTATGGCTGCGTTGGGTCTTCGTTGCTGTGCGCAGACTTTCTCTAGTTGCGGCGGCGAGCGGGGGCTAATCTTCGTTGCGGTGCACGGGCTTCTCATTGCGGTGGCTTCTCTTGCTGCAGAGCACGGGCTCTAGGTGTGCGGGCTTCAGGAGTTGTGGCGAGCGGGGTCTAGGCTTCAGGAGTTGTGGCGAGCGGGGTCTAGAGCGCAGGCTCAGTAGCTGTGGCGCACGGGCTTAGTTGCTCCACGGCATGTGGGATCTTCCCAGCAGAGGGCTCGAACCCGTGTCCCTGCATTGGCAGGCAGATTCTTAACCGCTGCGCCACCAGGGAAGCCCTGGAATCCTCTCTTAAAGGGACTCTAAATCCTTCCCTCCCTACCCCCGTTTTGAGGTTTCCTAGTGTCTGTGATTGTGAAATCAAACCCCTTCCCCGAACCGTCTACTCTTCTTCTGCCTGAGCCCACACTTAACATTCCTTCATCCTTCAAGATTAACCTTGTTCCCTAGGACCAAGGCTTTCCAGGCTCAGCACCGTAATTGATTCAGGGAAGAGGATGGGACAGCCCCTGCTGCTGGCTTTCTAGGCTGATGGAAAAGAGAATTTTGCAAACTCTGCTCCAAGTTTCAGCCTAGGAGGCAGGCCTTTGAGGGCTGCAGCCCTGCATATTTGCATAGATCTTTCTTGGGAGCCAAAAGGCAGATGCAGACTGTCGCACGTCAGGGCAAGGGATTCAGTAGCCGCATGACTGGGGCTGTGCAGGGGAGAGGAGATTAAATTCCTACTGTTCTGTGCCTTCTTTCCGTTATCCAGTAGCAGTTCTCACCTTGACTGACATTAGACTTACCTGGGGAGTTTTGTTTTTTTTTTTAAATGCCAGGGTCCAGCCCCACTGCCAGAAATTATGATTTAGTTGGTCTAGGATAGGACCTAGACCTAGACGTTGGTGTTTTCTTTTTCTTTTTTTTTTTTTTTTGGCCACACTGCGTGGCATGCAGGATCTTAGTTCCCCAACCGGGGATTGAACCTGCGCCACCGGCAGTGAAAGTCTTAACCACTGGACCACCAGGGGAGTCCCTAGACATTGGTGTTTTCTTTAAAATCCTCAAACGATTCTAAAATGCAGCCAGGACTAAGGACCACTGATGTGGAAGATAAACTTGGTACCTGTTTTTTTGTTTGTTTTTTTTTCAGTACACCTATAGTTTTTCAGTGCAGCTCTCTTCCCTCACTTTCTATCCAAGACCATGAAAAGGGCCTGGTGGTTTGGGATGGATCTGAGGCATTCACTATAGGTCAAGGTTAACAGGAACTGGAGGCCTGTGTGAGTCATGGTCATTGAGCCCCATGTTTTCCCTTGTGGAGCCACATGACAGGAGAATTAAAAGAAGCATCTTGATATTCTCCAGTTAGAATTAGAAAGTCTCGAGACTCATCTAGAACATCTAGGAACTGGGAATATCATCATTAGACGCCTGATTAAAAGTTGCCTGCTGTGGCCTTACATCATTTCTCTTTCTGAAAACTACACTTTTCAAGATATCACATTTAAATCTAACTCTCCAAATTAGAACCAAGCAGTTGACAGAAACTTGGCATCTCAGTTGTTGGCTGGGAATATCTTTTTATCTTTTTGTACTTGGTTTTTTGAAAATAAAAGATACAAGTCATTTCAACTATTTTTAGTTTGGAAACTGGCCAGAAAAATTTATCCTGTCTCCCACATTCTATTAATTTCATAAAATTCGGGCCGAAACATCTTAACCATGAGAGGTGGACTTCGGAAAACAATGACTTGCAAATGGGTCCATGCTGAACTGTTTCGAATGTGTTAGGAGCTCAGTGGTAAAATGGCAAAGGTTTTCTTGAATAAACGAAGGGCAGCTGGTGAACGTTTGTGTTGTATCTTGCGGTTTCCCATGGGCCTTTGTTCCGCCACCTCCATCTCTTTCCCATAATGTTATGCATCTGTAGTTACAATACAGTTTGTCTGTAAAGGGCAGCTCCTTATCCTGTGATACCTTTGTTGGTGCTGCTGAAGAAGGACGGGGCCGGGAGATGCCCATTAACTAGGCATCCTTATTACCTGGTGGCTCTGATTGGCTTTCTGTCAAACATCTTAGCATCCTTCTACCAAGGAAGTGCCTGCCTTCTGCCATTCACGCCCTCAGGCTTCAGTGCCATTAGCTGGGGCTCTCCCCACGCCTAAGTGTGCCTTCCCCAGTGGGTTTACTTTTGGCAGTCTTCCTTTGCATCTTCAGTTTGGCCCTTTTTTTAACCCTGCCTGGCTTTCCTCATGATGGGCACTCACTGATCACTTGACTAAAATTCCTGGTGTCAGAAGCCACATTGTGGGCCCTCATATGTGCAGGCGGCCCGAATGTCCTATTGAAATCCTGGATTTTACCGAACCTGGTGGGTGATTCACGTGAGAGGGAGAGTGTGACGCTTTCCTGTTTTTCAGTGACTTGCTGCTCCACGAGATGAGGGCTGATCTGAGTCACAGAAGGGAACAGGTGGCGTAACAAGAAAGTGGGACCTGGAGTTACACACGTGCTCAGGCCTCCAGGGATGGAGACTTTGTGACACTGACTTTCACTGTTTATGATTTTTCCTTAGCAATCACTTACATAGTGCCTGCTCCTTGCCGTTTAACCCGTTTGAACTTTATAACAACCCTAGAGGAAGATACTGTTGGTATTCCCATTGTACAGATGAAAACTGAGAAACAGAGAGGTTAAGAAACTTGCCCACGTTTACACAGCTAATAAGTGGTGGGAATGGGATTCTAATCCAGGCAGCCGGGCTCCAGCATCCCCTCCCCCAAATCACAAAGTAAGGAAGTGGTGAAACTGGAAGTTGGCTCTGTTCTCTGCCCTTGTCTTTGTAGAGTCAGAGTTCCCAGCAAGGGAGCCATTCTCTGAATGTCGTATGTTCGATGCCACCGGAAGTTGTACTAATACTTTTAGGCTTTTCAGGCATTGTTTAGTGCAGATGGAGTAGTAACAGTAAAGCCAGTTACAGTGTGTCTTCAATGGCTCGTAACAAGCATGTAGTTGAGGAAACCAAGACCGGAAGTCAGTAGTGTAGAAGGGTTGCCGCTGGAATCCAGACGTTTCTTTCCTCACTGTGCTGGATAGAGTTCATCTCATTCCAGAACTGTCCGCAGAGTAGTTGTTTATCTTGATAGACTCTTGGGAAAATTGATCAAACTCTATGTTTCTGCAAAACTGAATCCAGGTCATTTTCTTCCTTGCCTCAGAAGTACATTTTCTTCCACTCACTACTGTTGTTACTATTGTTACAACTTCTACTATTGTTATCCTGAGGCTTATTACTAATCAGATGGGTTTCCAGTGAGCCAGGGGCGGTGCCAACAACTTGATGTAATTTCTCAGTTAACCTTCCCAACCACCCTGTTAATGTTAAACCTGTTTTATAGATGAGCAAGCTGAGGCTTAGTAGGTTTTGGCGACCGAGGGATAGAGCAGAGATTCAGCACTGCCTAACTGTGAAGCTTGGCTCCTGACCACTTAATGAGCTATTACCTAATTTTTTTTTTTTTTTTTCTCAATCGAGTGAAATGTCTTTTGACCTCAGTCTGCTTCACTGTTTATTTTCCTTGGCTTCAAACCATGACATCGTTTTTAATGCATGCTAATTCAGTCACTAATCTGGTTAAATTTTTTTGTGTCTTCAAAATACACCCACAATCCATCCCTCGAGGGAGGCCTTTCCTGGCCCACCAGCTCCCTCCCGGATGCTTCCTCCGCCCCAGGACCCTCCCTCCCCGCCGCCAGGCCTCCAAGGCGTTAATGGACTCTTCTGATACCTCTGGCGTCAGGTTGTGCCCCTGCCTGGCTTCTTTCTCCTGAATAATGGTATCCCTACTCCTCTCAAGAAAAATGCTGAGTCTTCACCAGCTGGTAGACACTCCCTCTGCCCCCCATTTCCATTTACCTGCCTTCCCTCATGTTCCAGGAGTCCGGTCATTGGAAACATGGAGTTCCATAAATCTTCCTCCTGTTAGGTAAAATGGGGGAGGGGGGTTCTAAAAAGAATTAATAACGTTATTAAAACCAAAATAACTAGGGACTTCCCTGGCGGTCCAGTGGTTAGGACCCTGCGCTTCCGCTGCAGAGGGCACAGGTTCGATCTCTGGTCGGGGGACTAAGATCCCTCATGCTGTGCGGTGTGGCCCAAAAAACCCCACAAAATAACTAGTTTAATGCACCTCTGACCCCCAGTGGTTCTGTATCTTTGTAGAGAATTTCTAGCAACATTGCGCTTTATTGCTGTGATATCCACCCCTACTCCCCGCTCCAGTGATACTTAGAATCTTAACATCCAAGTTGATACTTGTATTACTGCTTGTGTCTTAGTCTTGCCTCTTCAACTATATTTCAGATTGCTAAGGGGTGGGGAGAGGCAGCGGCAGGGGATGATGTTTCCTTTATAATGTCTTTATCTTTGTATCATCCACAATGTATTCCGTGGTAGATGATAAGAAAGGTATTCCATTAGTCATATATATTCTGGGAGTCAGGTTTTCAGAGGTTGTGGTATTGCTTCACTTAAAAAAGATTTACAAATTCACAACCAGCTCCGTAGTGCCATAAAGAGTATGGAAGAAAGAGGCGGTCCATGGGAAGAAAGCAGGCTGTTCAAAGGGAGCCTCTAAGGGTGTGAGCACCTTGGTGTTGGCCGGGACCTCAGCTTCTGGGGCCAAATCTAGGAACCGGAGTCGGTCACACAGGGAGTTAAGTAACAAACTGGTCCACAGTTTAGCAGCTCAACACAATAGCCATTTACTTAGCTTACGAGTTTGGGGATTGGCAGTTGGGCATGGCTGACCGGTGTGCTTTTTCTGGTCTCGTCTGGGCTGACTCATCCATCTGCAGGACCTTGCCAGGTTGCCAGGGCATGGCTGGTCTAGGTGAGCCCCAGCTGGGAGGGCTTCTCTCTGTCCCCCAGGGTGTCCCATCCTTCAGTGTGTTAGCCTGGGCTCCCCCACATGGCAGCTGGGCTGGCTTCCAAAGGAGAGAGCAGAAGTTCTCCAGGTCTCTGGAGGCTGGGCTCAAAGCTGTCCCAGCGTCACTCCCACCACCTTCCAGTGACCGAAGCCAGCCACTCCAACCCAGATTCAGAGGGCGGGATAATCTGCTCCACCTCCTGATGGCAAGATCTGCGGAGTCACGTGGCAAAAGGGGTGGGTTTTCAGGCAGAAGGGATCCTGATGACCATTTTGCAGTCTCCCAGCGCCCAGAGTTCTTCAGACTCACTGGGTGTTCCACAAAGACAAAAAAACCTTAAAATACCAATGTATGAACCAGAATGTCAGTATAGTAATTTAAAATGACAAGTGTAACAATCAAGAGCAGATGTCATTTGGGGCAGATGGTCACCGACTTCCCTGAAGAGTGTTGGAAATATATGATCCAATCTTTAGGTTTTCTTTTTTTCCAGTCTCAAGTCACCTCAAGCTGTTCTTACATGCAAATCACTCCACGGCTGTTCCTACAGTTCATTCTTTGGATGTGTTAATAGCGTGAATTTAAAATGCAGTTTTCTCTCCCATCTACTCCCGGCTAGAGGCTTGATCGGTTTTCCAGGACTGGTCCTTCCTGCTTTTGACAAGGGAGATATCCTGTCTGTTAAGTGGATTCCTGCAGATAGCTGCTCTCGCTCATTATGTGTGGCTTGTAGTAGTTTCGTTCACGGAGAAAAGCCTTATTTATTTATTTTAAAGTTCTGTGGCGCTGCCTATTGTTATTACCCTTGACCCTGCTCCAAAGGCTCTTTTGTTTTCCCTTTGTCGCTATGTCTATAATCTCAGTAGCTGTCACAGGGGACCTGCGCGGCCCTGGTCCGCAGACATAGACGCTGAAGTGTGACCGAGGATTAGCTCAGGTGGGGATGAAAGATATAATGAAATATAATGAGAAATATAAGATGGTTAAAACTCCGCTAAACACTAAATATAAAATGACTTAAGGCCAATTAAGTAGTTTACCTTATGAGAGAGCAAGATTTGAAAATATTTAGCTAATGTTTTAAATAAACATTCTATTTGAATATAATATGCTTCACTGTTTTAATTATTATTTAATGAAATCTCGGCTTTCCTTATGATTTCCGAAGGCAATTTATTTTCTTCTCACCCAAAGTGTATCAAGTTGTCAAAAAATCCCAGGTGCCCAGACAGATCATACATCCTTACATCCTTACACTTACAAGGGAACTTGGGTAGTTATAACAGCCCTGATATGTGATCTGGAGAGTTGAGCTCTGATTCTGATTCTTTCATGAATGAGCTGTGTGGTTTTAAAAAGGTCATATCATTCTCTGAGACTCTGTTTTCTTATTGTAAAGTAAGGGAGTGGAAAGCAGTAATGGTTTTCATTTTGTTTGTTTGTTTTTAAACATTAAACCCATTTTTTTCCAAACAAAATCTTAAGGGCAGACTCAATATATAAAACACAAAGAATATGTAGTTTAATGTATTTTTAAATTTAACTTTATTTTTTAGGTTCTCATGTATTATATTTATTTATTTTCAAAGTCCAGCAATTCGAAAATAGTTGCTAAGTGATAATCCCACACACGTGAAATTAGTGTTATGTTAAGATGAGGTCTTACAGCAGTATAAGCATCTAGTGTATTTCTAAATTTATTTTGCTGATTGCAGCTTCAAGAAATACCATTTACACAGCGACATTGTGGCAAATGAGATAAGATTTTTAACAATTCACCTTGTAATCTCAGGATCTCTTTAATTAAATGTATTCAGCTGCTTGAAAGAAGAGTACAATAATAAAAAGTTTTTGCTTCAAAGCTGACAACATTTAGCAATTGCCCTTATTCCTTATCACGATAAAGGGCAGACAAGAAGCACCCCAAACTTTCAGCATGTACTACAGCCATCGATAATTCTATTTTAGCTACTTGGTTATTACTCAGACCATTATTTGGAAGTTTATTTAATCTCGCTCGTCTCAGATTCTTCATCTACAAGATGGAGATAATGGTAGTAACTACTTCAGAGGGTCGTTGAGAGGATCAGATAAATTAATCCAAGGAAACAGCATACTCCCTGGCCCATATTAAGTGCTCTATAAATGACAGAACCAAATATGTGTATATCTACATATTTCTGTCTGGCTGTTAGCCATGATCAGAAGCTTCACCAAAGCAGATACACTTGAAACTACCCTGGCACCTAATTTAAGGCAGTGGTCCTCAACCAGAGGCATGCTCAGGGGAGAGTAAGGCAATGTCTAGAGAAATTTTTGTTTTCACGACTGGGAAGTGCTACTGGCATCTAGTACGTAGAGACCAGGGGTGCTGCTAAACATCCTACTGTTTGCAGGACTGTCACCCACAGCAAATTACCCAGCCCAGAATGTCAGTGGTGCTGAGGTTGAGAAAGCCTGATTTGAGGCATACCTAGAGACTCTAGTCGTACCATAATTGTACAGTTTTACATGCACAGGCCTGAATTTTTGGAAAGATTAGTGTATAGCCAAGCACTTCCTTATTTATGACATATTACTAGAACTCTGCCACTCCTAAGAGGCAGGGAGAACTGCATCACAAGTGATACACAAAACTGAATTAACTTGTTAACTCAAGTTAACCTATCAGTGGTCTCCAGTGACTTGACATTTTATATATAACAGAGCTGAGGGTCCACATTTTAAAATTAAATTTTAAATTAGTTTCAATAATCTTAAAAGCTTACATTGGAAACCGACATTTATTGGAACCCCAGAAGCTTATCCTAGGGTTGGTTCCTTGGGACACTGTTTGAAAACCACCAGATCTGCGGTCCCTTCCAGGTCCAAGGGTCTTTGGCTCTGCTTTAGGGGGAGCTAGTAAGTAAAATTCTCAATGGCCTAGCTTTTTCATGTACCAGTTCAGCAGTCACAAAATTGCCAGAGTCTGAACTGAAAGAGAGCTGGGTCTTATTAAACTCAAGGAAAGTGTCGTTTTCCTTCACCAGAGGAAACGGACAAAACAGAGCAGTAACAGTCATGTTGCCGTCCCTTCTTCCTCTTCCACCCTCTTAGATCTTCATAAAATTCTTCCCCACCAGAAAACATGCCTTTCCTTCAGCTTACACGCCACCCTTCCTCATTTCTCGTTCACAATGCTTAGTTCACACCGTATCACTTCTGCCCAGAGGCCACAGTGCAACTGCTTGAGTTAGTTTCCTTCTTAAAGGCGCTTGGACTATCTTGGAGAGAAAGGAGAGCGCCTGGGCGCATTTTCAGCCAGAAGCCCTGAAGTCTAGTGTCTCTGATTTGGAGAAGTCAGTCTGTTAACCTCTTGGGACCTTAGTTCCTTCACCTGCAAGATGAAAGTGGTAACGATGCCTGTCTCTTGTGGTTGATGGAAGGATCAATTCCTGTATAACTATTCAAATGCTAGTTGTGTGCATTACTGAAACAAATAATGGTCTTTCAGGAAGTTATACAGCATTGTCCTGGGGGTGGGGATGAGAGGGGCTTAGACAGAATCTCGAAGTGTACTGAGGACACCTCGCCGGAAAGACGGGTTCCTTTTACAACTCATTAATGCTGGCCTATTAGAATTAGAAGCTTGGAATCATTTTATCCCAGTGGCTTTCCCATTCCTTTCCCATATTAGCCTTTGTCTTGAATCCTTTCTAAATCCTGATTTAGAAAAAGCTGATTTGCTTCCTTTCAATGGCAGCCCAACTCCATCGAGCACATGAACTTACAGATGTACATAATTTTTAATCATAATTTTCTCAGGTCGCAAAGTGTTTGAACAGTGAGAGAAGGGACCTCTTGGTTAGTGGGGCTTCCTCACTGCGTTAAGTGGAGTGTCTGGAAGCTTGACGATACATAAACGGAAGTCAAGGTAGTTGCTGTGAAAGTCCTTTACAAATTGAGTTCCATATGTGCACCCATCTTCTTGTTAGTGGTAAGAATGAAGTAAAGACTAGGCAGTGAGTCTTAAATTACTGCTATTCTCTTAGCAATTTCCCCAAAGAGAAAACATCTTTAGTTTCACCTTCCCCTGTAGAAAGAACATTTTTTTAATTAAGATAATAAAAAAATGATGGCAATTATGCAGTCATATTAATTTTAAAATATAGGGCTTTATGCACTATTCTCAGTGTAAATATTTCTGGTAATTGAAAAAAAAGCAGGGTAGCCTTCATATTGCTATTTTTACATCATCTATTTAGATCCAAATGTTTGGGAAACTAAAACTTGGACAAATGAGTGTTTCCCACATATTTTTTGATATGTCATTAGCCATATTTACATTTCCCTAGCACATTACTAGTTTTATGCCATTCTTGACATTGTCAGAATGAAAACCAGGTATGAAGTACCTTGCAAATTTATAAAACAGCAACATACAGCCTGCCTATTATTTTTTTAAAGTGTCTTATTACAGTTCTGTTAAATCTGGGTTGTACTAATATTGCCAAATACCTTCTTTTTTTTTTCTTAAGTCTTATGTAGCACATATTCTGACTAATGCTCCCAAAAGCTACTTAGGTCTTCAGAGAGCATTGGCTTCATGGTTGCCCTCTCCAGCAGTTGGGATTTGCTTCTAGGGCCTCAGTAGTTTCTTATCTCTTTCCTAGGCTCACTTAGAATTTTTTAAAGTTTCAAAACTAAAAGATGGAAGCCTGAAGCATTTTTAAAAATATATAACCATTCACTTTATATTGTTCCTACCCAAAGAATCAAAGTTACAGACTTAATAGACAGCACACCATTTATTTTTTATTATTATTATTTTTTTAAATTTTCTTTATTTTTTTGGCTGTGTCGGGTCTTAGTTGCAGCATGCAGGATCTTTCGTTGCGGCGCACAGCCTTCTCTCTAGTTGTGGTGTGCAGGTTTTCTCTCTCTAGTTATGGCGCATGGGTTCCAGAGAGCGTGGGCTCTGTAGTTTGTGGCATGCAGGCTCTCTAGTTGAGGCACACGAGCTCAGTAGTTGTGGTACACGAGCCTAGTTGCCCCGCGGCATGTGGGATCTTAGTTCCTCGACCAGGGATGGAACCTGTGTCCATGCATTGGAAGGCGGATTCTTTTTTTTAAACGATACAAATGAGCTTATTTATTTATTTATTTATTTATTTATGGCTATGTTGGGTCTTCGTTTCTGTGCGAGGGCTTTCTCTAGTTGCGGCGAGCGGGGGCCACTCTTCATCGTGGTGCGCGGGCCTCTCACTATCACGGCCTCTCTTGTTGCGGAGCACAGGCTCCAGATGCGCAGGCTCAGTAGTTGTGGCTCACAGGCCTAGTTGCTCCGTGGCATGTGGGATCTTCCCAGACCAGGGCTTGAACCCGTGTCTCCTGCATTGGCAGGCAGATTCTCAACCACTGCGCCACCAGGGAAACCTGGATGGTGGATTCTTTACCACTGGACCACCAGGGAAGTCCCCGACAGCACACCATTTAACTACTGTATCGTGACTAACTTAGGATGCTCTTGGAAAGGGTTTTATGAAGGATTCTGGAAGAAAGGCTTAGGGTGAGAGAAGCTTTAGGAGGTAGCCAGCAACCACGCCCTCCTGCTGGAAGTGGTTGAAAGGGGAGAAATGTGCTAGATAAACAGAATCCTCTGAGGAACTACCTTCTGTAGAGGTCCAAAATACATGCTTGAAGATTGCTCTAGAGACTGTCTTTGTTCCCTTGGGCTCAGATGCCAATGGCACTGTCCCCAGAGGGCTAGATTTTCAGCACTTTCCTTGAGATTTTTCTGGGTTCCTCCTTTAGTAATGCCAGAGTCCAAGTGATCATTCAGAGACACCTCAGTAAGAGCTGTGGGGTAGTAGCAGAGCTTTTAACTTTATCTGGAAGGTCTTATCCCCAGTCTCATGATCAGACTTGAGGAAAGCACTTCCGATTGCCTTTGGTGGAATATTTTGGGATTTGTAACTTTTGTTTACCACAGGTAATAATGGAATGCCAACAGATGTCACTGATTTGTGACCAACATATTATATTTATTCAACAAATATATGTTGAGCTCCTGCTGTGTGCCAGGCCCCGTTCTAGGCACTCGAGATACATCAGCGTTAAAACAAAGATTATTGCCTTCATGAAGCCTACCTTTGAGTTGAAGGAATAGACCATAAATTGTTAACATAATAAATAAGAAAATTATGTAGTATGGATTAGTCTTTAGGGCTGCCATAGCGAAATACCATAGACTGGGTGGCTTAAACAATAGAAATGTATTTCTCACCCTTCTGGAGGCTGGAGGTCCAAGATCAAGGTGCTGACAGGTTTGGTTTCTCCTGAGGCCTCTCCTTGGCTTGAAGGTGGCTGCCTTCTTGCTCTGTCCCCACATGGTCTTTCCTCCGTGTGTGCACATCCTCCGTGTCTCTCCTATTCTCAGGACACAAGTCATATTGGATTAGGGCCACACCCTGATGGCCTTGTTTAACCTAATTATCTCCCTATCTCCAAATACAGTCGCAGTGAGGGTTAGGGCTTCAACATTTGTATTTGGGGAGGTGGGGCATACACAATTCAATCCATAACAAGATGTTGTCTGGTGATAAGTATTTTGGATAAAAAGGAAAATTAAGGACTTCCCTGGCGGTCCAGTGGTTAAGACTTTGCCTTCCAATGCAGGGGATGCAGGTTCAATCCCTGGTCGGGGAGCTAAGATCCCACATGCCTCGTGGCCAAAAAACCAAAACATAAAACAGAAGCAATATTGTAACAAATTCAATAAAGACTTTAAAAAAATTTATTGAAAAAAAAAAAAAGGTGGGGGAAGACTTCCCTGGTGGTCCAGTGGTTAAGAATCCACCTTCCAATGCAAGGGACACGGGTTCGATCCGTGGTCGGGGAACTGAGATCCCACATGTCGCAGGGCAGCTAAGACGCGCACCACAACTACTGAGCCCACGTGCTCAGGAGCCCATGTGCCACATCTAGAGAGCCTGCGTGCGGCAACGAAAGACCCCACATGCCGCAACAAAGACCCAACGCAGCCAAATAAATAAATGAATAAATATTAAAAAAAAAAAAAGGAAAATTAGAGTAGGGTAAGAGAGTTTGGGGGACTGCGGGTACTATGGGGTGGGCATCACAGTTTTGATCAGGGTGGTCGCGGTCTTCATTGAGAAGGTGGTATTTTAGCAAAGACTTGAAGGTCAAGTTACATTCAGGTGTTGTTATAACACAGGGACCAGAGATGGAGGAGTGGTGTAGTGGAGCTAGGCAGGGGACACAGGGTGGGCAGCCCGTGCACCTGGCTTCTTGTCTTAGCTCCTCATCTTTCTGGTAGTAAAACTTCCAAGTGTCACTTTAGCCCCCTGGGGTCCAGTTCCCAAATATGCTGGTCTGTGTGAACTTGTGACTCCAGCAGGGATATTCTTAGAAGGGCATGAGGTATAAAGAAAGGACTTTGTGTCTGTGTATTGGCTGGAGGTAGATGGTGGGCAGGGGTGATAGGCGTGCCCTTTGGGTATTTATTTTCATCCTTTTTGTTGTTGTTGTTGTTAAGCAGGAGTGGGCTTAAGTCTCATTCTTTTTTTTTTTATAAATTTATTTATTTATTTTTATTTGTTTATTTTTGGCTGCACTGGGTCTCTGTTGCTGCACGCGGGCTTTTCTCTAGTTGCGGCAAGCGGGGGCTACTCTTCATTGAGGTGCGCGGGCTTCTCATTGCGGTGGCTTCTCTTGTTGCGGAGCACGGGCTCTAGACGTGCGGGCTTCAGTAGTTGCGGCATGAGGGCTCAGTAGTTGTGGCTCGCGGGCTCTAGGCACACGGCTTCAGTAGTTGTGGCATGCGGGCTCAGTAGTTGTGGCTCACGGGCTCTAGAGCACAGGCTCAGTAGTTGTGGCGCACGGGCTTAGTTGCTCCGTGGCATGTGGGATCTTCCTGGACCAGGGCTCAAACCCTTGTCCCCTACATTGGCAGGCGGATTCTTAACCACTGCACCACCAGAGAAGCCCAAGGCTCATTCTAAGAAGCATTTCTAAGAACTCTATATTAGGATGAGATCTTATTTCTTAAAATACCAGCACACCTAAATTAACCAACTTAAATGTCCTACTATGTGGCCCTTTAAAGTGGAGCAAGATGGCTGTGAAAGTGACAAGTGGTAAAAGAGGCTGCTAGTCTTCCTCCTTGGTTTTTCCCAAGAAAGACCAGGACATAGTATGTAGCTCAGTGGGTGAAGGCCTGGTAAGGTGTAGCCAAGCCACAGAATCTATCCCATAATAGGCCAGTTAGCTCTGCCCTGACCACACACTCCACACCAGCCAACCATGCTAGAAATGGAAAAAGGACATTAGTGGAAAAACTGGTGAAATCTGAATAAAATCTGGATCTTAGATCATAGTAATGTGAATTTCTTCGTTCTGACAAATGCTCCATGGTGTTACGTAAGATGTTAACTTTAGGGAACACTGAGTGAAGGATGTAGGGGAAGTCTTTGACCCCTCTTTGCAACTTCTCTGCAAATCTAAAATTATTCCAAAATAAAATTTTTTTCTCTTAAAAATGCCCATTGTGGACTCGAAGATAACTTGGGCTACAGATATTGACCAGAAAGACAATGCCAAGTGCATGCCCCACTGTTTGTGGGACAGTGGCATCAGCTTATAATAAGGCAAAAGTGTTATATCTCCATTCTGAGCTTTTCTCTTTGGCAAATTCTCCATCCTCACCTGACCACCGCATTCTAGGTTTTTGCTTTGGTTTTTGCCTCTGACTCATGTTTATATTCAATATTTTATGGCAGAATAACTGTCTGAAAGCATTATTCTGTAATAGGATTAGGTAGGGAGAGTGCTAATAGGTCAGAGAGGCAGCAGCATATACAGGAAAGAAGACACTGAAAACCAAAGAGAAAATGCCCAAACACTTTGTAGAGGCAGCGCTTCCTAAAATACGATAGGTTCCAAAGATTCAGAAGCCCGCACTCTTCTGAAGCCCGCACTCTTCTAAGTCCTACGCTCATGGAGTGACTTGCATTTTTGTGCTCAGGGCTCAGCCTATTTTGATCGGGTTGTGGTCCCTCCTGTGTTAGCACGATGTGATCATGCATTGCATACTTCATTAAGTTGGGAACAGCTAAGAGTGGGACTGGCCTTTCATACATGTATATGTGTGTAATCCTTTTCTTCTTTTGACAGCTGCAAATCAGAAGGAGCCCATGAGTCTTAATTTTAAAGTGAAAGAGGAACCTAAGGAAGAGGAGGCTCTAAGTGCCACGTTGCCTCGGTCCAACTATGTGTTCAGCCCCGAGTCTGAAGTGCCAGCCTCGAGCATCTCTGAGGACACACTTAAGCCCCAGGAAGCAAAGGGCAACGTACTAAGGCGGGATATGTCAGTCAAAGCAGCATCTGAACTTCTCATGAAACTATCAGGTACTTGATTTCTTCTAAAATATTCACATTCTGATACCATCACTTGCAAGCCACCTGGGCTGCTTCCTGCCAGGGTTATAATTAGCCTGATGGCGGCAATATCACATTATTGCGGTGAATTCAGGAATGATTGGATTACTTGGCTAAAATTCCTGTGTTGTGTGTGAGTCTGTTTGCGGATGTCAGCCGTGTACCTGTCTTATTAAATACACTCCCCCTTTCCTGATTATGCCTGCAAATTGTTGGAAAACAGTGCTGTTTTCTAAGATGCTGTAGGTCATAATTTTAAATGGGTTCTAATGACATTCAAAGCACTTCTGTTAATTGATCAGAATAGCTATTCTTTCCTAATAGAGGACCTTGCACTGTTTGGTGTTTTTGTACTATATTCTTTAAGAACCATTAAAAATATTTTTCTGAACTTAATAAACCATTATGATGGCACTTGAGGGCTTCCCTGGTGGCGCAGTGGTTAAGAATCCGTCTGCCAAGGCAGGGGACACGGGTTCGAGCCCTGGTCCGGGAAGATCCCACATGCCGCAGAGCAACTAAGCTCGTGCGCCACAACTTCTGAACCTGTGCTCTAGAGCCCGTGAGCCACAACTACTGAGCCCACGTGCCACAACTACGGAAGCTCGCGTGCCTAGAGCCCGTGTTCTGCAACAAGAGAAGCCACCACAATGAGAAGCCCGCACACCGCAACAAAGAGTAGCCCCAGCTTGCTGAAACTAGAGAAAGCCTGTGCGCAGCAACAAAGACCCAACGCAGCCAAAAATAAATAATAAATTAATAAATTTAAAAAAAAATGGCACTTGAAGTGATTACCAGTAGAGTAGCAATAAGATTTTATAAATAGAAAATCTCATAATGGAATGTTACAGTGATTAATCTAAGTTCTTAAGGCAAACAAATAATTTTTATTAGTATCTAAATGTCATTTCAGCCTATCAAATGTTGGCAAAATGGGTTATAATTTGAAATTCATGTGTTTTGGATTTTTTCCCACCCAGTCTCCTATCTGCCCCATGCCCTTCAGAACAGATAGAAATTTAGTGTGTTTTAAAATTCAAAGGTATGACTTTAAGAACATGGAAAGAAAAGTTATGTAAACAATAGTACTTACCAAGTCATATCCCATCCTTAGTTCGCTGCTGCTTAAAAATAATTTTTAGAGACTCTACTCAAAATACTAATATGAATCAAACACTGTTTTCAGTTTTGTAACTTGGTGTGCTTGGAGGATGAAAGCAAGATATGTATTACGGAGACCCCTTCCCAGTGTAATTTCACCAGCAATTCTGTGTTTCTGGTTGACCAGTACGTTGGAAAGTAAGAAATTAATAATTATTTACTTAGGGTTGTTGTATTAGAACAGTTGAAATTCCTGTATTTGCCATTTGGTGGGGTTAAGAATTCTTTCCTTTGATGTTAATTTAAAACATACTGGAACTTCCGGGGGACATGATTTGTTACAGATAAAGCATAATACAGTTATTACCTGGTCGCCCCATTTTTCTAAACTTCTCAGTGATAACGCAGCTTCTCCTATGTAAATGGGAGTTCTAGCAAGATTGTGCTAATCGCTAAAAGCTGCAAGTTTAAAAAAATGATGTTCGAGCCCACATACTTTGAACCCTCCCTCCTGTGTCAAAAGGTCTTGGTGACATGCAGTAATCTGTCTCTTAGTTTTCCAGTCAATTCAGAGAGGTCACACAGCTCTCTAATGCTTCTCCCATAACATAGATTTTCACGCTCTTCCAACAGTGACTCCTATCCCCTCCTGGTGGTAAGATTCCAGTGTGCAATATTTCTATTTCAGAGTTTACTGTGCAGCCAGCACTGAGAGCAGAGGAAGCTAGGGTGGCACCAAAAGATAATATGCAATAATGAGATTTCAGGAAAGATGTTCTCTAAGGAAAACATTTTATCTTAGTCCTTTTGGATGATGCAGTTTGAGACAATGAAGTATGAAATCATTTCCTAGGTAATAAGAGATTCCCGAAATAGCATATAGCTAGGCAGCCATGCACATTTAATGACATTTGTGGTCAGCAATGGCTCTTCTAAATGTTTATGTGGGGTGTTAGTGAGTACACGTGCTGTGGGGTTCGACAGTAGTTGAATCTGGAATCCCCTGGTCGTCCGGTGGTTAGGACTCCACGCTTTCACTGCCGAGGGCACGGGTTCCATCCCTGGTCAGGGAACTAAGAGTCTGCAAGGTGTGTGGCGTGACCAAAAATTAAAAAAAACAAAAAACAAAAACAAAACAAAAAAGATAACAGTTGAATGGATGACATAGTCATGTTTCCACAGGGCATCTGCCCTGCTTCATGCTGTGGAAATGAAAACTTGTTTGAAGACTAAGATAATTATTGTTTTGCCCTGAAAAAATTTTCCAGTATTCTGTATGCTTTGACTTAGGTCAAAGAAATATGCTTCACAGACTCTACCTTCTAGATGCTTGTGGTCTAGTCAGAAGTCATCCAGGGCAATGGAATTCATTCAATCAGTGCTTTGCACTTGGAACTTCATACATCTACAGTCTAGCAGACTGTGGTCACTAAACTGCGAAGAAGTTTCCAAGTCAGCCCTAAAAATAGGAATGTGACTTAAAAAAAACACAAATGTCTTTTCATTCCGAAGCCACAAGGTAAAGAGGACTCACCCTTTATTAGGTTTAAAGTGGATATTAGGGTTTCTAATCACGGATGGCTCGGTGCTCTTGGAAGAAGGAAGATGTTAGGAAAAAACCGCCTATGCTGTCTTTCCTCAAGTTATAATTTTAACAATTTCAGTGTTTACGCCCTGAAAGCCATCTGAGGAAAGGACCTGTCAGTGTCTTCAGGCCCTCCTTTCCATGCTATTTCCTGGTATAGACAAGAGTAGTCATGCGTTTTCTCAAAGCATCTGTGCAGGTAGTCAGGGCTGCTCCTCGTCTAATACCCCAAAGCCTTGATGCAGGTATTCCTGTGGGTGGGAGTCCCTGCCTTGCTAATTTTCATTTATGGTCTTCTGTCCCGCTGGGGAAAATCCATATGTTTAGGAAGAGTTAGGTGAGAAAAGTACGTCCCATGCATTATCATACATTTTTTTTTCCTTCTTTCAGTTTTGACCCAAAGAATAGCTACCATGTGGAATCAGAGGATTTTTCATCTCTCTTACTTATTTCCTTGAGATTCAATGCTACGACTGTCGTAGTTTAGGCCCTTTCGGTCTTTTCCTCGAATTAGCAAGACGAAACTAGTCAACCATTTGGCTGCCTCCTTTCCGGTTTTAAATTAATTTATGTTAACTCCTTCACGATGGATGTTGGGCACATGGCCAGGTCAAATATCATGTGAAACTTTCCTAGGTGGAGAAACCTCTGTAGGCATATTGTTTTCCAAATTAACATGTATGTTTTATGGGGAAAACACAGATGCGTTAACAACCAGGTGAAATTTTTCATTAACTGTGTGTTTAGGAAAATCTGAGTTTTCTTCCTTCCCATTTCCAGTTGTCAATTGGGCAGTCAAGTGCCTGACAGCTGGACCAAGTAAATTGATTACCATAAAGAAAGCAACCCGCTCTAAGGAAACCACTGGGTGTCTGGGACTACTTGTTGTTACGTGACATGAGAAAGCCGAGATAATCAGACTTTTCTGCTAAGTGTATATTTGCCAAAGATAATTCCCAGAAGTCTTGATTTAAGGAGGCCAAAATCCTGAAGTCCAATAGAGAGGCTAGGTTACATCAGACAGACTAAGAGAATCAAGTCAGTCTTAATCTCTGGTTTTGCAACGTCTAGTGACTCTGAAAACTTAGAGAACAGATGTGTTATCACAGATGTGATGTAATGCTCTAAGTGACCCAAAGTTTCATCTGCTCTGTCTCTGTTGTGCTTTAAGAGAAGTAGCTATATTGTAAATCAACTATACCTCAATAAAGAAAAAAAGAGAAGTAGCTACGCTCAAAGAAACAAAGAAATGCCCTCTTCTACCTTGGTCGTGCATATATAAAATGTACCACATGTATAATTGAACCAAGAAGTAGTAGATAAGAATGCCATTTAAAAATATGAATCCCACAAAAAAGAAGTAGCTGGAAAGCTGGAGCTATTCAGAAACATTAATGAAAAATTAAACATTTAAATTGATCTAACATGGTAAATAAAACCTCACGTTAGACCTTGATTCAAAATACGTCTGTTGGTTTTCCTTTTTCTGTGCTCGAAGAGGGAAACTGCATCGATTTATATTCATTTCTGATTTATATTCATTTATCCCCACCTAGTCTTGGAGAGAAATATAAATTATAATTGCCTCTTGTAGAGGAATCCAGGCAGGTCCTGGATTTGAAATACATAGTGACGTAGGGTTCAGGGAATCACCTACGTAAGAAAGGGCTTTAGTGCAGAGATATTTAGAAGCAGGTAACTTGGCTAGGATGAAGTTTTAAGGTGAATTCAATCTCCGAGGTGAACTGAAGCAGAGAGGAAAGGTACCCAGAGATTGACTTTGTGAACAGTTTTAATTGGGGCCCTTTGGGTTGTAAGTAACAAATCCTCTTCAGCTGGTTTAGGCAGGAAAGAGGAATTTAATGGAAGGTGCAGGTTTGGGGTTGACTTCTGGAATGAACCCAAAGGTAGGGATGCAGCAGGGTGTCAGGCGTCCCCTGAAGCCAGAGACTGGAAGACCGTATGGAGCCCAGGAGGTCCCCGCCCATCCCTGCTTCTCTGCTCATACAGATGGACTTTTTCTGATATCCAGCCCACATGGTGAAACATGACAATTGCCATCAGCTTGTTCAAAAGAGCAGCTAAACAGAAATTTCTCTTCTTTTTTTTAAAGATTTTTTTGATGTGGACCGTTTTTAAAGTCGTTATTGAATTTGTTACAATACTGCTTCTGTTTTATGTTTTGCTTTTTTTTGGCCGCGAGGCATGTGGGATCTTAGCTCCCTGAACAGGGATCAGACCTGCACCCCCTGCATTGGAAGGCGAAATCTTAACCACTGGACCGCCAAGGAAGTCCCTAAACAGAAATGTCTTAGTCCCCATCCCAAATTCCAGCTGATTGCCTCAGCTCCGATTGGGGCCCACCAGTGGAAACTTCTGCTGTATCTAGGAATAAGGGCCTGTTGAGCAGACATGGCTGCTGTCATGTAGGATTGCTGGGAGGAGAAGAATCCCCAGAAACGCACCTTGGATGGGCAAGAGTGAGGGTAGTGTGAGACCAGGAAGATAAGCAATATGTCTGAACCCCGAAAGTTCAAGGAGCAGATTATGGGCATTGCTGTTAATTAAATATTGAATGTAAATGTGTTTTGGCCTTCGGGTGATGCTTGCCTTTCCTTTCTGGTGGAGAAGACTGCCCAGCCAGGACCCAGCCTACCCAGCAGCAACTCTGTATGTGCCGAGGCCCTGCTTCTAAGTGTGGTCCCCAAACCAGCAGAATCAGCATGAGTTGGAGAAGATAGAGAAGTGATAGAAATGCAAATTCTTGAGCTCTACTGTGGACCCAGCTGAAACTCTCGAGTTCTTTATAAGCCCTACAAGTGATTCTGAAAGCTAAGTTTTGGGAAGCACTGTGCTGAGGAAATGGTTAATTAGAGAAATAAGTTCGGTCGATCCAAAAAAAGAGTGCCTTGGGTTGAAACTGACAGAGAAGAAAGCTCTCTTAAATGCACATTTTGCCTTTTAAAAAGAATCATCTGTCTTCAGTGGAGATTCTTTTTCATTTATTAGGAAGTAATGGTATCTGGGAACCTTTTTTAGAAGGGTACGTGTACCTAATAAATCAAGATAGCGTTGGTTGTTAGCCTCAGATAATGCTGCTTTTTTCCCATGTGCTTTGCTGTTAAATTTCAGGATTATTCCTGGGCAACGTGTGCATTCCTTTAGGAGGGAAAAGCTCCCCACCCTCAGCTCCAACAAATCCAAGGTCACGTTGGAGACTCTGCTGTTCTAAAGAATTCCTTGAGATAAAGTAGGGATTTTAGCTAAATAAGTTCTCAGGGCAAAAACTATTCACTGTTCTATTTGATATTTCTCCCTTGGAAAATCGTAGTCTATCAAACTTTTTTATTTTTTTAATTTTTATTTATTTATGGCTGTGTTGGGTCTTCGTTTCTGTGCGAGGGCTTTCTCTAGTTGCGGCGAGCGGGGGCCACTCTTCATCGCGGTGCGCGGGCCTCTCACTATCGCGGCCTCTCTTGTTGCGGAGCACAGGCTCCAGACGCGCAGGCTCAGCAGTTGTGGCTCACGGGCCCAGTTGCTCCGCGGCATGTGGGATCTTCCCAAACCAGGGCTCGAACCCGTGTCCCCTGCATTGGCAGGCAGATTCTCAACCACTGCGCTACCAGGGAAGCCCCTATCAAACTTTATAAGCTATGACTTCAGTAGTTATCTGCAAGGATGGAAGATAGGTGTCTTCAGTTTATATTAATATCATCTCTCGTTTCCCTCCTTCAAACTTACGGGTTATTTAATTGAATGGTGGAAAGAACCTGGGAGGCCTAGTTTTACCTAGTTCCTGTGATTCTCCTTGCTTACAGTGGAAAGTAGAGCACACTCCTAAAGTGAACAGGTGGACATGTTAGCCAACTATAAAAGAGTTAAAGAGTAATTTAGAAGCATCAGTAAAAAAAGTATTTTATTTATTTTATTAATGCTGTCTATTTATCCTGTTGTCAAATAGGTGGTGCTGAGGAATTTGAAAGCATGAAAATGTCAGAATGGCCTAGTCTAATCAGTCTGCACTTGAAAAATGCTTTTTTTCACTTCAGCTTTTTTTGAGCACCTAGAGAAACCTACTGAACCCGGTACTCTACTTTTCTAATTATATATATATACATACATACATATATATATATATATACATATATATATATATATATGTATGTATGTATGTATATATATATATATTTTAGATTGTTATGTCTCAGAGGGGACTTCTAGACTGCTTTTAAAAATACCATCCCACTTTCTCAACATCTTTATTGAGATATAATTCACATACCATAAAATTTACCTATTTAAAGTGTACAGCTCGGTGGTTTTTAGTATATTGACAGAGTTGTGCAACCATCACCACGTCTAATTACAGAACATTTTCATCCCCCCCAAAAAGAAACTTTATACCCATTAGCACTCACTCTTTACCTCCCATCTCCACCAAATACTCTCCCAGCTCCTAATCTACTGCCTCTCAATAGATTTTCGTATTGTGGACATTCCACATGAATGTAATTACCCAAGAAGTGTCTTCTTCCACTTAGCGTAATGTTTTCAAAGCTCATCTATGTTGTAACATGCATCAGCACTTTATTCCTTTTTATGGCTGAATAATATTCCATCGGATATTATTGGAATGGATATACCAATAATGCAATACTAATTTTATACATGGTATAAAATGGATATACCACATTTTGTTTATCCATTCATCCATTGTTGAACATTCGGGTTGTTGCCCAACTTTTGCTGATAAGAACATGTGAAGTTTTTGTGTAGACATATGTTTTGTTTCTCTTGGGTATATACCTCAAAGTGGAATTCCTGGGTCAAATGGTAACTCTACGTTTAACATTTTGAGGAACTGCCAAGCTGTTTCGCAAAGCAGCTGCACCATTTTATATCCCCACAGCAATGGATGGGAGTTTGAATTCTTCCACATCCTTGCCAAAAGTTGTTATTGTCTGTCTTTTTTATTATAGCCATCATGCTGGGTGTGAGCTAGTATCTCATTGTGATTTTGATTTGCATTTCCCTGATGACTAATAATGGTGAGCATATTTTCATGTGCTTATTGGCCATTTGTATATCTTTCCTGGAGAGATGTTTACTCAAGTTCTTTTCCAACTTTTTAATTGAGTTATTTGTCTTTTTACTTTTGAGTTGTAAAAGTTCCTTATATATTCCGGATGTAAGTCTCTTATAGGATGTATGATTTGCAAATATTATACTTTCTCTCATTCTGCTGATTGTCTTTTCACTTTCTTGATGGTATTATTTGCAGCGCAAAAGATTTTAATTATAATCCAATTTATCTCTCTTTTCTTTTGTTGCTTGTGATAATTAGGGAATTATCACATTTCCATAATTCCAAAAATTGGGTAAAAAATGAAGACTTGTTTAATATTAACATGAAAGCCTGTCTTTATGTATATTAGCACCATATTTAGTTTTCAGCTATAAAGCCTATGAAACCTAACTTGACCTCCCTGATTTCTGTTTTTGCTATAGCATTATTCTGTACTTCAGCTGATGGCAAAGGATATTCTTATGTCAACTTTTTAAATGACTTTTAATGAATATCACCAACAGTGGTCTTACAACTAATGAGGAGATCACTTTGTCATTGCCATATATATCCTAAGCTACTCTCAGGATATACGTGTGTGTGTGTACACACACACACACACACACACACACACACACACACACATACACAGAAACCCATAACTGGGGGAGTTAAATCATGAATAAGCAATTAGACTCTTTTTTTAGCACTTGAAAACTCAGTGAGAATTGCAGATGTTTGGAGTGCAGAAACTCTTATATAAACAGAGAGTAGATCACTTTAATAAGATAAAAATGTAACCTGTGTATATATCCAGAGAATTCCTTTCCTGAAGGTCTAGATTTTGTTAAGCTCAGAGGGCATACCTTGGTGTTATTTATCTGGTTGTTTAGACAGGACAGAGTGGGAAATAGCTGTATGCAGCTCTGGAAGAGCCATTCTCTTCCCAGCAAGAAGAGGGGACTTGCTTCCAACAGAAGCTCCCACCACAACTGGTGTTACCTTCACCCTTTGACTAGTAAGCGTCCTTCTATTTATCTTGGGATTCCACACACAGCTTCCAAATCCCCGAGCCCATATACCTGAGTGGTGGCTTCTGCTTCCCGCACCTCCCGGGGGAGGTCTCTGGGCTCACACCCCTGGCCAGTGCCTCTGTGCCTCCTTTTCCCCTTAGAGCCCTCACCCTTTGGCCACCCTTTTGCTTTCTTGACCCGGCTTCCTTCACCTCCCACACTGAGGCCTGGGCCTCAGAAGGGCTCTTGTTTTACTATCATCTCCCCGGTGCAGGGCACATATGTTAATATAGCTACAAAAATTTGTATTGGCCTGTGTTTCAGAAACCAGGCAAAAGCTCAGAAGGGAATTTCATAGGCTCCACATTCATTACAGATGCCGTTTCTGTTTGGCTGGACCGGGGGATGGAAGGCTGTAAGGCAAGGGGTGCAAGGTGGGGTTGGGCGTGGTGAAGGGGTTCCAGATCCTTTACAATACTGAGCAAAATAACTGAGAATGACGCCTAGGAGATGTGATCGCAGTCGGCCTAGCGTGCCCGTCTCCTGTATTCCTGTGTCATTTTCTGTTTTCTGATAGAAATAAAAAAAACATTTCTACAGACATTACACATGACACAAACAGTAGCACAGAGAGGCCATTAGGAAGTACTATTTGATGGTGACAGCTCTTAACAAGAAGCTTTATTTTCTGAGGGAGCCGATGGCAGTGTGAATGCAAATATTTGTGTAACCAGTCAAACATTCTGTTCCATTTTTCTCTCAGAGGATCAATTTCCCTGCCAGGTAGAAGCTGTGCATCTTGTCACTGCATTACAATCTCTTACACCACTCTTCGCTTTTTATGGCTCCTCCCCTCAGACTCTTTGGCTGTATATTACCACAGTTACGGTCTTGTGAGGGAGAGCACGGTCATTATTTTCCTCAGGGAGAGGTCTGAAACATTCTCATTCCACGATGGTTTTTCTTCTCATTGCCGTATTAACCCTTAACCTTTACCTTATCCATGTCAAAGAAGGGGAACATTTGCATGTATAATTAAACTCCATGGCTTCTGTGCCCATCTGGCTACAGGCTGGTATCACAGCCCTACCTCTGGAGAAGGGAATCCTGTGTGTGATGCTGAGTGGCCACATCCCACCGTCCCACTGGGCAGGGGCTCAACTGGGTGGTGGTTCTCAGGCCCATCAGCCACATTGAGCACCGGAAGATACACACAGGGTGAGACTGATGGAGCCCATTTCCATTGGGCCGGGGAGTGTCTATATTAGCCCAAGAATGGAAAACTTTCCTGAAGAGAACTACTTCTCCCTTTTGGCTTATGTTACTCTTATAGGAAGATGAAGGCTTGAAGAGTGGTATTTTCTCATTATCAAAGTGTGAGAACCTATGACATTCTTGGTCTTCTTCCTAATAAGTCTTCTATTTACTCCACCCATGTATACATTTTCCCCATATTTAGGCCATCTTGAGTTCGTGCTCTGAGTTGATTTACTTCCTGTTTTCTAAATATGGGATAGCAGCTGGATTTGAGCACATTTCCTGGTTTCTCATGGCTTCCACATGCTTGTATCACTTATCTCCACAGCTGGAGAAGTGGGGGGCAATGTTAGAATATACACGTGACCCACCATCTCTTATCTTTTGTCCAGAATCAAGTGGTGAGGATCACTGTTTAAAGAATACATCACGAACTTGTTTCCTTACTTCCTCTGACTGCCAACCTTAGCCCCGTAAACCCACCTAAACACACACACACACACACACACACACACACACACACAAACGCATGCTTCTCTCCTGTCGCTACCAAAACTCTTCCTACTGTTTCGGAGTCGGAGCAGTCAGGGGGACAGCCTTTCTGGAGGCTTCCTGTGGTCCACGTCCCTGTTGCCAAAGGTATATTTAATAGCCCTCTGGTCGAGAGGGAGAGAGACCCTTAGCAGAGCTGAAGGATTAATGGGACTAAAGGTGAAATGGCAGTGATTTGTGGGACTTACTTACCTTGGAAGCAGAATCATTGTGCCTCACTCCACCTTTAAATAGTGGCAGAAATCTTCACTTGGGATTCATCAGTGCTTATATAGCCAACCTATTGTGTGTTATGTAGATAATTTTCTTCTGCACTTATTTTTTGAAAGCTGTAGAATAAAGAAGAAAACTGGGGACTCGGGATAATTTAATCGAGACAGATGGTTGTCTCCTTTCAATCACTTGTATTAAAACCTTTATTTCTGGGACTTTCCTGGTGGCACAGTGGTTAAGAATCTGCCTACCAATGCAGGGGACGTGCGTGGGTTCTATCCCTGGTCCGGGAAGATCCCACATGCCTCAGAGCAACTAAGCCCATGTGCCACAACTGCTGAGCCTCTGTGCCACAGCTACTGAAGCCCGCGCACCTAGAGCCCATGCTCTGCAGCAAGAGAAGCCCCCAAACACCGCAACGAAGAGTAGCCCCCTCTCGCCGCAACTACAGAAAGCCCACGTGCAGCAACGAAGACCCAATGCAGCCAAAAATAAATAAATAAATAAAATTAATTCTTAAAAAAAAAACTTTATTTTTTTATTTCTCTTTATTTAAAAATTTTTTTTTCAAAACAAAACATTTTATTGAAGTATAGTTGATTTACAATGTTGTGTTAGTTTCAGGTGTACAGCAAAGTGATTCGGTTATACATATGTATATGTACATCTATTCTTCTTTAGATTCTTTTCCATTATAGATCATTGCAAGATATTGAGTAAAGTTCCCTGTGCTATACAGTAAGTCCTCGCTGGTTATCTCTTTTATACATTGTACGGTGTATGTTTATTCCACCCTAATACTGTATAACATAGTTTCTCCTACAAAACGTTGTTCATATTAGAAAGATTTTCCTATGTGACTCCTCAGCTTTCTTGGAGATGCCCAAGGCTGAAGTCCTCACCCCATGTGTAACAGGGAGAGATCAAGCCTGAGGGCCTACTTCTCAGTTAGGGGTCCCGCCTCCTCGTCCCCCTGCTCCTGGTTGACTGTTTGTCACTCTTTACCACCTGTGCTAGAGAGGACACAGGGACAGAGAGAGGAAGGGACATTAAGATGAGTCACTTACGTTACTTGCAAGTAGCTTTGATTTTTAAAACATTTGGAAAAGAAGGTTGAAACCCAGCTAAAATGCATTCGGAGACTATCCGTGCACTCCATGTCTCCAAGAAGTATGAGGAATTAGAGCCCAGAGGGAACGTTTCCCACTGTCACATGGTCTGGTCCCCACTCCAAGGTTTCCCACAGGCATGGTACCAAGGATGTTGCCCCACCGTAAGCAGAGGCTCATGTATCATTGGCCATGAGGGCTTTGATGTTTGGCAAAAGTTTGTAAAGGGGGTTAAATGAACTCTGTACCGTAGCTCTTCTCTACTTCTCATCATAGCTCTCCTTTTCTTCTTTATGGTGTTTCTTTTTGTTGTTGTTGTTTTCGTCCATGTTCTCATCCATTCAGCACTATTTATTGAGCCCTACTATTTTCTAAGCCCCATTTTGGGCACTAGGGACACCAAGGTGAACTAAACAGTGTCCTTTCCTGCCTGAGGCTGCATTCTCTTCCCACCCCATCCACCGCCGCCCATGCTCACTCTGGGTCGTGCCTGTGTTCCGCTCTCTGTTATTATGCAGTGTTCTGCTTTCTGCACCATCTTACCAGCCCTTCCCTGCCTGCTGGAAACATTGACCGATGGAAGAAAAGCAGTCAGGGCTTCTCAACAGAGATATCCTTGGGACACGATTCAGTAATATTTAGCACCACCTAAGAAAAGCATTTTAAACTTGTCTGCATATACTAAAGCCCTTTTACCATCTGTTAGTGGAAAATATTTAAAAGTTTGGTAAGACTCTCAGTTATTGAAATAAAACTCTTCATTTGCTCCTTCCTCTCCTTGGGCATTAAAGACTCCCTCTTCCTCCCTGAGCGTCAAGCAATGGCCAACCCATCACTGGACAGAGATGGATCTTGCTTTTGGGTCATTTTTTTATGTCAGCAGGAATTCTGCTGAATCTTTCAGGAGTTCTGTTCAAAATCTACATGCACACCCCCACCCCCCCCCACCCTTCCTGCATTCAGGTTCATAGAAAGATATATAAAGGCCTATTAATCACAACAGATGAGGTGGACAGGACTTAGATTTATTAAATGGCAAAGGACAATGATGTTAAATCGCTTTAGGCTTAGATCAGATACTTTAATTGACCCTTTTTCTTTCTTTTTTTCTTTTTTTAATGTGAGACAAGAAGAGTATATTCTGGACGTTAGATGAAAAATAGGTTAATTTTTTAAAAATGAGATCATTTGGAACGTTACCAAATGGCAGACATACAGTTTAAATGCACATCTTTAGCTAATTCCTCATGAAATCATCAAATGAAAAGAAAACAAGACGGTTGGGAGAGGTTTTACTTTAACACCGGGACACTCAGAGTTCAACAGATAATGGCTGGACCCCTCCACGTCGTCTGATGGTTGGAGAAGCTGATCTCCTGGAGCCCCCAGTGACTCAAGGATTTTAATTCTTGTCCTTGGCACAAAAGTGAAATTGAAGGCAGCATTTGTTATGTGTGATGGACGTATTCTGCCTAGTGATCACCTCCCCCATGGCCAGTCTGAGGGACCTTCCTAAACTACCCTGTGTAGTGTAACCCTGGGCAGTGTCATACCCTGAATCAATTCCAGAACTTGTGCTGCAGCTCTGGGTCCCGTTTTATGGCCAGTCTGAAAACACTGGCAAATGCCCAGCTGAGGTTTCTCAGACGTGGACTTCTTACGTTGCTTGCTGATGTCAGGGAGGCGAAGACTAATTGAAAAATGCTCAGAAGAATAAACTTCAAGTGCTTTGCTCTGATGGAAAATGATACGTTTCTTGGACCCCTGAAAGTGAACTTCCAGGTCTCACTGACTCTTTATGATCTTTAAAGTTTGAGTTCTGTTGTTTTTTTTGTTTGTTTGCCTGTTTTAGGGCATATTTTTCCTTGCAGACACAGAACAACTAATAAAATGGAACACTGGGTGCTCCTTATTTTGTCTTTCTGAGTTGACCTCCTGCTTACCCCCTGTCCACTTAACTGTGAATTCTAGTGTGCAGAGCTCACTCTTCAGACATTTGTTAATTCTCCTTCCTAAGTTGCCAGGTAGTGTACTGATAAAGAGGGGAAATGCAAGTTCTCTTATGGTTTTGCTGATCCAATTCAAAGGGCCAATTCTGATAAAATATCTTTGAAATTGTTATAGGAATAAAAAATGTGGGGCGTGTGCGTGTGTGTGCGTGTGTGTGTGTGTGTGTGTGTGTGTGTGAGAGAGATAGAAGAAGGAAGGAGCATACAAAAAACCTAGACCCCTCATTCCACCATTTTAAACAAGATTCTCCTAATGTTTAGATTACTGTGCAGATTGGTTTCACCACCTGGGAAAGATGGTCTGATTTAATTCATCAATTAATTATCTAATGAGTTATTTAAGTTTGTGTAGAGCTTTGCGTGTTTTCCTCATAGATAATGGCTTGATCTCATGATTTGCTCAGTTCCTTCGGTGCAGTTCTGGGTGAAATGTGTGTGTGTGTGTGTGTGTGTGTGTGTGTGTGTGTGTGTGTGTACTGGAGGTCATTGTGAGGTTCTTCTGTTGAAAAATACTGTTTTTTCCTTTTTTTTTTTTAATTGAGGGGGAAAAATTCAATTCCCTACCTCACACCATTTAGTAGCCGTGCCCTCAGCTGTGCCTGTTACCCTCAAGTCCAGAGACCATGCATTTTATTCATTCCGGAGAATAAGCCTCCCATTCTGCTGTTCCAAGAGGAGGCAGTGGAATGCTGTTCTTGAAAGTTCTTGTGTATTAGGAAAACTAGAGAAAAACTGCTGCACCTCTGTTTTCTTTCGTGGAGAGCGTTTCTTCTCTTTTTCCCCAGGAACAGATGACCGATGTGTCCAATAGGGACAGTAGGAGCCTGTGTTGCCTCTCCTGGGATGTGGCAGCTGCTGTGGATAAGCCCCAGGCATGGGTTTCCTTCCTCAGAGCAGGACTGGAGAGCTTTTACCTCACCAAGGACCACTGTAGAGACAAATGAAGTTCATTTTTTTTAATTGAAGTATAGTTGATTTACAATGGTGTGTTAATTACTGTCGTACAGCAAAGTGATTCAGTTATACATACATATACATTCTTTTTTCTATATTCTTTTCCATTATGGTTTATCATAGGATACTGAATATAGTTCCCTGTGCTATACAGTAGGACTTTGCTGTTTATCCATCTATATATAATAGTTTGCATCTGCTAACCCCAGCCTCCTGCTCCATTCCTCAGCCCCCTCCCCCGGCAACCACAAGTCTGTTCTCTACGCCCGTTATTCTGTTTCTGTTCCTTTGTGAACAGATAGGTTCATTTGTGTCATATTTTAGATTTCACAGATAAGTGATATCATATGGTGTTTGTCTTTCTCTTTCTGACTTACTTCACTTAGTATGATGATCTCTAGTTGCATCCGTGTTGCTGCAAATGGCATTAATCCATTCTTTTTTATGGCTGAGTAGTATTCCATTGTATATATGTACCACATCTTCTTTATCCATTCGGACAAATGAAGTTTAATATATAACTTCCCATGGAGAAGCATGTACCAATCTAGTCCTTTAAAGAACTTAAGACCTGTCTCAGTGTGCATGTCCTTCTGTCCCGTGTGATGGCTCCTGGAGAGAGACAGGGCAGGAGACGAGAGAGGGAAGGAAGGATCACACTCAGCATCTATGCATCAGGTTCTTAATTTTCGTAACAAGAACGGAACTGTGTTCATGTGCATTGCACTGGGGACGCAGCCCCAGTTATAGGGTGAGGGCGTGGCTGCCCAGGGGCTCTTTCCCTCCCACCTGCTGCTCTCTGAGAATGCAAAGCATGACGCAGAGCATGAGACGTCTGGGAAATAACATTTCCATTTCTGCTCGAGCAGGGCTGGGGCTCGGTCTTCTCCCTGTGCCACCCAGGAAACCCAGCCCAACTCTTCATTCCGTCTTTTTTCTTAAGGGTATTTATTTTTTTAATTTCATTTTTATTTCATATTGGAGTATAGTTGATCTACAATGTTCTGTTGGTTTCATGTGTACAGCAAAGTGATTCAGTTATACATATACATATATGCGTTGTCTTTCAGATGCTTTTCCCATATAGAATATTGAATTCTCCCATTACAGAATATTGAGTAGCTGATTTTGGCAAGGACAAAGTTAAGTAAGAGAAAGCAAAGGGAGACAGCAGCTCGCCTTCATCAGATTCCAGCGGTGAGCCAAGCACTGCCATGGCGTGATGTTACCATGCAGTCTCTTTTCTTGTTCCTGGTCATCTGTTTCCCTTTACTTGGTCTTTTGACCTGCATTGTCGTTCACAAAGTGTTAAGTAATGAACCCGACACCTCCAGGAATCTTTTTTTTTTTTTTACCTGGACCATGTTTTTGTGCCCAACCCAGAACTTTGTATCTTTGAGGATGGCAAGTTGGAGATAAAAGATTTTTAATTTATCTGATTGACAGGGGTATCACTCTAGAAAGTGAATTGTTTCCAGATGGCATCGTTGGCATTGCTTCTAGAGGCTCTTTTAAGCTTCTTGTTATTCAAAAACACTAGCTCAGGATCATGATGGCAGTCCAGAGAGAGAATGGCCAATTTTTGTTTTTTATTTCAGTGCCACTGCCAGTGCTGCACCCTTTCGTATTTTGTTTCAAGTTCATAGCATACGTGAGTGTCTGCTGCAGACAGAGTGTCTCCGGCAGTCAGGGAAGGGAGAGGAGCATTGCACACCTACTGTGTGTTCTGCCTCAGGTGATGCATGTGACAAACAGCTATTAATCGCATCAAATGTGCAAAGTCTGGGGATGAAAGATGAATCAGAGCCAGGCTGTCACTGAGCATTCAGTCCACAGGGGAAATGAAATCTGTAGACAATAACCGCAGCGCAGTACAATGTTGGCAAGATCTGAGCAATCTAGAGGTAGGACCGAGGAGGGAAAGGTGCCATCTGATGAAAATAAAGGAAGGCTGCTCAGAGAGGAGACGTCTAAGTTATTTTGAAATCTGTGTAGGGAATTATCAGGGTATTTAAGAGGGAATAAGATGAGGAATGGCCGGGCGTATTCGGGCAGCTGGCTTAGTTCAGTATTGCAGGGAGAGTGGGGCTGGGGCTTTTATATAGGGCAGAAACTAAGGAATCACTGTACGGGTGCAGGAGCCCAGGGGCGGGAGTGGGTGGTGCCTCTGCCCTCACCCCGCTTCCCTCTGGCTTTCTATGCACATGGCTGCTATGCTGGACCACTCGCTCTCCACCTCTTCTCGCTTCTTTTTAATTTAAAAAAAATTTTTTTTTCTTTTTTGGCTGCGTTGGGTCTTCGTTGCTGTGCGCAGGCTTTTCTCTAGTTGCGGCAAGCGGGGGCTACTCTTCGTTGCGGTGCACGGGCTTCTCATTGCGGTGGCTTCTCTTGTTGTGGAGCACGGGCTCTAAGTGCGTGGGCTCAGTAGTTGTGGCACACAGGCTCAGTAGTTGTGGCTCGCGGGCTCTAGAGCACAAGCTCAGTAGTTGTGGTACACGGGCTTAGTTGCTCTGCGACATGTGGGATCTTCCCGGACCAGGGCTCGAACCCGTGTCCCCTGCATTGGCAGGCGGATTCTTAACCACTGTGCCACCGGGGAAGTTCCTCTCCTTGCTTCTTTTCTTCTTCCTCTTCTGTAGGAGTAGATGGTAACATTTCCTCCCCATCCACCGCTCTCTACTCGACCTCCCTTGCTGATCTCACCCAGTCCCTTGGATCCAGATGACTTCCAATCTGTCTTTCACTAGTGATTCTTCTCTTACTGCCTCTAAGCCATCACGACCTCTACCTCCTGCAGGAATTACAGATACTTAGCCAAAATAGGTATGAAAATCTTCCTTCATGTTTCTCCCCGACGGAACTTTTCGTTTTTCTACTCTTATTGATAGCATTTTCCAAATCTCAGAGGCCTTTAAAAGTCAGAGAATTGTTATTTTCTTTTAATCTCACCTCTCCCTTGTCCAGACCATATGCAAGGTTTCTTCACAATTACTCTCACATTGGTCTCTTCATTCTTGATTCAGACTCTTATTCGGTCCACCACCAGTGCCTCTGCATTCAGCCTCTGGGATCTCTTGTGAGTCTTTTCTACCCTCATGACCTTTAGTTCAGGCTCTCATCATCTCGTTGCTTGGATTACTACAAGTCCCCATCAACGGCCCTGTTTCCATTTCCTCCTGTCCCTTCATCCCGTACGAGTGCCCCTGCCAGATTGCCCTTCTGAAATGTAATCTGATCATGCTGCTTCTCCAAGCAAACCCCCCCAAAGGCTGCCTCCTCGCCGGCTCCCCATTCAGGACAGGCTTCCGGACCCAGCATCTTAGTTTCCATATTCTGCCCTTACCTACCTCTCCAGTGTAATTTCTCTGGAATATAATCTGACGCTCTTTGTTAAACAGTATGTTAAATGGAAGATCTGGCTTCGGCACCAAGGTTACAGCATGAAGAATTTTTTAAAAAATACGAAAACTCCTGGCCTAGAGTCAGAAAGTAGAATGATGGTTGCCAGAGGCTGAGGGAAGGGGGAAATGGGGAGTTAGTGTTTAATGGGTAAAGTTTCAGTTGGGGAAGATGAAAACTTCTGGAGAAGGATGATGGTGATGGCTGCACAACAATGTGAATGTATTTAATGCCACTGAACAGTGTGCTTAAAAATGGTTAAAAAGATACATCTTATGTTATGTATATTTGAACACACACACACACACCTCTTGGACCTCGTGGTCAAATGGAGAGAGTATAAAAGTGAGAGGTTATTGAAGATTGGGCGAGGGGATTTTGGAGAGAACTGGGCTGTGATTCCCCCACTGCAGGGTACTGGGGATGGAGGAAGGGGTACCAGTCTCTCATCCCAAATCTAGAGAGCACGGCTTGAGGGACGTCATCCGGGAAGTTTGTCCCATGTTCTCCTCAGTTGGGAGCCTGGTGGCCTGGTGCCTGACGTCAGCCTGGGGAATCTAGAGGGCAAATTGCCTTGGTGTCTGAGTGGAAGAGAGCGGCTGCTGGGCTGCATGGGGCCTGAACTCACCCTTTTTTGTCTAATCAAATAAGGAGGCCCCGGTGTGGACCGGATTCCCACAGGAGGGTCAACAGGGGTGTTGTCTTAAATGCTGTCCGGGCGGGCTGCCTAGAGAGTTGATGGTACCCTTGCCCGCCTTGAGATGGAGACCCACAGGTGGATCCCCACAAGCGGTGGAGGAAATCAGTGAGCCCAGGCTAGAGGCCGGTCAGCCAGATGAAGAAAGCTCAGGGAGAGATCACTGCCAAGTTAAAGGTCTCCGAAGACCCGATGGGAGAATCCCGTGAGAGAAGTGTCTGCTTGCCTAAAGAGGGTAAAACCATTCTAGATCAGGTCAGCGAGGGAAGAGCTTTGCCTCCCCTCCCCTCTCCTCCTTCCCTCCTCCATCTCTAGTTGTAGGATCATGAAGGGCAGCTAGAGTGCTGGGGAGAATGTGAGAAGACAGGGAGAGGGAGCGGACCCCACCATTTCCCCCCAGTCACAGGCGACCTGTGGGCCCTTCCAGGGAGGAGCCGGGATCACCTTCACGGAAAGGCTGAACTGTGGCTTAACCTGTGGGGTTGGGCCTTCTGGATTCTGAATCAAGACCGTTCTTTTGCTGTTTAAAGGGCTGTAAGGCTTTGTATTACCTAAGAATTATCGGGTTATGGGCCTGACTGAGATTTCACCCAGGACCAGGCGAGGAACATTTTCCTACCAAGCAGGTTTAAAGAGACAACGGCAGACAAAGCTAGAGTTGCTTTTACGTTGACACCGCATGAGTCCTGCTTACCCAAGGAGCCAGTTCCACCTCTCAACGTTGGTGCTCCAGCCGAACGGACAGTGTGATATTTATTCCCTGGGCGCCCCCAGTCGAGTACAATTCCACCTTTGTACTTTGGTTCGTGGTCTTCCTCGACTCCTTTTCCCACACTGTGTTTTAATTTCACTTCTTGTATGAGAGGGCTGTTGATACTTGTCTGATCATCCGTCCATTTGAATTTAAACTGCTTGAGGGCAAAAACCTTGTCTTATTTGTCTCTGAATCCCATGAATCATCTATCATAGTTCTGAGTACATAGTAGACATTGATAAAAGATTACACCTAGGGGCAGGACAGGAATAAAGACACAGACATAGAGAATGGACCTGAGGACACAGGGAGGGTGAAGGGTAAGCTGGGACGAAGTGAGAGAGTGTCATGGACATATATACACTACCAAATGTAAAATAGATAGCTAGTGGGAAGCAGCTGCATAGCACAGGGAGATCAGCTCGGTGCTTTGTGACCACCTAGAGGAGTGGGATAGGGAGGGTGGGAGGGAGACGCAAGAGGGAGGAGATATGGGGATATATGTATATGTATAGCTGATTCACTTTGTTATACAGCAGAAACTAACACACCATTGTAAAGCAATTATACTCCAATAAAAATGTTATAAAAAGAAAAAAAAGAAAAAAGATTACAGAATGGCCGAGTGATTGATGAATGAAATAATCCAGTTTGATAGCGAATATATATTGTGCTTATGAAGGCAGGAAAGAAAACAGTATAATGGCATTCCTGTTGCTTTTTTTCCCTTCTGTTGCCAAGCAGAGTTTGAATAGGGCTTGTTGGAGCCACGAACCAACTCTTCCGATGCTACCAGACATGCACGCTGTTCTGTACACTTCTAAAGAGGAAATAGCATCTTTTTATGGGTGTATGTAATTGTTTTCCGTTTTAAAAAAAATTTAGGTGAATAACAAGATATCCATATTAATCACAGACAAATTACAGAATATAAATAAGCGTTGCAGTAAACAGTCCCCTACACCCCCTCCCAGGCATCAGGCACTGTTAACCCTGTCTCATCTCTTCCCATGTGCCAGGTTCTCTCTTGAAGTAGCAGTAGAGCCCACTGGAGTCGAATTAATATTTGTGGCGTGGGAGTCAAAGCTAAGAGTGAGTGGAGTGAGGTATTCAACCGTTGCTATGTTAGGACGCCCCAGGCAACAGGGAGCGAGCTGGCCTGGGGACCAAGTGGGATCTGTAGCAGAAACTCTGTTCCCAAGTCAGCTGCCTCCTGCATCCTTCCCGGCCAGCAGGCCTGAGATGGTGATCAACCAAGCTGGAACTTAGGAGGAGTTGCTTCTTTCTGCTTTGCCTTGGGTGCTGATTAAATGGGGGTGGGGAGAGGAGAAGGGGTGAAAACAAGAGTGTGGCAGAAACTTTACAGCTATGGTTTTGCCCTCCAGAGGACACTGGCGATGTCTGGAGTTGCCTGTAGTTGTCACAGCTAGGGGGCTGGCACTCCTCGTATGTAGAGAGTAGAGACCAGAGATGCGCTAAACACCCTGCAGTGCACAGCACAGCCTCCCACAGCAAAGTATCTGCCTTCAAATGTCCATAGGGCTGAGGTTGAGAAACCTGCTTTTTAAAAAAAGGCAAGAAAACACTTGGCAATGATGCTATTGCATACAAGAGCAAGGACTATAAAAATATTTATTGAACGATGTCTCACTTGCCCATTGAGATGTCAGTTTGAAAAGTCTTCTCGGTGAGTCTGGAGTCTATCGGGTAGATTACAAATGCTAAAGGTTTTTTGGGGTTTTTTAAACATCCTTATTGGAGTATAATTGCTTTACAGTGGTGTGTTAGTTTCTGCTGTATAACAAACTGAATCAGCTATACATATACATATATCCCCATATCTCCTCCCTCTTGCGTCTCCCACCCACCCTCCCTATCCCACCCCTCTAGGTGGTCACAAAGCACCGAGCTGATCTCCCCGTGCTGTGCGGCTGCTTCCCACTAGCTATCTATTTTACATTTGGTAGTGTATATATGTCCATGACACTCTCTCACTTCATCCCAGCTTACCCTTCCCCCTCCCCGTATCCTCAAGTCCATTCTCTACGTCTGCATCTTTATTACTGTCGTGCCCCTAGGTTCTTCAGAACTATTTTTTTTTTTTTTAGATTCCATATATATGTGTTAGCATGCGGTATTTGTTTTTCTCTTTCTGACTTACTTCACACTCAGTGATCAGTGTTTTGTGCATTGTTGAAAAGTCAAGAGTTGTCATAAGGAAGAGCAGAAAGCACTTCATGGAAAATCATACTTGAAATTATCCCAAGTAGCTTTTAAAAACTGATTTCATTAAATCCAGTGGCACAAATAGCCAGGTGGTTTTTAATCCAGGGGCAGAGCTGGGGGAAAGGGGGCTTGGGGGAGATAAATAATGGAGCTCCTTTCTAGCTTTGTTCTTTTTATGTTGTTGAGATTTTTATTTTTTTAACAAAATGAATCTCTCTCTAGTATCCCTTTGTGTTTGTCTTCAGGCCTTGGAATGACTTGCAAGGTTCAGAGACATCATTATGTACCTGTGACACTGACCCCACTGTTTATTTTCCAAATCCTAAGTAGTTTTGAGGGGACACAAAGAGGGCACTGTGTGTGGTGACTGCACCTATGGGTGATCTAAGGGAAGGTCAGTATGGCTGTCAGGTCCCCAAATCCCTAAGTGGACAGGGGGTGTCTTCAATACTCAAGAAAGAATCAGGGACTAGAAATAAAGACAGAGACTCAGGCGTGTAACTTGGAAAGCTTTATATTCTTCTTTTTTTTTTTTTTTTTTTTTTTTTTAGCATGATTGAATCAATGGACTTGGTTTTTATGAGCTTCACAGACATGCAGAGAAAAAAGAAAAAAACAGCTTGGCAGGAATACAGGGAGGGGGAAAGGATCTAAATTAAATATAACAGTTGCCTGAAGTTTAGTTGCTGACAAAAAAACAAGTCGTTTTCTCTGAGAAGCATGTGTAATATGTCAGGAAGAAAAAAAGCACGATTAGCACACTTCTTACATGAGATCTTATGGATAGCACCATATTAATTTTAATCATTTAATTAAAAGTACTCCACTGTCTTCTTTATTGCAAATCAATAAAGTATGCATGTACCTGACTTTCACCTGTCTCATACTTGGCAAGGAGAGCGTAGCTTTCTCTGACTACCCAGCTTATAGCAATGAGATTTCCCCTGTCATATCTCCTAACTGTCCCAAGATCAGCACCTGCTTTATGTTGCCTCTTATAGTTTTATCTGTCTACCTATCCATCCATCCATCACAAATTACCACAAACTTTGTAGCTTAAAACAACAGAAATGGGGGCCAGAAGTCTGAAATCTGAAGGTTCTAGGGGAGAATCTTTCCTTACTCCTTCCGGTTTCTGGTGACACCAGGCAATCCTTAGCTTGTGGCAGCAAAACTCCAGTCTGTCTTAGTCCGTTCCGGCTGCTGTAACAGAACATCATAGACTGGGTAGCTTGTAAACAACAGAGAGGTATTTCTCACAGTTCTGGCATCTGGAAGTCGAGGGTCAGGGTGCCAGCACAGTCAGGTGAGAGCCCTCTTCCTGGTTCATTGTCAGGCATCTCTGCACTGTGTCCTCACGTGCAGGAAGGGGCGAGGGAGCTGTCTGGGGTCTTCTTTATAAGGGCATTAACCCCCATTCTTGAGGACTCCTCCCTCATGACCTAGTCACCTCCCAAAGGCCCCACTTCCAAATATCGTCACATTGGTGATTAGGTTTCAGCATAATAATTTGGAGGGGAGACACAGACAGTCAGTCTTACAGCACTGTCTCTTACCTCACATGGCCTTTTCCACTGTGTCTGTGTCTTGTCCTCTTCTGTCTATTATATGGACACTTGTCATTGGATTTAGGGCCTACCTGGATAGTCCAGGATCATCTAATCTTGAGATCCTTAACTTAATCACATCTACAAATACCTTTTCTCCATATAAGGTCACATTCACAAGTTCCTGGGGTTATGACATAGTCATATCTTTTTGGGGGGCCACGATTCAACCCACTACCCTATCTATCTATCTATCTATCTATCTATCGAATCCTTTTTGGTTTTTGTGTTTTCCAGAATGCTGAGGACACAGTAATAACTAATAAATGCTTACCAATTTGAAAGTGTGGCCTTATTTTAAAGTGACCCAAATTAATGGCTGGGCTAACTGTCCCACCTTGTTTCCAAGATGTTCTCTCATTAGCTCTAAGGAACATGTGAACATAAAGACACTCCAGCCTTGCAAAGTAAATGTATGTTTCAAACTAAAGACCAAACGTTCAATAGCCACACCTAAATCCAGAGCAGTCAGTAAGGTGAAATGTTATTATAACTTGTAAGATTGCTGTTTTTGTAAGTGTTAATCCTTGGGCTGCAATTAACATCCTAGGTGGTCTTGAGGATTACTAGCTCCCAGCAAGGTGTAAATGTCTCAGTTGAATCAACCCTATTTATCCTTTATTAATTTAGGTGCCCTAGAAGAGAAAGAAAAAAACATTGATCAGAGCTTTCAAAATAGAGGGAGGAAATCTTAGTATGAATATGCTTGCTCTTAATTGATTCACTGAAATTGAGTACATTATAAAACAAGGACAGGTATTTGCTGTGTTCTCTGTAAGTCCTGGAAGCATCATGGCAGAGAGGAAGGAGTGTGTGGGAGTGATCGGGAGACTTTGGTCAAGAAACCTGGTTCTAGATCTGGAGCCATAGGCCTGGTTCTGCTGCCATTTGTGTGGCTTTGAGCAAGTCGCCTGATTTCTCCGAGCTTCAGGTTCCTTCCTTTTCTGGAAACCAGATGGATTAAAGTAGAAGTTTTTCAAACTGTGTTCCAGTGTGCCACGGCACCGTCTTCTAAACTGCTCCCTGACACAAGTTCTCTCTGTGATTAGAAACTGGGTTTGGTTCAGAATTAAGAAACTCTGGCGCTTTTGTTCTTCATTCACCTGTTTGCAGCGGAAAGCTACAAGGACACTCAGATGGTGAAGATTAAAGAGGAACCCATGGAGGTGGACATCCAGGACCCGCAGGCCTCAGTATCACCCAGCCGCAGTGTTGGCTATAGCACTTTAATTGGGCGAGAGAAAACTGAACCCTTACAGAAGATGCCAGAAGGCAGAGTGCCCCCAGAGAGAAACCTCTTCAGTCAAGACATCTCTGTGAAGATGGCGTCCGAGCTTCTTTTTCAACTGTCAGGTACGTTTCCTCGAGGAAAAAAAAAAAAATGTCAATAATGGGGACTAATTGGAGTGAAAGCCACTCTAACGAAGTAAAAACACCTGCATTATAGGATTTTTTTAGACAGAAATCCATTTTGTTACTTTAACGTGTATACCACCTCTCAAACGAAGAGTTCATCAAATGCTGCCAGGTAGAACTCCTGCCAAACTTTCTTTAGTAAATAGTTAAGAATCATTTGAAATTAGAACTCTATTCAACTCCGTGCAAATGATCCCTGTTGCCTGGACTAAAGGTCTCAACTCTAATTTTGTTTAGGCAGTTGATCTGATTAACAGCCTTTTTTTTTTTTTTTTTTTTTTCCTAATGTGCAAAAGATAAACTTCAATTTACTCCAACAGTGACTGAGTTACTGTGAATTCCAAATTAGTGTGGTCGGAATTAACGAGATTTTACGGTGTCTTGCCAAAAAACAAAAAAATCAAGAAAAGGGGAAAGCAAAAGCTGAAACTGTGAGGACTCTTTTCCAGCTATAACACAGTAGAACATTTCCTGTAAACCAACTTTTTCTACTTCAAATACTCAGAAGTCAAAGTTTAGGAATCAGCTAAGTGATCACCTATTACAAAGCTAAGGAATCACCTATTCTAGCTCAGCTAAGTGTCTTGATAGAATAGGGGAGGGTCCTAGAACCTAAGCTGTTCTCTTTATCACCTCATTCAAGCTGCATGGTCTTTGTCCTTATCAAATTTAATGTGCTGTTATTGCTTGAATGTGATTGAGATGGATGAAAGAGACTCCTATAAGATTCAGACTTATATAGAAATACAGATACTTTGTCCTTGGTCAAGCATTGGCTTACATACTGAAATTCAGGCATCAGTAGAGTTTGTCACTAATATTTGATAAACTCTGTTTTGTTATGGCTAACAGATTTCAAACACCCATTAAATGCGTCATTATTTAAGTATCGACTTTTCTCCCCTAAGAAAAATACCGGAAAAGAGGAAAGAAGCTAGAATCTGCAAGGCATCGTGATAGCTCACCTCCTCATTGGCCTCATGACACGCCCCCATAGCTGTGAAGTTATCAGTCGGTGCCGAAAATGGCAGGCTCGGAGTTCTCAAACAAGGACTCTGTTTGTGCAGAGCTCAGAGAGGTGGAAACAGTTAAGTCAGTAAACTGAATAGGCCACATAGATCTTTGCAAGTTCCAAAAAAACTCCAAACAGGCAAGATGCTTTTCTTTAAAAAAAAAAAAAAAAAAAAAAAACAGGCTAAAAGCATCTCTAAAAACAATATAACTTTGAAAATGATTTAGCAGTTCAAATTTGCAAAAGTGAGGCCAGTGTGGTTCTTTTCAAAAAGTCTCTGTCTCTAGCAGTACCTTATCATGGTCTACTATCAGCTAAAAACTTTGTGTCTGAGAGTTCTCACCCTGGCGCTGTCACTGACTGCCTGGGTGACCTCAAGCAAGTCATTTAGCCCCGATTTCCTGCTCTCTGAAAGAACACTGCCTGTGAATCCAAATTCACCCTCATTGTCACTGATGAACGGACAGAAAGGAATTGTCCACACAAATATGCACACGGCAGCTTCAGACTAGTGTTAAAAAGCACGGGGCAGCGTAAATCTTTGTTTAAAATTTTCCCCCAAATCCGTAAGATTAGGAGTTTTTCACTTGCCCTGCTGTTGAAATCTGAAACCCTTGTAGAGGTGGCCAGGTTTCCTCTGGAGACTTAAAAGAAGCCACCGAGAGCTGTGACAGTCAGGGCAGAATCCTCACATTTGAACTGGATGGGGAAGACCAGAGGTCAACTTTTGTGTTCCTGAAAGCTAATTAAATAATTTCTGACAGCTGGTAGATTCAGACCTCAAGACAGAGTAAGGGAGAGTTTACCTCCTCTTGTCTAATGATATTTTTTGTCCCCTGTGACATTTATCAGAATGTGCACTCGATGACTCTCGCACCCAGAGGTCTTACGTTTGTTTTTATATCCCGTCTCACAAAGGGGCCTGACAGTACGGAATGCTTAAAAGGTTGTCATCCCAGTCAGAAGCAGAACGGTTGCAACAACTGCAGTTTTCATGCTGAATCAGAGAAAAGCAGACATTTTCAGCTGGGGAAAAATATAATAGAAAGAACTATCTTCATGCACATCTGTGTGTGTGTGTGTGTGTGCGTGTGTGTGTGTGTACATGTACTCACTGAGGCCTGATGAAAATCAGACAACACATTTGTACTTTGTTAGTAACTCTTTCCCTTTGATTGGTTTTTAGTAAACTATTTTGGTAGATGCTATCGACATGCTTCTGTTGCCTGTCTTTACCAATAAGACAGGAAGGGTTTGAATGTTTAAAAAAGAAACCAAAAGAAAACCACAACAGAGAAAGAGGATGTTTCTGCTTCAGCCTTAAACACACAAATCGAGTCAGAGCAACCTAAGAGATGTCTGTTTCATCCTTTCTCTTTACAGAGAAGGTGAGCAAAGAACACACTCACACGAAAGAAAACACCATCCGGACGACCACCAGGTAGGCCACTGCGGAGTCCCCTCGGAACACACCCTCTGGGGGCCATCAAGCCCACGTCACAGTTTGAGCAACATTCCTCCAACCGTTCTCTCCCACTGGGTTCAAAAGTCACCCCTTTATCATCATTTTGTGTTTGAACTTTGGTTGGTGGAAACAACACAAAACGCAAAGGACACCAAGGGGGAAGGCCATTCATAGTTACTAAACATCTAAATGTGTCACTTTGCTGGAGAGTTTTCCTTATGCTATTATTTTTTATTCCTTACAATGATTGTGCGAAGTAGATAATATTATCCTCTTGGCAGAAGTTTCCTGACTGGAGAGTTGAAGTGGGTGGCGGGGCTGTATTTGGGAGCTGGGTCTGTATCTTAGGAAAGCCTCAGTCTGTTGGTAGACTGAGGTTGAACTGCGTTCCTAAGTAGCTTTGCAGCTGTGGACTGATAACTTGTCACCAGGGACATCCCAGCTTTTTAACTCACTGCATTGTTAGGAGGGCAAAAATGTAAAAAGCAGAAGAAAGACAATGCTTTCAGAAATTGCAGGAAAACTGACATCACTAACAACTGTAGGTTAAGGAAGCTTTCCATTTGCCAAAGGCAGTTGAAGAGAAGGTCAGCCAGGGTGCGCTGCCCATCAGGGTGGGTCAGGCAGGGTGGGCTGCCCATCCTGAGGCTCATAATCACCCAGACCTGAACTGTTGCAGGCAGGTGCCAACAAGTGCAGACCCACCTCTGTGGAAAGGGAGCTTGGGGGAGAGGCAGGCTCCCCCTTGGCAGGCTTTAAGTCAAGGAACTTTACTTTCCTGAGCAAACTTAGAGTCTTCCTCCTGGGAGCCGTTGATTGGTTTTGTGATTTAATTCTTGCGACGGAAGATCAACAGTGTTTTTCCTTTGGATGTGATATGAGTCGACCTCGGACCATCACCAGGCACATGAACGGTGTTCATTTGAACCTTAACGCGAGTTTTTTCTTCTTTTTAACTCTGTGAATCGGAATTTGGGACTATCAAGTATTAAACAGTAATTAAAACAGAGTCAGCTTGCTTCGCACAGGGTTTATATAGTATTAGGGACAGAACCTGCCTCTAACCCAAGCATGGTGTTAGGCTTGCCTCCGTGTATAAGTACGCCGATGGGAAATGAGTCTTTCCATCTGGTCTGTGCGTTGTGTTGGGAAATGGGTCTGGGGGATGGAGAGGGGATTTTGTCTGTTCAGTTGGATGCCCAAATAGGAGATGTGAACTACTATAGATTCCAGCCTGCCTTCTCCATGTAATCCTAAGGCTATTTTTTTTTTTTTTGGTATCTATGCTTATGTTCGTGAGTCTAAACACATGAAATGGGCCAGATTGGTAGACATCGAAAGACGGCAGATTAAAAATAAGAGGTGTCAATTTTAATTTGCTTCCCTAGGCTTCCTGAAGTGTCACAGCTCAGGTTCCCTAGAAGCAGAGCCCTAGACAGGGATCCCTGTGCGGGTGTGTTATTGAGGGCGTGCTGTCAGAGGGACCTGCAGGGATGCGATGGGGCGGGAGAAGGAAGGGGAGCTGAGCAAGGATTCTAGGGCCAGTTGTCTCCCGCAGAGAATTCTGGAGCATGAATTGCACCACAGAGGAAATCCTGCCTTGAGGTAAGGGGGCCAGCTCTTGGTCCCCCCTCATTATCCACTAACTTCATCAGGGGATGTGTAGCCTGCCAGGTGAGGGGGGCTCCAACGGTGAGGGCATTTCTCACTACAAGCAGCCGACACCCCTGGCGATGCGGGGTGAGTGTACCAGTGCGGTAAAGGGGATCTGGGCAGGACCCCAGCCCCATCTCCTATGGAGGTTTTCTGCGGGCTCTTTAAGATTACATGATAATATTTACCTAGCAGAAAGGTATGCTGCGAGAGCCTGTTATTATGCTTTCCGGGTGTTCTCTGGGAAGAGGTAAGTGGAGGTTTGAACTAGCCCCAAACAAGTGAAATGTACAATACCTCCTAGCCTTGGCTGGAGCTGAAGCATAATTACAGGATAGAAGAGAGGGGTTTTTTTAGCCATTTGGCAAAAAACGGAGCAATCCTTAAATTCTCCTGTTGCTGGGAGATTATGCGTAAGAAGAAATCCAAATCAGATCTTTTGCCCAAAGCAAAACAAGAGGTGCTTCCTATGAGCTTCCCCACCCCTACAATGTGGTGTTCAGACATCAGTGTTATAGGTTTCTTGGTTTCTTGTTCTTCTACAAAATCCTTGGTGTGTTTTTATTTTTCCTTTGAGTAGGCAACTTGCCCAATTAGCCTCTCCTCAAAGAGATCTCTTTTTACCTTCTCACCTCATTACTTCAGGTGGAATAGAATCAAGCTGCCTTGTGCCAAGAAATCCTCTTTAACCTGAGTTAACCGATAGCAGAAATAAGGGGGAAAAAACGCCAACTCTCTTCTTTTTTGATTCCCGTTTTGGAAGAAACTCTTACTTTTGGAAGAGGTCTGCACAAGGTCAGCTAATGGGGTTATGTTTTAAGGTATGATCTGTGATACTTTCCAGAAAGATTTACATCGAGGCTCCAACTTCCCATACCTCCAGATTTTTTAAGTACTTAGTGGGATGTTTGGTTAGTTATCAGATTTCCCACGTTTGATTTCCTGGAAGAAGCTGACTGTCCAGAGCGATGGCTCATGATGGGAATCAAAGTTCGGAATTGTCCATGTTTCAGAGTTGCTGGGCACATTTAAGATAGTTGACTTGTGAAGGGCAGCCTTGGACGCCGGCCTCAGCGAGGTATTGAGATCAGGCACATCCAAATGCTGACGGGTGCCTGAGCCCTTCCACTCAGTGAGATCTGCATCTGGGATCTGGAGATCCAGGGGAACCAGAGGAGGAAAGAGATGTGCAATGCTGAAAAAAGAAACTGATTCTCTCCGATTCTCTCTCTGTCCTTTATCAACCCACAACTTTCCCCACTGTTGTTAATCATTATTAATCTTGACTCTCATGCCAAACACAAGAATGAAGAAAAAGTGTAGCAACCCAAGTGTGAAACACTCTTGTCTCTGGCAGTTCCGATGTGTGCTTACCAATGAGATATGGGGGTGCAGGTTTCCATGCCCGGGCACCAAGGCAACAGGAAGCCCGTGGATGTGCATACAGGTAACTCCCCATCCCATAAGGGCTGATGACTGCACCTCTCTCCTCATCCAATCCTCCCTCGTCACAGCTGTCCATTGGCCATTCTGCTGTTTGTTAATTCCTCGATTATAAGATGGGGAGACATGGAAAGAGAAAATGATGTTGGACAGCATTCCTTGTTAGCCACTTTTTAAAAGAAGTTCCAGGTAAAGCTAAGGGTTGAAACTGATAACTAGCAAGTTTCTGGATCATTGGCTCTTGACCTCATTTTTCAAAAACTCTTACAATGGAAAATTTCAAAGATACAAGAACAGAGAATGTACCCATGATCGAGTTTAAATAATTATCAATTCATGACCAATTCATGTTTCATCCATCCCTTCCTTTTGTTCTTCTTCCCCGTAGATTATTTTGAAGCAAATCCTAGACATCATTTGAAGAACTGGTTTGAGAACGCCTTTTTAAAAAATTATCCTAAGAACTTAGACTCAGCTGCTTCAATTAGGATCATCTTCCCAAAAGTAAAGGAGAAAACCATCCACCAGGGTATCCCATGTGGCCAGGCAGAGAAATCAATCTACTTAGCAGCCGGGATGATTGGATCATCTGGTCCTGCTCACCAATGCCTTGACCCTACCCTTCCTTCCACCCTTGTCTGTGCCCTCCTAGGAGCACCTCCATTGAATCGGTCCTTCAGTTGGAGCTTCACTGTAAATGCTAAACAGCAGTTCTTCTGCCTGTTTAACCTTAGAGTCTAGAAAATTCAACCTAAGTGTAAAGAAGTCTGTGCGTCCCCTTTGAGATAGCCTGTGGCATTCTTAATGCCATTCTACCTGACAAATGAGATGGGGAGAAGGTCCGCCCAGACCCATGAGAACAGAAGGACTGAATGCTTAAGAGACTAACGCAATCTTGGTGTTTCGATTTCCTTTCCCAGCACAACCCTAGGTTCTGCTGGGAGCAGATAACCAGCTAATATGATCATTTGTAGATGAAAATATATGAGGCATGATATCATAACCAGATCCCAAAGTTTAATGGAATAAAAAGAAGATCTACATCTTCTGACATGGACCATCACCCAGCCAGATGCTGGATAAGATCGAAATAGGAAAATGGAACCCTAGAGTAAGAATCAGATAGCTCCTGGCAGGTGAATTGGACATGCTCGATGTTGTGTAACACCATGAACTTCAAACAATGGCTGCCAAGAACCCTCTCTTGGTTATTTGTTCTCTCTCTTCCCCATTAATAATTCAGCGTCCATGGGGCTATAAGATTGCAGGCCTATAAGAAAAACTTCTCACACCTGGCTTGCTCTATTCCAAAAGCAAGGAAGTATTTACCTGAATTGTTTTTTTCTCCATTACTAGACAAAAAGCAGAAGTGGGAAAATCAGAAAGGTAGAGTCATATCATGCTGTGCCGACCAACATTTAATTTGCCCAATTATCAGAATTTGAAATGCGGGCTATTTTTCTGTGATTTAGATAACGGCACTTACAGTGTTTACTAAAAGATATATGTACTTGGAAGTGTTCAATATAGAATTTTCCTGTGTGATTGTTTGGATGCCTGTCCTTAAATATTTATGAGTCAGTAATAGAAATTGCACAAATTTGTCAGAGCGTGATGTGCTGCTTCAATTTGTGCAATTTCCCCTTTTCAATTTTTAGAAGGCATAAGAGAACAATGCTCCATTACCTTAAGAAGTAAAAGATTACACATAAAGAACTCTGGATTAGCTGGAAGCAATTAAGAAAATAAACAGGAAACAGAGCAAATTAAATTGGTGATTTTTGAGTAGCTCTCCCTATAGTCTCTTTACCCTTTATATTTTCTAACGTTAAAATTAAAGGCACAGAATTTTGTTTCTAAAAAATGGAAATTGCTACTAATTTCGTGGAATCCCTCCAGTTAGGACATTCAATGCTTTTTTGGTGAAGTCATAGCTGGTTGTTGGGCCATTGAAAAGTTTATAAAGCGCCTTTGCTCAAGACACTGCCATCTACTGGAACACTGTCATAATAAATATGTAAATCTTTGTTGTCTGTGATGTTAAGTACCCACCCCCTCCACCCACCCAGTAAGGTACCTTTGTGCAGTGCACAGCCTGCACCACTGTATGTAGCTGCCCTGACACAAGTGTTGACTGGAGAGTTTTTCACTGGCAGTCCATCCTTCTCAACTTATCTTTGAGTTTTCATTTTTTCAAAGAAGTTAAAACTCATCCTTTAAACAGTGGATCTTTTTTTTTTTTTTTTTTTTTTTTAGATACATATAGCCTCAAACTACCTTTGTGCATTGCTCTCATTTGAGTTTTCTTCCTTCTTATCGCACCAAACCTTCCTCAGTACTTTTCTCTATTTCTATACGCCATTGTCCTGTAGGTATCACGCTCTGCCATTTTTCCTCCCACCCATGACCTCTACATTGAACGGTTATAGTTGAGACACTGTGCTTCCAGAACTCTTTAATACGGTGTCACTGTGAAGAGTTTAAATCTTCTTTTCAAGGATCTGAAGAGGGCTGTGCCTTTCTTTTCTTCATTTCCACGGGTTCTCCCACCTTTATTTCTACTGGCTTACAACTGTGTTCCATCTGTTTGCACAGCTCAGAACAGTCAGGAACGAGGTATAAATGTGTAAGCCTCTGTAAGTAGACAGATCATGCACAGGTGACATGTGACATGTGGCTCAGATGCCAGCTTCTTCTAATCCGGGATTTTCTCTCAAGGGTGTCTCCATGGTTGTTACTAGAAATATCGCCAATATTCCAGGGTTGACCTCTGTTTAGGGGGGAAGGCCCTGGTGGATGACGCAGCAGGCCAGGGCCCATCCACATTTCACTGGGGTTACCTTCAACTTCCACGGGACAAAGGGTCTCGCATCGCTGCAGAGAAGACTGAGTTCATCTGTGCTCTGCTCGCCTCGGCAGAAGCCCATTGTCCTTGTTTATGTATAAAGTCAGATTCCTGCGGGAGATCCAGGTCCCTCCACGGGCTGACATTTCACGGCTCCTGACGTGCAGGTTCACTTCCGCTGCTGCGCCTGGCTCCGGCTCCCCGAGGTCTGGCCTCCCGGCCGCAGCCGCCCTCGACAAGGCCTGGCATTGTGCGCCTTGTCCTGAGAAGTTTCCTGGCTCCGCGGTGGATGAATGCTCAAGCCGCAGCAACAGGAATTGTTCCTTGAAAACGTGGTGTTAGGTTGTACGGATTGGCCCGCCTCTAGGACAGCCCTAAATAGAAGGCATCTGTACTTTTTCAGAGAAGAAAATTTAAAAACATTACCAAAATGAATTCTCCCGAAAATGTTCTACTTTTCTTCTACAGTATTTTAAACAGCCTTTTTCTTCCGTGGCTCTCAGCCTTCTGCAACTGAAGTTGACTGATATGAATGGGATCAGAATTTAGATACAGTTGCCCCCGCCTGTGTCTTTTACAACTGCCTTCAATTATATCACCCCTCAGACTACTCTTTAAAAGACTAAGAGTCTCTTTAAAAATAAAGGATCCTGAACTGTAAATCTTAATCATTTGTTTTAAGTTTAAAAAATAACTTTTATTTTCAGAGAATATAGGAGAACATAAAGAAGAAAAAATACCCGCTTATAATCAATCCTGCTACCTAGAAGCAACCACTGCTAAGTTGGTGGTGTGTATCCTGGCTGAATTTTTATCTATTTAGAGATGTATACTTTCCCATCAAAACTGGATCCTACTATATATACAGTTTTATAATCTTCTCTTTTACCTAGTAATATATTAAGAATTTCTTTCCATGTCAGTAAACATAACCCAATATTATTCTTTTAATATTTGCATGTCATAATTTATTTAATACTTCTCTTATTCTTGGATATCAAGGGTTTGGTTTGGTTTTGTTTTCCCAAGTTGTTGCTAATTCTGGGATGAACTGACTCGAGAAAGCATTCACAGGTTTCAGGCTTTTGCTATGAATTGTCTAATTGACTTTCAAAAAGGTTGAATCTACAATTTTACCAGAAGCTAATGAGAGAATATTTTAAAGGTCTCTGTGCTTTATCATTAAAAAATTTTTTTTTTTTTTTTACCGATTGGGAGGTTAAAAAGTATATCTTATAGTTAAAACCTTTTCATTTATTGATTCCTGGTGATATCAAGCATTTTGTTCATGAAGAGACATTTTTATTTGTTCTTTTGTATTTCTTTTATTGTCACTTATTATTCTGTCTGGTGGTTTGTCTGGGTTGAACTTTTTGTTTGATTGTTGATATTGATTTTTTTATTATTTTATTTAATATTTTTTATTTATTATATTTATTTAAAACAAAATGAAAGGAATAATGCAATAAACCACCATATCCCCACCACCCAGATTGAACAAATGTTTGCTACACTTATTTCACCAATCTTTTCTTCCTTATATTTTAGATCACATCCCTGACATGACATTCACTCCCACATTCTTTGATATATATATCTCTTAAAAAATAAGGACATTTTCTGCAATACCATTGTACACCTTACAAATTAACAACACATTCGATTGGTTTTTAACTGCTAAGAAGGTTCTAGCTGATCAGCACCAACCAAGTGTACAGCCGTGTCAATGAGGAGGAGAAGAAAGCACATCTTGGCTTTCTTATGACCTCCAAAAATTAAAGAAAATCTGGTGCCTATACGTGTAGCCGAATGATGGAGTGACCTTGCTTCTCCATCTGCCCACAAGCCCCATTTAGAAACCCACTGAATCTGCAATGCCAAGTCTCAATTTGTAGATAAATGCCCCGGCTGAAGCTTGCCAGTGTATAACGATTCATTCAAGCTTTCCTCACTACAGTCCTTCTTTCTTTGAAAATGTGTGTGCCCAACGTGATGGATGACTGGGTTTCCAGGCCTAGCCCACTGGGGTCATAAGAGGGCTTCTCTGTTGTGTCCCTTTTAAGCTTGAATAGGGAACTTGCTGTTTCACATCCTCAGGGCTGTCCTCAGGTCAGGGACTTGCAGTTGTTCTTAATCTCAAGCACTCTGCCCCACCGCCACATCCCCTGAGCTGCCACCCAGGGTGCTTTTATTAAAATAAGTAAGTAAATAAAATCATTCAAGAGTAGGGGTCCTCGGGAGGGACAGTATACATGAGCGCCATTAAAGCTGTGTTTTCTTTCATTATAGATTACCTCTTTAACTGACTGCAAGAAAGTTAACAGGGAAACTGGCACCGACTTTTATATCTAAAATGTTGATATCTGGGCCCATTTCAGAAGCAGCAGCTACCCGGTCTCATCCAAAATGAAATGAGGGCCCAAGCGGGCAGGTAGGATGACCGCCTGCTGTCTGCAGTGACATATAGAGAAGGCTATACTGGAGCAAAAAGACCTTACCCGGGTTGCAAAGAGAGCTCAAAAATCCTTTTCCAAAAATTGGTAGAACTAAGCAGTTAATATATTTCAAATACAATGATTTATCAATATGTTTCAAAACATACAGATATGTAAATATATACAAAAGAAATATTGAGCATCCATTATTCTATTATAAATTATTAGCAAATACCCAAGGACAGTAACATTTGAGAAAAAAATAAGCGCTACCTAAAGAAAATTGCATTAATCATGAAAATTAACTTGAAATAATGTTATTTGATCTTTTTTACAAATAGAATATCTAAAAATAAAGCGTGGCAATGTGTTTGTTGTTGAGTTGTGAGCGTATTTTCATGCAAGCTAGTACAGCTTCTCAGAAAGTTTCTGCTGACCTTAAAGTACTTGAAGAAATTTTGAGAAGATAGTTATAACTAATCCAAATATTTCCCCTCTTCCTTATTTTCGAATAATCCTATCTGGATATGTTTGAAAAGCTTTAAAAAAAAGGAAACCACAACGCTTTGTGTTCTGTGTCAAAGACTATAACCTGTTATTGTTAGCAAGGTGTAGTTTTGTTCAAGGACAATGTTTCCGGTTTGTTCTCATTTCCTTTGGTTGCAAGATGTATACCTGGAGATCCCATGTGGAAGTTACCTGTATCCATTTCAATCTGCAACATTCGTATTCTGTGTAGTCAGAAAGTCTTGGGACTAGAGTGAGATTTATTCTTGGAAGAATTCAGTCTGTCGCCTGTCTCTGCTTGAGGCTTTTGGAGGCATAGAGGATTGTTTTCTTGACTAGCGCCTCCTGCTTATTTCAAAATGTTAATGCAGTGTGTCACTCCTGGGTCTAAGTGATTCAGAGGTCAGAGTTTTAAAAATATCAGTACAATGGTTGTTGATAAATGTATGGAATTTCAGTTCTTAAAAAAATTAACCTGATACATCCATACAGAAAAGAAGTATTTCAGTGTCCTGACTTGAGAGCTGGGGCTAAGTAGAGATTGAGGCAGCCCTGTTACCAGGACAGACAGATGGCCATCTGGTGAGGTGGCCCAGGGGCTGGGGTCTGCTGGGAGGCAGGTAGCGGCTGCAGAGGGAAAACATTGGCTTCCACAGAACTTTCCCACCCCAGAAGGGGACTCTGGCTCTCCTTCCGCAATATATAGCTTCTCCGAAATATCTAAGTCAGATAATTTGGTCTTAAAATTTCCTTAAAATAAAACAAAATGAAATAAAAATTAACCAACATTCTTTTGGACATATTTAATCAGCTCTTAGAAAAAAATCCAGAAGCCCTGTTATGTTATATGATACATAGCTGAATAAATAATTAAGTACTTTTACTTGAAAAAACACCATCTTTTTTATTGATTAAAGAAAATTTTGTCTATGTGCGGATTGAAGTCAGAATATCACTTCAGGATGATTTGCCCGAAACGCTTACATTTAACAGAATTTCATTCTACCCTGAAATATGTAGATCTTTCTAGAGTCTGAGGACAGATTCATTGCAGAGCAAAATCTTTTTTTCTTATTTAATCTTTCTTTTCTATTTGCCATCCCCAAGTTCAGTCCTAAAAGTTATTGTCTTTTAGAAGGAAAAAAAATGACTTCTTCTCTGGTGTTCCTTTTAAATTATAGTGCCACTACTAAGCATAAAGTATTTTTTCTTAACTTTCTCTTACATACTATATCCACCTTATTCTTTTCCTTTTTTGTTTTGTTCTGCTTTGCTATTGCCATCAAAACAAGAATTCCCTTAACGTGTCGGTTTCAGTGGTGGCACCCCGGGGGGGATGGTTTGTAAGTAGATGGGCCTTCTGTTTTGCACGAAGCCGAACTCCTGTCGGCACTCAGATGTTAAAGGTGGAAATATTTGTGCCGCAGTCAGCAGTTAGCAAAACGTATCCCTATTTAGAGCCATAATCTTTTATGGACTCTTTTATTATTTATTGTAAATCTTTTCTTTCTGCAGCCCTGAGCTGTTGACCTCACAGCCCATGCCATCTAATGCCTGGAATTGTCCAGTCACCGTGACACCAGGGCCCCTTCCTATTTTAACCCTTAGATTTTCTGCAGGAGAAAAATCAAAATACGCATTCATTGTCCGTTTCATTTTTATTCAGAAAAGAAACTCGAATAAATAAACGTTCTGTCTTTTCCAAGTAACAAAAGGCAGGAAAAGTAATGGGGGCGTTTGGCAGTTCTAAGTCTACACCAACATCTTCCAGATGCTGTGTCTGAGTATTTATCGAGTATTTATACGAGTTAGCTAGTGTTCAGGTGGCCTGTCATTGTGCAGGACCAAAGGGGAGCCACTGTGGTAGGTGGTGATTTTGTTAAATGAGAATAAGTGACGGTCCCTTCCGCCATTAGCTATTAGTCAACCTGCTTCTCTACCAACTTTTTACCAAAAAATGTGAACTAGAAATAAATCATTTTCTGGACGGATTTTGCGTTTTCCACTTCCTAGGCTCTCTTTCCGGTGGAGGGGCCTTTTCACACTAAAATGCCTAAATTGAGTCAGGAAGCACGAACCACGCGGTATTTGCAAGCTTGCTCCTTTTTTCCTGGAAGAATTGGTAACGACCTAAGCAGTTGAAGGATGGTACACACACGCTTCAGAGTCTAGTACATCGTAAAACCTGCAGTTCATTGACTCTTTTCCTCCCTGAAAAGTGCAGACCTGGTTCATCCTGTATCGGGTACCTCCAGGGCCTCCCCTCTCTGCCTGCCACCCTCTCCCGTCACCCACAGTCCCTGTGGCCTGAACGAGGGGCCGGTTTGTTCACCACAGAGCTGGACGTCCTCTGAGAGCAGATGGGCTTCTGCACTTTACAGACCCTGTGAGGCACAGGAAAAGAAAAGGGGCCTAAGGATGACCATCTCCACATTCTGAGAATGACCTTGCTTGGTGCTAAGGTATAAGTACAGCATCTTCTGTTCTCAGAACACAGGCAGAAAGTTAAAGATAACCAAATCATTTTTCACATGTTCTATTTCTCAATTGAAAAAGCCTTTCTTTGGTGACCTAGGATCCTGCGTACTGAAACAGTACTCCCACCCCCCTTCCCTCCCTTCTTCCACTGTCTCTTCCTTTTGTTCTGTCAGTTCCAAGAAGGATCCATGACTTTGTATTGTCCATGCGTTCCCTAGATGTTAAGAGACCAAGCAAAAGGCAGTGTAGCTTAGTTTAATGGGCAAGGGTGCAAAATGCGATGCCAACAGGCCTGGGTTCAAATCCTGTCTCAGCCCACGGGCACGGACAACTACTTAACTTCTCTGTACCTGAGTCTCTTCATCTGTAAAATATGGATGATAATAGTAATCGTCGACACCCTATAGAGGGTCCTTGTGAGGATTCAATGAAGTTAATATACACAAAGCCCTTTAGAGCAGTGCCAGATACTTAGTAAGCAATACACGTGTTAGTTGCCATTTTTATTGAGCATGTACGATGTACTAAGAACTTTAACATGAAATATCTTATTTAACCCTTCACAGCTGCCCTATAAAGATGGTATTTTAAAAGCTCTTTTCCAATGATGAAACAGGCTAGGGAGGTTGTTGACAAAGATCACTTCACCATCAAGTGGCCAATATGGAATTCAGACTCAGATCCTTCTGATTCCAAACTCAGTGCTAAACCACTGCACTCTCACTTCCCAGCGTGAATGGATCCAAATGCGGAGCATTGCAGCGGGGTGTCTGGTCTGAGACATGCTCTGTTAACGTAGTATCTTCTCTTTATAGATAAGACCTTACACCAGTCTTAAGCTGCCTTGACTTGTCAAAGTTTCTCCATTGACTCTTTGCCCCTAACATTGCCAGTCCTTTTGTGCTTTTCTAGTATCCAGCCTCATCCCCTTCTAATTCTCCACTTCTTCAGGAGAAATCTTTTCTTTTCTATACAGGATAAAGCTGGCCTCCAGGGTAGAAAGTTATTTGCAATGTTGTTTCCCTCAGCGATTGCCTCCGTTTCTTCTGAGCGGCTAGATGGTAATAGGGCTTCACTCCGCATGTGCGTGAAAATCTGTTGAAGAGAACACGTGACGATGCAGAGCTAGCAAAACCTAGGATGCGCTTCCCAGCACGTAGCGTGGCCGCCTCTGCCTGCTCCACCTGGAAACCTTCGGGTTGGTTGGAAAAGTACCTGTGGTCTTTACCTGCCCTGTTTCTTAAGCTATTTTTCAATCTGCCTGTGTCACTGCCACTTTGCAGTGTTGGCCACCAGAGTCACCATGTCCCATATGGACTGCTGCTCTGGCCGCCTGCCTTGGGTTCTCCAACCCACCTGGCGGAGCTTCCTGAAACTGCAATCGTACTGCGTCCCCGCCTTACTGAACACACCGCCGGGCTTTCCAGGACTGTTAGGACAAAGCCGGGATCCCTGCACTCGGTGTGCCCACCCTGCCCGGCGCTCCGGCTTCACCCCGCTCCGCAGACTGGCTGTGATCTCTCACTGTGCAGGGGACACTTCCCCCAGCCACTGGGAACCCTGACAACCCTGCTGTCCATTGAGGTCGCAGCTCAGCTGTGGCTTCTGCAGGAGACCCGCTCCTGGCCGGGCCCGCACTGCCACCCCGCGCCCCTCCCTTCCACAGCGTTAGTCTAGTCGTGGTAGCCACGCAGGTCTTTGAGCCCTCTTAACAGTTGCAGCCGTAGCCAGTTTCGCTGATGTTATGTTCCCAGTGCCTGGCATGCCCAGACACTCACTAAATTGCAGTTACTGCAAAACTGAGGGAAAGAGGGCAGTGCACACCTTTCTCTGTGGCAAGAAGGGTGATATTCCTAGATACCTTAGGGGGCCTCTCTAGGGGATCTGGGTGTCCCCAAAGGAAGTCTCCACATTTCAGACCAAACAGTTCCATGAGCTTCCTGAACTCTCAGATTCTAGCGTCATTCCAGGGTAACCGAAGGCCCATTGCCTGACGTTTACCCTGTGCCCTTGGGCCAGCCGGTGGTGGTTCCCATGTGAAGTGTCCACTCAAACACAAGGATGTCACTGTCACCTTGTATAGATGCTTCAGAGCTGAGGAGGTGGGATTCGAGAAGTCTCACACTCTGGGTCTGACCAACAATCCTCCAAGGGCTCTACCTCCTTAGAAGTTCTTTGATTCTAAACAGTTTTCTTTGTGGAAGAGTTAGAAATTAACCGAATCTCTCCAGCGGTCAACGGACCCTTCAATATCAGAGTGACCTTTTCTTCATGCATTTTATGCAAGGAAACTCTATTCTTTTTGTCGACTTGTGAGGAAGGGTTGATTAATTTATGCTCCCTTTTGAGCTAGGCAGAGATACAGATAAAAACAGCTTACGCTGATTGAGCACTTACTATTTGCCAGACACTGTGAAAAGCACATTCCATGAACCATCTTGCTCAGTCCTCCTAGAGTGGGTATAGATGCTATTAACGTCCCATTTTATAGACAAGAAACGAAGGCTCAGAAAAGTTAAGCGATTTGTGCAAGGTCACACAGCCGTAAGTGGTGGAGCTGGAGTTTGGACTTAGAACTGCCCACTCTCAAGTGCACTCTCTTAGCCTCCATGCTGCCTTGCCTTATCCTTTCACGAGTTTTGTATCACTTGCAGGTTTTGAGTTTGGCACAAAATAACAAGTCTCCCCACTCCCTATCACTGACTAGCCTATAGCCAGTTCACTTTTTAAGCCTATTTAAATTGTTTTATGTTTAAGATACAAATAAAAAGCATGCCACACATTTTCAGAACTCTAATGGAAAACTGATGAATTCATTAAAGTGCTAACAAAAGATCAAGATAAAAAAAAATTAATTACATGGGACTGAGTGAACTGATGAGGATGATTATAATTTTTGTGACATTCTGTTTGAATAAAAAAAAAAAATCCCACAAGGACTCAGAGGCAAAAAATATACAAATCAATTTTCACTACAAAGTAAAGGAGCTGTTACAGTGGAGGATTACTGGACTGAATGTCAATATTATGACATAGCATGAGTGTGTTTCATGTTTGGTAATTGCAATCATTGTTGCTTTTGTTGTGGTTATCTATTTACAATGCTTGGTGTCAGTTTATCTCTTGTAAAAATAAAATACAGTGTGTGTGTGAAAAAAAAAAGAGAGATAAAACAGTCTGAGGAAAGGGTAATGATTAAAATTTTATTATCAGAAACAATACAAAAAGAAAAGCATGCCACACAAAGTTGCATCAAATCTAGCCTAAGAGTCATGTGAAACTATACTGTTAACTGTGTGTTTTATTTTTAAAAGATGGATATGTCTTCCATTTTTATCTTAATCTTTCCTTTTTAATATTTAATAACAGTAAGCCGTAGCCTTTTGGCATGTTTAGAAAAGCAGCACCAGTCATAGGAGTCCTAGGCTTGCGTGACCCCAGATATGTTCCTTCCCCTCGTCTGCAGTTTTGCAGGAGCCGATCCGGCAGGCTGTACATCTCTGACTTCCGGGAAGGTTCAGCCAATCAGAGCCTTTGATGTGGTGGGGGTGGGGCTTAAGAAAGAGGCGGGGTATTTCCCTCCCTCCCTGCCCTCCCTGTCTGCCTCCTGCTGCGGTTGCACCTCTGTGGTCCCAGCTCCCTGCTGGGCAGGCTCACCTTGCCTCCAGCTTCCACCAGGTGACCTCCGTTCCCTGGGCTCCATTTACCTCTGCCTTTTGTCTCTCCAGCCTCAGCGTGCTGGTGGCTTCCTGCTAGCTCTGGGCTGCGCTGCTGGCGCCTATGAACCTTCCATCACCTGTGCACCGAGTGAAATTTGCTCTGTTGTACAGTAATAGGGCTTCCCGTGCTCCATGTTGGCCTCTGTTGTGTATTCCAGTATTCTCACACGTGATCGCAATATAGTTTACTTTAGAGGCATGGGAAATGGAGCCTATGACTGGGTTAAAATCCTCTGATTAAAAGCAGCCAAAGTGTTTGTGTTCACTATGGCTGTGGTATAAGGGGAAAACCCTGCCTGGGTGTCTAGTTCTCGCTGAGTCACTAGGGGAGCTTAGAATCACTCAAGTCAAAGCCTCAGTTTCTTGAAAAATGAAAGTGCTCCCCGGGGTCTCTTCTGGCAGCCCCATCAGCTGGCTTTAACTCCTTCCAAACCAAGACAGTTGTAGGATGCAGACTCAGTTCCTGTGGGGACCAGCGAGTTGTCTCCATCGGCTCGGCGGACCCTGACTCCAGCCATCTGCCCTTCCGAGGGGTGCCATTGGTCCCTGAGGGGTCAGGTGACAAAATGTGGGCGAGCTGGGGCAAACCTGTCACCATTCTGGAAAGACCTCCAAAACAGGCTTTTCTGATCTGACTCATGTGCTTGGTCTTCATTCAGGCACAACTCGCTCCCAGATCATACAGTGCAAAAGTAAAATTTACTGCTCAGCTGTCCTGATAGTGGGTTTAACAATGTATCAAAGATGTTTCATCTGTTCACCTTAAGTATACAACCAATAGGCAGAATGTGCAGATGGCACTTGTCTGATGTAATATAGTCTCTCTTTCTCCATTTTAAGCACAATCTTATAGTCTCTAAACAGCATTTAAAAAATACGTTATGCCACATGTTGTTTGTGTATACGTATGTATTTGGGGCCAGATGCTCTGGGTATCTTAAATAACTTTGATTTACTAAACTTCCCTCCTCCTTCCCCACCCCCAGCCCTTTCTTTTCAGAAGATACATTTAGACAATCACCATTCACCTCCAATTCAAAAGACCTGCTGCCCAGTGAATCTGTGCTTCACGGAAGAATATCAGCTCCAGGTATGGAAACATTGTCGATTTTGCTTCTACTAATGGTTGCTTAAAAATTACTTTTCTGAAATGCGTGGATTCTCAGATACGTTCGTTCAGTTTATAGGCTGAAGTTACTCATCTGAAGCTAGGTTTTTGAGGAGAGAGAAAATTTAAATAGCCACAAAAGTTTGTTAACAGAAAAAACAGACAGTAAGAAAGCTCTTCTTCTTTGCTGCAGGAGCTTATTGTTCTTTACCCGCTGATGTTTCATTCGTAGAGTGAATTCCTTTGAAATAGCGAAGTATAACCTGGAAATAATTTGCTTTCCACGTTGTCAGTATTTTAGGCAGGCAGCCAGGAAGATGGAGGAGGACAGTGGCAAGACAGCTAGTCGCGGACCGGGACGATCATGACCCTGGGGGGGTGTAGGCCACCACAAAGACCACTTCGGTTTCCATGGCAGCAACACAGCTTGTTAAGACAGTCTTGCCACCCAGATTTCGCCTCTGTTCTGAGAGGATCCGCATAGATCCATCTACCGCTCCCTTTTGCCACCTCAGCATCAATGCACAATTTCCTATCCACGCTTCCTTTTTCATTGCTCCCTTCCCGAGCAAAAAGAAAGATGTGCTTGCTGTCCCTTTACCAACAGCATGGCCATCCCTCAGGACTTAACGTGTGCATTCTCAGAGTTGTCAGGAAATGAGAACATTTGAGAACCCGTGCCCTGGAGTCCCTCCTCCCTTCCCACCCCTCCCCCACCCCAGTACCACCAGTCCAGCTGCCTGGAAACTTTCAGCTCCCAGTCACTGAGAGAATTTCAGAAGCTCTTGGTGGCCTCCACACCCATTCATGTGTCCAGGAGAGACCAAGGCCACATGTGTGCACGAGGGGCTCACAGCAGGGTTGTTGGCCAGGAATTCCCGCGAGAATAAAGTCCGGTGTCCCCCTCACACGCAAGGAGCCCGTGTCACAGGTGCAAATGGCTGCAGGGCTGAGTGTTTTGCGACTCGGAAAGAGCCAAGAAGCATCTTCTGAGATACTGGCTTGTGGATATCACAGGTCGTTGGAAGTGGTCCGTGACAAACAGTGGGGAAAAGGGCACTCCTTGTCGTTCTTTAGTCTTGTGATGGCAGATCCATTTCTCCTCATCTCTATAGAGTCCAGGGACCTGCAGCCTTGTTAGCCTGGCAGGGCTTTTCTATTCAAACCCCATAAATAACATGCTTACGCAAAAACACATTACATAATACCTGGTTCGAGAGGTGGAAAGAAATTCTGGTTAGTTGATGCCTTCATTCTCAAACAGGGGCTATTTGAACTACTGTTTACTGCCCACAGTGTCTTTTTGAATAACCATCTCCCTGTTCCCCAAATTATCACCCTGCTGTCAAGTTGATGGATTGTGACTTTCTAATGTCAAAATAACTGCCTAGTAATTGCCTGTCAGAATGCTGTGACCCATACAGCCAGCATCCCATGATGTATATACAAACCCTGCATTGCTGGCTTAATGTGTGGCTTGGCTATATTCTAAGAAGGGTTTATTGGTCAAGTTACAGCTCGCCCTCAAAAAGTAATATGTTTAACTATGTGTGTTGTGTTGTCGGCTGGGGAACTTCCTATGATTCGCTTGACAGACTTTTATTACAAATTAGATAAACTCACCCTTAAAAAGTTAACTCTTATTTTGGGGGGAGAAGTCAGCATAACTGGGATTTTTTTTAATGTAAATCCACCATTCTTGAGGGATAATCAGTCTCTGTTCTTGAAAAAGCCTTTCTTTAGGCAGAGGATAGGCAAAATGACTGTATTTAAATTTTGCCAAAATAGACAACTAAAAAGGGCCTATTTAAAGCAAGCAAGGTAAAAATGCTTTAGAAATGGAGTTAAAATTAGAAAAATTAAAAGTGGTAAGGACAACCTGGTGATCACAAAGTTCTTGTAATCCGAAGATGTATTTTGTAAGGAAAACCTTGATAATTTGGACGAATTGTGGAGAAGACCAATCTGAACTAACAAAAGATTGCAGTATGGAGACTTTTCAAGAAAACATGTGTTTGACATCTGGACAGTGATAAATGGCTGTTGTGTACTACCTACTCAAGCTCCCCAATCCCTTACCCACAATTCTGAAATCCATAATTTTTTGAATAAGTTGTTTGGTGGCAAAACCTAATGGGAGGCTGTTTATAGCCTTTATGTATTATGCCAAGGATGAAATCCATACATTTTTGTTGCAGAAATATCAATGTGCTTGATTATGAAGGCCCAACGGAGTGTTACATAAAATAATATCTTACGCACCATATTATCATCTGAAATCGGAAAAAGTATGAATCCCAAAATACATCAGGCCCCTGGGGACTTAGATAGATATGGTGGACCTACGTCTGTTCCAGGACTCTGCTAAATGCAGTGCTGGGAACAAAGAAATTTTGAAGCCACAGTTAAAGATCTTAAGATTCTAGGGTATAAGAATCATAAATTCCTATAGAAGATTTCAGAAGACCAAGTGGGCAGCAGATTTCGGAATCACTGACGATGTGGCAAGAACGAGTTGTCCGATGAAGGCGCTCTAGTACTTACGGCAGCGTTGTTAATGAGGGCCTGGATTCGAGAAAGGGAGGACGGGGATAGGACAGGCAGGAAATGGGCTAGTTGACTAGTTTGGTTAGCTTTGTTATCAGCAGGTTGAATGAGGGACCTATGGCGGCTGTGTAGAAATGGGGAAGCCAGGAAGGAGATAGCTGGCTTTAGTGACTAGGCAGAAAATCATTTGTTGTGAGTATATAAATAAAAGCCTCAGCACCCTTAGACATCTTCTCTTGGGTAATTTAAACGTCACCATTAAAATATTATTTCCATTCTTTATTTACTTAGCAAACTTCTTCTTGCCACACATCATGCAGAGATAAATGTCAGCCTGGAGAATGATCTCAGAGTCCCAACTAGTGGAGACCATAATTAATGAGGTTTAATGTGCCTAGTTCCAATCCAAGAAGGCCCTTGCAAATGCTGAAAACCCACAGCATTAATTAAACGATATATATTGGTATATATTTATATACCTCTATCAGTGGGATGAAATTCTCTCCCATTCGCCTTTGGAGTGAGACCACGGGGCAGGGGAGTGTACCACGTGAGAGTGTCGTTGAAGGCCTGGCAGCTCCAGGCCAAAGCGATGCACGCAGTGGGTTGTGATTGTGTTTCAGGCCTGCGGAGCACGAAGCAAGCGGTGTGGGAGAGAGCAAAATGGGGAGAGGTGGTAGCACCACGGATCATGGAAAAATTGAGAATAGCACTGTTAACTAGGCATTTGCCTTCGGCAGATGGTCTCTAAGACACACAGCTGCCACCATCCCAGAGAAACAGAATAAACACAGAGCTTCGCAGTGTCCTGGACCCGGTTGTTGCCACTATTTCTAGACTGACTTTCCTGTGAACCAAAAAATGCTCACGAGCCAAGACCTAACATTTTTACTTGCTGTGAATGTCTTAGGCGGAGGTAACACCAGGAATCCTTAATAAAACAATGAGTTAAAAGCTGCTGTCATTGTCTGCTGGAGGGATGTGAGGACAAAATAACCTGAAGGCCGTGAATAGGTGACTGAGTGCACCCTGGCTAGTGCCGTGGCTGGTGGGGATTGTACAAAAGAAATAAAAGAGATTTCCTATTATGGGGGAGATAAAATTACAGACTCTGTGTAATTTAATGTACTTTGTCTAATTTATAGTTGTCTCAGTTTGTAAAAGATTTACACTAATAGAGGAAAGATTCTGAAGTTAGGTGTTTTTCAGGGCAAGAAGGGCAGTTCTGTGCAAGGAGTAGACCCATTGCCATGTACCTGCAGCTATTTCTGTTTTCCCGTCGTCTTTCCGAAGCAAAGGCTATTAAGAGAAGGATTTACATCTCGGCACTGCTTTTAAGCAATGTGGAGCTTCAGTTCTGTTTTATTATGATTTTGAAGTCACAGTATGTTTGCTCCGTATTAAGTCAAAAAAACAAAAACACAAGCAGAGCGGGTGTGAAGGAAAATGCAGGTCTCCGTGGAACTCTTTCACTGTGTTTGGAGTCAGATGCTTCTGTTTGTTATTTCAGATGGAGCTTAGAGTCAGACAATGTAAAACATATCAGCAATTGTATTTGTAAATCCCTTCGCCCATTATTTGCTAAATTCCCTTTAAAAAAAGAAACTCTTTTTGTTGTTATTGTTCATAACATCCAAACAAGAAGTAAAGAACATGGGCAAAATTTAGTTCAACACTTGCTATGCCAATCAGGTTTGATGTTAAATAAAAAGGCACGTTTAGAATGGTCTGCCTTGTCCCCAGGCCAATTCTTGATCCATTTTCCTCTCTCCGTTCTGCCCATCACTCTAATACAAGTTGTACCATGTCATATACACTTTTCTGAGATCTAAATTAATGGTGCCTTGCATTAGAGTACCACCAGTGACTAACTCTTGGCCTGCCGTGCAGCTGCCCAGATAGGAATGACCTCTCTCAGGCAGTGGGTTTAAAAGATGTGCATGTCACCTTTGTTTATGCTAAGACGTCCCGACTCATATCTCGAGAGAGAGACATACCAAGCTTTCCTGGATTACAGCAAAGTGTTTTCTTCAATCCTTTTTCAAACACAGCAGATTCTTTTAAAATTCAGACTAAGTCATGGATAAACAGTGGAACGTTGGGTGTTGTTTGGTGTGTATCATTTTGTGGCTTAAGCTCCTTTTTGATTAAACAGATCCATGCTGTACAGAGGAGGAAGTTAATAGTTATCAAGGACCTGCTAAATTGTCAGGCCCGGGATCTGTGTCATCTCATTTAATTTTGAAAACAACCCATTGAGACATAGGAATTATGCTCAGTTTACAGGTGACTAAATGGAGGTTCAGAGAGATTTAATACCCTTTTTCCAGTTTCATTGAGATATAATTGACATACAACATTGTATTCGTTTAAGATGTACAACCTAATGATTTGATATACATATGTTGCAGAATGATCACTGCAATAAGTCTAGTTAAAATCCATCACCTCACATTGTTACAAACTTTTTTTCTTGTGAGAACCTTTAAGATCTATTCTCTTAGCAACTTTCAAACCTGCAATGTGGTATTGTTAACTACAGTCACCGTGCAGTACATTTCATCCCCAGAATTTATTTATCTTATAACTGGAAGTTTGTACCTTTTGTGGAGACATTACGGGTTTCATGGGTTCAGAGATATTGTGGGTTCAGTTCCAGGCCACCACAATAAAGCCAATATTACCATAAAGTGAGTCACACAAATTTTTTGGTTTCCCGGTACATATAAAAGTTATGTTTACACCATACTGTAGTCTATTAAGCATCATGTCTAAAAAACAACATACATACCTTAGTTAAGAGATACTTTATTGCTAAAAAATGCTAGCCATCATCTGACAATGCATAGTTGCCACAAACCTTCGATTTGTTAAAAAAAAAAAAAGCAATATCTGCGAAGCACAATAAAGCAAGATATGCCTGTAATAACTTGTTCAGAATCATCCAGTTGGTGAGTGGCAGCCCGTGAATTCAAACCCAGAACTCCGCAGTGCATTTTCTCTCTTTCTGCCCTGTCACACTGCCTCCTAAGTCAGGTAATGTGTCACCAGCAGTGAGCAAAGAAGCACATCTCTCCAGTGTTTGCCCATATGTACTCCCAGTTGACATCTGAAGTAGTACTGATGGATGGCCTTCTTTTAGTTAGGAATAAAAAGTAGTCCTTTAAATAAGATATTTCAAAGCAGTGACAAGATAAGAATGTACTGTTTATTAATATAATGCTAATTTTGTCCTCTTCCCTTTTAATTCTTTTCTTTCTTCCCTTAATGCTTTGATATCTAGTAATCATAGTCACTTGGAATGTTTCTTTCAGTCAAGAAACTTTAAAGAAACAATGTTTCTTTTCAGTAACCTTTAATGGAGTGTCTGAGCTGTAGAAATAAGTTTCATGAACCTGGTTAAAACCTCCTGGTTAAATAAGACACATAACACTGAAGTGAGTGGTGATCTGATGAGCAATGCAAAAGGAAAAGTTCTCCACTGGGAATCAGGAGAGCCCGGGTTTAGCCCTAGCTAAGCTTCCAGTAGAAAGAGAATAGAAGAGCTTCAAGCTTCTTCCACATCCCCTCTTTTTCAAAAACTGCCATCTGTAGTGGTACTGTGACCTCAACTCAAGTTTCTTTATTTTCCTTGTGGAGCCAAAACTATATGCTGGTATGGGGAACATCAGTTTAGTCTACTAGAAATTCTACCACACCCACTAAGAGTTGGGGAAGGGACATAATCCTTGAAGGACAGTATTGGGGATGGTAGTGACTGAGAAGCAGGCACAAGAAGGGCATCTGGGAAGATGGACCGTTTCATTTCTTGATCTGGCTGCTGATTATATGCATGGGTAATTTTGTGAAAATTCATCCAGCTGTGTTAAGGCTAATTGTCTTATTCACAAATAGGTGGGTCTTGATGCCACGTGGCCACCTCCAGGCCATCAATACGAGTGCATCTGCACTTCAGAGACTATGAAAGTGATGACAATGCCAGCTGTCTTTCAAGTAGACAATTTTTAGTTTACAGGAACATTTCCATTTGTAGCACAAACTTGCCCCGAATTAAGTGACATATAGGTTGATATCTCTGATTCCCGTTCTGTTTCAAATTGGGAAAGTATTCTGCACTGCTTACAGCATTTCTCTGATGTACTTACGAAAGATGCGCTATGTAGTCCGTCCAGCTGCTTACTAGAGGGAGAAGGTTTTGTTGTTACAGAGCTTCCTGATCCAGATAATGTTATTTGAGGCTAAAAATGATGTGCTCGCAACTAGCTCCATTTGTCCCTCACCAGCCTAGTTTGGTCTCAGTCAGAGTGTAGGTGAATTCCAAAGGGGAGCTGTTGACTCCATTAAAAATTCTTTGAAGAGAAAGGTCTTCGTGTCCAAGTTAGTCCTTCTCAAAAATGTGACTAATCAGGTCTCTGCAGACCAGCGGTTGTGGTGTTCACATACTGAAGGGGTTTAATTGTGGTAACCTTTCCAAAGGAGAAATTTATCTCCAGTTTAGATGCCTCACCTGAGCTATCTATGGAAAGCCACAAAGACAGGGGACAAAACTGTGGTCACTGGGCTAAGTCCCTTTATCTATGCCCAGATAGCACCGGGGTTGAGTCGCTTGGTATTGAAGATAATCATCAACACTTTCGTGTTTGTACTTTGCGGGAAATGGTGACATCCAAAAGCCCTTTTAAAAACCCAGTTTTTTGGGCTTCCCTGCTGGCACAGTGGTTAAGAATCCACCTGCCAGTGCAGGGGACATGGGTTCGAGCCCTGGTCCGGGAAGATCCCACATGCCGTGGAGCAACTAAGCCCGTGCACCACAACTACTGAGCCTGCACTCTAGAGCCCGCAAGCCACAATTACTGAGCCTGCGAGCCTAGAGCCTGTGCTCCGCAACAAGAGAAGCCACCACAATGAGAAGCCCGCGCACCGCAACAAAGAGTAGCCCCCGCTCGCCGCAACTAGAGAAAGCCCGCGCACAGCAATGAAGACCCAATGCAGCCAAAAATAAATAAATAAAATAAATTAGTTTTATTTAAAAAACCAGTTTTTTGTTATGTACATTAGTCCATTTGTGTCATATTTTAGATCCCATGTATAAGTGATATACGATATTCATCTTTCTCTGAATGAGTTACTTCATTTAGTATGATACTCTCTAGGTCCATCCATGTTGCTGCCAATGGCATTATTTCATTTTTTTGTATGGCTAAGTAAACATACTTGTGGTTACGAAAGGGGAAGGGGGCTTGGAATTAGGAGTTTGGGATTAGCAGATACACACTACTATATATAAAATAGATAAACAACAAGGACTTACTTTATAGCACAGGGAACTATATTCAATATCTTGTAATAAAATATACTGGAAAAGAAAAAATCCAGTTTGAAGACTTTGTTTCTCAGGTGTTTCTCAGGTTAGGTCCCTGAGGCTGTGACCATTTCGGCCCTGGCTTGATATCTTCCTGTGAGCAGAACACAAAATTTTCTGCATGCCATTTATAAGGCCTCTGCAGTGCCCGTGGTTGTATTTTTACTTTTGCAAAAACTACTGAGATGCCTGGAGAATGAATAGTGGTATAAAAGGTCAAATTCTTGAGTATGTGTAATGGACGATGGAGAGTATTTGTTTGAAAATTGCCATGTGGTGACCCTGGCTTCAGTTTGGGACCAGCTAATTCAATCTACAAGGCCTTTTCTGTATATACAATATGCTCTTCCATTCCTTTGCTATCAAAAATACATATTCTCATTTCATGCAATTTCTTCTTTGTGTTTATTCCTTTGCAGGGCAGCAACTGCCCTCCGGTAACCAGTGTAGAAAAAAAGAAAAGCCGTTCCGCTTGCAAACTAGACCATCTATTTTTCATTCAAACGGATCCATTCTGTATTCCCATATATAGGCCAAACGGGGACCTCTCTGCGGTGAGAGAGACACCCCTGGCCCACGTCACACCACAGCCCTTCCTCCATGTGGTTGTTGGAATGACGGTCAGGGGCTTCAGTTGGGGGCTGTTCTCCCTCATGCAGTGTGTTTCCTGTAGCAAAGTCCTTACCATTTCTCTTCTCCGTCTATCATCCAGAAAAGGAAGGTGTGAACTAGAAGTGCAAAAGTATGGGCAGTCTTTGCACTGGCTTCATGAGATCCCTGGTTCCCCACGTCCTCCTCTGGAGTTCTACTGAGACGTCCCGCACGGGGGTCTCGCAAGTCCTCTGAATTCAACAGGTCCCAAACTAAACGTATTCCCCACCCCACGCCCCACCCCTGCTGTCTCCATCCCTCCCCTCCCCAAATAATGAAAACTGATGAAAACCCTCTGCTCTATCTTTTTTTCCTAGCTTGTTGAGTAACATCATCACCTCCCATGGCACAAATCATAAGGTTCAATACCACTTGTTTGCGTCCCTCCACAAACAGATCCCAAGACAAGGATTTGTGCAAGGAGCTTTGTAGGAAGCAAGACCAGGAAAGCTTGGGAGAGGGACGGGAAAGCGGGCCAGGGAAAGGCAGGCAGCCAACAGAAGGTTCCTTCTCAAACAGGTTACCTGTGTAGACAATTGGAGATTAATGTCACTGGGGGACTCTGGGAAGCCATGGAGGACACACACCTCAGAGTTTTCTACCGGAGGGACTGAGAGAGGCGAGATTCAAGCTGCTCCCAGGAGAGTCAATTCCCCAACACCCTGGTCTTCCTACACAGGTGGTCAAAGCAGACTCCCGGGGCCAGAGGAAGCCCTTGGCAAATGTAGGCACGTGCTGGCAGTGGGAAGGCAGGTGCTGAAGTGATAAAGGCAAGGTGATGGCGGGAGAGGGGGCAGGAATGACAGTATTTGCTGCATCGTTTTCCGTTACTGCCTCTTTCCCACCTTCCACTTCCAACCAGTTACCCTGCATGATTTTTCCTCCTACCTCTCTCCTAAATGCATGTTTTCCTTTCTTTCCCAGCTGCCAATAAGCTTGTTCGAGTCTCCATCATTAGTCCTCTGGGTTACAACAGTGGTCTCTCTCAGGTCCTCCTGTCTCCAGTGTCACCCCTGATGGTCCCGTCTTCCCATCCTGCAGCCATAATCTTTCTAGAAGGCATATCTCCTCATTTCAGTCTCAGCCCTAGTGGCTTCCCATTGCCCTCAGGATAAAGTTTAACTGACACCTGCAGTCTCTCCCTATAGGTTTGTTTGTTTGTTTTTTTAATAGCCTCTGCATTCCCCTTCCACTCCAAAACTGGATTAGGTGCCGCTTCCTTTGATCTCCTTGGGTATTTAGAATTTCCTGTTTATTTAAGCATCAGCCTTCTCCCTTAGCTGTAAACTCCTTGGTGGGCATAAGCTGACTTGTTGACCATGGTATCTCCCAGAAGCCACCACCAAGTGTAATCGCTCATCAATCTTGGATGAAAGCATATTGTTGAAAAACTATGTTGTTTGTAGAGCTAGTGTTAAATGTTCTAAGAGAGATCTGATGAGACTTTGATTATGACACAGATCCGATTTTGACTGTAGGTTAAAATGGACCTCTTTATAAATGTAAGGTGTGCAATAAAGCTTTTTTCAAATATAGTTGGTCTCCCTAGCTAATGTGGGTAACTGCCATGACATAATTCTCTTTTAGAATTAAACGGTTAAGCTTGACAGGAGAAAGATTGCAGGGCTATTGTGTTCATTTTTTTCACCTTAGATATAGATCTAACTGCCACAAAAGAAAGTCTAGAGCAGCATTTCTGAGGGCAGAGAGTGGAAGATGGAGGTCCAAGAAGACTAGATGGTTTGAGGTAAAAGGTTAACACTGGAATTAATGTGAAAACCCAATACTGATTTTCATGCATAATAATAAAACTTCCCAGGCATAAAATTCCCTGTGTCATTAGTCTCATATTAAAAAGTTTGGAATTATTTCAGATAGAATTGTTTTCCCATCCGTGAGCCAACCGCTTTATGAGATGAGCTTCTCTTTTAAAGTAAATTATTTTATTGAGAGACAGTGTTATATTTTGATCCAAATAGGGCAAAAGTTCACATAAGAGTCTCTCATTCATACTAAGGGGAAACTGTGTGAGAAAGATTTGAATTCAGGCCTGAAGCTCTCTGGAATTTGGGCAGCCCATGAAAGGGAATTTTTTTTTCTTGCAAATTATTAAAAAATGATACATGGCTTTTTCCTCTTGCTTGGGAAATGTCCCCCAGATTTTCTGACACTTCCTCAATTGTTTCTTACACCTGAAGAGAGAAACGTTTTCTACAGCTGTCAGGCTACACCCCTCCCTACTCTTACACCTTTCTCCTCACCTCTGCAAGAATCAACTGAGATGAGCCCCCTGGAGTTGGAGATTCCCACACATACACAGCCATTTCTGCCCTCAGCTACCTGTCTTCTCCAGGGCACTCTATCTCATCCCCATCTTTTCCTTCTCTTTTTCTATTGTGAGCCATTGTGGGGTTTACATGAGGCAAGACCTACGTTAAATATTCTACTAAAGATGTCAATAAGAAATGAATTCTCTAAGTTACAGAGAAACACAGTGCTCCCTGTTATTTTGTGAACTTTAACCTTCATGTCCCATTCTAGGAATTTAATCTACCAATAAACTTGAGCAAGTAACACTAAGGTGTATGGACAAGGCTGTGCTCTCCGCATAAATATATGAAAACAAATGAAATGTTCATAGGTAGGGAACTGGCGAAATGAACCATAGGACATTCGATGGAAAATTCCAGAGCTATTAAAAAAGGATAAAGGAGATCTTTTAGAATTTATATGAAAAGATGTCTAAGATATATTGTTAGATTTTTAAAAGACAAAAAGCTGGCTACAGACAATATGTGTGACATGATCCCACTTATATATTTTTAAAGAGGTGGTACGTTTTATGTGTGCACAAAATGCTTGCATGTGTGGAGGTAATTTCCCCACAGATAAACTCTGAACAGTGATTAGCACGAGAAGTGAAAAAGACTGGGATTGAGAGAAGAGGGATAGTAAGTGAGAGGCATTCTTTCATTTTTCAGTTTATATCCTTTGTTCTATTTTTTTACCATTAATTTACACTTTTATAATTTTTTTTTAACTATGAATTCTTTATTAAGGAAAAAGAAATATCAACATTTCCAGAAAAACTGATATATTTATCCAGCTAACTGAAGGGTTTTTTTTTCTCATGAAAATAGATGAAAAATATTTAATAAAATATTAACAAATCAAATCTAGTGATACATAAAAAGGACAATATATAATGACCAAGTGGGATTTATTCCAGGAATGCAAGGTTGGTTTAACATTTGAAGATCAATTAATATAATTCACTATACCCATAGACTAAAGAATAAAACAAATTAAGCATAACCAAGCTAGTTAGCTTTGAAAAAATTAGCGGCAACAACTGCAGTACTAACTTATTGTAGAATTCTCCACTATCTAATTTATAGGAAGTACTAAATACACTGTCAAACACACATTGAATTCTCTATTACACTTTTATAATTTTTTAAAGTTAGCAAAAGTAAAGTGAGATCCCTATGTGTTCAAATCAATTTTTTTTTTTTTTAGAATCCATCATTTACACATATGATGACTTGGAGCCCTAATGAATAATCTCTAAATTAAGTGAACTACTAAAAATATGGATAAAGCAATGATTCTTAGCCATCTTCCCTTGGTGAACTCCCCCAGCTAGATGCCAGAGTTAAATGAGTGTTTCATACAGTTCATGAGAATATAAATCAGGTTACAAATCTGCATGAATGGTGTGACGCCATGGTTTGTAAAAATGTGTGCATACAGGGGGAAAATCAGGAAGGATAGAAATGTTAACTGTTATCTCAGGGTAATTAGGATTTCAAGTGACTTTTACTTATATTTTATGGACTTCCATTTTTACCATAAACATGCATTATTTTTATCATCAGACACATCATTTGAACAAAGGTGAAGCTATCTTGTTTGTTCTGGTACTGAATGCTTGACACCACTTGGAAGTTTTTATCATGAGGTTAATGCCTGGAGCTTTGGACAAGGAGATCAACTTCAACAGAACCATGTCCAGATGTGACCCCAGAAAAAATGGTAGACCTACAAAAGTGAATGGAGATATTTTCAGCTGCAAGAGATGAAAATGTTGGAAAAAGTCTTGTAAGGGATGTTTGGAACGTAGAACCTATCTTAAGGTATCAAAGCACTTCAGACTAAGGGATACCAACCATTCACATGTCTTGCGCTGATTGGCAACTACTGCCTTCACAATTTCCTCATCCTCTGTTACATTCACCCTTGGGTACCTTCTTCCCATGCAGGGCTTTCCAGTCAAAATGACTCATCCATCTGCAAATTCTAGGTCCCTGCCTTAAGTATCCAGGAATGAGTCACTCAGATCAGTTGCTTCTCTTTTAACTTGAATAGAATTAGACTCTGGGATGTTCAGTTGAAAGATTCGTGAATGGGTAGGTCCCAGGAAAGGCAGTGGTGAGGTTATCAGGGAAATCAGCTCTATTATAGGAACGGGAAACAGAATAATTAGGGAGTCAGATAACCCAGAGGTAGAATGATATACAAATAAATAAATAAATAAATAAGATTAGGTCCAAACTCTGGCTGTCAATCTTTGCTAGAGTATGGAGGCAGGAATTAATGGGTTATGCGGATTTTAGGTAACTATTTTGTCTTAAAGGCAAGATGACTCATACAAATTACTTTTTTTGCTCACTAATTTTGTATGTACTGTGTACGTACTTGCCAAAAGAAAAGCAGGGGAAAATTTTACTCAGGAAAAAAAAAAAATGCGTACTCTTGCAAATGCTTTTAACATGTAGGCATGCTTTCGGTATGTGAAAGTTATTTTTGACACTATTTTTGGCCAAATTGTTTTTCATTTTTATGAAAAATGTTAATTTTTAAAGCACTCCGGTCTATCTCCCAACTGTTACTTTTATCACTCGAAAATGTGGTATTTTAAAAATATCATCACTGGTGTCATACTAAGACTTGCCTTGGATTACAAGCCTTTCATAGTAATTAATGTCTTTTTTTAAAGGCATTTGGACATGAAAAAGGAATAAAATGAAAGTTCACCAAAATGTTCATAGCAGTTGTCTTTGGGTAACGATGGGAACTGTCGTTGTGGTTTGGGGGTTTTTTTTCCCCCCACTTGTCTGTGTTCTTCTAGTTTTCTATAATGAGCATGGAACACTTATAAAGAAAAAATCAAATATATTAGAGGGAGTAAGTTTGTTAAGGGAGAAAGATAAGAGTCATGATGCTGTGAGTTGCACTATAGTCATTCTCATGGTCACGCACAAGATGGGCCTTTGTCCAAGGCTCCCAAACATCTTGTGTTACAATGAATAAATATTGGTAGAGTTGTTTCAAAAATTTTAAGTTACGTATCCTGTAAGTTATTAACAAAGAGCTGTGAAATCCTCATATGAGATACAAATGTGACAGTAGTCTTTTAAGTACATATTTCAGTTTGGCTACTTACTAAGTTCACTTGAGGAATGATTGAAGTTTGAGGATGGTTCCTTATTTTCAACCTTACAAGGGAGATTAATGAATTAAATTTATCTTAGGGCACCAGCTGTTGGAGAAGAAGTGCACACCATCTTATTTAACTGGGTTGTTGAAAACGGTGTTTAATGGAACAGCCCTTTGTACTGTTGCATTGCACTATTGGTCTCATAAATATCATTCACTTAGGTATAATTAACAAAATAATAGCTGCTGATGGAGAATGTTTTCAGTAGTTTTATCAAGAAGTAAAATGAGCATTCACATTTTTGTTGCATCTGTTTAGTTTCCTAACAGAGGAGGTCAATTAGAAAAACGATCTTCGTGGCTACAGATTCACTGCCCCTTAGATAATTTTCATTCTTCTCCATTAGCGTCAGAGGACATTGAGATGCTATGAAATGGGGATTAAATATAAAAGGATCTGAGTAGCATTAAGTATTTGATGAGCAGTCTGAGAAGCTATTATGAGGTGTATGTACCCCTGGGGTAAAAAGAAAGTTTATGTATTCATTCAACAAACACTTATGAAGCAGCTATGATACACTGAGTACCTTTTAGGTCTGGGGAACAACAGTGAACAGAACAAAGTCCTTGTCCTTATGGGGCTTACGTGCTAGCGATAGAGACACATAATATACAAATAATTATACAGTGTGTATATAATATATACACACACATATATAATAACATTGTGGAAGTATATAATATATATTTTTATGGAATATATAATTTTATTTCTATATTATTTAATAACATGAAAAAACTAAGCTATGTAAGGGGGGTTGGAAAGGGACCATCGAAGGTAGGACGGTCAGAGAAAGTTCTCCCTGAGAAGGTGCAGTTCTGGGTAAAGGGAGCAGTTACTACAAGGCCCAGAGGGGAGGATGGGCTTGGCTTGGGGAAGTGGCAGCAGGAAGAGTGGCTGGCTGGAGGAGAGGGAGGGAGAAGCACTTACAGAGGCTCGAGGAGACTAGCAAGGGCTTGGGCTTTCCTGCAAGTATCCAAGGAACCACTGGAATGTTTGGAGCAGAGAAATGACAGAATCTCACTTCCATTTTAAAAAGTTAATCTGACTTCTTGTTTAATCTTTAAAGCCTTAATAAGGTCCCCTGAAAGGCTTAATGGAAACAGAGAGGCCCTGAATAAAGATAAGAGAGGCAGAGAAAGTTAATTTAATTTGCTGGGTATTCTTTTTATAGTGGATGGAATTTGTGCAATCCCTGTCATAATTAATTATTGGTCGTGAGTATTGCCCAATGTTTATCTCATTTCATTTTTCTTACTATTAAGCTATGAAAGAGGGATTGTATGGCACAGGGAACTATACTCAGTATTTTGCAATAACCTATAAAGGAAAAGAATCTGAAAAAGAATATATATTTGTGTGTGTGTGTGTGTGTGTGTGTGTATAAAACTGAATCACTGTGCTGTTCACCTGAAACTAACATGATATGGTAAATCAACTATACTGCAATAAAAAATAAAATTTGTTAAAACTAAAAAAAATTTTTAATTAAAAAATCAAAAAATATATGTATATATTTTTTATAAATTTATTTATTTATTTTTGGCTGTGTTGGGTCTTCGTTTCTGTGCGAAGGCTTTCTCTAGTTGCGGCGAGCGGGGGTCCCTCTTCATCGCGGTGCACGGGCCTCTCACTGTCGCGGCCTCTCTTGTTGCGGAGCACAGGCTCCAGACGCACAGGCTCAGTAGTTGTGGCTCACGGGCCCAGTTGCTCCGCGGCATGTGGGATCTTCCCAGACCAGGGCTCGAGCCCGTGTCCCCTGCATTGGCAGGCAGATTCTCAACCACTGCGCCACCAGGGAAGCCCAAAATATTTTTATTTTATTATGTTTAGTTGAATGTTTTGGGTTTTTTCTTAATCAGTTAAAATGACTCTCTAGATAGTTAACTGAATATTTATGGAAAAAAGTCTACAAAACTCAATAAAAAAACGCTTGGAAACTCACAGAATTTGAAATCAGAATTATTTTTAAAAATGACAAGACAAATCCATTATTTAGAATTCATTGTAGAAAAGAGAATGCCTTCATAAGTAAGGGGAATTTAGCTTCACCAAGAATTGCTCCAGCATTATTTCTAAAGAGCTATGGCAGGGAACTGTGAAGTCACCAATAAAAACTGCAAATTACTCAAACAGATGCTCACAAAGCATGCCTAGAGGCTATTGTATATGTGTGTCTTGCCAGTTCTGCCATTGGAGAGGTGATTTACAGTCATAAAACCACTAATGATGGCTCTTTACAAACGTTATACCAAATTATATTGTGTAAGACAATAACATCCGTTATTTACAACAGAAATCCTAAATGTTTGTTACCTACATACATTACTGACAAGCAGAAGAGCTCATATTTGCTAGTACGTAATATGACTCTTTTGGTGTGTGTGTGGAGCGGGGAGGGTGCCTTTCCCCATTCAAGGAAACAGCACATAATAAGGAAATTTCTCAGAAACACTACCAAGTACTAAACCATCAAAAACTCAGGTTCGAGTTAAATATGTGCCTCTTCCCACCTCTCTCCAGCAATCCTCAGATGTTGAAATCCCTTTTTAACAATATGTTATTTGTCATCTGTAATATCTGAGGAAATGGAGATTCTTGCTGGACTTTTTGAGACTTGCGTCATACAAATACATTGTTTGGCTAAAGTTTTGTTTTAAGTGCTTTCCAACCACCAGAATAGAGTAGATGATTCTCTAGACTAGACCTGTTACCATACAATTTTTCAGCCAAGTCGTTCAGAGGCAGTTTGCTGGGATAGGGAATGAGGTAATAAGATTCAGTGATAAAAAAAAAGCAGTCCACTTCTTGCTGGCAAGCTGTGAGGTTGACTACTTAATACTGAGCTGGAGGGTGAGACTGAATTACAGTTTCCTCCACGGTGATGCAGGCTTCAAAATTCACTGGGGGAAGGGTTGAGGGTGGAGACAAGAGAAACCTTTACAAGCGGTCCGTTTACATCTGTTTACACGCATGAATGTGTGTGTGTTCATTTTCTTTTGGCATGTGGGAAGAAACTGGCCAAAATCTCTAAAAGGGCTTTGCTATTTTACTTTTTTAAAACATTGTTTTTTTATTGAAGTATAGTTGCTGTACAATATTATGTAAGTTACAGGTGTACAATACAGTGATCCACAATCTTTAAAGATTATACTCCATTTATAGTTATCATAAAATATTGGCTATATTCCCCATGTTGTACAGTACATCCTTATAGCTTATTTTATACTTAGTAGTTTGTACCTCTTAATTTCCACTCCTATGTTGCCCCTCCACACACACACTGGCAACCACTAGTTTGTTCTCTATGTCTGTGAGTCTGCTTCTTTTTTGTTATATTCACTGTTTGTTGTATTCTTTAGATTCTACATATAAGTGATATCATACCGTATTTGTCTTTCTCCATCTGACTTAAGGGCTTTGCTATTTTAAATAGAAATGTCCACTTAAGAGATTTCATAGTTAGGAAGTTCTTAATTGACTCATTGTTCCCTAGCGATGGCGGCCCCTTTTCAGGGTAGCACACCATATGTTAGAACAAGTAATAACAAAGGGAAATGAATTTGAGAAAAACTGCATCCATTTTGAGAAACTGGATTTTTTGTGTGTGTGCATCAGTAACCCAACCAGGATGTTCCTGTGTGTTTAGCACACTGAATACATTTAAGTCATTTTCATTTTACTGGGGAGCTGGGATAAACCTGCAGTTCGACCTTTGGGAAATCATTACTGGCTCAAGCTAAATGATATTGCTGTCTCTATTACAGTCTTGGAGTCTTGGGGAGTCATATACACTGATTCATAAGGATTCCTTTGATCAACTGGAAAAACTTCTCTCTACTCGGAAGGAGGACAGAGAAGTCTCATAGGTCAGATTGTGAGGTTGACATTCTCAAGACGATGCTATCAACTCCTCTCAGATTAGATCCATGACGCTTTCTAAATCCTTTTGCAAACAGCTGAATTCCTACAGGACTACCTTTATTTGTGCAATTGAAGAACGAGAGTGATCCCAATACACCGCTAGCAAAGAAGTGATTATCTTACCCTCTTGAAGGTGGTAACCAGCTTGGACTCTTTTTTGTTTTGTTTTCCCATTGCTCAGGTTGATGGGATTAAAGAGATTTTTAAAGAAAGAATTTTGAATATGCACAAGGAAAAAGATACGTGCGGCTATGTTATGTATTGCTTTTAATAGACTTAGGCTCGTAAAATGCTTGATCATAACAAAATAGGTGGAAACATGTACTGAGTTGGTGGCCTTCAAACTTTTGGACAAAAACCCAGAGTAAGTTTCATGTGTTTATAAATGTGTATGTATATGTGTGTGTTAAATGACAGTGTAAAATATATAGAGATAGGTTGGTTGATCGATTAAGATAGGTAAACGACACAATCTTCACTATGTACCATGTCTGGTATTTTCTAGTCTATCCTACTTTATTTCACCTTTTTTTTTTAAAAAAAGGGCTGCTTGAGCCCAGTTCATTTCATGATCTGCTGGTGGGTCACACCCAGCAATTTTATCATCACTGGGCTAACCGATAAGGAGTGTTCTCCTCCTTTGAGTTCCCTTCTGGCAAACTCAAGAAGGACCAACTAGGTGCCACCTCCTTTGGTCTTGTTTTTTTTTGGCTGCCTTGGGTCTTAGTTGAGGCACGCGGGCTCTTTGTTGCCGTGCTCAGGCTTCTCTCTAGTTGTGGCACATGGGGCTCTTTGTTGCCGTGCTCAGGCTTCTCTCTAGTTGTGGCACATGGGCTCAGCTGCCCCGTGGCACGTGGGATCTTAGTTCCCCGACCAGGGATCGAACCGGCGTCCTCTGCATTGCAAGACTGACTCTTAACCACTGGACCACCAGGGAAGTCCCAACTCCTTCAGTCTTGACTCAACAAGCTGGTTTGTGCCAAACAGTTTGCAGATCCAAACTCCCATCCTATTGAGATGATTGGATCACTCCTGAACCAGACCTTTGAAGCTGTGCCCCACTGTACTAAAAATAAACAAAACAGAAGAGGAACCAAACCTTTCCCAGAGTGGTCTGGTACTATTGGTCTTTGTATCTCAGTAGGAACGGGAAAGTAATGATGTTTTGCATGTGAGTGAATCTCATTGAAGAACAAATGTCTCTAGATTGCTTTTCAAAATTTTAAAATAATGGCAAAGTGAACTTAAGTGGGAGGAAAAGGATAGAAGAAAAAATTTGAATTCTGCATTTAGCCATTAATTGAATTGAGTCCTTAGTATCTGAAACCAGTCTTTGGTTTTGCACCTTCTTGCATGTAAGTAGCTATGACAGTGTCCACCCTTGATTCTTATTCAGTGTGTTAGACAGGGGCTGAATGACCCCCTCTCCGCAGTATGTTGCCTTTAGTTCCCATTTTTAAAAATAATTTCCTATGAATAGCAGATCACCCTTCCTGCCTTCCCCCACTCCTCCGCCTCCCCCATGAATGGTAAAAGGCTCAGATTGAAATAATGGAGTTTTTCCGGTTGCTGGAAATAATGGATTACAGTAATCAGCTAAGCTTTTTAAAGCATGAGTTTTGAAACGGAGAAAAAGATATGTCTTGGATTCCACCCACTCCAGGAATCAGCAAAGAGAGAATTCTCTCAATTAAAACAATGAAATTTCATCCCACCCTTGGGGTATTACTTCTGCTCTGTTGATGATAATGAACATCAAGTTGATTGGCTTCCCACGCCCTGACAATCATTAGTTATGCCAAAGGTGCTGGGGATCTTCCTAATGAGTGCGGTGATCTGAAAGAAATGTAAGGTGACAGCCTTTTCCTCACCTCACCCCCGAAACCCCATCTCAGGACAGGTGACGGGCCTGATGTATCTTTTTACAGTATACTTCTTCCTCACTCTCTCTAATAGGAAAGAGATTTTGAAGATATTATTTGCTTGGAATGAGCTGATTCTGTGGAACATAGAAAAGTTTCTATTTGTCACCTACTGTATAGCACAGGGAACTATACTCAATATTTTGTAATAACCTATTAGGGAAAAAAATCTGAAAAAGAATAGATACAAATATGTATAACTGAATCACTTTGCTGTACACCTGAAACTAATACAACATTGTAAATCAACTCTACTTCAATGAAAAATAAAATAAAATAAAAAATAGATCCATATGTATGTGAAGTATTGCGAAGGCTATCAAGGTAGAAGAACTTGACTGGTAGGGCTAAAAAAGCTTACGTATTTGAAGATACCTGCAAATAATTCTCACTTATTACACATATACAGTGTCCAAATGTCTGAAAAATATGGTGCCAGCAACATAGAAAGGCTCAAGGAATTGGAAGTTTAATAGGACAATGTTCTCCATTCTGAAAGGGTCAAATTTTCTTCTGTCATTAGAGTTTCTACAAAAGAATCCCATTCAGACATGGAGGATTTTTTTTTTTTTTTTACTTCACATAGGCAATTATTTCCATCTTAACCTTGGAGAGAGGAAGTTGGACTAATAGTTAAATGTGATTGGAATTATGCCTATGACTTTTTTTTACTGCCTTGTGAATTTTCTTATCGAAAGCTCAGTGAACTTCTTAATTCAAAAATTAAGAATCAGCTCATGCTTCTTGCCCCTGGTAATCACCAGGGTACCACTATCATTGAAGGTATATTAAGGACCTACCTGTCTGTGTCCCAGCTAGAATTTAAAGTCATAGTCTGCTTTCTCAAAATCTGCAACCTAGGCTGGATGAGATCTACTGTTCTCAACTGGGGTTGATTTGTCCCCCCAGGAGACATTTAGCAGTGTCTGGTGATATTTTTAATTGCCATGACCAGGGGGCAGGTACTATTGGCACCTATTAGCTAGAAGCCAGGGATGCCAGCAAATATCCTGCAATGCACAGAACAGGCCCATCAACGAAGTATTATCTGGGCCAGATGTCAGTAGTGCTGAGGTTGAGAAACCCCACCTTAGGTGTCGGCAGGTGTACCTAAAGGGCCTGTTGAAAACTAAAAGTCATAGACCGGATATACAAATTAAGTGGTATTGCTTCAACTGTGTATAAACACAGACTTCTGGAAATTTTTCAAGTTTCTAAGCTAAGGTTTCGTTGTTTAATAGCTCTATTAACACTTGCACTTGTTTCATAATAGACAATTGGGCAACGGTGACACTCTTTCATTATAACAGTGGCCAGGAACAACCATCAAACGTGAACAGAACCTTGCTCACGAATTCTTAAAATCTCAGGAAATGGAGGATATGCATTATGGAGCGGGAGTCCTATTCCCTATGAAGTACCTGAGCCTACTTTAAATGATAAAAAAAATTACATGTATCAGTTAGGATAAAGTTTTGATGGCTGTAAAAAAGGCCAAAGTAACAGTGGCTTAAATAAGGTAGAAGTTTATTTCTCTCTGATATGTCAGCCAGAGTGTGAGCAATCTGGGGCTGCTGTGGTGGTCCCAGGGTGGCCAGGTTCCTTCTATCTTGTTCTGCCAACCTTGGTATATAGCTCCCATTTCACCGCCTAGGATGGCTGCTCCATCTCCCACCATCATGCCCACATCCTAAACAGCAGGAAGGCAAGAAGAAAGTCAAGGGCATGGCCCTCCTTTTAAGGGCATGACTTAGAGGTTGTGCACGTCACTTCTGCTCATCTCACTGTCTAGAACTTAGTCACATGGCTACATGTAGCTGTTAGGGAGACTGACAAAGTTTTTTGTTGGGCAGACATGTGCCCAGCAAAACCTCAGGGCTTCCTTTATTAAAGGAAGAAGAAAAGCATGCATGTGGGAAGACAGCTTGCAACCTCTGCTTCAGATATCTTGTCTTCGGTTAATTCAAGGTCAAGGAACCCAAAGACTGCTTAATGATTCCAGTTGGCCTTTGGTGAGGGTAGAGGGCACAGACTGTGATGATGTCTACAATGGCTTGTTATTTCACTCTGTTACATTAATCCTCAATCACATGTAGGGCAGTACGAGCTCAGGAGCTGAACTGCCACGGTTCAAATCTTAGCTCCGCCACTTGCCAGCTGAGTCGATTTTAGCAAGCTTCCTTCCACTCTTTGTGCCTGGATTTCCTCCTTTGTAAATTGTTGATGGTAATAATACCTAACTCATAGGCTTGGGGTGAGGTTTAGTGAAGTCATACACATAAGGCACTCAGACCAGTGCCCATCAGAGTGACCTACTAAGAGTTCTACACATTGTTATCATTGTGGTGGATTCCTGCGCCCGACTAGCTGATTTCCTATCTGCCGACTTGAACCTTAACTTAGTAAACACATACGTGTCTGTCAATTTCATTTGGTTTTAAAATCCTAATAGAGATTTGTTGCCTTGACCTAATTTTGAGTCGTAGCTCCCACCCCCAATAAAGTTATCAAAATGTGGGATTTGATTTGGAATGAAAATAAAGCTCAACCAGGATTGATGTGGGCTTGAGCCAACTCATGAACTAGTGGATTGCCAGCACTTTACATCAGAGTCACATTGGTGGACAAGCTAGAAATTCAGAGTAGACAACTAATGTTCTGGCTGCTTTGTCAACTACCTGTTGATTTCTCTGCAGATGTCAGAGATTTCTGCTCTGATCCAATCAATTTCATTAAACTCGAGATAATTCTTTGCTCTTCAGTAAAGGAATTTCAGAACTCACAGCAAAAACATTGCAATTCAGAAGATCTACAAATGGCAGTAATTATCATGCTTTCTACACTATTTCATATTTCAACATCGTATAGCAGATATCCATCCCTGAATTCTGAGCAGATCACTAAAATTAAGGTTAGAACATTTTTAAAGCTGATGAATGTACATACATATCTGTGTGTGTATTAGAGAAAATCCTCTGCAGGTGATAATATAGTTTGGCCCCTAAAACACACATGTTCTTTGTTAGGTCATTTCCTACTTTTTACTAGTATAAATTTTGAAAGCAGATTAGTATTTTACCTCTATATGAAGTAATAGAAATGCAAATCATGTATATTGTTTATGGAATGCAGGGTGTATTTTCTGTAGGCTATAACATACTCTGATGTGAATATAAAGTTAGTGGGGGCAGCCATACTCCAGTACACAAACATTTGTCTTGATTTTCTTCTCAAAGTCCCTTTGGTCCTTACAACATAAAATTTAATGGATGATTCTACATCCATTTACTCTTAAATTCAGTGAGGAAGAATGATGGTGACTCATTATAGCAATTCTTATTATTTTATCAACAGAAAATGGTAAAGAAAACAATTTCACCCAATCACATGGAAATGGAAGTTATTTATTTTTTACGGTTTTTCAGTTTTTTTGTTTGTTTTCTGGCTGAGTTGGGTCTTCGTTGCTGTGCGCGGGCTTTCTCTAGTTGCAGCGAGCAGGAGCTGCCCTTCGTTGCGGTGCACGGGCTTTTCATTGCGGTGGCTTCTCTTGTTGCAGAGCACGGGCTCTAGGTGCTTGGGCTCAGTAGTTGTGGTTCGTGGGCTCTAGAGCACAGGCTCAGTAGCTGTGGCGCACGGGCTTAGTTGCTCTGCGGCATGTGGGATTTTCCCGGACCTGGGCTCAAACCCGTGTCCCCTGCATTGGCAGGTGGATTCTTACCCACTGCGCCACCAGGGAAGTCTGAAATGGAAGTTATTTAGACTGACCTGTATCAAAATATTTACTAGGAAGGCTACAACTTTAAGCACTCAGAGGGCATGTGGGTTTAACAATGTGAATATACAACAGCTAATGATGTCCAACCCTAAAAATAAAATACAACGACGATTTCCAGAATAAATCATTTCCATTTCTGCCATAGAAGTTTTGGTCTCTTAAAACTCAGCATATTACAGTATAATGCTTTAAAAAACTATTCAGGACTTAAGGAAGCGAGCCCTAGAGTGCGGGTTCCTCCAAACAGAAGGATTCCACTCTTTTTCTCTTTCTTTTTAAAATAAATGAATACAGGAAACAGAAAGGCATAGAAGGAACTTGTGAGAATGAGGGCTAATAGCCTTACTGGTGAACAAGCTCCAGAGAAAAAGGGGACAAAGAACTTTTCCTGTGATGCAGCATTTTGGGGCGGCGGTAGCCGTTGTGAATCTCTTAAAGTTCAAGGACTTCACAAACCTCTCCTTGGCCAACTTGAACGAAGCATAAGACTCATGTGAGTCACCAGGTGAACAGTTGTAACTTGATAAAAAGATAATCCTCTGGCTATTATTATATCAAAGCAGTAGACGGAGTGTCTGTAAAGGTCAAATGTGAAGCTTTCCACAATAATTTTACCTAAAGGCAAAGAGTTTACCTTTAAGAGCAAGATCTGTACTTTGTTCTCTAGGGTCTCTGTTATCCAGTACAGAGATCGTATCCAGCACACCGTGGCTTGAGCCAGATATGGTTTGTTTGCGGGAGACTCTTCAAGACCTTTGGTTTTTGTTTTGAGATATTATACAAGGATTCCATTGATTAATAATTATTGCAAATGTGGTCCCAGAATTGTGTGACTCAGGGCCACTGCCCCTAAGAGACCAAAATTCTTGATAAAACATTACACGTTTCCTGCCTTTTGACCTTGCTCTGACTTGGGAGGACACCCCCAGTATGCGTGGTTTGGTTCAGTATCTGTGAAAAGGGGACAGAACCTACCACAGAGGCTGTTGGGAGGAGCCAATGATATAATTTACTTCAGGTACTTTACAGAGCGCCTGATGCATTGTTAGCTCTCAGTAGTAAATTTTATTATTGGTGCTGCCGCCATATTTCCTGCACAGGTGCTAAGAGGGTAAACGGAGACATGATATTAAATGTTCATAGTTGGTTAGAAATTCGATTTGCAAGTGATGAAATAAGGTATTCCCCCCACCCTTCTCCCCACCACCACTTCACTACTCCCTGATCCTGCCCCTCTCCCTCTCCTCCCCCTCCTTCCCCCTTCTCTGCCACTCAACCAGTGTTACCAGTTCCACGGGCATCCCTCCAGAGATACTGTATGCACAGACAAGTGAAAATGTATCTGTATATCTGCGTGTATCCATATTTATTTTTGGAACGTTTATTCTTGAACAGCCCTCCACTTGAAAGGATAAAGAACCTCCTTTCAAGCTGATAATTGAAGTAGGGAAATGAAGTAAGAGTCTCTTCCCTGCATGGTTGCAAATGGCAAGATTTTCTACCCTGTGGAATCAAACGGTTACATCCTTCTTGATTTAACAAGATAAAGAGGACATTGGATATAGAGGATCCTTTTGACAGGGTAGACACTGAGGCCCCAAAGGGTGGTTCACACTGGAGTTTATTACTGCATTCAGCAGGCCATTTTATCTCCACATAGAGACATGATCATTTAAGCATGTGGGCCCAATATGTGGGTGCCCAGAATCAACAACCAACTCTCTTTTACATATTTGTATATGCTTTGTTAGCTGACTGGCTCCAAATTAAACTGAAGGGGAATTAGAAGCCTTAGTTGAGGAGTCAGTGGTGTAAGACACCCTACTCTAGCTGAGCAGATAGAGCAAAGAATTTCAGAAGAATGACAGTTGCTTCCACTTCCCTTCTTTCAATCGTTCCCATTGCCCCCCCACACGTGAACCTAGTCAAATCAGATTTAGCTCTTCCACATTCCATCAATTAGGGCAAAAATTATTGGGTTAAAAGGGCATACTTCTGATTATCCTGGTGCCTAAGTAATATGGTTATGTTATCTATAAATAACACAGAGAGGGAAGCAGATGCAGTCACTCCCCATAAGCAGTGATTCTGACATCATTTGTCAGGCACGGATGGTTAGTAGGCTTAGTGTAGGTATCAGAGTTTGCCATTTTGGCTAAACCTTCACTTTGGAAGAGGAAAGAGGTGTGCCATTCCATTTGAAAGCCTTTGGAAACTCGCTTTTTACCCATGGTTACCTGCCAGACCAGTATTTGGGATTTGATGTTTTTCAGTGCTCTGTTCTCCTGGAGATATTACTGGTTTCCTTAACAGTAGAAATAGTTCTGTGAATTGGCTCTTGACAGGTAAAGAGCTTTCCCATTGGCCTGTACGGGTTTTGGGTATGTGTACGCTTTTTAAATGAGAAATGTAGATCTCTAGGAGTTTCACCTGACATTATCTCCTGTGAGATTAGACTGTGACCACATTTTCATCTCAGACAACACCGACAGGACCTTGCGGCAAATCATATGCTCGTACACTGTTGAAATCAGAATATGGCGGCATTCCGATAGGAGGAGCATTTGTGAGTTCCCATATTAAGATTAAATGCAAGAATCTTTGTTCATGCAACATGAACGTTACAAATGTGCGTATGCCAAAACTGGGAAATAGAAAATGAGATTATCATGGTGACATCTGTTCTCCACTGTAGTACGTGTTCTATAGGACAGTGTACGGGTTGAAGACTGATTAGTTATGCAAAGCCATTGGTAGGTAGTGTGATTAAGAACCTGAACTTCAGCCTGTGGGGAGGCAGGGGGAGGAGGTAAGGAGGGCACTGAGCCAAGACTGGTTCACTCCCAATCTGGATTTTACTGTATGACTCGAGGCAGGCAATTAGCTGGCCCACACCTCAGGTTCTCTATAAATTAGAAGCAGTAATAGAAGCCTTCTCCCAGTTCTCCCTGGTTCACAGAAGGTGAGGCCAAGATTATTCTGAGGCGAAGTTTCCAAAGAATGTTGAACCTCCATCATCATAGTTTGAGGTAGTAACTTTCTGTTATGGGGTAGGAAGTGGTGCAACATGGGACAGGCTAGGACTTCTCAGCCTTATCTATTTGCAAGTGGTTTACATTAATTTACATATATCGTGCATCAATGCTTTTCTCTCCTTTGCCTATAATTAGTGAAATTTTAATCAAATCAACCAATATTTATTGATTGTCTATTACATTTAAGATCTATGTAAAACGAGACGCTAGGAAGAGATGCTTTCAAAGATGACCAAGTCAGGGACTTCCCCGGAGGTCCAGTGATTAAGACTCCACGCTTCCAATGCAGGGGGCGCAGGTTCAAGCCCTGGTCGGGGAACTAAGATCCCACATGTCATGTGGCACGGCCAAATAAAAAAAAATAAAATTAAAGAATAAAAAAACAGATGACCAAGTCAGAATATATGAGAAAGATACATACATACAGCCTACAGTAATACAGGACATATAGTTAAAATATATTGCATTTCCACTATGGACTAAGGTTGTGCCTCCACACTTCCAAATTTATTATTTGATCTTTCTCTATTTTGATTTGTAACCAAAATATTGCATTGATATTTTTGTATTTAATTTATTTGATTTCCTTTTCAGTTTGAAAATTGAAATGGAAGGAAAACATCTTTTTTTTTTTTTTAGATTTCTCCTCTCGCTCAGCTACTTTGGAGTTGTATCACTGAGTATTTTCTGTTCCTTACCATATCCTTAGGCTACTGGATATTTGCATTTTTGGTTTGTAAGCTGAAAATCCTCTTCTTGCTCTAACCTTAAATGATTAAATAGAAGTGGTTTCGAGTTTTCATTTAGTTATATTGATAATAGTAATGCCTTAACTTTCATATTCAAGTTCAATTCTTCAGACTCCTTGTCCATAGGATATGTGTTTGGAGTAGGATTAAACTTATATTAAACCTTCCATGCTGTAGCTACATTCTGTTCTTTAACAGGGACATGTGTGTTTAAGGCAGCTGATAAGGTTGTACTTTCATCTGAAACTATAAAATGTAGCGACACTTGCCACCTAGGAAAGAAAAAAATTAAACACACAACTTTGGTCTCCTTAGGACCCAGTCCAAAATCCGCTATCAGCCTTTTTCTACTTCGACACAGAGATTAAAGATCCTTCACAAAAAAGGGGTGACGCATCCCATGGACACACCAAGTGTTACGTGCAGTATGAGGAAAGCCAGGGTGCATATTCTTCCAGGTTGGGGATCCTGGGTTCAGATCTCAGCTCCACCTCTTACCAGCTGTGTGAGAACAGACTGATTCCTTAAGCGTCTCGAGCACTGATTTTTCTCATCGGTACAATGAGGATAACAATGAGACCAACCTTAATGTGTTGCTTTGAGGATTAAATGATATAATATAAGTAAAGGATTTAGCCACAGTGCCTGGAACAACATAAGTGCTAAGTAAATCTTAACTAGTTGTATGTATAATTCCTCTTTCAGCTACATCTAAATCCACAGTTTTCTCCCCCGTTAAAGAAAGTACATGGATATTCAAATAATTGACAATAATATTATTGTGGAGATGGCCTGTTTTATTTATTTAAAAAATAAAATGTTTGCCAGCTGTGTTACTTATTATTGTTGTTAACAAATTATCAGTGTTGCCAATCATTCAGACACACTTTCACAGGAAAATATTAACAAGGTATGTCCCAAACCCATGTTGGTGTGCCCTACCTGGGGAAAAATAATTAAAGAAACCAACAAGCAGAAATCTTCATCATATAAAAACATACAGCTCTGCTTAATCAAATAGATAGTATTTCTGGGTCCAGGAGAAAAATATTTGTGATGAATGTTGCCTTCAAATGTTAAATCTACCATCAACTATTGCAAATTTTATAATGTGCTAAAACCCAAGGTCAAGAGAAAGGCAAACTGGAAGAGTTATATTTTCTGTTAATACAGAATTCAATAGATTAGGAAGCAGAGAGAGAAGACTGAAAATTTGAAACTGGATGTAGTCAGTCAAGAATACTGCAGTGTCTGGGAGCTGATAAGGGCTTTAAGGAAATTTAGAAATCTTTAAAGGAATGGATGATATGATCAAGGCTTGTCCATAAGAAAAGAGAACTAGAATAATTGAGAATACCAGTGGATTCCAATGCAGTGAAGGGAACTACAGAATCCCTAGGGGCTTACTTGAATAATATTTGGAAATGACTGTGACTTGAATTTAAAAAGAAACATATTAAATATTTTAAAAATACTCTATAGGTGTGGTGCATAGCACATCATATAATATTAGAAGTAAATGAACATTAAAATTTTTAGTATTTTAGAAGTTAGTTTAGAAAGTCTGAATTTTCACAGTCTAGAATATTTTATAAAGTTTAAATTTTTTAACAATGGTGATTTGCTTTTAGTTTATTCATTCCCTCCTCTATTCAATAAATAAATATGGAGCACCGAGTTCAGCAATTTACAAGAGGAAAAAGAGAGAATTCTCCCATTTGCCCAAGCAGTGGTAGTGTTTTCCCTCAAGGTGTTTTCATATGTGCCCATACTTTATAATAATTTATAGAAGAAAATTTTTTTGATTTAAAGATTCATCATCACCTAATTACAGTCATGGGGTAGCTCCACACTTGAATGCCTGTTCTTTTACTTTGCTGGGAAAAGTTGAAAGAAAAGTCATTAGAGGGGCTTATTCTGGGACCAATGAAAGCTGACCTGAAAGGATTTAATTAAAATTTACATAATTGGTGCTCAGATTTTTGATATCCAGCAACCCATCAGCAGTAAAGACCTGGGAGGAGACCCGAGAGGAATCAGGCAAGAAAAGGGAGTCGGCGGGCTCCGAATTCCACCATTCTCTCTCCATCTAGGTCCTGGGGTAAGAATTTGGGTTGCCCTAGTAAAGCCTCCTTTAAATTTATGCAATCACGGATGCTTCTTCTTCATGGCTGGTGAATATAGGAAAATTTAAATTGGAACAAATCGAGATTGTAGCAGATAAATTTGTCTTTGGTGAGATAAATCAGAACCCTTGGATTTTCTTCTTTAATCTTGTACAGTAGTATCATGTAACGAATGGTTAAGTGTTTGGGCTTTGAAGTCAGACTTGGGTTTGGGATAGACTGTCACTTACCAGTTGCATGACCTTGAATTCATTGTTCAGCCTCCCTGAGCCTGATACGTCTTTTTTTGTAAAATGGGAATGGTAACAATAGTACCTAACCACAGTGCCGTTATACGTCTCAATATAATATGTGTACATGAATAATAGAGTGCCTGGCACAATGGTAAATCCTCTGTATCTGTAGCGTATGGTTTTAATTATGCATTATCTCCTTAATATACTTTTTAAAATTAATTTTTATTGGAGTATGGTTGCTTTACAATGTTGTGTTAGCCTCCACTGCACAACAAAATGAATCAGCCATGCATATACAGATATCCCCTCCCTTCTGAACGTCCCTCCCATTTAGGTTACCACAGTGCATTAGGTAGAGTTCCCTGTGCTATACAGTATGTTCCCATCAGTTGTCTATTTTATATATAGTATCAATAATGTATATGTGTCAATCCCAGTCACCCAATTCCTCCCTCCCCAGCCCTTTCCCCCTTGGTATCCATACATTTGTCCTCTATGTCTTTGTCTCTATTTCTGCTTTGCAAATAAAATCATCTATACCATTTTTCTAGATTCCACATATATACGTTATTATACGATACTTGCTTTTCTCTTTCTGACTTAGTTCAGTCTGTATGACACTCCCTAGGTCCATCCATGTCTCTACAAATGACATAATTTCATTCCTTTTTATGGCTGAGTAATATTCCATTGTATATATGTACCACATCTTCTTTATCCGTTCCTCTGTTGATGGACATTTAGGTTGCTTCCATGTCCTGGCTATTGTAAATAGTGCTGCAATGAACATTGGGGTGCATGTGTTTTTTTGAATTATGGTTTTCTCAGGGTATATGACCAGTAGTGGGATTGCTGGGTCATATGGTAGTTCTATTTTTAGTTTTTTAAGGAACCTCCATACTGTTCTCCATAGTGGCTGTATCAATTTACATTCCCACCAACAGTGCAAGAGGGTTCCCTTTTCTCCACACCCTCTCCAGCATTTATTGTTTGTAGATTTTTTGATGATGGCCATTCTGACTGGTGTGAGGTGGTACCTCATTGTAGTTTTGATTTGCATTTCTTTAATAATTAGTGAGGTTGAGCATCTTTTCATGTGTTTGTTGGCCATCTGTATGTCTTCTTTGGAGAAATGTCTATTTAGGTCTTCTGCCCATTTTTTGATTGGATTGTTTGTTGTTTTGATATTGAGCTGTATGAGCTGCTTGTATATTTTGGAGATTAATCCTTTGTCAGTTGCTTCGTTTGCAAATATTTTCTCCCATTCTGAGGATTGTCTAAATGGAATCCAAATTGGCAAAGAAGAAGTAAAACTGTCACTGTTTGCAGATGACATGATGCTATACATAGAAAATCCTAAAGATGCCACCAGAAAACTACTAGAGCTAATTTATGAATTTGGTAAACTTGCAGGATACAAAATTAATACACAGAAATCTCTTGCATTCCTATACACTAACAATGAAAGATCAGAAAGAGAAATTAAGGAAACAATCCCATTTACCATTGCAACAAAAAGAATAAAATACCTAGGAATAAACCTACCTAAGGAGGCAAAAGACCTGTATGCAGAAGACTATAAGATACTGACGAAAGAAATCAAAGATGACACAAACAGGTGGAGAGATACACTATGTACTTGGATTGGAAGAATCAATATTGTGAAAATGACTATACTACCCAAAGCAATCTACAGATTCAGTGCAATCTGTATCAAATTACCAGTGGCATTTTTCACAAAACTAGAACAAAAAATTTTACAGTTTGTATGGAAACACAAAAGACCTCGAATAGCAAAAGCAATCTTGAGAAAGAAAAAAAAAAAAAAGGAGCTGGAGGAATCAGGCCTCCCTGACTTCAGACTATACTACAAAGCTACAGTAATCCAGACAGTATGGTACTGGCACAAAAACATAAATATAGATCAGTGGAACAGGATAGAAAGCCCAGAGATAAACCCACACACCTATGGTCACCTAATGTATGACAAAGGAGGCCAGAATATACAATGGAGCAAAGACAGCCTCTTCAATAAGTGGCGCTGGGGAAAACTGGACAGCTACATGTAAAAGAATGAAATTAGAACACTCCCTAACACCATACACAAAAATAAATTCAAAATGGATTAAAGACCTAAATGTAAGACCAGACACTATAAAACTCTTAGAGGAAAACATAGGCTGAACACTCTTTGACATAAATCATAGCAACATCTTTTTTGACCCACCTCCTAAAATAATGAAAATTAAAACAAAAATAAACAAATGGGACCTAATTAAACTTAAATCCTTAATATACCTTTAAGAAACTCTGATATTGTTTTGCATAATGGAGATATGCTGCCCAAATGGGGTGAATCTCATTGGCCAGAACTATGTTTCAAGGCAAGGCCCTAAACTTCCACAGTGGAAGTTGGGAAGGGAAGTGCATGATTTTTAACAAGGCACAGTGCTACCCTAAAGAAAAAAGTTGTCGCTCTGTTGGATATTGAGTAAGTAATCAGCAGTGTCTGCCACAAAGACATAAGAATGACACAGCTCCCAGGCCTAATGATTTTCTAACAAAGATTTATAAATGTTCTCAACATTGGGACATTCTGAGGGCATTTGCTAAGACTTTAAATCTTACCATCATCATTAAGAAGAGAAGTGGTTACTGGTCTATGTAAGTGGCAAGATAATAACCAAAGCCTCGTAGATGTCACTCCTGAATCAGTATTGTCAGTTTGCTTCCCTGTTGCAATGTAAAATTGGGTTGCCATTTAGTTCACCAGTCATGATCTTGGTGATGTGACTGTCTCATTTATTTAGTAAGCATTTATTGAAGGTCCACTGATCTTGGAAATACAAGTAGAGGGAAAATATAGAAGCAACATCCAAATTCCCAATGGATTTCTTGTTAAGTTGAAGTTATACAGAGATGACAGACATCTACTGGCTAAATTCTGCCAGTGACTCTCTCTGTTTGGATGCTTAGAGAAGTTCCCTAAGATGCTCATGTGATCAGCCTCACTGGAATTAGGGCTACCAAGTCCTAGCCATTTTCCATTACCAGAGGAATCCAGGTTCTGTTTTCTTCTATTGATTTTAAATGAAAAAAAGCAGGTGTAGAAAACACTTATGGTTCTTTACCAAATTAAAACTCTGTTAGTAAGGATTTGTTGAGGCTAACTCTTGCCCAGAATTATGCAAAAAATGCCATAAGACTTTTCTAAGTTGATCCCAGGATGTTTGCTAATAACCAATTCCACAAACCCATGTTGGTTGTAGATGTTGGCATAAGTCTTATGGTTGAGAGGAGCTTGAGTGAGACTGTGGGGCAGTTACTTCCATTCTCTGGACCTTGGTTTCCTTATATGTATTGAATAAGAAGAGAACATTGAACAAGATAATTGTTAAGGTTCCTCCCTGAAGTGAGATTTGGGGCCGGATGGAGATGCAGTTACTCTGGAGACCCTGATTCTGTTACTCAACCCTGTGTAAGTTTTCAATTGTGGGGTGCATTGCGGTGAGAGAGATCCTCGAACTTTATGCCTTGGTTTCATCTTCATGGAAGGGAAGCAGTTAGGGTTAAAGAAAGATGAGTCCTCTCCTGGATCCAATGTTCTGTCAAGTAGAGTTTAATAGAGTTTCCTCCCAAATTCTGCCAGATGGATTTATTTCATGAAAATTTTTGGAGAAATACTTCTTGGGCCTATGCATGGACTTTAATGCTTAAGTTTGTTAGGCATTAAAGTCTGAAATGAGGCCAAAAAAGATCAAGGCTGTGAACTCTTTTATGACTAAAAATCTTCACCCACTATTTTTAATTGAGCACAGATTGACTCTTACTAAATTCTGCTATCTTAGCTGTTCCTTGATCTGACATCTTGACCAGCAGAAAATCCCATATTTTGGGAGAGTGTTTGGAATGGTCTTTAAAGGGGAATTTGGTTGCACTAAGACCTGCAGAGAGGTGGTCATAGGGAACCTAATAGCTGTGTTAGGACCTGCCGTATTACCCTCAGTTGAAGTGACCCTTAAAAAGAAAAGGAATTTGTAAAAGATATAGAACCGCAAACACTAGAGCAAAGATATTAACCCCCAAAGAGTCCTAAACCACAGCTGACTCCTTAATTCACAAGCAGCCCTCAGAGGGCGGCAGCTTGTCTTAAGCCCCTGAAATCAAAGGACAGAGCCAGCAGGGAAAGGACTAACCAGAAAAATCACATGCCCTGCCTGGAAATGATTGGATAGGTTTTAACCCTATAGAAGAGTACTGACTCTAAATGCTGAGGGTTTCAGAAGTTCATTTGCGATATGCCTCGAAACTCTCCAGGCTTGATGATGAAAGAAAGAAAGACTCAAAATACCATCTGTCATAATGGAAAACCCATGTGGCCCCACAGCCTCTTCCTCATTGAGCAGCTGATGCAGATTTAGTCAATCTGGACAGTTATTTATGTGTTGAGGTCACATTTTGGCCAATCTTTTGCTTATGGCTTTAACCAAATAAAGCCTTCTCTCTCCACATTTCTCTTGCCAAAGTCAGGTTGAGAGATGATTCTTTGAGAGGATTATTTTGGCAGGAGATACAGGGATCTTCTCACACAGCAAAACACAGCGACAAAGCCAGATGATACACCAGTCAGGGAGCTAAAAGATGTTAAAACTGGAAGAAGCAAAGTAAAGTCCTTTCCTTTGCCCCTCTTGTTCTTTGAGGGGTTCTGTTTGTTTGTTTGTTTGTTTGTTTAACAAAAATGTTCCCCAAATGTCAATGAAAGGCCCAAGGGAACTTTCTATAGTAATAACTAGTTTACCTCAGAGGGGCTTGGCTTTTAGGATTTTCCCATTTGACCTTCCTCTTGTTCCTTCTTTATTCTACTTCATGACATATTACAGTTTCTAATTTCTCTGTGGCTGGAAATACTCTAGGCTGACACCTTCAAGAAGAGAGACGGAAAGAAATCCTAGTGTCTGTGAACTGTTGCTAAATCTACACATGTCCACTTGTAACCAAGAAATTAAACTCAGGGCCAAAACACAAGAGAAGAAAGAAAAGTCCCTTCCTTGTTTGTGGTCACCTTTGGCAGTGATTCCATATGGCTTGGAGGAGCTTCAGTGAGACCCATGGTCTGCTGTCTCCTCTCCCAGCGTCACTAGCCAGGTTACCTGGGCAATCAATTCAGTCCTCTGGGTCTCGGTTTCCTTATATGTAGGAAGAGAACATTGAACAAGACGATCCTTCAGGTTCCTCCCTGAACTAAGGTTTGGGGAAGGAGGGAGCCTTAGTGACTCTGGAAACCTTGATTCTATTATTCAACCCTGTACAGGTTGTGGGGTGCACTGAGGTGGAAGAGGTCCTGGAATTTTATGCCTTGGTTTCATCCTTATGGAAATGAAGGAGTTGGATTCAAAAAAAGCTGAGTCCTCTACTGGATCCAGTGTTCTGTCACGTAGAGTTTGATGGAGCTCCCTCCGCAAATGTACCAGATGGGTTTCTTTCATGGAAGTTTTTGGAGAAATACTTGATGGATGGGCTTCATCTTCCCAGGATCTGTGCATGAAATGAGACCTTTCCCCTTGGATGACTAGGTCACAAGAGGAGGAGTTTGGCATCCTGTCTCTTGGCTATTGGGCCTCACCATTATGAATGAGGGGCCTCAGTTCACCATAAAGGGGAGGAGCTAAGAGCCTTGCATTGGGACCACTAAGATGAGGTGACTCTCCAAATGCCCTGTTCCCATATTCCCAACTGTACTGTAGGGGATAAAAGTGCTTGCTCCTGCACACCTATTTACTTCATTTAAAACAAAAATGTATTTAAGGAAGAGGCAAAGACCCAAATGGCAGTCAAAGCAAAGACCGTGAGTGGAAAAGTAGAGAGAAAAACATCTAATGAAATAGTACCAAGTAGCCAGGAATTTATGGGAACAATTTATGGATATCTCAGGCATCAGAGTATAAGAGGATAAAGGGAAATAACATGCTTTGTAGGAGAGAGAATCCTCTGAGACACTGTATAAAAAATATATAATAAGTATTTGCTATAAAAGAAATGAAGAAAATCATTTGCATCTTTTTAAGATAATGAAACAAATATTAAAGGATATGGGAATAAAGATGAAGAAGAGCAAATTTTAAAAAATAATACCTATATTCCAAAATTTTTCGTGACTTTGGACTGATTGAAAAGCAGTTAGTGTTATGTGAATTTTTCTGTGATGTGTTATGCTTCAATAAAAAGTTTTTAAAAAGCATATTCCTTAATAATTTAAAAGAAACTTTTAAAAAGTTTTTTGAGCAGAACAAAAGAAGACAATTAAGATGGAAATGGGCTCAGATGGCTGTAAACTTATTGCTGTTGACAGTGGACATGGAGAGTTCTTCACAGGATGCAGGAGTTTTGGAATAAAGCTTGTCAAAGGCCAGACCTAACTTCCAAAGGCCCAAGACCAAGAGTAACCATAGGAGGGGTTTCAATTAAGAACGTCGTAAGTTAGAGAAAACCCAACTAACAGTGGCTGAAACAAACAGGGGTTTATTTTCCTCACATAAGAAGTAAGTCCAGAGCGGTAGTTTCTGCCATTTTTTCAGCTACTGGAAGATGCCATCAAGGACCCAGACTTTTCCCATCTTTCCCTTCCTCCATCCTTGGCAGGTTGCTTTTCATCCTCAGGTCTCATATGCACAAAATGGTTTCCATAATCCCAGGCATTTCCTCTGTGATCAAGGCAAGGAAAAGAGAGAAGAGGGCCAACACCAAGCCTACCTTTCTCTTTGTCAGGAAAGCAAAAGCCTTCTCATTGGCCAGAATTTTAGCACATGACCACCCCAGCTGCCTGTACAGTGGGAATAGACAAGGGAGAAGGAAAGTTGAGAATAACTATTGGATTAACCAAAAAACAGCATCTGCCAGAGAATTTGTCTTGAAGAGAATAGTCCTGTGGCTTGTTATTGGGAAGAAGTAAGGACAGAGCACCTTTGGGGATATGGCTCAGGACTGCAAACATTTCCACTAATAAAAT